>NC_136057.1:1275201943-1276651943 GCF_964261635.1 Lissotriton helveticus
AAATCTGCAGCTGATCCTACTTGCTGCTCCTAGCCCAACACTCTCAATGCAGACTACACCTACTGCATCATATTCCTCAACCAGCTGTCAAATAATAGAAGAACCTGAAGCAGCCTTAGCGCTCAACCAAAAGGCAGCCCCGCTTTCTAGGAAAGCAAAGAAAAAGCTAAAGAAATCACAAAAGAGGGAAAAATCCAAAAACCGAGTAGCATCTTTTACCACCCGTACACACATAACCAACCCAGCCACTAGCTCAGCCAAGCTGTATCCAATCTTCATGAAAAAAACATTAAGTAAGAAAGACGAAGAAGTGGCACCAATTAACTTACAACCAAAATCATTAAAGATCAAGAGTCCTGCTGAAGATCCAACCAGAGAGGCGCCCCCCTTACCGCCTCCCTCATCCGCCCCCACAACAAACCAAAAGGCGAGGTCTGCTCATCGCCAACTGGCCTTGAACCCGCAGTAGTCTTAGGCGCAAGGAAAAGCCCTGCCCCCGGACCACCAATATCAACTACCCTCCTAAGGCCACACCAGGAGGTCACTGTGCAACCACCCTCCACTATTACATATAATTCAAATATGGAGTACCAACAGACGGCAACATCCCCTCTCGGACCCACGGCTATCAGTACCCTCTCAATACACAGACCAACACCTGTGTCTGATAGCGAAGTTACATTGGGCATCCCAAGGACCAGCAGCCGCCCAAAACCAAAAGAGGTGACTGCTGTTCTTACTCCAAGATACCACGCTAAAGGCAACCACGACGTCTTGAACAGAGGTAACATTTTGCGTCTATTTAACCACATCCCATCCCTGGATCATATACGATCTGCAGATATCGCCTGGGTGAAATTTCTAAGTCTGCCAGGCGATTCCCACGACGAGTCAACAGTGGTGGGGCTAAATCAACAGATACACTTGACAGCAATGCTACGCGAAGCAAATCAACTCGCAGATTGGGGCATAGAGATCAGGCCCCAACCTCAAGACAGATACCCTCACGTCCTAGCTGAAAATTCCCAAAACACTTGTTCCATCCTAAAGTGCGGAGAAGACCCGGGCTCAGGGCACCATCTGGCCAATCCTCATCAGCAAGATCATCTGAGGATCACTTGCTCCAGTAATCAGAGAAGGATCCTTTCCAGCTCTCAGGTCATCAACTACCAATCAGGACACCAGGTCAAAAACGGTCGACAGTCAGCTCGACGGCATCTTTGACTGCCTCAAAGGCAAAACAGATTACATTTGGAACAATCAAATTAATGGCCTTACAATCATATCCTGGAACGTGGCCGGGCTCCAGAAAATGATTAAGAAAACCCCGGCTGTAGAGTACCTTCAAAGCGGCGACCTAATCTGTCTCCAGGAAACATGGGCAACCACCACTACCGCCTTTCCCAGATACTATGAAATCCATGTCCCAGCTACGAGACGGAACATCTTCGGGCGGCCAATGGGCGGGCTCTAGGTTTACATCAAGCATTCTTGCAGACCGGAAGCAACTATGATAGGATCTGATTCATCCGGAACTCAAGTAGTATGCATTAACGGACTAAAAAACTACAACAACCCGCTCCGTTTGCTACTTTTCAACTGCTACGTCAATCCTGCACTGCACCCGAGAAACCAAGCACTGGACGACTTGGCCGCCACAATCGGAGACTTTCTTATTAAATACCCCAACCACTGGCATTGTGAATGACAATGCTTTGCATTAATTTTTTTTCTTTAATTTGCAATTGGTATATAAACATTGTTTGTGAATGGTTAGCTGTTGCTTATGCTAATCAAAGTTGGCAGTAATATAGAGTACTAGTCTTGCTTGTTATAAGAATGCTTATTTAAATCACGCTGATACGTGCGGGTAAAGTTTGTGCCATATAAAAGTGAAAACTAATAAATAGATTAAAAAAAGCCTACCTGTACCACGTCCACTCGACCATAAATAACGTGCAAAAAGAAAAGACCATTCACCATCTCCTTCCAGAAATGGGGCTGCCAGGCCATAGACAATAAAATCCATTAACACCTAGGCACAAACGCAATTAACTGTAATTGTTTTATTCGTGGTGTCCCCGAGTGATGTGGTGGTGTCCCCGAGTGATGTGGTGGTGTCCCAGAGTGATGTGGAGGTGTCCCCAACTGATGTGGTGGTGTTCCCGACTGATGTGGTGGTGCCCTTGAGTGATGTGGTGGTGCCCCTGAGTGATGTGGTGGTACCCCCAAGTGGTGCCCCTGAGTGATGTGGTGGTGGCCCTGAGTGATGTGGTGGTGTCCCCGAGTGATGTGGTGGTGTCCCCGAGTGATGTGGTGGTGTCCCCGAGTGATGTGGTGGTGTCCCCGAGTGATGTGGTGGTGTCCCCGACTGATGTGGTGGTGTCCCCGACTGATGTGGTAGTGTCCCCGAGTGATGTGGTGTCCCCGAGTGATGTGGTGGTGTCCCCGAGTGATGTGGTGGTGTCCCAGAGTGATGTGGTGGTGTCCCCGAGTGATGTGGTGGTGTCCCCGAGTGATGTGGTGGTGTCCCCGAGTGATGTGGTGGTGTCCCCGAGTGATGTGGTGGTGTCCCCGAGTGATGTGGTGGTGTCCCCGAGTGATGTGGAGGTGTCCCCGAGTGATGTGGAGGTGTCCCCGAGTGATGTGGAGGTGTCCCCGAGTGATGTGGAGGTGTCCCCGAGTGATGTGGTGGTGTCCCCGAGTGATGTGGAGGTGTCCCCGACTGATCTGGTGGTGTTCTTGAGTGATGTGGTGGTGTCCCCGACTGATGTGGTGGTGTCCCCGAGTGATGTGGTGGTGTCCCCGAGTGATGTGGTGGTGTCCCCGAGTGATGTGGTGGTGTCCCCGAGTGATGTGGAGGTGTCCCCGAGTGATGTGGAGGTGTCCCCGAGTGATGTGGAGGTGTCCCCGAGTGATGTGGAGGTGTCCCCGAGTGATGTGGAGGTGTCCCCGACTGATGTGGTGGTGTTCTTGAGTGATGTTTTGGTGTCCCCGACTGATGTGGTGGTGTCCCCGAGTGATGTGGTGGTGTCCCCTAGTGATGTAGTGGTGCCCCTGAGTGATGTGGTGGTGCCCCTGAGTGATGTGGTGGTGCCCCCGAGTGATGTGGTGGTGCCCCCGAGTGATGTGGTGGTGCCCCCGAGTGATGTGGTGGTGCCCCCGAGTGATGTGGTGGTGCCCCCGAGTGATGTGGTGGTGCCCCCGAGTGATGTGGTGGTGTCCCCGAGTGATGAGTGGTGGTGTCCCCGAGTGATGAGTGGTGGTGTCCCCGAGTGATGAGTGGTGGTGTCCCCGAGTGATGAGTGGTGGTGTCCCAGAGTGATGAGTGGTGGTGTCCCCGAGTGATGTGGTAGTGTCCCCGAGCGATGTGGTAGTGTCCCCGAGCGATGTGGTAGTGTCCCCGAGCGATGTGGTGGTGTCCCCGAGTGATGTGGTGGTGTCCCCGAGTGATGTGGTGGTGCCCCCGAGTGATGTGGTGGGGCCCCCGAGTGATGAGTGGTGGTGTCCCCGAGTGATGAGAGGTGGTGTCCCCGAGTGATGAGTGGTGGTGTCCCCGAGTGATGAGTGGTGGTGTCCCCGAGTGATATGTGGTGGTGTCCCCGAGTGATATGTGGTGGTGTCCCCGAGTGATGTGGTGGTGTCCCCGAGTGATGTGGTGGTTTCCCCGAGTGATGTGGTGGTGTCCCCGAGTGATGTGGAGGTGTCCCCGAGTGATGTGGAGGTGTCCCCGAGTGATGTGGAGGTGTCCCCGATTGATGTGGTGGTGTCCCCGACTGATGTGGTGGTGTTCTTGAGTGATGTGGTGGTGTCCCCGACTGATGTGGTGGTGTCCCCGACTGATGTGGTGGTGTCCCCGAGTGATGTGGTGGTGTCCCCGAGTGATGTGGTGGTGTCCCCGAGTGATGTGGTGGTGTCCCCGAGTGATGTGGTGGTGTCCCCGAGTGATGTGGTGGTGTCCCCGAGTGATGTGGAGGTGTCCCCGAGTGATGTGGAGGTGTCCCCGAGTGATGTGGAGGTGTCCCCGAGTGATGTGGAGGTGTCCCCGACTGATGTGGTGGTGTTCTTGAGTGATGTTTTGGTGTCCCCGACTGATGTGGTGGTGTCCCCGAGTGATGTGGTGGTGTCCCCGAGTGATGTGGTGGTGCCCCTGAGTGGTGCCCCTGAGTGATGTGGTGGTGCCCCCGAGTGATGTGGTGGTGCCCCCGAGTGATGTGGTGGTGTCCCCGAGTGATGAGTGGTGGTGTCCCCGAGTGATGTGGAGGTGTCCCCGAGTGATGTGGAGGTGTCCCCGAGTGATGTGGAGGTGTCCCCGAGTGATGTGAAGGTGTCCCCGACTGATGTGGTGGTGTTCTTGAGTGATGTGGAGGTGTCCCCGACTGATGTGGTGGTGTCCCCGAGTGATGTGGTGGTGTCCCCGAGTGATGTGGTGGTGCCCCTGAGTGGTGCCCCTGAGTGATGTGGTGGTGCCCCCGAGTGATGTGGTGGTGCCCCCGAGTGATGTGGTGGTGCCCCCGAGTGATGTGGTGGTGTCCCCGAGTGATGAGTGGTGGTGTCCCCGAGTGATGAGTGGTGGTGTCCCCGAGTGGTGGTGTCCCCGAGTGATGAGTGGTGGTGTCCCCGAGTGATGAGTGGTGGTGTCCCCGAGTGATGAGTGGTGGTGTCCCTGAGTGATGAGTGGTGGTGTCCCCGAGTGATGAGTGGTGGTGTCCCCGAGTGATGAGTGGTGGTGTCCCCGAGTGACGAGTGGTGGTGTCCCCGAGTGATGTGGTGGTGTCCCCGAGTGATGTGGTGGTGTCCCCGAGCGATGTGGTAGTGTCCCCGAGCGATGTGGTGGTGTCCCCGAGCGATGTGGTGGTGTCCCCGAGTGATGTGGTGGTGTCCCCGAGTGATGTGGTGGTGCCCCCGAGTGATGTGGTGGGGCCCCCGAGGGATGTGGTGGTGTCCCCGAGTGATGAGTGGTGGTGTCCCCGAGTGATGAGTGGTTGGGTCCCCGAGTGATGATTGGTGGTGTCCCCGAGTGATGAGTGGTGGTGTCCCCGAGTGATGTGGTGGTGTCCCTGAGTGATGTGGTGGTGTCCCCGAGTGATGTGGTGGTGTCCCCGAGCGATGTGGTAGTGTCCCCGAGTGATGTGGTGGTGTCCCCGAGTGATGTGGTGGTGTCCCCGAGTGATGTGGTGGTGCCCCCGAGTGATGTGGTGGGGCCCCCGAGTGATGAGTGGTGGTGTCCCCGAGTGATGAGTGGTGGTGTCCCCGAGTGATATGTGGTGGTGTCCCCGAGTGATGAGTGGTGGTGTCCCCGAGTGATATGTGGTGGTGTCCCCGAGTGATGTGGTGGTGTCCCAGAGTGATGTGGTGGTGTCCCTGAGTGATGTGGTGGTGTCCCCGAGTGATGTGGTAGAGTCCCCGAGTGATGTGGTAGTGTCCCCGAGTGATGTGGTGGTGTCCCCGAGTGATGTGGTGGTGTCCCCGAGTGATGTGGTGGTGCCCCTGAGTGATCTGGTGGTGCCCCTGAGTGATCTGGTGGTGCCCCTGAGTGATGTGGTGGTGTCCCCGAGTAATGTGCAGCCACTTTTAAAAATTAAGTGGAAAAAAATACTAACTCAGGCACCGTTCTCAGTTTCTTCAGTGGTGAAGCCTTTATCTTTGTTTATCCTGGTGTGCTATGTTTTGTCGATGTGATATATATATGTATGTGTATGCACGCAGGCTAATACAGACTCATCACCATGGCTTCTGTAACAGTCTAACTTGTTTATTTGAACAAGTATCATGAAGGGTGAAGAGGGTGGAGGGATATTAATGCAGGGGTGAAGCCTAGACTAGATATGACACTGTGGTTCAAAGAGTGTGCCAGGCGCACATGGATATGGCGAGGAAACCCCCCCCCACCCCCTTCTGAGGTCCAAAATTAGATTAAGCCCCAAGGTAGTAGGGCCACTGCGGTGCCTTATCTGGGTAACCTGGGAGAGTGCAGGAGTGTCTACTCACACGAAGTGGTAGTTAGCTAATGTAAGTACTAAGTGAACATGTGGTGAGAATGTTGTGACTATATCTAGCTATGCTTGGAGTTGGACGCTGTAGTATCGCCCACTGTGGTTCAAGTCGTGTCGTACCATATGTTCAACGCACCAACATGCTGCAAGCTTTACTTGCCTCTTTTTTAAATGAAACAAACATAATACAATGCTAGGGTAGGTTTAAATAAGTTCACCAACCCCATCCGTGATCCATTAAAGCGCTTGCTGAGTAGCCCCCTCCAGGATTTTAAGATGCGAACCTGCAGGTGAAACAGACCTACTTTGCAGTCGCGTCACAAGTATTACATAAAATGCCCCGAGTGTCTCAGGACAGAAATTCCAAGAATACACTGCCCGTCAGAACGGGAAGTTTTGTGAGAGAACTCTCTGTGGGTGTGTCCGTTGTGGGATACCAATGCGTTCAGCAAATAGTGAGGAAGTTGCACTGTAAAAGCTCCGTGGAGGTCTCAGCAGCGGTACAACGCATCACAAAAGCCCATTTCAGTACAACTCTGAATGCTTTGAAGCTTTTGCGTCAACAGTGTTTTTCGAAGCAATGACACCGAGCAGTGCGTAGTGTATGAATACAAAAATCAAACAATAGCTAACACCGAGCAGACCCTCGTTCTGCCTGCTGCACAAGTACTCTCTGTGACCCTTGTGCTGATCTCAAACCATTCTCTTGTTACTTGTTCTGCAGCCTCTCGGGTATATTCCGCTGGTTAGTATAGCAATAAAAAAAGCCATACACATTATGATGAATACAATGCACTACAAAGGAAGTCGAAGATCGGCCAGGGGGCTGGAGCATGGACAGTGAGCGTGGGTGCACAAACCGGCACGGTGTGGACCCTCAGATGTAGTCACGTACAGTCAATTCTAGTGCAGTTATGGTGGAAAAACAGATGGCTGCCAATCTGGCGCTCTATGCAGCTCCGTGCACAGTTCTAGTAGCCCATCAATATTTAGGCAGCCACTTCTGTGTCAGCACTGTGCAGACTGTTCTGGCGCCGTTTTTATGCACATTTTAATAAAGCAGGATCAAGCATGCTGTTACAGTGCAGCTTCACGCAGACAGCCAGTCAGTCAGGCCCCTTGCAGTCGCTTGCAGAGTCACATCAGAGGCCCACCCACGACTGGTACACTCTTGCCCATGCAATTGTATTATGACGGGGCTGCATTATGGGATGGACTTGGCAAACTATGAGAGAAAAGCGTGAAACTTTCCATTGTTGAAAAAGAGGTCAGAGGCAGGATGGCTGGGCTTCGAAGAGAGCGCTCCCTGCTAAGGTTATATTCGCACAGACTATCCAGCCTGCCACAAAGGCACTTACTTGCTTTCCAATGACCCTTCCCACTGCCGCGTCCCTGCCAGCTGCCTCTGGGCACCGTTCACATATCGAACTACATACAGCAGAGTGAGCGGAAACTGGGCCCAGGGACAGAGAGGCTCTGCTCGCCATGTGATCCAAGAATTGAACGCCCTGAGGGTATTTTGGTCACGCCCGTTGTTTCGAGCACGAAACCTACAAACCTGTATTACTGCCGTTCTGGGCTGCCTAATGGGATAACCATGGTACTTAAGAACAAGCGAAACTGAAAACGCGGTGGGAGCGCATGAGACGCCGTCGCCGTCACAGTGAGCGTGCACGCAAGCAAGCTGAGGATCGCCGATGAAGACACGCAGAGCTCCGATTCGCTCCGAGTCTGTGAGTCCTTATACGCTTTATGCAGAACCAGGGTCATTCAGTGTGCGGCGGCGGTGGGGAGCTCTGTATGTGTGCGTGCGTGTATGTGCGCTCGTGTGTGTGTCTCTGTGTGTGCGCTTGTGTGTGTGTGTGTGTGTGTGTGTGTGTGCGCGCATGCGTGTGCCAAAGCAGGGGGAGGTGTGGCTGTGTGTGTTGGAGCTTCCCAGGAGATGTGCACACGCGCGCGCGGCCCGCTCTGATGCGATTATGAGCGTGGCCATCTCTTGTCTCCTGGGGAGCTGAGCCGGTGACTATAGGTCTCTGGCGAGACCGCGCTTTCGCGCGGTAATTGCCATGAGACCTAAAAAGTAGTGAGGATGTTGAAGTCTTAGACAAACCACCTTAACTACTTAGGAAGGAAGGGAACTTTGAGTCCTACTCTCCACACCCAAGAGGTACAGTAGTAGGCACCTACAGAGGTAGGACCAACTCCATACCAGACAGTGAGGACAACCTCACTGAGGAGGATCTCCTTTTAGTAAGGATGACCAAAAGACTAGACCTAGAGACTACGCTCTTAGCTCTAGAAAAAGAGAGAGCAAAGATGGGCCTAGGACCCATCAATGGTGTCAGCAATTAAAAAAGTTTTGAAAAAGAAGGATCCTATGATCCTAAAATCTCCAAAGGGATTGTCCCTAAATTTGAGGATGGTGATGTAGGGTAGGAAAATGCCTCTTTTTGCATAGTTACCCCTACATTTTGCCTGACATCTGATGCAACCCGATTTGATGTGCACTGAGTCCGTGCCAATCAGGGTCCGAGGGCCTGTGTTCTTTCACAAGATCGTACCTTTGTATCCACAACTGGCACATCTCTTGCCACAGGTAAGCCCTTTGTAAAAGGTACCATGGTTACCAAGGGCACTGTGAGCGAGGAAGGCCTCCAAGGGCTGCAACACCAATTGTGCCACCCTTAGAGGCCCTGCACCTTAACACCCACACACACTGCTACTGCAGGCTGCATATTTTGGTGCGGATAATAGTGAAGAGTCGACATGGCACACATCCCTGTGTACCATGCCATGCCTGCAATCCCCAGCTTGAGGTCTAGGTAAGTCACCCCTCTAGCAGGGCGTACTAATTCTAAGGTGAGGCAAAGAGGCATGAGCCCTGTACCCCTATAGTGTCTAAGTCCATTCTTAAACACTGTAAGTGTAGTAAAGCCATAAAGAGTATAATGTCTTGAAGTTGGTCATAGCAAACTCTTCAGCTCTATAATAGCTTTACTAAAAAAACTGGGAAGTTTGGCAGAAGACTGGGAGAGGCTGTTTAGTATATGGTGCTCACTTTTGTAAGTGTAGCACCCTGCACTAATCCAAACAACCCTTATGGTGATTTTAGTAGTCTTAGACAACGTTCGAAAGCTCTGTAAGTGGTAGCTGTGGAGAGCAGCCTTCAGACTTAGTCCAGAAGGTGTGTAAAGCAGCTTCTTTTACCAGTACTTAATATTATGGCATAGGTTAAGAGAAAAAGAATCCCACAGTGTAGGTATAAAAATAAAGAAATATCTTATTACAAAAACTCACTAACACAATGTATTATCTCCTACCCAGAGATGTACACACAATACACACAATACTATGGAAATAGAGCACGTAATTAGCACAAATACATAATGGTCCCCAGGGGGAGACAAAACCATATACTAAAATACTGGAATGCGAACCACAACAAGATTAGAGTGGACCCAGAATGTGTATAAGAGCCGAGAATCCAAGGAACCCCCCAAGGTGACTATCCAGGAACCCCAAAGTGAGTATCTAGGAACCCCACGGAGGTCGTGTGCAGAGTGGGGACACGACCAATGGAAGTCTATAGGTAAGTCGCAGTTTCAGTTTTAAAGAAAAAGGACCCTCCCCAGCGAACCCTGAAGAAGCCCCTTGGGAGATGGAAGATTGGAGAGTCACCCCACCCGTGGGTACACAGGAATCAGGATACCTACACCGGGGAAGCCGGGTGCTTAGGTGTTAAGTGACGTCGAAAACTGCCGTAGACCACAATGGAGGACTTCAGGAAAGTTGCTGTTGGAGAAGAAGAAGAAGGTGTCCGGTGGAGCCAAAGGTGGATTCAAGGTGAGAAGAACCTGCAAGCAGAGGGGACAGAGTCCTTACCACTTGTAAGTGACCAGGAGGCACGAAAGACTAATGCCCACTGATGTCGGAGAGGCAGGAGAGTTTAACATTGCCCTTCAAGTTGCAGATGCACAGACCAGGCAACGCTGTGGAAGACCAGGAGCCTATTACGAGCTGTCCCATGTGGGATGTCGGGAGTCAGGGAGTCTGTGTCTGGCAGGGGCACCAACAAGCCTTGGCAGCAACAACCAATGTAGGTGATGAAAAGGTTGTAGTGTCGGACCAGCAAGGTCCAAGTGACTCACCACAAGCAGGTAAGTTAGGGCAGGTCCTTAGCAAGAAGGGGATCCCACTGGAGCCAAAGACCACCCTCAAGAGGACCCACGTGCCGGAGGCACAGGAGCCACAAGAGGACCTCGAGCAGCTAACCAAAAGATGAAGGCCCACGGTGTAGAGGTTGCGATGCAGGCGAACATCTTGGCTGCAGGAGATCCTTGAGGATGGAGCTTCTTGGATCCCGAAGATCTCTGGAGGAGAGAGCCTTGGCAACGGCAAGTCAACGTGGTGCGCTGTTCCAGCGGTTGTGACAAGGGATACTGGCCTCAAACTCAGTAAGAAGACAGTGTACGCCCTCGAGGGAGTTGCAGAACCACCACCTGTGAAGCTGAGCCTTCCGGAGTACGTGGGAGCCCAGGCTCAGCAGACCGGTCAGCTGTGTTGTAGTGCCTGCAGAGGCAGGGGAGTGACTCCTTCACTCCAAGGGAAATTCCTTCAGGTGTCTTTGGATGTCCACAGACCTGGGGAAGAACCTGTATGGAGCACGGACCCAGACGTTGCAGAAGACCAGCAGGACGACGAGACCAGGAGAAACAGGAATCTTCCCCGGTTAAGTCTCGGTTCCCAAAGCAAAGTCCAGGGGGTCCAGACGGTGCCAGTTTAGAGATGGTCATCACATAATGACGCATGGCCACTCTATATGTTATAATGGCTGATGCACTTACAACCCGGGAGGAAGGACTCCGAAGGTTGTAGGGGTTCCCCGCTCATGCAGGGGCACCATCACACTTACAACCGAGCACCCTGCCTTCCGGATTGAAAGACCTGCCTTAGGGGTGACATAGGTTTTAAGTGTAGTGACCTTAGCTATAGGAAAACATATGTCGTTCGTAAGTGGTGCTAGCACCAGCTTCCACAGGCTACAGTGGCAGACCTGGAGTCACAATTTGCGGGGGCTCTCAAGGGTGTCATCATACATGCTTTGGCTAATGGGAGACCCTGGTGTACTTATACCCTGGGTATCTAAGTACCATATACTAGGGACTTATCTGGGTACACCAGTAGCCAATCTTGAGTGTACCTGAGTACTTACCATGTCCAATTTTGGGAAAAAGCACAGAGGCTGGGGTCCTGATTAGCAAGATCCTAGTCAGGCTAGTCAGAAAAACATAACGACACCAGCAAAAAGTGGGGGTGACCAAGAAAGAAGATCCAAAAGATTTACAAACCTGTAATGATTACAATTTCAAGCACAACTGCATTTCCTTGAACAGTCTTGCATTTGAAAGTATACTTCACTTACCTTTACCACCTCCTGCTTGGTTCTAAAATAAAATATAAGTATACCTTTTCCATATTTACCTAATTGGTCGGGATTCTGTCTCTGAATGTGTGCATCAGTCTTGATTGAGTGAATACAGTAAATGCTTAATACACACTCTGGAAAAGCCTAACTGCTCACTCACACCACCACTTAGAGGGCTGTTAGTACTTACCTAATTTAGCTTCTGCTAAAAGCCTAACTGCTCACTCACACCACCACTTAGAGGGCTGTTAGTACTTACCTAATTTAGCTTCTGCTAAAACTCTGGGGACTCCCTGAATCTCTGCACACTATATCTTAATTTGGTATGGTATATACAGAGCCAGCTTCCTCCAAGTGTCGTCTGCGTAGAAGATGATGTTGATGTTGTGGGATCTGACTATGATTAGGGACGAGTCTTGGGGTTCTCTGCAGATGGTGAGCTTGGGTTCCGAGGTGAAGAGAGAGATGAAAATAAGTTACTACCTGTAACTTTGGTACCCCAGTATTGGTAACGTTCATAGACTCCCAAGCTTTGTATCATTCCCCGTCGTCAGCCTGGGAGCCTTGGTAAATAAAAAATACCATAGCAGTATGTACAAAAGATAAAGTTAGGCCTAGGCCTCATCTCATTTTGTAGCCTATCTACCTCTTTTTGTAAAAGAGACCAAATTTTGCAACAACCAATCAGATTAGCCTTACCCCATAGAACCCTCCTGAGAGAGCCTCAGAGCCTCAGATTCTCGTAGCCGTTGTGTAACAGTAACAAGTTTTGCTGAAGGCTGAGCTTTACGTGGGGAGGTGGGTGGGCGCATGGGAATCTATGAAAGTTACCAATACTGGGGAACCAAAGTTACAGGTAAGTAACTTGCTTTCTTGCCGCAGTATTGGAACTTTCATAGATTCCCATGCTTTGTATCAGAGTAGCTAACAGTAAGCCACCAGTGCACATTTTGCTACAAGTGTATTACAACATCACAGCATAACTGTATCCAAATATATATATATATATACCTTGTAACAATACATCAGTAAAATTATGCAATCATAGGAAGGAGGGATAGAAGGGAAAGCTCACCTCTCATTGGAAAAGATTCCTCAGGACTGCTTGTCCTACTGCCGCTTCGCTCCTCATGAAAGAGTCCAGGCAGTAATGCTTTGTGAATGTATGGGCACTGCTCCATGTGGCTGCCCTACAAATGACTTTTATAGGGACTCCAGCGAAGAGAGCTGCTGAAGATGAAACTGATCTGTGCCGCCGCTTTGTGGCAATAATTAATTGCACTTGAAATCCAGCATGAGATTCCTTGTTTTAAGAGAGGAAGTCCTTTCCAAGGTGCACTAAAAGCCACAAAAAGTTGAGATGATGTTCTAAAATCCTTTATGCGTTCAAGGTAAAATTTGAGACATCTCTGGACATCCAAGGAATGCAGCGACCGTTCTGCAGGGGATGTAGGGCGCGGAAAGAATGACTTTAGAACCACTGGCTTGTTCAAATGGAAATCCGAAGGGACCTTTGGAATACATTTTGGATTGGTCCTTAAAATCACAGTGTCCTTTTTGAACTGCAGAAATGGTTCTAGAATGGAGAGCTTGTAATTCTCCTACTCTCCTAGCTGAAGTGAGGGCTAAAAGGAGAGCTAATTTCCAAGACAAAAATTGTAAGTCCACCCTATGGATTGGCTTGAACGGAGGTCTCATGAGATGAGCCAGAACCAGATTGAGATTCCAAGCCGGAGGTGGTGGCCGCACTTGGAGGAAAAACCCTGAAAAGACCTTTCAGGAATTGTTTGATAATTCTGGCCAACCAGAAAGAAGGACCCAAAGCTGATCTTCTGAACCTTGAAATAGCCGCCAGATGTACTTTGACAGAAGAGAAAGACCTGATTTGGCCAGCGATAGAATGTAAGGCAGTATCTGATGAGGAGCTGAAGAGAATGGATGAATGCGTTCCTGATGACACCACAGGCAGAAGCGCTTCCATTTAGCATGCTAAGTTTTATTTGTACTTGGTACGCGTGCTTGACTTAATATCTCCCTACATTCCTGAGGGATATCTAGGCTGTGGAATTCTCTGTGCTCAGGAGCCAGGCCTTCAAATGAAGAGAGCCCGGATCTGGATGTACCACCTGTCCTTGGGACATTGTTAATGAAGATGAAATGGATGGTCTTGGGATAGTAGGAGAAGTTCTGTGAACCAGAATTGGCGAGGCCATGCTCATGCTATTAAGATCATCTGGCAAGGTTCCATCTTTATTTTCCTGAGAAGCCGTGGGATTAGGGGAATTGGAGGAAAGGCGTAAACAAATGCGCCTAACCAAGACATCGAAAAAGCATTCCCCAGTGACCCTCGATGGTGACACTGCTTGCATAGAGTCAGCATTTCCTGTTTTCTGGAGTCGCAAACAGGTCTATTGTTGGAGTTCCCCAGGATTGAAACACTTCTTCCAGAATGTCTTGATCCAATTCCCACTCGTGACAGGTCGATTTCAGACGACTCAAGGTGCCTGCTGTTGTGTTGAGAGTGCCTGGTAGATGCTCTGCTGAAAGAATTACATTGTGGAGAATCACCCATTCCCATATCTCCTGGGCCTCTTTCGAGGGCAGACAAGACCTCGTACCTCCCTGCTTGTTTATGTAATGCATGCCCGTTGTGTTGTCCGTCCTGACCAGCACTGTTGCGTCTTGAACCTTCGGCCTGAAAGCCTGCAAGGCTAGGCGAACCGCTCTGAGTTCCAAGAGATTGATATGAAGAAAACGCTCTTATGAGCTCCAGTAACTACTGACTTAGAGGTCCTGTTAGACAGCGCCCCACCCTTCCATTGAGGCATCTGTGGTTAGAATCAGAGGGGATGGAGCCATTCTGAAAGAGAGAACTTTTTAGATGTTCTCCTTGACAGCCCACCAACCAGCAGCTTTTCTCATGAGAGGAGTGACCCTTATCTTGTCATCAAAAGAATCTTCCACCTGGCGCCATTGTATGTCCAGCTGTTCTTGTAAGGGACCCATTCGCAGTCTGCAATGCGGAACTAATGGTATGCACGATGAGATCGAACCTAGGAAAGACGTGTATTGACGAACCGTCAGGGATCGTCTCTTCTTTAAATGGTTGGCAGAGAAGATTAGCTTTTTCTGTCTTTCTTTCGATGGAAAAGCCTTGCAGCTTCTTGTATCCAGAATGCCACCCAGTAACTTGACCCTTCTGAATGGAACAAAGACTGATTTTTCCTTGTTGAGATTTAGACCCAGGTGATTGAAAAGTTGGATGCAACTTTCGACTGCCTTTGTCGTTGCTTGAGAAGATGGAGCTTTTATTAACCAATCGTCTAGGTAAGGGAAAACTTCTTACGATTGTTTCCTTAGGAATGCTGCTACCGGGGCAAACACCTTCGTGAATATCCACGGCGCGGATCTGAGCCCGTACGGTAGTACTTTGAACTGAAAATGGCTCTTGGCTACTGTGAAACGTAAATATTTTCTGTGAGCTGGGTGGATCGGGACGTGGAAATATGCGTCCTGGAGATCCAGGGTCGCCATGTAATCCCCTGGATTTAGAAGACGTAAAAAGTCTTGAAGAGAGACCATTCGAAAAGAGAGTTTTATGAGATAGGTGTTGAGCTCCCTCAGATCTAAGATTGGCGAGAGAAAGACGCCGATTGACTTTGAGAGGTTGGTGCCACAGAAGCAGGAGGAGGTTGCTGAGGTGGTGGCGGGGGAGGTTGTATGGTTCCGGAGGTTTCTGATGGGTACCTCTTCTTGTAATCCAACATCAGCTGTAGGTCATTTATGAGTGAAGACGGCATGGCAACCATACCTTGTCCTGATGGTTCCTGATGTGTATCACATGGAGTGAATTAAGTTTCTGGATGATGTTGATCCAGGTAATAGACATCTGAATCCGAGTCCTGGTACCTCACCTGAAGTTGTAATGGACTATAAGCATCCCCATATGTACTCTCATCCTCGTCAGAATATTCCTCCTCCAAAAGAAGAGGTGGAGGCAATTATGTTACCCTACAGGGTGATGTCATTTCCAGAGTAATTAGTCTTTTCCTGATGGAAATTTTCACTTTTTGGATCGTCGACAGTGTCGCCGACGAGGAAATCGTCGTCGCTGGAAGTGTCGTCGACAATGGAGTAGCCGTCGATGGTGGGCTGATCGTCAACGGTACTGTCGACAAGGTCGACGTCAGGATCATAGCCGCCGTAGTCATCAAGTTAAAGAGAAAACTGAGCAGAACTCAGTGGAGACTTCCTCAGCACAACGTGCGGTAGAACATCGGAGGCTCTCTCAGGAGGGTTCTATGCAGTGAGGCTAATCTTATTGGTTGTTGCAAAATTTTGGTCTCTTTTACAAAAAGAGGTAGATAGGCTACAAAATGAGATGAGGCCCAGGCCTTACTTTCTTTTTGGTACATACTGCTATTGTACTTTCTATTTACCGAGGATCCCAGGCTGACGACGGGGAATTATACAAAGCATGGGAATCTATGAAAGTTCCAATACTGGGGCAAGCAGACTTTCTGGATGCGACCCGTGAGGAAACATGCCATCCAACTGAGGGCATTATCTGTGATTCCGACCTGGCGTAGTCGATCGATGAGTGTGCGGTGGGAGACTGAGTCGAAAGCTGCTGAGAGATCAAGGAGGATGAGGGCAGCTAATTCTCCTCAGTCAAGTAGGGCTTGGATGTCGTCTGCAGGAGCGATCAGTGCTGTCTCGGTGCTATGGTTGGCTCTGACTCCCGATTGGGAGGGGTCCAGCAGTTTGTTTGTTTCCAGATGTTCTGCAAATTGCATGTTGCTGGTATTATCCAGGACTTTGGCGGGGAACCTAAGGAGGGAGCTGGGACAGAAGGTTTGGAGCTCTTTGAGGTATGCCGAAAGGTTCTTGAGGAGGGATGTAACCTCCACATGTTTCCATGCATCGGGAAAGGTGGCTGTATATATGGGTGCATTAAGGATGGTGGTGAGCGGGTGCTGATCTTGTTACTTCTAAGGTTCAAGAGTTGGGGGGGGGGGGGTGGGTACGGGTTGGTGGATGCCCCAGGGTGGATGGAGTTCATCAGGTGATGACTGTCGGTGTGGTGAGCTGTTCACATGCAGTGAGTGGGTCATCCTATGTGTCATCCTGTACATCGGGATCCTCAGGTTCTCCCAAATTATCCTGAGGGTCTTCTCCCATGTTGTCTGGCTCATCATAGTTTGAATGTGTAGGAGAGTAAGGCACAAAATGCATGTTAAGGAAGAAAGGAGGAGGAGTAAAAGGCCTTGAAGGAGATGTCCCAAAGTCTTTTTTCTTTGGAGGAACAGGGGAAGGAGTATCAGTGTCCAATGGTCTCTTTTTCCTGTGGTAAACTGTAACGTGTCCTGTTTCAGGGTCTATATACAGTTTAGGTTGTTCCTCGCTCACTGGATCAGGATGGAAAAGTTCTTCATAAACTGTTCATGGTTTCGGAGCCGATGGTTTGGCTTAGTCACTTGATTGTGGTGAGTCTTTGGCTCGAGGGCCACGGGCTGTGCAGGTTTTTTCGGGTCGACTGCTGCTTTCGGGTCGGCGACCTTTATTGGTTTGACGACTTTTGTGTTTTCGACGTGTTTAGCCGGTGGTATTGCCTTTTTTGGTTCGGCGACCTTCTTTGGTTCGACAGCCTTTTTTGGTTCGGCGACCTTCTTTGGTTCGACAACCTTTTTTGGTTCGGCGACCTTCTTTGGTTCAACGACCTTTTTTGGATCGACCGGATTCTTCGGTTCGATAACTTTCGATGGTTGAGCGTGTCTTTTGTGCTCGACGACCTTTTTCGGCTCGATGTTCTTTGTCGAGTCGACGGCTTCGTTTGGGTCGACAGGCTTTTTAGTGTTATCCTGTTTTTGTGGATCGACACTTTTTTTGGGCTCGAATACCTTTTGCGGGTCGACTATTGTTTTCGGATCGACAACCCTCTTTGGTTCGAGGCCCTTTTTCGGCTCAATGGCTTTTGGTTCAGAAACCGTCTTCGGTTCGATGACGTTTTTGGGAAGAGTGTTGCTCGCTCCCGGGGTATCAGAAGGCTTGGGTTTGTGCTTTGGAGCCGAGCCGGTAGGCGGGGTCTCTGAAGGAGTTTGTCGATCTCGGCTAAGGCCTTTAGGCGATGCTTCGACGGAGCCTTGTGTATGGGTGTAAGCGGGGTTGGGGGCTCGGTACTCACTTTTTGCCCCGGTGTGATCTGGTCATCGGAGTCCGACTGGTCCTCTACGGTGACGATTTCGAGGTCGGAGTCCGCCGCTTCTAGGAGGTCGTGTTCGTCATCGAAAATGTTCTCCGGTTCTTGGTGCCTGCCGCGGCATCTCTTGCCGAGTGGCCCGTCGGTTTTGGATAGTTTTCTTTGATCGGAACTGAGCACACGCCGGACAATTATCTTCGTTGTGCTCTGGAGATAAGCACTTGTTGCATACTGTGTGTTTGTCAGTATGTGGGAATTTGGAGTGACATTGTGGGCACCTTTTAAACGAGCTCCTTTACATCGACAGCAGGCCCACGTGGCGTCAAAAAGGCCAAGCGGCCCGGGTCGACGACCGGATCAAGATGGAAAGCTTGATCGAGTCAAGGGGTAGTTGGAGTATAGGAAAAGCATCCAAACCCAATGGCGGAAAAAAAACAATCTGATGATGGAGAGAATGCCCATGCACACTGTAATCCAGGGGAGGAGTCACCTATCTCGTGATACTTCAAAGATTCTTCCAGGACAACAAGGTGCAAACATCCGGACCAAACACTAGGCGGCGATCTATGTTAAGATATGAAGTTCTGGCGGCGGGGGTAGCATTCCACCCTTCTCGAGGGAGAAGACATGTAGTTACTACTTTACCCGGTTAAAGTTAAACAGAGCCTCAGCATCACAAAATGGATGCTGCTGCCACAGACACGAGTCTGACCTCCTGTGTAGGAAGGTGGAAATCTGACTATGGTTACCCCCAACTTTTTGCCTAGTGTTTAGCTGGTTTTCGACCTAGTTGGCCTGGGGCCCTGCTATTCAGGACCCCAGACTAATTGCTCTCTCTGAAAAATGGACTCCATGTACCTTAGGTACATACCTAATTGGATGCTGGGTCACCTTATCAGCCCCTGTAAAGTGTACCTTAGGTACCCAGGGCATAGGTGTACCCAGGGCCTACCAGGGGCTGCAGCATGTATTATGCCACCCCTGGCTGGCCATCCAAAACTGACACAACTGGCTGCTAAGACAGCTGGGGCAATGTGGTGTAATCACCTTTTGCTATAGATATAGTATACCTATATCTAACCCTAAAATGGACACATATATTCCTATCAGTCACTCCTATGGCAGGCCTTATCAATCCTGAAGGCAGAGTGCTTGGAATTATGTGAGATGGTGCTCTAGCATGAGCTGAGCCTGTCTGCAGCTTGCGGAACCAAGTCCTTATAGCTGTTCCATGAGAACGCTATAAGGATAACTATACTCTTAAGTGCATTATAATCCTCGCGGTTAAATGCTAACTTTGGTATAGGATTATCAAAACATGTCGAGTAAGGTGTCATATGAATTGGAATACTACCCCCTCGCCAGTTCTGGCGACGGGGGTAGCATTCCACCCTTTCAGAGGGACACGACATGTATGTAACTGTGAACCCAGGTTAAAGTTAAACGAAGCCTCAGCATCACAAAATGGATGCTGCCACCACAGACACAAGTCTGACCTCCTGCTGCTGGGAGTCCTTCTAGCGAGGGAGGCCTGGACAAAGGGTTTCCTGCCTTGGGAGGTGCTAGCACCACCCCAGACAGGATTTTGTGTATTGAGGTAGGGAGGGCTGAAAGGAATGAGACATGTCTTGGGCACACAAGGTGTCCCTGTGCATACCCCGGTTCAAACCAGTTGCTGGGGCACTCCAGCCCCAGCTCTGGCGCGAAACCGGACAAAGGATAGGGGGTGTAACCACCCCCCTTCCTGGTCCCACCCACGTGAGGGACCTAGTCACTAGTGCAGCCCCCTTTAGCAGGATAAAGGTAGGAGGTGGTCCCATTCCAAATTAGATTATCCTGAACAACTCTACAAAGAAGAAACTCTGGACTTCGACGTTCTGCTCCACATAAGACTGAAGAATCCCCTTTGTGGGCAAGGAGTGTCCACCCTGCAACTGCAGGCACCATCAAGCGTCCTAGCGGTTTACTTTGTCGTCCTTCCTGCTGGAACCAGACTTCAGAGCCCGATGAGATCCGGACTTCCAGACCTCTCCGACCTCAACCTACATCTGCAGCACAGCTGAGATCCGTGGGTGCGACGAGACACGTGGGACCGGCCATCTTGAATAAACTGCACTTCGCTTCCAGCACGACTTCAGAGGCATCCTCGAGTAAGTGCTTTGGGGACTGAGAAGACCCAGCCCCGAGCACCTCCTGCACGAAGACCAGCCCTCCAGCATCCACGAGATCTGCGTGGGGCCCTTTTGCTTGGTTACTGCTCGACGCGTTGTCTGGTCACTTGCCGGCTGGCTAGTGGCCTCCTAGACGACGATCCTTGAAATCTACACTGCTGGTCTGGTTGCTCCAGACTGGCCCTTGCTCCCTTCCAGTAGAGGAGCACCCCGGACCCTCCTGGTCCGCACCAGACGCCGTTTCCACTCAACGCGTGGGTTGCCTTTGCCAAGGCCTGTTGACTCCAAATCCGGATCCGACACTGCCGACAGCGAGAGCCTGCGTGGGACAGCTCGTGCCTCCATCCTGGTCGTCGAAGACACCTCTTGGTCCACGTGGCTGCAGAGACAAGCGTCCACACTTCACCTGATCGCGACAACAGCATCTGGTTCCTTCCTGGTTCCACACCGGTCACTGGCTAGTGACTTTGAACACTGTCCCCTCTGCTTTCAGGTCCTCTTCTTCCTCGATCCACCCTTGGATCGCACCGGACATCTTCCTCCTGGTCGCCTGCAGCATCTTTTCTTCAAGGCTCCATTGACTTCAACGCAGAAACCCGACACGCGTTCACAGCTATGCACCCGCAGCCCGTGGGTGAGGTAACTAGAGCATTTCGGTGCTCATAGGTAGATTGACTCTCCTAGTGTCCAGGTATCCAGTCGTTTTAGTCGTAACTAGTAGGAATTGTCTTTTACTTACCTTTTCGTAATTTGTTCTGCCCATTGACTTTGTTCCGCATCTCGCGTGTGAGTTCACACTCTGCACACGCGTCCCATGGGCCTCCTGCTACTTACCTAAGGTTAGGGTAGTGTAGTCCCAGCGATCCTACAGCCTCTGGGCATCTCCATTTCCTCTATCGATTTACTTATACCATTTACTTAGTATATGGTTTGCCGTGCCCCTAGGGCACCATTGTAATTTGTGCAACTAATCGTATTTTTCCTAAGAGATTGTCATGTGCTTAGCCCTCTGATCTCATAAAGAGTTCAGAGGTGTTTGTTATTAATAAATATACTGTTTATTTTCATAACAACCTGTGTGGTGTCCTTTCATCTGGTATTCAAGGGGTTATATGTGGTAAAACAGCTGGCTTCACATGCCAAAAGAGTTTAGCCTAAGACTGCTTTGTCCATGCTACCATTAGGATAGCTGGTCTATACGGTTGACTTACAACCAATCACCATAAGCGTTGTTTGGACTGATACAAGGTGATCACTAGAACTAGTGAGCATCATATATCAGGCCAACTTCTCACATCCTGCTGCTGGAAGAAACTCCAGCAGGGGAGGCATGGACAATAGGTTTCCGGCCTTGAGAGGTGCTAGCACTTCCCCAGACAGACTTTTAGTGTACTGGGGCAGGGAGGGCTGAGAAATGAGACACTGCCTGGGGCACACAAGGTGCTCCACGCATAGCCCGGTTCAAACCAGTTGCTGGAGCACCCCAGCCCCAGCTCTGGCGCGAAACTGGACAAGGGGAAAGGGATGTAACCACCCCCTTCCCAGGTTCCACCCACAGGAGGGACCTAGCAGGTGATCCAGCCCCTTAGTTTAGTATAAAGATAGGAGCTGAGTCTAGAGACTTTAGATTTATCCTGGAAAGAAACTCTGACACGAACTCTTGGACCTTCGACGTTCCATATCGACTGGAAGACTGAAGACAT
This sequence comes from Lissotriton helveticus, assembly GCF_964261635.1. NCBI lineage: Eukaryota > Metazoa > Chordata > Amphibia > Caudata > Salamandridae > Lissotriton > Lissotriton helveticus. Next base: position 1,275,223,438 of record NC_136057.1, read on the forward strand.
CTCCCTTGTGGTCAAGGAGTGACCACCCTGTGCAAACAGGCACCAACAGTAACTTGCCGGTTGGCTTTGTCGACACTCCAGCCGGATCCCGAAGACTTAGCGACCCAGGAACTGGACTCCCAGACTTCTCTGACTCCGACCCACATCCGCAGCAAAGCTGAGAACCGTGGCGGACACGAGCGACGTGGGACCAGACATCCTCAACAACCTGCTTTTTGCTACCTGTGCAGCTCCTGAGGTATCCTCGAAGTTGTGCATTGGGGTTTGAGAAGCCTCAGACCCGAGCAGCATTTGCACCGAAGCACAGCCCTCCACACTCCATGAGTGCCGCGTGGGGCCTGCGCCTGCATTTCAGCTCAACGCGTCTTCCCGGTTGCTAGCCCGCTGGCTAGTGAGCCCTACGAAGACGAACCCTTGAATTTACAACGCTTGCCTGGTTGCCCCAGTCTTGCTCCAGCTTCTCTGTGAGGGAGAAGCGCCCCAGACCTTGCTGGTCTGAACAGAAGCCCATCTTCACTTCCTGCGTCGGTTACGGTTACCAAGGCTTGTTGGGTCCAATCCGGATACCGACACCGCAGTCACCGAGATCCTTCGTGGGACAGCTCATATCCAGCGCCTGGTCTTCGTCGATGCCTCCTGATCCACGTGGCTGCAGAGACAAGCTTCACTTCTTTACCTGATTGCATCTCAACATCGCCTGGTTCCTTCCTGGTCACTGGCTAGTGACCCAGACCCTGTCCGCTCTACTTTCAGGTTCTTTTCGACTCCGATCCACCCTTGGATCCATCCGGACACTTTCCTCCTGGTCGCCTGCAGCACTTTCTTGCAGCTCGCCATAGGATTCATCGACGAAACCCGACACGAAAGAACACCTATGCACCCGGCTTCCCTGGGTGAGGTACCTAGAGTACTCCGGTGCTCCAGTGGTTAACAACTATCCAAGTGTCCTAGTTTAAAAGGATTGTCCCGTAGTCCACCCGGAAGTGTCCGAAATCAACTACTTTGTAACTTTTACATTCCCATTGAAACTCTATGGTAACTCGCGTGTGTGTTTAGCCACTGCACACGCATCATGTGGGTCTCCTACTTCCAATCCCTTGGTTGATCAGTGTAGCCCCAGCGATTTTCTAGGCCCTAGGCCTACTCACCTTTCCTGAAGTGTTTCTTATACCACTTCTTTAGTATATGGTTCGCGAGGCCCCTAGGGCAGAATTGTATTTGTGCAACTTATAGTATGCTTATTGAGTAACTTGTGCTGTATCTCAAACTCTGACCTCATAAAGAGTGCAGAGGGGTTGTTTTAGTAATACATACATATATATTTGATATATACCTTGTGTGGTGTCCTTTCATTTGGTATTCAAGAGATTATAATTGGTAAAACAATTGGCTTCACATGCTCTCTGAAGTGTTAGCCTAAGACTGCTTTGTCCATGCTACCACTAGGATAGCTGGTCTATAAGGTTGACTTTACAACCATCACCATAAGGGTTGTTTGGACTGGTGCAAGGTGCTCACTAGAATAGTGAACATCATATACCAGGCCAACTTCTCACACATCCGTCACCACTGTGTGCTCTGGTTGGGAAAGGGAGAGGGATCTGCCATTGACCCAATCACAATTCGTGAGCCACCACTGCAAGTGTTGTGCAGTGCCCTCCGAGATCTGGACATGATCGAACAGGTTGCCCTGATGCTGTGCCCACTGGAACTTCCGTTCTCACTGCAGAGCCCGCATATGCCATCTGGCATGTTGCACTAGCAGGATGCAGGAGGCCAACAGGCACAGGAGCTGGAGGGTCACCCTGACTGAAACCCGGGATAAAGGCTGAAAGATCGGAATCATAGCCTGTATATCCTGGACTCGCTGCTCGGGAGGATAAACCTGAAACCGCGTTGAATCCAGAACCGCTCCGATGAAGGGGAGCTTCTGAGAGAGACTCAGGTGCGACTTCAGCACACTGATGGAGAACCCCAGCAAATGCAGGAGGTTGGCCGTAGTCTGAAGGTGGGTGACGACTGCCTGGGGCGAGCCCGCCTTCAACAACCAGTCGTCGAGGTAGGGGAAGACTGATACCCCTGACCTGCGGAGATGAGCTGTGACCACCGCCATCACTTTCATGAACACCCGAGGGGCGCTGGTAAGGCCGAAGGGGAGCACATTAAACTGAAAATGCTCCCGGCCTACCGTGAACCGCAGGTAACGCCGGTGGGCCGGCAGGGCAGGGATGTGAAAATATCCGTCCTGCAAGTCCAACGCTACCATCCAGTCTCCCGGGTGGAGGGCAGCCAAGACCTGAGCCAGAGTCAACATCTTTAACTTCTCCTTCCGGAGGAAGCCATTGACGTTCCGGAGGCCCTGTGTTGAGCCTGGACCAGGTCCCCAAAAGGATGTCAGTCATTGAACGGCATCAGGGGATTAGAAGAGCTTGCAGCCAGTTGAAGCACATCTATCAGGAGGTTACTCCTGACCGCCACCATAGTTAGCGCGAGGTTGAAAGCCTCGGCCGCCCTACGCAACACCACCACGTAAGATGCTTCCTTCTCCGTAGCCACCGTAGGAGAAGACAACATGCCAAGGCCTAGGGAAGTATCCAGTCCACTGGCATCCCCCAACTCCTCTCGCCAGTCTGTATCATATTCTAACTGGTCAGTTAAAGGATCTTCGGACCCCTCCCAGTCCTCCTCACCCTCGTCTGGTTGCCAATCTGGCCTAAAAGAACCAGGTAGGAACAAGGGCACAAAAGTACCCGTCGGCATCAGAACCGTGTCCACGTCGGGGTGGAGGCCGGGTATGACACCACCTGCAGACGTGGTGACAGTGAAATCGGCGCCGGGGGCAGGGGCGGATTGGCAAGGCGGGCATTCGGGCATGGGCCGAAGGGCCGGTGCCTCAGTGCCCTCTGTGGGCCGTTTTTTTCTCCCCTGTCCCAGTCCACAGAGAGTGGACTAGGAAAAGGGGAGAAAAAAACGGCCCACAGAGTGCACGGAGACAGACAGAGAAAATGAAAGCAGCCTCGCTGTGCGGCCGGACAGCGATTGTCAGCTGTGTGGCCTCTCCTTCATCCCTGCCCTGCCAAGCAATCAAGCTGATGCTGGGCTGGGGAGGGGTGATTGTTTGCAAGAATCGGCCTCCCTGGGGGCCAGGTGTTTCTCAGGCCTTTGAGACATTTTCACCTCGGCCCCCCTGGGGCAACATCCAGCCCAGAAACGGTGTTAGTCTTAACACCTCGCCCACAGCCCTTCACATTCAGGGCATAGTGGGCGAGGAAGAATGGGTCTTGCTGTGGGGGCCAGGTGATGTTTGGAATTTTTTATTTATTTATGCGATTTTATATAGCGCGGATTTTACCCGAAGGTGTCAGAGTTCTTCACACTAGGAACAGCAATAATACATGAGGAGAAAAATTACAAGTGGACAAATTACAAAAGCAAACGTTAAGTTACATGAATCAAAAGTGACAATAGCGAGCAACCAAAATACATGAGGTAGCAATCGGTACATTACAGGAGGAAAAAGTGATATGTGTGCAGGTTACAAAAGCGTACAAAGTACAAGTAGAGGTATAATACTGCAATAAATGGCAGACACTCCAGCACAAGAACAAACGTTACGTAGGCAATGGTGGCACTTGTGCAAGTATCTAAAGCAAACCAAAGTGAGAGGTAGCATACAGTGTGATACCAGAGAAAAGTGACGTGTGCAAGTTACAAAAGGGTACCATACGCAGGTACAAGGGTAATACTACAGTAAATGGTAAACACTCAAACTGCCAGAACACACTGGGAAGGCACTTCCCATGCTCCAGCTTCACCTCAGCCTCCCCCCTGGCTACCTGGCTACCTTGGATGACCCAGAAGGATAAGTTACTTACCTGTAATCCTAGTTCTCTTCCAGGGGTATCCTCATCAAAGTCATAAGCACTGAAGATTCCCGCCCATGTGCGGGACCCCGGAAACAATATAAAAATATATATGTAAAAAACACATATATCTAACTCCACATATATGTATGTACATATATCATTTTTCTCATACCAATGCAGCCCCAAAAAAGAGGCCAACACAATGTAAAAACTTTGTACATGTACTGCAATTATAAAGGAAACAAATAACACATTATATCAAATATACTTTGAATTTTGTGTTTTAATGAGTAAAACCACTCATAACTCCTGAAAATTGCTCATAAAAAGACATTGTTAATCTCAGGCTGCATTGAAAAGCAATAACACAGAAAATGAAAGCATTTTCAACCAAAAAACTGGCACTGTGCCTTTAAGGCAGCCATGAATCCAGGCTTCCCATCACGCCTCAGGGGTGACAGTTAGGTCAGTTGTTCTTTGCATAACCCTGATGTCAGGGCTAAATACACATATGAAAATGTACAGCTCTCATTTACCTGGGGAGGCGGGTGGGTTGCTTATGACTTTGATGAGGATACCCCTGGAAGAGAACTAGGATTACAGGTAAGTAACTTATCCTTCTCTTCCAGGGGATCCTCATCAATAGTCATAAGCACTGAATAGAATAGCAAGCCCAACAACCACCTGCAGGTAAATGAGAAGTACATCTTCTACCTTAAAAGACCCAACATCACAGCCTAGCCTGGCTGCTAAACAGATTCCGCAAGGAGGCTTGGCCTACTTGGGTATCTGCTCTTGTGTCCGAATCAAGACAATAATGTCTGGTAAATGTATGGACGGACCGCCAGGTCGCCGCTTTACAGATCTCAGACATGGCACATTATTGAGAAAAGCCGCAGTCGCAGCTCTTCCCCTGGTGGAATGCGCCTTGGGAGAAAAACCCAGGGGTTTTTGCGCTAGCTGGTAAGCAAGTTTAATAGAAACGATCCATCTGGAAATGGAACGCTTCGAGGCAGAATGGCCTGTCCTGATCGATCCATAGTTAATGAAAAGATGATCAGAATGACGAATCACTTTAGACCTGTCAAGATAGAATTTTAAAACCCTTTTTAGGTCTAAAGAATGTAGAGCCCTCTCAGCTGGAGTAGAGGGGTTGGGAAAAAAAGTGGGCAGAGAAATGATCTGATTTACATGAAAATCTGACACCACTTTAGGCAAAAAAGATGGATGCGTCCGCAGCACCACCCTATTCAAATGGAACACCGTATAGGGCTCCGATGCACAGAGGGCTTGAATCTCGCTCACTCTGCGAGCCGACGTGATAGCCACCAAAAAAGCCGCTTTCCATGAAAGATGTTGTAAAGTGGCTTTGTGAATGGGTTCAAAGGGAGGACCTATTAACTTTGATAGCACCAGGTTCAGCTCCCAGGGTGGAGAAGGAGGACGCACTGGAGGGTATACTTTTTTTAACCCTTGCAGGAAGTCCTTGACAGATGCTAGCTGGAAAAAAGAGGTTTGAGAAGGTGACCGCCTATAAGCCGTTATGGCCGCTAGGTGTACCTTGATGGAATTAAACTTCAAACCTGCTTTAGCTAAATACAACAAATAAGGAAGAACTGCTTCTTCTTGACATCTGATAGGATCATGACTATTCTGTATACACCACATATAAAATCTCTTCCACTTGCATGCATACGAATGGTTGGGATGGAAGATCCTCCCGTCCATCTTGGACAACAGGTCCGGCCTGCATGGCAGCCTCTTGTGAGGTGTCACTGACAGATGAAGCAGGCCCGTGTACCACCATTGCCTCGGCCAATCGGGAGCAATCAGAATCATCGTTGTGCATGAGTGTGTTAGCTTGCTCACCACCTTCGGAATCAACGGGAGAGGTGGAAAGGCGTACACAAATTCCTTTGACCAGTCGATCAAAAGAGCATTCCCTCTCGAGCCTGGCCGGTGGAATCTGGAGGCGAAGCTTCGGCATTTGGCGTTTTGATCGTCCGCGAACAAGTCTATGGAGGGACGACCCCATGATTGAAAAAGTTCCTCCACCACTTCGTCGTGAAGAACCCAGTCTTCTTTGTCGTCGAAATGATGGCTTAGAGCGTCTGCCCTCACGTTTTGTTCTCCTGGGAGGTGAACCGCCGTGACAGATAGCTCTCGAGCTAGAAGCCAATGCCAGATCCTCTGCGCTTCCAACGACAACGTCCGAGAGCGCGTCCCCCCCTGCTTGTTCAAGTAGTACATCGTGGTGGTGTTGTCCGTCTGTACTAGCACTGATGACTCTTGGATCGAGGGGAGGAACGCTTTGAGAGCCAGGTGTACTGCTCTCAGCTCCAGCATGTTGATATGGTAAGTGCTTTCTTTGTGTGACCACTGACCTTGAACCTGCAGGGGACCCATGTGCGCCCCCCAGCCCAGAAGGGAGGCGTCCGTGATCAGCGTTTGTGTAGGAGGAGGTTGATGGAACAGGATTCCCACCTGCATATTCTGAGCTTTTGTCCACCACGGAATAGACGCTCGAGCTGCATCTGAGATAGTGATGTGGTCGTCCCAGCGAGCCGATTGCTGATCCCACTTGTCCTCTAGATCCTGCTGAAGAGGACGCATGTGGAGTCTGGCATTCGGAACCAGGAAGATGCAAGACGCCATCGACCCTAGCAGGGAGGCAATCCTGCGTACCTTCTGAGTATTGCTGCGAAGAATCAGCTGACATTTCTGGGCGATTGATGATTGTCTCTCCTCCGAAGGAAACACTTTTCCTGTTTCGGAGTCTAGCAGAGCACCAAGGAAGTGAATCCTCTGTGTGGGCTGAATGACTGACTTTCCGAAGTTGACATGTAGCCCTAGTCTCTGGCAGAGCTGTATGCAAGTCTGGAACTGATTCCTTACATTGACTGGGGAAGGACCTTTCACCAGCCAATCGTCCAAGTATGGATACACGAAGACCCCTCTGCGACGTAGTGCAGCTGCGACCACAGCCATGCACTTCGTGAACACCCGAGGAGCCGACTTTAATCCAAACGGCAGGACTTTGAACTGAAAGTGAGAGGTCCCCACCCTGAACCGAAGAAATCTTCTGTGACTGGGATGTATTGGGACATGGAAATAAGCATCTTGAAGGTTCAGCGAACACATCCAATCTCCCTTCCTGAGATGTGGATATATTTGGTGAAGCGCCAACATGCGGAATCTTTCCTTTTTGACATGCAGATTTAGCGTTCTCAAGTCCAGGATGGGCCTGTATTCTGCCTTCTGTCCTTTTTTCTTGACCAGAAAATAACGGGAGTACACCCCTTTTCCCCTTTGGGAGACCGGAACTCTCTCTCGATAGCTGACTTTTCGAGCAGAGTGGTGACTTCTTTTTGCAGCAGGTGAAGCTGATGATTTGATGTAGACATTGGGGGAACTGGTGAAGGCTGACGACTGAAACGAAGACAGTACCCATTCTGAAGCGTAGACAACACCCATCTGTCTTTTGTGATGCTTTGCCACTCTTTCAAATGCTTTGACAGGCTTCCCCCCACTGGAGTGGTCCACGGCGCTGGGGGAAGAAACGACTCATTGCTTGGCTTGAACCTTGCCGGTGTTGTTGTTGCCTTGGCGCTGATTATTTCCTTTGTAATTGCGCTTGCCTTTATACTGGGACTTTTGCTGCCCCTGCTGATCTTGGCTCTTCTGCCAGTTCGGGGTTTGAACCCGCTGTTTTGTAGAGCCCTTGTTGAAGGAGCAAAATTTCTTCTTGAACTCTTTCTTTTTCTCAAGACCCACCGCCTTGAGAGTTTCCAGCTCTGCCTTCATGCGCTGCATTTCCTCGTCTGCACTTGTGCCAAACAAAGAAGCACCTGAAAAAGGTAAGTTCAATATACGCGCTTGGGCTTCTGGTTTTAAAGCCGTTAGGCGCAACCATGATGACCTTCTTGCTGTTACCCCATGAGCATACCCATGAGCTGCTAGAGTAGCTCCATCCGCTGCGGCACTTATCACCTGGTTGGAGACTTGACTACCTTCCAGGAGGATTTCCTCAAAGTCCTTACGGTCTTCTGCTGGGAGTTTCTCCACAAAACGTTGCAGAGAATCCCACAGGGAGCGGTCATAACGCCCCAGGAGGGCTTCCGCATTGGCAACCTTGAGAAAAGACGCCGATGTATTGCAGACCCGCCTTCCCCACGAGTCTTGCATCTTACTGTCCTTATCCGGAGGAACAGTGGAGGAAGAGGCAACTGCATTGGACTTCCTCGCCGCCGCAATAATCACTGAGTCCGGGGGAGGATCAGCTCTGAGGAATAGCGGATCGTCCTCCGGAGCTTTGTACTTCTTAAGAATCCTTGCCGGAGCCGCCTTGACCGTCGCTGGGGTCAGGAAGACGTCCATAACAGGCTCAATAATCCCCGGCACCAAAGGCAGAAGAGGTTTGGGTGCCGACCTATGTTGCAGTGTTTCAAATATTATAGAGGTCTTGATCTGCGGAGCTTTTAGGGCAACTCCCAGCGTAAGAGCTCCCCTACCCAGTACGTCCTGAAAAGTGAAGATATCATCGATTGGAGATACCCTCGTTGAAGGAGAGTCTGTCAGGGTAGGAGAGTAGTCTCTGTGAGAGCGGGTCGAGGAAGAAGTAGAGGGAGTTCTTCGGCCTCTCCTTGTGCTTCTTGAGCGTGAACGACGCCTGTCTGTTCGCACTCTGGAGCACGATCGTTCCCTTTGACGGACTGGGGAGCGTGATCTTTCCCTCTGGCGAACTGGAGAGCACGATCTTTCCCTCTGGCGAACTGGAGAGCGTGATCTTTCCCTCTGGTGTGATCTTTCTCGCTGGAGAACTGGGGAACGTGATCTTTCCCTCTGGCGTACTGGAGAGCGTGATATTTCTCTCTGGCAAACTGGGGAACGTGATCTTTCTTTCTGGCGAACTGGAGAGCGTGATCTTTCTTTCTGCCTCACCGGAGAGCGCGACCGCTCTCTAGGCCTAGAGAACGGTTGCTGCAACAGATCCGCTGTCTCCTTGTCCGGAGCCCAGTGATGCAGTGGTTTGTACCATCTCGGTGAAAGCTTGACAGTAGGTGATGGAGGCGTTGCATCCTTTTGCGAATGCCGGGATGCCTCGCTGCCTGACTGATAAATAATCACATCCGGGCCAGAGTCCGAACCTGAGCTAGCCGCAGACTTGGAGCGACCACGAGAGTCTCTCTGTTCCGGCGACCTCTTCCGCTTGGTAGCGTGACTGTCACTCACTTGCGAGCCATGGTCATCCTCCGCAGCTGAGGCAGACCCAGACGACCTTATAGACTGCTGTGCCACTGTCTGAGGTTGGACCACTGGAGTTCCCTGCCTCGACGTCGATCTCCGAGGAGGTGAAGTCCGCACCGGCTTCTCCAACGTCGAACTTTGTCCAACTTTCGACGGCGAGTTCCCTGCCGAAATTTGTGAATGCCTCGACGTCGAGCGTCGATGGTGAGACGTCGATGGAGGAAGCTTCGACGTCGAACTACCCTGGCCCTTCGACGACGATGAATGCCTCGACGTCGAATGCCGATGGGTCGGCAACGGAGAATCCCTCAACGTCGAACGCCGATGACCTGGCGACGACGAAGGATGTTTCGAGGTCGATCTCTTCCTTGACGTCGAAGGCCGATGACCTGACGACGACGGGTGATGCTTCGACGTCGATCGCCGATGACCTGGCGACGACGGAGGATGCTTCGACGTCGAGCGTCTATAACCAGACGGCGACGGAGGCTGCCTCGACGCCGAGCGCCCATGACTAGGCGACGGCGGAGGCTTCGACTTCGAAGACTCGACCTGACCTTTGACGACGGAAGTCTGGACGTTGAGCCGCCCTGCTTCAACGAAGACCTCGACGTTGCACTCGACGCTGCGCATCGCCCGGTTGACAGCAGCGGAGTCCTGACTTTCGACGCTGAAGACTTCACCTTCTTCGTCGTTGGAGACCTCGACGCCGATCCCGACGCCGAAGGAGAGCAGGTCGGAACTTTCTTCGACGTCGACCGCTTCATAAGTCTCTTTGGAGACCTACCTCTCTCAGAAAGTCCATAAATCCTGCTTCTTTCTCTGTCCTTGAGAGTTCTGGACGACAAGGCCTGGCAGTGGACACAAGATGCTACCTCATGAGAGTCAGGTAGACAGCGAATACACACAGGATGTGTATCAGACCAAGCCTTCTTATGCCCACAGGCAGAGCAGGTGTCAAAAAGAGCCGTAGGCATTTCTGACAAAAAATCAACCTTTTTTGAGCCCAAAAAAGGTATAACTATCTCTCTAAGGTAAAAAAACGTCGAGTGAGATCAAACATTTTAAGAAAACACCAAGTAATTCTGACAGAAAGTCAAAAAAAGGTGAGAGCTGTTAACCAGGGTCCTGACAGAAGGAGCCGGAAAGAACAACTGACCTAACTGTCACCCCTGAGGCATGATGGGAAGCCTGGATTCATGGCTGCCTTAAAGGCACAGTGCCAGTTTTTTGGTTGAAAATGCTTTCATTTTCTGTGTTATTGCTTTTCAATGCAGCCTGAAACTAACAATGTCTTTTTATGAGCAATTTTCAGGAGTTATGAGTGGTTTTACTCATTAAAACACAAAATTCAAAGTATATTTGATATAATGTGTTATTTGTTTCCTTTATAATTGCAGTACATGTACAAAGTTTTTACATTGTGTTAGCCTCTTTTTTGGGGCTACATTGGTATGAGAAAAATGATATATGTACATACATATATGTGGAGTTAGGGACCCTGCGGTGCACCACCTGCATCCCTCGTTGTGTCGGCCGACGGATGTAGAGAAGTCGAAGAGCGGCGATGCTTCTTCGACTTCTGCTTCGACTTACCTGAGGAGTGTGAAAACTTTTAAAAGTCTGGTCGTGGTGGCTCGGTGAATGGTCCCTCGACTTCCCACACGACCGGGACCTCGAGCAGGGCGGAGCGGACTGCTTAGCCTCGAGAAGCTTTAGGGCCCTCTTCCGCAAAGACTTCGGATTCATGATCCAGCAGACATTGTCGGGTTCCAGACAGAACAGGCACACCCGTTGCGGATCCGTCACCAACATCAACCATCGGCAGGAACCGCAAGCCTTGAAACCGGGCATCCCTGGCGTGCACAAGGAATCAAAGACTCAAAAACGACCGACAAAAGTCGGCAAATAGTCAGTCAAACAGTTACTGAAGGTACTGCTCTCTCTAGATCTGCTCTGGCTGGCGCGGAAAAAGAAAGAACTGACGTCAGTGGGCGAGGGCAGCTACCGCGATATCATCCCAGGGACCACGACACCAACAACAAACACGGAGCCGGCCAACGCCACCTTTCGACACGCAAGGGTACTGCTGATGAAAAATTCTCCGGATCCAGTCTCACGCCTGAGGGTAATTCTAAGGTAAGGAATCTATAACTAATTGTCTCTTTCAGATATCTTCGGTGAAGGATCGGAGCAAGAAGAATTCGATGCACAAGGGGCCGAAGAGGAACATGAAGAGAAGCCCTTATCGATTCCTGAATTGAACTCCGAGATGGAAGAGGACATACCGGAGGGTCAAGGTCCTGTGAGTACCGAACACCCCTTGCCCTGAAATCCTACTCAAATGAAGCAAAAGGCTTCGGTTCCACATCCGCCGCTGGGCCAAGGTCGGCACAAGAAAACATGTAGTTTCATTCTACAGCTTCTGCTTAAGATTGATCTGGTAAACTCAGTCTACACGTCACCAGGGTCAAAGGTGCATGGTACACTGGAAACACATACTAAGGGAAAATTCCTTTTTATAATTCAAGTGGAGGAAACCCGCTTTGACAATGTTATCTACTTGCAGGACCAAAGAGAGCGTTCTATCTACCAGAGTAGGTTCTCAATTTGAACGGCTAAATATACATGAGCGGTCAGTTTTCGAAGTTTAAGCCATCATCATGTGCCACTAATTCATTTTATGCGGTACAAAAGGGGGTGGTGATGGACGGAGCATCTGAATCAATCAAACACTCACACCCAGTCAAATGATCTGGGTTTAATCCATCACCGTTCTTTAGCCCACTCTGCCACCCCAGTTCAGACATGGCTATATGCAAATCAGTCTGACCCTGTGCCTCATGGGAACAGTCCAGCCCGAACCGCCAAGCCATGTCTTCCCTGGACCGGAATCAAGCTTCCGAGGACCGGTTTCTGGCATTCCAGCCGTCTTCAGCCCGGCTTGCTTGAATCCAGTGGCAAAGTGAGCAAGGGACTCAGGAGGTTAGTCCGGACTGCCACCTTAGGAAGCTCGAGGTTGAGAGCCTCCCTACGCAACACAGCAGTTTTATTCCAGGTCAGATCTTGAAGCTTCAGCTTAAAAACAACCTGGGAGTCAATTCGTAGTAATAAAAACATCTATGCAGAAGGAGTGCAAAAAAAAAAGCAACAAAATCAGACTAGCTTGACAGAGTATGGGCAACAGTAAAGAGTTCTGAAGTACATGAACCCAATATTGCAACACTAAAGGTAAGCATGGTTCTAATCTGTGAAAATGACATAGTCCACTTCAATGCAGTAACCTTGGAAAGGCAGCCAGAGATAGCAATTGACCAAAATTTCAACCCAAACCATTTATGGCATGATTAATAAAATTCCTTTATAATTTAAAAAACTTTGTTGAAAATAAAGAAGGCATTTTATTTCAATACAATACAAATGAAAAGCTATTGTGTGTAACAAACAATCAATATAGGTTAAAAACAATAAATAACAAAATGAAAAAAATGATTATTTAGGCACTGCTTAGACAAGGATAAAGAATGCAATTTACAATGTACATAGTAGTTTCCAGCAGTAGGTAAAAGGTAGTTGTTCCCTACCAACCTACCAAACAAAAAGTGCATTCATGCTTCACTTGGTTCGCAAAATTGCAGATTCTCCAAGCCAATTTGTGAAGAGACTCCTGGTTTTATTAAGATAAAGACAGCGAGTATTATACAGTAAGAAAAGAGACTGCATAATATGAGCCTCCATGCTTGTAATAAAATCTGGATACAAGATGGTTAGTAGGGTAGGCCTGTAGATGTTACTTGCATGACGGATCATAAGTTGGTATTAACTTTATAAAACCCTTCAATACTGCGCATTGAAGTCAGTCTTTTGCTTGCAGTTTCTGAAAGGTTTGTTCTATTAATTTTACTAACCATTTAAGCATTGGATTAGCAACAGCTTGCAGATAAATTCCTGTTTACAGTGCTACAGGCCTTCAGAATTCGGTATTTTACCACCCAATCCTATTGGGTGGTAGAATACCGAATACAGGTGTACATGCACATCTGTGCATGTACACCTGTGCCATGTGACACACAGACATGCCCTTAGGGCATGTATGTGTGCCACATGGCACACGTGCCTGTACTTGGGGTGCTAGAGGGTGTCAAAGTGACACCCCCTGCACCCTTGCAGGATTAGGTATTTCCCATTGATTCCTATGGGCTTCAAGGCCCATAGGAATCAATGGGAAATAGTGATTAGGTAAATACCGACTCGTACAGATTCGGTAATTTTTTACCTACATGTGCCTGCTTCAGATTTACCGACTCTTAAATACCGAATCGGTATGATTCGGTATTTCAGAGTCTGTAAATCTGATCTACCTACATCGGGCCCTAAGTGTTGTAAATTTCTAGTTAGGGTATTAGAGAAACTGTGCTGTGTGTGTGTGTATGTATGTATGTATGTATGTATGTATGTATGTATGTATGTATGTATGTATGTATGTATGTATGTATATATATATATATATATATATATATATATATATATATATATATATATATATATATATATATATCCTTGTAGATTCTGCATATGGCGTGCTTACACCACAGAAAAACAGACCACCACGCAGCAAGTAAATATATATATATATAAACCACGAACCTTCACCACTTCCGTAACACGGCGAAATGAAGACACGGACCCCAGGCTGTCGGCAAGGTAGATTTAATAACCTCTCAGGCGACTCGTTTCGAGCAACGAATGCTCTTGTTCACACACCTAACACCTGGTCAGCTGACTGATTATATACATTTCTTTTTTGTGATGCTCCACCTCTCTAGTGAGTCACGTGCTAACAGCATGAACATAAACAAAATACTCTGTCTTACAGTGCATAAATGCAACGCAGGGTCAGGAAAGGCACTGTAAAAATATTGCAGCATAAATGCATTGTCTCCTTTCTATACAAAATACTTTGTCATACAGTGCGTGAATGCAACATAATACTCAACTAAGGCACCAGAACAATATATATATATATATTTATTTGTATGTTTTATGTAAGTCTATATATACATCATTGTATGCCTTTTGATCACTTTATTTTTTAAGTAAATAGTGAACCGGAGACTGGTCCAATGGCATGTGTGTGAAACTAAATCATTTGTAATTTTTGTTTAATATAATGACAACGTTAGGGTAATTAACTGTGCCCTAGTCGAAAATAAATTTGTGATTTATCCCTCCATACTTCCTGGTTATTCATCCAATTGATGTCCTTTGCCCAGGTATAGGAGGGTCATTTGGGCATATCCCCTGTTTTCTTCTGTGGGTTGTGAGAGGGAAGCAGAATGAAGGAGAGAGCAAAAAAACACACTCCCATGAAGTGATAAGAAAACAAGTTACTTACCTATAAACTGTGATTCTCCAGTATTGGTATCTTTCATAGATTCACATGCTTGAATCATTCCCCGTTGTTGAAGTGGGAGTCCAATGGTACATTAAAAGTAGTAAGGTATGACTTTAACATTAAAGTTAATAGAGAAAAAATATTCACTTTATTATCTCGTCCAAGTCATTAGGATGGTCCAAACTTCAACCAATCATGCGTCAGCATCCTCTAGAACCCTCTCCACAGAGGCTCCAGGCTCTCAGATTTTCAAGCACAAGTTCAGTTAAGCGTATAAAAATAACCAGGGGAGCCTCTATGGCGAGGAGGGTGTGTCGCAAGTGAATCAATGAAAGATACCAATACTGGAGAAACACAGTTTACAGGTAAGTGACTTTATTTTCTTCTCCAGAATTGGGGCATCTTTCCTAGATTCACATGCTTGAATTTGAATAGATAGCAGTTGTATTATAGGAATGTATGCTGATATAGGGCATGCAGTAGAAAAAACATGCATAATCCTGTACGTAGTAAGATGCATCACAAATACAAACCGCTTGTCCCACAGCTGATTCAGCATTGCTTGTGGCTTCCAGACAATAGTGTCTTGTAAATATGTGCCTGCTGAACCAGGTTGCTACTCTGCAAATCTGTTGTATAGGTACCAGCAAAGTGGGCTGTTCAAGAGGAAACAGCCCTCGTAGAGTGAGCTTTCACTGTTGAAGATAGAAGTTTGCCTGCTCGCTGATGGCAGAACTGTATAGCTGATGAGATCCAACTTACTATAGTTTGTTTAGTAATAGGATATCCCCTCCTGATATTTCCATAAGACACAAACAACTGATCAGTTTTGCGTATGCTGGTTGTCTTCTGCAAGTAGAATCTTATACACCTCTTTAGATCAAAGGAGTGTAAAGATCTTTCCGCTGGTGTTTGCGGATTTGGGAAGAATGTTTTCTATATGACTGGATCATTTAAATGAAAATTTATTGAGACCTTAGGGATGAAGGTAGGATTAGTACGAAGTATAATAGAGTCTCTTGTGAATTGAAGGAAAGGATGACGAGTAGGGAAAGCTTGTATGTCGCTTACTCGTCTAGCTGATGTAAGAGTCAGCAGAAGAGACGTTTTTCATGTGATATATTTGAGGTCCACTCTACGGATGGGCTCAAATGGCCCCTTCATAAGTTGTGCCAACACAATGCTGAGATGCCAAGGCAGAGGTGGACGCCTTACTAGTAGGAACATTTTAAACAAGCCTTTTAGAAATTGTTTCATAATTCTTGATGACCAAAGTGACGTGACCCATCATGATGATGAAATATGGCTATTGCAGCATGGAAAACCTTAATGGAAGTATGGGATAGACCATATTTAACCAGCTGTAGGAAGAAAGGTAGTAACTGTTCTGGCAGAGATTGGAAAGGATGTACCTCTGAACTTGCACACCACTGAAAGAATCTCTTCAATTTAAGTTTGTAAGTTTTGATAGTGTATGGAGCTCTAGCATTCGCAAGAACCTCCCAACAATCAGCAGAGATGGCTAGATCAGCAAACTCAGTGTTCAGTAGTCAAGCCGACAATCGAAGATATGTTGGGTCTGGATGGCAGACTTGGCCGTGTTTCGTCGTTAGCAAGTTTGGTAATGGACGTAATAGACTGGGTCTGCACTCCAATAGAAGGACAAGCTCTGTGAACCAGAACTGGCGAGGCCACCTGGGTGCTATGAGTAGCATTCAGCAAGGTTCCTTCTTCATCTTTTGGAGCACCCTTGAAATTAAAGGAATCAGAGGAAAAGCGAAACCATAAATCTTTAACTAATTTATTGAAAAAGCTTTCCCGCACGATCCCTGTTGGGGTCGACAGCTGGCGAACAATAGGCATTTTCGGTTCTGACTGGTCCCAAATAGGTCTAAGTGTGGTTCGCCCCATGATAGAAAAAGATGATACAATGTCGATTGGTGGAGTTCCCACTCATGTTTGCCGATATTGACCTGCTCAAGGAACCCGCCAGGATATTGGCCACTCCTGAAACATGTTCCGCTGTTAATATTATTGGATGCTGATTTGCCCACTCACAAATTTATTGGGCTTGCAGCGATAGTGTAGTCAATCTTGTCCGTCCTTGTTTGTTTAAATAGCGCATACTTGTCGTATTGTCTGTCAGAATTAAGACTGATGCTCCTGCGGATTTTGAAAGTAAGGATTATCCAGATGTGCTTCCCAACCCTTGAGGAAAGCATCAGTCATAATTATGTATTTTGGAGGATCTATTAAGAACGACTGGCCTGTGGTTAGTTTGGGGATGTGAGTCCACTATTGATGCGCCTCCTTCATCTGTGGTGTTATGCTTATAATATCCTCGACCACTGACTGTCTAGTTGTTCTTGCAAGGGCCTCATCCGCAAGCGGCAGTTGAGAATGAGGGGAATGCAGGAGGACAACATCCACAGTAGCAATTTGTACTTTCATACTGAGGAGAGAGGTGTCAGTTTGCAAATCTTTTCTTGCCTTTTCTACGAGGCAAAGGCCTTTGCCTGGTGAGTGTCCAAGGTTGCTTCTAGAAACGTTCTGACCCTCGAGGGAATTAGCTGAGAGTTTGAAACATTGATGGACAGGCCCAAGGACTGGAAAAGGGAGAGGTATCTCTGAGTAGGACTGTTTGCCACTGCAAAGGATTTTGCTTTTATGAGACAATCGTCCAGGTAAGCGAAGATTTGAATTCCTGCCTGTCTTGGATGAGCTGCAACAGGTGCTAGGACCTTGGTAAACACTTGAGGCGCTGAACGAAGGCCAAATGGCAGAACGCGGAACTGACAGTCAATGCCAGCCACTCTGAAGCCTAAGAATTTCTTGTGCTTAGGGCGAATGGGAATATGAAAATAAGTGTCTTGAAGGTCTAAAGTAGTCATGTAATCTTTATTCACTAATTAAAGTTCCTCGTGAAGAGATAACATATAAAATGTTTATTTTTTCAGGAATTTGTTGAGACAACGAAGGTCCGAGATGGGGCGCCATTCTCCCGATTTCTTTCATATGAGGAAAAATCTTGAATAAAGTCCTGTTCCTCGCTGTGCAGTTGGTACAACTTGGATCGCTCCTTTGTGCAACATTACTTTTATTTGAGATATCAATTCCTTTAGATGAGAGTGAAAACGACCTCGGTGCGGGCACTTTTGAGGGATTTTCTGAAATTCCAAAGTGTGACAGTTGGAAACTATATCTAAAACCCATCTGTCTGTTGTTATTGTAGAACATTTGGCGAGGAAAAAGAAAATCCTTCCACCAATTTTGCGAGGATTACGGCTGGCACTGGTCGTTTGCCACTCTTTCTTGGTGTTCTCACTTCCTCTGAAGGCTGTCTTTCTTCTTGTAGAAAGAGGTAGTAGGTTGTTTGTACGATTGCTAATGTTGGGTTGATGAGTATCGGGATTGCCCCTGGTATGGTTGGAACTGCTTGTACTGATTGTAACCTCCCGAAAGGAAAACGAGCCACGTCCTCTGGCTCCACGAAAAGACTGCTTCTTAAACTGCAGAGTGCCAAGAGCCTTCGCAGTATCTGTATCCTTTTTACTTGTTTACAGTGCTTCATCAATGTGATGGTCAAATAAGGATTCGCCGTCATAAGGCATATTGATGATCCCTGTCTTTAGTACTTGGTGGAAAGAATCAACCTTGTCATCTTAGGACCACCGCCCTAGCCATTTGTCTGGAACCTCGTGACGAAACATCTACAGCGCAGTCAATCTCAGCTGAGATCCTCTCTCCCTCCTGAAGAATTCTCCTTGCTTCTGTCTTTGAGGTCCTCAGAAAACATTTCTATAAACAGGGAAATGTCTGACCACATTTGGCGGTCGTATCTCCCCAGAAGAGAGTAGGCTGCTCTAACAGTAGTTACTGCCATAGTGGATAATTTTTTGCCAATAGTCCCAAGACGTCTTCCATCTCTATCAGGAGGAGCAGACAAGGATGAAGCAGGATTTCTGGCATGATGTTGAGCAGCCTGAGAAATTACCATATCCAGCTTAGGTTGTCCTATAAGGCAGACAGGCGAGTTGTATGGTGCCTTATACTTCTTCTCCAACTTAAGCAAAACATCAGGAATTGAGGCTGGTGTTCTCATTACCTTTAGGCCTTCCTCCCATATAAAACCCACTATGGGAATGAACATAAGTTACTTACCTGTAAACTGTGGTTCTCCAGTATTGGTGTCTTTCATAGATTCACATGCTTGAATATTCCCCGTCGTCAAAGTGGGAGTCCCACAGTACATAAAATAGTGCTAATATATGCATATATAGATGGAAAAATTACATAATCATACATATATACATATAGAGCAATTAGATATAAAGATAGCTCTCTCTTGATAACTTTATTTCGGGCGTTTGACCATAAAAGTGTACATAAAATACATCAACACATCGATAAAACAATAAATAGTCATAACATATTAAACAGAATTAAACTAAAAGTTATCAGAGTACAAGGATAAAAGCAGTAGGTACAACAATTAATTTTAAAAGGTTTGTCTCCTACGCCACATGCTAAAAAGATAGCGTGAAACCGCAAACACAATGGGAGGATGGGTATCATAGGTCAATATCCTGCAAGCCTGTGTAAAGTGCAAGAATCCCAGGTTCTTACAAATAGGGATCAGCCAACATTTTCTAATTGCAGAATAGGCAGGACAAAAAAACAATACATGGGTTACATTTTCCTTTTTATAATTACATGCAGGGCAAACTTCGGTATTAGATTTTGCCCATTTAGATGTAAAAGACCCATAGGTAGAGTGCCGTACCTTAACTGAAGATATAGCTTTCGAGCTAGCGGGGGTTCAATTATATCCAAGATATCCTCAGTTTTAGGTTCAGGTTTTACTGGGAGGAATTCGGATGTTAACCTACCCAGTGGTATAGAGCTCGATAGCATCAAGGCATTCTGCGTGCGTATATGGGAAAGAAGTTCCTTCTTTGATACCCCTAGGCAATAAGTCTCTGGATTTTCCCACAGTTCCAAAAGGCCTATCCGGGTGCTAACAGCACGAATGTGCTGAAGCCAGGGGATCTTTTTATGTATAAGAAGAGACAAGATCTCAGAAAATTCCGCTCTATACGCTGCCAGTTCAGGGACTGACCACAGCCTCTTCCAGTATATAATTGGCCTTGCACTGACAATCTCTTCTATTGGGACCATGCCAAGATCAAGCCTAAGAGGGATCAGAGGCGTACTAGGCGTAACCCAACTAAGTTTCTCACAAAAGACTGTTCTACCTTTTTAAGATTCATTATCTGCTTGTGTCCCCAGAGTTCAGCCCCATAGATTGCTGCCATTCTAGCCTGGCGGCAATGTAGTTCCAGAGCTGGAGACAGCGGCCTAAATGTTGACTCCCTAAAAACTTTACTTATACCCCCAGCAAGCTGGGATAGCTTGAGTGTGGACTTGGCAATCTGGGTGTTCCAATCAAAGTTCTCAGTTAAAGTAACACCCAGATAAACAAATGTTTTAACCCTTTCGAGGGGGGTACCATGAAGGACCGGATTTGGGCGTACCCGCTTAGGGGGGTTAAAAATCATAAACGTAGTCTTTCCCAGGTTGATTTCCAATCCCCGGAGCTCACAGAACGCAACAAATCCATCAAGTGTTCTTTGAATGCCCGATGATGTTCTAGACAACAACAGTGTGTCATCTGCGAACATCAGAGCGGGCACTCTACCCGTGGCCAGTTTAGGGGCGTCATTGTTAGGCACACCATTTAAGTGTTCCACAAGGCCATTAATATAAAGGCTGAATAGTGTGGGTGCCAACACGCACCCTTGACGAACTCCTTTTTGGACTGGAAATTGGTCTATGAGTTCGCCATGCTTGCCACACCTTACCTGGGCAAAGTTGTTTAAGTGTAGCCTAGATAGTACATTTAATAAGTATGAGGGGAGTCCCAAGTCTGCCAACACCCTCCACAGTTTGTCACGCGGGACCAGGTCGAATGCCGCCCGCAGGTCCACAAACACAAGGTAGAGGCTGCCACCCTCCACCTTAGCTGCAGGCGAAATATCTGGTCTAGGGTAGATGTACCAGGCCTAAAGCCTGCCTGGAGTATAGAAAGAATCCCCTTCTCTTCAATCCACCCGAGGATCCTATCAAGGATAACCCTGCCCATCAGCTTTTGTGAAGTGTCAATTAGGCTGCTGGGCCTATAATTAGAGGGAATTAGCGGGCAGCCTTTTTTTAGAATAGGGACAATTTCAGCTCCTAACCAAGTAGGGGGTGGGTCATCTCCCTGCAAAATACCATTAAATAGAACGACCAAGTAGGGGGCCCAGATTTTAGGTTGTGCCCTAAACAAATACCCCGGCAGTTTATCCAATCCTGGGGCCTTATTGGGGAGCAATTTACCTATGGCTGTTTCGACCTCTACCACGGTGAAAAGTTCAACTGGAGCGAGGAGCGTAGAGGCTTCAGTCAACCATCCACATGCCTCAGCCCCGCTAACACCCTGCAGTTGCTGGGATTCGAGGGTACTGGCAGGCAGGGAATCAGACTCAGGGGTACCATATAGATCAGCAAAGTGGCTTTCCCAGATTGAAGGGGCAATATTAGGAGCATGCGCCTGGGTATGCCCACTAATACCAGTTGCAATAATGGACCAGAATAGTTTAGAATCCTTGCACCTAAGTGCAGATCTCAACTCCTCCCACATTGTGGCTTCCCATTCCCTTTTAGCATTACAGATTACCTTTTTATATGTAATGCGATGCACCCTAATGGCCTCACTATCATTAGATTTTAGTGCTATAAGCAAGGTCTGTTTTGCCTTCCTACAGGGGCTGTTAAACCATCGAGAAATCGTGGTCCAGGTGTGGTTTGCCCTTCTCACTGGGTACAGAATATCTTTTAGTGCGATAACTAATTTGTTATGTATTTGGGTTGCCCTACCATGGTGGCCGGATTTCCCCATCTCTTCAAGGAGCGGAATAATGGTTTCATATAATTCTGCTAGTTTGGTGACCGACGCTTGTAGGTCCGGCCATTTAACCCTACGCCTACAGTTTGTTATTAGCAGTGGCACGGTAACAGAATGCTCGGTTAAGGTTGAACCTTCAACCCGAAGCTCCCCGGCTTATGGGACAAAACTAGGGCATTGTGGTCGCTATCAAACCTTTCAATAACCCTGAATTCATACAGCCTCTCCCAATGCCTAGCCTCAATAAAAATATAATCGATTATTGAGGTATGATTTAATCGATTAAACGTAGCTCTCCCTGGTCTGTCGGGCTCCACCCTCCCATTACATGCTTGTAATGATGTAGCTAGTGCAAATGACTGCACTTGCAGAACAAGAGGGTCCATACCTTGACCTGAGAGGTCAATGGCTCTCGGATAGCCCAAAGCAAATCCACATCGTCCAGATCACCAAAGTTCGGGTCCATAAGAGGCTCAAAGTGGCAATTGAAATCTCCACCCAGAATTAATACGGTAGAGGGATTAATCGAGTGTATAAGGGTTAACAATGTTTCAATGGCTTCTGACTCAAGGCCCCGCCTAACTGGCCTTGAATATACATTAATCAAAGCAATATCTGGCCCATTAGGCAGGATCAGTAAAACGCACTGGACATCCAACGAATTAGTTAGGATTGGTGTTGCCTTTACTCCCAAGTGCGTGCCAACCCATATAGACAGCCCTCCTGAGGGTCTGCACCTGTCACCCGTACTTGCCAGAATATCGTATGTTGCAAAACCCTGGGCTACTGTTTCTTTTAGCGCCCAGGTTTCCTGCAGCATACAAATATCGTGCAAAGCCATAAAGGAACCCCACTCTGGGATGGGCAATTTACTACTTAGTCCCGCCACATTCAAGGATAAAATTTTAACTTGAGCATCAACCAAGACTTGCTTGGTTTGTTCACAATCCAAAGGACCAGAACAGTTGTTAGAAGCAGAGGGGCTAACTTCTACACCTTGCTCAGGCTCACAATTCACTGGGTGTCGTTCATCAGAAAAAGAGACAATTGCAGGTTAAGTAATTTGTGCTGTTACCAAGTTTTTTGTTAAGGGGCTAAATTTTGCATTACCAACTAGGTTGTCAGCAGTGGGTAGTATATTATTAGGGAGTCCCGTCTGTCAATCGCAATCATCAAAGCCCAAAAAGGCGTCGAATCTGTTTGCGACTTCCAGCGGAGTAAACGGCAGCAAATGGTCCATCCTCGCATTTCTATTTCTGTTACTCCTAAATGGTACAGTATCCCACCTAGATCCATTTTCAAAATTCACAGGATTAGATACATGCGTCCTATACTGCTTGTTAAAAGGTATAGGGGGGTCAATCTGCAGGCAAGCCCCAGGATATAATATAGGAGTCACTAGAAATCTTGGATAGAAATAGGTCAATTCATAGGGAACGATTGGGTTTCCAGTGTCCCCTGGGGACAAATTTAAGATGTATCTAACAGCTCCGGGATCTCTGAAGTTGATAACAATTATGTCCCCCTTTATGTCTTTTACTCTGCTTCCCAACCATTGAAGTCGTCGGACATGCAGAATATCACCATTAATGTTATAAGGGAGTGGTCGATTTTGACTAAGCCAATGCATAGTTTTGTTTTTTAACTGAAAGAACCCTTCCCTTTTCCCATCTGCTAAAGTGGGGACTCCTGGAAGAACAACCACAAAAGGTACCGCCTCAGGGGGTAATTCTACTTGACGGCCTCTGTGATGACCTGCTCTAACGGGGCTATTGCTTCCCCTCTCGTCTCGATTTTCTCCTGTCTTGGATTTTTTCTTATCTACCTTCTGTACTTCACTGGCATCAAATGATGCCGATATTTGGGCTGGTTTGGGGGGAATTGCCCTATACTGTTTAGAGTTTGTAGGCTTATTGGATATGTTTACACCTTTATGGGCAACGGGAGTGGGAGATGACACTGTTGCTACGGAGGACAATGCCGGCTTCGCAAGGTCCTTACTTGACCCAGCATTGTTACCAATAACCAGCTCTAGGTTCTCCAACCATTGCTCAACCCTCTTCAACCTCTCTATTATGGGTAAGATGAATGACCTAATCAAGTGTTCCAAACTTTCCAGAGGAGCAATAGACAATGCTTCCCTTGGCAGCAGTGTAGGGGGGGGGTGACGGAGCCTGGTGTCATTGGTACAGTTGTTATATCAGCATTTGGAATTGGTACATTTGCTATAGAGGCCGTTAAAATTGGCCCAGTTGTTATAATACCATTTGTGTTTTTACCAAAGTCCGAATGGCTAATCTTCGATTTTTGCGGTTCACCACCCTTCTTTCTTCTTTTACTGGGCGGTGGGCCATGCACTTTGAACGTAACTGGATTCTTGCTCCTCTTTTTGACAGCCCCAACTACTGGTAAAGGTGGCTCAACAGTCACATCTGATCCCATAGTAGAATTACTACTAGGAAGAGATATGACATTCGTGTACAAATCATTGGACACATCAGGTAAGGGAGATGATCTGTCCCGCAGGAGCATCGGGACGCTATCTATTGAAAGAGGATCATCAATTCCAATGTAGGGACTTGCATCAAGTAGAGTGGTTTGTTTTGAAAGATCCAGGGGAGGTCTATTTTTCATACCTTCGACAGAGCGTCGCCGCTCTGCGCGGCGCTCAGCCAGTACACTCTCCTTGTCTATATCAGGGGCAACCTTTGTGAAATAGCTATCCAGAATACCTTTACTAGTTCCTCCTGACTTCACTGAAAAAGGTTTTTCATGGATCAGGGCCATGGTCCCACAAACAGAGAGTGCAAACAAGTAATCCTCAGATGAATGTTAGGGTACAGGCCCAGCCCAGTCTCCTATGGCCTAAGAGGGCCCGCCCTTTGCCCGGGCTTCGCCCGGCGTCCCGCGGAGCGGGATAAGGATCTAAATTAATAGGGCGTGTGACGTGCAGGAGGCGGGGTTCGCAGGGTGCGCAGGCCAGGTCACGCAGGCCGAGCAGCGACTCCTGGTCAACTGAGTCCCTGCAGCGCTCCACCCCAGCCGCCGCTAATTGCCTTCACTCACCCCCAAAGTCAACAATGGATGTTAGTGCCGGGTCGCGGCACCGGTGAAGCGGGTCGCGGCACCGGTGAAGCGGGTGCGGCGAGATACTGCGGCGGGTTAAAGGCTCCCAATGGCAGAAAGAAAACACACAGGGTCAGCGTCCAGGTAGGCTCCGTAGTCCGCTCCTCTTTCCCAAGGAGCAACAAGGGATGGGGGGATTTCAACAATTTTCCGGCTGGAGGCGGGGCTTGCAGGGTGCACAGGCCAGGTCATGCAGGCCGAGCAGGGACTCCTGGTCAACTGAGTCCCTGCAGCGCTCCACCCCGGCCGCCGCGGATTGCCTCCACTCACCCCCAAAGTCAACAATGGATGTTTGTGCCGGGTCACGGCACCGGTGAAGCGGGTGCGGCGAGATACTGCGGCGGGTTAAAGGCTCCCAATGGCAGAAAGAAAACACACAGGGTCAGCGTCCAGGTAGGCTCCGTAGTCCGCTCCTCTTTCCCAAGGAGCAACAGGTGATGGGGGGATTTCAACAATATTTCGGCTGGAGGCGGGGCTCGCAGGGTGCACAGGCCAGGTCACGCAGGCCGAGCAGGGACTCCTGGTCAACTGAGTCCCTGCAGCGCTCCACCCCGGCCGCCGCTAATTGCCTCCACTCACCCCCAAAGTCAACAATGGATGTTAGTGCCGGGTCGCGGCACCGGTGAAGTGGGTGCGGCGAGATACTGCGGCGGGTAAAAGGCTCCCAATGGCAGAAAGAAAACACACAGGGTCAGCCTCCAGGTAGGCTCTGTAGTCCGCTCCTCTTTTAAAGATATCATACAGTTAAGAAAGTACCATAGAACAGAATAGGCCCATAGCAGCCTAAGGGAGAATTCACTTTAGTAACATATCAGTGTTATTTTATGGTCCATATTCCAGCCAATCAGGCTGCAGCACCCTTTAGAACCTTCTCCTCAGAAGCTCAAGCCCTCAGATTTTTGTAGCACAAAGTGACCAACAGTGCATGAGGAGAAGAGAGCCTCTGAGGGGAGGAAGGGTGGGTCGCATGTGAATCTATGAAAGACACCAATACTGGAGAACCACAGTTTACAGGTAAGTAACTTATGTTCTTCTCCAGTATTAGGGGTGTCTTTCATAGATTCACATGCTTGAATAAGAATAGAAAGCAATAGAGCACAACATGAGTCATAAAGGTAGCATAAAACAAAGTACATAACACAATTCAACGTAAAACTGTGCATACTATGATTCAAGAGAAAATACCTTTATGACTGGAGGCGGGACGCAACAGAGGCTCACCTTATTGGAAAAGATTCCGTAGCACAGCTTGTCCCCCAGCCGCGTCTGCGACGTCTGCTGATCCGACACAGTAGTGCTTCGTAAACGTGTGTCTGCTCGTCCACGTGGCAGCTCTACAGATGTGGCGTAGAGTCACTCCCGCAAAGAGGGCTGTGGAAGTTGACACCGCCCTTGTGGAGTGAGCTCGTACAGGAGTAGAGAGGGGCTTTCCAGCCCGTTGGTGGCAAAAGGCAATGGCAGAGGAGATCCACCTAGTGATGGATTGTTTGGTAACTGGCTGTCCTTTGCAGATTGGGCCATAGGCCACGAAGAGCTGGTCTGATTTTCGAAAAGGTGCAGTGCGTTGAATGTAGAATTTCAAACAACGGTTTAAGTCCAAAGAATGCAGGGAACGTTCTGCAGGAGAATGAGGATTAGGGAAAAATGTCTTAAGGATGACAGGTTCATTAAGGTGGAAATCGCTTGGAACCATAGGAATACATTTTGGATTGGTGCGTAGTGTAACCGCTTCTTTAGAAAAGTGAAGAAAAGGAGGTTGGATCGTAAATGCTTGAATGTCACTTACTCGCCTGGAGGATGATAATGCAAGTAGAAGAGCAACTTTCCACGTGAGGAATTTTAAGCTCGCTGAATGGATGGGTTCGAAAGGAGGTAGGAGGAGCTGAGTCAGGACCAAATTTAAGAGCCAAGCAGGCGGAGGGCGACGAATGGGTGGAAACATCCGAAAGAGGCCCTTGAAAAACTGTTGGATAATTTGAGAGGAATATAATGACGTGGAACCGTCATGACGGAAGCGGGAGAGTGCTGCCAAGAAGACTTTAAGAGTGGAATGAGAAAGTCCTGCTTTTGCAAGGGACAGGAAAAAAGGCAGAATCTGTTCAGGCTTGGCGGTCATTGGATCCAAGGCTTTAGTGTGGCACCAGACACAGAAACGCTTCCACTTCAGTTGATAGGTTTTAATGGTGGATGGAGCGCGAGCGTGAGCCAGCACTTCTCTGCAATCTGCGTCGATGTTCAGACGTGCAAACTCATTGTGTTCAGGTTCCAGGCATGTAGCTGGAGATACACCGGATTTGGATGGCAGATTTGCCCCTGCTTCATTGTCAGGAGGTGAGGCAGAGGATGAAGCGGAATTGGATCGCTCTGAGAAACCAGGAGGAGATCCATGAACCATGGGCGCCGTGGCCACCTGGGTGCTATTAGGATGACATGACAGGGTTGAAGCCTCATCCTGAGTAACAGGCGCGGAACTAGAGGGAGCGGAGGGAAAGCGTAGATGAATTCGTTCTACCAATTGATCGAAAATGCATTCCCGCTCGACTCTCTGTGGGGATGACGACTTGCAAAGCGTTGGCATTTCCTGCTGGTGGCAGTCGCAAAAAGATCCATCTCTGGCTGACCCCACTGACGGAAGATGAACTCTAGAGTTGGTTGGTTGAGTTCCCACTCGTGGTTGTCTGTGAGAGACCTGCTGAGTGA
Organism: Lissotriton helveticus; assembly: GCF_964261635.1. NCBI lineage: Eukaryota > Metazoa > Chordata > Amphibia > Caudata > Salamandridae > Lissotriton > Lissotriton helveticus. Next base: position 1,275,250,718 of record NC_136057.1, read on the forward strand.
ATCCGCTAGGACATTGGAGACACCCGGCACATGGATCGCTGAGAAATGGACTTGATGGTGAATTGCCCAGTCCCATATTTCTTGTGCTTGTCTTGAGAGCAGAAGAGACCTCGTGCCACCCTGTTTGTTGAGGTAGTGCATGCTGGTGGTGTTGTCTGTCCGCACCAGCAGCGATTGGCCCTGCACTACCCTCTGGAAAGATTTTAGGGCAAGGAAAATTGCCAGAAGTTCTAGGTGATTTATGTGCCACGTGCGTTGGAGCGCAGTCCACTTTCCTTTGACGGACAATCCTTCGAGGTGTGCTCCCCAACCCTCCAATGACGCGTCTGTCGTGAGCGTCAGTGTCGGAGTTGGTTCTTGAAAAGGTCATCCCATGTAGATGTTTGGATGGTGAGCCCACCACTCCAGTGCAGATTGAATGCGGGGCGTGAGGTGAATCTTGTCCTTGAACGACCCCGAGATCTGTTTCCACTGCTTGTCTAGTTCCTCTTGTACGACTCTCATATGTAGTCGGCAATGTGGAATCAGATGTATGCAAGAGGAAGCAATGCCCAGGAATGATTTTAACATCCGGACAGAAACGTACTGTTTTGACTGCAGGGAAAGTACCATCTTGAGTATGCGGTCCTGTCGTTCCTGGGAGACAAACACCTTTGCCAGTTGAGAATCTAGCAAGGCTCCTAGAAAATGTCGCTGCTGTGATGGGCGAAAGTGTGACTTTTGGCGATTGACTGAAAGGCCCAAGATGCGAAAAAGCGAGATGAAGACCTAAGTGTGTTGATTCGCCACCTGGTATGACGGAGCCTTTATAAGACAGTCGTCTAGGTAAAATTGGATGCCTTGCAGGCGCAGAAAAACAGCTACCGGAGCCATGATCTTTGTAAAGACCCTCGGTGCTGAGCGAAGGCCGAATGGTAGGACTTTGAACTGGAAGTGCAGGTGTCCGACTGTGAAACAAAGATATCTTCTTTGTTTGTGGTGAATCGGCACATGAAAATATGCGTCCTGGAGGTCGATAGTGGAGAAGAATTCTCCGGGATTGAGGTAATTTAAAATTTGAAGTAGTGTTAACATTTGAAATGTTTTTGCTGTGATGAATTTGTTCAGGGCCCGCAAGTCCAAAATAGGGCTCCACTCTCCCGACTTCTTCTTGATTAAAAAGAAGCGGGAGTAAAAGCCCTTGCCCTGCTGCCCCTGCGGTACCACTTTGACAGACCCTTTTTTGATCATGAGCCAATAGTTCTCTGTAATGAGGTGGGGGCGGACCAGTAGGTGGGCGGTTGGGAGGAATTTATTTTTAAATTCTAGAGTATGTCCCTTTGAGATCACATCCAGGACCCAATGATCGGAGGTGATGTTTGACCAATTTAAGATGGACTTGGAGATCCGACCTCCAATTTTCACAGACGGTGTGCACTTTACGCTGGGGTTGTCACTGTTTCTTAGCATTGGAACCACCTCTGTACTTGGTTTTTCTCTGGTATGGTCTTGAATTGGTCTGGCGATTTTGAGACTGGTAGTTATTTTGTTGTCTATTGTCGTTATAGGAACGATATTGGATGGAGCCACGAAAAGTGGAAGAGCTGCTGCCCCTACCACGTGCTCCTCGAAACGGTTGTTTCTTATATTGGAGGGTTGCTAAAGCCCGGCCCGTATCCGTATCCTTTTTAATGGATTCGAGAGCGTCATCGACATGTTTGCCGAAGAGCGAATCGCCATCATAGGGTAGATCAAGCACTCGTGCTTGAACCTCTGGACGAAATGCAGTTGACTTCAGCCATCCTTGGCGTCGCAACACAGCGGCCCCAGCCAATTGCCTGAATCCCGTAGATGAGATGTCGATGGCACAGTCGATGATCTCTGAAGAGATCTTCTCTCCCTCCTGTACAATGGCTTGCACTTCCCCGTGGATGGCATCCGGAAATTGTGGAATTAATGCTGCCATTTCGGATCACATCTGGCGGTCATACCGTCCAAGAATTGCTAGGGAATTAGCCGCCCTAACTGTTGTGGCCACCATAGTGGTAAACTTTTTCCTGATGGAAACCAATTTGCGCCCTTCTTGATCAGGGGGAGATGTGAGAGGTGTGGCAGGATTGCGAGACCTTTTCTGAGCCGCCTGTGTGATGACGGAATCCGCCTTTGGCTGAGAAACGAGGCATGCTGGAGAATTTGCAGGCGCTTTATACTTTTTATCAAGTCTAGGTAAAACGGCCGGGATCGAATTAGGCCGCTCCATTAATTTGAGACCTTCCTCCCAAATGTGATCGATGATCGGGATGGTGTGGGCTTGTCTCTGAGGAAGATTCTTGAAATCATATAAAAAACAGTCTGTCTGCTGGACCTCTAAAGTCAGGGGAAACCTTTTGGTAGCACGGACTATTAAGTTGTGAAAGCTGCCAATGTCCACTGGTGGCGAAGCTCTTGGCGATGTTGGTGGAGTAGAAGGTGTTTGAGCCCTGTAGTCATCCCAATCAGTGAGGACGTTGTCGTTGTCATCTTGATCTGTGTTTTGAGGGTCCTGGTCCTCATTATCCTGCTGTTGGCGTACAGGTGAACTGTGTGTTACTGTAGGTACAGAAATTTGTGTTTGTGGAGGAGGTTGCGGAGCTGTAGGAACAGGCCTAGATGGCGGAAACCTGCGATTGTAATTATCCAGCATGTGCTGCAAATTAGACACTAAAGACAGTGGTATTTGTGTCATCTGTTCCGCTATGGGTGTTTCAGAGTGCTCTACGGGGAAAAGATCTGCCCCGTGATCGGTTTCCTCTTCTTCCTCCTCGTCATAGTCCTGGCACTTGATATTAAGTTCAAAGGGGCTAGACGCAGGCAGAAAAACATCATCGACATATGAGCCATCATTAGAGTCCTCCTCTGCGGACTGAAACAATTGTTCAGGAAGAGCAGAGCCACTCTTTACAGGACTTAAATGCAGAAGAGGTACTCTTCTTTTAACCATTGAAGCAGTGACCACTGTGAAGGTGGTGGCTGTGGCCAGTGGATGGTGTGAAGTTGATGAGCTTGTTAACGAAGCGGCAGAAGATTCAGAAGGAGGCTGAATTGCCAGCGCTGCGTCTGCTGATAAAGAATCCGTAGCCATTGACGGATGTGACTTCCCTTTATTCTTCGTCGACAAAGATTTTTTCGACGACGCCGCCGACAAAGAGGGTAGCATCGACGCAGATGTCACCGTCGACGAGGATGTCGTAGTCGGAATTTTACTCATCGACGAAGGTGGGAGCGTCGACGAGGATGCAACCGTTGACGGCGTTGTCACCGTCGACGAAGAGGTTCCCGTCGACAGGCCGGGTCCCGTCGATGATGGTGTTGCTTTCGTCGACGAAGATGGAAGCGTCGACAGGAGCTTTTTCGTCGATGATGAGGTCTTGGCAGTCGTCGACGAGATCTTAATAATAGAAGTAATGGGTCTCACCTCATGGGTAGTCGTCGACGAGGTGGACGTCGTAGACGTAGTCCTTGAAGACGTTGAACATGTCGTCGTCGACGTAGAGACAGCATCAATGGATTTCGTCGTCGGCGGACGCGTCGACGAGCCAGTCGACGAGCCAGTGCCCGTTTTTGAAGGTGATGGCACGGCTTTGGACTGTGAGGCCAGAGAACCAGGTCCCGTAGGCGTTGGAGGCAAGTCCTGTGGGGAGACATTCTTAGAGACTTCAACAAGTCTTCTTTTCTTGATAAATGGAGAGGGCATAACCGTCTCTGACCCACGCTTCTGAGAGGCCTTGGAATGAAAAGAAGAGACACTCTCAACCTCCGAGACTACTGACTCAGATGTCTTCAACTTCTGTAGCCACAGAAGGAGACGAGCCTCTCTGTCTCTTAAAGTTTTAGCAGAAAAAATACGGCAGTACTTACAGTTCTTGACTTCATGGTCCGGGTAGAGACAGTAAATGCATTTACTGTGTGGGTCTTCATGAAACAGTCTCAGTTTGCCACAGGATGAACATTGTCTAAATAAAGATTTCCTTGAGGAAGACATTTGTCAAGTAGAAAAGCTATGAAGTAGAAAAAACTGAGCAGAGCTCAGGGAGACTCCCTTCACACGACGTGCGGTAGAAAATCTGAGGGCTTGAGCTTCTGAGGAGAAGGTTCTAGAGGGTGCTGCAGCCTGATTGGCTGGAATATGGACCATAAAATGACACTGATATGTTACTAAAGTGAATTCTCCCTTAGGCTGCTATGGGCCTATTCTGTTCTATGGTACTTTCTTAACTGTATGATATCTTTATATCTAATTGCTCTCTATGTATATATGTATGATTATGTAATTTTTCCATCTATATATAATACTATTGATATATTAGCTATATTATATTACTGCTATTTTATGTACCGTGGGACTCCCACTTCGACAACCGGGAATATTCAAGCATGTGAATCTATGAAAGACACCCCTAATACTGGAGAATGAGTGAATCGGTCTTTTAGTCTGGTCTTTAAAATCGTAAAGGAAACTATCAGCTTGTTTGGTGACCATGGGGGGCTGAAATCTCTTTGTCGCTCTTTCCATTAGGGTATGAAAACCACCTATATCTTCAATTGAGGAGTCCACGGAGGCCGGGTGGAAGGATATGGTGTTTGTATTTGATAGTCCCATTCGGTAGGTAATACCTCGTCCAGCTCACCCTCCTCTCTCCAGTCATCAGTAGTATGATGTTCCTGAAACTGTGGATGTGGTGCTACAGGTGGTGGAGAAGGAGGGGGAGATCTTATTATCAAGGAAGGCTGCGAAGTAGGAGATTGAGGAACTGAAGAAGCTGGTTCAGAAGGAGGGAATTTACTGCAGTAATCTTCCACTATATGCTGTACATTTGATACTAGGGAAACCGGCATTTGAATGATTTGTTCCCTTTGCCTATCCTGGTTTGGGTCCTGATGATAGTAAACATAATCATCATCATCCTCCTGGCACTTAATTCGAAGGTCTGAAGGACCGCTTGCCACGTCAAATATGCCTTCAAAATCTGAATATTCATCTTCATAATCCAATATTTCCTCTGGAGGACAGGGAGATACCTTACTAGTAGAGGTGTGTATAGCTAAAATCACCTCTTGAGAAGCTCTTGTTTTAGATTGAGGAAGTGTAACTAACAAAACAGTGTCCTGGGCAATTTGCCTCTTCATTGTCGCAAAATCTGCCCCAATAGCATGAGTTGCGGGCAAAATCGCCGACGGGAGTAATAACGACGACGATGATAAATAAACCACAGGCGAGGATATTGATGGCGAAGCTTTCAGCAACAGTTCTTCCGTCGACAGTTTTGATGTCAAAGAAGATCGTCAACGTAGGTCCGTGTTCATAGGCATCGGCTCAGTCAACGAGGCTACTGTCGGCAAGGCTATAGTCAACGAGGCTACAGTCGACATAGCAACCGTCTAAGTGGGAACCGTCGATAAGAGATTCTTGTTTTTTAGAGCCGCCGACAGCTGCAGTGGTGATGAACGATCCATCAATGGTTCTTTTAATAAAAGTCCTTTTTTTATCGTCGATGTAATAGATGATGCTGTTGTCGATGTAGAAGGTCGCACCATTACCGAAACTATGGTCGACGGAGAAGTGGACGACGACATAATCATCTTTGATTGAGATGAAGAGAAGGTCGACGTCGTAATCGTAGCAACGGAAACTTTCGTCGACGAGGGCTGATCATCAAATTTTAAACAGTGGTGATGTTTCTTCAGCACCTTAACAGCCTTGGGAGACACCAACTCCACCTCACTTGCCCTCCTGTTTGAAGCAGTAGTTTTGAGGGAAGAATCACTATCCTCATGAGACAAAGGCTTGCCCTTAGTTTTCAACTTCTGTAGCCACAGAAGAAGACATCCCTACCTGTCTCTCAAAAGTCTTTTGAGGGAAGGTTCTACAGATCCTACAGTCGTTCACCTGATGATCAGGGTGAAGGCAATAGATACACTTCTTGTGGGGATCATCCGAGTTAAGGATTAGTTACTTACCTGTAATCCTAGTTCTCATCCAGGGATATACTCATCAAAGTCATAAGCTGTGAATAATCCCCGCCCATGTGCGGGATCCCGGAGCATATAGAAAATACATATAAATATATATGTATATATATATGTGAAAACATATATTTGCAGCCTAAAACATTTCCTAACTGGCAAAATTGCCGCAAAATTACATAAATTAGCATACATACAGTAGTACTCTTCCAAACCCTAAGGAAGAAAGAGAGCAGAAAACATTTGTATACAACAATGCTTTATTGCCATAGGAAAAACCTGTAATTGCAGGCATTTGCCAGTAGGCTGCAGTAGAGTATATCATGTGGCATTTATACATTATGTGTTATTTTGTCACAATTTTAGAACCTCTTTGTTTTTCTGCTTTAATAAGATTGAATTGTGTCTGACTAGTTTCAACTTCTATATGGGTTAGTTTTTACTAACTGTAAGCCTTGCGTTTAAATGCACCATAAACAAGGGGTTACGATACCATGAAATCTTTCCTTGCTAGAACTGTCTGATTAAACTCTGTGGCGGTTAACACAAACTTTTGCTTAATATTGAGTATTCACAGAGTAGGGGTCATTTATTTCATGAGTCTTGCTTCCCTAACAAATAACGGCGAACAAATTGGGATAAGTGGATTTCTCTCATATTTTCATTGAGGTGTGGTCCAGGGTGAACGTTTTTTGATTATAGAATGACCTTTTGTCATACAAATATCGGCATACTAACTCCCATTAATATTTGATGATATGTAAGCTACAACAAGAACATGATGTGAGCCACCAAAAATTATGTCGGTGCGACAATAAGAGCGATTATGGTTTATTTCTTGTTGGCACCCAGATTGTTTGTTATTTATGTAGGACTGCTATATTCTTTCTTCCTCACACAATGTAAGGGATTTTTTTGAACTTATGTAGCTAATATAAGACATGGAGTAGAAACTTTGTCTACTCATCGAAGTCTGAGTCACTCAAATTTATCGCCATCAAATGGAACTAAGAGGAAATGGCTTTGTCAGATTGCCATACCAGTGTATGGATACAGCACCTCAAAATAGCAGGCGGTTTTAAAACATGTATTAATAAGTATGTAATCCTAATATGGTTCTATATATACCATTATAGATGCCCGCCATTTACTGAACATATCACGATGGGCCCGATTGGACTCCCAATACTACACGTATAAGAAAGAGAGACGTTATTGGGGATACACCACATTGCCTTGACTATGTAAGTAGCAGTGTTTGGATATTGCCCAATATTCTAGCTAGGCACTTCATACAGATTTGTTTGTCATTTTGGTGTTTCATTTACCTGCAGATTCTTGCGATACAGATGACAAATATTGAAGACTGTTGTACAATTTATCACAAACTTGAAAGTAACACCAACTACGAGAAGGACTAGGAAACACGTTTTGTTTAATGTGAGTGTCATCTGATTGTATTGTCCACCATATACCTTTTATAAGAATATAGAGCATACTTGAATTGCTACTCTAACATTTTGTAGGTCCTCCTTGTCTGGTGTATCCCTGCCCAAGCGACGCAAGCTTTACCCATCACATTTCAATTGACTTTAGAGGTATGACCAAATGTGCAAAGAGCTTTTAACATGCAATGTATGTAGATTCACATCATATGACCGGGATATGAAATTAATTTAGCCAAAAATAACAAACACATGATATTACCCAATACTCGACTGGGTCAAATAGATAGCCCCTACCATGTAGCAGTAAACCAAGAGGGCACTTTGAGGCTAACTTCTCTCCCTGTGTTAGCTTCTTACCCAAATCTTGTGAAAAACTGTACATGAAATATTAGTATATGCTGTCTTTTTGTTGTTTATCGCTTTCCAAATGCATGTAGCACAATAATGCAAAACTGTAAGGTGTAGGATTAATTCTAAATAAGTGAAGACCATAAGAGAAAATATGGAATCTGTAGAGCATAATGTGTAAATGGTTAGTTACACTATGTTGTGTGCAACTCCCATTTTTTTAATTGACAATCTTTATGTATATATCATATTTGTTTGTACTCATTGTTTTATCATGTAAATATTTTCTATGTGTAATTCTTTGTCTTATGTACAATTGCTTCTAGCCCTGAGGAAGTCACGTGTGTGACGAAACGCGTTGGGAGCTAGCAATTTCCTGAAATCTTAAGTCTTTCGAATAAAAGTTTTTCCAATACAACTTTGAAGATCTGGACTTCGCCTCTTTTTGGAAAGCGTTTGTGTTATATATTTGAAAAATACGATTGCGTTACTTTTGCAATAATCACAATTTGTATATAATTTCCCGTGTGCGGGTCACTGTATTTCTTAAGTGTATGTGATGATTTGTATCATCATTCAGAGGGCGTTTAGGGGTCACGCCCTCGACCTATACGCACAGGGTTTGAGAAATTTGACAACAGACTATACACAGGGAAATAGTGTGCAGGTAGAAAATAGCTCTGATCCCAGTCTTGTTGTGCTGTTTGTGAATTGGAGAGCTTGCCGTGCACTGCCCTAAGTCAAATAATAGACGATAAACGTCACCCATAAAATGGATTTTGATGATAACAGGGAGGAACTCCTAGGAGGTTTATTTGATAAATCTAAAAGTGGGACAACATCCACAATAACCAAAACACCTAAAGTAAAAGGCCTAAAGAACAAGTTTATAAAGTTAGAAAGGCTAAAAAAATCAGAACTCGCCAAATGGTGGGATGGTGCAACCCTCAAAAAATACCTGGAAAATCGAAGAATACCCAGAGGACTACGAATCCTCATTTTTCCCCAACTACGAAGATTTAGAATTAGACCATCTGGCAGAATGGGAGGAGGGTCTTTATGACGCCTCATACAAAATGATGGACATCTTGATAAGAAATGCTGACCGTAAAGTCAAAAAAATTAGAGAGGAAATAGTGACCCTAGAAAAAGAAATCAACGAGACCAAACTCACTGAGGTAATTCAAAAGAATCAGGCCAACCTCAAAACAGAATTGAATAAATACCAAATGTATCTCAAAGATAAAAAACTCCAAAAAATAGAAAGAGATCAAAGGGATTACGACAGAGGCCGAATATTCACTTTCGCCAGAAAGTATGATGATCTAACAACTAAACCAGCACAGATTTCAAATAAGCCCAGCAAAGAACCAAGTATCTCATCTAGCTCCACATCAATTTCCTCAATAGAAAGTATTGAGAGTGAGGAACCTAGTACTAGTATGGGAGCTAGCGGGCAAAACTCGGCTTTTTTAGAGGAAGTACAGAGATTCAGGTTGGGCAACAAAAAGAAAAACCAAGGAAGCGAGTCAGGCGGGGTGGCAAAAAACACAAGAGCAGGTGTAAAAGCAAGGAACACGAATGCCCAGAATCAATGATAAATTGTAGTGTAGTTCCTATCTTCCCAATAGGCTCTGCGCATTGGAATAGTACCTACGGCAGTAAAGGCCTAGACCAGACGTTAACTAGGTCTACTACTGTCGATACTAGACTTAATTTTTGGGTTTGCCAGCTAAGCTCAGAGTTCGCTAGAAACTTTCTCGAATGTTCAGGAAAGAATTACCTCTCCTGATTAGACAAGAAGGGATTTAGTTTCTGACAACCATAGAACATGACAACTTTGCTCTCCCCTAATCAAGAGTCAATCTCAAGAGTCGTGTGAGCACAAGGCAATTATTTTACTCAGTCAGTACGTGCATTCTTAGTCTCATCAGAATGTAGAGAAAAGGAAGAGACGGGCGTGTTCAATAAAAAGGTGTTATTTATTGATCAGTCTCTTTTCTCATACATGAGAAATGGATCGATATTATTGCAATACTTATAGTTAAGTAAAGTGCATACATTAAAAGCAATAGTATAAAATAATACTGTAAAAACATTGATATGGTTTCTGAGCCATATGATGTTTAAAATGATTAAAATATATTTACATACACATATACATTTGACTAAACGTACTCAACTGGTGTTTCTAAATACGCCTACCCCGTGTACCTGACCTAAGTCTAACGCGTGGGCGGGAATAGAAAGTTACAGTTTAAGTTAAGTTTGTTTTTGCCAAGTGAATAACTAAAGAATTCTCTGTGAGGGGTTATTCAGTTCTGTACCTGGAATTTAGGATGGATGAGGAATAGTATCTCTTTCTCTGCTCTCGATATTCCAGGCTGCCTGCGAGGGCTGCCCAGAAGCGCCGGTGCTGGGTCTCTCGGCTTGAGATAGCAGCGCGTCTCTCAGCGCGTCAGGAAGGCGGGGCTGCGCCAGCGGGGTCTGCTTCTGCTCTCGGCTTCGGCAAGTATGGCTGCTCCGTCTTGTCACCACGCGTGTGTTTGCATAGGGCAAGGTCGGCAATATTTATACCTTAAAGGTGCCGAGATTGACGTAAGGATGGACATAGGTACGTTAATAAAGATGTCATACGACTTGCTCGTTAGCACATTCTTTTGCAAAAGTTCTCTGTGAAATCAAAACAATGGCCGCACGGATTATCCAGGTTGTCATAGGTTTGATTTGTTATGAGAACGTCGTATGCCTTATCAGGGGCTGGAGGAATGTCGCTTGTCTAATTAGATCTCAAGCGTTATGACCTAATCAGATAACACGTTCCTGTGCCGTAGTGTGACTGCATCAGATAACGGTATCTGCATCATGGGGGTTTTCTTGCCTCATGGGCTGACTGTCAGTTAACTAGCTAGTTAGTTTAACCAGAATAGGGTCAGGAATAGGGGGATCGATTCAGAACCTATAGAAATACACGACACCCACTCCACGCTAACTATGGTCATATCTACTAATCTATGCATAGTATAACATAGTACAACATACTATAGAGTATAGTGTATACCTTACCACCTCAAAATACATAAATGCATTTTGAAATTTTCAAATATACTGAAAAATTGCAGTCATATATATTGTATGCACTTAAGCTATGAATTAAATGCAAAAGTAAACACGCATTTTTATGCATTATTGCTTATTGGTATATGAGAAATACACATGAAATGGCTCTTAAAATGGCTATACAGAAAGGAAGGTCGAGACCATTTCATCACATAATAAAATATTTGTGAACATACCAGCGGGCAGCTAAAGTCTATAAAGTATCTAAAAATAGAAATTTTAGTTCTCTAGGAATAGTTTCTTACTTTAAGCAGAAGATCAGGGTGCCGGAAAAAAATATATAGAAAAATATTTTAGGGGTTTGCTGAAAAAACTGCTGTCCGTGAGCTGGAGTGAAATTGTTCATGTGACTTATTTTTAAAGTTGAAGGCCGAATTCAGGGAACGCCGTGTGCGAGTTTACTCAAAAGTCTCTATTTCTGTTCTGGAGAGAACATCATATCATTCAGGCTTTCGAAAAAACTGTCAACAGCTTCATGGGAAAGTTCCACTAAGTCGGGAATAGGGGTAACCATGCATTCGTGCGCATGATTGTCTCCATTGACATTCTGATTTGCATTGCTGACAGAAGGTCGTACCTGTTCGATGCTGCTTTCATCTTGAACTTCACTACTCTTCAATCGTAGTGGTGAAGATTCCAGGAATGCCGTCATCAGGATTGGCAGCCTTTGAGGGCAGCACAAAGCGTGAACCTTGGTAGGAACCAACAGTGTATCTGCATCCACTGGCGCATCCGATTGTAGCGTCAGACAGGTGTCTAACACGCATTCTTCTCCGCATAGCAGACACCTTAGTACAGGTAAAACACACCTTTGCCACATTGGTCGAAATGATAGAAACCAAGTCATGTTCAGGTCTCTAAGCCGGGATAGTCCCAGGATTTTTGATATCCGGTCCCGGTATCCAATGGCTAGGATCGTATCTTCCATTGTCGCGAGAGTTTGATCTGAGACATGGGTTGCCATAACGAAAAATAAGGACTAGGAATAGGATTCCTGCAATTAGTCCCAGGATCAGGGGAAGTCCGCCAAAAATCGAATGGACGAAATCTGGAAAAATACCCAGTATGGCTTTGAATGGTGTTAATGCCATCGAAAATACTGTCTTAAATACCTTTGAGACCCCAGTGGTATCAGAAATATTTAAGATTTCGCTCAGGATTTCCGCGAAATGTACGGGGGAATTAGTTGATAATAATGTATGTATCTCTGCAGTCGTCCTTGCGACTTGTAGATCATACGTTTCTTTAGATGACGTGAGCCTTGTAGGCGTCTGTAGAAGCACTGTTTTCATTCTGCTTAAAGTATCTATTCGAATAGAAGTAATTTTCAAATTGGGCCATGCCCTTGCCTCCCTGTCTGGAAAGGAGCTGGGGAACAAAGAACGTCCACAGCACTTGACCTTCGCTGTTGTAGTTACTATTCCAATGCGCAGAGCCTATTGGGAAGATAGGAACTATGTAGTGTAGTTACTAGATAAGGAGTCCCGGGCATAAGACTACAACATCTGCGGTCTACAATAAGAATGTAACTCCCATTATAGAGTCTTTGAAAGAATGGTTCTATTTCAGTTGCAGGTGCGCCTTGCTGGTGACATGAAAGGTTGTATGAATTCCCTTCACAGGCTCCATGTAAACTAATACCGTTACACAGAAGCGTGCCGCTTAGTGACATAGCACAATTGTTGCCACTAAGAAACACTTTCTGTCCTTTATTACTGACACATGCATGTGAATAGGGCAGGTTCCAAGTTGTTTTAAGGTACCCTTTTCCCAATTTCTCGTACATGCCAGCCTGTATATATTTTTGGCAGTATTGAAACCTGAAGGTTGAGATTGGAATATTTATGATTCCGTGGATTATCCATTCACTGACAGGTCGTTCTGACATTGTCATTGGTAATCTTTCTAGTTTTTCAATGCTCAAGATTGTATAATCAGCACCCTTTTGCGCCATACCGATTTGTCTATCAGTAAGGTTAAAGATTTGGAATAGTGACGTTGTGTTGATTAAACGCCAAGGCACATAGCCTGAACGCAGATTTTGTAACGTCCAGCCAAGCTGTACAATGGAACGCAATTGTGACTGACCATGTTGTAATAACAGTAAGTCTTGCGATAATATATCGATTGCTGAAGACACAATGCTGTCCAATGAAAAAATTCTGGAGGACAGAGTCATTAACCCATTGTCCACTACAGATAGTGATTTTTCCAAATTGATACGGTCAATTTCCCGTATTCTTTCTGCTGTCTCAATTTGAGTAACCTTCCAGGCCTCATTGTATGCTGCATATACAGAGGCTGCTATGAAACGCTTTTGACGCTGTTTGCGTGGTCCCAGTATGAAATCACGCAAGTCAGCACCATCAGTAAGTAAAGTTAGGTGTTGCTTAATTTCAGGCAGTGTGGAAGTCTGTAGCCATTGAAGGCATAATTTGCCCACACTGTAGGTTGTTATTATCCCTGGGTGATGTCTTTGGGGATATCTAGGGTCTGGCCTGGTCATTTTGAAACCCTGTGTTTTATTCAGGAATCTATCTTGACAGTTATTTGTATCTGTGGGCCAGATCAACCATTGTTTCCAATCAGGATGTGTTCTGTTTTGGTTTAATATATGGTTTACGTCTATCTCTTCATCTGTATCAGAGCTATTGCTAAACATTGTTGGCTTTGGAATAGACGGTTTATTTAAATCTTTGATTTTGGCTAGGCCAAGACAGGTGGTTTGTTGAACAGTGTCATTTAAAAATATCATTTGTTCTGGGATCATGCAGGCTCTAAACAAAGCTTCTAAACCCTGTACGTGCCATTCTTTTGTACCCCAAACACTTTTCAAATCAACATTTTTGTCCCAATAATCAAATCCAAAGGTATTCATTTTTTCAAAGAATGAATCTGAATATATCAATTTTGTGTTGGTTATCATGGTTTTCATCCCTGTCTTGTTTGACAATTTAAAATAAAAAGTTTCAGCATTACTTGTGTTAAAACCTGAAAAATATGAATATTTGTCATAAATGGTTCTTGAGCTCCCTTTTGGAGGTGTAGCACAATGTTCCCATTGATTATAATTTAAAACATTTCTAGGTTGTGCAGATTTATGCAAGAAATGGTTACCATAATGGTTATAGCAATACATACTATCATAATTTGTAGAACCTTGCAAATAATCATGTTTTGTAAATTTAGCAGACATTACTAAGTCAGACATCATGTTGTTAATACTTTCGAAGTCCCAATCATCAGCAAATGAGTTTGGTTTTGCAAAGTCACTCAAAGCGATCTTGATTTGGTGTGGATATTTCAGGATCTCGACCGGACCATAAATTTCATAGTCAGTGTTGTCCCAGGCTACCCCACCACGTATCGGATTGGCTGTGAAGTTGGCTGAAGAAAGTTCTGGAGAAAGTTCTCTTTTCTCGACGTGTGAAGATGTGTGTGGTTTGAGGACCAAGTTGATGTTCTGACTTGCTGTGTCCATTTTAGCATATTTTCCCTCAATGAAGCGTCCCAAAGTAAATACCATGATGAGCCAAAGTATGAGGATAAATGCACCAAAACCCACCCAAAATTCAATCCATGGAGAAATCAGATATGTTTCTTTCAGTTGTTTCAAAAGTTCCTTTGCTTTGTCTTTAAAGGATTTTGATGATGGCTGTGTCTTTGATTCACTGAAGCCGTCAGAGGAATCATCGAAGTTGATGAAGTAACCAGATGCAGTTCTGTCAATTGTTCCAATTGGTTCAGGATTTTTGTTTCTTGCATTTTCACTTGGTACTTCAGTATAGATTGGTGTGTTTCTGCTAAATGTCTTTATTTGGGTTTTCAGAGGTCTGAGTTCTATTGCATTGTTGCATAGTCCTTGTTGTTCTTCTGTAGGCGTTTCGAATGTGATGAGCCTCTTTGTTAGGACCTCTGTACTGGTAGCAAACCTTGGTGTTCTGCTACTTATTGGGAGTCCACTTGGCCTACTGTTTGTTATCGGCCACATGTTGTGGTTTTACCAGGTCGATGGATACAACTCGGTTCTCCTTTTTTCCAGCAAGTGGCGGTAGTACAACTGATCTTGTCCCGTTGACAGACAAGACAGGAACTGCTTTTCTGTAAGAAGGCCCAAATTCCTTCTTTACCGCGATCTTCTCCCTGACTAGATCCCCGACTTTTGGAATCCAGACAGGTCTTGCTGGGACAGGTGGTGATTCTTCAGTGGTCGTTGGCTGTTGTTTCAACTGTATGTTGCTCAGGTCTTTTCTTGTTTTGTTTAAGTCCTGCAAAATAGCCAAACGGTCTTTGACATCAAAGGTTTTTTCTATTACCACTGAAGTCTGACTATCAAGGTCAGAGATCAACATCCTAGTTCCGAATAATAATTCGTACGGACTGAATCCCTTCAGAGAATTTCTTGGCAAGTTATTTAGACTACGTTGGACACTTATTAGATGTTTGACCCACCCAGCTCCCGAACCTAATACCTTTGCCGTTATAGATTGCTTTATGTCACGGTTTTTTCTTTCAACAATTCCGTTCCCCTCAGGGTGAAATGGACAAGAGTACCGCAATTGCACGCCCATGCTGACCATGGCCTCCTTATAAGCCCGAGAGCTAAAAGCAGGACCATTGTCAGAATGCAGAATGCCAATTGCGTATGTGCCGATGAAGACCCGCAAATCTTTTATAACAGTTCTGGCGTCAGCCGTTCGCTGGGGCCACATCCATATAAATCTCGTGCATGAGTCCACCGCGACCAAGATATATTTATAGTTACCATCCCTTTGTAAGGGACCGCAGTGGTCTAGATAAACACAGGCTAATGGTTTATCCGAGATTAGAAGGGGCGTTTGTGCTGGACGTCTCACCGTTGATACTTTCATTTTTTGACATATTTCACATCCTAGAACATAGTTCCTTGTTTGTCTTCTCATTTGTGGCCACCAGTATCTCTGTTTTAATAATGATACTGTGGCTGAGACGCCAGCATGGATAGAAGCAAGCCCTTCGTGTGCCGCTATTATTAGTCCTAACCTATGTTCCATGTTTGGAATTGCCCTATCCCCCACTCCAGGGATTCGAGCAAAAGGAACATTGTTTGCATCATTTATGTATGAGTATTTTACTGGAAAGCCTTTAGGGAGTGGTTCTATCGAATCCTTTTCTGAAGCGCTGACAGCTTGTAATATTTCGCTGTCTATTTTTGTTTTTGACCGGGTGACGGCAGCTACGGAAGCCGTTTGCACAGCTGCTTTCGCGGCCTCATCAGCCAATGAATTCCCTGCAACGTGAACGCCATCACGTTGATGACTCAGTGTATGTATCACGTGAGTCTTTGGTAGTTCTTTTTGTAAAAGAGCTACTTGTTCCCAGAGCATCTTATGCTTGATTGTGCCACCCTTTGCATCCTTGAAACCGTTTTGAAGCCAGATCTGCAAGTATTCATTATAAGACTGAACGCAATAATACGAATCGCACACTATAAGTGTGGGGAATTCTTGATCGGTATTTTCAAGCGCCATCTTGAATGCTAGTAGTTCAGCTCGCTGAGCTGTGCAATCTCCTAGAGATTGTGTTTTAGTGAGGGTTGGTTTAAATTTCCCTTCGTGCCAACGACCTTTAACAATCGCGCACGCAGCACTGTAAGCTTGTTTACCCCCTACTGCGGGTTGTGCTGATCCGTCTGTATATATTATACAGGCGTAATGTCGTAGAGGCAGAATGTCGATTGGCAGAGGATACGTCTTTTCATATTCTAGATTTTTTAATTCTTCTAGTTCTTAGAAAATTGTCAACCAGGCTATACTTGATAATTCATATCCTACGTACAAGACTGTCAGATGGGCAATTCTGGATTTTTTAAAGTTGAATTTGTAACCCTCTGTAGCGAACCCAAGTATTATGGTGTTCACCCTTTTCAAGTGAGTCTCCAAGTCATCATCTGTTAAGTAAATGTCATCGACATAAGATAATGCTTCATCATCATATAGTTGTAGTAATTCTGTTACTCTCGCTGAGAATACCCCCGGGCTGTTCTTGTACCCCTGGGCTAACCGACAGAATTGTTTTTGAGTGCCATTTACTGAGAATGCAGTTAAATATCTGCTCTCTGGTGCTATGTTTTGACAAAAGAATCCATTGGAGATGTCCAAGGTTGTTTTGTATTTTTTGCGCACTATGTTATTCATTAGTGCAGCACTGTGTGAGTTTTGCACTGCAAAAGTTTTGCAACATGTGTTAAGGTGTCGGTAATCCAAAACTAGACGATATGAGTTGTCTGGTTTGGCGACCGGAAACAAAGGATTGTTCATTTGTGAGGTGCAAGTTTCAATCACCCCCTGGTATTCTAGCTGATCTAGTATTTCATTTACTTGTTTTTTAGCTTCTTGCTTAATTGGGTACTGCCTTTGTGCAGTAGGTTGTGATTTTAACTGGATTTTGTGAGGAGGAGAATCCTCATCCCATCCTACATTATTTTTATATAAAGCAGGTGCTAAGGCCACTGCCCACTTTCTAGCAAGTGTATATTTTTTATGAATCGGAATTTGATTCGAGAAGGCAGGCATAATTACTTCTTCGCCATGAGGGCACTCCCTGACAAACTCTGGTGGCCAGTCTTTTTCAGCTAGAAGGATGTCATAGCCTTTGGAGAGGTTATCCCAAAATAGTCCCCTTATTTTCCTAGTCTTATCTCCCTCTATACGTAATGTTATCTCGTATATCTTGTGGGGCTTGCTAACTCTGGTGTCTGCAGTTTCCACTTGAAGGTATTCATTCGTGTCCACTGTCTCCAGATGATTCATAAGGACTTTGCGAGCTATGCTCACCTCTGCTGCGCTGTCTAGCATTGTCTGAGCCCACTCTCCGTTTTTCAGTTGTGTCCTCAGTATTCTCGGCATTGTTAACTACCTTGATACTGGCTACCTTCTTTTTTGGAAATTGTAATTTCTTTTTTAGCTGAGCAGGTTCCTTGTCTTTGGACTTGGCGTGCTCTTCTGATCGTCCTCTTCTTTCCGATTTCTGCGAGGAATTCTGAAAAGATTGAGAGGGACGTGTATCAATGTCTTGATATCTATCAGGTTTTTTAATATTATCCCTATTTCTAAGGTTATATCTATTCCCAGAGGGGTCACTCTGCGGTGACCTCTGTCTTTGGTTTGGAGATTTCTCTCTTCGCCTAGGAGACCTTCCTCGGGACTGGAATTTCTTTTCTTTAGGATTGGATTGTTTGTTTCCATCCCAGTTCTTTTTTGGTGAATTATTATTATTAAAAAATATTTTTTCTGGACTTGTAGTCAGTTGCGGTTTTACTGGTATTCCACCTAGACTATCTCTGCCTAGTTCTTCATAGGATTTTTCTATGATCCTGGCAATTTCAGCTGGTTGGTCTGCTATATCTGTCTCTTTTAACCTCTGGCGGATCGCCACGTTAGCTGCCTCACCTTTTATGTTGGCTAATAATATAGCCGAGACCTGCTTGAAGTCTTTTAGTAATTTCATACCAAGAGTTAAAGCAGGTTCTGGACCGTATTCATCTTGAATTTGTTTTAGCACATCTGGTATCACCGAAATGGATGGGACACCGTGCGTTTTTGTATAGATGGAAGCAAAGACTGTACCCCAAGTGTCACAGTCCTCAATGTGTGGTGCGATTCCCATTGGGAGACATATAGTCAGAATCCTGTGTTTTTCTAATGGGGTGGTGTCAGGAAACACCGCCTCTATTTGGGTGATTTTCTGTGCCAACCAGAATGGTATTTGTTCCCGTTTAGCTGGAACTTTACCTAGGCAGGATTGGATGTTCTGTGGTGTAATTTTATTTGTGTTCCCCTGGTGAGGGGTCAGCTGTGGAAGTTTAATCGCTGGCTGATTTGTTGAAGTCCGCATTACATACTGAACTAATTGTCTATGAATTTTTAGTAGTTGTTTTAGCTGTATTAACAGCTCTGCTGCAGGCATTCTTTCGATGTCTGGATGTGGTGTGTATCCGGCTAAGACCGGCCACGTTGCTCCTGGTCTTCCTAAAGGACCGAGCCTTGTAATGTGATTGTTATGTATTAGGGCGCCATCAAATAAGAGCAAATGCTCTTGGAATTTGAGTGGTACTTCCACCTCCTCGAAAGGAGTGTAAATGTCGGGTGGAACCTCTATTTTGTAATAGTGGAAGTACTTTGTTACAGCATTTGCTGCTGGAAAATGTATCCATGTATAGTATACCTCTGTCTGCCGATATTCGTGTGCCTCAATTACGAATATGACTGTGCCACCTCTAGGTGTCAGTCCATTTTCTATAAGTTTTAAGGTTATAGATCTCCTTTTAATGACCGGAATGAGTGTTATATTCGGGTCTGCTGCTTGCATGGTAGCATCAGCATCTGCGAGTTCAGTAGCTAATCTAACTGTTTCTCTTTCTTCATCACTGTCTCCCATTTTACAGACAGGATGGTATTATGTCTATTTGCAGATCAGGTTTCTTTATGGAACAAAGATTAGATGCACAATATTTTGGAACTGTTTATCCTTCAACGTTGACTAGACCAAGAACCATACATAGGAGTTCCCTCCTGCGAGGTTTTGGAGGATATAACCTTTCACCCACTCCAGACGTCTTTGGAGTATTTGGGAAAAGGGGTCTGAGTGAGAAAGCACGACTGAGTTACTCTAAATGTCTTACGTTAGTTTTATCGCCCTTTCCAAACGCGTTGGGCGCCATGTAGTGTAGTTCCTATCTTCCCAATAGGCTCTGCGCATTGGAATAGTACCTACGGCAGTAAAGGCCTAGACCAGACGTTAACTAGGTCTACTACTGTCGATACTAGACTTAATTTTTGGGTTTGCCAGCTAAGCTCAGAGTTCGCTAGAAACTTTCTCGAATGTTCAGGAAAGAATTACCTCTCCTGATTAGACAAGAAGGGATTTAGTTTCTGACAACCATAGAACATGACAACTTTGCTCTCCCCTAATCAAGAGTCAATCTCAAGAGTCGTGTGAGCACAAGGCAATTATTTTACTCAGTCAGTACGTGCATTCTTAGTCTCATCAGAATGTAGAGAAAAGGAAGAGACGGGCGTGTTCAATAAAAAGGTGTTATTTATTGATCAGTCTCTTTTCTCATACATGAGAAATGGATCGATATTATTGCAATACTTATAGTTAAGTAAAGTGCATACATTAAAAGCAATAGTATAAAATAATACTGTAAAAACATTGATATGGTTTCTGAGCCATATGATGTTTAAAATGATTAAAATATATTTACATACACATATACATTTGACTAAACGTACTCAACTGGTGTTTCTAAATACGCCTACCCCGTGTACCTGACCTAAGTCTAATGCGTGGGCGGGAATAGAAAGTTACAGTTTAAGTTAAGTTTGTTTTTGCCAAGTGAATAACTAAAGAATTCTCTGTGAGGGGTTATTCAGTTCTGTACCTGGAATTTAGGATGGATGAGGAATAGTATCTCTTTCTCTGCTCTCGATATTCCAGGCTGCCTGCGAGGGCTGCCCAGAAGCGCCGGTGCTGGGTCTCTCGGCTTGAGATAGCAGCGCGTCTCTCAGCGCGTCAGGAAGGCGGGGCTGCGCCAGCGGGGTCTGCTTCTGCTCTCGGCTTCGGCAAGTATGGCTGCTCCGTCTTGTCACCACGCGTGTGTTTGCATAGGGCAAGGTCGGCAATATTTATACCTTAAAGGTGCCGAGATTGACGTAAGGATGGACATAGGTACGTCAATAAAGATGTCATACGACTTGCTCGTTAGCACATTCTTTTGCAAAAGTTCTCTGTGAAATCAAAACAATGGCCGCACGGATTATCCAGGTTGTCATAGGTTTGATTTGTTATGAGAACGTCGTATGCCTTATCAGGGGCTGGAGGAATGTCGCTTGTCTAATTAGATCTCAAGCGTTATGACCTAATCAGATAACACGTTCCTGTGCCGTAGTGTGACTGCGTCAGATAACGGTATCTGCATCATGGGGGTTTTCTTGCCTCATGGGCTGACTGTCAGTTAACTAGCTAGTTAGTTTAACCAGAATAGGGTCAGGAATAGGGGGATCGATTCAGAACCTAAAGAAATACACGACAAAATAAGAATGTGAACCACCAGGTGGGCAGCAATGATGAATTGAATATTGCTAATGAGCTAAATGTGATTAATTTGTCTTCTAGAATATTGACTAAAGATGAAAACACAATACTACGTAAAGGTTTGAATTACTGTGTGACTGAAACACCTGCATTGGAAAATGTACATGTTGACCTTTACAAGTTTGCTCGCAAATTGAAATTAAAAACTTATTTTGCAGAACGTCCGACTGTTTGTAATCTATCTGGTGGGAATGTACGTAACTCTGATTTTACGATTGCTGACATTCAATTATCGCATACCATTGCCACTTTAGATAATGACTTAAAAATGGAAAATTTGTTGGATTTTGCACGTAATCTTGACATAGTAGAAGACACCACATTGGATAGTGGACTAAGACCCACATCCAAATTTGTACCACCCACAAGTGGCTCCTCAGCAATAGACGAATTCACAACCAGAGTCACTCAAGACCTGCACAGACTAGAAGAAACTCATGGCCCCCAATCCAAATGCAAGCATCAGTACAATCTCACTAAACATGAGAAATTCCTTTTGAAACAACTAAAAGAGGATCCAAATCTGGTGATCCGTGAGGCGGATAAGGGCGGCAACATAGTCCTGATGGACTATGATGACTATGTTGGTGAAATAGACAGACAACTTGGCCAACAACATTGTTATAGACGTTTGACATCCAACCCCACGACTCAAATTGAAATTAACATCAATGCCCACCTGGTAGAATGGAAAGAATCAGGACTAATATCTGAAGTCGAACACAGATACTTACAACCATGCAAGTCGCGACATCCCTGTATCTACCTACTCCCAAAAGTCCACAAAGGTGGGACATTCCCGCCCGGCCGCCCAATTATATCTGGGAATGGAGGGCCCACTGAGCACCTGGCAGAATATGTAGATACTTTTCTACAACCTTTTGTGAAGAATCTACCGTCTTTTATCAAAGATAGTAGAGAATTACTTTGCAAATTGGAGGACTTCCTTTGGGAACCGGGTACTCTCACATTCATAACTATGGATGTGGAGAGTTTATATACCTGTATAGAAATAGAACAGGGTACTCGGGCCCTAACTCATTTTTTACATAAGAGAAACGCATGCCACCTACAACATTCTGAGATGCTTCTGCAAATGGCCAATTTGGTCCTGACACAGAATGCATTTCTGCATGGAAACAAATGGTTCCTACAGCTACAAGGTACGGCCATGGGTTCAAAACTGACACCGTCGTATGCGAACCTCTTTATGGGGCTATACGAACGGGAACATGCGTGGGGACGAGATGCAGGCCCATGGCTAGATAACATTCTATTTTACGTCAGATACATCGATGACATTTTACTAATATGGAATGGCAGTGAAACCGCGTTTGCTGAATACTTCAATTATTTAAATGAAAACAATTTCAATGTCAAATTAACCGCCAATAGCTCCAAGGTTGAGATTGTATATTTAGATCTGAAGTTGTATGTGGTCGGTAACAAAATCCAAAGCGACATGCACAAAAAAATTACAGCTTGCAACAGTGTATTGCATGCCGACAGTTGTCATTCCAGCACAACCATTTCAGCCATTCCATATGGAGAAATGGTTAGTGCACGAAGGAATTGCAGTCAAGATGACAACTTCAATAGAACCATAAAAGATATACAAAGCAACTTTAAGACAAGAGGATATTCTGAGAGATGTCTGAACAAAGCGGAAAAGAGAGCCAAAAAACTTGTTAGATCAGAAACACTAATATCCAAGCAAACTAGAAAAAAAGATGAATTTGATGAGCAGGTTGCCTTTATAACAGAATATGGTATGTTAAGTGGCCATATATATAACATTCTGAGACGACATTGGGGCCTCTTACATTGCAACACAGTACCAGCCAATGCCATTTCTGTACGACCAAAAGTAGTTTACCGCAAAGGTAAAACAATTAGAAATATGCTGTGCCCCAGCCATGTTGAAGAACGAAAATCTAATCCGCGCATGTGGATTCCGACAGGCCCGGTGGGTTTTCACACGTGCGGAAAATGTAATGTTTGTCAATTTGGAATCAATAAGAGTACAAAATTCCAATACAATCGTTCAAAAGAGTACCGGATACTCTCTTTCATGAACTGCAATACCACCTTCTGCATATATGTGTTGCAGTGTTCCTGTAAGAAAATATATGTGGGCAGTAGCAGCAGACTGCTCAAAATAAGAATACAGGAACACGTTAGGGACATCAAAAAGATAGATGATCATTCTCCGATAGCCCAACATATAGCAGAGACACATCCCACTCAAACTGAGATTCGGTTTCATGCCATAGATCACGTATGGGCAGGAGCCAGAGGAGGAGACAGAATGGTCAGACTGAGGCAAACAGAGGCAAAATGGATATGTCGCTTGAGGGCTGTCTCTGAGGGGTTAAATTTTAATAATGAATTTCATCATTTTCTATAATCCTGTCTGAGACTGTTGATTTATGTGATATCAGCTATTTCTCCAATATTTTATAACGACACAAACATCTTTACATTTCATTGTGGTCGTCCATGTCTTAATATGAATCGTAACTGTAAATGCATATTGGTCTAACTACAATTGTACAAATTGGCAAACGAATGTGTATGAAATATGTGCCTATAGATCATGCAGATAATGTATTTCCACTTTCCCCATCATCATTATGCTAGGAGATTATATATATCCGCCTATCTCCATCGTGCGGGTTGAGAATCAACACATTACTAACTAATTTTAATATAGTGACATCTAGACAATACCGTCACGATAATAAGGGGATGGATGGTAACATAAATCCGAGGGTTTGGCTCTTTTAGAAAATAAATAGAATTTTCACTTCATTGTGCGCTTTAAACTGTAATAGGATGGTATTTTCATCACAGAATGCTCTCTCTGTATCTCAAACAATCAACCGACATCAATCTGCAAGCTCTGCTTCATACATTGCTTGTTGTACACTTAGCAATGGCGCCATTTCTCTCGTACTAATAGTATAGCTGGATGGTGCGCGTTGATTACTAGTCGAATGTTTGGATTACATTTCCCAGTAGGTGCCACCGCCTTCGCCCATAATATCAAAATATAGAGGCGAGTATTTTTTAAACATAAATCGGGGAATAAACAACTACATTCCCCATCGACTTTGGAACGTCTTAAGTAACGTCATAACGCTTGACGCCGTGTTGCCTGGATACGACAAATTCACGCTCTCAATGGACTTCATTTCCCATGACCCAGCTATGATAGGAACTACGAGTTTTTTTAAATGACATTTCTGCGCGGTAAAAATAATCACGCACAGCTGAGCTGAAACGCCTAATTTTGGGTGGACATACGGGTATTTAAAGAGGCTGACATAACGGCTTTCCAGACTTATTCGGAAGGGACCCTATACGAGACACCAGCGGCACGCTAAAAGTGAGTACTGCGAGAACGCTTATGTGGTTTTTTTCCACTTTTTTTGTACCTGTTGACTCGTGGCCTGAACAGACCGAAATGGTATGCACTCGTCTTTACATCTATGTGGCATTTATACATTATGTGTTATTTTGTCACAATTTTAGAACCTCTTTGTTTTTCTGCTTTAATAAGACTGAATTGTGTCTGACTCGTTTCAACTTCTATATGGGTTAGTTTTTACTAACTGTAAGCCTTGCGTTTAAATGCACCATAAACAAGGGGTTACGATACCATGAAATCTTTCCTTGCTAGAACTGTCTGATTAAACTCTGTGGCGGTTAACACAAACTTTTGCTTAATATTGAGTATTCACAGAGTAGGGGTCATATATTTCATGAGTCTTGCTTCCCTAACAAATAACGGCGAACAAATTGGGATAAGTGGATTTCTCTCATATTTTCATTGAGGTGTGGTCCAGGGTGAACGTTTTTTGATTATAGAATGACCTTTTGTCATACAAATATCGGCATACTAACTCCCATTAATATTTGATGATATGTAAGCTACAACAAGAACATGATGTGAGCCACCAAAAATTATGTTGGTGCGACAATAAGAGCGATTATGGGTTATTTCTTGTTGGCACCCAGATTGTTTGTTATTTATGTAGGACTGCTATATTCTTTCTTCCTCACACATAATGTAAGGGATTTTTTTTAACTTATGTAGCTAATATAAGACATGGAGTAGAAACTTTGTCTACTCATCGAAGTCTGAGTCACTCAAATTTATCGCCATCAAATGGAACTAAGAGGAAATGGCTTTGTCAGATTGCCATACCAGTGTATGGATACAGCACCTCAAAATAGCAGGCGGTTTTAAAACATGTATTAATAAGTATGTAATCCTAATATGGTTCTATATATAACATTATAGATGCCCGCCATTTACTGAACATATCACGATGGGCCCGATTGGACTCCCAATACTACACGTATAAGAAAGAGAGACGTTATTGGGGATACACCACATTGCCTTGACTATGTAAGTAGCAGTGTTTGGATATTGCCCAATATTCTAGCTAGGCACTTCATACAGATTTGTTTGTCATTTTGGTGTTTCATTTACCTACAGATTCTTGCGATACAGATGACAAATATTGAAGACTGTTGTACAATTTATCACAAACTTGAAAGTAACACCAACTACGAGAAGGACTAGGAAACACGTTTTGTTTAATGTGAGTGTCATCTGATTGTATTGTCCACCATATACCTTTTATAAGAATATATAGCATACTTGAATTGCTACTCTAACATTTTGTAGGTCCTCCTTGTCTGGTGTATCCCTGCCCAAGCGACGCAAGCTTTACCCATCACATTTCAATTGACTTTAGAGGTATGACCAAATGTGCAAAGAGCTTTTAACATGCAATGTATGTAGATTCACATCATATGACCGGGATATGAAATTAATTTAGCCAAAAATACCAAACACATGATATTACCCAATACTCGACTGGGTCAAATAGATAGCCCCTACCATGTAGCAGTAAACCAAGAGGGCACTTTGAGGCTAACTTCTCTCCCTGTGTTAGCTTCTTACCCAAATCTTGTGAAAAACTGTACATGAAATATTAGTATATGCTGTCTTTTTGTTGTTTATCGCTTTCCAAATGCATGTAGCACAATAATGCAAAACTGTAAGGTGTAGGATTAATTCTAAATAAGTGAAGACCATAAGAGAAAATATGGAATCTGTAGAGCATAATGTGTAAATGGTTAGTTACACTATGTTGTGTGCAACTCCCATTTTTTTAATTGACAATCTTTATGTATATAACATATTTGTTTGTACTCATTGTTTTATCATGTAAATATTTTCTATGTGTAATTCTTTGTCTTATGTACAATTGCTTCTAGCCCTGAAGAAGTCACGTGTGTGACGAAACGCGTTGGCAGCTAGCAATTTCCTGAAATCTTAAGTCTTTCGAATAAAAGTTTTTCCAATACAACTTTGAAGATCTGGACTTCGCCTCTTTTTGGAAAGCGTTTGTGTTATATATTTGAAAAATACGATTGCGTTACTTTTGCAATAATCACAATTTGTATATAATTTCCCGTGTGCGGGTCACTGTATTTCTGCAGTAGAGTATAAAGCAAACAAAGAAAACTGACACCTTGCAAGGCATTAGAGCAGGGGTACCGTGCCTTTAAGACCTGAAGGCAACCCCCTGCTCCCATGATGCACCACAGGTGACAGATGGGTCAGTTCTTTTTGGAGGTGCAGAACACCTGTGGAGATCCACAATAAAACATCTCATAACTGTGTAACTCTGCTCGTCCGGGGAGGTGGGCGGGAGCTTATGACTTTGATGAGTATACCCCTGGATGAGAACTAGGATTACAGGTAAGTAACTAATCCTTCTCATCCAGGGGATACTCATCAATAGTCATAATCTATGAATAGATTAGCAAGCTCATACCCAAAGTCTCGCGGACGAGCAAGAAGTATAAAAACTTCACAGAATGACTAAGACATATATTGCAAATACATCTTATGCAAACAAATTCCTTAACGAGGCCTGCCCTACTCTGGCATCGGCCTGAGTATCTGAGTCCAGGCAATAATGGCGGGTAAAGGTATGGACAGACCGCCAAGTTGTCGCTTTACAAATTTCAGAAATAGGAACATTACGAAGGAGAGCTGTAGTGGAAGCTTTCCCTCTAGTAGAATGTGCATGTGGTTTACCCTGCAAGGACTTGTTAGCTAGTTGATAAGCTAAAGCTATACAGGAGACAATCCAGCGAAAAATTGACCTTTTGGAAAATGACAGGCCAGTATTAGTACTGCCATAATTAACAAAAAGCCGGTCAGACTTCCTAAGAGGCAGGGTTTTTGACAAGTAGAATTTCAGGACCCTCCGGAGATCTAGAGAGTGTAATGACCTCTCCGGGGGAGTGGAAGGATTAGGAAAAAAAAGTAGGTAAGGTAATAGACTGGTTGATATGAAAGTCTGAAACTACCTTAGGCAGGAAACTTGGGTGCGTTCTTAAGACCACCCTGTTGGCATGAAAAACTGTGTAAGGTTCCTTGCAACACAAGGCCTGGATTTCACTGACCCTACGGGCAGAGGTAATCGCCACTAGAAAGGCAGCTTTCCAGGTCAAGTGCTGCAAAGAGGCCTTATGTATAGGCTCGAAAGGAGCACTCATCAGCTTAGTCAGGACAATATTAAGCTCCCAGGGAGGGGAGGGGGACCTCACCGGTGGGAAGACTTTTTTCAGACCTTCTAGGAAATCTTTAACTACAGGCATAAGGAAGAAAGATGTCTGATTAGGAGACTTCCTATATGCTGTGATTGCAGCTAAATGAACCCTGCTGGAGGGGTATTTCAGGCCTGATCTCGCTAAATGCAATAGATATGGAAGAATCACCTGCTCTTGGCCATGTACCGGGTCAAGAGAGTGCTCATGACACCATAAGAAGAACCTCTTCCACTTGAAAGCATAGGACTTCCTAGTGGAGGGTCGTTTTGATTCTTTAAGAATAGTCATGCAGTCTGCTGGGAGGTCTAAATGTCCATACTGGATGACCTCAGGAGCCATGCCGTCAAGCGAAGGGAAGGAAGGTTGGGGTGAAACACCTTCCCCTGGTCTTTGGTCAACAAGTCTGGACGGCATGGTAAGCGCCGGTGAGGAACCTCCGACATCAGAAGAAGATCGGGGTACCACCACTGGCGTGGCCACTCTGGTGCTATCAGGATCATTCTGGTGTTGGTCCTGTAGAACTTCTGGATCACCGCCGGGATCAGAGGCAGGGGAGGAAAGGCGTAGAGTAATGTCTGCGACCAGCTGATCAAAAGACCGTTCCCCAGTGATCCCTGTTGAGGGAACCTGGACGCGAAGACGGGGCATTTTGTATTGGCCGCGTCTGCGAACAGGTCTACGTCCGGTACGCCCCAACACCGAAAAACCTCTTGAGCCACTTCCTCGTTGAGCACCCAATCGTGCGCTTCTACGAAGATTCTGCTGAGGCAGTCTGCTTGGACGTTTTGAATTCCTGGTAGATGAACTGCCACTATGGACAGGCCTCTTGCTATGAGCCAATGCCAGATGGCTTGTGCTTCCAGGGACAAGACTCTTGACCTCGTGCCTCCCTGTTTGTTCAGATAGAACATAGTTGTCGTGTTGTCCGTCTGAACCTGGAGGTGGTTGGTGCGCAGAGAAGGATAAAGAGACTTGAGAGCAAGATGAACTGCTCGAAGCTCCAGGAAGTTGATATGGTAGCCTTGCTCTACCTCGGACCAGAGGCCTTGAACTTGGAGTCGGTCCATGTGAGCACCCCAGCCTTGAAGGGAGGCATCCGTGACAATTGACTGAGATGGAGGAGGACGATGGAATGGCACTCCTCGGAGGAGATTGGATCGTTTCAACCACCATCTGATCGAGTCCCTGGCTTCTTGAGGAAGCAAGACCCGGTCTTCCCACTGATCCGATCTCTGAGACCACTGATCTTCGAGGGCTTGTTGTAGAGGTCTCATGTGAAGGCGAGCATTGGGCACGATGTAAATGCATGAAGCCATGGATCCCAGAAGAGAGGACACTTGTCTGGCTGTGGGGGCCTGATTGTCCAGAAGAAGGCGACCCTTCAGGAGCATAGATGACAACCTCTCCTCCGAAGGACACACGCTTGCCTGTAGTGAGTCCAGAGAAGCACCCAGGTAGTGGATCCGCTGGGAAGGGTTGAGAACTGATTTTTTCAGATTGACGTGAAGACCCAACGAGTCCATCAGTTTGAGGCAGAACGACAGATGGTTCTGAAGCAGCGACGGGGAGGAGCTCTTCAACAGCCAATCGTCTAGATATGGATAGACGAAGATCTTTCTTTTGCGGAGAAAAGCAGCCACCACCGCCATGCACTTGGAGAATGTCCGAGGTGCAGATTTCAGGCCAAACGGCAGCACTCGATATTGGTAGTGACGACGTCCGATATGAAACCTTAGAAACTTCCGATGCTTGACTGACACTGGTATGTGGAAGTAGGCGTCCTGCAAGTCGATGGCACACATCCAGTCTCCCTGATGAAGATGTGGGAAGATCTGGTGCAGGGCGAGCATACAGAACTTTTCTTTTCGTATGAATTTGTTTAGCCTTCGAAGATCTAGAATGGGCCTGTATTCTTTGACAGTTCCTCGTTTTTGAACCAAGAAATAGCGGGAGTACACTCCTTGATTTTTGTGAATTGAGGGAACCTCCTCTATGGCCATCTTCTCTAGAAGGACGGAGACTTCGTCTTGTAGCAATTGACTCTTGTAACGTGGAAGATGTCGCGATTGGAGGAGGACTTGCGGAGGAGGAGATTTGAACCTCAGCAAGTAACCATGCTGCACAATATTCAGCACCCATCTGTCTTTTGTAATGGATTCCCACTCCGTCAGATGATGAGAAACACTCCCTCCCACCGGAGTGGCGAACAGACGTGGAGGAAGCAATGGCTCAGGGCTTAGGAGGTTGCTTTGAGGAAGGCTGCTGTTTGTTATTGCCACCTCTTCCTCTGCCAGGACGACGCTGCTGGAACTGCGTCTTCTGCTGAGACTGGGATTGCCACTGAGGGGTTTGAACCCTCTGTTGGAAAGACCTCCTGTCTCCTTGGCGAAAGCGTTTCTTGAACTCCGTGCGCTTTTCTAATCCCACAGCTTTGACGGTGTCTATTTCTGCTTTCATTTTAGACATTTCGTCGTCCGCGTGTGGACCAAACAGAGATTTCCCATTGAAGGGCAAATTCAAAATCTTCTTCTGGGCGTCTGGCTTGAGCCCTGTCAGGCGGAGCCAGGCCGAACGACGGGAACAAATACCACTTGAATAGCCATGGGCCGCAAGGTCAGAGGCATCCACTGCGGCGCTAATAACTTGATTGGCTACAAGGCCTCCCCTCCTGTATAGTCTCCAGAAAATCTTGGCGATCTTCCTTGGGGAGCTTGTCTGTAAAGCGAGTCAGGGAGTCCCAAAGGGACCTGTCGTACCTTCCAAGCAAGGCAGAGGCGCTAGCCACCTTCATAAAGGAAGAAGAGGTGTTGCATACCTTCCTACCAAACGAGTCCATAAGTTTACTATCTTTTTCAGGTGGTACTGAGGAAGAAGTAGAGCCTGCATGAGACTTCATGGCAGCCGCCACAATAATGGAATCCGCAGGAGGATCCGATCTGAGGAACAAGGGATCCTCTGCAGGGGCCTTGTACTTCTTGGCTATCCGAGATGGAACAGATCCCACCACTGCTGGTGTGAGGAAAGTAGCCATAGCCGGTTCTAGGAGGCCGGGGACCAGGGGCAGTAGAGGCCTGGGCGCTGTGCGATGACGGAGGGTATCAAAAATCACAGAAGTGGGAACCACTGGAGTGTGCAGCGTAATATTCAGCTTTTTTGCTCCCCTGACCAGAACATCGGAGAAAGTCGCGAGGTCATCAATTGGAGAGACTCGGGAAGGAGGCGTAGAGGAGAAGGTCGGAGAGTAATCTCGGTAAGACGACCTAGACGAGGACGACCTTGTGGAAGATCTTGTACGCCGCCTCTTATGGGACCTGTCACGATTCCTGCTGTGACTGTCCCTGGACCTAGAGCGATGTCTTGATGGAGACCTCGGTCTTGGCCGGATTGGAGATCTTGGTCTGACAGGTGTTCTTGGCCGCACTGGAGAACGTGATCTGGCTCGAGATCTTGGCCTGGGTGAAATCCTGGGACTCCGAGGAGATCTAGATGGTTTGGCCGGACTTTTTGCCTTAGACGGAGAATATGTACGGGAGTAATCCGAGCCCGGACTACTCTGATCTCCAGATACAGCCCCTTGAGGATGTTGAGACACCAAGCTGCGTGACCTGCCCGCAGATCTGGGCGAAGATTCTGGAGAGACCTGCACGATGTTCAAGCCAGGAGATGATGATTTGCCTCCTGAAGTCTCAGAACCAGGGGACTCCACCACTACCGTCACTTTATCCCTCGACGGCGAAAGCCTCGACGTCGAAGACGTTTGGGTGACTAGTGGCGTCGAGCGGTGTCTTGATGCTCTCGACGGCGATCGATCACGTCAAGAAGGACTCGAATGAGAACCTCGACGTCGATCCGGAGACTTCGACGTCGATCTCCCTCGACGTCGATCAGATGGAGATGCTCCATGACGTCGTATCGACGATGGCTCTCGACGTCGTGTCGACAATGACCTTCCTCGACGTCGCGTCGACGGCGACCTTTCCTGGCATCGCCTCGGCGTCGACCTCCTTGACGTCGAAGGATGGGATCTGGCAGTCCCTCTCGACGGCGGCCCGCTAGTCAGCGGCGACCTAGATGCCGTCCTAGCTCTCGACGCCGATCCCCTCCGGGGCGGCGGAGAGTGTCTCGACGTCGACGGAAGCCTCGACGTCGACGGAGACTTAGATGTAGTAGCAGCCATGGACTTCGAGCCCGAAGTATGGCGCCTCGACGCCGACTTACTTGACTGCGGCGGAGATCTTCGACGTCGTGAAGATGATCTGGGCCTTTTCGACGGCGACCTCGACGTCGACGGAGTTCTTCGACCATCATTCCTCTTTCTGGGGACAGGAGAAGTGGAATGACGCCGTTTTTGGCCGTGCTTGTTTGTAGGAGAAGATCTAGGGGCTGTGGAAGCACCCACCTGGTGACTTTTGTCCATCTCCTGCATGGCATGAAGTCGAATCTTCTCCCTGTCGCGAAGAGTCCGACTTTTAAATTTTTTACAGTGATGGCACTGATCAGGAATGTGTGTAGATGGAAGGCACACAATACACACAGAATGTGGGTCAGTCAGAGCCATCTTTTTGTCACAAGAAGGACATTTCCGGAACAGAGCAGGCATTCTGACAGGAAATTCTTGTGGGTTACCACAGAAAAATAAATCAGAAGCCTTATTTATTCAAAAAATGTCGAAATATAAGAGAAAATTCTCTCAAAAACACAATTTCAGTTGAAAAACTGAAGAGCTCAAGCTCCAGGATCCTCACAGAAGGAGCCGGAAAAAAGAACTGACCCAACTGTCACCTGTGGTGCATCATGGGAGCAGGGGGTTGCCTTCAGGTCTTAAAGGCACGGTACCCCTACTCTAATGCCTTAAAGGCAAGGTGTCAGTTTTCTTTGTTTGCTTTATACTCTACTGCAGCCTACTGGCAAATGCCTGCAATTACAGGTTTTTCCTATGGCAATAAAGCATTGTTGTATACAAATGTTTTCTGCTCTCTTTCTTCCTTAGGGTTTGGAAGAGTACTACTGTATGTATGCTAATTTATGTAATTTTGCGGCAATTTTGCCAGTTAGGAAATGTTTTAGGCTGCAAATATATGTTTTCACATATATATATACATATATATTTATATGTATTTTCTATATGCTCCGGGATCCCGCACATGGGCGGGGATTATTCATAGATTATAACTATTGATGAGTATCCCCTGGATGAGAAGTCTGAGTTTCCCACAAGAGTCACAATGCCTAAAAAGAGACCTCTTTGAAGAAAACATGTTGTTCTGAGGAAGAAAAATGTTAAGTAGGCCAAAAATGAAGTACTGAGCAGAGCTCAGGGAGACTCACTTCACACGACTTGCGGTAGAAAATCTGAGAGCCTGGCGCCTCTTGGGGAAGGTTCTAGAGGATGCGGACGCCTGATTAGTTGGAGTTTGGACTATCCTAATGACTAGGACAAGATATTAAAGTGAATGTTTTTTCTCTATTAACTTTAATGTTAAAGTCATTACTTACTGCTTTTAATGTACCGTGGGACTCCCACTTCGACGACGGGAATGATTAAAGCATATGAATCTATGAAAGATACCCCAATACTGGAGAAAAGAAAAATATAAAAGTAGCTAAGTAAATCCCTGAATGACAGTCATCTCATCCAGCCTAAAGGACTGGTAAAAAAAAAGCTAAGCTTCAGGGGAAGGACAAATACAAGAAAGGAAAGGAAAGCCATAAAATAAGAAACACGAAAATTAGATTGAGAATAAGGCCAACCAATGATAAGCAATGTGATGAAACAAAGCCCACTCTGCCTATTGGTACTGTTGACAGCAGATAGTGAAAAGCTATCTGCAGCCAAGACCTAAAAAGTGGAGAGTAAACTGAAATGCAAACCGTACATTTATCAACAGCAGTACATACCTTTTAAAGAAATAGCCATTAGCCTCAAACTGCTCTCTCAGCATGAACATTCCTCTGTATTCAATAACAAGGGTATCTGGGGGCAAGTCTTTGGCAGCTTTAAGTATTTTCTTATTTTTTTGTACATGGCTCTATGAAGGAAAAAAAGAGACAAAGCACTTGAAAACAAATCAACAAGAATGCTCCCTAAAAAATCCCTTGAAAGTAGGTACTTCCTGTTCCCTACTATCAATTTTTATGGAGCGACAACTTAAGAGCATCAGCTAACGTCAAAAGAATGCCATCATAACACCTTTAGGACTTGTTTGTGCCAAAGTGAAACTGTAGCTTGTGGCACCCTCTACAGTAAAACATTAACAAAAGTTACTTATTTTAGCGGCAATTTTGGTTTGCTTTTAGAAAATAAAGCAAGCAGTCACAAAGAAAATAGGTTTTAGTTTTTTAAAGTGCATTAGTTTCAAATAACAGTGCTCGATCTACGCCCAATTTGTAGGACATCCACAATGAGCTGCAGTTAGATTAATTTAATGTATAATTACCTAATATGGCTATCCGGAAAATCTTCAATGGATAGAGCTTTTTTGAACATATGTTAGACATCATTGATGTAGGGCGTGCAGGGAAACACAAAATCCATGTACACATTGACATCGATACAACTTTGTTATTTATGTATCACTTCATACTGTCCACCTGTCGTTACTAATAGCTATAAATAACAGATGCTTCTGTTATCAAATTTAATGGTACTCAATCCACAGACATCAATTCCAGTGTTCACAATCATCGGACAGATCACTGTAAATGTCACTGGTGAAAGTTGAAATCGCCGAGCAATGCTGTTAAATAAGGTATTAGGAGGGGAAAGGAGGTATTCTTCAAGGGGGCCTGAACGTTGTGAGAAATTGGAGCCTAAGAAGTAACAAACATGTTAGACAGACAAAAACATAAACGGATAGCTGTATGGCCTGAGGTTTCCTATGTATTTTAACAATGGGCCTGTCAGGTACCAAAGGTTTTTTTGGGTCAAAGGCAGGGAGACTTCAGGATTACCCACATGGAACAGTGAATGAACACTGCTGCTTTGGCAATACAGCACGATGGCTCCAGTAACTCTGGGTTTTTTAGACACTCAGAAAGGAACCTACCTAGCTATTTATTCCCATCTGGATGCAAAGTGGCATGGGGGGTTAGGGCCTTACTTCTCAAAGCCTGCATTGAATAAATAAGACACAAGAGCAGTGCGAGACACACAAAAGTTGGTGGAAGACTAAGCGACAGAGGCACGGAAGCAAGAGATGAGAAATGGGAAGCAAGAGATGAGAAATGGGAAGGAAGAGGAGGCAGCAAGAACCATGAGGGGTGGTGAGGAAGCCAACGACAAGGACATTGAATAGAGCACAGGAGAGATGGCAGGAGAAATCAATGGAGACCGAAGATGAGACGCAGGGGTGGAGTAGAGGAGAAGTGGCAGAGGCATTTGTATACATTGCAGGCAGTGTGGGGGCTAGGAAGGAAGCTAAGAAGCGAAAGGTCCCTTAAGCCCATCCACATTTCATAACTCGTGGGTTTCAAGAAGTAGGTCCTGAGTTTACTGGTGCAACAATACTATATTGGTGATGGCTTACAGCAAATTGGTGGAGGTGGTGGGGAAACACAATCACAACACCCAGAATAACGTGGGTCTTCTAGCAGGGCATTGACCATGTGATTCAGTGTAGGAAGCTAGCTCTCTATAAAGTGTACTAAAAACTACTACACTGTGCAGGGAGTACAGTAGATGCCCAGGTGGTTTACAGAAGCTACAGTGGATAATACTAACGCTCTCTTTTGTGGTAGTGAGGGCAAGCAGAACAAGTTACTTACCTTTGGTAACAATGTATCTGTAAGACATAGGTTAGTTTTAGATTCCTTGCCTTAGAATTACTCCCAGAACTTAAACTGGATCCAGTGAATAGTTTCTTAGCAGTACCCGTGCGCGTCGGTAGGTGGTGTCAGTCGACTCAGCGTCCGTCGTCGGCGCCGTGTTTGATGGGATGACGTCAATGCCAACTTCGATACCGTCCTTGCGCGCTGACGTCAGTTCTGACAACTTTCCATGCCAGAAGCGCAAGGTCATGAAAGACACGGACAATTGGAGCTCCACAACTAGGAACCTGTAAGGGAGTCCTTGTCCCTAGAAGTCAGTTTGCAGAGTGGGGAGGATGGGTGGTTTGGTAAGGAATCTACAACTAACCTAAGTCTCTTACAGACACATTGTTACCGAAGGAAAGTAACTTGTTCATCTGAAAGAGACAGTTAGTTGTAGATTTCTTATCTTAGAATAGATAACCCAGAAATACCATCCTCGGTGGTGAATCTGCAAACTAAGTTCAAACCAGAAAGTCCTGGAGGACCTAACGGGCAAAATAGCAGCCCCTCAGGACTTGGCTGTCTAGGCAGTATTGTCTGGTGAACCGTGTGCAAAGATGCCCAAGTGGCCGCCTGGCAGATGCCAATGCAGTGGTTGCTGCCGTAGCCCTAGTGGAATGAGCATGCAGCCCCACTGGAGGCGCCTTCTTCGCTTAAGCATAACATACTTTAATACAAAGGACAACCCTTCGAGAGATGGTACATTTTTGAACAGCCTGACCTTTCTTGGCACCTACATAGCCAACGAATAGTTGATCATTCACCCGAAAATCTTTTGTACGGTCAAGGTAGAAGGACAGCCCATGTTTAGGCAGGCAAAGTGATCGCTTGTCCTAGGTGAAGGGGTGAAGTTACTTAAGGAAAGAACAAGTGTCTCGTCCTAAGCACCACTTTGTCCGGATGCACAGAGAAGAAAGGGTAATTATTTACAACAAGGGGTGGCGATGGACAGAGTCTCTGAATTAAGCAGAGTACTCTCACCCAGTCAAGAGATCAGGGCTAGATCCAACACCGTTTTTTAGCTCATTGCACCATCCCAGTTTCAGAACCTGGCTGTATGCAAATTAGTCTGTCCCTGGCCCAGTGCATCATGGGAACAGGGCAGACCAGACTACAAAAGCCAATTCTTACACTGGGAAGGAAACAAGCTTCCGGGGACCGGTTTCTGGCATTACAGCCGTCTTCGGCCCGGCTTGCTTGAATCCTGATGGTGCAATGAGCAAGGGACTCACATCTGAGTATACCCTTCCACGCTTAGGGTGGACAAAATTATTTACAACAAGGGGTGGCGATGGACAGAGTCTCTGAATTAAGCAGAGTACTCTCACCCAGTCAAGAGATCAGGGCTAGATCCAACACCGTTTTTTAGCTCATTGCACCATCCCAGTTTCAGAACCTGGCTGTATGCAAATTAGTCTGTCCCTGGCCCAGTGCATCATGGGAACAGGGCAGACCAGACTACAAAAGCCAATTCTTACACTGGGAAGGAAACAAGCTTCCGGGGACCGGTTTCTGGCATTACAGCCGTCTTCGGCCCGGCTTGCTTGAATCCTGATGGTGCAATGAGCAAGGGACTCACATCTGAGTATACCCTTCCACGCTTAGGGTGGACAAAATTATTTACAACAAGGGGTGGCGATGGACAGAGTCTCTGAATTAAGCAGAGTACTCTCACCCAGTCAAGAGATCAGGGCTAGATCCAACACCGTTTTTTAGCTCATTGCACCATCCCAGTTTCAGAACCTGGCTGTATGCAAATTAGTCTGTCCCTGGCCCAGTGCATCATGGGAACAGGGCAGACCAGACTACAAAAGCCAATTCTTACACTGGGAAGGAAACAAGCTTCCGGGGACCGGTTTCTGGCATTACAGCCGTCTTCGGCCCGGCTTGCTTGAATCCTGATGGTGCAATGAGCAAGGGACTCACATCTGAGTATACCCTTCCACGCTTAGGGTGGACAAAATTATTTACAACAAGGGGTGGCGATGGACAGAGTCTCTGAATTAAGCAGAGTACTCTCACCCAGTCAAGAGATCAGGGCTAGATCCAACACCGTTTTTTAGCTCATTGCACCATCCCAGTTTCAGAACCTGGCTGTATGCAAATTAGTCTGTCCCTGGCCCAGTGCATCATGGGAACAGGGCAGACCAGACTACAAAAGCCAATTCTTACACTGGGAAGGAAACAAGCTTCCGGGGACCGGTTTCTGGCATTACAGCCGTCTTCGGCCCGGCTTGCTTGAATCCTGATGGTGCAATGAGCAAGGGACTCACATCTGAGTATACCCTTCCACGCTTAGGGTGGACAAAATTATTTACAACAAGGGGTGGCGATGGACAGAGTCTCTGAATTAAGCAGAGTACTCTCACCCAGTCAAGAGATCAGGGCTAGATCCAACACCGTTTTTTAGCTCATTGCACCATCCCAGTTTCAGAACCTGGCTGTATGCAAATTAGTCTGTCCCTGGCCCAGTGCATCATGGGAACAGGGCAGACCAGACTACAAAAGCCAATTCTTACACTGGGAAGGAAACAAGCTTCCGGGGACCGGTTTCTGGCATTACAGCCGTCTTCGGCCCGGCTTGCTTGAATCCTGATGGTGCAATGAGCAAGGGACTCACATCTGAGTATACCCTTCCACGCTTAGGGTGGACAAAATTATTTACAACAAGGGGTGGCGATGGACAGAGTCTCTGAATTAAGCAGAGTACTCTCACCCAGTCAAGAGATCAGGGCTAGATCCAACACCGTTTTTTAGCTCATTGCACCATCCCAGTTTCAGAACCTGGCTGTATGCAAATTAGTCTGTCCCTGGCCCAGTGCATCATGGGAACAGGGCAGACCAGACTACAAAAGCCAATTCTTACACTGGGAAGGAAACAAGCTTCCGGGGACCGGTTTCTGGCATTACAGCCGTCTTCGGCCCGGCTTGCTTGAATCCTGATGGTGCAATGAGCAAGGGACTCACATCTGAGTATACCCTTCCACGCTTAGGGTGGACAAAATTATTTACAACAAGGGGTGGCGATGGACAGAGTCTCTGAATTAAGCAGAGTACTCTCACCCAGTCAAGAGATCAGGGCTAGATCCAACACCGTTTTTTAGCTCATTGCACCATCCCAGTTTCAGAACCTGGCTGTATGCAAATTAGTCTGTCCCTGGCCCAGTGCATCATGGGAACAGGGCAGACCAGACTACAAAAGCCAATTCTTACACTGGGAAGGAAACAAGCTTCCGGGGACCGGTTTCTGGCATTACAGCCGTCTTCGGCCCGGCTTGCTTGAATCCTGATGGTGCAATGAGCAAGGGACTCACATCTGAGTATACCCTTCCACGCTTAGGGTGGACAAAATTATTTACAACAAGGGGTGGCGATGGACAGAGTCTCTGAATTAAGCAGAGTACTCTCACCCAGTCAAGAGATCAGGGCTAGATCCAACACCGTTTTTTAGCTCATTGCACCATCCCAGTTTCAGAACCTGGCTGTATGCAAATTAGTCTGTCCCTGGCCCAGTGCATCATGGGAACAGGGCAGACCAGACTACAAAAGCCAATTCTTACACTGGGAAGGAAACAAGCTTCCGGGGACCGGTTTCTGGCATTACAGCCGTCTTCGGCCCGGCTTGCTTGAATCCTGATGGTGCAATGAGCAAGGGACTCACATCTGAGTATACCCTTCCACGCTTAGGGTGGACAAAATTATTTACAACAAGGGGTGGCGATGGACAGAGTCTCTGAATTAAGCAGAGTACTCTCACCCAGTCAAGAGATCAGGGCTAGATCCAACACCGTTTTTTAGCTCATTGCACCATCCCAGTTTCAGAACCTGGCTGTATGCAAATTAGTCTGTCCCTGGCCCAGTGCATCATGGGAACAGGGCAGACCAGACTACAAAAGCCAATTCTTACACTGGGAAGGAAACAAGCTTCCGGGGACCGGTTTCTGGCATTACAGCCGTCTTCGGCCCGGCTTGCTTGAATCCTGATGGTGCAATGAGCAAGGGACTCACATCTGAGTATACCCTTCCACGCTTAGGGTGGACAAAATTATTTACAACAAGGGGTGGCGATGGACAGAGTCTCTGAATTAAGCAGAGTACTCTCACCCAGTCAAGAGATCAGGGCTAGATCCAACACCGTTTTTTAGCTCATTGCACCATCCCAGTTTCAGAACCTGGCTGTATGCAAATTAGTCTGTCCCTGGCCCAGTGCATCATGGGAACAGGGCAGACCAGACTACAAAAGCCAATTCTTACACTGGGAAGGAAACAAGCTTCCGGGGACCGGTTTCTGGCATTACAGCCGTCTTCGGCCCGGCTTGCTTGAATCCTGATGGTGCAATGAGCAAGGGACTCACATCTGAGTATACCCTTCCACGCTTAGGGTGGACAAAATTATTTACAACAAGGGGTGGCGATGGAAGAGAAGAAAGGGGGCTTGGAAGATAGACCCTAAAGCACACTCACCCTGTGAACAGAGGTGATGGCAACAAGGAAGGCAGTTTCAGAATGAGGAATCTGAGAGGACAGTTGGGAATGGGCTCGAAGGGAGCATACATAAGATAGGTTAGAACAAGATTCAAGTCCCATTGGGCATTATGAAAGGAGATGGTGTCTGATTGGAGGATTGATGGCCATGCTCAGCAGCACGGGGTACCAGACTCTTCATGCCCAGTCTGAAGCCACAAAAGAAACTTGGCCCCCGTCGCGCTTGATCTTCTTCAGCACTCAGGGCAGAAGTGGTACAGGTCGAAAGGCATACAGGAGGCCGTGACTCCACTCATGTCGAAAAGCATCACCAAACAAGTGCCGCCTTAGAAACACCAACGTGCAGAACTGCTGACATTGCGCGTTCTCTTCGGCAGCGAACAGACCTAACCAAGGCTCTCCCCATCACTGAAAGAGACCTTGAACCACCTCTGAGTGAAGACGCCATTCATGTTCTACCAGTCACCGACAGCTGAGTTTGTCCGCCCTGGCATTCAGAGAACCTGCCAGGTGGTGAACCACCAGGGTCATGCTCTGATGTTCCAGACATGCCCAAAGACGAAGAGCCTCTTAACAAAGGGTCCACAACCCCACCCCGCCCTGTCTGTTGCAGTACCACATGGCGGTGGTGTTGTCTGTGAACACCTGCACCACTTTTCCTTTGAGAGAGGGAAGGAATGCTTTCAGTGCCAGGCAGATCGCCCTGAGGTCAAACAGGTTGAAATGGAGCCCAGACTCCACTGGAGACCAGGCGCCTCTAATCTCCGCCTCTCTCAGATGGCTGCCCCATCCCAGTGACGCATCTGTCACCACTGTTAGGTCTGGTTGGGTAAGGGAGAAGGATCTGCCTCTGACCCAAGCTGGGTTCGTTAACCACCACTGCAGTTGTTATGCAGTTCCCACCGAGATCTGAACGTAGTCGGAAAGATTCCCCTGATGCTGCACCCATGAGAACTTCAGGTCTCACTGCAGAGCCCGCATATGCCATCTGGCATGATCCACCAGCAGGATGCAGGAGGCCATGAGGCCCAGCTGCCTCTGGGTCATTCTCATCGAAACAGGAGATAGAAGCTGAAATATCGGTATCATAGCCCGAATATCCCAGACTCGCTGCTCGGGAGGATAGGCCCGAAACTGCACAGTGTCCAGAACTGCTCAGATGAAGGGGAGCGTCTGAGAGGGAGTCAGGAGTGACTTCGGCACCTTGATAGTGAGCCCCAGCGAATGTGGAAGTTCTGCAGTAGTCTGGAGGTGGGAGATGACAGCCTAGGGCGAGCCCGCCTTCAACATCCAGTCATCGAGATAGGGGTAGACTGGAACCCCTGATCTGCAGAGATGAGCTGTGACCACCACCATCACTTTCCTGAACACCCGAGGGGCACTGGTAATGCCAAAGGGAAGCACGGTGAACTGAAAATGCTTGTGGCCTACCGTGAACTGTAGATAGAGTCTGTGAGCTGAGAGGACGGGAATATGGAATTAGGCATCTTGCAAGTCCAGCGCCACCATCCAGTCTCCAGGGTCGAGGGAAGACAGAACCTGAGCCAACATGAGAATTTTGAACTTCTCTTTCCGGAGGAAGCAGTTGAGGGCCCCGAGGTCTAGAATAGGACGCAGTCAATTGTCCTTCTTGGGCACCAGAAAGTAGTGGGAACAGCAATTATGACCTACTTCTGGCGCACGGACCCTGCTGCCACTGCTGCCATCAAACCTACAGCACCGCTAGGAACACGGACCCAGCAACACCCTACCGCAAGAACACAACAGAACCGAAAACCCTGCAATGCATCCTCCTCAACATCCGATCCCACCACAAACACGCCACCGAAATCTGGGACCTCATTGACAGCACCACCCCGGACGTAGCGTTCCTCACCGTAACCTGGACCAACACCAACTCGGGACCGGACATCGCCATCGTCATCCCCCAAGGGTACAAGATCTCCAGAAAAGACCGCCACACCGGCCCGGGAGAAGGAATCGCCATTGTCCACAAATCCACCCTCCGTCTGAGCACATTCCCCGACGAACCCACAGACATTATGGAACATCTACACTTCAAAATACAGACTAACCCTACCAACACCCTCCGAGGAACCCTCATCTACAGACCCCCTGGACCCCGCAGACCGTTCACCAACGCCATCACGGACATCATCTCCCAGAATGCCATCGCATCCACCAACTACACCCTGCTGGGAGATCTCAACTTCCACATCGACAACCAACTTGACCCCAACACCACATCCCTCCTGGAAAACCTCCACAACATCGAACTCTGCCAAATCGTGACAGAACCCACGCACTCAGCAGGACACAACCTCAACCCCCTCTTCACAACAGGAAACACTATCACCTCCAGCCACACCACCGAACTCCCATGGACGGACCACCGCTGCGTCCATTTCACCTTCAGAACACCCTTCATCCAGACACCAGCACCTACTCCCACGAATAAACTGGACGAGAAGCAACAACGACCAGCTTACCTCTTCACTCAGCAACACCACCCCAACCATCACGGAAAACGACGACCCCAACACAGCAGCCCAAACCCTGCACAGATGGATCTCCGACAGCACCAACAGCATTGCACCTCTCAAGAGAAACAACACCCCCCATGCCAAGAAAGCCAGATGGTTTATCACAAACTTCGAGAATCCAGACGCACCTCGAAAAGACCTGGAGGAGAACCAAATCCACAGAAGCCCACAACAACTTTAGAGCCGCTACCAACGCCCACCACCAACTCATTAGAAAAGCGAAGAAAAAAGCGATTGAAGACAGAATCTCCACACATGCACACAACAGCAAAGAACTCTTCAACATCATCAAGGAGTTCGCCCGACTCACCAGCGAGTCGACTGACATCCCTGCCTCACAAGACCTCTGCGACAAACTCAGCACCTTCTTTCACCACAAAATCAAGAGCATCTACAACAACTTCGACGAAGACAACCAACACACGGAACCCCCAACAACCACTCCCAATACCCTGAAAGCAAACAATTGACAGCTGGACAGCCCTCACTACCGAAGACACACTGAAGACGATGAAGTCAATCCACTCTGGGGGCCCCACGGACCCCTGCCCCCACCACATTTTCAACAGAGAAGCCGACACCATTGCACCCATGCTCCGCCACACCATAAACCGCTCCTTGGCGACCGCCTCGTTCCCCGACGCCTGGAAGCACGCCGAGGTCAACCCCCTCCTGAAAAAAACCCTTGGCAGACCCCACGGACCTCAAAAACTACAGACTCATCTCCCTTCTCCCGTTCCCTGCGAAAGTCATCGAGAAAGCCATCAACAGCCAACTCGCTTCATTCATTAGGAGCACAACATCATCAACTCCTCCCATTCCGACTTCAGGAAAAACCACAGTATTTGGTATGGTACACCTCATCTTAATAAACACACACTGATGCCAGTGCTGGATTTATTAATAAATGCATTCAGAGGGCCTGTTCTAGGGGTCCCCTGAAAACCTACCGACTACTAATGTGTTGACTGACTGTTCTTGACCAGCCAGCCACCATAGATCTATTTCTGACCTCCTGAGATGAGAACCTACGCTCTCAGAGGCCAGTAACAAAGCCTGCTCTGGGTGGAGATGATAACACCTTGTCTAAGCAGGATGGGTATTCCAGGCCGGGAAGCTTCAAAGGCCTGCCGCCTTTGTTATGCGACCCTGGGCCTCTCCAGATAGTGGACATACTCACTCCCCTGTCCTGACCCCACTTTTTGGTGGCAAGACAATCGG
The DNA here is from genome assembly GCF_964261635.1 of Lissotriton helveticus. NCBI lineage: Eukaryota > Metazoa > Chordata > Amphibia > Caudata > Salamandridae > Lissotriton > Lissotriton helveticus. The sequence goes on from NC_136057.1 coordinate 1,275,294,450, forward strand.
GAAATTTAGTTAGATTGGGAGGTGTGCCCACATTCAGCCAGCACCACCCCTAGGGCGGGCCAGTTAATGTGGGCCCTACTTGTCAGATTCCTCCATGTTGTTTTGAACGGAATTAGAATTGTAGGGTCAGGGTAATGCCCACTTCCCACAGAAAGTGGTCATATAGAGGGTGTAAACATCCTAAAGGTAGGAGGCCCATTGGCTCTTACCGGTCACTCCCCATAAAACCCCTTAATTGAGAATTTAGGTGGCACCCCTTTCCCCAGGAACTCAGATTTAACAGGTTAACACGAAGGACAAAGAAGAGTCACTGCTTGGCGAGAACTGCATTAGAACTTTGGCGCAAAACCCTGATGTCCTCAAACTTCTCTCGACTATCGACACAGAGGGACTCGTCCTGCAAGCTGGAGCACTACCAAAGCCCTGGCAAAAAAAAGTCCCAAAAAACTGTTCGAACTCCTCAAGTCCCAAGCCAATAGTCATCCGAACCCTGCGTCTCTGGGTCAAGGGACACTGCCTAATTGTGAAAAATGTGCAGACTTCTTCACTGCTAAGTCTAGTAAGATCGAAACTGAATTACAATCTGCCCAGGACCACCTGTCGATCAGGCCACGGACCTCCTTCTGTTCACTAGACGGGGCGATCTCTGACCCTGTGCATCCCGACCCCCCTAAAAACGATGCATCCTGGAGTCTGTTCCAAACCTTGGATGAGTGCACTATACGCAAAACACTGTCTGCTCTGAAACCTTCCAATCATTACAATGACCCTCTGCCATCAAACTTCTTCCCGGAAGTGAGATCCTCCTTACTAACATTGTGGACTAAGATCATCAATGCATCACTTCACAAGGAGATATTCCGGACTGCCTAAAATCGGGGCAAGTTACCCCAATCTTAAAGAAACCAACAGCTGATCCCACGGACCTTCATAACTTTCGCCCAATCTCCAACATCTCCACCCTGGCAAAGCTCCTGGAGAAATGCGTGCTGGCCCAACTCTGCAACCACATCGATCATTTCAAACTACTGGACCAATGCCAATCTGGTTTCCGCCCGGGCTATAGCACAGAGTCGGCTCTAACGCATATTGTCGATGATGCGCTAAGAATGCTGGACCACAATTAGTCGTGCCAACTGATTCTTCTCGACCTCTCGTCAGCATTTGATACTGTCAAACACGATAACCTATTTGACCTCCAGGAACACAGGATGGAGTTGTCTGGACCGGTGCTTAACTGGTTCTCTTAGTTCCTCCTGAATAGATCTCAAACCTTCAAGGTGAACCAATCCATGTCCCATTCTGCACCAGTTACTCTGGGGGTTCCACAAGGTTCAGCACTCTCTCCCACACTCTTTAACCTATTCATGGAGCCTCTAACAGAAATTCAGAAATCATCCAGCATTCGCTATCATATGTATGCTGATGACACCCAACTTTACTTGAAGATTGCCTCCCCTGAGGACATTCAGTCCCTCAATTCAGTCCTGCTGGAAACACAAAGCTGGCTGACATAGAACCACCTGAAGCTAAATGCTCTAAAAACAGAATTCCTCCTAATCTCACCCCACAAGCAATCCCCAGTCATGGAACAATGGCTGAATTAGCTTATTGCTCTCAATTGTATACCTCACCTTGTGGACTCGGCATCCTCGCTTGGTATTATTTTAGACAATAGTCTGAACATGCAAAAGCATATCAGCTCCCTCACCAAAGGAGCGAATTTCCAACTCAGCACCTTAAAGAAGCTCAAACCCTTTCTTCCTGCCCAAGACCTAAAGGTTGCAGTGCAAGCATTAGTGATCGCAGAGCTGGACTATGGCAGCGCAACGCTGTGTGGCTTGCCAGAGAGAAAATGGCTCCGCTTAGGGTGGCCCTCAATTCTGCCGCTAGGCTCATAATGGGACCTAAAAAATACAATCACATCCCTCAGGACCTGCTGGCCCAGAAGTGGCTCCCATATGAATCTCGGATACAGTTGAAAATTGCATGCATGGCACACAAAGCCATCCACTTCAAGGCCCCACTGTACCTCGCCCAGAAACTGGACCTCTCATGTGGTACAAGAACCTCCAGAAGTGCCAGCACCCTTTTACTTAAACCACAAAAATTCAAGAAAAAAAAGACTTACAATCAAACCTTCTCAGGCATGGCGCAGAGGATCTGGAACTCTCTCCCCGCTGAAGTCAGGGTGATCCCTTTCACTGTCCGCTTCAAACCGGAAGTTAAATGACTCTTGATTAAGAAATATCTGCCTCAGTCCGCCTTCCCCACTTGACCTGGGATCCATAGCTGTTTGTAGCCCAAAGGCCTTGCTGGCGTGATTGCTGGACATTTTTTGAAATGTTGTACTTTTCGCTTTTTTGACTGACTTTACCTGTACCCTCTTTGCTGCATAATCTGTAAAGCGCTCTGATACCCTCGGTGTTCATGTACGTGATATATAAAAAATTATAAATAAATAAAAAGCGATAGGAGAGAGCATGTCCTACCAGCAACAGCAGGCAGGACGAAGCTATCTGAGAAAAACACAAATAACAGGGGGTCTTGCCATAGAAGGTTACAAAATGAGACAAGGCGGTACTAAGGAGGGACTACTAAGCCTATTGACCAATTAACAGCCACAGTTTACAGTGGACAATGACACAAGACAATGAAAAATATCGTTAGAGACTGGGCGGAGCTTCAAGTTCCCTCCATGAATACAGCATGCCTCGCTGAGCAGCGCATGCTCTGTCCAAGCTCAACCTAATAAAGGGGCATTTTTATATGTCCATAGGCATCTTACTAGGGCTGAAGGAGTATTTTCTTCAAGAAACCCAATACATTCTCCAGAGGTTCAACATCGTACTGTGGTGTTTGTTTTTGACTCAGGTGTACCCTGAGAAATGTAGCGCCTTTTCTGAGTCACCTTCCTTGTATCCTGAGGATGAGGACACCTTCCTGACGGATCCTGAGAGTCCCAAATAAGATCAAAGCCCTAATAGAACACTGAGAAGAAACATCCTACCCAAGCCATGATAACCCATATCCTAAACCTGTTCAAAAGACTGACATGAATCCATAATAGAGAGATCTCTTTCACAGAACAATAATAACCCCAGTGTGTTACATCACTTTTTTTATCACAGGATTATCAAACCCAGCAGCTTTCCTCAACTCCAAAAGGAAATTATGACAGCTTCACGTGAGAGAAAAGCTGGCGGCTGTTTCTCACCCCTTTCGGATGGCTATTCACATTAGAAATATGGGTACTATACATGAAAAAAATATTTCAGAAAATCTCTAAAATCTGTAGATGGTACAGCAGAGACCCACCCCAAACCCCCAGAATCAGTGCAAACAGAAATGATGGTATTTTATATTGTAGTTGGAGAACAACTTATTTCAGGTGGAGACGGACTATAACAGCAAACTCCTCACCTGATGAATATTCCCCAGACATCAGACAGGGTACGGAAACCTTATCAGGAGTCCTCAGCTCTGGTAGGTGGTGACATGTGGCTCTGCACCAACTTCATTTCGCAATGGTAATGAAGAACAAAGCTGCATATAAGTGGCGCCTATGGGCTATGATGTTAGTGTCTTTTTCAGATGTGTCTGTGGCCTCAGATGCAGCCATATTGGTATGACTAGTGTGGAGATCTCTAGGCTGGAACCTTATGAGAGGTAAGATAATCCATTCCAGAGAAGGGGAGGTGGAAGTGCATTGAGGAATATGTGGTTAGATAGATTATCCACCAGAAAGACTGTTACTTAAGGTAAGAAATGAGTTCTTTTGGTGGAAGTAAACAGATTTGTAACCTTGCAAATAGATACCAAAGCAGGATCACCAAAGATAGTGGGTCTGTAGAATGGCTCAGGCCTGATAATGGGACTGTTAGACCTGTCATCCTTAGGCTGGTCTTCCCCCAAACCTTTTGCCTGCTTACCTCCACTTTTAACTGATTCTTTTTGTTGGCCTTAGGACTCTGAGCACTTTCTCACTGCTGACCAGTACTCAAGTGCATGTGCTTGTCCCCTAAAAATGGAAACAAACAAGTTACTTACCTTCGGTAACGATATATCTGTAAGAAACATTAGTTAGTGATAGATTCCTTACCTTAGAATTACCCCCAGGCATCAGACTGGATCCAGAAAGTTTTCGTCAGCAGTACCCCTGTGTATTCGAAGATGGCATTGTGCGGCTCTGTGTCTGTCGTTGGCGTTGTGGTCGCCGAAATAACGTAGCGGCAGCTACTTAGACGCCGCTCTCACGCGCTGACGTCAGTTCTGTACACAACGTTCCGTGCCAGGAATGCAGAGCCATGCAATATACTGACCACTGGTGTATTGAAACTAGGGCCCTGAAAGGGATGCCTTAACCCTAGAAATTAGTTCGGAGAACAGGGAGGATGGGTGGGGTGGTAAGGTATCTATCACTAACTAATGTTTCTTAAAGTTATACCGTTACCAAAGGTAAGTAACTTGTTCATCTGAAAGAAACACTTAGTGATAGATTCCTTACCTTAGAATAGATACCCCAGCAATACGAACCCCGGTGGTGGGTCTGCAAACCAAGATCCCTCCAGAAAGTCCCAGACAACAGAACGGCCAAAGAAGCCGCCTCTCCGGACTTGGCTGTCCAGGCAATAGTGCTTAGTAAAAGTGTGCAGCAAGGCCCAATTATCTGCCTAACAGATATCTTGTAAGGGGACACCACGTCCTAATGCCGTAGTAGCAGCCGTCACCCTGGTGGAATGGGCGCGCAGCCCCACCAGAAGCTCCTTTTTAGCCAGAGATTAACAGGCTTTAATACACAAGACGACCCATCGGGAGATAGTCCGCTTGTGTACGTTCCGATCTTTCTTTTCGCCAACGTAGCCAACAAAGAGCTGGTCATCCACCCGGAACTGTTGTGTGCTATTCAAGTAAAATGACAGTGTACGTTTTGGGTCGAGACGGTGGAGCTTTTCTTCCTCTCTGGAAGGATGCGGAGACGGAAAGAAGGTGGGCAAAGTGATGGTCTGCCCGATGTGAAAAGGCAGTGACAGCCTTTGTTTTGAGCACAAATAGAAAAGAAGTGCAGTAAGGAGGAGATTTGGCAGGATGAATAATTGGGAGCCTTTAATAGGAGTTGATATTTCTAATGAAAAACCTTCTTGCCAGATACATCAATACGATTAGATTCCCTGTCTGGGAGATTCTAGGCGAAGAAATTTGGATTCACCTTATTTGTCAAAGCCTGCACCCCAAGCCTTTCAGGCGACTGATCGGGAGAGCCAAGCATGGTTTTGAAAAGGTGACCATGAGGGTGTCTCATGAAATGGCAACAGAGGTTCCGACAAAGACAGCCCTGCTTGAAATATTTCAGAAATTTGTGAATCTAGCGCTTCCACCACTTTGCATACTACTACTGCAAAGGAGATGCTTTCCTCTGCCGGTGGTCAAGGTGATGAATCCAGCTCCTGTTGCAGGGATTCTGCTCAGTCACAGAACTGTGCACAGAGACTCGGGACCTCAGTGAATTAGGGTGTACCAAAAACTCCGCTTAGTACCCAAAATCCCCTACCAGACTAGCATCAGTGTTTCATTCGCTCTTCGTCCTATAGCAAAGTAACCAATGATTAGACAACCCAGAACATGCGACTTAGGATACCTCAGGTAAGGTGGGAAACATGAGCACTCTTTCGTTATACTCTCATACCAGTCCAGAACAGGGAGTAATGGGAGACACGGGCAAGTTTAAAATGTTTATTTTAACACCGTGATCTCAGGTGCAGCATCTTAGCTAATACAAGCAGACATATGATAAGAAATAAGATTGTCAGCATAGTTACTATTCCATAAAATAAAAAGGGAGAAAGCATGTTATAATGATAAATGGAAACAGGTTAAATATATACCTATATTTCACCCTCCCTTGCTAGTAGGTTATTTTATAACTAAAGAAGGTCTCTTAGGCTTGCATAGGCGACCCCATACCTCAGAGATTAGCAGGAGTGAATCACATCTACTTCAGCACAAGCTCTCAGCATACAAATGTTCTCCAAGGGTGTTCATTCATGCCTACACAGTGTGTTATTAAAGGCGCCAGTATCTGAGATGTCCACAGCTGCATATATGTTATGTCTAAAACGTGCACTGATCAGTTCGAACAACCGCAACAGTGTTGCTTGAAGGCCTCAGCACTCACTGTTAAGAATAAGCTTACGAAGTTATTCTCATGTGTGTGCCGTGTGCAAAAGAAAACAAAAGGTAAAATGGCGTTTAAACTTCTAATAAGCTCATGCTAACTTAACACTGTATGAATGCAAAGCTCAGCCCCACTACACCCTCCCTTGATCGGAGCACGGACAAGTAATGGGGGCAAAGCAGGAACGCAGAGTTCAAGTTCGAGAGATAGAATCACGTTCAAGTTTGCCATAATGGAAAATGGGAGCAAATTCCAAATTTTGAAAATACTCCAAATTAATAAACACTTGTGGTTACAATAAAGCCAATAGGCCCAAAAAAAAAAAGTAGTGAAAAAATCTGATGTCCAACATGTGACGTCAGTCTTGAATAACAGAGTAGAAAATGCACCCCACTCCAACAGCGTATATGCACATTACGTTGCAACAGCCTCCAGCAGGAAGTCATTGTTCTCATCTGAAAACATTTCAGCCATCCAATTTAATAACGGGAATGAACATACATGTTTCTCAAGAACGGTACCATCAAAGGACAACTCGGATTTACTTCAATATAACTGCGTGAGAAGAAATCATGCCCTGCTGCAAAAATATTCCAACGTCCCAGGACTCCATACATCGCTGCAAAGGCCATAATCCCGCCGCCAGAACAAAGCAATTCATGAGCAACTAAGGGGCTCATCAGTTGATCATAATCTGAGTTAGGAGACACCGTACTGCAGAGACACAAATCCAGAGCCCATTCGAAATCACAGCTCAGGCAATGAAAGACAGGCTGGACGCATGTGAAAAAGGAAAATCGAAACGATAATCCATAAACTGCACTCAATGTAGCCAGAGGCAGCGCTCCATAGTAATCAAGCATGCGGTTGCGGAGCAGCAACAGCCGGGGCAAATCGTCTTGTGGCACAGGATGTGCATCCATTTTGAAACAAAGAAAGTAGTAGAAGCACCCCGGCAACCAGAGTGAGCATCAAGAGAAATCTACCAAAGTGGTTAGAGAAAATCGAATGAAAAAATGCCGGGAATACACGGAATATAGTTTGGAAAGAAGTCACAAGGCCACTACTAACAACTTTAAAAAAGTGAGTCAGCCCTGTGGTCGAGGAGGCATTAACCCCTTGTATGCTTGTGGCGGAACCGTTCTGTCAAAAGCCTCGGGTGAGCTGTGCTTGTGACGGAACGGTTCCGTCACGGCCCGCTCGCCGCGCTTGCACGGCGCGAATTCCGCGCCTGCGCTGAGCGTTCTATTGGGCGGGCGGGGCCGTGACGGAACCGTTCCGTCACAAGCACAGCTCACCCGAGGCTCGTGACGGAGCGGTTCCGTCACGAGCACAGGAGCACCGCGCGGCCACCCCGCCCCCTTAGCACTGCGGCGGAATAGCCGCCGCAGTGAAGGGGTTAAAGATAGTGTGAATTAACTCCCCGAAATGCAGGGGCAGATCCGTATTTGATAAGGCATAAACTTCTGTGCGGGTGTTTGCCACGTGAAGGACAAATGTTTCACGGGCAGAAGTAAGGGCGACTTCTTTCTGGGACAAAAGAGCTCCTATCTGACTCATCTTGTTGAACTCCGCTTTCAAAGTCGGAATCGACGGCCAGATGGAAACATCCAGCTTCCCATGTGGAGGAGGAAACATTACGTTTTTACAACAAACTACACGTTGGGAGACCGTAACAATGTAAGGAATTCCTGCCAGCATCCCACAACAATCGTCATTATTTAAAAGTAAATAACTACCGTTTGCTAGTAATGTGAATGTGGGTGTGATAGCAGGCGTCGGTGTACCTTTTAAGACACAGGCCAAGTTAGGCGCATTCTGATTACACGAGCCATGCAATTGGATATTCCTACACACTAACGAGTGATCAGGTGTTGTTGTGCAATCTTCACCATTCAAATAAACCTCTTTTCCCTCCCTCAGGCACCTATAGGTAAATGGTAGTGACCAAGCTTCATGGACATAAGCGGTACCCAGAGGTTCATACCTGCCAATAGCATAGTAGTTCATGCAAGCTTCGAACTTGAACAGAGGGAAAGGTAACGATATTAGCCCATGTACGAGCCACACAGCAGAATTTGTCTCTGCCACAGAAAACGGTAAAGGTTCTAATTTTTCAACATGTAACATAGAAAAAGTAGCATCTTTCATAGACATAAATTGCTGTTTGTCATTCAAATTAAAAGGGGCAAACAATGAGGACGTGTTCATGTAGTCCCAAGGTACTTTCCCTGCCTTCAGCGTTTGTAAAGTCCATGCAAACTGCATAATGGAACGTAGTTGATTTTGACCATGGTACAAAACAGAAACATCTTCTTGCACAATATCAACAACAGACAAAACAATATTATCCAATGTGTAAATGCGGGAAGAAAGTGTGTTAATGCTGTTATCTACAACTGCTAGCACTTTTTCTAAATTTGCTTGATCTATAACTCTCAACAGGGAAGCCGCCTCAAACTGGGAGAGTTTCCAAACTTCGTTGTAAATAGCATATATCCACCTTTTGGATCTGCCAGAAGCAGGGCCCTTGAGAAAATCATTCAGATCAACATCGTCAGTCAATTTAGACAAATGAAGCTTAACTGACGCTAAAGTGGAGTGTTTGAGCCAATTCGGACTCAGTTTGCTACGGAATAGGTAGTTGCAGGGGTTTATCCCCTGTGTGTAGCCCGGGCATAAACCCAGAAAACGAAGTTGGCAAGAATCTGCACTTCTCTGCCATAACAGCCAACCCTTAGTATCCAAACTGGATATGTTAAAGGTAGAATTCAGCAACAGGGTCTGTAATTCCCTGATAGAAATACTGGTATTATTTTCCCAACCGGGGTACTCTCCAATTCTGGAAAAGAAGGAGCATTTAATTTTTTAGTAGTAGCCAATCAAAAGCAGGTGGTTTGTGAAGAAATGCGTTACTTACCTGTAACTGCAGTTATCCAGTATTGGTGTCTTTCATAGATTCACATGCCTGAATCATTCCCCGTCGTCGAGACGGTAGTCTCCGGTATATAGAAAAGTAATGTCCTATAGACATATATAGAGAGAAGTAGGCCTAAGGGCCTCACCTTAGTAGCCTATCTAAGTCCTTTTGTGAAAAGGACCAAACTCTAGAAGAGAGCCAATCAGCTAACACCTCCCTCTAGAACCTTCCTGTCAGGAGCCTCAGTCCCTCAGATTTTCGTACGCACTAAGCTAAGTAGGCGTGATATTGGTAGAGAGAGAGGGAGAGGTGAGTCCTTCCAGGGGAGGCGGGAGGGTTGCATGTGAATCTATGAAAGACACCAATACTGGATAACTGCAGTTACAGGTAAGTAACGCATTTCTTATCCAGTATTATGGGTGTCTTTCATAGATTCACATGCCTGAATCAGAGTAGCAAGCAATAAATTCTGCACATTTCTGTTGGAACAGTACATATAAGTCCTTAGATAATACATATATATCATGCGACTATGAACCCTCAATAGACATCAACAATAATCATTAGCAAAGAAATGTGCATACCAGAAAAGGATGAAGGGATGGAGGAAGGCTCACCTTACTGGAATAGATGGCGTAGCACTGCCTGTCCCACTGCTGCATCCTTCATCAGCTCTGTATCAAGGCAGTAGTGCCTGGTGAAGGTATGCGTCGACTTTCATGTTGCCGCCCTGCAGATGTCGATAACCGGCACTCCTGCACATAGTGCCATAGATGTAGACATGGCTCTTGTAGAGTGAGCCCTGATTTTAGAGTGTAAAGGCTGTCCGTGACAAAAAGCAATCGCCGAGGAGATCCATTTGGAGATGCTTTGTTTGGTCCTCTGCCTGCTTAGCGCGTCTGCGATGACATTGTCCTTGCCTGGGACGTACTCCACTTTCAACGATACGTTGTGGAGAATGAGCCAACTCCAGTTCTTTTGCAATTCGCGAGAGAGTGTTAGCGAACGCGTCCCTCCCTGTTTGTTCAGGTAGTGCATCGTCGTAGTGTTGTCGGTCCTGACGAGCACTAGGGAGTTCTTGATCCTTGGCAAGAAGGACTGCAAGGCCAGGAAAACGGCCCTCAGCTCCAGCAGGTTGATGTGAAGCTGCTTTTCCGGCTCTGACCATCTGCCACTGATCCTTAATTCCTGTAGGACTGCTCCCCAACCCTCCAGGGAGGCGTCCGTTGTAATGACGTGAGGAGCTGCTGGAAGCAGGAATGGCAATCCCCGCGAGAGGTTATTGATGGACCTCCACCACTGCAATGCCTTGGTGATTTGCATTTTTATCGTTATGCGGTCTTCGAACGATCCTGTGCTTTGCGTCCACTGTCTGGACAAGGCCTCCTGAAGCGGACGCATTCGAAGACGACAGTGCGGTACAAGCAGGATGCACAAGGACATCATTCCAAAGAGGGATTTGAAGGTACAGACTGTCAAAGTTTTCTTTGAAGTCACTGATGCTGCCAGAGAGACAAGCTTGCGTTTCCTCTCCTGAGATGGGAATGCTTTTGCCTCTTCTGTATTTAGTGTCGCTCCGAGAAAGGTGTCTCCCGGGAGGGGTGTAACGTGGATTTTTCTTGGTTGAGCGTAAGACCCAAGTGCTTGAAGAGATTCAGACAGGCGTTGGAAGATTTGGTTGCGTCTGTCAAGGATGGCGCCTTCACCAGCCAGTCGCCTAAATATGGGAAGACTTGGTGGCCATGCTGCCTGAGGAATGCTGCCACCGGGGAAAGACACTTGGTGAAGATACGGGACGCAGACTTGAGGCCAAAAGGGAGGACACAGAATTGAAAATGTTGGCCCGCCACTGCAAATCTCATTAATTTTCTGTGAGCTTTGTGGATTGGGACGTGAAAGTATGCGTCTTGTAGGTCCAAAGACGTCATGAAATCCCCCTCCTCTAGGAGACCCAAGATCTCCTGAATCGTGACCATGCGGAACGACTGCTTCTTTAAGAAAGCATTCAGCGCCCTGAGGTCTAGAATGGGCCTCGATTTCTTATCCTTCTTTTGAATCAGGAAGAAGCTGGAGTAAAATCCTCTCCCCTGGTGAGCCGACTGTACTCTCTCTATTGCTCCTTTCTTGAGCATAATCGAGATTTCTTGAAGAAGAAGTAGCAAGTTTTTGTGTTGCATTGGGCAAGGAGGGGTTGTTGGAGGGATATTTTCGAATTCTAAGGAATGGCCAAATTGAATCAATTGAAGGACCCACCTGTCCGTTGTAATTCTTTTCCAATTGTTGAAGAAATGGGTCAGTTTTCCTCCAATTTTCAAAGAAGGAGATGAGGGATGGACTGGCTGTAGGAATAGGTCATTGGCGTCCGCCAGTGTTCTTCCTTTGGTTTTTGCCTCTAAAGTTGGACTTCCCATAAGAGGACTGCCGTCCTTGTTGTTGCTGACGTTGCTGGTATTGGGATTTACCCTGGTTGTAAGAATACGAGGATCTGTTTTGAAAATTACCTCTGTAAGAGGATTGTCCTCTGCCCCTGTTCTCTCGAAAGGACTGGTTTTTAAATTGTAGCGTGCCTAGCGCTCTTGCCGTGTCCGTGTCCTTTTTTATTGTTTGAAGCGCTTCATCGATTTTGGCTCCAAACAAGTGTTGTCCATCATATGGCATGTCTAAGACTTTAGATTGCACCTCCTGTCGAAATGAGGTAGCCTTGAGCCATCCCTGCCTCCGCAATACTGCTGCTCCTGCCAGCTGTCTGAATCCAGTCATTGCTACATCCATAGCACAGTCAATCAATTCAGACGCCGATGTTTGACCCTCCAGAAGAAGAGATTGAACTTCCTCTTTTGTGGCATCTGGCAGTTCAGATAAATACGGAGCAATATCTGCCCACAACTGTCTATTATACCTTCCTAGGAGTGCAATAGTATTTGCCACTTTCACTGTCATTGCAGACATGGTGGAAAAACACTTTCCAATATTGTCCAGTTTCCTGCCCTCCTTGTCTGGTGGAGCTGTCAACAGAGAGGAAGGATTCCTTGAATTTTTCTGCGCCGCCTGTGTCACCACAGAGTCCGGGTTAGGGTGTCCTGTAAGGCAGGTTGGTGCCGATGATGGGGCCTTGTACTTTTTGTCCAGCCTTGGAACAACCGCCGAGACTGAGGCTGGATTCTGCATCAACTGCACACCCTGCTCCCATACATGATCGATTATCGGAATTGATCTTGTTGTTTTCTTAAGCGGCTCTTTAAAGTCATACAGGAAACAGTCTTTTTCCTGAGACTCCATTGTCATGTGGAACCTTTTTGCCGCCCTCTCCACCAGATTGTGGAAACCACCTATGTCCACAGGAGGAGAAGCTGAAGTAGCCGGTTCAGGGGATGCTGGAGAAGAAATGATGTAATCATCATCGTCATCATGATTAGATTGGTCATCCTGGACCTCACCTTCTTCTTGTTGTTCTTCCTCATCTTCAGATGATTGAGGATCTTGCAATGGTTCCCTTTCCCGCTGGAGCACCAAGGATGGTGGTCTAGGCCGTGGAGACGGAACAGTCCCCGCTGCTGGAGGAGCTGATGACTCTGGGAACCTTTGTTTATAGTCCTGTATTAGAAATCTCAAATCAGACACTATAGATGCTGGGAGACAGACCATGGGCGTAACCTGCGTCTGAACCTGCGTCTGAACTGTATGCTCCTGGGCAATTTCCTCGTCTGAGCTCTGGCATTTGACTACCAGATCAGATGGGTTGTGAGCCTGCATTATATCCTCCTCATCCGACTCCTCATCTTGCAGGAGACAAGCTGGAGGTAAACTTTGCACTCGGCTTGGGGACGTCAATTCCAGTGTGACTGCCGTTTTTGAGATCTTTACCCTTAGAGAAGCGGGTTGTGACTCAGCTTCAATCGTCAATGAAGGGCCCGTCGACGGCAGGATCGTGGACGACATATTGTCCACCGATTGTAGCTCTTGGAACTTTTTCGTCGACGATGTTACTGTCGACGGTGCCTTCTTCGTCGTCGATGCCTTCGTCGACAGCACACTCGTCGACGATGATGTTCTCGTCGACGATAAAGACGTCGACGGCACTTGCTTCGACGTCGACACTGATGTCGGCAACGAAGTCGTCGACGAGATCTTGGGCGTCGATGACGATTTTTTAATAATAATAATCGACGACAAGGGCTTACCCGCCGTCGATGATGGTGTAGTCGTCGTCGATGAAGTGAACGTCGACAATGCCGTCGTCGTCGATACTGTCGTCGTCGACGTCGAGACGTAGACGGGAGACATAGCCTTCTTTTGCGCCGATGATGGCGTCGACGAGGTCGTCGTCGACGACGGCGCAGGCTTCTTGAAGGTATGAACCTCCTTGTCAGACACCGATGACTGGGCCTCTGAAGACTTTTTTGTAGCCTTCTTTGGAGGAGCGTCTGGAGGGCTAGGGGAAGCCACCCTCGGCCTTTTTAAAGACAGCTTAGAGGAAACTGAAGAATTCTCACCTTCTTCTGAAGATTCCAAATTGTCTCTGTCCTTGAGCCTGCTAAGCCAGAGTAAAAGACGTCCTTCTCTGTCTTTAAGCGTTTTTGTAGAAAATGTTCTACAAATTTTGCAATCCTTTGGTAAATGGTCTGGATACAGGCAATATAAGCAGGTCTTATGCTGGTCTTCCACATGTAACCTCTTTTTACCACAAGAACTACACGCTTTGAAGAGACCTTTCTTCTGAGGATCAGCCATATCTATTCTTTCAGTGAAGTAATCCAAAATTGTAAAGAGATAAGTTTGAATAAAGAAACCTGAGGGGAACTCAGGTGGAGACTCCCTTAGCACAACGTGCGGTAGAAAATCTGAGGGACTGAGGCTCCTGACAGGAAGGTTCTAGAGGGAGGTGTTAGCTGATTGGCTCTCTTCTAGAGTTTGGTCCTTTTCACAAAAGGACTTGGATAGGCTACTAAGGTGAGGCCCTTAGGCCTACTTCTCTCTATATATGTCTATAGGACATTACTTTTCTATATACCGGAGACTCCCGTCTCGACGACGGGGAATGATTCAGGCATGTGAATCTATGAAAGACACCCATAATACTGGATAAATAGTCGAATTCAAAAACAACATATGGTTCGGGATGAGACATGCAGGATGCAAAGCCTCTGTGCCTTGCACTTGCCAACTTTTAGAACCCCAAACAGATTTAAGATCAATGGTATCTTTCCACAGTTCATAGCCCCCAATAGCCAATTGGTCAAGAAAGGACTTGGAATATAATAATTTTGTGTGGGTAAGTCTAACTTTGGAAGAGGACTTTTCGGTCATCTTAAAATAAAATGCATTAGGATTTGACTGATTGAAATCAGTAAAATAAGTGAATCTCTTTAAAAGAGAATTTGAGCTGCCTTCCATTCCACAGGAGCGGGGCAATGTTCCCATTGCGTATAATTAACCATATTCCTCCATGTGTTTGCTTTATGCAGGTAGTGATTTCCATAGTGTTGATAACAGAACAAATAACCATGATTAGCCAAATCTAAATATAAATCCTCAGCATCAAAAGCAGTATAATATTTCAAATCTGAAAACAAAGCCTCTACGGCTTGAACATCCCAATCATCAGAGCGTATGTTTTGTTTTATCACATCCCCCATAGAAACTCTTAGTACATTCGGGACATTTATAACCTCTGTGGGACCGTGAATTGGAAATTTAACAGCATCCCATACAATCCCATCTAAGACGGGCTAAGCAGTAATGGGTACAAAATTCAGGTCACTCTTCAATCTGTGTGATGAGGAATGGGGTGCCAATGTTCCATTAATTAGTCGAATAGCTGTCCTCTCTTCTACGTAGTGTCCATTCATGATACGGAAAAAATACACCACAAAGCCAATTGACAAACAAAAAAATTGAAAAAAGCACCAACCAGATGTAAGTCCAAGGAAGAATCAAAAAATGTTTTTTAATCCATGTTGCAAAAACAGAAAGTTTTGAAGGGGACTTCGATGTGGTAGAGTTAGTGTCAAATGAAAATCTGGACTCAGTGGCCAAACAAGTTTGTAAATCGGGCATCGATAAGTCTGTGGGGTAAGTATACTCAGTCTCATCAAGATGAGTATCAGGTGGGGTATTCAATAAAGGACTTGAAACAGCAGGCATCCCGAAGGCAACGTCAGGCCTGTTGTTAGGAGCCGGAGCCAAAACAGAATTTCTCAGTATCGATGGACAGGAGACCGCAGGTGTCACACTAAGAAGAATCAGCCATTCTGTGTAATTTGACATTGTCAATGGAGATGTTCCTTTTTTCCTTTCAACCCGGAAGTGGAGGTAAATTGACTGTTCTTGTGCCCTGCACGTCAAGTACAGGAACTGGAGCTCGATATGAGGGACCAAATTCTTTCTTGTTCTCGATCTTTTCTCGGACCAGTTCTCCAACTCGGGGTAGCCAGCCAACTACCGGAATCTGCAACGCAGCATCAGATGTGGAGGGCAAGTGTTCCTTTGCAAGACTGTCTCTCGTCTCTTGTAGATTCTGTAATACATTACAATGTTCATCTACGTCAAAGGGGGCAGCAGCCGCCGCCTGGTCTAGACCTTCAAGGTCCGGGATAAACATTTTGATACCAAAGAGCATCTCTTATGGGGTCCGCCCACCCAGAGACCTTCTAGAGAGATTAAGTGCACGCTGTACGCTATTGAGATGGGCCAGCCAGTTCCTGCCGGTACCTATAACCCTAGCTGTCAATGATTGCTTTAAGTCACGGTTCATCCGCTCCACAACACTATTACCCTCAGGTCGGTATGTAGATGAAAATTTGACTTGGAACCCTTATGAACTCATGGCATCCTTGTACGCCTTAAAGGCGAACGCTGGACCCTGGTCCGAATAGAAGGTGCCACACGCAAAAATTCCCACAAAGACACGCAAATCTCTTATGACAGTTTGTGAATCATCACTTCGGTGGGGCCACACCCATACAAAGTGCATGCAAGAATCAACTGCAACTAAGATGTACTTATACCTAGTATCAGAGGAAAAAGGACCGCAGTGATCCAAATAAACACAGCCAAGTGGTTTATTGGATATGTACAACTGTGTCTGAGGTGGACGCGTAGCAGACGAAGGCTTGATCTGCTAACAAATGTCAAATTGAAGGACATAATCACGCGTCTGTTTATACAGTCCCCGCCACCAAAAATGCTGTTGTAGCTACAGAAGCCGAAACGCCCGCATGCACGGATGCAACACCCTTGAGGGCAGCTGTAATCAGCGCTGACCTGTGGTCCGCGTTGGGAATCAATCTGTCACCAACGTCTGGTATTTTCACATGAGGAACTTTATCAGGACTTAAATGATGAGAATACTTTGAAGGAAATCCACTAGGATATTTACTTCCCTTCTCAGTAGCAGCAATTGCTGCCAAGATGTCATCATCAATATTACTTTTGGAACGTGTAACTGCTGCAACCAAATATGTCGAAACTACTGTCTTTGCGGCCTCATCGGCCAAACTATTGCCAACAGCGTGAACTCCCACACTCTGATGACCAAGAGTATGGAGTAGTTTCTTACCTGTAACTCAAGTTCTGTAGTAGGGGTATCTCTGTTATAGTCATAATCTGTGAATATTCCCGCCCATGTCCGGTTCTAAGTCCTCATAGGTCGGTATAATCTGATATCTAAGACCACGGGGGATTTGGTTCAAAGCTAGGTATTGCTTAAGGGTTACTGTATCCCACCATTTATTCAGCTCAGATTGTACCGACCTATGAGGACTTGGAACCGGACCTCCTTGATCTATGGGAAAAGGAACTAACTAGTAGTTCAGAGAAGCAATATTGGTAGTGACTGATAGGATTTATAAGCGGTTAAGAATAGAGTGATCTTCACATACATTTACTGAATGAATATACGAGGACAAATAGTAGAAATATGGATGGTCATGTGAATTGACAATAATAATTGATCTTGAGGAAGAAACTTTGTACCTTTTTTATGACATGTTCTGATTTTGGTTAAGAAGGGACCTGTTAATTAAACCGGCATTCTTATGTTACAGATTTATTTGCATATTCATGATTTGAAAGTTCTTGTGCTCTTGAGATACATTGAGCACTTCTTGAGGTCATTTTTCCTCTTTAACATATTGGTACGTTGGGCTCTTAAGTACACTGTGGACGTTGTACTTTTATTAAACAACTAACATCATAGCACCTTTCATGAACAAAGCCTTACTAAAACCACTGAGGGTGACTTAAAAATACTATTATTTTCCCACTTTTGCTATGGCTCTGAATAAGTGGTGGAGGATTTAGACTTATGAGACTGACCAGTTAGGGAAAATATCTGAAATTTTGTATTTATATTTTTTTGGGTTGCAGCCCTGATGAAGTCATTGATGCATGTTAATGGTGCAAGACGAAACACGTGTTGGCTGCAAAGAGAATTCTGTTGAAGACAATTATTAAAATTCTTCTGGATAAAGAGCTGGACATTTGTACTCTGATGTTCTACGTGCAGAACTTTTACTAAAGGGTCTCTAATTTGGAAAAGAAGCAAGAAATATTTTTTCATTTTGGACTGCTTTGCACTTAGACTCTTGAACTTTATGTTACAAGGAGATACACCTATACTATTTAATAATTTGAAGTGCTCAGGGGAATTTGATTGTAATATTTGGAAAAAGGATGTTTGTGAAGGCATTTCCTATATGCAGTTATTGCTGGGAAGTGAACCTTAATAGAATGGAAATTAAGGCCAGATTGAGCCAAATGCAAGAGGTATGGAAGGATGACATCTTCCTTGCAGGAGGTAGGGTCAGCGTTCTTGGAAGTTCAACCAAATGCAGAACCTCTTCCACTTGCAGACATAGGAAGTCCTGGTGGATGGCCTTGTCGCCTCCATAAGTATTTCCATACAGTTGTCTGGCAAGTTCAAGTGTCCATATTGAACTATCTCAGGGGCTATGACGCCAAACTCAACGATAATAGGTTGGGGTGCACCATCTGTCCCACAAACTTCGTTAGAAGGTCCGGCCGACATGGAACCTGCAGATGGGGTTGGAGAGACCGGTGGAGCAGGTCTGTGAACCACCACTGTCGAGGCCACTCCGGAGCAATGAGGATCATTCGCGCTCTGGACGGCGACAGCTTGATGAGCACTGCCGGAATCAGGGTATGGGTGGAAAAGCGTACAGAAAGCTGTTCGACCAGATGATCCATAGCGCATTCCTCAGATCCCCGGTTGGTAAAAGCTGGAGGCGATGTCGCGGCATTTGCTGTTTTTGGCGGTGGTGAACAGATCTATGTCTGGAGTACCCCCATCTTTAAAAGAGGTCTCCTAGCACCTCGTCGTTTAGAACCCACTCGTGGTTCTCCTGAACGAGCCTGCTGAGTGCGTCCGCCTGAGCATTCTGCACACCTGGTAGATGGGTCGCCGTTATCGTCAGTCCTCTGGCTAGCAGCCAGTGCCAGATCGCCTGCGCTTCCTGAGACAGTGTGCGTGATCTCGAGCCTCCCTGCTTGTTGAGGTAATACATCGTAGTCGTATTGTCCGTCTGTACAAGCAGGGAGTTGGTCCGGAAGGACGGACCAAAGGCCTTCAGTGCCAAGTGAACAGCTCTGAGTTCCAGAAAATTGATATGGTACGTGGACTCCGCCTGGGACCACGTTCCTTGGATCTGCAGATGGTCTGAATGCGCTCCCCAGCCCTGGGGAGAAGCATCCGTCTCAATGGTCTGTATTGGAATGTCCTTGTGGAATGGAACCCCCTTGAGGGGATTCTCCGCTGAACACCACCACTTCAGTGACTGTTGAGCGTGCTGAGAAAGTGTGATCTTGTCCTCCCAGCTCCCTCGTTTCTGGTTCCCCTGATCCTCCAGACTTTCCTTCAGCGGTCTCATGAGGAGGCGTGCATCTGGTGTACAGAAGATGCAAGAAGCCATTGTCCCCAGGAGAAACGACAATGTCCTCACTGTCGTTGATGAAACGGACATGAGAGTCTGAGAATTCCGAAGGATCGATAAGCGACGCTCCTCCGAAGGACACACGTGTGCTCTGAGTGTATAGATGGAGGCTCCCAAGTACTGCAGACACTTAACAGGAGTCAGAACAGACTCGGATATGTTGATGTGTAGACCCAGTTGGCTCAACAGAACAGCAGTCCTGTTGAAATGCAATTGTGCTTCCTGGAAGGTGGAGGCTTTGATCCGCCAGTCGTCCAGGTACGGGTAGACAAACACCTTTTGTTCTTTCTCAGGTGAGCCGCCACCACTGCCATGTATTTTGAAAAGGTCCTGGGCGCAGACTTCAGACCAAACGGAAGTACGGTGTACTGATAGAGGTTGGTGCACACTAGGAAGCGTAGGAACTTCCGATGTTTCTGTGCAATGGGTACATGGAAGTGCGCATCCTGCTCATCTATTGTGCAAAGCCAGTCTCCTCGATGCAGCGGAGGATAAATCTGGTGCCAGGACAAAATGCGAAACTTCTCCCTGCAGATACACTTGTTTGCTTGTCGCAAATCCAGAATGGGCCTGAACTCGTTCTTGTCCTTCTTGCGCACTAGAAAGAACCTGGAGTATAGACCCTTTCCCCTTTGAGACAGAGGGACGTCTTCTATCGCCCTTTTTCTTAACAGAGTATCGGCCTCTGCTTGGAGCTCGAGCAGCTGGTATTGCGAGCGAACCGGTGGAATAGCTGGAGGAGGGCTGACAAAACGAAGACTGTATCCATTGCAAACAATATTCAGTACCCACTTGTCCGGAGTAATTTTTCTCCACTCTGCTGGGTAATTCTGAATGCTTCCCCCCACCGGAGTGGGTAACAGACGAGGGGGAAGTAATCCCTCAGGGCTTCGACCCAGCCGGGCCCTTATTCCCTGATGAGGTCTGTTGACCGCCTCTGCCCCTCTGACGCTTCTGGAAGGGCTGCCTCTGATATTGTTGTTGCTGCTGGCCAGCTTGGCCACCCTGCCCCCGCTGGAAACGTTGGGAGGAGTAGCGCCTCTGGAAGGGGCGGAAAAACTTCCGCTGGTCCTTTGGTTTCTCCAAACGACCGCCTTCAGCGTCTCAACTTCTGCCTTCATGCAGGTCATCTCCTCATCCGCATGAGTCCCAAAGAGGGTAGTCCCCAAAAAGGGCAAGTTGGCAATACGCTGCTGTGCCTCCGGCTTAAGAGAGGTAAGGCGTAACCAGGAGTGGCGTCTCAAATTTACTCCATGGCAGTACCCAAGAGCAGCCAGGAGAGAGGCATCTGCAGCCGCGCTGATGACCTGGTTGGAGACCATCATGCCCTCATTTAAGATGTCCTGGAAATCTTCCCTTCTGTCCCTCGGGAGGAGTTCAATGAACTGTTGCAGGCACTCCCACAAGGAGCGGTCATACCGACCCAGAAGTGCTGTTGAACTCGCAGCTTTCATAGACGTGGCTGCCATACTGCAGACCTTTCTCCCTGCCGAATCCATATGACGGCTCTCCTTGTCTGGAGGGACGTTGACGAAGGAGCAGTAGAGTGTTGCTTCTTTGCCGCTGTAATAATAACCGAACCAGGTGCAGGATCCGTTCTCAGAAATGCCGGATCGGAATCCTGGGGCCTGTACTTCTTCTGCAGCCGGGATGGGGCAGACTTCACCGAGGCCGGCGTTAGAAATAGCTCCATGGCTGGTTCCTCCAACCCTGGCACCAAAGGCAGCAAAGGGCGAGACAGGTGCTTACGCTGTAGCATTTCAAAGACGACAGAGGTGGAAGGGGTGGGCACCGTCAGTGCTATCCTCAACTTCGCTGCTCCCCTCAACAGCACGTCCTGAAACGTCACAATGTCATCCAATGGCGACACCCTCGTTGGAGGCGAGTCAGATAAAGTAGACGAATACCTCCTGTCACTGTCACTTGAAGAGTCCGTGTATCTGGTATGCCTGGACCGCGACCTTTCTCTATGACAACGATGTTGTGACCTGGTTGAAGATCTACGCTCACTGCGAGAGCGATGCCTCCCCCGTGATCTTGACCTCGGTTTCCTGGGTCTCTCCGGGCCCACCGGCACCGGCTGTTTTGGAAGAAGAGGTGGCTGAGCTGGAATCAAAGGCCTCGGTTGTAGAGACTGTGGCGGAACAGGAGGCGGAGGAGGAAGTAGCTGTTGAGCTTGCGAAGTAGGAGTCCTAAGCCTTGAGGGCGAGTAGGTCCTCGAGTAATCAGAGTCCGGAGACCTAAGTACTCTCCTCTTCTTACGAGCAGGCTTCGGGGAGGATGCTCTTGAGGTAGACTCTCCTGAGGAGGAACGCCGGTGCTGCCGCGACCGGGAACTCTCTGATGACGAGAC
The DNA here is from genome assembly GCF_964261635.1 of Lissotriton helveticus. NCBI lineage: Eukaryota > Metazoa > Chordata > Amphibia > Caudata > Salamandridae > Lissotriton > Lissotriton helveticus. The sequence continues at coordinate 1,275,315,848 of NC_136057.1, forward strand.
GCTCATCACGCTAGACCCCGTCCGGGGAGTAGACGTACTCTTTGACGTCGATCTCCTCGACGTGACTCTCCTCGACGTCGATCTCCATGACGTCGATCTTCGCCTCCTCTACGTCGATCTTCGTGTCGACGTTGAAGGCAAACAGAGTGTCGCCTCGACGGGGAGCGCCTGCCTCTTCTGGAGTAAGCACGACGACTATGGTGTGTCGACACCGGTGAAGTCCTCGACGTCGACCTCGTCCGAGGTCTCGACGTCCTACCTCTCGACGTCGCTTCGACCCAGTGCTCTGGGTCAACGGGGAACAGATGGTAGTCCTACCTCTCGACACCGACGTCGAAGCCCTCCACATCGACCGGGACCGGTGCCGTTTCCGGGCCTGTTCTTGACTGGGGAGCCCTCCAGAGGCCGATGCACGGGCAGAGGATGAGGATAGAGTCCCCCCATGTCCAGAGGTCCCACCTGCTTCTTGATGTCTCCTCTGCTCCAGGCCTTGGAAACTAATCTTCTCCCTGTCATGCACACTCTGTGGGGTCAGACTTGGCCTTCTTCCTACCACACTCAGGGCACTTGTCGAATAATGCTGGCATTTCGACAAGATAGAGATGGTAAAACTGGTCAAAAAAGACAGCAACTGGAAGAGGAAGACCCCAGACGTCGAGTGAAACACAAATCTCACTGGAAAATATCCAAAAATTGAAGATATACCCAAAAAGGTAGAGCTCAATGCTCCAGGGTCCTGCTAGCAGGAGCCGGAAAAAAGAACTTGCCTGGGGCTGTGCATCATGGGATACCGAGGGTCTCTGGAGTGTTCCTTAAAGGCACGGTATCCCTTTTCCAGACACATAATGGCAGCCTATGAGGCTTGTCTGTCCAACCCTTTCTCTCTATCATGACAAAGGATTTTTGTGAAGGAGAGTTTTCTCTAGGTGTGAAACTCTGTAAAATGTGTAAATGTATATATTATTTGGCTATCCTTTTTCACTTCAGGATGATGTGCTGGCTAATGTAGCCTGGTTAATGTTAGGCTGCATTATTTGTCTTTGATTTTCTCTTAAGTGTCTATGCAGGACTGCAGAAGAAGACAACTTAGGAGACTATTTTGATTGCTCCGGGTCCTCGCACATGGGCTGGTCTATATACAGATTATGACTATACACAGAGATCTCCTACTACAGAAGAATTACATACACAAGTGGCAGTTGCTCTTTCAGTTCAGCCACTCGAAACCAGATCATTTTATGTTTTATTGTGCTACCTTTGGAGTCACGATAGTCGTTTTAATACCAAAAGAACAGATTGTCATTGTAAGACTCGACACAGTAGGTTGAGTCAGTCACAATAAGAGTAGTCACACCAGGGTCTGCGTACTCCAACGCAAGCATCAGAGCATGGAGCTCTGCTAAATGGGCGGTACAGTCCCCTAATGTCTGTGTATGCACAACATCGGACTTGAATTCTCCATTCACAATGGTACCAACCACAATAGCGCAAGCTGAGACGTATGCGTGCTTAGACCCATGCGCGACTTGCGCCGAACCATCAGTGTAAATGATACAATGGAAATCCTTCAAAATGCACATAGTCAAAGAGGCAGGATGAACAAATCCATACTGTAAATACTCCTGCGACGGTAAGGAGGCATAAAAAATTAACGTGACATCCGGAGACGTCAATGATGTTGCCCATTGTATCCACCGTGGGTGCAAAGCTTTAGAATTAAGTACACTGGCTTTCGTCACTGCCTCCAAGGCAGGATACGGGGTAACAACCAACATGCGTTTTCCCTGCGACAGTGCGCGTTCCTTTAGAATCGCCATTTGCACTGCTGTCAAAACTTTTTCCACAGTGGAAAACCGCATTTCAGCCGAAGTGTACAAGTGTGACTTGTAAGCGATGGTTACTGTCACCTTCGTTAAAAGTAAGGTACATGAAACCCACCGCCCCAGGGACGAATCTTATCACCAGGTTGGTGTGGTTATCACGAGTCAGTAAGAATTTAGATTCCAGCAGATCAGCCTGCAAAGATTGCAAAATGGCTGAATGTTCAGGCAGCCAGCACGATTTGGTAAAAGTTGGTTGTATCAAAGCATATAATGGCTTGATACGCTGGGCATATTCGGGAATGTATGTACCCCCGAAATTCAAAAATCCCAGCAAGGATTGCAATTTTTTTAGTGTTGAAGGAGCGCGCAGTTGTGCGCATTTCTCCAAAAAGTGAGGAGCCAATCCTCGACCTTCACTGTTGAGCTCATAGCCCAGGAACAGCACTGTGTACTGTGCAATGTGAGACTTGGCAAAGTTAAATTTGTAACCAAAGTCCGCAAAATTGCAAATTATGCGGTCAACGCGGCACAGATGCGCCCATATCTCGTCTGTGAGATAAATGTCATCCACGTATGAACACACATCTGGGTTGATTCTCTCTAAAAGAGAATCTATACGGGCAGCAAACACAACTGGACTATTCTTATAGCCCGTTGCTAAACGTTTGAATTTTTTCTGTGTCCTACCACTGGTGAAAGCGGTCAGTTGACTACTTAATTCGGATAGATTGTGGGCAAAAAAACCATTGGATATATCAAGTGTGGTTTTAAACCTTTTATGCACAAGACCATCCACCAGGGCAGAGCCGTGTGTATTTTGTTTAGATGCCGGTGATCCAATACCAAACGGTAAGAACCATCAGGTTTGGTCACAGTAAAAAGAGGATTATTCATTGGAGACACACAAGTTTCAATTACACCTTGATATTACAATTGTTCAAGGATTTCTGCGACTGAAGTTTTCGCTTCACGCCGCATGGGATATTGTGGTTGAGGCTGTGGCATAGACTGTAAGGGAATCTCATGATGGGGGAGAATTTATCCCAACCACACTGAGTACGGTACAAAGCAGGCGCAAGTGCCTTAGCCCACTCATCTGCAAAATTCAACACATGCTCCGTTGACACGATGTGCGCGAAACTAGAGAGGATTACCTCCTCCCCTCTCGGAGCTGGGAGAACAAAAGGTGGGTGCCAGTCAGCCTCCGCTAACAAAATGTCATACGTAGTTGTAAGATTTTCCCAAAATACCCCTTTTATGGTACGTTGTATGTCACCTTCAATTAAAAGGTCGATTTCAAATAACCTATTAGGGGAGCTACTCTAGTATCAGCTGTCTCAACAACAACAAATTAGTCAGTCGCTGTCACCTTCAGTAGTGGACGCAGGGCCTCTCGCACTATGGTAATCTCCGCCGTGCTGTTCAACAGCGTCAGCGCCCACATCTGATTCCGAAGCTGTGTTCTCACTATCTGTGGCATATCTCGCTGTTAAAGCGGCAACTTTCTTTTTCTGAAACTCTGGTCTTTTCTGTGAAGAATCGTCCTGTTTGCCTTTTCCGTCTATCGGGCAGGGTTGGTCGCGACTCTGCTGGCCACCCCTTCCTCTGTCGTCGCCGCCTCCACCACCGGACGATGAGGCCGATGTGTCCTGTAAAGAACGAGGAGAACGTTGATCAGGAACCTGAAATCGATCAGGTGACTTAATCGTAGCGTGGTCGTGCAAGTCATAAGAGCGCTCAGTAGACGCAGGCACTGGTGATGCGGGACGGGACTCCTGTTTCTGTTTGCCCTGTTTCTTGTTTTTGTTCCAATTTTGCTTTGGAGCCTTGGGCTGATCGTCTTTCTCAGACTTCGACCCCTGAGTTTGTTTTTTATCTTTAGCAGAAAAGGGCTTGACACCTAAACTATTACAGCCTATGGTCTTATAAGCCGCGGTAATAATTCTCGACAATTGACGGGGTTTATCGCATTGGGGACATCGCGTAAGGCATTAGACACTTGGAAGTTCACCGCATCTCCCTTGATATTAGAAAGGATGATATCGGAAGTACAATGCAAAACAATGTTGCACAACTGGGTAGTAATTCAAAAGGAAACCGTTTTGAAAGATTCAAGCTTGAAAAGACCTATCTAACTATAGGTAGGTTTATCCGTCACCACTGTTAACCAGAAACAATAGTGAAGGGGTTAAGGACTGATATAAGCACTACTCAAGCGTCATGAAAGAAGACCACCAACGTTGGGCGCCCTGTTGCAGGGACTCTGCTCAGTCACATAACTGAGCACAGAGACTCAGGGTCTCAGTGAATTAGGGTGTACCAAAAACTCACCTTAGTACCCAAAATCCCCTACCAGACTAGCATCAGTGTCTCATTAGCTCTTTGTCCTATAGCAAAGTAACCAATGATTAGACAACCCAGAACATGCGACTTAGGATACCTCAGGTAAGGTGGTAAACATGAGCACTCTTTCGTTATACTCTCATACCAGTCCAGAACAGGGAATAAAGGTAGGTACGAGCAAGTTTAAAATGTTTATTTTAACGCTGTGATCTCAGGTGCAGCATCTTAGCTAATATAAGCAGACATATGATATGAAATAAGATTGTCAGTTTAGTTACTATTCCATAAAATACAAAGGGAGAAAGCATGTTATAATGCTAAATGGAAACAGGTTAAATATATACCTATATTTCACTCTCCCTTGCTAGTAGGTTATTTTAGAACTAAAGAAGGTCTCTTAGGCTTGCATAGGTGACCCCATACCTCAGAGATTAGCTGGAGTGAATCACATCGAGTTCAGCACAAGCTCTCAGCATACGAATGTTCTCCAAGTGTGTTCAATCATCCCTACACAGTGTATTATTAAAGGTGCCAGGATCTGAGCTGTCCACAGCTGCATATATGTTATGTCTAGAACGTGCGCGGATCAGTTCGAGCAACAGTGTTGATTTAACCTTGAAGGCCTCGGCACTCACTGTTCAGACTAAGCTTACGAAGCAAGTCTAGCAATGTAGAAAAACAAGTTATTCTCATGTGAACCAAAACACTCCGCCTAACGCGAAACAAAATCTAACGTGTGTGCCGTGTGCAAAAGAAAGCAAAAGGTAAAATGGCGTTTAAACTTCTAATAAGCTCATGCTAACTTAACAGTGTATGAATGCAACGCTCAGCCCCACTACACTCCATCTCAGGTAAGGTGCCTACTCCACAGGCATTCTGAAAGTCCAGATAAAGACCTTCATCAGTGTTGTGGGAAAATCTTGTAGGGCATGGATCGAGTTAGGATCGGAACCAAACCGGGCCTGCAGCATGTAGAAATATTAGTGTCATGGAAAAGGCTGAGGATCTAGTTGAATAATTAGTGTAAGACTCTTGCTACTTGCTTAGCATGACACAGGCGTGGCAGGGATCGACGTTGGATTGGAGTAAGAGCAGTGTCACAATCAGATCGGGCACTGGTGGAGCCTGCAGTGGGGGTGGCATAGAAGGGACTGGCTTGGACCTTGGAGCCAGAGTGTAAGCTTTGACTGGCATCAGAATGGACCAAGAGGAAGGTTATGAGGGGGGGCGAACGTGTTCTGCCTGCAGAAGTCCAAAAGGAGGCACTGTTGGCTGAGCGGGGCCCAAAGGTGCACTAGAAGGAACCAGCAGTGCCTGAAAAATATGCAACATGGTATCCTTGAAGGAAAAAATTTGCTGCGGGGTTGAAAATTGCTTGAGAAACTCGGTGCACGTTGGGAATAAATATGGGACTCATGGCTAGGACAATGTTCCATATTCAGTATGGTACCTATGATATTTTGAAGGTGAAGAAACCGCAGTTAGAAGTATTTACCAGAAAATAGAAGATTAAAAACTACCAGAATCACTAGTTTGCATACAAGTGTAGATTGCAGGTTTGTGTCATAGCGATAAAGATGTAACAAATATAGCAGTTATTTTACATTTTAGTGAGTATTCACATTATTACCTCAACTGGGGGTTTGAATATCAGACTGCTGGTTTGCCAGTCAGACCGATTAATTAATTCTCTTCTGTCTAAGTCATCTCTTAATCTTAGAGCGATTCGCTGTGCCTCCCGCTGAACATCTTCGCTGTACTGGTTGTTGGTAGCTTCTTCATAACGATCCATCCATGCTTTAATTTTTGTCTCCCATCCACAGCTAACATTTTCAGATGGATCAGCGGCCGGTGCAGAACCCTAGAAATCATGGGCATCAGATGTTTTTTGATTTTTATATACATTTCCTCTCAGGCAATTCCTTTACTAAAATAAAAAGCAAATCATATATGAAATTCAACAACGTAGTGATGAACTGCTACCTTTATGGTGAGTCAAACTCTCTTAGTTCTCTTCTTTCTCTTTAAATGCCTGTTGGAATCATTGCTACTTCCAGGACAGGCAACTACTGTAAGAGGTGCTACAACTCTAAACAAGAAGCACAAGTTACTTACCTTCGGTAATGATGTATCTGTAAGAAACATTAGTTCGTTATAGATTCCTTACCTTAGAATTACCCCCAGGCATCAGACTAGATCCGTAACGTTTTTTCGTCAGCAGTACCTCTGCGCGTTGGAAGGTGGCCTCGGTCAGGTCTGCATCCGTCGTCGGCGTCGTCACCGGGATGACGCCGCGGCAGCTACTTAGACGCTGCCCTCACGCGCGAATGTCAGTTCTGTACATGACTTTCCGCGCCAGAAATGCGGAGCCATTCAAGACACTGACCATTGGTACACCAAACTAGGGCCCTGAAAGGATGTCCTTAACCCTAGAAATCAGTTCGCAGAACGGGGAGGATGGGTGGGGCGGTAAGGAATCTATAACTAACTAATGTTTCTTACCAAAGGTAAATAACTTGTGCATCTGAAAGAAACATGTTAGTATAGAATAGATACCCCAGCAATACCAACCCCAGTGGTGGGTCTGCGAACCAAGATCACACCAGAAAGTCCTGGAGAAGAGAACGGCCAAAGAAGCCGTTTCTCCGGCCTTGGCTGTCCATGGCAGTAGTGTTTGGTGAACATGTGCAGTGATGCCCACGTGGCTGCCTGACAGATGTCATTCAGAGGCACTCCTCATCCCAAGGCAGTAGAGGCTGCCGTCGCTCTGGTGGAGTGAGCGCGAAGCCCGACTGGAGGCTCTTTTTTAGCCCGAGAATAACAAGCCTTAATACACAGCACGACCCATCGAGAAATGGTGTGTTTGTGTACCGCCCGGCCCTTCTTTGCACCCACATTGCCAACAAAATGTTGATCATCCACCCGGAACTGTTTTGTGCAATCCAGATAGAAGGAGATGGCACGCTTTGGGTCCAGACGATGGAGCCTCTCTTCTTCCTTTGAAGGAAGCGGAAAGAAGGGGGCCAAATTAATGGTCTGCCCGAAGTGGAAGGCAGTGACCACCTTGGGAAGAAAGGATGGACCACCTTGTCCGGATGAACAGACCGGAAAGGAGCGTTTGAAGAAAGAGCCTGGCACTCACTCACTCTTCTAGCAGAAGTGACGGCTACCAGGAAAGCAGTTTTGAGAGTCAGAAGGCGTAAAGGGCAGTTATGCAGTGGCTAAAAGGGAGCACACATGAGATATGATAGCACAAGGTTCAAGTTCCACTGAGGCATAACGAAGGGGATCAGAAAAAAAAAGATGTGTTAAGCCTTTGAGGAAACGGTTAACAACCGGGGACTTGAAAAGAGAAGGTTGATCTGGCAACCGAAGGAAAGCAGAGATGGCAGAAAGATAGCCCTTGGTAGTGCCCAGAGCAGAGCCCTTTACTTTACTTTACTTTACTTTAAACCATTTTATAACGCGCTCCATTACTGGGGAGTATCCTGGCGCGAGACAAGGGAAAAAGAAACAGACATCAAGACTCAGAGAATGAAAGAAAACACATCAGATTGTACTCTTGAAGAGGTGAGTTTTTAGATGTTTTTTGAATGCAGCCACTGTTGGCAAGGAACGCAGATGGAAAGGGAGAGCGTTCCAGGCCCGGGCCACAATCACAGAAATCGACTGACCACCAAGTCTGAACCGTTTAAAACGTGGAAGAGACAATTTAGACAGAGTAGAAGATCTCAGGGTACGTGCAGGGACATATCTGACAAATCTCTTTCTCAAATAGATGGGGCCTTGATCATGGGTTGCCCGGAAAGCCAGCACCAGAGATTTAAACATAATGCGCTGTCTGACCGGGAGCCAATGGAGCGTGCGCATCTCCACGCGCACGCTCTTCCATCTAGGTATGTTAAATAATAGACGGACGGCCGCATTCTGAATAATTTGCAGACGCTGCACCAAATAGGCGGGTATGCCACTAAACAGTGCATTGGCATAGTCCAACCTAGCCAAGATGAGCGCCCGAGCAACCGACTCCCTCGCATCCCTAGGAAGTAGGGGGAAGAATTTGCGTAGCATTCTCAAAGTGGCGAAGCAGGTGCCTGTAAGCTTCTTAATGTGATGCTCAAATTTTAGGTCCTCCGTGAACCAAATGCCAAGATTTTTGGCAGGTCTCCCCATCTCACTAGGGCCGGGAATGTTAGAAGGCCACAGTGAGCTCTTGAACGAGGGGGGAAAGGAGCCATAAAAGAGCACCTCTGACTTGTCCTCATTGCACTTCAGCTGGGCCTCCGTTAACCAGCGAAATACAGAGGACAAACACAGGTGGACCGTGGATGTATCCAGATCGGCATCGGGCCAGGTAAACAGCAGTTGGGTATCGTCTGCATACCCTATGATCTTAGCCCCAAACTGTTCCGCTAGATAAACCAGGGGGGTGATATAAACATTGAACAGTAAGGGGCTAAGAGTTGACCCCTGCGGAACACCTGTGCACAGAGGTTTAGGCTTCGAGGCATGGGGAGGCAGCCAGACCTGCTGGGTCCTATTAGATAGAAAAGAGGACAGCCAATCCAGGACTACACCCCCGATGCCCACAGCCGACAGCCGGCCGAGGAGGAGGTCATGAGGGACAGTGTCGAAGGCAGCAGAGAGGTCCAATAAAATTAGGACCGCTCTGCCACCCCCGTCTAAACAGTCCCGAATAGCCTCGGTCATTTCCACCAAGGCCGTCTCGGTGCTGTAAGCAGCCCTGAAGCCCGATTGAGCGGGATGGAGGGCCTTAGAGGTTTCCACAAAGCTCTCCAATTGTTGGAATACTACCTTTTCACAAATTTTAGTAAGTGCCGGTAGCAAGGAAATCGGACGATAATTCCCCGGAGTCGCCACATCCAGTCCGGGTTTCTTCAGGAGCGGCAGAAGTTTGGCCCGTTTCCAAACAGAAGGAACAACGCCCGAAGCCAGGGAGAGGTTCACTATCTGCGTGGTCTCATCACAGACCAAATCTGCCACCTCCGACAGCACCCGGGCCGGACATGGGTCAGATGGAGAGCCAGATTTTAGGGACTGAAGGAGGGGCAGAACAACATCCTCCTCAATCTGCATGAAATTAATGAGTTGCTGTCCCGAGTATGGGCAGTAGGAGGGTAGTGGGGAGATTGCGGAGCTGTCACTGGGGAGAGCAGCTAGCAGGTCCTGCTGGATCCTTGCTATTTTGGTAGAAAAAAAAGTTGACAGCTCTTCACACCAATGCGCCGAGGGTACGAGAGAAGCAGCCTCAGCGACAGGTGCAACAAAGCTTTTAACAATGGCAAAGATCTCCCTGCCATTGTTATCTGCCTTGGCAATTCGCCCCGCATAATAGTTCCCCTTAGCCACCTTGATTGCAGCATAGTAGTCTTTTTGGGCAAATCGTAGGGCAGATTTGGCCTCCGGGCTATATGCACGTCTCCACACGCGTTCGAGTTTTTTGCACCCCAGTTTCATTTCCCTCAGGTCAGGGGAAAACCAGGGTTGAGAGGGAGCGCGTCTAGCTCTGGCTAGCGTGGTTTGCTTAGTGGAGGCAGCAGCCGCCTGCCGTATCCACTCATTAAACCCGCCAACCGCATCATCCAAAATTATCCCCGAGTTTGGACGGGTTTTTTGCAATGCCTGTCTAAACTGCTGGGTTAAAGAGAGAAGAAACAAGAGTACTTCAGAGAGAGGGGCAGAAAGGGGATCCACAGCCTTTGCTGTGCACCATGCCACAAATTTGTTCCACCTACAGGCATATACCGTCTTAGTGGAGGAACGCCTGGCTGGCAAGATTACGTCACAGACTTCGGGGGGCAGGTTGAAAGACGTCAACTGCCGTGGCTCAATCTCCACGCAAGAAGGTGGAGACTGGACAGGTTCGGGTGGAGGACCGTCCCCTGCTGCTGAGACAGCAGATCCTCCCGAAGAGGCAGTATGAGCGGAGGATCGATGGTCATGTTGAGCAGCTCACGATACCAGACTCTTCGTGCCCAATCCAGAGCCATGTGAATAACTTGGGCCCGGTCGCGCTTGATCTTCTTCAGCACTCTGGGCAAAAGTAGTATAGGCAGAAAGGGGTACAACAGAAAGTAGTGGGAATAATAACCACAACCTTCTTCTGGGACAGGAACGTGCTCAATGGCTCCCTTGGCCAAGAGAGCCGTAACTTCCTACTGGAGAAGGGCCAGGTTATCCTACGACATGTGGTGGTGTCATGGTGGCATGGCTGGAGGGGTAGTCTCGAAGGGGAGGGAGTAGCCCCTTCGGACTAACCGCAAAAAACACCTGTCCAAAGTGATGGTGATCCAGTGGGGGAAGGTGATGGCGAATCCTGCTGCCCACTGGCATTTGATGGGCCTGAAAGTAGGGGTGGGGGTTGTGGGAAGGTAGGGTGCAGTTTCCGGCGGTAGCCCGCAACTGATAGAACAGGAGCGTATCCTGCAGCAATGGGGATTCCGGAAGTGAGTAAAAGGAATTCTACGGATAGAGATCTGCTAAAGTCCTCAGGCCGCGCCGCGCCGCATGACGCGAAATACTAGAGGACTGAAGGGGCGGGAAATCCGGGTGATCTATAATGGGCATAGCATTGGTAAATAGGAAAGAAAGACCAGAAAGCCGGCGTTGGAAGGATCATGCCTAGCGCAGCGTCTTGACCGTATCAACCTCAGTTCGGGGGCGCACCGCAGGAGCGAACAGCGCACTGGTCAGTGGCCAGGGGGAACCGACGTCAGTCTCCACCGCTACGTGGGGCTGATAGGGGGTGGGGTGAAGCCAAAAATGCAAGAAGCTGGCCTGAGTGCACAGGGCGTAAAGGCGTAAGTCAGGCGCACCCAAACCACCGGCAGACATGGGCAAAGTCAGGATATCATAGGCAACCCTGGGTTGCCGCCCCGCCTACACCAGTGAGATGACCAGAGAACAAAGCCTGTGAAAGAAATGAGAAGTTAGGGGGATAGGTATGTTGGAGAAGAGGTAAAGGAATTTAGGGAGGATCACCATCGTGGCTATAGCGATGCGACCGGCCAGGGACAGCGGCAGGCGGCTCCATAAAGGGATCTTAGATTCGAGCCAGTCCACCACGCGCCCAAAGTTCGACCTCCAAAGTTCGTCCAAGTCTCTACTCAGCCAAATGCCCAAGTAGCACGTGGGACCGGATGCCCACTAAAACGGAAAATCAGGCGCGAAGGAGAGGGTGGCATCCGTCAAAGGGAAGAGAATGGACTTTCTCCAGTTTGCCTGAATGCCCGAGAGCCCGCCAAATCGAATAACCTCCCGCACCAAGGTACTGAGGTTGTCCTGGGGATGACGGACATAAAGAGTGATATTGTCCGCATACATGGAAACTAGGAGGGAGCGGGATGAAAAGCCAATGCCCCAGTGAATATGGAGCTGCCGTAACTGAGCAGCCAGGGGGGCTCCATCGCGATGGCAAAAAGCATGGGTGATAACGGGCACCCCTGACGGGTACCTCGAGTAATGTTGATGGGGTCAGACACCTGACCAGTAATGCGAAGACGGACGGTGAGGCTGGTATAAAGGAGCTTAATATTGCGCAAACAATGGGCGCTGAATCCCATTCGCGGCAGGATATAAAAAAAGGAAGGGCCACTGCAGCATATCAAACGCCTTCGTGACGTCAAGCAGGGCAGCCACGGTCGGAAGATTAGGATTAATTTGATGTAAGAAGGAAAAGATAGTGCGGAAATTGTGGGGGGTAGCTCTACCCGGGATTAAACCAGATTGATCGGGGAGGGCAAGTAAAAGGAGACGAGAAGCAATCAATTTGGCAAAGATTTTGTTATCGATATTAATAAGGGAGAGGGGGCGGTAGGAGTGGCGGCGGTTGGCGGGTTTGTCAGGTTTAAGGAGCAGGGTTAGTGAAGCCCCACGAAGGGACGGCGGGAAGATGCCCGTGTCAAAAGACTCATTGTACATAGCCGCCAAGTGCGGTTCCAAAATGGCGGCGAATGATTTATAAAACGATGCATACAGGCCGTCAAGGCCCGGTGCCTTTTCACTGGGAAGGCTGCTGATGGCTGCCAAAATTTCCTCCTAGAAAAAAGGCTTGTCAAGGAATTTACGATGGTAGTCTTCGAGCCAAACAAGGGCAATGGACTCGAAATACTGATCAAACTCTTCTGGGGATGGAGGGGGGCCGGCAGAGTAGAGCTGGGAGTAAAAAGCGAGGAAACAGGACTTAATTTCTTCCGGAGAGGTGGTTCGGTCCGAACCGCCATCACTGAGGGCTGTGATATAGGAAGCTGCGCGCGGAGGGCGCAGATGGTTGGCAAGGGTGCGTCCAGGGCGGTCCACCTCTCCAAAGCGACGGTCCCGACCCTCTCTGCCGAGGAAGGTCACGGCCGGCCTCACCCGAAAAGTCGGAGTGTTTTTGACGCAGTAGCGCTAGCGTCTCGAGGCTGGGGCACGCCGCCTGGGCGGCATCCGAGCCCCGAATCTCCCCCTCTAGTTTAGCCAGGGTGGTGCGAATGGAGAAAATAACGCCCGCCTATTTGGAATACTGAAACACAGAGTCCCTAAGGGCATTGGGAGAAAGACGCCAGGTGAAGGCCCGACGCTGAGAATTTGGAGGCCGGAGGAGGAGCTGGACCGGCGAGTGATCGGAAAGGGTGCGAGCCATGTGTTGGACGCCAGCGGCCCAGGACAAGACGTCCTGCGATGTGAGCCAAAGATCGATTCTCGACCAACAACCCCTCGCACCGGTAACGCAAGTGCCTACACGAGCGCCGGGGAGGAAATTACGCCAAACATCATAGAGCGAGTTATCAGTTAGGATTGACGTGAGAGCAGTGGCAGCGCGCGGGTGGGATGTGTAAGAGCCAGAGCGATCCAAGGTCGCAGAGAGAGTAACATTAAAATCCCCGCCCCAGACGATGGCCGCGGGACCGCAGGAGGAGATAAGGTGCCAGATGTGATGAAAGAACTCCGGATCGTCAGAGTTCGGGCCGTAAACCGCGGCAATGGTAACAGGTTGAGCCAGTAGTAGACTATGTAAAACAACATACCTTCCCTCCAAGTCAACAAGGGCTCGGGAGGTCTGCCAAGGGAGGCCGCGACGGAGAAGAATTGAGACTCCCCTAGCATTGGATGAGTAGGTGGAAGAGTGGGATTCCCCCCAGTGGCGAGATTGAAGTCTGGAGACCGAGCTGGGAAGCAGGTGCGTCTTCTGTAAAAGGCAAATGTCCACCCTGTGCCGCTGTAGATGTGCATGAATCAGGCGAGCCTTACGATGATCATGCAGGCCACAGACATTCCATGTCCAACAGGTTAATTCAGCCATAGGGAACGTGGCGGGAAGCAGCATTATGATGAGCGCGCAACAAAAGCAGCGCAGTCTTACACAGCACATATTTGATAGCGGGGAAAGTGAATAACCGCTGGGGGAGCGCATATAAGGGAGCGGCACAGGGGAGTAGAAACCACCCTCGGGCGGTTTCCAGCGACCAAGTGGCATCAAAGGGCAGCATAAGCTACTAATGGGCCAGCATGATTTGGAGGAAGTGACACAAGAGAAAAAGATCTCAGCAACCAGCAAGCTGTACAGTGGGGGGAGGTGACGCATAAGACAGTAGGAGTACCTATGAGGAATCGAGTGGAGCTGCAAGGCGTAGCTGGGAGGCACCAACTAGAAAAGACATAGAACATAGCACCATAGAAGAGTCGGATCCATACCAAATACAGGGTGATAGTGACCTGCAAAGATGTTGCGCAAATAGCACAATACAACAATAGACCAAATTATGAGTGCAAATACACAATGGCAACGAAGTGGTGCAGCGAGCTTCGTATCGTGTCAGAAACCAAACCAGAAGGAACCCCACCCAGCAAGCCCCTCCGCTCCCACACCACCTCCAACAACCCATACAGAAACAAACCCAACCACCCCACACCCTGCTCTGGTGCGTGATGGTGCCCTTGTCTCGAGCAGCACGGAGAATGGCATCGCGATCACGGAAGTTCAGTATCTTTGCCACAATGGGACGGGGAGGCAGGCCAGGGAGCGGGCCAAGGGAGCGGTGGGCACGTTCCACGACAAAGAAGGAGGAAAGGACATCCCCGAAGATCTCCCTGAGGAGTTGTTCTATAAAGTCTTCCATCTTGGAAATATTGGTGCACTCGGGAAGGCCCGTGATGCGAAGGTTACTCCGACGGGAATGGGCCTCCAAATCTTCATTCTTCTCATGGATTATGGCCAGGACTTTATCCAACTGGAGTAACCTCGGCCTGTCCTGTGGAGTCGAGGCGGGCAGATAACTGCTTGAGCTGGGAAGCGATGCCAGTAACGGTCGACTTGACCTCAAGCATAATCGCCTTCAGATCATCATCGCGGCCAGTGGGGGGCTCCAGCATCACAGCAGAGTAGGCACCGTCCGAGCATGCACCGTCCTGGCATGAGGACCTCCGTAGTTCAAAGGCTATCTTGGGTTGCTTAGGGTCAGACTTCCCCATGGCGGAGCACTATTCCGAATGGGCGCCAAGACACAAAGAGAGGGGGAAAGGCCGGCAGGGCTGGGAGGTGAACGGACAGTGGGATGCCGGCAAACTCGATCCCGGCTGGAAGGCATGAAGCAAAGGCGGGGGCCAGGAATGGGGGGGAGAGGCCAGGAGAATAATCCTTAGTCCAGGGGCCACAGCAAGGAGGGGCAGAACTGAGGCACATCGCAGCGTAGGGCCCCCTTGTCAAGACCAGCAGGTGGTAGGATTCAGGATCAGGTGCCAGGGCGCCCCCCCAAGGCCCCAACAGACAGACTAGGTGCAAAGAGGAGTCTGTGGGGGGGGTGGCACGCCCCCGAGACCAGCAGTAGGAGGCAAACCAGCCGGGCCCAAGCAATCGTAGGGCCCAGGAACAACCAGCAGGCAGAGCAGCCGAGAGCCAGAGCACTAGGGAGAGGAGAAGCGGCAGTGGGTGAAATTGGGCCCCCACGGCCAACAGCAAGACACAGCAGCCGACAAAGAACAGGGCACAGGAGCACCAATCCGTAGGGGGGCCGACGCAGCAGATGTGAGCTGCCCTGTGGAAAGGTGGACACCCAAGGCACTCACAAGGATGAGGGGTCCCGGGCCTGAGGATCCAAAGCAGGCGGGGGCACAAGAGCAAGGAAGGAGAGAGGCATCAGCCGGCACAGCGCTCCGTCACCGATAACAGGCCCTAGAGTCGGGAAGCAGGAGCGATGGTACAGAGCCGCAGGGAGGAGGCGCCCCAGGCGGCCCGGCAGCGGCAGCAGGCCAGCCACGCAGCTCCAAGCAGCAGTAACCCAGCAGAGTGCGGCAGGCAGCTCCCACTGGAGAGGAGGAACCAGCGAGGGGAGCGAGGGGGGGGCGCGCCGCACCCTCAGCCCAGCCAGCGCGCAGCCATGCCGGACAAAAGCAGCACCCTAGGCCGCAACCCCGCGGCAGCACCTCCCGGCCGGGCTGCACAGCAAGCGGCCCCATACCCCACCGGCAAACCCCCCCAGCGGAGGCACGACTCACCGCGGCAGATGGAGTCCAGAATCGGGGCGTCAGCACCACAGCGGAGACACCAGGAAAGCAGCAGCAGCTACGGTGGGATCAGAGGCGGCCCCACGGCGCAGGAGACCAGCACCAGCCACGAGGCAAGAATCCTGACCGGGGAGGCACGTAGAGGCACAGGATCGGGACAGGCAGGTGTGCAGTGCTCCCCATGGCAGAAAACAGCAGGTGATGGAGGCGATGTCACCAGGATAATGGCGGATAATGGTGCTTGGCCGGTAGAGCCCACTCAGAGTGCGGCCATCTTGCAGCCGGCCAAGCCAAGCCCCCCTCGTAGCCAGTGAGTCCTTGAAGCGCTCTGAGGCGTTGTCTGCCTTGTCGTCGAAAAGGCGACGGCCATCAAAGGGCACGTCCATCAAAGTGTTCTGGACATCCCCTAAATAGCCAGTGGACCTCATCCTGGCGAAGCGCCGAAGCCCTACCAACGTTGAAATAGTCCTGCCCAGAGAGTCGGCGATGTACAGTCCACAACGGACTGAAAACTTCGCTGCATCTCTCCTGGCGGCCATGACCTGGTAGAACACTGGTCAGACCTCCTCCGGACACTGAGGCAGCACCTGCGCCACCGTATCCCACACTGAGTGCGAATAACGGCCCAAGAGACATGCAGTGTTTACAGACCGCAGTCCTAAGCTAGCGGAAGAGAGGATTTTCTTACCAAGGTGGTCCAGCTTCTTGGATTCCCTTTCCGGTAGGGAAGGAGCTTTTGGTTGTGGAGGCTTGGACCACCAAGCTCTCTGGGGTGGGGTGTTGGGAGAGGAAAGTGGGGTCGCCCGGAGCCAGGCGGTGGCGTCGGGGGATCATCCTGTCCAAAGGACATCGATGAGGGCCTCATTAAAAGGCTCGCTGCCGGTTGTAGCATCTCAGTCAGGAGGTTAGTCCTGACCGCCAACTTAGGAAGCTCGCGGTTGAGAGCCTCGGCCACCCTACGCAACACCACAGCGTATGACGGTCCCTCCTCCGTAGCCACAGTAGGAGTGGACAACATGCCAAGGTCGGGAGAAGTGTCAAGACAACTGGCATCCCACAGTTCCTCTCTCCAGTCCTGCTCAGCATCTAACTGGTCAGTTAAAGGGTCACCTGGCCCCTCCTAGACCTCCTCACCCTACTCTGGCTGCCAATCTGGTTGAAAATGGCCAGGCTGGAACACAAGCACAAAAGTACGCCAGTCCAGCTTCGTGTCCATGTCGGGATGGAGCGGTACAAAAGGGGGTGGTGATGGACGGAGTGTCTGAATCAATCAAACACTCACACCCAGTCAAAAGATCTGGGTTTAATCCATCCCCGTTCTTTAGCCCACTCTGCCACTCCAGTTCAGACATGGCTATATGCAAATCAGTCTGACCCTGTGCCTCATGGGAACAGTCCAGCCCGAACTGCCAAGCCATGTCTTCCCTGGACCGGAATCAAGCTTCCGAGGACCGGTTTCTGGCATTCCAGCCGTCTTCAGCCCGGCTTGCTTGAATCCAGTGGCAAAGTGAGCAAGGGATTCACGTCTGAGCATACCCTGCCACACTTATGGCGGCCAAAAGCGGTACAAAATGGGGTGGTGATGGACGGAGCATCTGAATCAATCAAACACTCACACCCAGTCAAAAGATCTGGGTTTAATCCATCACCGTTCTTTAGCCCACTCTGCCACCCCAGTTCAGACATGGCTATATGCAAATCATTCTGACCCTGTGCCTCATGGGAACAGTCCAGCCCGAACTGCCAAGCCATGTCTTCCCTGGACCGGAATCAAGCTTCCGAGGACCGGTTTCTGGCATTCCAGCCGTCTTCTGCCCGGCTTGCTTGAATCCAGTGGCAAAGTGAGCAAGGGACTCACGTCTGAGCATACCCTGCCACACTTATGGCGGCCAAAAGCGGTACAAAAGGGGGTGGTGATGGACGGAGCATCTGAATCAATCAAACACTCACACCCAGTCAAAAGATCTGGGTTTAATCCATCACCGTTCTTTAGCCCACTCTGCCACCCCAGTTCCGACATGGCTATATGCAAATCAGTCTGACCCTGTGCCTCATGGGAACAGTCCAGCCCGAACTGCCAAGCCATGTCTTCCCTGGACCGGAATCAAGCTTCCGAGGACCGGTTTCAGGCATTCCAGCCGTCTCCAGCCCAGCTTGCTTGAATCCAGTGGCAAAGTAAGCAAGGGACTCACGTCTGAGCATACCCTGCCACACTTATGGCGGCCAAAAGCGGTACAAAAGGGGGTGGTGATGGACGGAGCATCTGAATCAATCAAACACTCACACTCAGTCAAAAGATCTGGGTTTAATCCATCACCGTTCTTTAGCCCACTCTGCCACCCCAGTTTAGACATGGCTATATGCAAATCAGTCTGACCCTGTGCCTCATGGGAACAGTCCAGCCCGAACTGCCAAGCCATGTCTTCCCTGGACCGGAATCAAGCTTCCGAGGACCGGTTTCTGGCATTCCAGCCGTCTTCAGCCCGGCTTGCTTGAATCCAGTGGCAAAGTGAGCAAGGGACTCACGTCTGAGCATACCCTGCCACACGTATGGCGGCCAAAAGCGGTACAAAATGGGGTGGTGATGGACGGAGCATCTGAATCAATCAAACACTCACACCCAGTCAAAAGATCTGGGTTTAATCCATCACCGTTCTTTAGCCCACTCTGCCACCCCAGTTCAGACATGGCTATATGCAAATCAGTCTGACCCTGTGCCTCATGGGAACAGTCCAGCCCGAACTGCCAAGCCATGTCTTCCCTGGACCGGAATCAAGCTTCCGAGGACCGGTTTCTTGCATTCCAGCCGCCTTCAGCCCGGCTTGCTTGAATCCAGTGGCAAAGTGAGCAAGGGACTCACGTCTGAGCATACCCTGCCACACGTATGGTGGCCAAAAGCGGTACAAAAGGGGGTGGTGATGGACGGAGCATCTGAATCAATCAAACACTCACACCCAGTCAAAAGATCTGGGTTTAATCCATCACCGTTTTTTAGACCACTCTGCCACCCCAGTTCAGACATGGCTATATGCAAATCAGTCTGACCCTGTGCCTCATGGGAACAGTCCAGCCCGAACTGCCAAGCCATGTCTTCCCTGGACCGGAATCAAGCTTCGGAGGACCGGTTTCTGGCACTCCAGCCGTCTTCAGCCCGGCTTGCTTGAATCCAGTGGCAAAGTGAGCAAGGGACTCACGTCTGAGCATACCCTGCACACGTATGGCAGCCAAAAGCGGTACAAAAGGGGGTGGTAATGGACGGAGCATCTGAATCAATCAAACACTCACACCCAGTCAAAAGATCTGGGTTTAATCCATCACCGTTCTTTAGCCCACTCTGCCACCCCAGTTCAGACATGGCTATATGCAAATCAGTCTGACCCTGTGCCTCATGGGAACAGTCCAGCCCGAACTGCCAAGCCATGTCTTCCCTGGACCGGAATCAAGCTTCCGAGGACCGGTTTCTGGTATTCCAGCCATCTTCAGCCCGGCTTGCTTGAATCCAGTGGCAAAGTGAGCAAGGGACTCAGGAGGTTAGTCCTGACCGCCACCTTAGGAAGCTCGAGGTTGAGAGCCTCGGCCACCCTACGCAACACCACAGCGTATGATGGTCCCTCCTCCGTAGCCACGTTAGGAGTGGACAACATGCCACGGTCGGGAGAAATGTCAAGACAACTGGCATCCCACAGTTCCTCTCTCCAGTCCTGCTCAGCATCTAACTTGTCAGTTAAAGGGTCAC
Source organism: Lissotriton helveticus (assembly GCF_964261635.1). Lineage (NCBI taxonomy): Eukaryota > Metazoa > Chordata > Amphibia > Caudata > Salamandridae > Lissotriton > Lissotriton helveticus. The sequence continues at coordinate 1,275,335,255 of NC_136057.1, forward strand.
CTGGCCCCTCCTAGTCTTCCTCGCCCTACTCTGGCTGCCAATCTGGTTGAAAATGGCCAGTCTGGAACACAGGCACAAAAGTACGCCAGTCCAGCTTCGTGTCCATGTCGGGATGGAGGCCAGGGACAACGGCGACCGTGGAGCCGACCGGTGCCGAACGCGGTAGTAGTGCCGAAGGAAGCGGCGCCGATGGAGGTGTAACTAGGTCAACCGCCGCTGATCCGGATCCAGGCCAGGATCCAAGGGGGGCCTGCGGTGCCAGGGCCGGAGCCGCTGGCAAGGAAGACCTAGGCCCCCCAACCGAGTCTGTGGGGCCTGAAGGCACGCCGGCGGGTCGCTCCAACCAAAGATGGCATGCATCGCCTCGTAAAACGTACGAAGCTGGGTGGGAGTCAACCCGGGTCCTGGAAAGGGAGGGAAGCACGGAGTCGACCCTTCGGGAACCCGCATGCCTCGTCGGATCGGCCGACCGACGAGGAGAAGTCGAAGAGCGACGATGCTTCTTGGTCTTTTTATGCTTCGAATTACCCGACCCGAGTGCAAAGACTTCGATGATTTGGAACCGGAATGGTGATGGCTCCGCGACCGGGACCTCGAACGGCGTGAAACCGACTGTCGGCATTCAAGCAGCTTTCCGGACAGCTCCCACAAAGCCTTTGGCACCATCAACCGACAGTGAGAGCACGACTTGGGGTCGTGGTTGTGGTCCAGGCAAAAGAGGCACACGCGGTGCAGATCCATTACTGGCATCAGCAGGTTACAGGAACGGCAGACCTTAAAACCGGGCATCCCTTGTGCACCTGTTTAGAGTCAAAGACTCAAAACAAGTTGTTGACAAAAGTAGAGAAAAACATAGTCAAAAAATCACTGAGGTTCCCCTCTTCCCGGATCTGCGCTGGCTGGTGTGGAAAAATAAAGAACTTGCGTCAGCGCGCGAGGGCTACATCTAAGTAGCGAGCTCGACATCATCCCGGCAACCACGACGCCGACGACGGACGCGGAGCCGGCCGACGTCACCTTCCGAAGAGCAGAGGTACTGCTGACGAAAAAACTTTCCAGATCCAGTCTGACTCCTGGGGGCAATTCTAAGGTAAGGAATCTATAACTAACATGTTCTTTTCAGATTCTTAAGGTATATCAAGCTTGTGCATTCATCTACTTGTAAGAACTAGAAATCGTACATGTCTATCAGGGGACAATCCTCATCTCAGGTATTTGGGATAAGCAAATTCCCCCGGAACGATTAAATAAGTATTGTAACACAAAGCGTGGCAAAAGAAATGGTTACTTACTTGCATTCCTGTTTCTGCAACTTCACTCAAGTTATGAACACTACAATAATTCCTGGCTGCATGCTGGGACCCCAGAACACTCAAAAGCAATTACAATTTAGGTGCAAAAATCAGCATAATTAAGATTATGTAGCAACTAACAAACTCCTATCCCTGGATTGACATTTTCCTGGTAATAACAAATCGCAAGTTTCAAGCCTTTTTGAACCACTACACTGAAGCATCACACCTAGGAACTGCTGCCTAGGGTGTGAAGAAAAAAAAAGAGGATTGATAGGCTTAACATTACCGCTAAAGTAAAAAGGCAAGTCATGCCTTTAAAAAGAAAGAGGTTACAACCGCAGATCCCTCACATTTTGAGTATTACCTAGGTATCAGACTGAATCTGGAAACTGTTCCGCAATGCTTCTGCTCACCAGAAGGTGGCGCTGTGCAGATCCGCATTGACGGCCTTTCACTCTTAAAATGATATGTATGGCGTATATAGGCTAAACTCCTGCACGCTGGCATCAGTTGCTTTCAAGACTGTCTGTGCCCCCATACGCAGCGACCCAAAAAGCAAATCAGTAGACAGTTTGTGGATTCCTGCACTCTTATTAAGGGTAGGGTCCAACCACAGAACGGGAAGGCTAGGAGCTTTGGTAAGGAATCTGCGACTAGATAGAATATCTACCAGAAAAAGTTACCGAAGTTAAGTGACTTGCTCTTCTGATAGAGACTTCTAGCCGTAGATTCCTCCCCTTTTGAATAGATACCAGAGCAGTACCCAAGAGGAGGAGGGGCTGTGGAAGGACTTCAACTAGGAAGTCCTGCAGAACAGTGGACTTGGCTGTCCTGAAAATAATGCATCATGAATGTCTGGAGGAACACCCACGTAGATGCCTGGCAGATGTCTAGGACAGGGACTCAGCGTGCTAACACAGTGATAGCAGCTTTGGCTATGGTGGACTGGGCACACAGTCCGTCCGGATGCTGCTTTTTCACCAGAGCGAAAAAAAATTTAATGCAGAGCACAATCCAGAGTGAGACTGTACACTTCCGCACAGCCTTTCCTTTTTTCTGTCTGGCGAATCCCACAAAAAACTGATTGTCTGGCTGGTGGCCTTTGGTGAGATCGATGTAGAAGGTGAGCGGTCTCTTAGGGTCCAAGCGACAAAGCCTTCCTCATCTTCTGAGGGGTGAGGTGGAACATAGAATGCCGGCAGTGTGATGAATTGGCCGACTTGGAACCGCATCACAACTTTCGAGAGGAAAGAAATGCCATAGTATGCAGAACCAGCTTGTCGGAGAAGAAGGTAGATCCTGAAGCTGACACATATTCCGTGTGGAACTGATGACAAATAGGAACACAGTTTTGATGGTGGGAAGCTGTACAGGACAACTTTCGAGCAGCTCAAATGGAGTACACATCAGATATGTAAGGCAATATTGAGATCCCATTGGAGCAGCAGTAAAGAAGAAGGGGGAAACATGTGTTGCAGCCCTTTCAAAAAACGTATATACAGTAGGTGATTTAAATAAAGAGGGCAGGCAATTGCTCGAAAGCAGAGAGGGCTGAAAGATAACCTTCAACTGTGCCAAAAGCAAGGCCTTACTCGGCAAAACACAGAACAAATAAGACATCAGGCAGTTTGGCCTGGAGGGGGTCAATCTATCGGGCACAGCATCAAACCACAAATTTGTTCCAATAAGTTATAACATTTTTGTTGAGGGATGCCTGGCTGCCAAGATGGCATCAACCACCTCCAGAGGAAGGTTGAAGGTACCGCAGCTCAATCTCCACGCTTGAAGGTGGAGGTTGCGAAGGCTGGGGCAGAGACCTTGGTCGTTCTGCTGTGACAGCAGATCCTCCTGGAAGGGGCAGACTGATTGGAGGACACATGCTCAAGCTCAGGAGTTCTGGATACTAGACCCTCCGTGCACAGTCTGGACCTACTAGGATGACTTGGGACAGATCTTCTTGAGAACTCGGGGTAAAAGTGGTATCACTGTGTAGGCATACAGGAGTCCTGAGTGCCAATCGAGGCATAATGGGTCTCCAAGTGAGAAATGCCTTGGAAACTCCAATGTTCAGAAGTGCTGACATGGTGCCTTCTTGATGGTGGTGAACAGATCGAGTCAAGGCTCTCAGCACTCGAGGAAGACACCTTGTGTGTATCTGTCATTTGTGCACTGCTATGAACCGACGGTTCAGCTTGTCTGCCCTGGCATTCAACGATCCTGCCACGTGGCTCATCACCAGGAAAATTCTTTGGTGGTCCAGTCATTTCCAGAGGCACAACGCCTCCTGGCAAATGTGCCATGGTCCCACCCCGCTTGTTGCAATATCAAAAGGCACTCAGGTGTTATCCGTGAGCATCTGCCAAACGGATGGGCCTCAGCTAAAGAAGGCTGATATGGAGCTGGGACTCCAACCAGACCCCAGAGGCCTCTTTCTGATCGCCACCTCTGCCAGATAGCCGCCCCAACACAGAAGCAATGCATGAGTCACCACTGTCAGTTTTGGGTGGTAAAGGAAGAGTGGTCTACCACTGATCCAATCACCATCCAGTAGCCCCCACTGCAGATCTTTTGCAGTTTCCTCCAAAATCTGGACATGATCGGAGAGGTACCCTTGATGTACGGCCCACTGGGATTCAAACCTCACTGCAGAGCCCGCATATGCCACTTAGTGTGCTCGACCAGCAGGATGCAAGTGGCCATAAGCCCCAGCTGCCTCAGAGTTGACCTCACTGAAATACAGGACTGAGGTTGAAAGATCAGGATCATAGCCTGAATGTCATGGACTCCCTTAAGAGGGGAACGGTATGAAACGGAACAATGCCCAGAATAGCTGTGATGAAACTTAGCCTTTGGGAAGGAGTCAGGTGTGACTTTGGCATGTTTATAGTGAATTCAGTTCAAACAGGCTTTATTAGACAAATAGTCATAAAAGCACATAAAACATATGTACTATTTACAATACATATATCGCACACAGAATATGTAAAAATAGGCTTGTTCGAACACTGGACAATTACTCAAATATAATTAATTAGCAAGTAATTCATAATATTCCAGGAACAATCTCTCCCACACCAGATGATCAATCCTGGCACAGAGCGTTTCATTTAATAAAAACCTGTGACTAAAAAGCATGGGAAATATTATAGGAAGAGAATAATACTATTGGGGAACACTATTTAAAAAAAAAAAAAAGGAACAATGATACTTTTACCGTTAAACCAGACAAATATTTAAAATCACTAGCATGCACATCATTAGACAGAGATACAGTTTGACCTGATTATCCACATCCACCCTAAATATTTGGCAACTGCTATGTAGATTGGGGATGTGGTATCAGTACGCAGAATTCTTTCAGATGCCAAGCTACTTCTTGTCCCTAAAAGTTTGCCTATGGGCCTTAACCACGCCCTTCGCGGGGTATCATACGCTGGGCAGGCATATTGCATGTGCGCAACTGATTAAATGCGTGCTAGACAGCTTGGACACTTACTATCAGATGATTTGTTCCACCTTAATGTAAAGGACCTTAAGGGGAGCGTACACGCTCTCTGCTGAAAGTAAAGCTTCCTGTCTAATGGAACAGTATCCCAATATAGTTCTAACCTCGGGGTACATTTATAGTGAATTAAAAAGCTGACAGGTTTGCTGTAGCCTGGAGGTGGTTGACGACTGCCAGGGATGAGCCCGCCTTCAACAGCCAGTCGTTGAGGTAGGAGGAGAGTGGCACCCTTGACCTCTGAAGGTGATCTGCTACCACTGCCTTCACCTTTGTGAACACCTGAGGGGCACTGGTGAGATCAAAGGGGAGCACCAATGTGCCAGCAGAAAGGGAATATGGAATTAGATGTCCTGCAGGTGCATTGCCACCATCCAGTCTCAAGGGTCGAGGGTAGACAAGACCAGGGCCAGTGTGAGTATGCTTAATTTCTACATTTGGAGGAAGAGATTGAGAATGAGTAGATTTAGAATGGGCCGAAGGCACCTGCCTTTCTATGGCACCAGAAAGTAGCGGGATTAACAACCATGTCCTTCTTGTAGAGAAGCCCCTTTGGCCAAAAGCACTGGCACTTCCTGCCACAAAAAGGAGGTGTGGTCCTCCGTCAGTCATTGAGTGGACAGTGGAAGGAGTGTCAGGGACAAAAGGAAGGAATAGCCTCTGTGAACAATTTGTACGACCGAGCAGAACGCTGACCTTGGCTACACGGTGGTGGGCACCACAGCCTCTCCCTCGAAACTGTTCGGTTCCCTTTTGAGGTGGGATAGGGTGGCGGAAGGGAATGCATCTGAAAAGCCACAAAAGGAACATTGGATGTGTTGTTGGCGAGACGGTGGAAAACCCCAGAGAACGAGCAGAAGCCCTACTCTCTTTAAAATGTTTAAGGACTAAGTCAGCAGTGACTCCAAACAAACAAATCCCATTGAAGAGCATGTCCATAAAGTAGGAAGGGACTTTGTTCAAGAACCCAGTGGATCATAGCCACGTATGGCGGCGAATGGCAACACTAATGCCTATGGCACGCCTAATGAAGTTGGTGGTGTCCAAGCCACACAAATCATGAACTTGGCTACATCATGTCCTTCCTGGATGGCCTGTGAGAGAACAGTACGATGGTCTTCTGGAAAACCAGAGCTGATGCATGCCACAGAGTCCCAAAGGGCATGGTAATAATGTCCCAGTAAACAGGAGGAGTTGACTGACCACAGTGACAAACTGTCGGAGGAGAACAAGCGCTTTCTAATAGTCTCCACTCTCCTAGATTCCCAGTCAGCGGGAGTGGCTGGAAAATTGTTTAGGTTGATCTGGCTATTGGAAGCTTAAACCACAATGCTTTCCGGAGAAGGGTGCAGAGATAGAACGGCGGATTGCCTGCTGAAGGGTGGCGGCGACTGGCTATTAGCCAATTAACTGGAGGGTGGTACAGGGTTTAGCGAAGGCCCCTAGACGGGGATGACCTTCAAGTTCATCGCTACGCAGTCTCTGCAGGTTTATGAGCAGTGGCCCAACACCAGGCAGATCTTATGGGGATCCATCACAGACATCTGCTTGTGACAGTCCTTGCAGGGATTATAACCAGTTGCCTTAGGGGGTAACATCCCCTTGCACACTGAAGAAATTTGGAAAACAAAACGAGAGAAGCTCTGGATCTACCGTTGGAGGTGCGGGAAGAAAGGAACGGATATCAGTGTGCGGAAGTGGTGCCTATATAAGCCCCACATGTTATTTCTAGAGAGAACAACTTAAGTGCGGAGCCACAGGCCACCACCTTCCAGAGTGCAGAGGCACTGGTGAAAGGTTTCTGGATCCACTCCGAAGCATGGGGAATATTACAATAGTGAGTATTCTGCAGTTAAAAGTCTATATCAGAAGTTGCAAACTTTATCCTACCAGGTGGAGAGCTCCCCCAGAAAGGCACGAGGGTCATCTATGACTTCAATGAAAACTGCTACCATGCTGAACAAGGAATAGAAGCAAGTAACCATTTATTCTACATCGCAGATCTTCACTGAGCGCCACAGATGTTAGAATACAGTAGCAAGCAAATTATTTTCGTTACGGCACATGACCACAAGGGATACAAAGGAAATCTATCACAGGTTCGTGAACATAAAAAATATAATGAAACTTTAGGATAATAAATTCTATAGGAAGAGAATAATACTATTGGGGAACACTATTTAAAAAAAAAAAAAAGGAACAATGATACTTTTACCGTTAAACCAGACAAATATTTAAAATCACTAGCATGCACATCATTAGACAGAGATACAGTTTGACCTGATTATCCACATCCACCCTAAATATTTGGCAACTGCTATGTAGATTGGGGATGTGGTATCAGTACGCAGAATTCTTTCAGATGCCAAGCTACTTCTTGTCCCTAAAAGTTTGCCTATGGGCCTTAACCACGCCCTTCGCGGAGTATCATACGCTGGGCAGGCATATTGCATGTGCGCAACTGATTCAATGCGTGCTAGACAGCTTAGACACTTACTATCAGATGATTTGTTCCACCTTAATGTAAAGGACCTTAAGGGGAGCGTACACCTCTCTGCTGAAAGTAAAGCTTCCTGTCTAATGGAACAGTATCCCAATATAGTTCTAACCTCGGGGTACATTTATAGTGAATTGAAAAGCTGACAGGTTTGCTGTAGCCTGGAGGTGGTTGACGACTGCCAGGGATGAGCCCGCCTTCAACAGCCAGTCGTTGAGGTAGGAGGAGAGTGGCACCCTTGACCTCTGAAGGTGATCTGCTACCACTGCCATCACCTTTCGGAACACCTGAGGGGCACTGGTGAGATCAAAGGGGAGCACCAATGTGCCAGCAGAAAGGGAATATGGAATTAGATGTCCTGCAGGTGCATTGCCACCATCCAGTCTCAAGGGTCGAGGGTAGACAAGACCAGGGCCAGTGTGAGTATCCTTAATTTCTACATTTGGAGGAAGAGATTGAGAATGTGTAGATTTAGAATGGGCCGAAGGCACCTGCCTTTCTATGGCACCAGAAAGTAGCGGGATTAACAACCATGTCCTTCTTGTAGAGAAGCCCCTTTGGCCAAAAGCACTGGCACTTCCTGCCACAAAAAGGAGGCGTGGTCCTCCGTCAGTCATTGAGTGGACAGTGGAAGGAGTGTCAGGGACAAAAGGAAGGAATAGCCTCTGTGAACAATTTGTACGACCGAGCAGAACGCTGACCTTGGCTACACGGTGGTGGGCACCACAGCCTCTCCCTCGAAACTGTTCGGTTCCCTTTTGAGGTGGGATAGGGTGGCGGAAGGGAATGCATCTGAAAAGCCAAAAAGGAACATTGGATGTGTTGTTGGCGAGACGGTGGAAAACCCCAGAGAACGAGCAGAAGCCCTACTCTCTTTAAAATGTTTAAGGACTAAGTCAGCAGTGACTCCAAACAAACAAATCCCATCGAAGAGCATGTCCATAAAGTAGGAAGGGACTTTGTTCAAGAACCCAGTGGATCATAGCCACGTATGGTGGCGAATGGCAACACTAATGCCTATGGCACGCCTAATGAAGTTGGTGGTGTCCAAGCCACACAAATCATGAACTTGGCTACATCATGTCCTTCCTGGATGGCCTGTGAGAGAACAGTACGATGGTCTTCTGGAAAACCAGAGCTGATGCATGCCACAGAGTCCCAAAGGGCATGGTAATAATGTCCCAGTAAACAGGAGGAGTTGACTTACCACAGTGACAAACTGTCGGAGGAGAACAAGCGCTTTCTAATAGTCTCCACTCTCCTAGATTCCCAGTCAGCGGGAGTGGCTGGAAAATTGTTTAGGTTGATCTGGCTATTGGAAGCTTAAACCACAATGCTTTCCGGAGAAGGGTGCAGAGATAGAACGGCGGATTGCCTGCTGAAGGGTGGCGGCGACTGGCTATTAGCCAGTTAACTGGAGGGTGGTACAGGGTTTAGCGAAGGCCCCTAGACGGGGATGACCTTCAAGTTCATCGCTACGCAGTCTCTGCAGGTTTATGAGCAGTGGCCCAACACCAGGCAGATCTTATGGGGATCCATCACAGACATCTGCTTGTGACAGTCCTTGCAGGGATTATAACCAGTTGCCTTAGGGGGTAACATCCCCTTGCACACTGAAGAAATTTGGAAAACAAAACGAGAGAAGCTCTGGATCTACCGTTGGAGGTGCGGGAAGAAAGTAACGGATATCAGTGTGCGGAAGTGATGCCTATATAAGCCCCACATGTTATTTCTAGAGAGAACAACTTAAGTGCGGAGCCACAGGCCACCACCTTCCAGAGTGCAGAGGCACTGGTGAAAGGTTTCTGGATCCACTCCGAAGCATGGGGAATATTACAATAGTGAGTATTCTGCAGTTAAAAGTCTATATCAGAAGTTGCAATCTTTATCCTGCCAGGTGGAGAGCTCCCCCAGAAAGGCACGAGGGTCATCTATGACTTCAATGAAAACTGCTACCATGCTGAACAAGGAATAGAAGCAAGTAACCATTTCTTCTACATCGCAGATCTTCACTGAGCGCCACAGATGTTAGAATACAGTAGCAAGCAAATTATTTTTGTTACGGCACATGACCACAAGGGATACAAAGGAAATCTATCACAGGTTCGTGAACAAAAAAAATATAATGAAACTTTAGGATAATAAATTCTAGAGCACAGCTTGACCCACACCAGAATAAGCTTTTGTGTCCAAGTTAAGCTTGTAAACATATGTGCAGATTTCCAAAAGTCTGCTCAACAACTTTCCACTAATGGAATATCCCACAATGAAGCTAAAGGAGCTGCTTTCCCTTACGTTAAGTTTATGTGGTAAAGGTTTGTTTGCCCACTGATAACATAAGGAAATACAAGCCACGATCGAGTGAGAGTTTGACTGTTTGAATGTCGCTAAGGCCGTACATAGTAAATCGAAGCTAATGTAAAGCTCATTATAGTTATAGAATGATCTATACTTTGGGTAAAAATAAAGAATGGGTTCATAACCACTCTACTGGAATGAATGGCCACATGATGTCTACCGCCTATAGTATTTGTACCCTACTAACCTTTCGGGTAGATGTAATAAAAATCAAGAAGGCTAGCAAGGTGCTGCAATAAAGCCTTGTGGATGGTTCACAGGAAGGACCCATTCATATACATAGTCCTAAATTGAGTAGTTCCCATGGTCGATTACATTCAAACAGCACGGTTATGATGCAACACTGCGATTCGCTAATAAATGTCATCAAATATTGGACAGACAAATGAGACCCGAACAGGTACTAGATGCATACAAGTTACTATAAGTGTAATCAATTATATAGTACTTATTTGTTTTTGCTATGTTAAAAAGCAAATAAAAATTCTCTAAAAATCGTTTCTTCACGTAAAAGTTCTATTATCATAATATGACACTACATCCCAGTTGTGCAAATTTACGCAATCTTCTTTTCCCTCTCATACTTTACTTTAGGTAATAAGATAAGTTAAACCATCACCTTTATTTTTGTGGGCAGCTATTTGCACTGCCTAAATATATAACACATTTTCAGGATATGCAGGACTTTATCTTGAGCATGGCCTACAGCATGAGTAAGGGTAACTACTGTTCCCAGGAACCTTAGATAAATGCATGAAGTTTCACGCACATGTCATGACACATACCTGACACAAGGAGAAGGGCAGTTTCTTTGCGCCTACTCATGCCATACACACACAGGCCATCACATAGAGCAAAAAGCAGTAATCAATACAAAAGACTTTTGAAATATTTAGCTATTTTTGTGGCATGGCACCGTTCAAGAAGTTAAGGGGCACAAACTGAAATTATGGCAAACAAGCATTCCTCTTACGTGTAGTTAAAATTATCAGCCAATGCTGAATAAACTGAACCGTAACAGACTTTACATTATCTATTCTTGATCTACAATATCTGACATGCTCCCTTCCTACTCCTGTGCAGACGAATATTTATAGGCTTTGCGTGAGACTTAACACGTATGAAAATAATGCATCGCTTTGGCATGCAGTGCAGTGTACCCATTTATCTGTTTACACGCTACGTGTATTTATATGTAGTTTGTTACACTGTATATACCTGCTTTTACTGGCTGGTAACAGGATATATGGGGGTGTAAAACGCATTAGTATATGTACAAGGTGCACCATCTATTAATTTACATATCAAGTGTGTTAAACAATGCATCCTTTGTTTGAGTAGGAAAATACAAGTGTGTGTACATGTCTTATATGTAAGTCACCCCTACAGCAGGCCTTGGATCCCTAAGGCACAGTGCATTATAATACATCCGAGGGAACATCTGCATGAGCACATATGCCTCTGTGATGTCTAGTTCTATTAGTAAAACATTGCAAGTGATCATGCAGCCATCTTGAGTATACTGAATGGGCACTGGTCATTAAGAGTTACCCAGCTAACCGATGTCTGCACTGACACAAATGGTGTTTTGGATCAAACACCTCGTCTTAATAAATCTGTACTGATTCCAGTACCAGATGTATTATTAAATGCACCCAGATAGCACCTTAGAGGAGCTGGCTGACTGGTATCGCCCAGCCTGCCACTAAAGCAGAGTGTCTGACCTGCTGTATGTGAGAGCCTGCACTCTTATAGGTCAGAAACAATGCCTAATGCTACAGAAGGTGTTCACACCTCCCCCAGCAGGATGGCTAGTAAATTAGCATGTGAAGGTCAGAGGCTTCAAAGCCTATGCAGCCCTTGATATGCAACAACGGCTTCACTCCAGCCCTGGGGAACGCTACATCCTGCCCTGAGGCCCATTTTGCACCAGAGCAGGAAGGAAATTAGTTAGTCAAAAGGAGTGTCACTCTTTAGGGCTAGGCACATCCCTGAGGTGCAGGTGCTGCGGGTCCGTCGAAGGCGCTGTGGATCAGTCCAAGGGCCAGGTCTTGAGGTCCTTCCTGAACTGAGGCAGAGATGGTGATTGCCTGAGGTGGAAAGGTAGGGTGTCCCAGGTCGTTGCAGCGAGGTAGGAGAAGGATTTTCCTCCAGCTGTGGTCTTGCAGATACGTGGGATGGTGGCCAGGGCCAGTTGGGTGGAGTAGAGGTCTCTGGTGGGTGTGTGGATTGCGAGGCGGTGGTTGAGATATACAGTTCCTGCATCGAGTAGGGCTTTGAAGGCATGTGTGAGGAGCTTGAAGGTGATTCTTCTGTTGACTGGGAGCCAGTGGAGGTCTTTCAGGTTGCTGGTGATGTGACTGCGATGGGGTATGTTGCGGAAGAGTCTGGCAGAGGCATTCTGGATGCTCTGCAGTTTCTTGATGAGTTTCTGGGTGATATCGGCATAGAGTGCGTAGCCTTAGTCAATTATGCTGCTGAGTACATGCATGACAGTTTTTTGGGCTCAGTGGGAATCCACTTGAAGATCTTTCAGAGTAGGCATAGCGTGTGGAAGCAGAATGATGACATGGCATTGATCTGGAGGTTTATGGCGAGCGGGGAGTCTGTACCCTTTGCATGGTGTGCCCTTACATTGGCACAACCACATAGAAAGCAAAGCTTCCTACAGTACATGGTTGTGGTTCATTGTCAGTAGAGGCTTCAGGCAAATGTGATTCTCCTCCCAATAGGACCAGTAATTTTGTGAATCAATATTGTGTGGGCAATCTCGTGGCAATCAAAATCAATGGCCATGGTTCCCTTCTTACTCTGCTGAGAAGTCTTGGGATCAACTGGGGTGGGGAAAAGTATGAGCAAAGATCCCTGACCATCGGATCAAAATCGCATTCCCCTATGACCCCTGTTGTGGGTGCCAACTTACATAAAACTGGTATTTTCGATTTTACTTTGTCACAAACTGATCTTGCTTTGGTCTGAACCAGTGATCAAAAATAATGTCCAGAGCTTCCTGGTTGAGCTCCCATTCATGACAGATGTTCTTGGTTCTGCTCAATGTATCTGCTAGAACACCTATTGTTCCAAGAACATGTTCCATTCTGCCTGAAATGTGCTCTTGTAGAGAGCACTTCCAAATCGCCTGAGCTTCTTGTGGTAGTGCTGGTGATTTTGTACCACTGTAGGAGGCTGCCTCAGTATATGGTGTACACTAAGTCTGGGTGGTAAACTCCGCTATGCTCGTGGATTTTGCGTAGTTTTCCACGTTACGCAGAGCTCGCGGAGTTCCGAAAAACTCGCAGAGCAGAGTTTTTCCTCACTCGCACTCATCAACATCAAGTCGGCGAGCCGCGAGAAGGGAAATCCACTTACGGTGAGATTTTTCCTCATTCGTGCTCGTCAACGTCAAGTTGGTGAGTGCAAGCTAGGGAAATCAACAGCTAGGCGAGATTTCTCAACGTGGGGGGTCGGATTTCTCAATACGAGTGGCTGCGTAGCTCGACAGCTCGCATTGAGAAACCATCTGCTCGCGTTGAGAAAGCTGCCGCTCTGTGGAAAATCTACTCAAGCAGCAGAAAGGAAGCTTCGCCCAGGTTTAGTTTACACCTGTTAGTGAGGCAACTTGCACTGAGTCATGATAGTGGTAATGGTCCCCAATAGCCAAAGCTTTTAAGGTCTACCTGTGGAGAGCAGCTAAGGCTTATTCAACAGGGTGTAAGAAGTGGGTAAATTACCACACAGTTAGTCAGCGAAGCTTACACACAAAAAGAAACCACACCAGTGTTAGAAAAATGGCTTTTATTTATTATACACCAACACTAGAACTACTTTTGCATTTCTCCTATCCGGGATATCAATACACATAGAAATATGCTTCAAAAAAGGTAAGTAAGCACATAAAATATATAGACCCCTATAGGGGGAGCTAAACCAAAAATAGAATGCAAGGTGAACACCAAACCAGGACCACCACCCAAAGAACTAGGGACCAAGGGGAGCACAGAACCACCACAGGTAAGTAGTTAACCGTTACTAGGCACCTGTGTACAGAGGTGATACCCACGGTCAGTGTCCATGGGATAATATAGGTAAGTCATAACTGGAGATTTAAGGATTGAGGACCCTTCCCAGAGGATCCAGAGGAAAGTCTTTAGAAATAGGAAGGTTGGAGGACACCCCCACTCGTGGATACCCAGGGAATCAGGATAACCACATCAGGGAGCCCGGGTACATAGGTGCCAACTGGAATTGGAACCGCCCGTTGTCGTCAATCGGGAACCTCAGATACCCAGTGGCTACAGAGTCTCGTGGACCAGGTCAGTGGAACCCAGACATGGATTCAGACGAGGAATACCTGCAAAAGAGGGGACAGAGTTCAAACCGCCCAGAGACATCCAGGAGGATGATGCCAGCCATTGTAGGAGGTACTTTGCAGTAGCACAGAAGTGTTGAAGATGCAGCTGTGGAGCCCAGGCGATGATGTAGACGCTCAGGAGACGTCCGTGAGCTGTCCCATGACGGTTGTCGAGATGCAGGAAGGTCCACCAACAAGCCTTGTTAAAAGCAACAGATATGATGCATGAAGAGGAACTCACCCAGTAGGTCAGGACAGGCCCATAGCAAGCAGGAGAGCCAGCAGGAATTGATGGAGACCCCAAGAGGACCCTCTGGCAGCAGGCACAGGGACTCACAGGGAGGCGTCAGCAACACAGACAAAGATGGAAGTCCACATCGCAGGAGATGCAGTGAGATCGACACTCCAGGAGCTGCGGGATGCTGAAGGCTGGGCTGTCTTGGAGTGTGAAGATCTTTTGTCAGGAGAGCTAACAAGCCTTGGCAATGGCAAACAGACGCGGTGCACAGGGATATGGTTCCGGTCGACAGGAGAGGGACTGCAATCTTCCAAGCTTCAGGAACGACTGGCCAGGCTTCTGGAGAGCCAACAAACCACCACCTGTGTTATAGAGCCAGGAGGTGTCCGTGTGACCGCATGATCCGCGAGTTGGTTGTTGCCTTTAAGATGCCTGCAGATGCAGTGGAGTGACTCCTTCAATCCAAGCGAGAATGCTTCTTGCTATTTTGATGCATGCAGAGTTGTGGGCGATTCTGGAGATGCACAGCCAAAGAGGTTGTAGAACTTGGAAGAGCACGGAGACAAAGCTGCAGTAGGAGTCTTACTGCCAGGGGCAGTCTTGTCTTTGTTCCCAGCTCACTTCCAGCAGCAGAATTCGGTGCCCAACAGAAAATAGTCTCGAGACAAATTTTCAGGGGAAGTCAGTCAGTTCCTCAGAAAAGAGGTAGATCTACTTCTGCGGCGACCCACCTGTCAGGAGGGGTCAGAAATGCTACTCTGGTGAACTGACCAGTCAGATGCCTCTGCCCATTTAACTTTCAAGATGGCAGTATCAAGTGACCACCTGGAAGAGCTCTGAGCAACCCCCAGGGGAGGAGCTGGACAAGGGGGAGGACACGCCCCAGTCCTTTGGTTAGTTTTGCGCCAGAGCAGAAGCCAAGGGCTTCTGGACTGGGTAAAATCGGTTTATGCAAGGTGAGCACCATATGAGCTCTTCAAAGCAGTCTGGAGGTGCTTGGGGGCATCCCACCCTCGTCGAAGACACCTAATTCTAAAGGAGAGGTGGCTACACCTCTCCCCTGCAGGAAATCCTTTGTTCTGCTTTCCCCTTCTTGAGTTAAGCTCACCAGCAGGAGGGCAGAACAGTGTCTGAGTTTGGCAGCAGAACTAGCTTGCCCGCTGACCCTGCAAGGCTAAAAAGAAAGACTTGGGGGGGTCCTCTAAAGAGCACCCCCAGGTCATGGTATTATGCAACTAACACTGGGATCGGTGTAGTTGTATGATTCCAACATGTTTGACGAGCCCTCTGGCAGGACGCGTACGTCATGATCAGGCTGCCATTCGTGGCTTTTCAGTGACCCCTGACAAAGGGCCCTTGTGGCCTGAAATGCACTGGGTGGAAAGCAATAAAATCCTTTTTATGAGCCAATTTGCCTCGTATGATTCATTCTAACATGTCATTGTTAAAAGACTGGAGGTCAGGCAGTTGACATTTGAAAATGAACAGCATATGGATCATGCTGGAATTACGCTGTTTTCGTAGTGATGCAGGAAGAATGGATGAACTTTGAATGAAGGTTTTGAGATTACTGATTGGTTCACTTGGGAAAAAAAGATTACTGTTCAAAAATTTGTCGTTTATGATAAGGATTTATTCCTATATTTTGCAGTGCGACAGACGGGCGTGCAGCCGCACACCCCTTGGATTGTCTTTGATACCAAACATGAACAGGTTCGGTGAAGCCATTATGTAGATGGATATCTTAACTTGGCAAGTATGCACTACATACCTTAAAATTGCTTCCACACCCTTGCAAAGCCAGAAAATGGACTCTGGAGTTTGTAGGGGTGTCTCTGCTCGAGTAGGGACACCCCCACAGTTAGAACCATGCACCCTGGCTCTGGGCTGAAAGACATACTTTAGAGGTGACTTATACGTTTTAAGTGCATTGCCGGAATATAAGGAAAGCCTTATATCTCAAGTGAAAGGTGCATGCGCCATTTCACACAGGCTGCAATGGTAGACCTGCAGAGACAGTTTGCATGGGCTCCTATGGGTGGCAAAATACATGCTGCAATACATAGGACACATCTTCATTGACTTGTGACAATACTGCTCCTGAGGGGCATCTGTCTGAAGAATAAATTGTTTGGAGTAACCCGGCCTCTGCAGAATGGGAGCTGAGCACATGGCATTCTTCAGGGCATTAGAGGCCTCTTGACAGCTAACTGACCAATTCACCTTCTTAGGCATATTCTTAGAGTTGAGATCATTAAAAGGTATCACAATGGGCCCATACCACTTAACATATGTACTGTAGTACCCAGTCAGGTCCAAAAAAGCTCTGCCCGAGTCTGGGTAGTGGGAGCAACCCAATCCATATTGGTCCATAATGGTTTGGATTTTGTTCGAAAATGGTTGAACTTGATCTGCACCTACCAAGTATACAACATTACTCTGCATTGTTTGGCACTTGCTGGCCTTGATAGTGAGGCCTGTCTTCTGCAGGCCCTCGAGTACATTTGAGGTGGACCAGGTAATCTAGCCAGGTGGAGCTAAAGACAGCGATATCATCTAGATATGCTGCACACAAGTCACTAACCTCTGGAATGTGGCAGGTGCATTTTTCAAACCAAAGGGCATTACTGTGAACAGGTAGTGCCCATCAATGGTTGAAAATGCAGTTTTGTGTTTGGCAGAATCTGAGAGGCTGATTTGCCAATTGCCTGCAGTTAGGTCAAAGGCGCCTTTGATACTTGGCAGAAGCTAGTGTATCTACAAGTTCATCTCCACAGCGGATAGATGGGCATTAGTCTTGGTGACTACACGGAGGCCTCTGTCATGTACACAAAACCTCATGTATTTCTTTCCGCCCTGGAATGAGATCTGTCTGAAGACTCAATGACCTGCAACTCTAGCATCTTCTGAACCTGCATCCTCATCCAATCTCTAACAAGGTCAGGTTGCCTGTATATTTTACTCTAAACAGGCTGTCACCTGCGTCCACCACATGGGTACACCAGGTAGTTTGACTGGGTGTCATAGAAAAGAGTTCTGGGAACTGTCTAAGAATCTGTCTGCAATCAGTCTGTTACTGGTCAGTGAGGCTGTCGGCCAAGACTGCTCTATCAACTGAACCATCAACTTGGTTGTGTGAGGTGAGATCAGGGAGAGGATCACACTCTTCCTCATGTCCCTCATCAGTAGCCATGAGCAATGTCATGTCAGCCCTGTCAAAGTAAGACTTCAGGTGGTTCACATAAAGCACCCTATAGGGGCTTCTTGGAGTACCTAGGTCCACTAGGTATGTTATTTCACCTTTCTTCTCAAGGATGGTATGGGCCCGCTCCACTTGTCTTGGAGTGCTCCTGGGGCCTCAGGCTCCAAGAATCACACCTTCTGCTCTGGCTGGCAAACAATCAGAACAGCCTTTTGGTCATGCCAAAACTTTTAAACTTCTTAGCTGGTATCCAGGTTTTGGTTGGCTTTCTTCATGCACTCATCCATACACAAACGCAGGCCTAGCATATGGTCTACACTGTCTTGTTGGGGAGGTTTGAGGGGCTGCTCCCCTTTCTCTTTTACTAGACAAAGTGGACCCCTAACTGGATGTCAAAAAAGAAATTCAAATGGACTGTAACCCACTCCCTTCTGTGGAACCTCTCCGTATGCAAAAAGAGGGCAAAGTAATAAGAAATCCCATCTTCTGAGCTGAATGGTTTTGTTGAATCTTTCAACAAACCCATTGCATTGCGGATGGTAAGAAAGGTACATTTATAATTTACTCCATACTCTTTCCACATAACTTTCAGGTAGTCAGTCATCAAGTTTGCACCTTGGTCTGACACCACCTCCTTAGGAAAACCCACTCTGGAAAAGATTGGCCACTGCAGGAGCTGTGGGGGTCCTGAGATGAATAGCTTCTGGGTATCTGATGGCATAGTCTATCACCACCAGGGTATAACTGTTCCCAGAGGCTATTGCAGGGTCTATGGGCTAACTATGTCAATCCCTACCCTCTCAAAGGCAAGCCCAATCCCTGGAAGTGGGATTGAGGGGTCTTCTTAGTGCCACGTGACCTACCACAGGCTTGGCAGTTGACAAAGGAGCGCAAAAACTCCTTGGTATCTTCAGACAAGTGGGGCCAGTGAAAGTGTGGAACAAGCCTGTCCCAAGTTTTGCTTTGTCTAAGGTGTCCTGCAAGGGAGGGGTATATAATGTGCCAGGGTTAAGAGGAATTCCTTAAACTTCTGAGGAACAACCAACCTCCTGGTAGTACCAGGCTTGGGATCCCTAGCCTCAGAAAAAAGTAATCCATCTTCCCAGTAAATCCTATAGAATCCACTGACATCCGCTGTCTCTTCTGCAAAAGCCTGTTGTATGAGGTCTTCTAGAGAGGGGCAGAATTTCTACTCTAGAATCAATTCCTACTTGGAGGGTCCCCTGCTCCAAGCAGCTCTGCCACGTCGGGCTAAAGCTCTTCCGCTAGGGCAGTTCCCTCACAAGGGGCAAGGTCATCTTCCTGAGAAGACTGATCCTCACATGAATTCTGGGGAGAGGATAATGTCTTACCCTTCCTACCGCTCTTCTTGTTAGCAGTCTGGGCCACAATTTTAGACTCCACTGCTCCTTGATCTTCTTGTTTCTTGACCGGTGCTCTAGTTGCCATAAAACACTTTAAGAGATACGAAGTATGGCTGCATGAGTCCTTAACTACACTTCAGCTCATGCTGACGTCTCCAAATTATTGCCCATAAGACACTCTACAGGAATGTTTGAGGATACCACAACCTTTTTATGACCAGTAAACCCCCCTCCACCTCCATGGTTAACCACTGCCATGGGGTGGCCCTTTGTGATATTATCAGTACTGGGCACTTGGTCAGTGTACCCAAGTAAAATTTGCTCAGGTGACACCAGTTTTTCAGCCACCATGGTGACAATGGCAACTGTGTACCAGTAAGCTTCTGCTTCAATACCATTAAGGAGGGAACGCTGCCTGGATTTCCTCATATTAGGAGGCCCGGCAGCTAAAGTGGCAAGGTCAATGCCACCCTCTGATATCAGGTCTGCCTCAGTGGTCACTCTGACTAGGCCAGAGCCCACTGCAGTACCAACGGTGAACCCAGCAATACCCTTGGAGGCATTACTGCTGCTAGTGCTACTGCTAGGGCCACTGAGGGAAGTAGTAGCGGTATTGGTGCCTTTCTTATAACATATATTATCTGATTTCTGATGTCCCTTTGTCTTACAAGCAAAGCACCAAGGTTTCTTGTTCTAATTATTGTTAGAGTGAGAGGAGGTTTTGGACCCACCGCCAGAAAAAGATTTTGGGGGACTGAACACGACTGTTTCTGTTTGTTTTTATCTTTAGGACTTAGATTTTTTTTTCTGGTCACCCCCTCTATGAGACTTATTGCTCATCCTGCTACAAACCCATTTGTCTGCCTTCATTCCCAATCCTTTGGGAGAGGTTAGATCAGAGTCCACCAGGTATGGGTGCGGTAGTTTAGACACAGCTATTAAGGGTGTGCTCTCTCATGATCAAATTGTATGGCCCAACATAGTCAAGTACATTACTACCATGTAGCCAGCCTTCGAGAGTCTTAACTGCACAGTCTATAAAATCAACACAGTCTAATGAAGTCGTTTTCGGAGTATCTCTGAACCCAATTCTACATTCTTCACAGGTAAGCCCTAATCCTTCAATAAAAGCCTCTTTCAAGACCTGGCAGTAGTCTGCATCCTATTCTCTAACTGACAGGAGTTGTCTCTACCTTTTTCTACAAAGGAGAGCCACAGCATAGCTCTCTACTGCCTCTGGGGGACGTTTTGGAATTTGCAGGCCCTCTCTAGTACAGTAACCCACTTGTCGATGTCATCCCTGGTTTTGTAGCGAGGGACAATCCTGTTAAAATTCGTAGTGTCATAGTGTTCCTCCCTGGCTGAAGTCTCTAGTGCTGCCACCATGGGGATCTAACCCCAGATGCTCCCTTGCCTTCTCCCTCTCTAGGGATTCCCTGTCAAGAGCCAGCTGCTCCCTCATCAATTGGAGTCTTGCCTTCTCAAATCTTAGCATGCTGTATCCTCTATCTATAGCTTCCTTCTCCAGGTTAGAGTGGATGGACCCAGCCTGAGATGCTGAGGACAGTGAGGATGAGGAGGACCTGTTCATCCTAGGAATCCTCTGAACCAACCCAGCAGGAGAGAAATTGGGCCTAATGCAGAGACCCCCTTCTGTACTGTACCATCAGTACCTCCCTCTACAGGTGTAGGTTTGTCCATAGGAATCTTTTCTGATTCCACATGGCCATGTACAGAGACAGAGCCAGCAGTACTTAGTACCTCTGGTTCTTGTCTTGTAGGGTCATCCTACCCACCAAGATCTCCCTCATCTGTGGAGAAGTGTGGCTCAATGGTTAGAGCGGCAGACCCTGATGCAGAGGTCTGGCCTGGGACCAGGGTTCAATTGCCGCCTCGGCGGGTCTTGGGCTCAATTTCCTCGGACCTGATAATTCTCGCCTCGGTGCCTATTCAAATCATGGGTCCCACTCTGCAACTCTGGGCAATAGCTTGCTTAATCTCCACAATGGACCTAAAAGCGCTAGGATGCCTGTCTGCATCATGGGGGTGCCCAGGAGTGGGTGCCTCACAGGGAAAAGCAAGGAATTCGTACAAGCGCCGGAGAGGTGATTCGGGCGCTATACAAGTACTACACCATTTACATTTACATCTAAGTGCATTCCAGGATCCTGGAGGTCACCTTGACAGAGTATCTCTAAGAGATAAGCCCTTGAAGGATTTTGACCAGTCTTGAGTTTCCTACACTTACACAGGCCCCTAAGTTCCTGGAACAAAAGGGCACTGAACTCATATCCCCGAGTCTGGCTAGGTTACCCAATAGTAGACAATGTACTAGTGTAGTGTAAGTGTATTTACCCTACCTAGTAATCTAAACTTCCCAGGGATTGGAGAAAGGGCTTTTCTAGACCCCTGACACTGAACCCAGACATTTAGCAAAAAGAGACACTACCTATCTAGTATACCGTAATCCAAAATTAATAGTGGTATCTTATGGAGACCTCACTGATGACAAAATGGTAAAGCAATGCAAGTCTTTATCCCAACCGCTGCACTACCAATGTAGGAGGCTGGTCTGTATATGGTGTACACCTACTAGTAAAGCATCCCAGACTGAGCCCAGGCAACCCTTAGTGTTAGTAGTAGTTGTCTCTGATGAATAAGTTACTTACCTTAAAATTTCCCCCAGGTGTCAGTCTGGATCCCGAGATTTTTCATCAGCAGTACCTCTGCGCGTCGTTAGGTGGCATCGGTCCACTCTGCATCCGTAGTCGGTATAATGTGCACCAGAATGACATCGCAGGATTTACACAGAACTGCCCGGTGCGCTGATATCAGTTCTTAACATGACTTTCCATGTCAGAAGTGCAGAGCCTTGTAAGAAACTATGCCTAGAATTCAGTTTGCAGAGTGGGGAGGATGGGTGGGGTTTGCAAGTACTCTACAACTAGAAAATCTGGTCTACCAGATACATTGTTACCGAAGGCAAGTAACTTATTCATCTGAAAGAGACTTCTAGTTATAGATTTCTTACCTTAGAATAGATACCCCAGCAATACCAACCTCAGCGGAATGTCTCCGAACCAAGTATTACCATAAGTATGGGACCCCCTCTATATTTATTTTAACGGTCAGGGAAAGAGAGGAACAACAAAAACACAATAAGAAATATTCCCCCACGACCTCTACTGTTTTGACTGTAACAACTCCTACACTTTTACTGTTATACTTAAACACATAGTGGCAACATCAGCTTATAACCACTGCATGGTAGGGTATCTTAGGATTTTCAATAGGCTGGACCCCTGCTTCGTACACCAATTCATAACATTCTCAGATTTATTTAGGGTGTTCGGAGGTGTTTCATCCCTATCGAAGTAGCTGACAGAAGAAGTTTCTTTCTTAGAGTGCTCATGGAACTCAAGGAAGAAAAACCTTGATTCACTGGAGGAAGATAAATATTCACAGAAATCCCTCGTATTAGTAATCGCCCGAAGAATAGCTAGTAGGCATGTTCGGAACACCCTAAATAAATCTGAGAATGTTATGAATTGGTGTACGAAGCAGGGGTCCAGCCTATTGAAAATCCTAAGATACCCTACCATGCAGTGGTTATAAAGTATTTTTTTGAATATCTGATTATTCTGCAAGAAAGGTCCTGAGGAAGGCGGTTCTTACCGCCGAAACGCGTCGACCTTACGTTTAAATTCGCACTTCAATCTGCGATCCCTCAGACGCAGGATAAGGAGTGAATGCAGTATGTATGAGAGAGTTTGGTGTGTGTAAATGAATGAATGGTTTAGCTTCATATGGTTTCTCTGCATGGAATGGTTATTGTCTTTTATTGTCTTATATGCATTACTATGTGTTTTACTAAAATGAGCTCTGAAAATGTACAAGTTAAAATGATAAATTGATAAATGATATTTTTGTACTATAAAACATATAAAAAATAATAAAACTATAAACAAAAAAAGCAGATGTTGCCACTATGTGTTTAAGTATAACAGTAAAAGTGTAGGAGTTGTTACCGTCAAAACAGTAGAGGTCGTGGGGGAATATTTCTTATTATGTCTCCGAACCAATTTCACACATGTAAGACCGAACAGGCAAAGTAACCCAACCTCCGGACTTGGCTGTCCAGGTAGTAGTAGCTGCAGAGATGCTCATGTTGCTGCCTTACAGATTTCTAGTACTGAGACTCCACGTGCTAAAACAGTGGTTGCCACTGTTGCTCTAGTAGAGTGATCACGTAACCCCACAGTCGGTTCCTTCTTTGCCAATGTGCAGCACAATTTGATGCAAAGGACAACCCATCGAGAGATGGTCCTTTTCTGTACTGCCTGACCTTTCTTGGCACACATAGCCAATAAAGAGTTGATTGTCCACCCAGAAGACTTTGGCATGGTGAAGACTGAAAGATAACGCACGTTTTGGGTCCAGGAGGTGGAGTCTCTCCTCTTCGTTGGAGGGATGCGGGGCGGGTAAAAGGTGGGCAGAGTAATGGATTGTCCCACTTGAAAGGGTGTGACTACTTTAGGGAGGAAGCTTTTGTCCAAAGCACCACTTTATATGGAAGGACAGACAGATAGGGAGGCTAGGAAGGCAGATCCTAGAGCTCGCTAACACTGCAAGCAGAGGTAATGGCAATGAGAAAAGAAGTCCTAGGGTTAGAAGCATGAGTGGGCAATTATGAAGAGGCACAAAGGGAGCACATAAGAAAAGTCAAAACCAAATTTTAATCCCATTGGGGCATTATGAAAGGAGACGGAGGAAACAAGGGAGTAAGGCCCTTAAAAAACCTATTGACAATGGTAGATTTGAACAAAAAGGCTGATCTAGAAGACTCAGAAAGGCAGAGATAGCCGAAAGATAACCCTTAAGGGTTCCCAAAGCAGAGCCCTGCTGGGCCAAAGAAACTATGTACAACAGAACTTGTGAAAGAGGTGCAGAAGGGGATCAACAGCCTTTGCTGTACATCATTCCACAAATTTGTTCCATCGACAAGCGTATACCGTTTTGGTGGAGGGACGTCTGGCTGCCAAGATGACATCACAGACTTCGAGTGGAAGGTCAAAAGCAGTCAGCTGTTGTCGCTCAATCTCCACGCAAGGAGGTGGAGACTGGACCGGTTTGGGTGAAGAATAGTCCCTACTGCTTCGACAGAAGATACTCCCAAAGGGGAGTCTGATAGGACGATCGATGGCCATGCTCAGAAGTTCTGAATACCAGACTCTTCATGCCCAAACTGGAGCCACAAGAATGACTTGAGCCCGATCATTCTTGATCTTCCTGAGCACTCTGGGCAGAAGTGGTATAGGTGGAAAGGCATAGAGGAGGCCTAAGCTTCACTCCCAACGAAAAGAGTCGCTTAGGGAGCAGTGCCTAAAAAACTCTAATGCACAATAGTGCTGACACTGCACGTTCTCTTCGGAGGCGAAAAAACCTAACCAAGGCTCTCCCCACTGCTGAAAAAGACCATGCGCCACCTCCAGACAGAGACGGCGTTTGTGATCGCCCAGGCACCAAATGCTGAGTCCATCTGCTCTGGTGTTCAGAGAACTCGCCAGGTGGTGAACCGCCAGGGATATGCCCTGACGCTCCAGCCATATCCAGAGTAAGAGAGCCTCTGGACAAAGAGTCCACAACGCCACCCGCCCTGTTTGTAGCAGCACCACATGGCAGTGATGTTGTCAATGAATACCTGCACCACTGTCCCTTTGAGAGAGGACAGGAATGCCTGCAGTGCCAGTCTTATCACCTGGAGCTCCAAAAGGCGGATATGGAGACCGGACTACACCAGAGAGCAGACGCCTCAGATCTCCGTCTCTCCCAGGTGGCCACCCCATCCCAGGAGTGATGCATCTATCAGCACCGTCTGATCTGGTTGGAGAAAGGAGAGGAATCTGCCTCTGACCAAATCTTGGTTCGTTAGCCACCACTGCAGTTGGTGTGCAGTTCCCCCCGAGATCTGGACGTAGTCTAAAGATTTCCCAGATACTGATCCCACTGAAACTTCAGGTCCCACTGCTCGGGAGGATAGGCCCAAAACTGCACTGTGTCCAGAATCACTCTGATGAAAAGGAGCATCTGAGAGGGAGTCAGGTGTGATTTTGGCACGATGATATTGAACCCCAGCATGTGCAGGAGGTACACCATAGTTTGGAGGTAGTAGATAGCCTGGGGCGAGCCCCTCTTCAACAGCCAGTCGTCAAGATAGGGGAAAACTGGTACCCCTGAACTGCGCTGATGAGCTGCGACCACCGCCATCACTTTTGTGAACACCCGAGAGGCACTGGTCAGGCCAAAGGAGAGCACTGTGAACTGAAAGTGGTATATGGAAATAAGCGTCCTGCAAGTCCAATGCTACCATCCAGTCTCCTGGGTCGAGGGCAGAAAGGACCTGAGCCAAAGTGAGCATTTTGAACTTCTCTTTCCGAAGTTGAGGGTCCAGAGGTCTAGGATAGGATGCAGGCCTTTGTCTTTTTTGAGCACCAGAAAGTAGCGAGAAAAACAGCCACATCCTACCTTTGGCACAGTGACCCTCGCTATGGGCCCCTTGGCCAAGAGAGCCATAACTTCCTCGCAGTGAGGTGCCAAATGATCCGCCGACATACGGTCATGGGAGGGTTGCATGGAGGGAGGGGAAGTCTTAAAAGGGGAGAGAGTAGCTCCTTTGGACTATCTGGAGAACCCACCTGTCCAACGTGGACTGCCAGCGAAGGAGGTGATGGATAATCCTGCCCCCGACTGGCCGATGATGGGTCTGAAACGTCAGACTAGGAAGCTTTTGAGGCAGTGACAGAGGGGGAAAGGGTGGACTGGCCCGCACGCTGGGTCACATGTCCACAGCCACGCAGAGGCTTGACAGTTTGTATGACTGGTGGCAGGGCTGGACAGGACATAGCTTAGAGGCCCCAATCCGTAGCCACGAAAGGGACGAAAGTCAGACTGAGGGGGGCAGGTGACAGCTTGAGGCGCAAGGACCTGGCTGTAGCTCAAGATTCCTTGAAGCACTCAAGTGTCTCGTTGCCGAAAAGGTAAGTGCCATCAAAGGGCATGTCCATCAGGGTAGATTAGATATCCCCTGAAAAGCCAGAAGTCCTCAACCAGAAGTAGCACCGTAATGCTACTGACAAGGCAACTGTTCTGCCCAGTGAGTCGGTGATGTTCAGTACAAAATGAATGGTAAATTTTGATCCGTCTCTCCCATCCGCACCTGCCTGGGAGAGAATGGCCCTGGCCTCTTCAGGGCACTGAGGCAGCACCTGCTCAACCATATCCCAGATGGTATGGGAGTATCGGCCAAAGATGCAAGCAGTATTCACTGACTACAATGCCAAAATGGAGGAAGAAAACATCCTCTTCCCAAGATGGTCCAGCTTCTTGGATTCCTTCTCCATGGAAGATGAGGCTTGGATAACCAAGCTCTTGGGGGAAGGATGTTGCATAAGGAACGCTGGGTTGCCCAGAGCAGGGCAATGGAGCCGGGTGATTGTCCAGTCCAAGTACCAAGTGCCCAGAAGGGCATCAGTGAGGGCATCATTAAAGGGCAAAAGAGGTTTAGCGGTAGCAGCCATAGGCTGAAGCACCTGTCAGGAGGTTAGTGTTGACTGCCACCGAAGGGAGTTCAAGGCCAAGGACCTTGGTTGCCCTTCTCACCGCCACTGCGTAGGAAGCCCCCTCCTCTGGAGCCACAGTAGGGGGGTGGGGGGGGGCAATGCAAGCCAGCGTCAGGGAAGTGTTCAACCCATAGACCTCACCCAGGTCCATCCACCAGTCCATGGGGCCTTCAAGCTGGTCTGTTAAGGGGTCCACCTGGTCTGTTAAAGGCTCCAGCTGCCCTCCCAATCCTCATCAACACCTCCTGGCATCGGAACAACGTCGATCAACATCGGTCGGGCTCCGTGTCAGGATGAGGATGGGGTCGACGCAGACCGGGGACACAGTCAGTGTCGGGAGCCTCGCTGCCGGGACCAACGTTGGGGAAGATCGAATTGTAACGACCAACGTCAGGCCAAAGCCACCAACGTCAAAGGCTTAGGACCCCCAACCGACTCCGCTGGGCCCAAAGGTGCAGCAGCGAAGCCAGGCTGCCCAAAATGAGATGCAGGGCCTCACTAACCTTTCAAATTTGGCTAGAGACGCTCCGGATCCCAGAAAAGTGGGGACGCGCGGAGTCGTCTCGGAAGGAGGCTCTGGGGATGGACCATATACCAAGAAAATGGAATGTGAGAAAAGTACCAAACCAGGACTACCACCCAAAGAACTAGGGACCAGGGGGATCATGGAACCTAGTAACTAAGTGCTGCTAGACAGGTGCGTGCAGAGGCGATACCCTGGGTCAGTGTCCAAAGGATAATGTGGGGACGTTGCGGTTTGAATTTTATGGATTCAGGACCCTTCCCAGCGGAAACCCTTTGTAAACAAGAAGACACCCCACCCGTGGATACCCAGGATAATTACAACAGGGAGTCCGGGTGCATAGGTGCGAAGTGGTGTCGGGAGGCCCATTGTCATCAATGGGGAACATCGGATGTCCAGCTGCTACAGAGTCTCAGACCAGGTGGGTTGAACCCAGACGAGGATTCCGGATGAGGAGTACCTGCAAAAAGAGGGGACAGAGTCCAAACCCCCCGGAGATGTTATGGTATTAAAATGTATTAAGCACATGTATACCCTGAGGTGTCTTGGCGCTGAGCTCAGAGGAACACAACTGGAGGGAGATACTATTTTTCAAAACAGCGAAGTTTTGAGCTCTTTCCTAAAGGAGATCAGCGAGGGTGAGGATCTAATATGCGGTGGAAGGGTACCCCACAGCTTAGCTGTTCCAGAAACCAGACTTCTTCCGTCCCAGCTAGATTTTTGTACTCTGGGTGTAACCATTAGTTTGGCCCCCCGAAGAGCATAGGAGTCTGGTAGGCTGGCACCAGTTACAAAGATGTCTGAGAAAATCAGGGCCAGATTTATTCATGGTTTTATAGGCTTTATGGATGTCCAGTAGGAGCAGAAGCAAGCTGCCAGCCCTTGAGGGAGGTACTTTGCTGTAGCACAGAGGTCTTGAAGATGCAGCTGTGGAGCCCATGCGACAATGCAGAAGCGCAGGAGATGTCCATGAGCACTCCCATGTCGGTTGTTGAGATGCAGGAAGGTCAGGGGCCAGCAAGACCAACAACAAGCCTTGGCAAAGGCAACAGATGTGTTGCACAAAGAGATGCTGTGATGCAGACTGGCAAGGTATGAGGAACTCAACCAGAAAGGGTAAGTCAGGAATGGCTCTCAGCAAGCAGGAGAGACAGCAGAAATCAATGGAGAACCCAAAAGGACCCTCTGCCAGCAGGCACAGGGAGTCGCTTGGAGGCAACAGCAACACACACAAGATGGAGGCCAAAGTCACAGGAGATGCAGTGAGGACGATGCTCTTTGATCTGCATGATGCTGGAGGCTGGTGCTACCTGGAGCTAAGCTTTAGGGTCGGGAGAGCCAACAAGCCTTTGCAACGCCAAACAGATACGGTGCACAGGGATGGGGTTCCGGTTGGCTGGAGAGGGATTACAGTCTTCCAAGTTGCAGGGAAGAATGGTCAGGCCACTGGAGAGGAAACAAACCACCACCTGTGTTATAAAGCTAGGAGGTGTCCATGGGATAGCAGGATCCACAAGTCAGTTGTCTGCGGATGCTGAGAAGCACCAACTTCACTCCAAGGGAGATTCCTTATTTCTGTCTTGATGCATGCAGAGTCATGGGGGACTGGGGAGTGTGCACAGCCACAGAGGTTGCAGATCTTGGAAGAGCACAGAGACGAAGTTGCAGTAGGAGTCTTACTACCTGAGGTAGTCTTGTATGAAGTTTGGACGTATCTAAGGATCCACCCTCAGGGGATCTCTTAAGTAACCCAGAAAGGGGGTTGGACTACTTTTGAGGTGACCCACATATTAGGAGGGGTCAGGGCCGCTACTCTGTTGAACTGAACAGCCAGATGCTCCCAGGGGCCTCTGCCCATCTAAGTTTTAAGATGTCAGAATCAAGTGGCCATCTGGCAGAGCTCTGAGCAACTACCAGGGGAGAAGCTGGACAGGGGGAGTGGACACTCACCTGTCCTTTGTGAAGTTTCTCGATAGAGCAGGTGCCAAGGGCTCCTGGACTGGGCAAAAGTGGTTTATGCAAGGAGGGCATTAAATGTGCCCCTCGCATCAGTCTGGAGGCACTCGGAGTACCCCCACCCTAGCCTAAGACACCCAATTCTAAAGGCGAGGTAGCTACACCTCTCCTCTACAACAAATCCCTTGGTCTGCCTTCCCATGTCAGAGTTAAGCCTAGCAGCTGAAGGCCAGAAGTGTCTGGGGTCGGCAGCAGCACTAGCTTGCACGCAGACCCTGCAAGGCCGCACAGGTAGATATGGGGGGGAAGGGGTCCTCTAAACAGACCCCCAATACATGGTATCAGGCAACTAACACTGGAATCGGTGTAGTTGCATGATTCCAACATGTTTGATATCAAACATGACTAAGTTTGGTGAAGGCATTATGTACTTGGACATCTCGACTTGGCCAGTGTACACTACCTACCTTAAAATGGCTTCCTCGCAATTGCAAAGCCAGAAAATGAACTCTTTGGTTTGTATGGGTCTCTCACACTTAGACCCATGTACTGTCTGTGGGCTATAAGACCCACCTTAGGGGTGACTTATAAGTTTTAAGTGCAGTGACCAGGATATAAGGAAAACCTTATATCTCAGGTGAAGGGTGCATCCACCATATCACGCAGGCTGCAATGGCAGACCTGCAGACACAGTTTTAATGGGCTCCCATGGGTGACACAAAACATGCTGCAGTACATGCGAGACCCCTGATGTACCAATGACCTAGGTTCCTTAGTACCATATACTACCATTTGACCTCCTCAACCCTCATCAATCAGGCTTCCGAGCGAAACACAGCACTGAAACGGCCATGACTCACATAATTGATGACGCCCTCCAAATTCTTGATCGCAACGATTCATGCCTCCTCATCCTTCTCGACCTTTCATCAGCATTTGACACGGTCAAACATGAGAACCTCCTGGAGCTACTAAACACTAGAATGGGCTTATCCGGGACTGTTCTCAAATGGTTCACCTCCTTCCTACATAATCGGTCTCAGAAGTTCAAGATCAATAATGAGCTGTCTTCGCCTGTGCCAGTCGACCTAGGAGTTCCACAAGGATCCTCACTCTCACCCACACTGTTCAACCTCATCATGGAGCCACTTGCCACCTTGCTCCAAGCATCCAATGTATACTTCCATATGTATGCTGATGACACTCAACTTTACCTAAAGGTACAATCCCCGGATGATATCAAACTCCTGAACTACATTCTTATAAAGACCCAATCGTGGTTGGCCGACAATCACCTCAAACTAAATGCTCTGAAAACTGAGTTCCTACTGATATCACCCCCTGCGAAAACTATCACTACCCAAATCTGGCTCAATCACCTAACAGCACTCAATGTCCGACCCACCATCGTGGACTCTGCGAAATCCTTAGGTATCACACTTGACGCAAAGCTCAACATGCAACAGCACATTAGCAAAGCAACGAAAGGAGCTAATTTCCAAATCAACACACTGAGGAAACTTAAACCCTTCCTTCCAGCCAAAGACTTCCAAAATGCTGTACAAGCCCTCGTCATCCCCCGCATAGACTATGGAATTGTGACACTCAGTGGTCTCCCTCTAGCAACAACTGCACCCCTAAGAGCCTCCTTGAACGCTGCCGCGAGACTCATTACAGGCTCAAGAAAACACTCCCATATAACTCCTGACTTGAAATCTCTGAAATGGCTGCCCTTTGAAGCCAGAATACAACTGAAAATTGCTGTGATGACACACGCGGCTGTACACCACAAGGCACCTAACTACCTCACTCAAAAGCTGGCTATATCAGGAGGGTCGAGATCCAATAGAAGTACAAAAAATCTACTCCTGAAACCCCGCAGATTCCGGAAGGAAAAAACTTACAAACGTTCCTTCTCAGGAATGGCACCGAGGATCTGGAACGCACTCCCTCCCGAAACCAGGCTTATCTCCTCCACGGCCTTCTTTAAGAAAGAGGTGAAAGCCATCCTTATGGCTAAGTACACCTGAACTTTATTGTTTGTTGATCAGAGACTCCGCACCACATTGGTATCTCTGGCTACCTGATTGTCGAATGTCAAATAATATCATATTCTTCCTGATTGCGAACCTTTTGATTCTTCTTGTTTGTCGTAATTCTATTATGATCAGTAGACTCTATTATGCTACTCACTAACCACCTATTATTAGACTATTCTCGTTAGTTTGCTGAAACTCGATGTCCCTACCCCTTATTCTTTGTAACTTTTAGATATTGTCATAAGCCATCCCTTTAGCCTAAGCTCTCCTGATTTCTATTGTAGGTGGATCAGACTCAGTTTCGTCTTATATTATCGTTTACCTGATTGTTTATTGACATTTTATCAGCACGTGACTGCTATCTGATCATGATATTGAACTTATACTGCACCCAATTTTATGTTGCGTCACCCTCCTGCTATCCTCACCCTTGTTTCTGTAAAGCGCTCTGATATCTGTAAAGATCTTGTGCGCGCTATATAAAACTCTGAATAAATAAATAAATAAATAGGGACTTACAGTGGTACACCTGTATGCCAATTGTGGGGTGCAAACATACTTATCAGTAAATTGAGGGGAGAGAGCACAGACACTGGGGTCCTGATTAGCAGGACCCCAGTGTATCACCATCAAAACACACTGACACCAGGCAAAAAGTTGGAGTAACACTGCCAGAAAGATCCTACTTTCCTACACCCCCTTGTTTGTGTAGAGAAAGCATGCTAGAGGTAGTGCCTGTATGAATCAATAGTGATGAACCTGGTATCTTGGGCCGGAATTACGGCAGACTCAAAACTATCTGGCAGATGCATCAAAGTAAATACCGGGAGCAAATGGGCAGATTCTCAGAATCTGCACTTTTGCTCCCGGTATTTTTGCATTTGGGATGCATCATCCCAAATGCAAAAATCGCAATTTAAGGAATCTCTAAATTGCGATTGCATTTAAGGAATCCCAAATTGAGATTCCTTAAATGCAATGCATGAAAGTAAAAAAAATAGCGAATTCGCTAATAGGGGGAGCAAATTACCATGAAGTTGGACTTCATGGTAATTTGCTAAAACTTTGAAAAAAGCACTTTTTTGCATTTTTCAAAGCTTCATGTTGCGCACACACATGGCCCTTAGGGCATGTGTGTGTGCAACATATGTGCATAGATGAATTTCAGAGGTGCAACAGGGTGTCATTTTAACACCCTTGCACCCTTGAAATTGCATGAGCAATTTGCGAGTACCTACTGGTACTCGCTAATTGCTCATGCACTCTCCAATACATTCCTATGGGCCTGTAGGCCCATAGGAATGAATGGGACAGCATTCCTTAACCCCTTCGACGCTGATGACGAGCTGGGCTCGTCATGAGGTAGCCTCCTGCTACGCTGATGACGAGCCCAGCTCATCACGTAACATGCGCTTTCGCATATCTCAGCGTACGAGCGGAATTCCGCCCGCACGCATGCGGTTAATTGCGACTAGCAATTTGCGAGTAGCAATTAAGGAATGTTAAGGAATCGCTATTTTAATAGCGATTCCTACATGCATAGGCTTTTGCTATTTCTAAATAGCGATTCCTTAAAAATCGCTATTTAGGAATAGCAAAAGGCTACGTTGATGCATCTGCCAGTATGTCTTTGAGCTCCAGCAGGTCTATGTACGTTTTCATTTGATGTTGAGTGCAACTTCTACTGATTCTCAAATCCTACAGATGAGCGCCCAGGGACGTGTTCGTAGTGATAAAGTCGGGAATGTGAGGCAGTAATGTCACACCTATGGACAGATTTTCATCCACCAATCAAAAGAGGTTTCCATGCTTAAAGTGATTTGTATTACATTGTCGAATGACCCTTGAATTTGTAGAGATGTCTGACCACATTTACCTATCACAGCGGCTACAATAGACGAAGAATTGGCAGCTCAATCAGTTGACGCTGTCATGGAGGATTTTTTTTTTCTATGTTGTTCAAACACCAGCCTAGGAGTAGAAGGACTTTTGGATCAACATTGAGCTGCTTCTGTTAATACTTCTGTTAATACTGAGTCCGGTTTTGGATGACGAGTTAAGCATGCCGGCAAATCTTCTGGTGCTTCATATTTTTTTCCAGCCTAGGTAACACCGCAGAAACTGTTGCTGAGTTCTTCATGATCTTTATACCTACTTCTAAATACATTCTACAATAGGGATTGCTCCAACTGATTTTTTTGCAGGTTCCTTAAAGTCATATAAAAATCAATCTGACTGTTTTATCATTAGTGGCAGTTGAAACCTCTTCACTGCCCTTTCTATAAAGTTATGAAATATGTCAATATCGTCCGGGGGAGAGTCTACCTGTAATGGTGCTGACGGAGATGGTGGTGGGATTAGATATCATGACTTTCATTGGGTATTTATCAATAATCAGGAATTTTTTCTTCGTCTCTATCCTTGTCCGAGGACATTGCTTCATCTGCAGGTAGTACTGTGTTGTTTAAAGTTGATGTCCTTTTTGGAGTTATAGGCGTAGTCAAAGTGTGCATAGTGCGCATAGTGGGAGTTTGTATCTAAGGGGACTGTGGTGGTTTTGTTGGCTGTGATGGAAATGCAGCCTTTGCAGAATCTGGAAACTTCTTGTAATAATCTTGCAACACACTCTGAAGATCATTTACTAGAGTGATTGGCATTTTGGACCATACCCTCTTTAACATCCTGATAACCATAGTGTAGGTATTAGTCTAAATAATGAGCAGGCTCTTCAATATATTGTGTTTCTGAGGAATGATCGTCTTACTCAAAGTATTCTTCATCATCCTCCTGATATATAGTATTTAATTCAGAAAGGCTATATGCAGTTCTGAAAGGAACTTCGTCCTCCCGACTCTTCCTCACCTAGTAAGTGCAACGGTGGGAGAAAAGACACTTTATTTGGAGAGGTGTGTTAAAGTTTCAAGATGTCTGACTGTGTTTTTTCCCCTCGTCGACAGTGTCATTGACAATGAGGTCTGCGCCCCAACTGCAACCTTAATTGTAGGCAGTGTTTTCTTCATCTACAGTGTATTCAAGGGTGGTGACTTAAATCGACGATGCCTTAGTTGACAGTGTTCTAAAAGATGGTGTAGTCATTAAAAACAGTGCTGTACAAGTAAATCTCGATGTAGTTGGAGTCAGCGTTGATTTCACAGACAATGCTGCTGTAGGCGACAATCTTAAATGAGACTTGCAAGACATTTTTATAGATGTTTTCTTCGACGGCACCGAGGATGGCTACTTCAAATGCAATGTCACACTACGAGGAGTGGTAGGCTCAGATTGTATCTTTTCGGAGGAGACATTCTCCTTTTTGTATTTATGAAAGTGTTCTCTAGACGTTTTAAGCTCTCCTGGCGAACCATAATGGCACTATTTTAGTGCGTTTTTTGGTGACCCTGGAGGTATTTGTTCATGCGATCGGTCTCTTTTGCAAAACTTTTCCTCGCTATCCGCTTCAGAAAGAGGAGGCTCTTCAGTTTTTAAAGTCAAATGAGAAGCCTCCCCTTTAATGTCTTAGATGAAAAGATACGACATATTTGGCAGTCCTTTACTTTATTTGCAGGTTAGAGACAGTAAATACACTCCTTGTGAGGATCCTCAGAGTGAAGCTTCTTCTTCCCACATGTTCAACAAGGTCTGAAAAGTCCTTCCTTTGTTTATTTCGATATTCTGCGAAGTCAGATGTAGGTTGGATGTTCTTTCTGATAAAAAATCTCTCTCTCTCTCTGTCTCTCTCTCTATATATATATATATTTTTCTCACAAATGCCCTAAAGCTTCAGGAGGGCACACAACGGCATTCTCTATAGTGTTGGCCTCGTGCAACTCGCCTGTTACTCCCCACAATTTCAAATGAAGCCGACACGTTTCGAGGCATTCCGCCTCTTCTTCTTGGGCTGACAGTGATACGCTGCAAAACTTCACCATTTCAATTAATTTATTCAGTGTAATGCCTTTAGTAGGCGTGGCCAATCTCGGCCTCAAAGAATCTTGGGACAGGTAGTCCATAATGGTGAATTAGTAATTTCCTTTAGTAGGCGCAGTGTTCAAAGTCACATTCAAACCAGTGAATTCCTTAGTAGGATGAGGTCATATTTACAGGTGAGTTTTCTGTGTGCCCTCCTGAAGCTTTAGGGCATTTGTGAGAAAAAAAAAAAAAAAATATATATATATATATATATATATATATATATATATATATATCGCTATTAAACTGCAGAAACGAAGCAATAAAAGTAATCAATTGCAAAGATCTATGGCTCCAGAGTGCGCTCTTTTGGAAGACGGTTCCTGAGATCGAGGAATCGTGGTTGTGGCATAATACATGTACTCCACAGTACGTTAGGCAGGCACCCGCGGCGTGTGGAGAAATGGCTGGCGGATTGCAGTTTGGCGATATATATATATATATTTTTTTTTGTACCTGCATTTTATTAACTTCCCATTAAGAGAGTGTTTTTTTTTATATGCAAGTATTTTACAATATACGTTGATTTTAATGATGTTTTTTAAATATTTATGAGAAGAAAATGAATATTTATTGTGACCTTTGCAGTTTTAGGACAAAGGCTGGTTGGCTATGAATTGATTTTTCTATGGCTATAATTTCAGCAGTCACGTGTTATTGCACTAGCACTTTAAATGGTGGTACATTTCTCAAACGTGTCATGTGATCAAGGCTTCATGAAAGCTGAAACGCGGCATGGCGGTGGTGTTGGGCGTTTAAAGATATATAGAACTCTGCATATATATATATATATATATATATATATATATATATATATATATATATATATATATATATATATATATATATATATATACTGAAAACTTCGCAATATCACTCCAAATGCAACTGGAACAGACGAATGAAGACCCAAGTCTAAGTGCAGAGTTCTGTATTTCTCATATATATATATATATATATATATATATATATATATATATATATATATATATATATATACACACATATATACACATATACACAGAGTTGTCTCCCAGAAGAAATGCACTCCCAGTCGGTGTCTTTCCGGAAGAAAAGCAGTCTATTAGATTGCCTGATGCGTTTCAGGCCAGTGCCCTTCATCAAAGGCACTCTGTGATGGATATGAAAAAATTAACAACTGAAACATCCCCTCTCTTATGTCCATTACCTCAGGACATAAAAGCAAGTGCTGAGATTCTGAATGTTTTCTAACCATTATAGGCTATGCGTATCATTATAAACAGCTTTCTATTTGTACCGTGGAACACCCACTTCGAAGACGGGGAATGATTCAGGCATGTGAATCTATGAAAGATCCAATACTGGAGAAGAACAAGTTACTTACCTTTATTTACGCTCGTTCTGGTGGAAACTGAATCTAACCAAAGATTTCTCACTGCTCTCCCATCTCCCTATTCTGTGGAGTGGCCTCCGTCACATCTAAAAAGGTCTTAAGTTTAAAATTCTGCACACTGTCGCACACTGGTGAAGATGTGGCACCTAACAAATCAGCAGGGTCAGGAGGCTCAGAAGTTGGAACATTATTGTTTGGCATCTCTGATGCAATGGATCTGCTGCTGGCTTTCCGAGCTACACTTGGTGGACATGACCACACTAGTGGCCCCATTACACTTATAAACGCTTCAGCTACTTTTTTCTCCTCCAGACTGCCCCACTCACTTGATTAGTGAGGCTAATGCATGCGTTGAGAGGACTGCTGCTCACGGCCTCAGTCTGCTCTTCCACTCCTACCCTCTCCTTCTTCAGCCTGTCGCTAGACGGGAACATGCTGGCAGCTCTGATATCACGCCGCAAAGTGGCAACAGGCTTGGCATCCTTTGGTGACCTTTTACATGATGGAGCTCACCTTCCCTTTGAAGAGTCTACTAAACAATATGACATACCTGTTGGCCACTTCTTGACTTACAATGCTCTGACGCCAATGCTCTGGTCGGACTGGGGCATAGACACAGAGGGACTGTCAGAACATGGGGTTCTTCAATACCTTAATGTCATGGGCTAGGTGGACATCTCATCTGAAGGCTGACCAAGGGCCTTAGCGAGCATACTTGGGAGACTCTGATTGGCCAGAGAGCCAAATGGGAGGCAGACATTGCAGAGCCCTCATGGATAAGGAGTGGATTGGAAATCTTGACATATCCTGTTAAAATGAGTTGGAATGACAGGTTCAAGCTCATTCCATTTTTCCTTCTTCATTGGGCTTACCTCATCCTTGCCAAACTAAATGCGCATTTCCCTGGTGCAAACTCCTTTCTGTCCGCACTGCCACTTGCTTGCTGCTGACACACCCAATATGCTATGTAGCTCCTGCTCCCTTTCACTCTATTTGTAGGAGGTTAACTCACACCTTGGCCACCTCAAAGTTTAGCAACGCCCTCCACAGCTGGAAGGCTTGTGCACTGTGTATTTTCCATCGCACTCCTAAGACCAGGATTGCATCCCGCTTCCCAGATCTAGCTTTGGTACTAGCGAAGTGTTTGCTGATTAAGCATTGGAAATTAAATATGCAACCCCACGGCGCCAATCAGTAGTAGTCTGGGCCGGGATAGAACACAGAGCGCTTATGCACGAGGAGGCCAAGGACCTGAGAAATGATTCTCTTTAAAAAATACTGATGTCAGAAATATAGTTGTACACAATATCGTTTTTCTATATGTCAAATAAAAGAATAAATATAAAAAATATTAATTAAAAAATGTAAACATTTTTTTTTACATTTAATACACAGTTTAACAAATATAACAAATACGTAATTGGAAAAAGTTAAACACAGATATATAATAATATATATATTTACTTTAAACAATTAAACTAATAATTTTAATGTGTTTTAAAATGTTAAAATTATATGAAAATAAAACATCTATACACACACACACACACACCAATAACATACATTCTATTTAAAAAAACACAAATTAAATTAACACATTAAACTCGTTAAAAATCTTCAAACTTGGTAAAAATTATTTTTCAATTAATAAATATTAATGATTACAAATATTATAATTTAAAATAAACAAAACATATATATTATAACAATACACAATTTATTATAACATTTAATACACATATACTATTCTCACTACAATTTAAACAAAAGTAAATACATAAACAATTTGCCACTCCCATTTAGCACAACGTACAAGTTACTTACCTTCGGTAACGGTGTATCTGGTAGAGACAATTCTAACCGCAGACTCCTTAACGTAGAATATTCCCCAGGTGCGAGACTGGACCCGGTAAACTTTCTTGCACAGCATTCCTGCGCGCCGGGGTGCCACGTGATCCTGCCCGATTTCCTCCGCGAGTGTGACGTCAGCGAGGTCACATAAGCCACACCACGGCGCGCTGACGTAAGTTTGCTTCGGAGAACTTTTCCGCGCCACAACGAGGAGCCATCACAACAAAACTGAGGAGAGCATGGGAACAGTGTGCACAAAAAACAGATAGACAAAATTGAGAGAAACAAAGGTGAGAAACCACCGCTAGGAGGCACCAAGGCACCAGAAGGCGACAACAGCAGGCCAGAGCAGGAAAGTGTAGAGCACCACTCTGAGAAAAAACTGGTGCAAACCAAGGCGAAAGCACCAAGAGGCAGAAAAGCATTAGCAGGCCAGAGGAGCAAAGCCCTAGCAAGAAAAGCGTAAGCACCACTACGTGGAACCACCTTGCAAGCCAAGGCGAGAACCACCCTAGAGACACAAGCATGAGAAAGCATCGAGACAGAAAGAAAGTCTGCAACCACAACCACAAGTGAAAGGGCCACAAGCCCGGACAGAGGAGCAACAGTAATCCATCTCCAGGCTATACTGCCGAGAATGGACATACCTCCTGAAAGGAGGAAGAGGTCAAGGACAGGCAAAGAAACCCCCAACGAAGAAGACCAGGAGGGATCAGAACTCCAACAACAGAGAGAAAGAGCCAAAGTAGGCCCTCACGTTGGAGGGAAACCAACCG
Source organism: Lissotriton helveticus (assembly GCF_964261635.1). Lineage (NCBI taxonomy): Eukaryota > Metazoa > Chordata > Amphibia > Caudata > Salamandridae > Lissotriton > Lissotriton helveticus. Next base: position 1,275,374,170 of record NC_136057.1, read on the forward strand.
GATGGATGCCTGACCTGAGGAAAAGGAGAGGACACCTTTAGACGACAAGACATCCAAAGGGAGGCGACTGCAGAAAGCTCAAGCAGAGGGTCCTCGCAGAACGGGGAGGAAGGGTGGGTCGTGAAGGAATCTGCGGCTAAAATAGTCTCTACCAGATACACCGTTACCGAAGGTAAGTAACTCGTACATCTGATAGAGACTACTAGCCGCAGATTCCACAACGTAGATAGATACCCTAGCCATACCCAAAGGGGAGGAGGGTCTGCGAGAGGACCTCTCTCACAAGACCCCCAACAGGGGACCAGTCACGGGGACAGGGAAAAAATAGCCCCGTCCACCACAACAGGGGATGAGCCACAGACCCTGAGCTGAACAGAACCTCAGAATTGTGGGGGAACACCAGCCCCACAGGGGATGTGTCATAACGACAAGAGACAACCCAGCCTCCACCACAGGAGAAGCAAGGGTAAAACGAAGGAGGCCAGACCGCCTCAAGCCCTGTCAACGTACCAGGGACCTCCACCGGAAGCCCCAAGGTACAGACAACGCAGAGGAAGAAGAGCCACCTACAGACTCCAAGGAGAAGGGGCACAAGTACAGCAAAGCCCTCCACCGGGAAACAACCCAGTGAAGAGGGCTGTCGAGCCCCTCACAGCTCAAGTCAAGACAGAACAGCGCCGTAGCAAGAAGGGCATGCGGAAGAAGAAAAAACTAGGCCCCCAACGACCCAGGCAAAGCCAAGGTCGCCGGCCACAGAACAGAAGAGCAGGCGGGGCAGCCAGCTGCTGACAACGCCACTGAACTAAACGCCCGGACTACGCCAGGCTCGGGACAAAGCTCAGAACAAAGGGCAGGACTAGTAAACCGTCCCGAACGACCCCAAAGGGGGATCGCACCTGACGGGACCAATCCACTAAGTAGTGGAGTCCCAGCCTCAAGCAGCAGCCAAGACAGGGACGGTCGCACTGCTAAAAGAACAGACGGAAGAAGAAAGAGGAGATCGCACCCGCGACATACCGTGACGCCACGGCGAGCAGAGGCCCAAAGGACGACCACACCTCCCCAGCACATAATAGGGCTATATAATAGCTATCACTACCCCACATAGGGCACGTTACGTCCCAAGAACATGGGAACCCTCTTAGGATAAAATATCCGCAGCAGAGGACAACAAAGAAGACTCGCTGAGGAACTGCAGATGGCTTGCCAATCAGCCAAAAAGAATACACAGAAGGACTAGTCTCAGGGCCCACACGGCTGACCAACAGCCAAAACTAAAATCCAACAAGCATTTGCAATGCAATAGGTCTCGCATTTGCGAGAGTTTCAGCTATTTTTATTGTAAATGACACTGCCTTTTATTTATGTTTTGGTTTTTGAAACATAAATAAAAGCCATTGTCATTTACAATGCCAATAGCTCAAACTCGCGTAAATGTGAGACCTATTGCATTGCAAATGCTTGATGTTACCGAAAAGCCCTTTCTACAGCGCATACTGGCTTTTTTAACGTTACTCACAAAAACAAAAAAGTACAGGTAAAGCACGAGATGGCTTTGTGTTACCAAAAGCACAATGCTCCAGCACTGGAAATATAATCAACATAGTGGCCGAACTTAAATCCCAATGGCAGGAGTCAGGAGGCCTCACAAGGAACATATTAACCTGTAATAATGTGCTAGAATCTGTTGAAGGAATATGGTTAAAGACCAGTGTGCACACTGATGAGAGGCATGTGAGTCTAGGACAGGGTCTCCTATGAATGAGCAGTGTGGACCCTGAGTATCAGTCTCTTAATCATGCAGTTTTGCCATCTGTACTATTCCTGTTATCATCAGCGCTATTCTTATTGTGGTCATCGGCACTAGACCCTTTGTCATCGGCACTAGTCTCGTTGTCATCGGCATTAGTCTCATTGTGATCATCAGCGCTATTCTTGTTGTTGTCATTAGTGTTGTCATCAGCACTAGTCTCATTGTTGTCATCAGCGCTATTCTCACTGTTCTCGTTAGCACTAGTCCCACTGTTATCATCAGAGCTATTTTCATTGTTATCGTCTCCAATAGTCACGTTGTTATCATCAGGGCTATTCTCATTATTGTCATGGGCACTAGTCCCATGGTTATCAGTGCTATTCTCATTGCTGTCATGAACAAAAGTCCCATTGTTATCATCAGTTCTATTCTCTTTGTTGGCATCGGCACTAGTACCATTGTTATCATCAGGGCTATTCTCATTGTTGGCATCGGCACTAGTCCCATTGTTATCATCAGTGCTATTCTCATTGTTGGCATCGGCACTAGTTCCATTGTTATTATCAGTGCTATTCTCATTGTTGGCATCAGCACTAGTTCCATTGGTATCATCAGCGTTATTCTCATTGTTGTCATGGGCACTAGTCCCATGGTTATCAGTGCTATTCTCATTGCTGGCATCGGCACTAGTCCCATTGATATCATCAGCGCTATTCTCATTGTTGTCATCGGCACTAGTCCCATTGGTATCATCAACGCTATTCTTATTGTTGCCATGGGCACTAGTACCATGGTTATCAGTGCTATTCTCATTGTTGGCATAGGCACTAGTCCCAATGTTATCATCAGTGCTATTCTCATTGTTGTCATCATCACTAGTCCCATTGTTAACATCAGTGCTATTCTCATTGTTGTCATGGGCACAAGTCCCATGATTATCAGTGCTATTCTCATTGTTGGCATTGGCACTAGTCCCACTGGTATCATCAGCGCTATTCTCATAGTTGTCATTGGCACTAGTCCCATGGATATCAACAGCGCTATTATCATTGTTGGCATGGGCACTAGTTCCATTGGTATCATTGGCGCTATTCTCATTGTTTTCATCGGCACTAGTCCCATTGGTATCATCAGCGCTAATCTCATTGTTGTCATGGGCACTAGTCCCATGGTTATCAGTGCTATTCTCATTGCTGGCATCAGCACTAATCCCATTGTTATCATTAGCGCTATTCTCATTGTTGGCATGAGCACTAGTCCCATTGGTATCACCACTGCTATTCTCATTGTTGTCATGGGCACTAGTCCTATTGGTATCATCAGTGCTATTCTCATTGTTGTCATGGGCACTAGTCCCATGGTTATCAGTGCTATTCTCATTGTTTGCATCAGCACTAGTCCCATTGTTATCATCAGTGCTATTCTCATTGTTGGCATCAGCACTAGTCCCATTGTTATGATCAGTGCTATTCTCATTGATGGCATCGGCACTAGTCCCATTATCATCAGTGCAATTCTCATTTTTGGCATTGGCACTAGTCCCATGGTTATCAGTGCTATTCTCATTGTTGGCATCGGCACTAGTCCCATGGTTATCATCAGTGCTATTCTCATTGTTGGGAAGGGCACTAGTCCCATAGTTTTCATCAGTGCTATTCTCATTGTTGGCATGGGCACTAGTCCCCTTGGTATCATCAGCGCTATTCTCATTGTTGTCATGGGCACTAGTCCCATTGTTATCATCAGCGCTATTCTCATTGTTGGCATCGGCACTAGTCCCATTCTTATCATCAGCGCTATTCTCATTGTTGGCATGGGCACTAGTCCCATTGGTATCATCAGCGCTATTCTCATTGTTGGCATCAGCACTAGTCCCATTGGTATCATCAACGCTATTCTTATTGTTGTCATGGGCACTAGTCCCATGGTTATCAGTGCTATTCTCATTGTTGGCATGGGCACTAGTCCCATTGTTATCATCAGTGCTATTCTCATTGTTGGCATGGGCACTAGTCCCATTGTTATCATCAGTGCTATTCTCATTGTTGGCTTCAGCACTAGTCCCATGGTTATCGGTGCTATTCTCATTGTTCGCATCAGCACTATTCCCATTGTTATCATCAGTGCTATTCTCATTGTTGGCATCGGCACTAGTCCCATTGGTATCATCAGTGCTAATCTCATTGTTGTCATGGGCACTAACCCCATTGGTATCATCAGCGCTATTCTCTATGTTGTCATGGGCACTAGTCTCATGATTATCAGTGCTATTCTCATTGTTGGCATCGGCACTAGTCCCATGGTTATCAGTCCTATTCTCATTGTTCGCATCGGCACTAGTCCCATTGTTATCATCAGTGCTATTCTCATTGTTGGCATCAGCACTAGTCCCATGGTTAGCAGTGCTATTCTCATTGTTCGCATCGGCACTAGTCCCATTGTTATCATCAGTGCTATTCTCATTGTTGTCAGGAGCACTAGTCCCAATGGTATCATCAACGCTATTTTAATTGTCATCAGCACTAGTCCCATTGCTGTCATCAAGGTTACTTTCATTCACTTAGAACAGGTCTTGAAAACACTGAAATGTGGTGCCTGTTGCTGTTGTCTTCCTGCAGATTTTGAAAAGCCCTTGCTGTTGACTTTACTTAAAGAGCAGATCTGCCTTCCGAAGGCAGACACAGTCTGGGTATGTGCTACAGGTGATTCTGGATAAAAGCCAGGCGCTGACCAAAGCAACCTCCATTGGTGACAATGTATATGCTACGAATATTGTCTGCTGTGAAGCTTAACGATTTCACCGTCTGCCAACGACATAAAAATAGGTAGACTTTCATCCAACAAAACACGGCTTCTTTCATGTAGTTGCTTCCCTGAGAAATGGATTCCCCCCCCCCAAAAAAAAGAACAAGCCAGCGAGTGGTGCGCGCGCCACTGCGAACCATGTGGTTTCAATTATCGTGCCCGTGTCTGGGCACGATAACTGAAACCACATGACGGCCGGTGCGCGTAATAGACACCAATAGGCCATGGGCGGAGCAATGCGTCCGCCTTTGGCCTATTGCGTGCTCTCTTGGTAAAAAACACGCACGCAAAGCTCAATAGCGTGCCACAAAAGAAAATAAGCACACGCCCGTGCGTGTGCCATTCCTAGGTCAGCTTCTGAAACCAAATTTCTAGCCACTAAATTTCTTGCGCGAGCAATGCTGTGCACTGCAACGCTAGGCGCAAGACCTAAAAAGGGGGCCGGACCAGCAGCCAACAGCACCAAAGTCCAACAAAAGGACCGGATAGCACAATAATCACACAGAACACACACAACGAGGGATATCCGCAACAAGGCACCAGAACACAACAGAAGAACACCTCTCAAAAGTAGAATGACTCACCGGTCACTGAGGGGGGGGGGGGGGAGGAGGACTAAGTCCCGCCAGAAACCTCTGAAGGGCAGAGTTCGCAGGGGCATGGAACAAAAGAGTGCCATCAAAGAGAAGGTCCACCAACGGTTCCCGAACGTTCTACGGGAACACACTATCCGAGCCAGGCATGTCAGCGAAGGGCCACAGAAGAAGCCATAGTATGACCAAGCACCTACGAAATGTCCAAGGCTGAGCGAAGCATGAAAGACGCCAGCTCCCGGCCATCCAACACATGGTGCCGCAGATCAACAATGGCACCCTCCCGAGAAACAGCAGACAGAAGGAACTCAGCCGAGTCCCACAAGCAAGAAGTGACCCTAGCCAGGACACACAGAGTGTTAAGGGCCCGCAAAGCCGCGTTGGTAGAGGCGAAAATATTGCGCCCCCAGGTATCTAACCAGCGGGCCTCCCGTGATGGGGGAGACAACAACACCGATGGCAGGGAGGAAAAGGTAGTCTGTAGAAGAGGACCCCTGGTAGCCCTGGTAGAAGGGTGAAGGGAAAGACAGAGAGGGTCCTTCGACGCAGGGCGGTGCCGGTGCAGAAGTTGTTGGGGCACCGGGTCCCCCGTGGCTGGTTGCCCCCAAAGCCCCCAAAAGTGAAGAATGGAGTGAAGCCTCAAAGGGAAGAAGCAGCTCCTGACCACCAGAGCCCTGATGGAGGACCTCCAGAAGATGATCCGTGGGGAAATGGGCAGCTGGATCGCCCATGCACAAGATGACCGCAGCCATAGAAACAGTCCGAGCGAAAGCAGCACCCGCCTCCATAGGGCCCCACAGCGGAGAAAGCAGCTCCTCTGTGGGCGACGGCTGTAAGCTAAGGCGGCCATACCCCAGCCCCACCGGAGGAAGGAAAGGCCAAGAGCGGAAAGGGGGAACGAGGCAGAGGAATGGGGGACCTGAGGCACCTCCGGCGAAGACTGCAGGTGCGGTGACGGCGAGGAGCCGCCCTTAGACGATGCCGGGGAAAAAGCCACGACGCGGTGACCCATCTCCGGAGCAGACAAAACCATCAACCGCCGAACTTCTAGGGAGGAGGGGGCATCCAAAGAAGAATCGGCAACCCGACGCCGGTCAGGCGCAGTAGAGTCCACCACCGGGGGCAGGTCAACGTCAATCGGCGCCGAATGGGGACGCCGGAACGACCTCCGCTCCAACACGCGGCGCAGGAGACTGCGGCTGGGCCGGAGTCGGGCGACTAAGGAACGGTACCGAAAAGGCATCGAGTCAACCCTCAACGAGCAGCCGCCTGGAAGGAGGCACAAGGGGGGCTCGTAGACACGCCCGACCCATAGACGGCCCCTGCAGCGCCGTCAGGGCCAGCAACCGCCAGCGCCTGAGCGGTGTCACCTCAGCCTCGGACAATGCCACAGCCTGCCCAGAAGACCGAGGGGGACTTGGGGACACGCACCTAGCTCCGGCAACCTCCTGCAACACCACAGGGACCCCCGCAAGGGTTTGCGGCGAGGCAGAGGTGCCGTGGTCCGAAAGAGGGAACCCCGAAGGGTCGCAGCCCGACGGATAGGGTGACAACGCGCGGTGCCACACCACCCATGGAGAACCCATGCCTCCAACAGACCGAGGACCGGCCCTCGGGGACAAACTGCGACCCTTACCAACAGGTGAGCGACGCTCGTGCGGCCTGGGAGAGGGACGATGTGGGAGAAGCATGCAGCGGTTCTTGAACTCATCAGCAGTGGACGGACGCAGTGAAGATGCCGACCTGGGCATGCGTGCTGAGAGGAGTTTTATCCGGCGCTCCCGCCGGGACTTCGGTTTCAGTAGCGGACACGTCTCACAGTCTGTGGAGTCGTGGTGCTCTCCCAAACGTCACATGCAAATGGAGTGAGGGTCCGTCGCCAACATCTGCCGCGCACAAGATGAGCACATTTTGAAGCCCGAAGGCATTCACACACTGTTCTCAAGACAAAAAAACGCCCAAGGCGAAAAAGGGAAAACCTGAAAACAGGCCAGGAGTACACGATCCGGGTCCGCGTTGCAAGCGGAAAAGAAGAAAACTGACGTCAGCGCGCCGGGGTGGGGCTTATGTGACCTCGCTGATGTCACGCCTGCGAAGGGAAGTTAAGGAATCTGCAGCTAGTAGTCTCTATCAGATACATAAATATTATGGATGGATAAAAATAAAATGTACAAATTTCCCTACAATAAATGCAACAGTAGTAAAAGAGATAAATTACACATAGAAACTATTTACTGCACCCATTCATGCCAATATAACACCAAGGAAACTGTTAAAGAGCAAAGGGGTAAAATTCAACATTCCCACTCCAGTCAGGGCAACTGTAGGGAAAGTGTTGGATAGCGGAAGAGTAAAATATACCATTCCCACTCCAGTGAGGGCAACTGTAAGGAAAGTGTTGGATAGCTATGGGGTAAAAATTACTATTCACACTCCAGTGAGTGCAACAGTAGGGAAAGTGTTGGATAGCTATTGGGTAAAAATTACTATTCCCACTCCAGTGAGTGCAACAGTAGGGAAAGTGTTGGATAGCGGAGAGATTACAATTACTATTCCCACTCCAGTTAGTTCAAAATTAAAAACAAACAAGATATCAACAAAATAAAAAAAGTAATTAAAAAAATAAATGTTAAAAATTCAAATACAAATATATTTTATATTAAAAATAAAAAAATAAAATATTATAATGTTAATTACATATCACAAATACCTACACATATTTTAATAATTAAAAAATAATTTTCAAACAAATCATTTATATTTACAAATTATTCACAATTATTCACTTCCTACCCTATAATACCACACAACTCACATCTAAAATAAAAACAAATGCAGTTGCATAATTAACGTACTTATCAATTAAACAAATACTAATTTAAAATACAAATTAAAACCACAGAAAAGGAAAATGCTACTTACCAGTATGCATCTGTTCTTGGCATGTAGAGCTGCAGAGTTACACACTATGCATAGATGGCCACCTAGTGTTGGGCCTGGATGTTGGCAGTTTGTTTTGTTGTAGAAAGTCTTTCGGAGTCACGAGATAGGTGACTACTCCTTAGGATGATTCTGAGCATGGGCATCGGCTCCATCCCCAGATTGTTTTTCGCCATTAGGGAAGTGATGGAGCTGTACAAGAAGTAGTGATGTTCATGTGATTTGTATCTAATTAAGATAATACTGGAACAGATAAAGGTAGCTGGAGAGGCGGGTGGGCGTGTGTAACTCTGCAGCTCTACATGCCAAGAACAGATGCATACTGGTAAGTAGCATTTTCTGTTCGAGGCATATGAGCTGCAGATTACACACTATGCATAGATTGTATAGCAGTACCCACACCTAGCGGCGACCACCCGTATCTGTTGCAGTTGTATGAAACAGTGTTTTTAATACAGCCTGGCCCACAGTGGCTTGTTGTTTAGTTTGCACAGCTACACAATAATGCTTTGTGAATGTGTGCGGTGTAAGCCATGTAGCTGCTTTGCATATGTCATCTAAGGGTGTGTTCCCTAAGAATGCCATTGAAGCCCCCATCTTTCTTGTCGAGTGGGCTTTTGGAGGAATTGTTAACATGCGTTTTGCTTTTTTGGTAACAGATTTGTATGCATTTAACTATCCATCTGGCGATCCCTGATTTTGATATAGGGTTGCCTTTATGTGGTGGCAAAAATGTCACAAAAAGTTGTTTTGTTTTACGAAACGATTGTGTTCTTTCGATATAGTACAGCAGTGCTCTTTTAACATCTAAGGTGTGTAGAGCGCTTTCTGCGACTGTTTGAAGCTGTGAGACGAATACGGGCAGCTCAACGGGTTGATATAGATGGAATGGTGAAATGACTTTAGGCAGGAATTTGGGATTAGTACGAAGAACCACTTTGTTATGATGCATTTGCAAAAAGGGTTCTTGAATGGTAAATGCTTGTAGTTCACTAACTCTTCTAAGAGAAGTAATTGCTACCAGAAAAGCTACTTTCCAAGTTAGGAATTGCAATTCACATTTATGTAGTGGTTCAAAGGGAGGACCCATTAACCTTGTAAGAACAATGTTTAGGTTCCACACTGGTGTTGGTGGCGTTCTGGGAGGAATTATTTTTTTGAGTCCTTCCATGAAAGCTTTAATAGCTGGTACTCTAAACAGAGACAAATGTTGTCTGTTTTGTAAGTATGCTGCAATAGCAGCAAGGTGTAGTCTGATAGACGTATATGCTAAGTTACACTTTTGAAGGTGTAAAAGATATCCTATGATGTGTTGTATAGACACGTCTAAGGGATCTATTTGGTTGTTTTGGCAGTATATGATAAAGCGTTTCCACTTAGCAGCATAGCATGCTCTGGTAGTGGGATGTCTAGCTTCTTTAATGATGTTCTTGCATTCCAGAGGAAGGTTGAGGTAACCCAACTCTATGACCTCAGGAGCCAGATAGCTAGGTTGAGCTGAGCTGGGTCCGGGTGTCTGATCTCTCCATGGTTCTGCGTTAGTAGGCTTGGAGATAGATTTAGTTTTTGATGTGGCACCACAGACATTTACAGCAGCGTGGTGTACCACGGTTGTCTGGCCCAAGTTGGAGCAACTAGAATGAGTGTCAGGGAATGTTGTTGTAGTTTGCGCACCACTAAGGGAAGTAGTGGGAGAGGAGGAAAAGTGTACGCAAATAGTCTTGACCAGTTCATCCATATCGCATTGCCCTTGGACAGTGGGTGTGGGTATCTGCCAGCAAAGTTTGGGCATTTTGCGTTTTCGTGGGTGGCAAAGAGGTCTATCTGAGGTTGTCCCCACATTTGGAAGAACGGATGAAGAACTTGCGGGTGAAGCTCCCACTCGTGGATCTGCTGTGTTTGTCAACTTAGCAGATCTGCGATAGTGTTTTGTACTCCTGGGACGTGTTGGGCTAAGAGGAAGATTTTTAGTGGTATAGCCCATCTCCATATCTGCTGAGCTAACTGAGAGAGCTGCAGAGAGTGTGCCCCCCCCCCCTGTTTGTTTATGTAGTACATAACTGTCATATTGTCTGTGCGGACTAGGACAGCCTTGCCTGACACATGTTTGCGGTGCCCACCTGCCCTGCGTGGTGTGCTGCAGTAGATGGGATCCCCAGCCGGAGAGCGATGCGTCCGCTGTCATGACTATTTGGGGAACTGGCTCTACAAACGGTCGTCCTTTGGAAAGGTTTTTGGTGTTCCACCATTGCAGAGAACGATGAGTCTGACCGTCTACCAACACTAGGTCTCTTAATTGACCTTGAGCCTGGTCCCATTGGCGTGCTAGGCACTCTTGAAGTGGACGCATTTGCAATCTTGCGTGAGGTACTACAGATATGCAAGATGCCATCATTCCTATGAGTTGCATGAACACTCGAGCTGGTAGCGAGTGTTGTGGTTTGAATTTTGTTAGGAGAGCTTGTACACTTGTTATCCTGGCTGGAGAGGGATAAGCTAGTGTTAATTGGGTGTTTATTGTAGCGCCGAGATATTGTTGTATGTGCGAGGGATGCAGGTGCGACTTGACGTGATTTACTGTGAATCCCAAGTCGTGAAGCAGTTGAATAGTAGCTTGAGTGTTTTGCACACACTGTTTGTGTGAGCTGGCTTTTATGAGCCAGTCGTCCAGATATGGGAAGACGTGAATGTGTTGTCTTCTTAGGTGTGCCGCTACTACTGCTAGGCATTTGGTAAACACCCTTGGCGCTGTTGTGACTCCGAATGGGAGCACTTTGAACTGGTAGTGTTGTCCGTCTAGCACAAATCTGAGATATTTTCTGTGTGCTGCGTGGATGGGAATATGAAAGTATGCGTCTTTGAGATCTAGAGTGACAAGGAAGTCGTTTAATCCCAGTAATGGGAGGACTTGTTGTAGTGTGACCATATTAAAATGATTTGACTGTATCTAAATGTTTAGAGGTCTGAGGTCTAGGATGGGTCTTAGAGATCCGTCCTTCTTTGGTATTAGGAAATATAGGGAGTATACTCCTTTGTTTTTGTGATGCTCTGGAACTACTTCTATTGCATTGGTCTGCAGGAGGGATAATACCTTCTGTCTGAGTAATGTTAAATGTTCCTGTGACATTGGACGTTGCTTGGGTGGTATGTTTGGGGGGGGGGGGGGTAGATGTTAGTTCCAGACAATAACCTGATTGAATTATTTGGAGCACCCACCTGTCTGATGTGATGTTTTCCCAGGCTGGCAGGTACTGTTGAAGTCTTCCCCCGACAGGAGTGGAATGAGGCGGGGGAAGGGGAAGGGAGTCATTGGGCAGGGGTAGAGGCAGAGCGTGAGTTGTTATTTTTGCCTCTGCCTTTGTTATTGTTACCCCTGTACCCACCCTTTTGGTAGCCTTTACTGTACGTAGACTGTGTAGGGGCTTTGTACGAGGTGGAAGCTGTGTCTGAAGTGTATTCTCTGGTGGCACCTCGATAGTTTGAGAGACGAAATGAAAGTCTGGGAGCCTGCGACTGCAGGGCTCCCATAGATTTGGTGGCGTCTGTATCTTTTTTCATTTTCTCTAATGAAACATCTATCTCTGGTCCAAATAGGTGTTGTTCGTCAAAGGGTTGGTTAATAATGGCGCTTTGTACCTCTGGTTTGAACCCTGATATGCGCAGCCAGGCGTGTCTGCGTATCAAGATGCTGGTGTTAACTTCCCTAGAGGCCGTGTCTGCTGCATCGAGGGCACACCTAATGGAGGTGTTTGTGATGTTTTTACCCCCCCTGGAGGAGCTCGTTTGCTCTATCCTTGTACTTGTCAGGGAGGTGCCTCATTAGTGACTCTAGCTCATCGTAATGTGCCCTGTCATATCTGGCTAGCAGTGCCTGTGTATTGGCGATACGCCACATGTTTGCTGCTTGAGACACTGTTCTTTTGCCTGATGCTTCCAGTAGCTTAGACTCTTTATCTGGTGGTGCAGCCTCACCCGAAGTTTGTGAGTTTGCTCTCTAGCGTGCGTTGGAAACTTCAAGTGAGTCTAGTGGTACTGGGCCTTTAATATATGCTGGGACTGATGGGGCAGCTTTATATTTTTTCTCCATCCGAGGGTTAATGACCCGAGTTCTGACTGGGTCTTTGAAGACTACAGGAGCATGCTTGATCACTCCTTTAAGCATGGGCAAGATAGATGAAGACATTTGTGCATTGTCGAAAGTATCCATAAGGAAGTCTTCCTCAATAGGGTCTGTATAAATGTCTACACCATGATAATGTGCAGCCCTGTGAATTAATTCATTAAACCCTATAGTGTCTTCTGGAGAGGAAGGCCTTGAGGAGTATATGTCATCCTGAGGGACATTTGGGACATCTGGGGTAGTTTAATTCTCCCACGGGTCTGGGGATCCTGTGGACGTTGTTGGATCAGGTGTGTTACCCCCCATATCGTCAGAGCTATCATCCCTGTGTGGTGTGATAGGAGATGCTGGAGAATGCTGTGGTGGTGGTGATGGTGGTGATGGTACAGGTGAAAGAGAAGGGGAAGGCAGTCTTAAGGGAGAGGTAGCCATGTCCTTTTTCTTTGAATGCGGAGCTGGAGCTGGTGTGTCCAGTGGTCGCTTCTTTGTAGCCAAAACTAAGTGTCCAGTGATTGGGTCCTTGGCCAGAGTCTTTTGCGCAGGGTCTGGGTAGGATAAATCCACTGCAGGGGATTGTTCTTTTGGTGCGGAGGAAGTCTTGTGCACCGAGATGGCTTGCTTTGGTTTTTTGGCAATGTCTTTCACTGGGGAGGCAGCCGTCTTTTTCGGCTCCAAAGCTTTTTTCGGTTCCAAGTGTTTTTTCGGTTCCGGTATAGTTTTTGGATCCGATGACCTTTTCGGATCCGTTGATCTTTTCGGTTCCGGTGGCGTTTTGGAATCCGAAGCGGGCTCGCTTGGTTCCGGCCTGGGTTTCGGTGCCGAAGGGGTAGTGGTGTGCTTCGGTGCCTATGACTTGGAAGTCGGGGGCCGTGGTCTTTTTCGGTGCCGGTATGTGTGCACCATGTGACGGTCGACTCGAGCTAGAGTCGCCTGAAGGCTTGGTTAGCTACTTAGCCGGGCCCGAAGGTGGGGCAGTAGAAGCGGTTGGACGGTGTGCACCTGAGCCTGAGGGAGAGGGTTGACCGGGCGGCTTCTGTGTCGAGGAGGGGTCGGGGTTGACGCGGTCTTACTTACCACTCGCTGCGCACGAGTGATGTCCTCGACTTCAGAATTGTCCGCTTCGGAGCTGCTGTCGACGTCGTGCTGTTCAGGGACGTTGACGCCCTCCTCGTAGATGTCGTCCGGAATCGGAGCTGAAGATCTTTGAACCATTGTTCTCCTCGCTCTTCGGTCGCGGATAGTCTTTTTGGAGCGGAAAGAGGCACAAGCTGAACAGTGTTTCGCCTTGTGCTCCGGAGAGAGACAGAGGTTACACACCTCATGCAATTCGGTGTGGGGAAACTTCGACTTACATTGAGGACACTTTTTAAATGGCGTCCTTTCCATTAGCTGGAGTTGAGGCCTAGGTAGGCCCGAAGGCCGTCGTCGACAACCGGAATCGAGATCCTCGATGTTTGAAGATTAGCGTTGACTGGAAAGCTTTCGAAACTAAGTTTTGAAGTTTTTGGTGAGGATTGCGCGCCGAAGGAAATCGGTTCCAACACGGAGCGCTGGAACACATCCGAGCCCGGTGGCGGAAAAATACAATCTGGGGATGGAGCCGATGCCCATGCGCAGTATCATCCTAAGGAGGAGTCACCTATCTCGTGACTCCGACAGACTTTCTACAACAAAACAAACTGCAAACATCCGGGCCCAACACTAGGTGGCCATCTATGCATAGTGTGTAATCTGCAGCTCATATGCCTCGAACATTAATTAACTTCCCACCCTTTACCCCTATAATCCCCACAAGGGAGAAACTGACAGAGGGTCACTAGCACGGTACTAGTCAAGCACCGAAAGCGACTACAGTGTGTTTTTAGAGGCGCGCATAATCCTGTACTGAATTGCACTTATTTTAAATGTGAAATGGTAAAAAATCAATTGAATCTGTGGTGTACATTTTAAACTCACTGCGTCCTAGGGGGTAGTCCTGAATCCACGCAGAGCTGCTGAATGGCTGGCTGGGCAGGGCAGGAGAAGGGACACAGTGAAGCAAACCTGCCCTCGTGGGGATAGAGGGTTCAGGTCAGCACTCTAGTTGTTTGCTGGAATGCCTACTTATGGCGCCCCCTATAAACCAAAACCCCCCCACATATTTTTTTTTAAAAGTACCTTAACTAATTATTAATTAATATTAATTAGCAAATAATTAATAAATAAAAAAGACTGCCCAACCTTTACCCCTAAAAACCCCACAACCTGCAACTAAGATTAAACAATTTCCATATTTAATTGTCAATTAATTAACTAATTAATTCAAAATAACTTCCCACCTTTCACCCCAACAAACCCAAAACTCACCCCCCAAAAAAATATAATTGAACAATTAACAAAATGAATTATCAATTTATTATTAATTATCAACCTGCTACAGAACTAAACTAAAAATGTCATTTAAATATTATTAATAACTACTATAAATGTAACATATGAATACAAAAAAGACAATACTTAAACAAAAAAATCACATACATTTAAAGTATATACTAAAATACATAACACTAATTAAAAAAACAATTTTAAACAACTATATTTTTGCAAACGATATTAATGACTTCTATATGGTTGAAATCTATATGTCTTACCTTACATTCGATATTCTTGCTGTCGATATTTCTGTGTCACGATATTTAAAACTCGATATTTGTGTAAGTCGGCATTTCCAACTCAATATTTTAACTGAATACCCATAAGGTTGCATGCTGACTTGCTCGGACTTCCTTTTCTACCTCTGTTGCCCAGCCTAGCCCCCATTTGATAGCTTATTGTTTACCACTACAGATAATGTACCACTCCTCTAGCGTCTGTTGTCATTTGTTATTGGTTTTGTTTGTTTCACTCTGCACAGGTGGGCACCTCATATTTTGACACTGACAGAATGGTTGTCATATCACGCAGTCTGTTAAAGTACATCAACGTCAGTTACTATCATGTACATGTGGTCGCACCTTTATGATCCTGGTATGTGCCTTGAGCGTTGCACGCTGCATGTCTGACATTTGCAAACTTTACTGTGCTTTTGTTGCACTGTACTGTACATTTTAAACTGCAATAAACATAGATTTTTTTTAAACTATGAGTTTTTAGCCTCTGCGAAAAAGCGCAATGCTCTTTGTAACCCTGCTATGAAGTCAGAAATCAGGAATAGTCTACTGCCTTGAAATTCCAGGATTTCTTTCACTACAGCAAGTCAAAGGGTAGTATCGTTGTCACTGAAGAACTTTGCTATAATGGGTCCAGGTAGAGCACGCTCAATGACCATTAGATTAGAGAAGTGGTTTCTGTGAAACAAGTTAACGATTATACCTTCAACAAACATTTCTATTTTACCAGATGCAGAAGATTCCAGGACCCTGACTATGTATATATTATTTCTCGAGAGAGCTTCTAAATCTTCAATTTTAGCTTTGACAGTAGCAGAAACCTTTACATTCTGAGGAGTCTCCTTGGTAATGGAGGAACCATCCTTAAGATGCTCTGCTTTGTTGCAGGCATGTTTGACAATATGTACCTTCATGCAATGTAATCTTATACTTAAGGATTCTATAGTAGTATTGATGGTCTAAGGCTCTTCATTCCCAGCAGCAGTGCAGATATCAGAATATTTGGTTAGGAAAGCAGTAGTGTCTGTGGCCAGTGTAGATTCCACTTCCTCAGTAGTTTTTGTGCATTTTGGATTCTCAAATAAGGTTTTTGTCTGTCTTTGCTCTGATAAGATTGTTTCTGCCGTCTCTTACTTCCACCGTTGAAGATTATTAGCAGCAAGTGCAGCATTAGCAGTTGCACACCAGGCGTGTGGATAGCTGTTGTGGAACAAACACATTTTAAAGTGGGTTAATGTCCTTGCTATGAGTGAGTATACATCCAGGCACTTTCAAGAGCAGAGACTTAGAGTAGTTATTTCTTTAATGTCCGAATCTCAAGGTTCTGGTTTCAGTCTTTCAGCAGATGTACTGCCAGCTCCCAAATATGGATCTGGGAGACTCTCAGGTCAGAAACTAATCGGAAGAATTGCTAACATTAGCTTCTCAGTTGCAACCTGCCCAGGTTAAGTTATTTCAGATATCTCGCAGTGGTGAGAGTTAGGCCCTTGCATCTATTGTCCATACAGGTCTTTAATAGTTGGTAGAGGGGGTGTGGGAGTTTATCTAGAGAGAGGATAGGCCTCGATCTCTAGGGCTTCTCACCTTTTTATCCCCCTTCTGTAACTTTGGGCGGGGACCGGGTTCCCAACATGCCAAACTCCAAGAGCTTTGTCCCCTCCTCCATGTACACCACCACTGTCAGGGGTGGATACAGCTTGCAGCCTTGTAAGCGTTTTCTGCCAGTGGCGATGTCGCTTCATTGGAGCTGGCTGATGCAGTCAATCATATGTGCCATACTAGCCCCAGTGGCCTGGCTGCATGTTACTTAACCCAAAGTCCTACTCTACTACCCATCCGGACACAAACCTCCTGAGAGTCATCTTTGCTCACCTCAGATCTGCTGTTGCCCTTACCATTGGGTAGCGCTTTCCACGGGCACCACAAGTTGTCCAATAGATCCATGTCTTCTCCAGGGTTGCAGGAACAGATGCATCTCAATTGTGCTGTCTTTTCCTCGATGTTTGTGGTGCTGCATTCAGAGCTCAGCTCCCCTTCCAGTTGATGGCCTACAGTGAGCCTATACAAGTTGCAGATATCGGGCATCTCAGAGGTTTATTTTATTCTGCAGTCTGGTTCTTTACATACCATCCATGGCCGACAAACGTAAACTTATTGTGCTGGGTCGAGTGAGGTTTAATACAATTCGATGTCGACAGATTCTGGGAGATAATGCCAGAGCAGTGCAGTTATGTGGTCATTTGGTTGCGGGCTGTGCCACTCATTCTGCAATTTATTTATCTCACTGATAAGATTCAATATGGCCTCTTTATAGCATATCATTCCCTTAACTTAAATAGGGAAGATACCGAAACCATTAAACATGGAGAACACCTATCTCCACATTCACAAAGGTTCCTGTGTTTCTGCATTAAGGGTCTCTTGATTTTCACTTTCAAATCCTACTCTTTTTGCTGGATTCGCCAACAAGGATGCTTGTTAATGTGCTGGAGCCCCTTTTAGGTCTCCGTCAGGACCAACAAACTGTGTCCATCCATACCTGAACAACCTGGTTGTTCATTCCCATCACAGTCTCTGACGGCATCTAGCGGAAAGACATTGTAGGAATAGTGACATAGTAACAAATTACACAAAGTCATTGGAAGTGACTGATCAAGTTCATCAGAGATAAGTAGGTGGAAGAATGGTCATCTGGGAAACATAGGACATATGGAAAAAAGCATTGGATAATGAAATGTGGCGATTTATGTGCAGATATACAGTTTTAACACTTTGGTGGTGGCATTTTGAATCAATAATGTGGTGCACTAAGAGAAATAGTCTTTAATTGTTTAAGAAATGGTTAAAGTTTATAAAAAATGCTATGTGGCAAGTTCAGAGGCTTTAACATAAAGTCAATTTCAAGACTTTTTAAAGAATAATTAGTGCCGGTGAATAAGTCTGTGCATCAGAGTAGACAAACATAAGCTTACACATTCCCACGTAACACAACATTTATTCTAATGCTTTATCCTGCTATCTCCTGATGGCATGACGTAGTAGCAAAAAACCTTTATAGAGGCTTGGCCTTGCAGTAAAAGTGATGTTTACCAGAACCGCAGTCTGGAGAATCACAGAAGCTTGTGTTGTGACCCTTTGGTACTGATGTCAGATGAAGGTACGAACCTTAGGATTATATAAGGCAGGCTAAATATCGCTCTTTTTTCTCAGACATTGTTTGAACTTGTAGAGTCTACTCCTTCTGGTTTCAAAGGCATATAATGTGCCTCACCTCTCAAGGATTACGGGTTCTATTATTAAGGCTTCAGTCATCTCAAAGTGTATCCCCCTTATGTTATGGTCCCCATGACATCGCAGCCCCTTTAATGACGTCAATAGTTTCGAAAACGTCAATGCCCTGAAGTTATTGATGATGTTGAACCATGACCTCAAGACCTCCATGACATTGATTACTTTCATTAGGTCGACGGCTCCATGAGGGAGAGGTCTTTATGATGTTGATTTTTCCATGACACTGATGCCCCTAGGACATCAAATTCCAGTAAGCCAAGATCATTCAAAATAGTGGGAGGCCTCTGAAAATGTGAGGTATCAGAAGGGAGAACAGAGGTATTTGGTAAAAGTCCAGCTCTTCCATCGTGCTTTTTAGGCTGGTTTTCAAATCTGCTGTGGAAACCTGACACAATCGCAGGGTTTTTTTCCCCTAGCCCAGCAACACCTGTTACATTTCTCACTCATCCTTCCTGTAACAATGGTGATATGACTCATTTTACACACAGAAAAAACACAGTTAAACAAAGTGAAACAAGAAGTGAAACAAAAAGTGAAACAAAAAGAAAACAATAAGTTAAAACAAAAAGTGAAACAAAGGTTTTATGAAATTCCCAGAGTAAAATGTTCTTGTCAGAAAATCAGTTTTCCACAGGTAGATAATCAATAAAGATAAAAACGAGTGAAATCTCAAAACTCATTGTAAGCAAACTTTCCTGCTGTTTTGCTATACAGCAACATCCAATCGGTTCGATGAACAATTTGTTTTAAACAAAAAAGTTAAAGGGCTGAACCTTGTATACAAGAATCCTATTGAAAGAGTTGAAAAAGCAGTCTAACTGTTAAATATGCTTTATGCTGGGATAGTGGAGGTCTATAGGTAGCTTAAAGGCTTTGGTTTATATATTTTTTCTATGAATTGCTGCATAGGGAATCATTTCCCATGGTTTTACGTTTTTAAAACGAGAATGGAAACTGGTTTTGAGAGCAATATTAACTAATTTCATGTTTAATTTTCCATTGAGGTTCTTTTTTTTGTTTTACACAACTGCATTAAAAAATATATCAAAACTGAAATCAAATGTCATGCTTTGATAAATAGTGTCTATTGTTGTATTTAAAGAGTTTTTTTCTCGCAATATTAAATGTGTTGCACATATTTTCATAGTTATTGAGTGTTTATGAAAATATATAAATATTCCATAATACAGAACCTATGTTCGTGTTACCTAACCAATATTAGTTCTTTTGCTGCATGCCAGCAAATTAAAAATTTTTTTTTTTGCAATGGCTTCTACACTCTCATTTTAAAAACATAGTTTCCCTCAACTGGTAATTTAGGATTAAACAAACCCTTTACCTTTACTCTTGATGATTTTCTTGATCCTTCACGGAAGGCCTAAAATAAAACATTCAAGGAGCAGAATTTATAATTGCTTACAATGATACATGAAAATAAAGAAAGAAGGCAATGCATTAAAAGTGCACTTCACTTTTTCATGTATATGCTTAACAAACCTGGTAGTACTTACACTCATTCTGAAGAGTAAGGCAAAGAACTGTTAGAGAAGCATTTTATGTGCACTAGCCACAAAGCTCCATACCCTCCCTGTAACATCCCTTTACTGCCAATAAATAAGGTACTTTTCTTCTATAATTTTCTTTCTGATGGATGATGCATCTCCCACAGATTTCTCACTTAATCCCTTCAAGGAGCCAGAACAACAGTGGCAAAATGCTTCTGCCACAGCGTATCACCAACAACAAATTGCATGGATGCAGCGTTTATTGTAATTCCCGCAAAACAAGCGGGACTGACATTTATGCTATGAAAAGTGATGTAGAACTGGTGAGACTATCCACTCAATTCTGAACTCCTATCAAAATGAGGAAGGCCAGGAATGAAGAACCTGAAATGCCAATTAAACAGAAAAGAATAAGTAATCCTTAAAATGTGCAAAAACTGAAGGCAAGCACAAAACCTAATCACAATGACAATCAAAAAACAGCTTTGAAAGAAATTATGCCATACCCCCTAAAGTTACCCTATACTTGGTAAACGGAGTAAAGTGGCAAGATGCTGAAATGGCCTGCATCTTGCCGACACTCCTAGCTGAAGTTAAAGCCAAAAGAAAACCAATCTTCCAAGAAAGAAATGCCAAATCACACAAATGCAAAAGGTAAATTGGAGAGCCCACCATAAATGTCAGGATCCAATTTAAATCCCAAGATGAAACGTGAAACGGTTCAGTGGGCAGTAATACTACCAGACATTCAAGAATATAGATCCAAAATCTAGATGTTCAGGTAATGGGAAACTGTAAATTTTGAACTGTACTTATATGATGGGAATTAATGAAAATATCATGGCACCAGGCAACAAACATGAAGAATCTAGTCAAACAAAGTGCCATAGTAGAAGAATAATGGGTGGCCAAATAATGGTTAACATTTCCTCAGGAACCGGAAAGGCAGACAAAGGTAGCCTCTCAAGTTCCAGGCAAGCAGATTTGGAAGTAGCAGCTTTCCCACCTGCTGAGACAGCAAATATTCATTGATACAAAGAAAAGGAGGAGAGAAGCATAAGGCCCAGGTACAATTTGAAACTTTGCTCAATTCATTATGACATTATGACAGTAGATTTATGGTTCAAATCTTCTGAATGACCGTCTAAACCAATGGTACAAGAAGAAAAGTGCAGAGTATATGTTCATGAAAGAGAAGGAACAGCCCCCTTAGTGACTGTCTATTTCAGGTAATTCAGAGAATGGACATAATCATAATTCCTGTTTTCTCTGGTTGCAAATATATTAGTGTCCGGAGTTCCCGAGAGCCTGATCAATTGGTTGACTTCTCTCTAGAGCATCGACTATTTGAGATTAGAGGAGGACACCCTGCAATGAAGGTCTGCTCTCAAATTTTTGTCTTCCATACAAAGGGCTGGTGACAGACCAATCCCTTTGCCTATGGGGCACAACTGTTGTGAAATTAGCGTGTCTTATTTGTTTAGGTATTTCAACCTGAAAGTATTTAAGTTAAGGGAGAAACAGACCAACTTGGCCGCTGTCAACTCCAACATATTTATATGAGGAGTAAATTCTTGAGTAGTCCAAGGAGCATTAAACGTCAAACCTTCAGGATACGCACTACACAAGCTTTAAGTGATATAACCATAACAATTGTAAATTGATTCAAGGAATACAGAATAGATGGCCCGTCGTCCAATTGTTGGACACAAACACGACTGCAGGACCTGATCAACCTCAAATAGAAGGTTAATCAAATTCTTTAAATGATAAAGACATTTGTTCCACTGCAATATCATGCACCACTGCACAAGTCTCACCATTAACTTTGCACACTGAACCTCAAACACTGATTTAGGAAACAAAAGGCCATCATTGCACATATATTCAAAACGTACTTTTCTTACCATTTGAAGAGGTGAGACGGAGATTTTCTACATGCTATTATTTATGATTAACAACCTCTCTTGAGGTAGAAAAGGCTTTTAACTGCCAAGCGTTTATAAATGTATCTATTAACTGGAGGTACTGAATCAAAACCAAGAATGACTTCTTCACAAACATCAAGAAACCAAAGTTGTGCAAAAGAACAATTTTTCCAAAAACGTTTGATGCTGTGACACAAACGTTGCTCTCAAAAGCCAGACGAGATGGGTAAAGAAAATAATCTTGCGGATGAAAAAACTCAACTACCATACATTTGCGAAACACTCTCGTTGAAGATTTGAAACCGGAAGGAAGGACGACAAACTGACGAATGCACAGTCTCTACTGCAAACTACTGATAGTGTGCGTCACTTTAATTTATAGACTATCGAAGGAGGCTCTCTTCAAATCCAGGGACCCCAAACAGTCCTGATCCTGAAGTGCTCACAGTACATTCTGACTTGTCAGAATCTTGTATTTGTTCATCTTGAGCAAGTTGGTGAAAAATCATAGAATTAAAATTTAACAGGGGCATGGAAGAGGGAACAACAATATGGCTGCCTGGTAAAAGAGCCACAGACAGACTTACTTCCCTGCTATTTACCCTGTTACAAAAGACAGTACATTCCACAGAATAGAACCCCAGGTGTCAAACAAGTGACAGAGCACACAACTGCATAACTTTAAGTTAAAGTGATTCCGGTCTTTCTTCCCATACTCAGACTAAGAGTTGGATCTGCACGCCACAGTGTGAGGGCTGGGAAGTGTTCTGGGATGCAGTATGGGAGATAGCTGAATCCAGGCAGGATTTCTGAGGCCTCCTTAAGGTGGGCCCAGAGGCCAGTCTGGCGAGAAGAGAACAGGAGTACTGCAAGTTTAACTGCCTGAAGACTGACACTTGCTGTTGGAACTGAAGTGTTTTAACTTTAGCTGCGACGCCATAAATATAGCAACAGGTCCAGAGCAGACTGAAGAAGAGCTGCTGTTTCAGCACCCATTTCCTGCACTCTGCATGGATGCTTCCAGGAGGATCCAGTGACCCAAATGGGCCTAATGACACTGCAGGTACTGTAGCATTTTGGAATTTGGAAAACACAACAGATAAAGATACACTGAGCCTTATTGAGGATTTTAAGGCCGTCGGTTTAAATCAGCTAGTTACCTTACCTACGCACAAAGCAGGTCATGTTCTAGACGGCTTATTCACGAACAATCCGGCCATTACCCCCCTACTGTTACTCCTATTGTATGGTCAGATCATGCAGTGGTGGTCTTCTATGCCTGTGTTAAAAAATATAAAAATCAACACTCGACAAAAAAGCAACATAGGTCTTGCAGGGACTGGAAAAACTTAGATACGAATACACTATCTGAGAAACTAGATAATAATAAACCATCCAAAGTGTCAGACCCTCAACTAGCAGCAAATAACTATAACCAATGGCTCACAGACACCTTTAATCTAGTAGCACCTCTAAAGAGAGTGCGCCCAAATCGTGCAACACCATCAGCCCCTTGGTTCTCCGAACTGTTAAGATTGGAAAGACAGAAATGCCGCAATCTAGAAAGGTGCTGGCGAGTTAAGTACGACAACAACGATAAAGAAAGATACAAACAAGTGCTATCAGGCTATAGGAAGATGTTAAGACTGGAAAAAAGCAAATATTTTTGTGAACAGATAGAAAAAGCCCAGAACTCCAGTAAGCAACTATATCAGGTAGTGGCAACACTAACAACTATACCAGCAGCCAATACTACTGAGACTACCCAAGATTTCTGTGATCAAATGGCTGACTTTTTCAGGACCAAGGTCACAGAAATCTTCGACAAATTCAATAACATCATGACAGAGGAACCATCAGATAGCCTTAAGAACTCACAACTCACATCCTCCTCTCTGAATGAATTTCTTCCTCCATCACTGTCAGAAATAAAAGATCTCATTAAAACAACAATGTCGGGTTCCCCTCTGGATCCCTGCCCACCGACCATCATTAAATTAACATCTGATGTGGTAGCTCCAATCCTGGAGAACATCTGCAGTACCGTCTGTGAATCAGGAATATATCCTCAAAGATGGAAAACTGCTATAATAAAGCCACTTCTAAAGAAACCCACCCTTAACACCTTGGAATTAAAAAGTTATCGCCCTATAGCAGCCCTTCCTTTTCCATCTAAAATACTTGAAAAAGTTATAAACAAACAGCTGGCTAGCTACATTGATTATAACAACCTGTTAGATAACACTCAGTTTGGGTTTAGGAGAGGACATGGAATGGAGACGGCGCTCATCAAGGCTTCTGAAGAGATCAGACAGATCATGGACCAGGGTGGTACGGCTGTTCTGATCTTGCTGGATCTCTCAGCGGCCTTTGACACGGTCGATCATAACATCCTGATCGACCGTGTCACAGCTATGGGCATACAGGGCAAAGCTGCGGAGCTCTTGGCTTCTTTCCTGTCTAACAGAGAACAGTCGGTCAAGATGGGAAACTTCTATTCACCCACGTTTGTGCTGCCTTGCGGAGTCCCCCGGGGATCCTCGCTAAGTCCGACACTTTTTAACATCTATGTGTCGGACTTGGCGAGGGTCATTAAAATCCATGGAATGGGAGTGACTTCGTACGCCGACGACACTCAGTTGGTGTTAGCAGTGCATAAAAATGGGATCGAAGTGGCAGCCAACTTTCAGACGGGCATGAGAGCCATCAGTCACTGGATGGACAGTAATTGTCTAAAATTAAACACCGATAAGACCGAGGTAATGGTGTTTGGAGACCTTAAACCATCTTGGTCCCCAATCTGGTGGCCACCTGAAATGGGTAATCCACCCACCCCAGTTTCAAAGGTCAGAAACCTAGGAGTGTTGTTTGACAACAAACTAAGTTTCACCAATCATGCCAATGCAGTAGTCTCCTCTTCCTTTTTCACGCTACGAAAAGTGAAAAAGTTGCTACCTTACCTTCCCCTGTCAGCAAGGAAAACCCTTATGTCCTCCTTGGTATTATCCAAGGTGGACTATTGTAACGGGCTTCTGCTGAATGCTCAGGAGCAGGTCTTTTAAAAGCTACAAATGGTGCAGAATGCCGCTGCACGAATTTTGACCAAAACTCCCAAGTTCGCACCCATTTCCACTATCGTTTACCAACTACACTGGCTCCCAGTAAAAAAGAGAACCAAATTCAAGGCTTTGTGTATTATATACAAAGCACTGAATAGCCAAGGACCTGACTTTTTTAGGGAATCACTGCAGGTCTATGTCCCCAAGAGAGCGTTAAGATCTGCCTCATCCGCATCCCTATACATTCAACGGGTGAGAACAGTTACATGGGGAGACAGACGCTTTTTGGTGGCCGCCTCGAAGCTCTGGAATACCTTGCCCCACCATATAAAAAGCAGTTCTTCACTGATGATTTTTAGAAAGCAAGTGTAGACCTGGCTATTCATTCAATAATGCACAGGAGGTGCCTCTCTGTCTGCGTAGCGCCGTAACACCATTCGTGGTATTTGTTTGCGCTTTATAAGTTTAGAAATAAATAAATAAATAAATAGCATGGCTAAATCACTGTGCAGTGGAGCTCATGTTCCAGGGCCGGTCCTCTGCGCAGCTGCTCCAAAGAGGAATGGGTAGCCCACCAGAAGATAAGTTGGTGGACCTCTGCTGAGAGTTGCGTGCCCAAAGGTTAACCCCTGTTGTGTTGAGCAACATGGAAATATAGATCTGGTTCAAAATCCCATGGGTTGGACAGCCCATGATGTGGGTGTCCTACCTCCCAAGGGAGAGAGGACCCTGATACTTACCCTGTATGGATCTGTTCTTGTCATAGAGCTGTAGAATTAATTGCTTTGCATAGATCGCCATCTAGTGTTGGGTCCGGATGTTTGCACTTTGTTTTTCTTTGAAGAAGTCTTTCCAGTCACGAGGTAGGTGACTCCTCCTTTCGGTGATAGTGCGCATGGGCATCGACTCCATTGTTAGATTGTTTTCCCACAGCGGGTGATAATGGAGCTAGTTAGAGTAGCAAAAAAGGAGATGTCCATGAATGCATGTATCTAAGTAAGATGCTACTGCAACAGGCATAGGTACCCGGGAGGGGGGCGGGGGCATATGAGTCTACAGCTCTGCATGCCAAGAACAGATGCATACTGGGTAAGAAGCATTTTCCGTTCGAGGCATATGAGCTGTAGATCATATGCTTTGCATAGACTACACAGAAGTTATCCCCAAAGTGGTGGTTAACCTGTAGCTGTTGAAGTGGTCTGAAATAGTGTACGTAAAACCGCTTGGTCTACTCTAGCTTGCTGTGCTGCCACCACATCTACAGAATAGTGTTTTGTGAATGTGTGAGGTGTAGACCATGTTGCAGCTTTACATATATCATCTATGGGTATATTGCCTAAGAATGCCATAGAAGCGCCCGTGTTTGCGTGTATGGTGTGCTCTAGGGGGAACTGTTAATGTCCGTTTAGACTTTGCATAGCATATTTGAATGCATTTGACTATCTACCTTGCAATACCTGATTTTGATATAGGATTGCCTTTGTGTGGTTGAGCAAAAGCAACAAAAGCTGATTTGTGGTACAGAAAGGTTTTGTCCTTTCAATGTAATAGAGCAATGCTCTTTTCACATCTAATGTGTGTAATGCACGTTCTGTCACTGAATCTGGTTGAGGGAAGAACACGGGTAACTCAACAGATTGATTGATGTGAAAAGCAGAAATTACTTTAGGAAGGAATTTAGAATTAGTACGAAGAACCACTTTATTTTGGTGCAAGTTCACTTACTCTTCTGAGTGATGTGTTGGCAACTAGGAAAGCAACTTTCCATGTGAGAAACTGCAGTTCACATCTGTGTAATGGTTCAAAGTGTGAATCCATTAGTCTGGTGAGAACAATGTTGAGATTCCACACTAGAGCAGGTGGACGTCTCGGGGGAATAACTCTTTTGAGTCCCTCCATAAATGCTTTAATGACAGATACCCTAAGAAGAGATAGATGCTGTCTATTTTGGAGGTATGCAGCTATAACAGCTAGATGTAAACGTATGGACATGTATGCTAAATTAACACGTTGTAAATGTAGCAAATAGCATATAATGTTTTGGACAGAAGCATCAAGCGGGTTGATGTTGTTATTACAGAAAATCCACTTTGCTGCATAGCAGGCTCTTGTGGTAGGACGTCTAGCTTCTTTGATAATATTCATGCAGTCTGGCGGTAGATTAAGATAGCCAAATTCTAGGACTTCAAGTGCCAGATTTCCAGATTGAGTTGACTGAGGTCTGGGTGTCTTATGTCTCCATGGCTCTGTGTGAGGAGACTCGGTGTAAGATGCCGTTTTCGATGAGGGACTACCGAGAGTTCAATAGGGTTGTGAACCATGGTCGACGTGCCCATGTGGGAGCAACAAGGATTAGTGTCAGGGACACTTATTTGAGTTTCCAAACCACTAATGGAATGAGTGGAAGAGGCGGAATAGCATAAGCAAATATCCCTGAATAGTTCGTCCATAGTGCATTGACTTTGGACAATGGGTGTGGATACATGGACGTGAAGTTTGGGCATTTTGCATTTAGGTGAACAGGTCTATGTCTGGAAAGCCCCACAGTTGTGACAACGGGAGGAGAACTTGAGGGTGTAGTTACCATTCGTGGATTTGTTGTGTCTGACGACTTAGCAAATCTGCCATCTGGTTCTCTACTCGGGGGGGGGGGGGGGGGGGTGTTCTGCTAGGAGATACATTTTGTGATGAATGGCCCACCTCCAGATGCTCTGGGCTAGGTGGGACAGTTGGAGGGTGTGCTCTCCCCCTGTTTCTAACTGTAGTACATGGCTGTCATATTGTCTGTACGAATTAGCACAGTCTTGCATACTAGCTGAGCTTGAAAAGCTTTCAAAGCCAGATAAATTGCTAACAGTTCTAGGGGCCAGATGTAGCTCGCCAATTACCGGTCGGTAATGAACGATTTCGGCCGTTACCGACCGGTAATTGGGAATTGACATGTAGGGGGCCATTGATTTACAGAATCTGTAAAATACAGAATCAGTAAAATTACCGATTCTGTAAATCAATATGTAGGTGGCACTGTAATCAGTGCCACAGGCCCTTACCGAATCGTTATTTACCATGGAATACTATTACATGGTAAATAACGAATTACAGTGCACATGCATATCTGTGCATGTACACCTGTGACATGTGGTACACAGACATGCCCTAAGGGCATGTCTGTGTGTCACATGGCACACAAACCCGAAACAGGGGTGCAACAGGGTGTCAAAGTGACACCCTGTCCCCCTTGTACAATCGGTAATTTTACCGATTCGGTAATTACCGAATCGGTATTTCCCATTGATTCCTATGGGCTTCAAAGCCCATAGGAATCAATGGGAAATACCGATTCGGTATTTACCGAATCGGTAAATACCGAATCTTACAGATTCGGTAATTGTACTTTAAAAATTACCTACATCTGCCTCCTTCCAATTTACCGATTCATAAATACCGAATCGGTAAAATTCGGTATTTATGAGTCGGTAAATTGGATTTACCTACATCGGGGCCTAGATGATTTATATGAAGCTGTTTTTGTTGCAAGTTCCACATCTCTTGAATAGTGTGTGTTTGGAGATGCGCTCCCCAACCTGTCAGTGATGCGTCTGCTGTCAGTACTATCTGTGGAACCGGGTCGCTGAAGGGCCGCCCTTTCAAAAGGTTTGTGTTCCGCCATTGCAGAGAGCAATGGGTGCAGCCGTCTACCAGCAATAGATCTGATAATTGACCTTAAGCCTGGCCTACGCATTCATGTAGGGGGCGCATCTGAAGTCTTGCATAGGGAACTATGACGCCATCATTCCAGTAACTGCATGAACATTCGAGCTGGTAAGGAGTGTTGAGGCTGGAACTGAGACATGAGGTTTTAAATATTCCTGATTCTGACTGGGGTTGGGTATGCTAGAGCTTTTCATATGTCTATTGTAGCTCCTAGATAGTCTTGAGGGTGAACAGTCACAATATCGAATTGACAGAATATCGAGTTTTTTTATATAGAATGGACAGAATATCGAATTGCCAAAATATAGTGCTGCAGAATATCAAAATTCAGGTAAGAAATATCGATTTCCATAATATCGAAGTTAGTAATATCGACAGTCATAATATAGTTGTTAAAAATATCGATTTTTTTTATAGTGTTTTAAGTGTTAGTATATGCGTTGAAAATATGTATTATTTTTGTAATGTATATGCATTGGGTGGCGGTGGTATCTGCCATCCCCACGTGGCGACTGAGACCTGAAACATTAGATGACCCGATTTTTCACAGGGAAGTGGCTGAGGGAATAACACATTATTTCGCTGAGAATACTGGCACGGCTTCCACAAGAGTGACGGAATGGGACGCTTTTAAGGTGGTGATTCGGGGGCTCTGCATTAGTAAACAGGTAGGGGTGAGGTAAGTACTTTTACAAGTTGTAGATCGAGCTGAGAGTAGACTGCGGAAGGCGGAATTAGACAGGCCTGGCTGCCCTGAAATACAAGCAGAGGTAGTTGCGGCTAAAGAAGGAGTGGCAGTGGAAATAGAGAGATTGCGTTGCTTAGATTATAAAACCTATCTCACAAAGACACATGCTGAGGGGGATAAAGCGGGGCATTGCTTGCTTGGTTGGCCAACCCGACGAAGCGGGGTTCACCCATAGTGGAACTAGAAGATAGTGACAGGGAGGTAGTGTACACCCAAAGTGTGATTGTAAACAGATTCTTGCCGTATTATGAAGCATTTTATAGAAGTTCGTTGGCGGCAGGGGAGGCGGACATCGACTCCTTCCTGAACGGGGTATTACTCCCAGAGTTAGAAGAGGAACAGGCGAAATGTTTGGGCTGTGACATAACATTGGAAGAAATTAAGAGTGCTATTAAGCACATGGCCCGCAACAAAACGCCAGGAGTGGACGGGCTGCCAATTGAGTTTTACTGGAAATATGTGGACCTGCTAGCTCCCAGGTTGTTGGAGGTGTATAGAGAGGCGAAGGAGTTGGGTCGTCTTCCTGGCTCCATGCGGGAAGCACTAGTAATCCCACTGTTGAAGCCTGGCCGGGGGGGGGGAACAGATACGGCTTCTTATCGACCGTTGTCAATGCTGACTACGGACTACAAGATTCTGAGCAGGATCTTAGCAACCCGCCTCTTACAGCATATGACTGCACTGATCCATGAGGATCAGGCAGGGTTCATCCCGACAAGGAATACGGCCTCTAATGTGCGGCGTTTGGTGAGGATATTGGAGGAGGATCAACCGGAGGCACAGCAACCTATGGTTCTCTCAGTGGATATAGAGAAAGCCTTTGATAGCTTGGAATGGCTATACCTCTATAAGACATTAGGACGTTTTGGGCTGGGGGACGACTTCGTGGCCTGGACAAAGGTGCTTTATACTTCTGCGGTGGCCAGAGTGAGGGTGGGAACATTGATTTCAACCCAATACCCAGTGGCCCGTGGTGTATAGAGGCGACCGACAGCATATCTCGCTATATGCAGACAATGTATTATTGTTTCTGGAGGACGCAAGGGAGGCACTGGAGGGGGCTGAGGGCTTGCTGTCAGACTTTGGGGATATTTCAGGTTTGCGGGAGAACTGGTCCAAAACATGTTTATTTCCGGCAAGGCCGGGAGGACTACCACCCGGGATGTCTCGAGAGGTGCGGTGGGAGCCGACATGCCAGGCATATCTAGGGGTCCCAATCATGGAGCTACTGATATGCTGGAAGGGAATGTAGGTAGATGTGTGAGAGCACTGAAGGGTAGCATGGCCTTTTGGGCAACACTTCCGCTATCTGTGATGAGTCGAATAGCCCTATTAAAAATGGTGGCATTACCTAGGCTATTATATTTTTTTAAACGCGAACTGTTTGGATACCGTGTTCAATATTTAAATTATTGAAATCCTTGATAGTGGGGTTCATATGGGGATCTGGTAGACGAAGAGTGGTCCAGGCAACATTGATAAGACCAAAGGCGGAGGGGGGCTGGCAGTCCCTGATTTTGAACTGTACTATTTGGCGGCCCAGCTACAGATATTGACGCAGGCAGTAGCAAGGGAATTTAGGGGTCCTGAGCACCTGAGAGGCAAAGGAATACCGCGCCATGTGATATCCTTTATAGTCGTGCAACAGAAATTGGACCTTAGGGATCTTTCTATGGAAGAAAAGACCTTGAGACTTTGCTGGAATCGTTCACAGCGTAGGGCGGGAGTTCTGCACCTCTATCCTCCTGAAATTCCGTTAGGAATGGTTACTGCGCTACCCCACGGAGCTGACTGGACATCACTACAGGACTGGGAACAGGCAGGGATCCAGGTAATCGGGGATCTATACGAGAATGGGGAACTGTTACCTTACCAAGCGTTGCTGGAAAGATATGATCTGCCTAGGGGGGGATTTTTCATACATGCCGCCCTGGTTCATGCGCTGAGGGAGCAATGGAGAGGAGAGATAGGGGAACCTAAGACGACAAAGGCGTGCCAATACACAATGATGGCGGCTGGGACTTATAAGGCGGTCACATGCCTATATTCCAGAATGCTGAATGAAGGGTTAGCACCACTAGATAATTTGAAAGCGAAATGGGAAGCGGGAACAGAGAGGTCCATACCAGAGACAGCGTGGGAACAAATAATGCGTAGGGCTTGGAAAAGCACGAGGAATGCAAGATTTCAATTGGTGCATTTCTATATACTACATAGGGCATACTTAACACCGGGTAGAATCAGGAAGTATTTTAAAGTGGAAGAAGCAGCGTGCCCCAGATGTGTGAGGGAGGCAGCAGAGCTTGAACATATGTTATGGGAATGCCCTAAATTAGGGGACTATTTGGAAGAAGTAGGAGACACATTGAACACGACCACAGAAAGGCAGTTAACTTTTGACATAGCAACATGCATACTGCACTGGTTCCCTCACACTTCCAAGACTAAAGTGACTAGTAAATTTGTAGACATGGGGCTATTACTAGCAAAGAGAGAAA
Organism: Lissotriton helveticus; assembly: GCF_964261635.1. NCBI lineage: Eukaryota > Metazoa > Chordata > Amphibia > Caudata > Salamandridae > Lissotriton > Lissotriton helveticus. The sequence continues at coordinate 1,275,405,772 of NC_136057.1, forward strand.
TAACGAGACATTGGAAGTCGAAAGACGGCCCCAGTAGTGAGAGAAGGAAGGCTGAGGTTATAAAATGGGCTCGAAGTGAGAGTACGATTAGATACCAACAGGCACGACGACTAAATAATGATAAGGCATTGGATTCGGCTAACGCATGGGAAACATTAGTTCAATCGTTAGTGGATCACCAAGCAGAGGAGGAATAGGTGCAGGAAATTGAGATTTGAGGGAGGTTCCCACACTCACAGATACTTTGAGAAATGCGAGTAATAGTAGCTGCATCACGACTTGAGACCGAAACGAAGCTCACAGTAATACACACCGGTGGGGGGGGAGGGGGAGGATTAGATTGTTGTGGAGTTGGGAACCGATTAGTGTGTAATTAAGATCCGCAAGATTATGTATGTGTTGTCACTGTGTGTAAATCATCAGGACGTCATAATGTGTTATCACCACTGGATGGTTCAGGTGGGATAACGTGGGGGAAATACTGAGATGTTTGAATTTAGATGATGATACATGACTACGGGTAATTGTCAGATGTGTGTAAGAAACTAATAAAATATGTTGAAAAAAAATGTATTTTTGTAATGTATGTTCAAATTTTTTTAAAGTAATGCATTATATGTTATTACATTTTTGTGTGATTTAATTCCGTAGCATGTTGTGGGTTTATAGGGGAATAGGGTGGGAAGTAATTTAATTGGTATTAAGTAATTATTTACTGGTATTGATAATTTATTGTTAATTATTTGGCAATTAATTTTTAATAATTGGTAATTATTTTTTATTAATTGGTAATTAATGTGTATTAATTGATTAATTGATAATTATACAATTGTATTAATTAGTCAGAGCAGGTTGTGGGTTTATAGGGGAATAGGGTGGGAAGTAATTGAATTGTAATTTATTAATTATTGCAATTTTTTTGGTACATAGATAATCAATTTAGAGTTAATTATGAATTGCTATTTTTTGTTCTACTTATCAATTTTTGGTACTGAAAATAATTTTTTTAATTAATAGGTAATGACTTTTTAACACTATGGATGCTACAGCAATTCATCCTCTGTGCTGCAGATCCATTATTTCCATTGTTCATGACGAGCTCAGCTCGTCATGAGCACACAAGCAGTGCACTGCATGACGAGCTGAGCTCGTCATGAGCATGGAAGGGGTTAATAAATAATATTTATTGGTATTTATAATTAATTAATTATTAAATATTTTGCAATTGGTGATACATTTTAATTAATTTTTTATTGGTATTGATAATATAATTTTATTTAAATATTAAATCATCACTTGCCCTACTGTTGCACTCACTGGAGTGGGAATAGTAATTTTTTCCCCTACGCTATCCAACACTTTCCCTACTGTTGCACTCTCTGGAGTAGTAATTTTTACCCCTACGCTATCCAACACTTTCCCTACTGTTGCACTCTCTGGAGTAGTAATTTTACCCCTACGCTATCCAACACTTTCCCTACTGTTGCACTCTCTGGAGTAGTAATTTTTACCCCTACGCTATCCAACACTTTCCCTACTGGTGCACTCACTGGAGTGGGAATAGTAATTTTTGTTTCAACACATTTTTATTAGCATATATAAGAAACCATAGTGCATTACTCAGTGCTACAAGTGGCGAGCGCCTTATAGTGTTACATAGGAGGTCATATCAAAATACAGTGGCCTATACATTAAATCTAGCATTGCTGGCTCTACAGACCTAGTGAGAGAGGCTCGAGGATAATGCACATTGTTGCTGGTAAAATGCAACGTCGTAAAGACATGTCTCTAGTACAGGCATCATAGGATTAAGGATTGTCCTGTGGTATTATTCAAGTCACTAAAGTTTTCAGAGATTCGAGCACTGTCCCAGAATCCACAGCGCTATAGCTGCGAGATTAACTCCCCCCACCCACTTCCGCCATAGGTCACCTGCCACTCTGTGATGCTCGCGTCCGTGTGCAGCAGTCTCCCGTGAGCGGTTCTTTACTCACTCCGGTAAGCCCCGCTGCTAGGAGAATTCCCAGGAATTGCGGTTGATAGCGTAACGCAAGCAGCGCTAGCTAAAATAATTACGAGTAATTTTGGGCGGATAGTTTAAACACGTGATGCATCCCCCTTTGCTTCCCGCAGAGCAGCAGGAAGCCCCGTAATTCAGATTATTCACCTGTCGCTCTGTTTAGGGCCTCAGTTACCCGCTCGCTACCCTTTTGCAGCCACTTGCTCACAACCACGTAGTAGCTTTGGTAGTTTTGTTCCCCCGAGGGTGGAGATTGCATAATATACATTTTAGTTGATATCTGAGTATTTCACACGCACTCACCTCTCGTTAAATGCATTAGTTTTCTTAACACCTTAAGAAGTAAGCTTAGTTAGCTCGACATGTAGCGAGTAGTAGTCTTTGTTGTTGGCTCAGGATGTAGTATTAATTATTGACATTTAAATTGCAGATCCCTTGATAAAGGCGCAGTGTAGCACCGAAATGCATCGGGAGGCCATGGGAGGCCAAGTTAACAAATATTTGTGAATTTGAAACAATTAATTCGTTTGGCTGGATATTAAATGTGATGCAACATTTGGATGTCGTTACCAAACATGGATAACTAAATAAAGAACAATTGTGGAATGAAACATAGTGAAACAGTGTCTTGAAAAATTGGGGCTGGTTTACAGCATATGCTTGTGCCCAGGCATACAAGTTGATTATGAACTTGTTCTTCATTTGGTGTATTATTCAAGTCGTCAGGACACGAAATTGCGCAACGTCACTTCAGAGCTTATCCTCCAAGAACCAAGCCTGAACTATCTATGGGCGCCACCAGTCAAGCTGTAAACAATATACTAATAATACAAGAACAATATAAAGAGAAAAGTGAAGGGGAGGGGACTGTAGGATATGGGGGAAGGTGTGGCGGGGGGGCGAGGGCAGTGTGTCAGAATAGCTGGGCTATCTCACAACGCTGGGGTTGCAGCTGCAGCTATGTCATTTAATGTCTCCGCATACATTCAGGCCTATGTGGGAAGTAGCGGTAATTGTTTGGGTATCGAGAGGGGCAGAGCCCAAGTCCTGTTGGGGGGCGCGTAAGGGTGGGGTGCAAGATAGTCAACAGTGGGATTCCAAAGTCTATCTGGATCTGTGGAATGGACAGCATTGTCAAAGAGGCGTAGGGCCTGCAGCCTAGGCGGCTGGATTCTAACGTTTTCTAGTCGACCTAGGTGGTCTATCAGAGGTTTACACAGTTTCGTAAATTTGGTGTCTCTGCACTGTAGACGCGCTGTGAGCAGCTCCATTACTACCGTGTGCCACAGGTGGGTGAACCACACATTCATTGAGGGAGTTTCTCCCTTTTTCCAATTTAGGGCGATGGTCTGCTTAGCGGCTCCAAGCATGTGGAGACTAAGATTACGATCACAGCGGGTCATAGCTCGTAGGTCTACCGGCCTGAGGCCCAGAACAATCACTTGTGGGCTTTCAGGTAATGGGTATCCTAGCACCCGTTGAATGTGACTGCGGACTTCCTTCCAGTAAGTGGCCAAGAGGGGGCACGACCACCAAATGTGTATGAAATCTCCCACTGCGTGCGTGCAACGCCAACAAAGAGGTGATGAGCTGGGGAACATTTTATGCAGTCTGTGATGAGTATAGTACCATTGGGTCATTAACTTGTAGGTGGATTCCTGCTGGGGGATGCTTTGGAAAGTCTTTGGTATGTGGCGTCAAAGAAGTACGCACGGAGAGGGCGCGATGTCGACGCCGAGGAGAGATTGCCACTGCTGTTGGTAGAGGTGAGGGGTAAGGCGTGGTGAGTGCTGAAGGATTTGGTTTATGCAAGATATTAGACCCTTAGAACCATCAAATGTACGAACCAGCCTTTCAAACAGAGTAAAAGGCTGTGTCGCCGCCTGTGATAAAGAGGATGCCTGCACACAATGCCGGAGTTGTACATATTGGAATCATTCCCTTTCAGATAACCGGAATTCCTGCTGGCATTGGACAAAAGTTTTAATATTATCCCCTAGGAATAGGTTTTGTATCGTTCTACAACCCTTGTGCAACCATTCTACGAAATAAGGTGGACGAAGAGCAGGAGGAAATTGCAGGTTGCGAGCAATTGGAGTGTGTTGAGACGGAAAAGAGGTGAGGCCCCTGCGGAAGGCCAGTTTGTTCCAGATCTCGAGTACAGTCTTGGCAGGGACCGCCATGTAAGCACTACATGAGTGTGCTACTCGAGGGAGCCAAGCTTGGTCCTAAATAGGGCGACAGGTGACCGCCCTGTCCATGTGGAACCACACCTTCTCGCTCTCCCAGACTCCCCACTCTGGTACAAAGCGGAGATGAGATGCCCAGTAATACTCTAACAGATTAGGACAAGCAAGTCCACCTCTGTCCCGCGGGAGCATTAGGATTTTACTAGAGAATCGTGGCCTCTTCCCTCCCCATATGAATGTAGTCAGTTCACGTTGTAGGCTCTGAATTTGGTGTTCCGGAATGGGCGTTGGCAGGGTCTGGAATAAGTAGAGTATCTTTGGGAGGATGGACATTTTAACTGTATTGAGGCGTCCCAGCCAGGAAAGTGGTAGGGATCGCCAGGCATGTAAATCGGCTACGACTGCCTTTTTATATTCTTGCCAGTTGGCTTGGGACCAGGTGGCCAGGTCCGGAGTCAGATTAAGTACTAGGTATCTAATAGAACTAGTTGCTCATTGGTAAGGGACAAGGGCTTGCAGGGCTGTGATTCGTCCTTTGGAATCGTTAGAATGAGAGCCCACGTTTTAGTGCGATTGATTTTAAGCTCCGAAACCTGCTCGTAGGACTGAAGAAGGGCGTGCACCACAGGCAGCGAGCAAGTCGGGTTAGTCAATGTGAGGAGTAGGTCATCTGCATAAAGAGCAATCTTGTGCTCATTACCCCCGACAGTAAGACCATGTATGTCGGGCGCTTGGCGAATCATTGTGGCAAGTGGTTCTACTACAAGGGCGAATAATAAAGGGGACAAGGAGTATCCCTGCCTCGTGCCCCTGAGAATGGAGATGGGTTGCGTGAGTTGGCCATTGCCACGTACCCTAGTGAGCGGCGAAAGGTAGGGGGCCATGATGCGAGCTATCATCTGTGGGCCTAGTCCTATTTTCTGCAAGACTGCTCGGAGAAACGTCCAGTCCACTCGATCAAACGCTTTTTCAGCATCCAACGAGAGTAAGCAGGAGGGTATCTTCCAATGGTTCGCTTTTCCGACCAGATGCGTGATTCGACGCACATTGTCTGCCCCTTGACATTGATGAATAAAACCCACCTGATCCGGCTCAATTAGGCCGTGGAGATATGTGCTGAGGTGTTTAGCGAGTATTTTGGTGTATAGTATGAGGTCTGTATTCAGTAGGGCAATGGGGCGGAAAGAGTAGGAGAGTGTAGGGTCCTTCCCAGGCTTCGGGATTAAGGCTATTTCTGCCATGGCCATGTCTGCGGTAGGCACGATTGTATCAGTAACGGAGTTGAAGAGGCGCAACATGTATGGTTGAAGCTGTGGCGGAAAGGCGCGATAAAAGAGGACTGGGAGTCCATCCGGGCCCGGAGTTTTACTGAGTGGGAGTTCCTTAAGGGCGTTAGTTAGTTCCTCTAGTTTGATTGGTTCTTCCAGGAGTTGGGAGTGGTATGTATTTAGGGGGTCCCAATTGCAAGCGTCTAAAGTAGCCGATATTTGATCAGGGTTGGGCATGTCGCACGCGTAGAGGGATGCATAATAAGTTTGAAATGCTTGGAGTTTAGCGGATTCAGTAGTGGCTCAAGTCCCGTCCCCTAACTTTAATTTAGCGATGTGCGCTTTAGCTGCCCGCGTTCCCAAACGGCGTGCCAAGACAATGCCCACCCTGTCTCCTCCTTCGTAATAGCACTGGTGTAGGGCTAGCAGAGCATGCTCGGCCTTGTTAGTTCTGTGTGCTCGAAGCTGACCCCTGAGTATGGCTAAACGCCTCTTGTGCGTTGCTAATGGGCGCTCCTGATCAAGTCCCTCAAGCGATTTCACGTGTGAGTTTATCCTCATACACACGGGCTTCCCGAGCCCTGGCAATAGCGATGGAGGTGAGAGTACCGCGTATCGTAGCCTTAAACGTGTCCCATAAGACAGGAAGCGGTGTTTCTAGGAGGTCATTAGTTTCAAAATAGGACAAGATGGCAGCCTGGATTTCCGCCGTGTCTACTGGGTCCCTAAGGTTGTGGGGGGGGGGGAAATCGCCATCTAGCAGGTCGCCTTGGCCGAGAAAAGTGTTCATGAAGAAGTAACTCAACATGCGCGTGGTCGGAGATTGAAATATCGGACATAGTTGCTGAGAGAGTGTCTTTAATCTGATAGATTCAATAACAAAAGAGAGAGTGAGGGAAATTTACACTAATTTATGTGAGTTGGGAACTCCTGGTCCCCGGGATTAATTACAAAAACAATGGAGGAGTATCCACTCAAAAACAGAGAAAAAAATTCTCTAGACATGGGCTTACGTGCTCAATTCAGCACAGTGTGCCCCAACCTGTTGATGGATAGTGCATATCCTTATAGAAGACCCCTCACTCACCAACCTGGTTGGTAACATGCTTCATCATCGGGGTCCCACCCCATAAGCCGAGTGCCTATAGGGTGTGCTGCAACACCTGACTACAGTGGAGCTGGTTAGTTTTTCTTTTATGTGTTCAGGGCGATCAAACAAGTGAATTTAAAAAGGGCCAAAACTACTCACTGCAAGTATTTATTCTTGAGTGCTTGAACCCTAGTTAAAAAATTGTGGTACACCTATGCCTAATTAGGTAGACTTTGGTGTTAAGAGTAGTGTTTTTATTAAAAATAGCTAAGTATGCTATGTGAAGAGTGATAAATGCTATTGATTAAATAGGTCTACATGTTTCAACCATTGTATATATTCATTGGTTTTCGTCAGGACCGTGATATTGAACTGGGTGGTCCACACACGCTAAGGTGCGTCCTGCCCTAGTCCAAGTTAGAGTGCACAAATTGTGAACTTGTGTAAAAATTAGTGCATTTTCTTTATTCAAAGAAAAACCTGTAAAGAAACAGGAAAACAAAAAACAGGGAGGGGTCACATACAGGGGTTGACAATACACATGTACTACATATATAGCCAGTCTTTACCCCATTTGAGTCAATAGATGGGGTCGTGCCCATGTTTGAAACAGTGGAATCCATCTATTGCGCACCAGTACTACAGTGCTTTTACCGGACTGTGACTAATAGTTACTGGACCAGTGCCAAAGAAGTGGTGTCGACCTGGTTTTGGCATCTGGGAATAGCTAGTGAAAAGTAAGGGCGGCGTACTATGGGTAAGTGATCATACTGGTGTTGCGAAGTGAACGGCTGCAGAGAGTTGTGAGCAGTCGTGACTTCGCAATTGTAAATCGCGACTGGTATATTGCTTTTTGCTTACGCTTCCTTGCGGTGCTGCCGCTTCATGGGCACCAGCGCTTCCAAGACGGCAAGAGTCCGTCTCCTGAAAGTCGATAAAGAACAGAAAAGAGGGATGCCCGGTTTTAGTTTACTGGCTGTTTTGAGCATTTAGTATCGCCAGCGGGATCATGTGGGAAAAACAGGAGGAAGAACGTTTCCTCATTCCGATCGGCCACACATTACTTACTTGCAGCTTCTGATCATCAGACGGAAAACCTACTTGGTTCCGGCTGGCGGTGCCCCGAGGAATAACCGGGCTGTCCGTGAATGCCGGTAAAGTAAACCTCGAAGCGTTTCCTGGTTGGGCGTGGCCTCGTCACGTGGTGTGATCACGTGGGTCGCAATAGACCAATCGGGTTCTCGAAGGAGGTGGAGCCCTAAGATGATGTCATAGTTATAGGAAACGAAGTCAAAATTGTTTACGTTCCCATGGAGAGTACGAATGTAGTATATCCTTTCGAATCAAAAAGGATATCACACGGGGTGTTCAAAACATTGGGAATTTTAAAAGAATTGGGAATTTTAAAAGAACAGAGGGCAGAATCAGGATTTATAACCAACAGGAATAGTTCCGCAATTCCTTGCTGATTATTCAAAGTTTAAGGGTACACCTTGGTACTACTTGCAAGCGAGGACAGGTTTTCATGTCATTACACTGTTCCATGGGATATTATCATTCAAGCCTGACTTGTGGGTGGACAATCTATAAACCCACCTCTGTTCTTTTTCAAATAGTCGTTGGGTCAGGTTCGCTCCTGGCTTTACTTGTTCGATAATTGTCCATTCAAGGTCATCTGGTGTATGACCTGTTGAGAAAAAATGTTCCGTGAGTCTGGTATTGGTCTTTTTGCACCTGATAGTGCTTCTATGCTCGCCAATCCGTAATTTGATCTTCCGGCTTGTCATTCCTACGTAATGTAGGTCACACGGGCATGTGAGCATGTAAATAACATTTTCACTATTACAATTTGTCTGCCCTCTAATCGTCCAGGTTTTGTTAGGTTCCAACTGTAATGTTTTGGTATTCTTAGTGTATGGGCAGACACTGCAATTACCACATTTATAGTGGCCTGTAACTTTTGGTAAATCCCATAGAGTTGTTTGTGTTTCTTTCTCTGGGGTTATCTTTATTGGTCTTGTATTGACTACTCTGTCTTTTATACTCTGTGCATTTTTGAAGGAGAACAAGGGTTTCTCCCACCTCAAATTACCTGTGTTCAAGATACTCCAGTGCTTTTTTATTATTCTGGAGACGTCGTTGGAAATGGTGTTGTAAGTGGTGACACATGTCAGGGGGATTTCTTCCACTGTTTTGTTTGTCTGTTCCAATAAACCTGAACGGGGTTGGTTCCGTGCACGCTTTTGACTTTTTTGGAGAATTTTGTTCGGATATCCCCGATTACGCAATTTTTCGGTGAGGTCCTGAGCTTGGTTTTTATAATCTCCCAGCTCACTACAGTTTCTAGGAATGGCAAGCCGGAAGATCAAATTACGGATTGGCGAGCATAGAAGCACTATCAGGTGCAAAAAGACCAATACCAGACTCACGGAACATTTTTTCTCAACAGGTCATACACCAGATGACCTTCAATGGACAATTATCGAACAAGTAAAGCCAGGAGCGAACCTGACCCAACGACTATTTGAAAAAGAACAGAGGTGGGTTTATAGATTGTCCACCCACAAGTCAGGCTTGAACGATAATATCCCATGGAACAGTGTAATGACATGAAAACCTGTCCTCGCTTGCAAGTAGTACCAAGGCGTACCCTTAAACTTTGAATAATCAGCAAGGAATTGCGGAACTATTCCTGTTGGTTATAAATCCTGATTCTGCGCTCTGTTCTTTTAAAATTCCCAATTCTTTTAAAATTCCCAATGTTTTGAACACCCCGTGTGATATCCTTTTTGATTCGAAAGGATATACTACATTCGTACTCACCATGGGAACGTAAACAATTTTGACTTCGTTTCCTATAACTATGACATCATCTTAGGGCTCCACCTCCTTCGAGAACCCGATTGGTCTATTGCGACCCACGTGATCACACCACGTGACGAGGCCACGCCCAACCAGGAAACGCTTCGAGGTTTACTTTACCGGCATTCACGGACAGCCCGGTTATTCCTCGGGGCACCGCCAGCCGGAACCAAGTAGGTTTTCCGTCTGATGATCAGAAGCTGCAAGTAAGTAATGTGTGGCCGATCGGAATGAGGAAACGTTCTTCCTCCTGTTTTTCCCACATGATCCCGCTGGCGATACTAAATGCTCAAAACAGCCAGTAAACTAAAACCGGGCATCCCTCTTTTCTGTTCTTTATCGACTTTCAGGAGACGGACTCTTGCCGTCTTGGAAGCGCTGGTGCCCATGAAGCGGCAGCACCGCAAGGAAGCGTAAGCAAAAAGCAATATACCAGTCGCGATTTACAATTGCGAAGTCACGACTGCTCACAACTCTCTGCAGCCGTTCACTTCGCAACACCAGTATGATCACTTACCCATAGTACGCCGCCCTTACTTTTCACTAGCTATTCCCAGATGCCAAAACCAGGTCGACACCACTTCTTTGGCACTGGTCCAGTAACTATTAGTCACAGTCCGGTAAAAGCACTGTAGTACTGGTGCGCAATAGATGGATTCCACTGTTTCAAACATGGGCACGACCCCATCTATTGACTCAAATGGGGTAAAAACTGGCTATATATGTAGTACATGTGTATTGTCAACCCCTGTATGTGACCCCTCCCTGTTTTTTGTTTTCCTGTTTCTTTACAGGTTTTTCTTTGAATAAAGAAAATGCACAAATTTTTACACGAGTTCACAATTTGTGCACTCTAACTTGGACTAGGGCAGGACGCACCTTAGCGTGTGTGGACCACCCAGTTCAATATCACGGTCCTGACGAAAACCAATGAATATATACAATGGTTGAAACATGTAGACCTTTTTAATCAATAGCATTTATCACTCTTCACATAGCACACTTAGCTATTTTTAATAAAAACACTACTCTTAACACCAAAGTCTACCTAATCAGGCATAGGTGTTACACCATTTTTTAACTAGGGTTCAAGCACTCAAGAATAAATACTTGCAGTGAGTAGTTTTGGCCCTTTTTAAATTCACTTGTTTGATCGCCCTGAACACATAAAAGAAAAACTAACCAGCTCCACTGTAGTCAGGTGTTGCAGCACACCCTATAGGCACTCGGCTTATGGGGTGGGACCCCGATGATGAAGCATGTCACCAACCAGGTTGGTGAGTGAGGGGTCTTCTATAAGGATATGCACTATCCATCAACAGGTTGGGGCACACTGTGCTGAATTGAGCACGTAAGCCCATGTCTAGAGAATTTTTTTCTCTGTTTTTGAGTGGATACTCCTCCATTGTTTTTGTATTTAATCTGAAAGAGACACGTTAGTGATAGATTCCTTACCATAGAATATCCCCAGGCGTCAGACTGGATCCGAAAATTCTTTTTGCGTAGCAGTACCCATGCGCGTCGGTAGGCGTCGTCCGCGGCTCCGCGTCCATCGTCGGCGCCGTGATGACGTCGTAGGAGTACTTAGACGCCGCCTCCGCGTGCTGACGTCAGTTCTTCTTTTTTCCGCGCCAGCTAGCGCAGATCTGGAAAAAGTTGTACCCTAGTCACTTTTTGACTAACCTTTTGAGATCTTTTTTCATCTATTTTCGAAGTCTATTCAACTCAGACGGTGCCGGTAGGGATACCCGGGTTCAAGCCCTGCACCGACTGCAACCGACTGATGTCGGTTACCGACCCCCATCGCCGGTGCCTGCACTGTTTAGGCCTGGAACACGACGACAAGTCCTGCTCCGACTGCCAGGGCCTGATGTCTAAGGCTAGACGGGAGCGGTCCCATAAGCGACTCGAGCTTCGGCAGTCCGCCCCGAGGTCCCGGTCCGAAAGGAGGTCGAGGGACCGGTCGCGGGGCCGGAGTCACCACAGTTCCGGGAGTCGTCTTCGGGCTCGAAGCCCTCAGGTAAGAGGCACAAGAAGTCAAAGAGGCATCATCGCTCTTCTGGCTCGCGCAACGCGGCCAGGGGTTCGGGCGACTCCGCTGGAGCCGCAGGTGTCGCGGCCTGCTCCACACCCGCCGGTCCCTGGGCAGGACGCGACGCCGGGGGAGATTGCAGACTTCATCATGGCCATGAGGTTGCTCGCTTCTCCGTTGGGTTCCGCAGCGCCTTTGGGCCAAGCGGCTCCCACTGGGTCCCCACGCGGGCCGGGTGCTTCGGCCCCGGCGCCGTCGGGTGCTTCGGCCTGACGCCGTTGGCGACTTCGGTCCCGACGCCGCAGGGCCCCTCTGGGTCCGGTTCCGGATCCGGGTCGCCGCCGGTCGACCTCACGACCTCGCCGGCGTAGGCCCCACGGTGTCGCCCCCGGCGCCGTCCCAGGACAACATGGTCCCTGGTCCTGCCCTCAATTCAGGTCCGCCGCCGGAACGGCGCCGCTTGTCGCCGCTCTCGACACCGATGGGAGAATTTTATTTCTAAGACCCGACACCATCTTTTGAGCCTGAGTATCAGGCGGTGGGGGATGAGGAGGATTGGGAGGGGTCTGAGGACCCTCTGGCACGTGAGTGTCAGTCTTCTGTAGACTGGACAGGAGAGCTTGGGGATGCCAGTGGTCTGGACACTTCGCCCGACACTGGTTTTGTCTCCCCTCCTAGCGTAGCTACGGAGGAGGGTGCTGCCTTTAGCGTGGTGTTGATGAGGGCGGCCAAGGCCCTGGGCCTTGAGCTCCCCGTCGCGGCAGTGAGGACTAACCTCCTCACTGAGGTCCTTAAACCGCAGTCAAGCTCGGCCGAGCCTCTGCTGCCGTTTAATGAGGCCTTGTCAGACCTTTTTTTGGGCACTTAGTCCAGGCCCGCCACGGGGCAGCCTGTGGATAGGAATGTGGCCAGACGGGTTCGGGATATTGAGGCCCTGATTCCGATCTTTCAGCCTTCATCCCGAGTCTCGGTCAGGTTGACGCTGCGGCTTATGGGGCTGATGGCCTCCTGCATCCTTCTGGTGCATCACGCCCGGTGGCGGATGTATGACATTACAAAGCATGCTTTTACCACGCATGCCTTTACAACGCGGTTTTTTACAACGCATGCCTTTACAACCCATAGTGCTTTGGGGCGCTGGATAGTGAATAGTTTAATTTACTATTCCAACTCCAGTCCCCGTGGATAGTAGGGAAGGTGTTGGATAGTAAATTAAACCTATTCCCTATCCTAGAGCGCCCCCCAGCGCAATGCGTTGTAATGGTTTGCGTTGTAAAAGTTGCGTCGTAAAGGCACTGCGTGGTAAAAGTTGCGTTGTAAAGGATGTTTCCCCCGGTGGCGGATGCGGGCTCTGCAGTGGGACCTAAAGTTTCAGTGGGCCCAGCATCAGGGCAACTTGTCCGACCATGTCTTGATCTCGGAGGGCACTGCAAGACAGTTGCAGTGGTGGCTCACGGACCGCTATTGGGTCAGCGGCAAATCCCTCTCCCTACCCCAACCGGAGCACGTAGTTGTGACGGACGCGTCCCTCCAGAGCTGGGGGCCCACATGGGAGAGGCAGAGATCAGAGGCCTCTGGTCTCGGGCGGAGTCCCAGCTCCACATCAACGTTCTGGAGCTGCGGGCAGTCCGGCTTGCACTGAAGGCATTTCTCCCCTCTGTCCGGGGAGTGTAGTGCAGGTGTTCACGGACAACACCACCGCCATGTGGTAGTGCTACAAACAGGGCGGGGTGGGGTCGTGGACCATATGCCAGGAGGCTCTGCGCCTCTGGCAGTGGCTGAAACATCAGGGCATGACCCTGGTGGCTCAACACCTGGCAGGTTCTCTGAACGCCAGGGCGTACGAACTCAGCCGTCGGTGCATGATGGATCACGAATGGCGTCTGACCTCGGACGTGGCGCAAGGCCTCTTTCAGCAGTGGGGAGAGCTTTGGTTAGATCTATACGCCACAGAAGAGAACGCGCAATGTCATCAGTTCTGCACGTTGGAATTTCCAAGGCGGCACTCGCTCGGAGAAGCTTTTCGTCGCAAGTAGAGTTGCGGTCTATTGTTACCCTTTCCGCCTATACCACTTTTGCCCAAAGTGCTGAAGAAGATCAGGCGCGACCGGGCCCAGGTTATCCTCGTGGCTCCGGACTGGGCACGAAGATATTCAGAGCTACTCAGCATGTCTGTTGATCCCCCGATTCGTCTGCCTCTTTGGGAGGACCTTCTGTCGCAGCAGCAGGGGACGGTCCTCCACCCGAACCTGTCCAGTCTCCACCTACAAGCTTGGAGATTGAGCGGCGACAGTTGAGGCCATTTGACTTGCCTCCTGAAGTCTGTAATGTCATTCTTGCAGCCAGGTGTTCCTCCACAAAGTCGGTATACGCCTGCAGGTGGAACAGATTTGTGGCATGGTGCACAGCAAAGGCTATGGATCCACTCTCTGCCCCCCTTTCTGAGGTTCTCCTCTTCCTTCTTTCTCTTGCCCAGCAGGGCCCTGCTCTGGGCACTATCAAGGGCTACATTTCTGCTCTTTCCGCCTTCCTAAGGCTACCTGATCAGCTATCTTTGTTCAAGTCCCCAATTGTAAATAGGTTTTTGAAGGGCATCACACACATGTTCCCTCCTGTTTCATTCGTGATGCCCCAGTGGGACTTGAACCTTGTACTTACTTATCTGATGTGGCCTTCCTTTGAGCCACTTCATAACTGTCCTCTCCGCCTTCTTACTCTGAAGACTGCTTTCCTGGTTGCTATCACCTCTGCCAGGAGAGTGAGTGAGCTCCAGGCTCTTTCTTCCAAACCTCCATTCCTTTCTGTCCATCCGGACAAGGTTGTGTTGCGGACAATACCCTCTTTCCTGCCCAAGGTAGTCACAGCCTTCCACATCGGGCAGTCCATCACCTTGCCCACTTTCTTTCCGCCTCCGCATCCCTCGAAAGAGGAAGAGAGGCTCCACCGTCTGGACCCAAAACGTGCGCTCTCATTCTATCTGGTTCGCACATGCCAGTTCCGGGTGGATGACCATCTCTTTGTTGGTTACGTGGGCGTTAAGAAGGGACGGGCGGTGCACAAACGGACCATCTCTCGGTGGATCGTGTTGTGCATCCAGGCATGCTACTCCTTGGCTAAAAAGGAACCTCCTGTTGGGCTGAGGGCCCATTCCACTCGGGTCACGGCGACTACTACTGCCCTGGACCGGGGAGTCCCCTTGCAGAACATTTGTCAGGCAGCTATGTGGGCCTCGCTGCAGACATTCGCAAGACACTACTGCCTGGACAGCCAAGTCCGGAGGGATGGCTTCTTTGGCCGTTCCGGCCTCCAGGACTTTCTGGTGTGATTATTGGTTCGCAGACCCACCACCGGGGTTGGTATTGCTGGGGTATCTATTCTAAGGTAAGGAATCTATTACTAACGTGTCTCTTTCAGATGCACAAGTTACTACTTGTGTAACGATATATCTGTAAGAGACATTAGTTCGTGATAGATTCCTTACCGACCCACCCATCCTCCCCGTTCTGCGAACCGATATCTAGGGTTAAGGTCATCCCCTTTCAGGGCCCTAGTTTCATGGCACCAGTATTGGTTCTATCATGGCTCTGCGTATCTGGCGCGGAAAAGCTGTGTATAAGAACTGACATCAGCAAGTGGAGGCGGCGTCTAAGTACTCCGATGACGTCATCACGGCGCCCACGACGCCGACGACGGACGCGGAGCCGCGGACGACGCCTACCGACGCGCATGGGAACTGCTACGCAAAAAACAATACGGATCCAGTCTGACGCCTGGGGATATTCTAAGGTAAGGAATCTATCACTAACTAATGTCTCTTACAGATATATCGTTACACAAGTAGTAACTTGTGCATCAGGGAGTGTGAAACGAAAAGGTAATCAATGCATGAGTAAGAGCGGTGCGCATGAGAATAGTAAGAGTAGTTACAATTCTCAGGGGAGTGGTAACGCCATATGTCTACAAGACCCAAAGCAGTGAGGCTTCTCTTTGTCACCGCCGACATGGCACCCAACCCATGAAATGTGCCCGCAACGGTCAAGGCCTGCGTCCCATGCTAGGTTAAAATCACCCCCCAATATAATGTCGGAGTCTACTTGTACTATGTGATCCCGCAGGAGTTTGCGTAAAAAGGAATCTTGGCCCTGGTTTGGTGCGTAAGTGTTGCAAACGTGTAAGGGTGAAAAATCCCATCTTGGCCTCCACTTTAAGAAATCTGCCCTCTGAGCTACGGGTCACTGTGGGGTCCCCCTGTTGGATGCCAGCTCGGCAGAGAATGGCTACACCCGCCGACCTGGTAGATGCTGCGCTCCAGAATTGAAGGGGGAATCATGGATGATGAACATAACAGTGATGGGAGGGTCCAAGGGGATGATTACCGACCTAACACAGCTACAACCCCCAAATGAGACAATTTCAGCAAACAAAGAGTAGCTGTGGGTCAAAAGAACACAATCTGTTGACTAACAGTGTATCTGACATAGGGAGAATGGTTACGGAAAAAACATATTTTAAAAAGATATGTGTGAACGTGACAAAAGGTTAACAGGATACTTTCCATATGTGAAAAATACCCATCAGTTACATATATATATATATATATATATATATATATATATATATATATATATATATATATAGTAGCTATTTATTCAAACTACTATACTTTCGCACTGGTTTTATTTACTTGGAAGCAGAGAGGTACTGATTACATTTATTTTCCTCTTTTCTCTCCAATTTTAGTCTTATTTGCACTTTGTTCTTCATTTTCACTCATATTCACGCACTGCTTTTCAGTTATCACCATATGCCCACATATCTTTAGCTCACTGGGATATCCACATTGATACAAAAAACCTTTTTCTTTGCAACCTTCCTGGTGTGAAGGATCCCAGATGATGACAAGATCGGTACCGGTCGATAACTGATGGGTATTTTTCACATATGGAAAGTAGCCTGTTAACCTTTTGTCACGTTCACACATATCTTTCGAAAATATGTTTTTTCCGTAACCATTCTCCCTATGTCAGATACACTGTTAGTCGACAGATTGTGTTCTTTTGTCCCACAGCTACTCTTTCTTTGCTGGAATCATGGATGAGTCATGCGTGTTATGTCAGCCCTAAGAAGGTGGGTCTCCTGCAAAAAGACAATGTCTGTATTTTGTAGTAGCAGATATCTCCATATTTTGCGCTGCTTATTGGGGGAGTTAAGTCCCTTCACGTTAAGGGATATGAACTTCAAGCAGGGTACAGAGGTCATGTTCGCCTATCAGCAGGACTAAGCGCTATCACGAGCAGGTAATCCAGGCTTGTGTACAAGACTGGCAAGCCGAGGCCCAGCGAGCAGCCGCGGGTCCCTAGATTTGTGGTGAATGCTGCAGCATGAGGGGGTAAGAGGAAGCATAGCGCCAGATGCGAGTCTCTCCTAATGTCGAACGCCCCCCACCCCCCCGCGAGATGAACAAGGGGAGGGGAGAGGGGAAAAGGAGCAAAGATAGACAAAATAACTCAATTGTTATAATGGCCAACATGGCCAACAAAGCCTATTCCAGTCTAGGGAGAAGCCAGGCACAGTGGCACAGGCTATCTCGGAGATGTCGCTCTCCCAGAAATAGGAGCGGGGTCGGTCATCGTGTTCCAGAACGAATCGTCGGTTCCGGAGCGCGGCCCAGGGCCGCCGTCGTAGCATATGTTGATCAGCATCTAGTAAAGGAATACAGGAGTATAACCCATAGACCTGGTCGGAATCAGGGTAAGGAGGTAAAACAAATAACAATATCCCGCCCAAGTTTTTAGGAGGCCGCTGGAAACATCCATGGGCTTTATTCCCCCAGTGACCACGATTCATCCAGGTCCTGCATACGACCCGATTCATCCGATCGACTACACTCCTTGAGACGTCTAAAAAATTTGGCGCTCTTATTGTGCCTCATTGAAATCCACCAGGAAGACGCGAGCCAGCTCCCCATCCCAGGGATCCCAATCTCCGACCCTCCATCGTAATCGATGGAAACGTTTTCTCGCTAGCCTATCCCTTAGGATTCATTTCTTATCCTTGTCATTCTGACTCCAGCACTACTATCAAAGACAACCATGTCCTGATGACGATCCCAAACCATTGAGGATCGAAAAGCCAGACGACTCTACAGCACATCAACTGACGCACTCTGTACTGTGGCTGTTGCTTAACTGTGAATTGAACACTTGAGTCACTTGATTTTTTTCCCTTCACCCAGCCACCCACTGTATGATATTTGCATCTATTTTCACATTGCGCCGTTTATACTGTCTACCCTACCACTTGCGTCGCCACTGTTCACTCATACACCTTTGAGCACCAAGTATGTATTTGGTTGTCAAGTAAATTGTTTAATACAGTGCTGCTTTAACTGTATGAATATGACCCTACATAACAATTCCTTGCCAAATATAATATGAGTAATTACACAGACCTAATTGAATATCAGTCTCCTTAATTCTCGCTCTTGTAATGTTTTCTACATGCATATGTAATTGTCTAGCAAATATCACCTGTTGGGATACTGTTATTTGTTTTATCAGTTGATCAGCAAGCATAGAGTCTAGTTATTTGTTGGCAGCATTTTGCGAGCCTGAGGGTGACTGGCCTCCTTCCAAGGATCTAATGTGTTGGATTATGTCCTGCTTTTCTTAGGAAGAGCTGCTGCGTTCTCTGGAGGATGGGTGTCGAGTATGGCGTACCAAATTCCACTGTGGCTTCAGTGGGACTCGGATCTTCGCAGGCATGCATGAAGGACTGGGCGGGGGAGAGTCGGGAATGTGAAGTAGTTGGGCCGCCTCTCTGTAGGATCGCAGCACTTCGGTTTGGACTCCCACAGAAAGATGAGGGTAAAAAGGTGCCCCCATTGGTAGCGGATGTTAAGCTCCCGAAGTTTGTGCGTGATGGGTCTGAAGTCTCTGCGACGTCGGAGTGGGGGCCAAGTCCTGGAATAACTGGATGGGTGCGCCCTTGAACCAGATCTCAGGTTTGTCCCTAGCTGCCTTGAGGATGGCTTCCTTCTTGGTAAAGAAATGGACCCGAGTCAGGATGTCAGGAACGAGGCCAGGCCTCCCAGAATGTACAGCCACCCGATGCACACGGTCCAGGGCAGGTGGTGAGGCGTCATCATTTCCCATAATTTCGTTGAGCAAGTCAGGCACAAAAGTCATTATATCAGTGCCTTCTGCTCCAATCGGAATCCCCCGTAGGTGTATGTTGGTCCAGCTCCCCTATTTTCCAAATCTTCCTGCTTGATCTGCAATTCGATGTGCTGCTCTTCTAGGGTGGCCAACTGCTGAAACAGGTGCTCCTGATCTTCTGTGCGGGTATCCAGAGTCCATTCAAGATCATCCACTTGGTAGCCAAGTTCCCCCACATCCTTCCGGAGATCTTTGAAGCAGGCCTGGACCTCGGTGAGCAATTATCCTATTTCAGATTTGAGCTGGGTCATGAAGGATTGTGTGACCGGCTCCGAGGGGCCCCCGGCCGCCAATGTCGCATCAGGAGCAGGGACTGGACCCTGTTTATTCCATAGGGCCTCTGTCTGTAGCATCTTTAGGGGTTGCTGAAGGGTCCTTCCCGGCCTGCAGTAGCGGTGGCTGTATCGCTCAGCAGGGCAGGGGTGCCGCAGCCGGGGTACGTCTCTGGTCCCGAGGGGACAGCAGGGGAGCGGGAGTCTCAGGCAGCCTAGAATGCAGTGTTGAACCCCCCAGCGGCGGCGATAACATCCCCTGCCCCGTAACTGTGCAGGGCCCACTCTCCTGGGCCCTGCCGCCTCCAGCCAGTCACTGAAGCCTAGACAGGATCCGTACGTCACTCAGGCCGCATAATGGTGGGCTCGTTCTTCCCCGCTGCAGTCCACACCTCCAGCTTCAGACCCCGATGGGCCAGCCGACGAGCCCGTAGCCTCAGGCTCTCTTCTGAGTATGTATGCTCCCTGGTGGCAATCGTACTCTGCGGGGGCTAATCGTTGCACCTTCCGGAGCCGTCGCCGCAGTCCCTCATAGCCCAGACAGCTAAAATGGCGGGCGTCTCTCACGGCGTCTTGCGGGGTGAGCCGAAGTGGTGATTTTGTGGCGTCAGTTCTCTCTCGAGTCTCGTGCAGGCCTCTCAGGGACCGCAGAGGTCCTCCGGTTCCCCCAAGCGCCAGAAAGGGGAACGGGTGCCGCGACGCAGGGTCTGGGTGGCTAAAATGGCGGGCGCGCCGTCTGTCACCAGGCCGCTCGTCTCGCTCCGCCTGAACCGCCTCTATTTGTCACCACCAGCGTTTCTCAAGCCCCGGAAGGGGTACACGAGCCACTCCACTAGTTCTGCGCTCCAAACTTGAGCACTTTTAGCGCTAGTATGATGCTGAAAAATCGCTGATGATAGTGGTGGCAGCCCGGAGCCACAACGGCGTGCGTCTCACTCCATTTGCAGCGAGACCACCGGGAATAGTAATTTTAACCCCTATGCTATCCATTGCTTTCCCTACCGTTGCACTCACTGGAGTAGGAATAGTAATTTGTACCCTCCCGCTATCCAACGCTTTCCCTACTGTTGCACTCTCTGGAGTGGGAATAGTAATTTTTACCCCTACGATATCCAACACTTTCCCTACTGTTGCACTCACTGGAGTGGGAATAGTAATTTTAACCCTCCCGCTATCCAACGCTTTCCCTACTGTTGCATTCTCTGGAGTGGGAATAGTAATTTTTACCCCTACGATATCCAACCCTTTCCCTACTGTTGCACTCACTGGAGTGGGAATAGTAACTTTAACCCCTACGCTATCCAACGCTTTCCCTACTGACGCACTCACTGGAGTGGGAATAGTAATTTTTACCCTTTTGCTATCCAACGTTTTCCCTACTGATGCACTCACTGGAGTGGCAATAGTAATTTTAACCCCTACGCTATCCAACACTTTCCCTACTGCTACACTCACTGGAGTGGGAATAGTAAATTTTACCCTCTCGCTATCCTACGCTAAAATTATTTAATATTTTTTAATATTATTAAGTTAATATATATATATATATATATATATATATATATATATATATATATATATATATATATATGTATTAAATAATAACAAAGCTTATTTTTTTAATTACATTCATTATTTATTAATTTTAAGGTTATTTAAGTATTTTTACTTAATTATAGTAATTTTTTTATTTTACATAACTTTTTAGACATTTAAAAATTCGATATTGTTACAAACTATATTATTTACAACGATATTTTGAATTCGCTATTTTTGTACTTACCTGTTTGGAGATAGGAATTCGATATTCTGGCATTCTATATTTTGTCATCGATATTTTGCCAGGTCGATATTTTGCTCCTCGATATTCTGATTTACTGTGAATCCTAGTTGGTAAAGCAATAGCAGTTTTTTGTGTGTGGCGTAGACAGCTGGCCTTTATGAGCCACTCGTCTAAGAAGGGGAAGGTTTAACATGTTGTCTTCCAAAGTGGGCTGCGACTACTGCCAAGCATTTTGTGAAAACCCTGGGAGCAGTTGTTACTCCGAAGGGAAGGACTTTGAATTGATAATGTTGGCCTGCTACCACAAACCTGAGGTATTTGCAGTGCGCAGTGTGTATTTTAATATGAAAGTAAGCGTCCTTTAAATCTAGAGTGGAAAGAAAGTCGCCTTGCTGAAGGAGAGGAAGCACTTGTTGGAGTGTTACCATATGAAAATAGTCTGACTGTATGTAGGTTTAGATCTCTGAGGTCCAATATAGGCCTCAGAGAGCCGTCCTTTTAAGTAATTAGGAAGTATAGGGAGTACACTCCTGTTCCTTGGTATTGTAAAGGGACTGATTATATTGCACCCTTTTGCAACAAAGAAAGAACCTCTTGCTTTAAAAGGGTGAGATGTTCTTGTGACATGAGATGTGACCTCGGAGGAAAATTCCGTGGAGTGCTTGTAAGTTTCAGGCAATAACCAGATTGGATAATTTGTAGAACCCATTTGAGGTGCGTGTTTAACTACATCTGCCTCTTCCATTGCCGTTGTTTCCTCTATAGCCTCCTCTCAATAAAATAACCTCTTGAAGAGGGCGACTGATTGCTGCCCTTGTAACAGAAGGAGGCAGTCTCTGTAGATAAATTCTTAGAGCCACTCCTATAGAATGATCGATGAAAGGAACCCCTATTAGAAGGTGTTTGTAGGGCCCCCATGGACTTAGCAACTTCGGTATCTTTTTTCATCTTTTCCAATGATACATCGACAGCCGGGCAAAAGAGATCTTCCTTATCAAAAGGTTGATTAAGAATAGAGGCTTCTACTTCAGGCTTGAACCCTGAAATCCTTAGCCAAGCATGTCTACGGAGTAGTACATTGGTGTTTATTGCCCGAGCTGCTGTATCTGCCTTATCTAACGCACACCTGATCGAGGTGTTAGTTATTAATTTACCTTCTTGAATAAGGTCAGTGGCTTTAGCCATATGCTCATCAGGTAGAAATTCAATGAGCTTTTCGAGTTCATCATAATGAGCTCTATCATACCTTGCCGAAGCATCTAATAATTTGGACTCCTTATCAGGAGGGGCGTCCCTGTTGTTTAAGAGTTAGCTCTCTTACGAGCATTGGAAACGACTAGAGAGTCTAAGGGCAACTGGCCTTTGATATACACAGGGTCATTAGGTGCTGCTTTGTATTTTTTTCTCTACCCTGGGAGTGATGATCTTAGCTCTTACAGGGTCTTTAAAGATATCCTCAGTGTTTTTCAGCATTGCCTTTAACATTGGCAATGTTTGTGTAGCCCTTTAAGATGAACTCAGTGTCTCTAACAAAAAATCCTCCTCTAAACATTCCTTATGAAGCTCTACTCCATGATATTGTGCAGCCCCATTAAGGAGCTTAATGTACCCAATGTTGTCATCTGGGGGTGAAGGCCTCGATGGATATAGGTGAGGGTCATTATCTGTCTGAGGGGCATTATAATGATCCCATGGATCTGGTTCTTGTCGTGCATATTCATACATGTACCCATCGTCATCCCCTATGTCTTGTGGGTCAGGTGATGGTGGTGTATGGGAATGTGTAGGTGTAATCAGTAAATTTGGTTCAGTGGGTGAAGAAGGTGGGATATATGGTGGAGAGGGGTTAGTGTCCACATTTTTCTTCTTCAGAGGAATGTGGTAGTCCTCTGGTAGTCCCATTTTCCTCTTCTCTAGAAGTTTGGTATGAATACATTCAGTTTCTGGGTTAATAACAATCTCCTTCTGTGTCGGACACGACGGGGGATTATCGGTCCGAGGCTCTTTAGTTGCAGTACTTTCTTTTGATTGCCGGTTTTGCGTCGACCGTTTCGGTTCCGAACGTTTCGGCTCCGAAAATTTAGGTTTATGCAACGGTGGCACGGAAACCAGAAGGTGTTTTGTTTTCTACGCCCAAGGTTTCGGGTCGGCACCGGCATGGGGACTGGTAGAGCCCGCGCTGGAAGGCTGTTGTTTATGTTTCGGCTCCGAGCCCTAAGGCGGGGCGCTCAAAACCTTTTCTCTGTGCGGACCTTAGCCCGAAGGCAGAGAAGTAACCGGAGCCTCTTTATGTGAAGGAGATGGTAGGGGAAGGAAGTCTCTTTACCCACGATCTTTTGGTCCGGTGTGAGGTCTCCGGCATCGGAGTCGGCTTCGGACGCGGAGATGTGTTCTTCTTCCATTTTGGCATCTTGCTTTTCTTCGTGTTCGGACTCTTCTCCGATGAGGTCCAGCGCAGAGCAGTTTTGTTGATACATTTCGTGATGTCGAGCCAGACTATCACGGAGGTTTTTCTTTGACTGGAGCGACCAACACACTTCACAGTCTTTCTCATCATATTCTGGGCATAGACAAAGGATGCACACCACGTGCAAGTCGGTGATGGAAACTTAGCGCGACACCCGGGGCATAACTTGAACTGAGTCCGTTCCATCAGCTGCTACCGATAACGGCGCAGGTAGGCCCAACGGCCTTCCACAAATGTTCAGAGCTAAGGTTTTCGAGAGCAAACGATATGCGGAGAATGGGAAAGCAATCGATAAAGAATATCGTCGAGGGTAGTGGATTGCGCAACAAAGGGGGCCCGAAGAAACAGTACCAAACCGGAGCGCAACAATTCACATCTGAACCCGACGGCGGAAAAAAACAAAGGAGTTGATGCCCATGCGCACTATCACCGAAAGGAGGAGTCACCTACCTCGTGACTGGAAAGACTTCTTCAAAGAAAAACAAAGTGCAAACATCCGGACACAACACTATAATTTTAGCTACTGAATACTTTTTAAATCTTGAGCATTTGCACTGAACTTACCGACCCGACCCCGGTCCACCGCGGCTATTGCCGATTGAGTGGAGGGCGGGGACAGGACCAATTGCTCCCCTGCACCAGTGACGTACTTCCGGGCTGTGGAGGAGGCAGACGATCTTCCCTGCTCCCCACCATTAAAACCGGATGCCGCCACGGACGCGCAGCGGAGCGGGCAGCTAGAGGGTCTGTTGCTTTGTTTCTGATTTGCTCGCATGAGTGTGTTGCGATCACTTCACCCACACCTTCAGCTTGCTAAGGAAAACTGTTTTAATCATTTTAGCTACTGAATACTTTTTAAATCTTGCGCATTTGCACTGAACTTACCGGCCCGACCCCGATCCCACTGTGGCTTTTGCCAATTGAGTGGACGGCGGGAACTGGACCAATTGCTCCCCTGCGCCAGTGACGTATTTCCATGGTTGTGGAGGAGGCGTAAGATCTTTCCCGCTCCCCACCATTAAAACCGGATGCCGCCAAGAACGTGCAGCGGATGTGCGCAGCGGGCGTGCTAAAGGCAAGCCCGTCTGCGCCTGTCCGCGCCTATACAGCGCCTAGAGCCAGGACCCCTGATCCTGGTCCACCCCAAAACTCTGCCATCCACGGGAGCAGCTGCTTGCCTTACAACCTAAAGATCATTGCAAGCACTATAAGTGGCCTCATAATTCCCCCTCGAAACAGTGCAACAACTGTGAGTTTGAAGTCACACTGGACCCCAGTATTCCCCATGGTGTCTCAGGCCCTACACGATTCACGATATACAGCCTTAACTGCAGGTCACTGGTAAAAAACCATGCTGATATATTTGAACTCCTCCTGGACACTGACCCCAGATGGAAAATGCTACTTACCAGTATGCATCTGTTCTTGGCATGTAGAGCTGCAGTGTTACACACTATGCATAGATGGCCACCTAGTGTTGGGCCCGGATGTTTGCGGTTTGTTTTGTTGTAGAAAAGTCTTTGGAAGTCACGGGATAGGTGACTCCTCCTATGGATGATTCTGCGCATGGGCATCGGCTCCATCCCCAGATTGTTTTTCGCCATTAGGGAAGTGATGGAGCTGTACAAGAAGTAGTGATATCCATGTAGTTTGTATCTAATTAAGATAATACTGGAACAGATAAAGGTAGCTGGAGAGGCGGTTGGGCGTGTGTAACTCTGCAGCTCTACATGCCAAGAACAGATGCATACTGGTAAGTAGCATTTTCCGTTCGAGGCATATGAGCTGCAGATTACACACTATGCATAGATTGTATAGCAGTACCCACCTTAGCGGCGACCACCACCATCTGTTGCAGTTGTTTAAAATAGAGTTTTTAGTACAGCCTGGCCCACAGTGGCTTGTTGCTTAGTCTGCACATCTACACAATAGTGTTTTGCGAATGTGTGCGGTGTAGACCATGTAGCTGCTTTGCATATGTCATCTAAGGGAATGTTCCCTAAGAATGCCATAGAAGCCCCAACTTTTTTGTAGAATGGGCTTTTGGGGGAATTGTTAACGTACGCTTCGCTTTCTGGTAACAGATTTGCATGCATTTGACAATCCACCTTGCAATTCCAGATTTTTATATGGGATTTCCTTTATGTGGTGGTGAAAAGGATACAAAAAGCTGTTTTGTTTTGCAAAAACTTTGTGTTCTTTCTATGTAATAAAGTAGCGCTCTTTTAACATCTAAAGTGTGTAGAGCTCTTTCAGCGACTGTTTGTGGCTGCGAGAAGAATACAGGCAGCTCCACAGATTGATTTAGATGGAATGGTGAAATGACTTTTGGAAGGAATTTAGGATTAGTACGAAGAACCACTTTGTTGTGATTAATTTGCAGGAAAGGTTCTTGAATGTTAAATGCTTGCAGTTCGCTTACTCTTCTAAGAGAAGTAATGGCTACTAGAAAAGCTACTTTCCAAGTTAGGAATTGCAATTCACATTTGTGTAAAGGTTCAAAGGGCGGTCCCATGAGACGTGTGAGAACGATGTTTAAGTTCCACACTGCTGAAGGTGGTGTTCTGGGAGGGATTATTTTTTTCAGCCCTTCCATGAAAGCTTTTATAGCTGGTACTCTAAAAAGAGATATATGTTGTCTATTTTGTAAGTATGCTGCTATAGCAGCAAGGTGTAACCTGATAGATGCGTATGCTAAGTTACACTTTTGAAGGTGTAGGAGGTATCCTATGATGTGTTGAATAGACACATCCAGGGAGTTTATGTCATTGTTTTGACAGTATATCACAAACCTTTTCCACTTAGCAGCATAACATGCTCTGATAGTGGGACGTCTAGCTTCTTTGATGACGTTCATACATTCTTGAGGAAGTTTAAGGTAACCAAACTCTATGACTTCAGATCGCTAGGGTTGAGCTGAGCTGGGTTCGGGTGTCTGATCTCTCCATGGTTCTGCGTTAATAGGCGTGGAGTTAGGCTTTGTTTTTGGTGTGGCACCACAGATAGTTGCAGCAGTGTGGTGTACCACGGTTGTCTGGTCCAAGTTGGAGCAACTAGAATGAGTGTTACGGAATGTTGCTGTAGTTTGCGTATCACTAGTGGAAGCAGTGGGAGAGGAGGAAAGGCGTACGCAAATCGTCCTGCCCAGTTCATCCATATCGCATTGCCTTTGGACAATGGGTGTAGGTATCTGGCGGCGAAGTTTGGGCATTTTGCATTTTCGTGGGTGGCGAAGAGGTCTATCTGAGGTTGTCCCCACGTTTGGAAAAATGGTTGAAGAACTTGCGGATGAAGTTCCCACTCTTGGATCTGCTGTGTCTGTAGACTTAGTAGATGTCAAGGATTCCCCTCGAGAGAGGAGGTAGTTCGTCCACAGGAGCAAAGATGAATGACCCACACACTTCCCAACAACAACTACCAAAGCGAGAAAGTATAACTTCGCTAAAAGGCAGCTGCTACCAAAAAGTTTGGGGGGAATTTCCCAGGGAGTATACCACTCTCCCCCAGCAAGGTGACGTAGCTACAGTCTTGATGGCAGGAGACTGGAAAATAAATAGACAACAATACTAACCTCACCAGTACTTTACAGGGCTGATACATAAGTGTTCAACATAACAGTCCACTTACCACACAGGTGAGAATCAGGGCTTTAAGCTAAAAGTCCAGACAAGAACCAGGAGATACAGCAAAGAACCTGGGGGACGACTAGCCAGGATGTCTCCAAGGTAGAATGCACCAAATCCAGTTCTACTCATAAACTGAAGACAGAGCAGGACTGAGCGCCACTGGTGCAGTTGATGACCCTAGTATCACTTATAAAGCTAAAGACAAAGTGATACAGTGATTCCCACTCCAGCGCATAAACTTAAGACAGCGTGGAGCGAGTAACAAACAAATAACACAGACAATCCCTTCGTCCAACTCAGAAGCTAAAGACAAAGTGGAGAAGGGAACATACAACATGAAACGCGGACAATAGACACACCCCGTCTGAATAGAGACTGAAAAGCAGAACGGAGTGGGCGTACCTAACAAGACGCTATAGACAAGACACGCTTCACTCGTAACCTAAAGACGGAGTGGAGCGCAAACAATAAACATACATGAAACCCCAACGATCACAAGAATGACCGCGGAGTTAAAACACTGAGAAGGATGGTCAGCTAGGAATGGACACCAGAGAGGAGAGAAGGGCAGGCGGGGAATCCAGGCGGAAGGGGACGCTAGGCACCGGGGAAGGGCGTGCCGAAACGAAGAAGGGTAATGGAACAGGGCGGGAGAAAACACAAATAGGCAGGACCCAAAACAGATACAGAGAATACCGTAACCCAAAGGCGGAAACTCAGGAGCTGGAAAAGAGCACAAACGGGATCAATAGAATTCAGCAGGAACTCGAAACACTACGGGAACCTCACGGAGCAGAACGCTGAGTAGAGGGGGCGTGGTCACTAACCAAACAGTAAGCCAAGCAATGATTCGCGGGTGAGTTCCTCCTTTCAACTGCTTAGTGAGCGTCTCAAAACACCATGATGTATTCAGTAAGAGGTTTTAGGGAAAGGTACAAAAGTCTCGCAGGGACACACAAGGGTTTAAAGAACTGGGTTGTCTACACCCTGTGGAATCTATATTGAACACTTATGATTGGGGTCCAATTCGACCACCCCTAACAGTTCTCCCCCTCAAAACCCCCCTCCCGGGGCCGGGGCCGGGGCCAGGTTTCCTCGGATGTAGTCTATGGAACCTCCTGATCAGTCTAGGTGCATGTACATCTTCAGCAGGTTCCCAAGTTCTGTCTTCTGGGGGATATCCTACCCAATCTATAAGGTATTGGAGTTTGCCTCTACACCTTCTAGAGTCTAGGATCTGTTGTACCTCAAACTCTTCTTCGCCTTCGATCACTACCGGAGGAGGTGGTGGTTCAGGGGTCAAAGGGGGAATGTATTTCTTAAGAAGGGAACAATGAAACACAGGGTGAATTCTGATGTGTGAAGGTAACTGCAATTTGAGAGTCACTGGGGTTATGACTTTCAAGATGGGATAGGGGCCTATGAAACGAGGCTGTAATTTCTTGGACCCTGGGAGTCTGAGATTCTTAGTGGATAACCATACTTTTTCTCCTACAGTATACTGAGGTTCCTCCCTGCGATGTTTATCTGCTTGATACTTCATATTTTCTTTGGCTTTGTTCAATTCTTGAATGGCCTTTTCCCATACAACCTTTATGTGTTGATGGTGTTCCTTCAATGCAGGTATTTTGTCTAGATCGGTAAGGACGGGAATGGGAAGGAACCCAGGATGTTGACCATGATTGAAGTAAAAAGGGGACACTCCTATGGCTGAATGATTTGAATTATTATAAGCAAATTCAGACAAAGGTAAAGCTTCCACCCAAGTGGTTGATAAATTGGTCAATAAGCAACGTAAATACTGTTCTAGTGTTTGATTAGTCCTTTCTGTTTGACCATCCGTTTGAGGATGGTAGGCAGTGGACAATCTATGATCCATTTGTAACACTGAACAGACTCCTCTCCAGAATTTGAAAACAAATTGAGGACCCCTATCTGAAAAGATTACTGCTGGAGTACCATGTAGACGTATTACCTGCTCTAGGAAAATGTGTACTAACTCTTGTGATGTTGGTATCTTTTTAAGTGGAACAAAATGAGCCATTTTGGACAACATGTCCACCACTACCAGTATGGTATTGTACCCTTTACTATTAGGCAGTTCGGTGATAAAATCCATACTAATGGTATGCCATGGTTTGGGAGGAGCTGGAATGATCTTCAATAACCCTGTGGGGGCGCAATGCGAAGACTTTTGCCTAGCACATACCGAACAAGCTTTCACAAAGTTCGTTGTGTCTTTAATGATAGTATCCCACCAAAACCATCTCTGACATAGACTAACTGTTTTTGCTACTCCAGGATGTCCGGCGAGTACACTATTGTGACACCAGTCTAATACCTGAGCATGTAAGGGGGGACAAGGTATGTACAAGCGGTTATCATGAAACAATAAACCTTCTTTGACTATATGCAATGGATTCTTTATCCATTCTTGTTTGTCGAGTATGGCATATTGTTCTCTTAGAATATCCAAAAAGGATTGAGCAGGATGTTCTTCAGCACCGATGATTTTATGTTCTGGGATAATAGGAAGTGTGCTGTTCGTGTTTTCTATGCTAGAGTTGTTAATTCTAGAGAGAGCATCCGCTTTGCCATGTTGAGTAGCAGGTCTATATGTGATTATGAAATCATATTCGCTAAAGAAGGATACCCAACGCATCTGTCTTGGGGTCAGAGCTTTTGCGGATTTAAAGAACTGTAAATTCCGATGGTCCGAAAATATAGTGATCACATGTGGAGACCCCAATAAATAGTGTCTCCATTCCTGAAAGGATAGTTTAATTGCAAGGAGTTCTCGTTCGCCTATGGTGTAATTTTGTTCGGCAGGGAGTAACGTCTTAGAAAAGTAGGCCACCGGATGCAGTTGTCCTGTTACTGAATCTCTCTGCGACAAGACCGCCCCAACAGCTGCTTGAGAAGCGTCGGCTTCCAAAAAAAATGGCAAGGTGTTGTCCGCATGCCGAATAGTGGGGGCAGGCATGAATTTCTTTTTGAGATTGCAAAACGCCTGTTCTGCTTCTTCATTCCAAAGGAACTTGCTTCCTTTCTTGAGTAACTTGGTTATAGGAAGAATGGTTTCTGAAAAATGATCTATGAATCTTCTATAGAAGTTAGAAAATCCTAGAAAGGACTGTACTTCCTTAACCGTGGTAGGGCTAGGCCAATCCATCAACGCCTTTGTCTTCTTAGGATCCATAAGTATCCCTTTAGGAGAAATCACATACCCCAAAAAATCAATGGTATCCGTGTGAAAGGTGGTTTTATCCAATTTGGCAAACAAGTTGTTTTCTTGTAATTTCTGCAACACTCTTTTAACATGTCCCACATGTTCTTCTTCTGTTTGTGAGAATATTAAAATGTCATCTATATATACGATGACAAAAACGTCAAGGTATTCTCGAAGCACTTCATTGATGAAGTATTGAAAGGCTGCAGGCGCGTTGCATAACCCAAAGGGCATCACGCAATATTCATACAGCCCGAATTTTGTGCGAAACGCCGTCTTCCATTCGTCACCGTCTTTGATCCGGATGAGATGATAGGCTCCTCTTAAGTCAATCTTTGTAAAAATCTTGGCACCTCTTACTTGATCCAATAACACAGGGATGAGCGGCAATGGATATTTGTTTTTTATCGTAATCTTATTTAATGCCCTATAGTCCAGGCATGCTCTCAAGCCCCCTTCTCTTTTTGGTATAAAAAAGAGGGGCGAGGATACTGGGGATGTTGAATGTCTGATGAACCCTTTTTGTAACATGTCTTCTAGATAGTTCTTTAGATATTCGGTTTCTGCTGCAGTCAAAGCATATATCCTACTGTTAGGAAGTTCAGACCCAGGCAATAAATCAATGCGGCAGTCGTAGGATCGATGTGGGGGCAATTGAGTGGCTTCTTTCTCATCAAATACAGACTGAAATTCAACATAGCTGTCGGGTATCTCAGAAGCCACGACTGCTGACTGGACTGAGCAACATAAGGGGTGTAAACTGTCACTTGCTTCTTGGTAACAATGACTCATGCAATGGGGTGACTTAAGCGTCACAGTTCTGTCTACCCAATCAATCTTGGGATTATGGGTTTGTAGCCAGGGAACCCCTAATATTGCACCAAAATTAGGTGTGTCTATCAAATCAAAGATGATATGTTCGGAATGCCCGTTACCACAGACCAGGAGCAGGGGAGGTGTTTGATGACTGATCAATCCAGATGAAAGTTCAGAGCCATCTACCGACTTGACAGGTTCAGGTTTCTCTTTTGCCACAAAAGGTATATTCATCTGATGAGCTAGCTGTATGTCAAGGAAATTGCCAGTTGCTCCAGAATCTAAAAGAAGTGTCATATGATGTCTATCTTGATTGCTGACGACTAAGGTGATATTCAATAAAAAATGTTTCACCGGTCTCATCAAGGTCTTTTGGTTTTGAGAGATCTGACAAAGGCTGGTACTTGAAGAATCGATCTCCTCATTCATCAAGCTCGATAGTTTTCCTGAACACCAGCAATTTTCTTGGAGGTAGTAGAAGGACGGTTGGAACAATCCTTGGCATAATGGCCACTCTTGCCACAGTATAGACATAAATTATTCTTCCTTCTTCTAGCTTTTTCCTCGTCGGAAATAGGTCCCCTCACTCCCCCAATTTGCATAGGTTCAGGTGCATCCTTGATTTCCTTTTTCTCATTTTTCTGTAGAACCAACCTGGGGAATCCAATACGATTCTTTTCTCCTCGTCTCTCTTGCCGTCTATGATTGAGTTTGACAGTGAGTTCAATGAATGAGGGACAATCTTCAGGCGGATTAACTATTTGAGCTAGGATGTCCTTTAACTCATCTGACAACCCTCTATAGAACAAAGATGTCCTCTTGTCTTCAGGCCAATATGTTTCTGCCAGTAGTCGGTTAAACTGAGTTATATATGTGAGAAGATCTTTGGACCCCTGTTTAAGATTAAGCAGGGCATTATCACTGGCTTGCATATAGGCGTGCTTTGTAAACAGACTTCTAAACTTGAGCTGAAAGTCGTTGTAATTATACAACAAGGGATCGTCTGTTTCTACCAAAGGGACAGCCCATTCTGAAGCATTTCCTCCCAAGTAGGAAAGAATAAACGCCACTTTTGATGCATCATCCGGAAAGGCTGCCGGCTTACACCTAAATTGCAGATGACACTGAGTCATAAAACTGTTAAACTTGGCACTATCTCCTGTGAATCTCTCTGGCATGGCTAAAGGAACAGAACTAGGTGTGTGCACCGTGACTTGTACAGGAGGGCCTATGTTTGCCGCTTCAACAGATGGACTAACACTGGGTGCTTGTACAGAAAACCTAGCGGGTTGAATATAATTTCTCTTGGGTACCGCTCCTGCATGACTCCCACCCACAGCCCCTGTATCTTGAGCTTGTAAATAGGCTACCTCTGTCTGTAACTTCAGGTTCTCTGCTCTTAATATTGCCACTTCCTGTTGTAAACTGGTAACGACGGCATTGATCTCTTCCATTGAAGGAGTATGTTCTGTAGAACCCACACTCGGGTCTACATTCATCTTTGCTCGGGTGAACTATATATACTTGGGCTTGGCTTTCTGTCAAGGATTCCCCTCGAGAGAGGAGGTAGTTCGTCCACAGGAGCAAAGATGAATGACCCACACACTTCCCAACAACAACTACCAAAGCGAGAAAGTATAACTTCGCTAACAGGCAGCTGCTACCAAAAAGTGTGGGGGGAATTTCCCAGGGAGTATACCACTCTCCCCCAGCAAGGTGACGTAGCTGCAGTCTTGATGGCAGGAGACTGGAAAATAAATAGACAACAATACTAACCTCACCAGTACTTTACAGGGCTGATACATAAGTGTTCAACATAACAGTCCACTTACCACACAGGTGAGAATCAGGGCTTTAAGCTAGAAGTCCAGACAAGAACCAGGAGATACAGCAAAGAACCTGGGGGACGACTAGCCAGGATATCTCCAAGGTAGAATGCACCAAATCCAGTTCTACTCATAAACTGAAGACAGAGCAGGACTGGGCGCCACTGGTGCAGTTGATGACCCTAGTATCACTTATAAAGCTAAAGACAAAGTGATACAGTGATTCCCACTCCAGCGCATAAACTTAAGACAGCGTGGAGCGAGTAACAAACAAATAACACAGACAATCCCTTCGTCCAACTCAGAAACTAAAGACAAAGTGGAGAAGGGAACATACAACATGAAATGCGGACAATAGACACACCCCGTCTGAATAGAGACTGAAAAGCAGAACGGAGTGGGCGTACCTAACAAGACGCTATAGACAAGACACGCTTCACTCGTAACCTAAAGACGGAGTGGAGCGCAAACAATAAACATACATGAAACCCCAACGATCACAAGAATGACCGCGGAGTTAAAACACTGAGAAGGATGGTCAGCTAGGAATGGACACCAGAGAGGAGAGAAGGGCAGGCGGGGACGCTAGGCACCGGGGAAGGGCGTGCCGAAACGAAGAAGGGTAATGGAACAGGGCGGGAGAAAACACAAATAGGCAGGACCCAAAACAGATACAGAGAATACCGTAACCCAAAGGCGGGAACTCAGGAGCTGGAAAAGAGCACAAACGGGATCAATAGAATTCAGCAGGAACTCGAAACACTACGGGAACCTCACGGAGCAGAACGCTGAGTAGAGGGGGCGTGGTCACTAACCAAACAGTAAGCCAAGCAATGATTCGCGGGTGAGTTCCTCCTTTCAACTGCTTAGGGAGCGTCTCAAAACACCATGATGTATTCAGTAAGAGGTTTTAGGGAAAGGTACAAAAGTCTCGCAGGGACACACGAGGGTTTAAAGAACTGGGTTGTCTACACCCTGTGGAATCTATATTGAACACTTATGATTGGGGTCCAATTCGACCACCCCTAACAGTAGATCTGCCATGGTGTTTTGTACTCCTGGGACATGCTGGGCTAAGAGGAAGATCTTTAGAGGTATAGCCCATCTCCATATCTGCTGTGCTAACTGAGAGAGCTGCAGAGAGTGTGTCCCTTCTTGTTTGTTTATGTAGTACATCGCTGTTATATTGTCTGTGCGGACTGAGACAGCTTTGCCTGACACTGGCGTTTGAAATGCTTTTAGGGCTAGATAGACAGCTAGCAACTCTCAGTGGTTGATGTGGAGTAGCTTTTGTTGCGGTGTCCACCTGCCTTGCATGGTGTGATGCAGTAGGTGAGCTCCTCAGCCGGAGAGCGACGCGTCCGCTGTCATGATTATTTGGGCAACTGGCTCTAGGAACGGTCTGCCCTTTGAAAGGTTTTTTGTGCTCCACCATTGCAGAGAGCGATGAGTCAGACTGTCTACCAACACTAGGGTCCAGATGTAGGTAGGTTTTTACTGGTTGGTAACTGCCAAAATCGGCCGTTACCGACTGGTAAAAGCCTTTTCCTACGTAAGAGGCTATTTTACCGATCCGGTAAATAACGAATCGGTATTTACCGATTCGGTATTTACCGAATCATCATTTACCGATTCGGTATTTACCGAATCGGTAAATGAGATGTAGGAAGCACTATAAACAGTGCTTCTGGGCTTTAAGAATTCGTTATTTACCACCTACTATTAGTTGGTGGTAAATAAGGAATTCCTATGTAAATGCATAAATGTGCATTTACACCTGTGCCATGTGACAGACATACATGCCCTTAGGGCATGTATGTATGCCACATGTGCACACCAGCACTAATCGGGGGTGCAACAGGGTGTCAAAGTGACACCCTGCCACCCTTGAATTTTTCCCAATTTTACCGAATCGGTAATTACCGATTCGATAATTGACATTCATTCCTATGGGCCTCCAGGCCCATGGGAATGAACGGTAAATACCGAATCGGTAATTACCGATTCGGTAAATACCGAATCTTAACAATTCGGTATTTTTTACCGATTAATTACCTACATAGGATTTACCGATTCTAAAATACCGAATCGGTAAAATTCGGTATTTTAGAATCAGTAAAACCTATTTACCTACATCTAGCCCTCGGTCTGTTAATTGACCATGAACCTGGTTCCACTGTCGTGCTAGGCACTCTTGAAGTGGACGCATTTGCAGTCTTGCGTGAGGTACTATAAATATGCAAGATGCTGTAATTCCTATGAGTTTCATGAACGCTCGAGCTGGAAGCGAGTGTTGTGGTTTGAATTTTGTTTGTAGCGTTTGTACACTTGTTATCCTGGCTGGAGAGGGATAAGCAAGTGTTAATTGGGTGTTTATTGTAGCACCGAGGTATTGTTGTGTGTGCGAGGGTAGCAGATGTGATTTGGTGTGATTTATTGTGAATCCCAAGTTGTGGAGTAGTAGAATTGTGGCGTGAGTGTGTTGTACACACTGGCCGTATGAGCTTGCTTTTGAGAGCCAGTCGTCCAGATATGGGAAGACGTGAATCTGCTGTCTTCTTAAGTGTGCTGTTACGACTGCTAGGCATTTGGTAAACACTCTTGGTGCTGTTGTGACTCCGAATGGGAGCACTTTGAACTGGTAGTGCTGCCCGTCTAGCACAAATCTGAGATATTTTCTGTGCGCTGTGTGGATAGGAATGTGGAAATAGGCATCCTTGAGATCTAGAGTTACAAGGAAGTCGTTTTGTAACAGGAGCGGAAGGACTTGTTGAAGTGTGACCATATGAAAATGGTCTGACTGTATGTAAATGTTTAGAGGTCTGAGGTCTAGATTAGGTCTCAGAGATCCGTCCTTCATTGGAATTAAGAAAAATAGGGAGTATACTCCCTTGTTGTGCTGATGCTTTGGAACTATTTCTATTGCATTTTTCTGCAGGAGAGATATCACTTCCTGCCTGAGCAGTGTCAAATGTTCTTGTGACATTGGACACTGTCTGGGTGGTATATTTGGGGGGGTGGATGTTAGTTCTAAACAGTAACCTGACTGGATTATTTGAAGCACCCACCTGTCTGATGCGATGTTTTCCCAGGCTGGTAGATATTGCTGTAGTCTTCCCCTGACCGGAGTGGAATGGGGCGGGGAGTCATTGGGTAGGGGTGGAGGCAGAGCGGGAATTGTTGGTCTTGCCTCTGCCCTTGTTGTTACCTCTGTACACTCCTTTGGTAGCCCTTACTATATGTAGATTGTGTGGGGGCTTTGTAGGAGGTGGAAGCTGTGTCTGAAGCATATCCTCTGTTGTTACCTCTATAGGATGAGCGTCGAAATGAACGTCTGGGAGCCTGCTACTGCAAGGCTCCGATAGATTTTGCTGTGTCTGTATCCTTCTTCATTTTTTCGAGGAATACGTCCACATTGGGTCAGAATAAGTGTAGCTCATCAAAGGGTTGATTGAGTATAGCACTCTGGACTTCAGTTTTAAAACCTGATATGCGT
Source organism: Lissotriton helveticus (assembly GCF_964261635.1). Taxonomy (NCBI): domain Eukaryota; kingdom Metazoa; phylum Chordata; class Amphibia; order Caudata; family Salamandridae; genus Lissotriton; species Lissotriton helveticus. Next base: position 1,275,441,965 of record NC_136057.1, read on the forward strand.
AGCCACGCATGTCTACGCAGCAAAACACTTGTGTTAACTGCCCTGGAGGCGGTGTCTGTTGCGTCAAGTGCACAACGAATTGAGGTGTTAGTAATATTCAGCCCTTCTTGGATAAGCTCATTAGCTCTATCTTTGTACTTATCTGGGAGGTGGTGCATCAGTGACTCTAGTTCATCATAGTGTGCTCTGTCGTAACGTGCCAGTAATGCTTGTGTATTGGCAATACGCCACATGTTTGCTGCTTGTGAGGCGGTTCTCTTCCCTGACGCACCAAGGAGTTTAGACTCTTTGTCAGGTGAGGGAGCCTCACCTGACGTTTGTGAGTTAGCCCTTTTGCGTGCGTTTGAAACTACAAGCGAGTCTAGGGGTACTGGGCCTTTAATGTAAGCTGGATCTGAGAGTGCAGCTTTATATTTTTGCTCTATTCTTGGGTTAATGACCCGAGTTCTAACTGGGTCTTTGAAAACCTCAGGGGCGTGTTTAATCACTCCTTTGAGCATGGGTAAAATGGATGAAGATCTTTGTGCATTTTAAAATGTATCTAGTAGGAAGTCTTCCTCTACTGTGTCTGTATGCATATCCACATCATGATATTGCGCAGCTCTGTGTACCAATTGATTAAAGCCCATAGTGTCTTCTGGCGGGGAAGGCCTAGAGGGGTATATGTCATCTTGAGGGACATTTGGAACGTCAGGCGTGTTATAATCGTCCCATGGGTCAGGTGAGCCTGGGGGAATAGATGGATCATCTGGGTTACCCCCTATGTCATCAGAGCTATCATCCCCATTATCATCATGTATGATAGAGTGTGTAGGGGAATGCTGTGGCAGGGGAACAGGTGGTGATGGCATAGGTGGAGGAGAAGGGGAAGGCACTCTTAGCGGGGAAGTAGCTATGTCCTTCTTCTTTGGAGGAGGAGCCGGTGCTGGTGTTTCTAGTGGTCGTTCCTTTTAACTTAAAGTTAGTTGACCAGTAGTTGGATCTTTAACCAAAGTCTTTTGTGCAGGGTCCGGGTGAAATAAGTCCTCTACAGAACTGTGATCTTTTGGTGTGGAAGAAGGTTTTGGCACCGAAGTTGCTTCTTTTGATTTTTTGGTAATGTCTTTTACATGAGAAGCTGGGATCTTTATCGGCTCCGAATGTTTTTTCGGCTCCTACGATTTTTTCGGCGCTGATGAAGGATTCGGATCGGGTTGTTTTTTCGGATCCGAAGCTTTGCCTGGCTCCGACCTGGGTTTCGGTGCTGAGGTAGTAACTGCCTGTTTTGGTGCCAATGGTTTCGATGTGGGGGTGGCAACCGATGGTGTCTTTTTAGGTGCCGGTAGTTGTGCGTCGGCACCGTGTGGAGGTCGACTCGAGCCCGAGTCGCCTGAAGGCTTTGTTAGCTTCTTAGCCAGGCCTGAAGGTGGGGCAGTAGAAGCCTTTTTGGGGTGTGTCGAGGAAGGATCGGGGTCGAAGGTCTTACTTACGACCCGCTGCGCTGGAGTGATGTCCTCGACATCGGAATCTTCTGCCTAGGAGTTGCTGTCGACGCCATGTTTTTTGGGGATGTCGACACCTTCTTTGAAGATGTCGTCTGGAATCAGAGCTGAAGATCTTTGAGCCATTTTCCCTGAATGGTAGGCACAGGTTAGTGCACTTCAAGTATATTAACAGAATTTATCACACCCCGGAACGTCTGCACAGGTTTGGGCTGCGTGATAATGCTACATGTGATAGATGTGGTCTGCAGGATGCGGGGTTCATACACTTGGCCTGGGAATGCTCGGGGGTACAGCACTACTGGGGGGCGGTGTTTGAGGAAATAAGCAGGGTCCTGGAGATTGAAATTGTCCCGTCCCCGGCGCTTGCACTGCTTGGTTATTCCAAAACGCTTCCCAAGGCTCAGCTAAGGTTAGTGGATATGGGGATTCTGATGGCGAAAAGGAGACTTGCTATGGGTTGGATGTGAGGCCCCCTCCCCACGATAGCGCAGTGGATCAGGGACCTGACATACTGCTGTATGCAATCGGAGACTTACAGTGAACTCCTGCCGCCCAAAAGTCGGCCCAAGAACTTGTGGGGATTATACCTTGACTACATACGGCAACAGGGGGCGGCTGCCACTGAGGGGGTGGTGGGCAGACCTGGGGGCTCCCTCCAGGAAGGGGCGGTGGACACGACGGCCTGTGGGGATGATAATTCATCGGTGTGACCACTTTCCCCGTGCGGCTCGCGGCTGAGCTGGTAGACACTTCCCTAGGCTCATTGAGTATTATATGGCTGGTCAGAGGTTGGGCCACACGGGCATGCTTGGATGCAATTCAGGGGCAGGCATCTCAGGTTTGTTCAATGGTTTTAATAATGAAAAGTTGTGATTTCAACATTGGTGATAGCCGATGCTGTTAGGCACACAGCTGGAATCAATATTATCAACAGTTGCAGGCCGCCCAGCCCTCGGGATGTGGGCTGAAAGGCTGTGTATGGTTATTAGAATTGTGCATTATTGTCATGGCTATGCTATACGTTTTCTTACATATGTATTGTTGCTGTCACTGTATTAAATAAATAAATTAAAAACAAAAAAAGAAGATCTTTGAGCCATTGCTCTCCGAGCTCTTCGGTACCGGATCGTCTTCTTGGAGCGGAAGGAGGCACAAGCAGAACAGTCTCTAGCCTCGTGCTCCGGGAAGAGGCAAAGGTTACACACCTCATGAAGGTCAGTGTGGGGAAACTTCGACCCACATTGAGGACACTTTTTAAATGCCGCCCTTTCCATGAGTTGGAGTCAAGGCCTAGTTGGGCCCGAAGGCCTTCGACGGTTACCGGAATCGAAGTCCTGGATGTTGAAAGAATAGCGTTGATTGGAAACGCGTTCTAAACTGAATTCTCCAAGCTGGTGAGGATTGCGCGCCGATGGAAATCGGTTCCAACACGGAGCGCTGGAAACACATCCGAGCCCGGTGGCGGAAAAAAACAATCTGGGGATGGAGCCGATGCCCATGCGCAGTATCATCCAAAGGAGGAGTCACCTATCCCGTGACTTCCAAAGCCTTTTCTACAACAAAACAAACTGCAAACATCCGGGCCCAACACTAGGTGGGCATCTATGTATAGTGTGTAATCTGCAGCTCATATGCCCCGAACATATTATTTCTGACGGAAACCTGGCTCACCATGGATTCCATGGCAAGTACAACCTTGGCTCTACCTACAGGCTATAGGTTGCTTACTCAGAACAGGCCTAAAGGAAGATGGGGTGGCTTAGCAGTAATATATAAATGCGCTTTTCAGTGTTTATTATCCCCGCAGCCGATTCCCGACTGCAAAAGCGCCTTGTTCAAAATCTCTATCGCACAATTTCACCATCAATGGGCTTCTTATTTATCGCCCTCCCTGCCCAGCCAGGACCTTCCACGAGGCTCTGGTGCACATTGCCTCCACTCTGGCCTTAGACTTAACTAATATAAATATTATAGACGATCTTATTCTCCATCTGGACTTCCGGAAATCCCAAGAGATCTCTAATTTTCTAGGTGCCAACTATTTCAACTGGTAGAGGGTCCTTCTCATCAAGCTGGCCATCTACTGGATCCAGTCTTCTCAAATTTACAAAGTTTGTCAGTACTCTCCCCCCTCCCTCTAACATGGACTGACCACTTTCTTATTTCTATGCACCTTGACTTGGAAGGCACCATCCTGAGGGTCCCTCGCCAATCCCTCTGGAAACCTCCCTGGCACAAATTGGACGAAACCACCTTCCTATCAACTCTAAATACTTACCGTCCAAACTGGCCTTCTGATCCGGAGGCAGCAGACAGAACCTTTAGGTTTGCTTGACCAGTGCATCCCGAAGAAACTGATAGGGGCCAGATGTGGGCAAACACACACCTGGTATAATGAGACTCTCCGGGGGAATGAAAAAAATGTGAAGTCCTAGAACTGGCTTGGAGGCGCACTTATGACAAAACTGCTAAACATACTTACAGAAAGGCCATAAAAACCTACCATAATTTAGTTAAAAAACAAAGGGCTCCTTCTACGCAGCATCGATAGCTTCCAGTTCCAACCCCTCTAAAACCATTTTCTCCCTCATGAAGGATATGCAGCAACCTCCAACAGGAACCAAAGACACCATATCCTCCAATACCCAATGCGACTCGGTGGCAAAAATTTTCATCAATAAGGTTGAACATATTTATAGCGCCCTCGACGCGAGGCAACGCCCGTCAAACTCGTAGCATCCCCTGCCCCCAGTGCACCCCCGCACTCCCTAGAAACTCTGCCACCTGTATCTCCTGAAGACTTAGCTACTCTAGCAGCCAAAGTCAAATTGGGCTCTCCCGACGACCCAGTAAAACCTGACATCTTCAGGAAACTCTACAACTGCCTTATGATGGCGGGTAGGAAATGTATGAACAACTCCCTCCAATCAGCAGTGATTTCTAAATCCTGGAAACACGCTAAAGTTGTACTGCTAGTAAAAAAGCCCTCTCTCGATTCATCTCTCCCAGAGAACTTTCGACCTATATCTCTGCTTCCATATCTGGCCAAGATTATGGAATCACATGTCAACATCATTCTGACCAAATATCTAGAGTTAATCAGATTCTGGATAGTTCCCAGAATGGATTCCAATCCAGACATAGCACGGCATCAGCGCTCATGGTGGTCGCAGAGCAGCTGTGGGCAATACTAGACCAGGGTAGTACGTAGGCGCTATTTTTACTCGATCTTAGTGCAGCCTTTGACACGGTCTCCCATAAAATCCTTCTCCAACGTCTTGAGGAGATCGGAGTCAAAGGCAGGGCCCTGGCCTGGTTTACTTAGTTTCTATCGGAACGTTCCTTCCAGGTCCACGGCCCTCCCCATCTGTCTAGTATCTACCCTTTAAGTTGTGGTGTTCCCCAAGACTGCCTTGAGCCCCACGCTGTTCAACGTGTACGTCCGCCCTCTTGCTCTTCTAGCCAAAGAACGCAACATCAAAATGGTATGCTATGCGGACGATATCCAGCTGGTGTTCACTTTTACCAACAACCTGGCCACAGACCAACTGAAATTCTGTGCGGATGTTCTGGCTATTTCAGACTGGATGACTAACAACTACCTACAGTTGAACTCTGCCAAAACGGAGTTGCTCCTGGTAGGTCGTGACACTCACAAATGGGATTACCAGTGGTGCCATACGACCTTGGGCTCCCCCACAACCGAAAAACACTGTTTAAGACCTAGAGGTTCTGATTGACACTGCCCTCACTTTTGAGCCTCATGTAAAAAAAAGTGGCTGGTACATGTCATGTTTCGGTCTCTTGTGCAGCCTCAAACCCATTCTGACGTTCTTTGGCGCCCCTACCCGTCAATTGATAATGCAGTCGGTGGTTCAATCTCGCCTAGACTACTGCAATGGTCTTCTGCTTGGCGCTAATATAACAGTCACTGCTAGACTCCAACGAGTACTCTCTTTGCTGTACCTAGGCAGTGTCGCACCTCCAATCTTCTCCACCGTCTTCATTGGTTGCCCATTAGGCAAAGAATTCAGTTTAAAACCTTATGCACTATTCATAAGATTCTGTACGGCCGGGGTCCCCAAATCCTGCAGGAGCTCTGCACCGCCTATGTTCCTAGGCGCGCATTACGCTCCGCCGATCAACATTTGCCATGCGTCCCACGAGTCCGCTGTAGGAAAGTAGGGTCTGCTTTCCTATGGTCACCCCATGTTTTGCTTTTTTGCTTCACTGGTTTTCGACTTAAAGCCCTGCTGTTTCTCTCTAAAATTCACACCATGTACCTTAGGTACATCACCAATTGGGATTTGGGTCACTCTTGTGAGTTCCTGTACAGTGTACTATAGGTACCCAGGGCATAGGTGCCCCCTAGGCCTACCAGGGGCTGCAGCATATCTTATGCCACCCCTGGCTGGCCATCCAAACTGACACAACTGGCATGATCACTCAGCTGGGGCAAGGTCGTGTAATCACCCCTTGCTTAGGTATAGTATTCCAATACCTACCCTTATATATAGACACATATGCACCTATAAGTCACTCCTATGGCAGGCCTTAACAATCCTGAAGGCAGAGTGCTTGGTTTTATGTGAGATGGTGCTCTAGCATGAGCTGAGCCTGTCTGCAGCTTTCGGAACCATGTCCTTATAGCTGTTCTATAAAATAGCCATACCATATACTCTTAAGTGCATTATGAACCTCGCGGTTAAATGCTATCTTTGGTTTGGCTTTATCAAAACATGTCGTGTAAGTTGTCATACGCTTTGGAATATGGAATACTACCCCCTCGCCAGTTCTGGCGACGGGGGTAGCATTCCACCCTTCTAGAGGGAGAAGACATGTTGTTCCTACTAATCCCGGGTTAAAGTTAAACAGAGCCTCAGCATCACAAAATGGATGCTGCTGCCACAGACACAAGTCTAACCTCCTGCTGCTGGGAGTCCTTCCAACGAGGGAGGCTTGGACAATAGGTTTCCTGTCTTGGGAGGTGCTAGCACCACCCCAGACAGGCTATAGTGTATTGGGGCAGGGAGGGCTGAATGAAATGAGACACTGCCTGGGGCACACAAGGTGTCCCATGCATAGTCCAGTTCAAACCGGTGCTAGGGCACTCCAGCCCCAGCTCTGGCGCGAAACTGGACAAAGGGAAAGGGGTGTAACCACCCCCTTCCTGGGTCCCACCCATAGGAGGGACCTAGCAGGTAATCCTGCCCCTAAATGTGGTATATAGGTAGGCGCTGAGTCCCAAGACTTCAGATTTATCCTGACTGAAACTTTGAAACAAAACTCTGGACCTTTGACGATCTACTTTGCAAGAAGACGACTGAAGAATCTCCCTTGTGGTCAAGGAGTGACCACCCTGTGCAAGCAGGCACCATCAAGCGATCCACGGTTTGCTTTGTCGACGCTCCTGCCAGAGCCCGAGCACAGAGCCTGACAAGGCCCGGACTTCCAGGCTTCCAACAGCCCGATCCACAGTCACAGCAGAGCTGAGACCCGCTGAGGCGACGAGAGACGTGGGACCGGCTATCTTGGAAAGCCAGCTAATTGCTTTCCGTGCAACTTCTGAGGCACCCTCGAAGTTGTGCATTGGTGATTGAGAAGCCCCAGCCCCGATCACCAACTGCACCGAAGATCAGCCCTCCACACTCCACGAGTTCTGCGTGGGGCCCTTCTGCATTTTCCTGCTCAACGCGTCTGTCCGGTCACTTGCCCTACTGGCTAGTGGCCTCTGTGACGACGAACCTTTGAATTTACAACGCTGGTCTGGTTGCTCCAGACTGGCCCCTGCGTCCCTGAAAAGGAGAAGCCCATCAGACCTTGCTGGTCTGATCCAGAAGCCATCTTCGATTCCTGCGTGGGTTGCCTTTGGCAAGGCTTGTTGACTCCAATCCGGAAGCCGACACCGACACCGCCGACAGCGAGAGCCTTCGCGGGACAGTCCGTATCCAGCTCCTGGTCGTCGTCGACACCTCCTGGTCTACGTGGCTGCAGAGACAAGCTTCACGACATCACCTGATTGCTTCGCGACATCGCCTGGTTCCTTCCTGGTTCCATCCTGGTCACTGGCTAGTGACCCAGACTCTGTCCCCTCTGTTTTCAGGTACTCTTCATCCTCGATCCGCCCTTGGATCCACCCGGACACTTCTCTCCTGGTCGCCTGCAGCATCTTTCTCCAAGGCTCCATAGGAATCAGCGACGAAACCCGACACACTTTGACACCTATGCACCCACTTCCTGTGGGCGAGGTAACGCGAGTATTTCGATACTCCTGTGGGTATTGACTATCCTAGTGTCCTAGTTTCAAGTAGCTTTTTCCTAGTCCATCCGGAAGTGTCCCAAAAGAACTAGTTTCCAATTCTTTCGTTCCCATTCTAACTCTATGGTAACTTGCGTGCGTGTAAAGACACTGCACGCGCATCCCGTGAGCCTCCTGGTCCCTATCCTTAGGTAGTACAGCGTAACAGCGTAGCTCCAGCGATTCTCCAGGCCCTAGGCCTTTCCTTTGTTCGTGACGCGGTTCTTATACCACTATTTTAGTATATGGTTAGAAGTGCCCCTAGGGCATTACTGTATTTTGTGCAACTTATTGTATTTTAATTAAGTATCTTGTTATGTGCTGGTGCCTCTGACCTCATAAAGAGTTCAGAGGATTGTGTTAGAAATAAATACATATATATTTTGATATACAACCTGTTTGGGTCCTTTCACTTGGTATTAAAGGGGTTACATATGGTAAAACAGCTGGCTTCACATGCCCTCTGGAGTTTAGACTAAGACTGCTTTGTCCATGCTACCACTAGGATAGCTGGTCTATAAGGTTGACTTTACAACCATCACCATAAGGGTTGTTTGGACTGGTGCAAGGTGCTCACTAGAATAGTGAACATCATATACCAGGCCAACTTCTCACATCCGCCGTTGCAGAGCTGGAAGCTGTTCCTTCAAAGCCCAGGCCCCCGCACTGTGGAACTCCATCCCATGGGCTGCGCGCAGCACTCACAATCACTGGGCATTCAGGAAGCTGATTAAAACCTGACTTTTTACATCCATCTAACTACACCTCTCCCGGCCTCCCGTTCCGCAAGCGCTGGGACGCCCTGTTGCTGGGGCAGCCATGCGCAGTATAAATCACCATAACATAACATAACATAACATAACATAGATGGCGATATATGCAAAGCATATGATCTACAGCTCAAATGCCTCGAACATATTGTTCTCAAAACTTTGCTTTAGTTCTTGCCCCATATATAATCCCTGGGATAACTGGTGAACCAGTATGATGGGAGAGAGCTCTGAGATACGGTCTGTGATCACACTAGGACACACTCTGCTGGAGCGTCATCCTGATTTCTGGGGTACACAAGAGGTGTTTGGGCTGAAATACTTCTGGTGGATTAGTATCTGGATGTTCTCTGGCCTACTGTCTGAGACACCAAGACTTCTGGTGCTTCGAATGCTGATAACCTCGAGGTTGGCCACTATTTTCTCACTGCTATAATTCCGTTCTGCAGTACTGTTCATAACGTCCACTGCAATACCCTTGCTTGTTTGTGTTTCGGGCAGCTGAACTAAACCACAAACATACTGTGCCCCATATTGCCATACACGTGTTAGGGTAGAGCTAGTGAACTTCCGCTGTACCGATTAACTTTTGAGCAAGGTCTATCTAGCTGTGCAAATCTTGTTACAGTGGAGGAGGATGCCAAAAACTTGCTCAAACTCAGACTGTGCATCACAGTAGGTCCTGAGTCTACCAAACACTTTTGCTCTGGGTTCTAGCGGTCCACTTAGCCAGTTGTTGACCCTCTTCTCTTTCTGACAGCAAACTGATATGAAGATGGGTAAGGACACAGATGGAAGGTAGCATTAAGGAAATAAGCATCAGGTGAAGAAAACAAGTTACTTACCTGTAACTTTAGCTCTCCAGTATTGGAATCTTTCATAGATTCACATGCCTGAATCATTCCCCGTCGTCGAGACGGGAGTCTCCGGTATATAAAAAAGCAGTGCTTAGTAGTGTAGCAAACTGAAAAGAGGCCTAGGCCCATTTCCCTTTTGCAACCCATAGCCTTTGTTATGTAAAAAAGGCCCAAACTTTTCCCTGAACCAATCAGAGCTCCTCACCCTCTAGAACACTCCTGAGATAACCTTCTGCCCCTCAGATTTTTCGCGCACTTGTGCATATAAAACACTTCTTGTGCTAAATCCGAGGTGAGCCTCTCAGGGGAGGAGGGTGGGTGCATGTGAATCTATGAAAGATTCCAATACTGTAGAACTAAAGTTACAGGTAAGTAACTTGTTTTCTTACTCCAGTATTGGAACTTTCATAGATTCACATGCCTGAATCAGAATAGCGAGCAGTGAAACCACCAAGCACATTTTCCTGATACATTACATAATCATGCAATACCATTAGAAAATGAAACATAATCTCATAAACATATATACATACTTATATAAAATGTGACTTGTAAACAACAGAAATTATGGATGGAGGGATGCAATAAAGGCTCACCGTTACTGGATGATATTCCGCAGTACCGCCTCTCCCACCGCCGCATCCGATTCTACGGCTGCCTCCAAGCAGTAGTGCCTGGTGAAGGTGTGCGTAGATGCCCAGGTTGCTGCTCTGCAGATATCCTGGATTGGCACTCCTCCAAACAATGCAGTGGATGTGGTCACTGCCCTCGTGGAATGGGCACGGACTCGTGCATTCAAAGGCTTTCCAGCAGCTTGATGACAGTAGACAATTGCACTGGAAATCCATCTGGCAATTCCCCTCTTTGACAGCAGGATGCCTTTCCTGGGTGCGCTGAAGGCGACAAATAACTGGGAAGACTTGCGAAACGCCTTGTTTCTTTCAAGTAAATTTTCATACATCTGTGAACATCCAGCGAGTGCAATACTCTTTCTGCCGCTGTTGATGGATGAGGAAAGAAACGCTTCAGCACCAATGGTTCGTTCAAATGAAAATCAGTTGCCACTTTCGGAATGAACTTCGGGTTTGTCCTGAGAATCATTTTATCCTCTTGAAATTGCAAGAAAGGCTCCTGAATCGTGAGCGCTTGTAGTTCACCTACTCTTCTTGCTGAAGTCAATGCAATGAGAAGAGCCACTTTCCAGGACAAGAACTTCAGGTCTGCCCTGTGTATTGGTTCAAATGGTGGTTTCATGAATTGAGAGAGTACAATATTCAGATTCCATAAAGGTGGTGGAGGCTTTACTGGTGGAAAGACTCTGAATATCCATTTCATGAATTGTTTGATAATCCTTGAGGACCATAAAGGTGGGCCTGACGATGACTTCCTGTAGCGGGTTAACGCAGCCAAATGCACCTTGATGGAGGCGTGTGCTAATCCTGACTTTGCTAACAGCAGAATGTAAGGTATAATTTGATGAGGTGCAGCAGTAAGAGGGTGAACATCATGTCTCTTACACCACAAACAAAACCTCTTCCATTTCATCCTGTAGGTTTTGTTGGTACTCTCCGCTCTGGCCTTGGACAGGATCTGCCTACATTCATGTGAGATGTTCAGATGGCTAAACTCACAGTGTTCAGGAGAAAGGCTGCTAATCGCAAGGATTTCGGGTCCGGATGGCGCACCTGCCCCTTGGACATTGTCAGAAGCGATGGAATCAGGCGCAACCGAATTGGACGGTCCTCCGACAGTAGCAGCAGTTCCGTGAACCAGTGTTGTCTGGGCCACCACGGGGCTACTAGGATCAGCCTGCACGGCTCTTTCTTGATCTTCACCAGTACGCGGGGGAGAAGAGGAATTGGAGGAAAACCGTAGGCAAAGATGCCGGACCATGCCATGGAAAACGCATTCCCCCAAGATCCCTTCTGGGGAAGCCAGCTTGCGAAGTACTGGCATTTTCTGTTTTCCAATGTAGCGAAGAGGTCCACCATCGGTGTTCCCCATCTCCGAAAGACGATGTCCAGGATCTCCTGGTCTAGCTCCCATTCGTGGCAGGACGATTTTAGCCTGCTGACAGTATCCGCCTTGATGTTTTGATCCCCTGGGAGGTGTTCTTCTGTCAATGATATTTCCTGCTGAATCGCCCATTCCCATATCTCCTGAGCTTCCTGAGACAGGGAGAGAGATCTTGTTCCCACTTGCTTGTTTACATAATGCATCGCCGTGGTGTTGTCTGTTCTTATGAACACCGGCGCACCTTTTATCCTTGGCAGAAAAGCCAGTAATGCCAAGCGGATCGCTCTGAGCTCCATTAGATTTATATGTAATTGCTGCTCCTCTGCATTCCAACGGCCGCTGACCTGAAGGTCCTGAAGGAAAGCTCCCCATCCTTCTAACGACGCATCCGTCGTTACCACTAGCGGAGCTGCTTTTGCTAGAAACGTCAGTCCTTGAGACACATTTGCCTTTTGCGTCCACCACTTTGCTGCCTGCAGCATGACTGGTGTCACTCTTATTGTATCGTCGAAGGATCCCTCCGCCTGACGCCATTGGAGATCGATCTGTTCCTGCCATGGTCTCATCCTTAGCCTGCAGCAAGGTACCAGTGGAATACAAGAGGACATTGTGCCCAGTAAGGATTTGTACCTGCGGACTGAAAGAGACTTTCTTTTCCCCAAGTCTTGGAATAGGGACACAATCCTCAGTTGTCTTTCCTCGGAGGGAAACGCTTTGTTGCATTCCGTGTCCAATATTGCCCCCAGAAATGTGATCACTCTTGCTGGGTGAAGGTTTGACTTTCCCTCGTTTAGAGTCAATCCTTAATTGGCGAATAAGTCTATGCAAGCTTGCGTTGACGCTCTGGCCTGTGTCTTTGATGGTGCTTTGACTAACCAGTCGTCGAGGTACGGAAATATTTGATGCCTTTGCTTCCTCAACACAGCCGCCACTGGAGCCAGGCATTTCGTGAAAACTCTTGGCGCTGACTTTAAGCTGAATGGCAGTACCCTGAACTGGTAATGTCTTCCGGCTACCCAGAACCGAAGGTACTGCCTGTGTGCAGGATGTATCGGCACGTGGAAATACACGTCCTGTAGGTCTAATGTGGTCATATGATCTCCTGGGTTTAATAACGGAAGGATGTCCTGCAAGGATACCATCCTGAAAGATTGTTTCTTGAGATAGGTGTTTAAGGATCTGAGATCCAGAATGGGGCGCCACTGGAGCTTGTTTTTCTTGATAAGAAAAAAACGGGAGTAAAACACCTTGTTTTCCTGGGATTTCGGTACCGGTTCTATTGCTCCCTTTCGGAGCATTGTCCGAATCTCCTGCCGGAGTTGATGCAGATGGTTGGCTCTCTGGTGCATCGGTGGCATACAAGGGGGCGTCTGAAGAAATTCTAGGGTGTGACCGAATTGAACTATTTTGAGGACCCATTGGTCCGTTGTTATTTTCTGCCAATATTGAAGATGATGAGCAATCTTTCCACCCAGGGGAGCATCTGACAGAGCCGGAAGATGGAGGTTGTCATTGCCGACGGGTGTTGTCCTTTCCTCGGCCACCACGTCCTCTTGGAGTTGATTTTGTGTATCCTCCTGACTGACGCTGGTTATATTGCTGATGGTACGGCTGCGATGAGGACTGATAAGAAGATGAATATCTCCCTTGTTGGTATCCTCCTCTATATGAGGATCGCCCTCTATCCCTGGAGCCACGAAAAGGGGTTTTTCTGTACTGCAGTGTTCCTGTAGAATTAAAGAGTTTGAGCAGAGCTCAAAGGAGACTCCCTAGAACAACGTGCGGTAGAAAAATCTGAGGGGCAGAAGGTTCTCTCAGGAGTGTTCTAGAGGGTGAGGAGCTCTGATTGGTTCAGGGAAAAGTTTGGGCCTTTTTTACATAACAAAGGCTATGGGTTGGAAATGGGCCTAGGCCTCTTTTTAGTTTGCTACACTACTAAGCACTGCTTTTTTATATACCGGAGACTCCCGTCTCGACGACAGGGAATGATTCAGGCATGTGAATCTATGAAAGTTCCAATACTGGAGTAACAACAGGACCACTTTGTAAAATCCAAAGTGAGTGGACCTGATGATGCCCCCAATGAAAATCATTACGCTACTGGATCGGACTCCACAAACTCTAAACCTTTTCTAGAGGTGCCTTCCAATGTTAACAACCCATGATGACTCTAGGAACAATGATGCGGACAAACAGTAACTTCCCTTCAGTTACAATATTTTTGGTAGGTATTACATCACCTCGTAGATTTACTAAGTAAGGAGTATCCTCAAAGTGCTAAATGGATAGAGAAAAGCTCACCCAAAAAATAGTTCTGAAGCACGTGGTGGCGCCACATGGCTTTATCTGGCCTGGATGGATCTGCAGCTCAGTAAATATGGCACCTACTGGTGCACTGGGATCACTTTCTAGTATTTTATTTTTCCAAGCCCCAACACTGCAGAGCAATTAAGTATTAACAATAGCAGCAGTCATGGGATGTTATTAATATCTGAACCAACTCGCCAGGGGAGTTGAGCAATCTGCATGAAGGTACAGTATTCACCAGAAATATTTTGTCACCGAAGATAAGTACCTTTTCCTTCTTTTCACAAATTCCTCACCACATGAACAAGTCCCATAGCATTACCCAATGGGAGGGAGAATTTTTAACACCGATTAACCAAGGAAGAAAAATAACACAAACCTGGCAAAGTATCACTGTGTGCCTGAGCTGTAAGGAAATAATGTTTAGCAAATGTATGTATGGAAGACCAAGTGACTACCGGGCAAACATCAGCAACCAAGATGTTCCTGGTGAGAAAAGTATAAGCAGCCACAAAAGGTAACTTAAAGTGAGGAAATTGTGCACTTGGTTAAAGCTTCCATTTTCTTGGCTCCAGAAAAGCCCAAAGAGATGTTCATCCACTTGAGCCTTGTGCAACCAAGATAATAAGATACTGCATGCCCGGGATTCTGTCTAAGCAGCCTCTGATCCTCCTATGATGGGAGCGGAGTAGGAAAGGATAAAAGAGGAACAGACTGGCCAGTGTGAAAGAAGATCTAACTTTTCGCAAGAAGGAAGGGCAGGTGCCAAGAACCAGTCTAAATGGGTAGAACACAAAAGAAAGGTGGCCAGACTGAAAAGGACTATAGTTGATGTACCCTATAGGCTGAATATATCGCCACCAGAAATACAGTCTTTAATGTCATTAAAAGTATGAGACAACTGTACAATGGTTCGAACAGAGAGGCCGCGGGGAACGTTAATATCATTAATAAATCAAAATGGTTAACTTTCAGGTGATTATAAACAGCTCCACCAATCCTTCGATCTATAATTTTAATTTTTTATTTTTTTTAGAGCGGACATCTTTTTAGGGGATGGCCAATGGCTATGAAGAGATTCTCCGGCACTTTAAATAATTAAGTTTAATGAATACAGAATTCCCAACACCTTTATAAATCCAGTGAGTGTAGTGCCTCTTCTACACGCCATGAGATTTGATGGAAGTTTGTAGTTATCTAGAATTTAAACTTTTGATTATTATGCAAAAGCACACTGTACTTGTGTGATATCTTACGAAAGGAGGCTAGATAGTAAAAGTCTGGATATCACTGACTCGTGTTGCACAAGTAGAGGCTAACGGTACACCTGTTTCCATGACTCAAAATCAATATTCACCTTATGTAAAGATTTGAATGGATATTTCATTCACTGACCTAGGATGGTGCTCAGATACCACTGTCAGGAGGACCTCTGCCAAGCAGAAAGGCACGGAGCGGACCTCTGAGAAACTTTTAATTTATCCTTGTTCCTAAATGAGATTAAGTGGTGAGATAGCCACCAAATGTACTATAATTGAGGCAACATGATTGCAGATCATGGTGGAGGCATGACACAATGCTAAAGTGTGCTTTTCCTGAGTAACCCATTTACCCCTACAAGACAGTCTAAGGAACCGAGGGGCAGATTTGCATTGTTGGTTTTGTCTAGGAATACTCTTGTATGGGTAGGTGTGAGCACTTTCTTCACACAATACAAAGGTGTGCGTCTCTGGAATCATTTGTTTACCGCACCGGAACTATCCAACTGACTAAGAAGCCCTGTATACATTATACACTCTGTCTTGAAGTATTCAGGCAGGTCTTTCTTGCAGGATGCCTTATTGAAGGTTTCAAGATTCCATAGTGCTAGGGAATTTTAGTCAGACAACTTCTGTTCTAATGAGACTCGAAGACCAACTACAGGTCAAAACATCAACATCCCATACCTAAGTTACTTTCAAAACATGTTATGATGCACCAGGAGATACCATACATGAACAGACAGGATCTCCGCTTATGTTTGTTTGATATAAAATCCTATGCAACCTTGGGATCTTTTCAGTGTCTTGGTCTCTGTTGTTGTATACATACTTGATCACTGTCTGAGCATCGTGTCGTTTGCACAAATTTGGATATATAATTAAATGTATATTGTCCATATAGTAAACGTTTTAAAACACTCATCATACAAGGAAATTTGTCCTCTACCCTTTTCAATAACATTGGTTATAATACAAGTTACAAATTGAGTTTTCACACTTTCAAAGCAAAAGTAGAAGTGTTGGTGAATGAGTCCCACAGGACATTTGTTTGGCTTATTACTTTAAGAAACTTAGGCAGTATGGTCTAGCATAGGCGCCTTACTTTCAAAGGTAGACATGAGGAATGTAAGCCTCTGAGGCATTCTCGAACAGCCCCAACTTGCATCCTCAAACTGGAAGGATTTGGATTTAGCACAGTGATAGCACTGAAGGCGCATGAAAGACACGTTTTCTTGAGCTTCCAGAAGCCAGTCACGGTAGAGGTTAGTATAGGTTCACTTCTCAGGTATTCGGAATAAGTAAAAACTTTGATGAGTACTGAGACATGAATGGGTAGGAAAAGCTTAGGCTAGGCATGCTTTCACAGGGATATTGCAGAGAGGGCAGATAGTCACGGTACACGTCATCACTTCATCACCTACGGATTCTAACCCAGTGGCCATGCACTCACCCCTATACCGAGTTACTCCCTCACTCAACTAAGCAGAATACAAACCATGCAGGATGAAGCAGCATCAACATCACAACACACACCCTGCACCTCAAACAGGTTCACTGATTGTTTATCCACGGCTCTTTTTAAACTCATGAAACACACTCAAAGCCTTACACAGAACTGGTCAAGCATACCTCAATACCACCTCAGATTTCAGAAACGTTCCAGACAGCTTTGCTCAGCCTAGGTAGCAGCAGAGGGCTGAACGACCTGCCTCTAAACATATGTGCGGTTTATATATAACCCTAATGCAGGATGTACTATATTCCATGTGTGGACAGAGCTGCATGAGCAGATATGACCCTGCAATATCATGTCCATGTCCATTCTTGGATATTGTAAATGCACAGGGAAGCCATAGAGTGAGCATGGGCTGAATACTTGTCATTGTGAGTTTCCTAGCTCCATGAGGGTTTCACAGTACCTTAAGATGTTTGGTACCAAACATCTCATCTTAAAAAAAACTCACGGATGTCAGTTTCAGATTAATAAATAAATGCTCGCAGGAGACCCTTTTGAGGGTCCCCTGAAAACCTACCAAGCACTATTGGGATTTCTGATTAGTCTAAACCAGCCTGCCACCACCAGACATGTTCCTCACCTGATGGGGTGAGAGCCAGCGCTCTAGGAAGCCAGAAACAAAGCCTGCATTGGGCGGGGGTGCTTCACACCTGCTTCATGCCAGGATGGCCTTCCAGGGTGGGACCCTTCAAAGGCGATACAGTGTTTGAAATGCGACCCAGGCAGCTCCAGAGAGTGGAATGAGCCAATCCTCCATTCCTGCTCCACATTTGGTGAGAGGACAGGTGGGAACATTTGTTAAATTAGGAGGTGGATCCCCATTCAGCCAGCACTACCCCTAAAGTGGGGCAGGTGATGTGGAGCCCACTTTTCATTTCCTCCATCTTGATTTGTGAGGGAATTAGTCAATTAGGGTCAGGGTAGTGCCCCTTACCGCAGGAAGTGGTCACTTAGAAGGTGTAGACACCCTAAAGGTAGGTAGCCATTGGCAACTACCTGTCTCCCTATAACGCTCCTGAATTCATTATTTCTGTGGCATCCATGGACCCTGACCTGAGATTCGACGGACACAAAGTAGAAAAGGACAAAGAAGAGCTGCTGATCCACAGTCTCAAGCCCTGCTGCAGAAAATGGATAACAAACCATGCCTGCTGCATTAAGGACTTGACAATCGTAGTGTGCTGTTTGGTTCTGCCACTGTGAGGCCACCAAGAATCTCGGAGCTCCTCCAGGCCTCTACAAATTGCTGAAGAAATCCCTTGGAGTAGAGGTACTACTGCCTTGCAGTCCGCAGGCACCGATCCAACGAAGTTCGGTTTGTCAACTAGCTTCTCCCCGGCAACTCTGACGCAGTACCTAAACCAAAACTAGTACATTCGTTACGGAGCATCTGTCTGTCTACCCACCAAGTTTGGAGACAACAGGATCTACCAGAGCAATGCCGCACCAATACCCAGGGCACCTGATCCCCTCCGACATATAGAGAGACAAAGAGTCCAATACAGACTCCAACTGCCCAGGAAGCAAGCACCCGTCGCGGGACATCGAGACCCCTGAGACCCACTTCCTGAGTGTCCAAGCATTTCTCCTGCAACCTGCCTGCTCCTGACCGCAAGGACATCTTGACGCACACTGCCCGGCTGACCTATCTGCTCTGCTCGGCCAGACTGGCCTTGATAAGGACGATCCAGGTGTACTCCCATGGTCCTATGGCACTTGAGACCTGTTGCCTCAAGTGAGACCCCTTGGACTTACCTAGAAGTCCTTTTGTGCAGTGTATTTACAAATGGCCCCCTTCTTCGTAGCACAATACCTACCAACGACCTCAGCACCCTGGTCCCAGCTGAATCCGGGACGCTCCAGAGAATCTGCTGGTGTAACACTGGGCCTGGCCTTGCTACTTACTTAAATCCCGAAGGTGAACCTTGAAATCCAGCTGTTATTTAATATGCATTTTTCTATTTTATCTCATTGAATTCAATGGTGCGTAATTGAGTACAAAAGTAATTCATTTTGCAAACTTTTAAAATTGCCATCTTAAAGAGTACTTACTGCAGAACGAAGTTCTTTGTCTCAAAAATCAGTTAATGTTAATGTTATTTTTATAAATTGGTCTCTGATTTATTCTTGAGTGCGTCTTTCATTTATTGCATCTGTGAGTACAATACCCTTGAGCGCCAAGATCTGTGTAATATATATGAAAGAGTGGCAGTGGTGGAGTTTTTAAACTTCATAGATAGAGACATGATCCTTCATGAGGAACACAGATTGAAGGAAATATGCCATGAAAACTCCAAAATTATGATATCCCCTGATTACAGCCTTGAAGTCGAGTGACGCACGTTTGACTCAGTGTAAGGCATACAGCAAGACGGAGTTGAGCAAAGCATGTTTGCCTAAGTGAAAACAAAACTCTGTGCCTTGTAGTTGTATAAATCACTATGTCCTTATATAGGCATAAGAATCATAACCATATTTAGACATAGCTCATGCAGTCCAAATATGGCAGGGCTACTTCCACTAGTTCCGAAAATCTACAACGATTTCTTGAAAAACTCAGCTTCAGCAGCTAGGGACTTCCCATTGCTCGAATACAGACTTGTCCAAGAACTCCTGGAGTTTTCAAAGAACTGAGAGTCTTTAATGACATTATTATGTCCACCTTTACGTCAAACTCGGCAACTTCAAGGTATAAATATGCCCACACTTGCCTTAGCAAACAGAGAGAGACGCTGTCTTTTCTCCTGCCGAGAAATCCAGCTCCAGTGTTTCCAAGCTACCCTTGCGGGTTGTTGGGAAATCGAGTCCTGAGCCTGACCTTCTTCATTCCAAATTAAGGTACGGAGCTGATTAGACCCTAAGAGAAATCTTGGACAGATTCTTGGCAAAGAATAGTACATTTATGCTACACCTCAATTACTTCTTCCCTCGTACTAGGCTTAGGTTAGGTACACCGGGGTAGGCGTATTTTAGACGCACCAGTTGAGTACTTTTAGCCTCTGTTATTTATGTATGTATTTATCTATGGTCTAGGAGCCATACAATGCTCTTACAGTATTATTTTATTCTACTCTTTTTACTGTATGCATTATATTTTGCAACCAGTTTTACGATTGTAGCAGTTCATTTCTTATGCTTGAGAAAGAAGACTGTTCAATAAATCCTTTTATTGAAAACGCCCGTCTTTCTATTTTCTCTGCACCGCTGGTGGAACGAAGCATGCACGATTGACTGAGTAAAATAACTATCTAGTGTTTCCACGACTCTGAAGATCAGTTTTATCTTGGGGAAACAAAGTTGTCATGTTTATGCGGTTGTCAGAAACTAATCCCTTCTTGTGAATTCGAGAAAGTTTCTAGTGACCTCTGAGCTATCTGGCACTCACAATTAAGTCTAATATATTTTGATAGAGACCTAGTCGACATAAGTCCTACGTCACATCTATAGGATATATTATTCCAATGCGCAGAGCCTATTGGGAATATAGGAACTACACTACAGTACCAGGGAAAATCCCTCTTCTTTCAGTCTTCGGAATAGGCCCACCTGGGCATGGCTGGAGGAAAGACCACAATCCAGTCTACATCAGAGTCTGGCACTGGGTACCAAACGGCGCGACTAATGAGCACCAGACCCAAGACCGGCCGGTAAGGACAGCGGAGGAGGGGCCACAAAGCGACATCGTCTGGATGGAGGACCCCATATTCGGCAAGAGACCCAAGAAGAGGAAGACAATGGTCCTCAGACACGGAAGATGACTATCAACAGAAGCAGTAATCCAACAGAGACAACATGCTACAACCCCAAAGATAGCATACCTATGTTTTACATCAATAACTACCTGTTCATGTAGTTTGTTCTCTTCCCCTCCCTTTCTTTTCTCCTTCCATTTTCCTTCCTTATCAACCCCCCTGTTTTTTCTTCTCCTTATCCCTTTTCTTTTCTCCTTTTGTTTATACTTTCTTGGTGATTCAAATTCTATTTGATTCGTTGATTAGTTGGGGATAGGGAGGGCTACAGATTGGCCAAACTGGGCCCACAGCATGTTTGCCTTACAAGTTGGTGAGATACCCACATGTAGGGGGTGGGGAATGGGTGGGGCCTATAGGTTGATGGTCAAGACTGTTTTTTATAACTTGTTGCTTCAGTTATTTAATTTGCAGGAAAGTCACCATGAGTGCATTAATCACACAACCCATGGTGGGAGTAGGGAACACAGGAGATCTATCAACAATAATGCGCATTACTGATCGGGCCCCGGAAAACATTCCGTCCTTACCTGGAATGTTAATGGGCTGGATAACAAAATCAAGGGAGGGTTAGTGACCGCAAACCTTAAATGTCTCAAACTAGTCGTGGTCTGTAGCACGAGACTCATCTCAGGGTAACCCAATGTAATTTCCTAGCCCAGGGAGCACCTAATATGTTGCCACATGCTGGATTCACATCAGGATCCGAGGGGTAGCAATCCTGATCTGAAAATCCACCCCCCCTCCCCCTTTCATGTGCAAAAGACCTAGCTAGACCCCCATAGTACTTATGCTGCAGTCCAGGGTATTTGGGGAATGCTAAATGTGACCATAATCTGTGCATACTATCCCCGAATCCAGACATAAACCCTAACTAAGCTCACATACTTCCTGCTGGAAGCCAAATCCTCTTCGATTATTTGATTATCCTAGGTGACTTTAAAGACATATTGTCCCCTGACCTCGACAGGTCCACAGTGACACCTAGCCCCTACACCTCTAGCTCGCTCTGCTGGCACATTGGGGCTCACTGATCTATGGAGGCGACCACATAAGATAAAAGTTCTTTCTATTATTTAGGATTACATAAAGTCTACTCTAGACTCAACCATATTTTTGCGCCTGCATGATACACTGGGCGACTACTTAGCGAGGAGCATCTCTGATCACTCTCCGCTATCGGCAATAATTAGGTAGAAAACCTGTAATATCACTGATGCCAGGAGACTAAATACCTGAGAGTTGAGAGATTACATTATTCTACGGGGATAAGTACAGAATCAGCCGTTACACTATGAGAAGCTTATAAGGCAGTCATGCGGGACAAGATCCACAATATTATTGACTTCAAAAAAAGAAAGGCAAGTAATGAATGATCTGGATTGGACGTTGCATAGATTTTTTTTTAATTGATTTGGAGACCTAGCTTTTTCAGCGCATCGAAACAAATTCGATAATGATTTTCTGCTTGTGACGGAGTAGAACTCTTTATGAGCCAATCGTCTATATAAGAGTAGACCAATATTCTCTTTCTCCTTAAGGATGCTGCAACCACAGCCAAACCTTTTGAGAATCTTCAGGGAACCGATTTCAGGCCGAACGGCAGCACTTTGTACAGATAGTGCTTCTCTGCCACTTTGTGGAGAAGGTGGAAGTAAGGACTCTTTGTTTGCCAACTGGTTTGGTAGAGGATGCAGGTGATCTTCGAGATCCTCTTTCCCTGGCTGGCCTGCGAGAAGGGTAAAGAGGCCTAGCTTGTGGTACAAGTTACTTACTTTCGGTAACGATGTATCTGGTAGAGACAATTCTAGCCGCAGATTCCTTAACGTAGAATTATCACCAGGCGTGAGACTGGATCCGGAAAAATTTTGGGCACAGCATCTCTGCGCGCTGGGGGACGGCACCATGTGACTCCGCCCTGACGTTGTCCGCGTACATGACGTCAGCGAGGTCACCTAAGTCCCACCCCAGCGCTCTGACATCAGTTTTCTTCTGAGAACTTTTCCACATCGCAACGCGGAGCCATCAGAAACAAAACTGTGAGACCATGGGTATAGTGTGCGAAAAAGCAGTGAAAAATGTCATGACAGACGACAGAAAGTCTGCAACCACTATCGATAACAGTGAAGGAGTCACAAGCCGGGACAGATGAGCAACAACAAGGCACCTCATGACAACATCATCAAGGAGTATTGTACCCCCTGCAAAGAGCTAAAGGGGCTGAGGCACAGCCAATAGTCCCGCAGAGGAGTCCGAAGCCTGAAGCAATGAAAAAAGAGATAAGATTACGAGTAGGCCCCACACTGAAATAACCAGGATTCAGGGATGCAGAAGTGCACATGAACCTACGGTCCAATTACTAGAAAGGAAACACAGAAACAGAACGAAGCACCCTGTCAGGGAGGAAGTGAACGAGAGCACTCGCAGGAAACAAGCCACCCGGAGGGAGGAGAGTGCAGAAGACCAAGATGAAGGTCCTTGCAGAACGGGGAGGAAGCTGCAGCTAGAATCGTCTCTGCCAGATACATCATTACCAAAGGTAAGTAACTTGTACATCTGATAGAGACTACTAGCCACAGATTCCTTAACGTAGAACAGATACCCCAGCCATACCCAGAGGGGAGGAGGGTCTGCGAGAGAACCTCACCAGCTTGGAAGAACACAGGGCCCCAACAGGGGATGTGTCATGGGGACAGGGAGGACGGCCCAGCCCCCACCAAGCAGAGATAAGCAAGAGGAAGGGAAGGCCAGTATACCACAAGCCTACGGGGGGGGGCAAAGGCGTCTGCCAGAGACCCCGGAGGGACCGACGGCACCAAGAGAGTACCAAAGGAAGAAAGAAAGAACCACCCACAAAGTCCAAGATGCAGAGGTGGAAACGGAGGAAGAGCCCGCGGCAGGAAGACATACACGCAGCGAATGGGGCAGCGGAATTGGCACCAGCCCCGAGGCAGCAGACAAGGCAGGAACGGCCCCACAGCCGAGAAGCGCAGACGCGAGAAGGAAGACCCAGCCGCGCAAAGCTCCAGCAGAGAAAGGGACAGGAGCACACGAGTACTCACAGAGGCCCACGGAGGTGGACCAGAACGAGTAAACATGCGCAGCAGGCAACAGGTACATACTAAGAAGTAGTGTGCCCAGACAAGCCAAGTGCAATCCAAGATAGAGGCAAGAGAACCCCAGAACAAGCCCAAGAAAAGGGCTGTCTCAGTGGCACAACCCGACCCACGAAAAGAAGTGGGACCGGCCAGAAGATAAAGAAGAGACATATGGAGTACAAACCTAACGCCATCAACCAGAACACAAGAGAACACCGGGAATATCCCAGCCCCCCTGGAACACAAGGCAGAGGACCAGTCCGAAGCGCCGGATAACCAGGTGGAAACACCACAGCACAATGAGTCGGCCTGGCGCTCCAGAGGCTGAAGAGGTGCAGAAGTAGACATACCGCAGGACAAGGACAAAATGCACAACAGGGAAGCGCTGTAGACGAAGGATAAAAACACCATTGAATACTGAGCAGGACAAGACCTGGAGCAGCGCAAGCTGCACTGAGACGGAAGAAAAACGGACCGCACCTAGAGATCTACAGTGACGCCAGGAATAGCGAGGAACCAAAAGGGTGTCCACACCCGCCCAGCTCAGTACAGAGTCATACAATAGCCAACAAGAAAACAAGTTACTTACCTGTAACTACAGTTATCCAGTATTGGTATCTTTTATAGATTCACATGCCTGAATCATTCCCCATCGCCGAGGCGGGAGTCCCACGGTAAAAATATATATAAAAAAGCAGTGCCTTAGTAAGAACTGTAGTAGGCTAAAAAGGAAAGAGGCCCGGAAGTCCCAAACCTTAGTAGCCTATCTACCTCATTATATGAAAAGAACTGAAAAATAGTTCCAACCAATCAGCTGCCAGCACCCTCTAGATCCTTCCCAGCAGAGGCAGTTCTCCTCAGATTTTATCAGCACAAGTGGGAAGCAAGGATCCCAAATAAAGAACTGTCTCACTGGGGAGGAGGGTGGGTGCATATGAATCTATGAAAGATACCAATACTGGATAACTGTAGTTACAGGTAAGTAACTTGTTTTCCTATCCAGTATTGGGGTATCTTGCATAAATTCACATGCCTGAATCAGAATAGCAAGCAGTAAGCCAAATAGTGTCGTTTGCGGACGGTGGGAGACAGAGTGTATAAACTCCCAACCAAATCCGGGAAAGCTAGAATATTAATAAGTTACACAAAACTCATTAAAATGAAATACTGTATGTAACTTAACATACTTTGCAATAATAGACAACAATTAACATCTGTTAACATAATAGACAAATATATATATATATATATATACAGTATCAAAGCCATTATAATTCTAACCTTAATGAAGAAGATGTTGAAGAACAGCTTGTCCCACAGCTGCATCGTCCTGCGACGCAGATTGTAGGCAGTAGTGTTTCGTAAACGTGTGGACATTTTTCCATGTCGCAGCACGACAGATGTTTTCCAATGTAACACCAGCAAATAATGCTGTAGAAGCTGCCATAGTTCTGGTGGAATGCGCTTTGACCTTTCTCTGTAAAGGTTTGTTAGCTTTGTCATGGGAAAATTGAATAACAGAAGCAATCCATCTGGCTATAGTTGCCTTCGTTACAGTATGTCCCAGAGTGGCTTGACCATAGGCAACAAATAATTGATTGAATCGCCTGATTTCCTTAGTTTTCTGTAAATAAAATTTAAGACAACGCTTGACGTCGAGAAAGTGTAAAGCTCTTTCCGCCGGCGTGACTGGATCCGTAAAGAAGGTTTGAAGCTTTACAGGCTAATTTAGATGAAATTGAGACGGTACTTTAGGGATGAATTTGTTCGTAAAATCACGTTATCTCTAGTGAAATGCAAAAAGGGTTCTGAAATGGTGAAGGCTTGAATTCCACTAACCCTTCGGGCTGAAGTAAGAGCTAATAAAATTACCACTTTCCAGGTCAAAAATGTAAGCTCAGTCTTGTGAATTGGCTCAAATGGTCTTCTCATTAGCTGAGACAAAACTGTGTTTAATTCCCACTCTGGAGGTGGTGGACGTATCGGGGGAAAGACACGAAAAAGTCATTTTTAAAATGGTTTGATAAGTGATGAAGAGCAAAGTGAAGGTTTGTTAGAGCTCTTCCGGAATCTGGAAATTGTAGCGAGGTGAACCTTGATAGAGGAGAACACAAGCCATGCTTTGGCCAGAGATAGAAAATAGGGAAGGATATCATCTGCTGGAGCTTGGATTGGATGAATATCATTTGCCTCACACCAATGACAAAATCGTTTCCACTTTAAGCAAAACTGTACTCTGGGCACGAGATTTAGATGGAATTTCACGACTCTCCTGAGAGATTTTCAGATCTTTAAATTCTAAGAAGTCAGGAGCCATGCGTGCAAGTGCAGCGACTGGTTGTAGTATTTGACCGTCTTCCCTTGTCAACATTGTGAGTGTTGGAACTAGACGAACAGGATGTTCCTGTGATAACAGAAGTAGTTCCTGAAACCAATATTGTCTTGGCCAGCGGGGTGCGATCAGGATGAGACGGCAACGCTCCCTCTTAATCTTTTGAGGCACTTTCGGTATCAATGGTATTGGGGGAAAAGCATACGCATAAATCTCTGACCATCGCATGGACAGGGTATTCCGTCTTGATCCCCGTTGAGGGAATTTACTGGCGTAGTGTAGTCGTTTGCTGTTCTCTCTTGTTGCAAATAGATCTAGTGTTGGCTTGCCCCAAACGTGAAAGATATTTTCCACTTGCTTCTGCTCCAGCTCCCACTCGTGACATCCCGAGAGCGATCTGCTGAGGGTGTGGGCCAAAGTGTTCTGAAGCCCCTTGACATGCTCTGCTCTTAGGGTTATACTGTGTGTTGTAACCCACTCCCACAGCTCCCGAGCCTCCTGCGAAAATGATAGTGGCCTCGTTCCCCCCTGTTTGCTGATGTAATACACGCTGGTCGTATTGTCGGTACGGACCAACACTGAGGAGCTCGCAATCCTCGGAAGGAATGCCTGCAGAAAGAAAAATGTCCAGCAGCTCCAAACTGTTGATGTGTTTTTGTTGGTACTGTTGGGACCATCTTCCCTGAATCTGTAAGTCCTGGAAATGGCCTCCCCAGCCCTCCATACATGCGTCCGTTGTTAGAACAAATTCTGGGCGAGTTGCCAAGAAAGTGAGGCCCGGAGACAAGTTTGTTTTTTGAGACCACCAATGGAGAGCGTGAATCATGCGCGATGTCACCTTGATGGAGTCGTCGAATGACCCAACGGCTTGTTGCCATTGTAGGTGCAATTCTTCTTGCAGAGGTCTCATTCTGAGTCGTGCCAACGGAACCAGGTTTATTGCAGACGAGCACATCCCCAAAAGAGAAGCGAATGTCTGGACAGAAACTGACCTTCTTTTTGAGATGACCCTGCTAGTTTTTGCAGTCGTAGTTGGCGATCTTCTGATAAGAATGCTTTGCACTGTATGGCGTCCAGCATTGCTCCCAGAAAAGGTATCACTTGGAGAGGATGTAACTGTGATTTGCTTTAGTTGAGAGCGAGTCCCAAGCTTGAAAAGAGATGAAGGCATGTTGAAATAGCCTATCCGGTATCCGTTCCGAAGGACCCTTGAGCAACCAGTCGTCGAGGTAAGGAAAAACGTGTATTCCCTGAGACCTCACAGCTGCAGAAAACGGTGCCGGGCATTTCGTGAAGATCCTTGGTGCTGATTTCAGTCCAAACAGAAGCACCTTGAACTGAAAGTGGACGCCAGCCACTGTGAATCGGAGGTATTTGCGATGTTTGGGATGTATAGGGATATGGAAGTATGCGTCTTCCAAGTCCAGAGAAGCCATAAAGTCCCCTTCGTTGAGACAGGTTAAAACTTCGGCAAGCGTCACCATTCGAAAACTCAGTTGTTTCAGAAACTTGTTGAGCTTGCGGAGATCGAGAATCGGGCGCCACTCCCCTGATTTTTTATTTATGAGGAAGAAGCGAGAGTACAACCCTTTCCCTTTCTGCGACAAAGGAACTTTTTCTATCGCATTTTTGCGGAGCGTGTTTAAGGCTTCTTAGAAAAGTAAGTGAAGAAGAGGGGGGGGGCCCTTGGGCGGGTCGTATGTGGTTTCTTGGTGAATTCCAGTGTGTGACCCTTGTGTACTAGGTCGAGGACCCACTGATCTGACGTGATCTGTTGCCATTGTTGAAAGAAGGCCGAGATCTTTGCGCATACAGGGAGGGAGGGAGGAATGACTGGTATCCTGCTGGACTCATTGTTTCCTGTTGGAATCACGGCCTTGGTTGTTTGATCGTCTTCGTCCGTCCAGACGAGAGAAACTACCAGATGCAGCTTGTCTGTATGATGATTGATAGTAAGGCTGTTTGTATTGCGACTGGTACTGCCTGTTCTGCGGATTGTGATAACCTCCCCTGGATGTAAAGCCACGACCTCTGGCTCCTCGGAAAGATCCCAGTTTGTACTGGAGAGCAGCCAAGGATTTTGTAGTATCTGTAATAGTCTTGATCGCCAACAAGGCTTCATCTATATGCTTCCCAAATAATGAATCGCCGTCATAGGCCATATCTAGGATTTTGGTTTGCACCTCTGGCCTAAGAGAAGTTGCCTTAAGCCATCCTTGGCGTCTAATTACAGCAGCCCCTGCAAGCTGTCTGAAAATGGTATTAGCGATGTCTAGAGCGCAGTCAATAATTTCGGACGTGGCTCGTTCACCTTCCAACACAATTTTCCTTGCCTCTTGTCGACGATCTTCCGGGATGAGGTCTATGAATTCTGTCAAATCCGACCACATCTGGCAGTCGTACCGTGCCAGAATTGCCAGGGAATTTGCTGCTTTAATGGAGGATGCAGCATTAGTGGAATACTTCTTTCCTGTCAGATCCAATCTTCTACCTTCTTTATCAGGCGGAGTTGAAATTGATGTGGCCGGATTCTTTGATCTCTGCTGAGCAGCTTGAGATATGACTGAATCCGGACGTGGATGAGCTATAAGGCAAGATGGAGTATCCGGAGGTGCTCGGTATTTCTTCTCAATCCGCGGAAGATCCGCAGGTAGAGGCAGGCGTCTTCATGATCTTAAGACCTTCATTTCAAATGTAGTCTATAATTGGAATCGCTCTTGTAATTTTCTATAATCCTCTTTAAAATAATGCAAGAAGCAATCAACCTGCTCAATAGTGACTGGTAATTGGAATCTAGTCGCAGCCCGTTGCATGAGGTTGTGGGAGCCGCCGATATCCTCAGGAGGAGAATCTGATGGCTGAGGAATAGGTGGAGAGGGCATGGGAATGATGTACTCATCCCGGGGATCCCCATCACCAGTGTTGTCGGGTAATTCACCCTCTTCGATACCTTCCTCATCCGAGGATGAAGTATCCTGGCACCCTTGTGGTGCTGTCCAAGAAGGCTGCCTTGGGGACTAGGAACCTCTACCGGAGGTAGTGATGCTGGTATTTCAGCCGGTGTGGGAGGCAAAACAGGAACAGTCGTCTCTGAAGGAAACCTTTGTCGATAATCAGCCAACATGGCATGTAGGTCTTGTATCAAAGAAGGAGGAAGATGACTGGTCTCTCCTTGATGTGAAACTCTTCTGGGATGTCTTTGATAAGAGGTTGAGAGATCTTCTTGATAAAAATGTTCATGGAAATCTTCTTCGTCGTCATCATCTTGGCATTTTATTTGTAGTTCTGAGGGATGGCGAGCTATGCCGAAAGGATCCTTCTCATCAGACTCCTCATCTTTCACATACGTCTCAAAAATATGCGATGGCAGTAAGGGAGAGATATTGCTGTAGTCTTGCCTGTGGTAGGTTTTTAATTGGAAGTGAGTATAGGAAATAGGCGTCGCCTGTGACACTGGAGGAATTGCTGATGATCAACTCTTCATCGACGGGCTTTTCGTCATCAACGGGCTCTTCGTCGCCGACGGGGTAATCTTAGTCAACAGTGTTGTCGTCGACGGGGTCATCGACGGTGCCGTCGCCGACGAACTATTCGTCGACGGTGGTGTCTTTGTCGACAATGTCTGTCGTCGAGGGAACTGTCATCGACGAACTCGACGTCGACGACGGCGGTTTAGAGGAGGAACTCCTCGTCGGCGAGTCCTTCGCCACACTAGATCTCTTTGAAGTAGATATTTTAGAGGACACAATAGGTGATGTAATAGCCATGGTAGAAACCGTAGTTGTAGAAAGAGGAGCAGCAGAGGTTACAGATACCATATGAGAAAACACCAGAGAAAGTGTTTTGATCTGGGCTTTACTCACAGTTCTGGAGGTTGAAGGCCTTTTGGAAATCTCAGAGGACGGAGACAAAGCTGATCCAGAGGGAGGAATGGGAGACCTCCTTGACTGGTCAGAAGCTTCATGAGAAGCTTTGTGGTGCTTCCTTCCTTCCGAAGAGGAGCTGTCGTGGGATAAAGCCCTCTTGCTAGATGTTGAAGCCCTGTCATCCTCCTCAGCTGACGAGGATTTCAGCCATAAACAACCTTTCTTCCTAGTCTCTGATGGTTTTAGCAGGAAAGGTTAGGCATATTCTACAATCCTTAACTACATGGTTAGGATGTAGATAGTAGATGCAGTCCTTGTGATGACCATCTACATGGACACTCTTCTTATCACAGGTCCTTCAGGCTCTAAAGAGAACTTTCTTGTCAGACATCTTGAAGGTTAAAGGATGAAGAAACTGAGTAGGCACTCAGGGAGACTCCCTTCCACACGACGTGCGGTGAAAATCTGAGGAGTACTGCCTCTGCTGGGAAGGTTCTAGAGGGTGCTGGCAGCTGATTGGTTGGAACTATTGTTTAGTTCTTTGCATATAATGAGGTAGATAGGCTACTAAGTATTGGGCCTTCTGGGCCTCTTTTCTTTTTAGCCTACTACAGTTCTTACTAAGGCACTGCTTTTGTATATATATTTTTACAGTGGGATTCCAGCCTCGGCGACGGGGAATGATTCAGGCGTGTGAATCTATCAAAGATACCCCAATACTGGATAAGTACTCCACCTAGGGTATGACACGTCCCAACAAAACATGGGAATACCTCTTAGGGAAAAACCCCAGCAGCAGAGGACAAGAATAATAAAGGACCTGTGGGTAGCCCCACAGACGGCTTACCAATCAGCCAAAAAATACACAGATGGTCCAACCTGAGTACCTATACAGCTCCACTAACAGCCAAAAAACACACCCACCACAAAAATCAAAGGGCTGTACCAGCAGCAAACAAGACAGAGGGGCCTACTTAAGGACCCTGAAGGGACTCCAAGCCACACAGAACACACAAACGGGCCAACTAGGCCCAAAGAGAAGGTGGGACAACGCCTCCCCTAAAGGACCTGAAGATCGACAAGCCGAACCTTACGGAGGGGGAGGAGGACGGCGCCCCGCAAGAGTTGTTGAATGGCGGAGTCCGCGTCGGTGTTAAATAGAAGAATCCCATGAAAAGGCAGGTCAACAAGACGCTCCCTAACATTTTCCAGAAAGATACCATCCCGCAACCAAGCAGGGCGGCGGAGACCCACAGAACTCGCCATAGTACGGCTGAGTGACTCAGAACCATCCAAGGTCTAACTGAGAATAAATGCGGCTATCTCCTGTCCATCTAGCACATGGTGCGGCAGATCAGCGCAGACACCTCCATGTGAGGGGTGAGACAGAAGGGACCCCGCGGAATACCACATGGCGGAGGTAGCCCTGGCCAACACACAAAGTGTTGAGTGCGCGCAAAGCAGCACTAGTGGAGGCAAAGATGTTACGCCCCCAGGAGTCCAACCATCAGCCCTCACATGACAGAGGGAGCAACACTAAAGGCAAGGAAGGGAAAGCAGTCTGCAGGACAGGGCCCTGGGCAGAAGGGTTGGAAGAAAGGCAGACTGGATCGTTCGGAGCAGGACGATGGCGATGGAGGAGCGGCTGAGGCACCGGATCTCCCGTAGCAGGACACCCCCAGGCGCCCAGAAGAGAGTTGTGGAGCGAAGCTTCAAATAGAAGAAGCAGCTCCCCTCAATCAGAACCCTGGCGGAGAACCTCCAACAAATGGTCTGTAGGGATTGGAGTGACCGGGGCGCCCATGTGCAAAATACCAGCAGCCGTAGAAATGGCCCAGACAAAAGCCACATCCGCCTCCGTAGGGCGTCGCTGGGGAGAGAGCAACTCTTCTGTGGGCGAAGGCTGCAAACTAAGCCGCCGTCCTTGAGCCCAGCTGGAGGATGTAACAGCCAGCCCCTGCAGGATGGAAGACCCATGGACGAGTGAGGGGCATGAGGGGTCTCCGGAGAAGGTGGAGAAGCCTGCGGGGCAACCAGCGAGTTGCGGAAGATAGGGTCCGGGGTCTGCGGCCGCGGTGACGGCCTAGAGCCCGCCCTGGAAGACGCTGGGAAAAAAGCAACGAGGCAGCGTCCAGTCTCCGGTGAAGAGGAGACAAGGAGATGACAAACTTCCGGAGAGGAAGCGACATCCAGAGACGAATCGACTACTCGACGCTGGGATGGCGCTGTGGAGTCCGCCATGGGCACCTGTGTGTCCTTGATCGGCGCCGGAGCGGCCCCCAGAGTTGCCAAGTTGACCTATGCCACCACGTGCTGCACAGGAGAAAAGGGTGGGGGTCGGAACCGAAGCAGCTAATGAACAGCACCGAAAAGGTGCCGGCTTGACCTCCGACGAGGCAGCCGCCTGCGTGAAGGGCCGAGATGCACTCGGGGAGGCGGCCTCCACCCGCGGCGCCACCAGGGCCGGGGAGGAAAGCCGCAGGCACCGGAAAGGCGCGGCTCGGTCTCCGGTAAGACAGCCGCCTGCCCAGAGGACAGAGAGGGACACGGGGATGAACCGTGAGTCCCAGCGACCTCCTGCGACATCACAGGGAACCCCGCAGGGCTTTGCAGCGAAGCAGGGGCGCCATGGGTTGAAGAGGGGTACCCCGTAGGGCCGCACCTCGATAACACCACACTGCCAAGACCTGAAGCCGAACTCGTCCGCTCTGGGACCGAAGCCGCCGGCGAGTCCGCGGAAGGCCCCGCGCATTGCGAGGGATCCGCTGACATCTCAGGAAGAGGAGGTGGGCCCAAAGAAACCTGCAGAGCCGTAGCATAGGCCTCCATTTGGGCCCTAGTCTCCCCATCGCCAGGAAACGGCGGATAGGGTGGTGACGGGCGAGGGCACACATCCCGGGAGGAACCTGCGCCTTCCGCAGAACGAAGACAAGGCCTCGGTGACAACCTGTAGGACTTACCAGTGGGCGAGCAAAGCCCGTGTGGCCTCGGTGTGGGACGATGCTGCAGCCGGAATCGGCGGCCTTTAGACCCTTGTAGGGGACGGACGCTGGGACGAGACCGATCTGGACAAGCGGGCCGAAAGCAATTTCATTCGGCGCTCCCGCCGGAACTTCGGCTTAAGATGCTGACAAGCGTTGCAGTCCGTGGAATCATGGTGCTCGCCCAAACACCACATACAAAAAGGGTGAAGGTCCATCACAAACATCTGATGCGTACAAGAAGTACACGTCTTGAAACCTGAAGGCATTCGCACACTGTTCTTAACGCAAAGCGTTAAAAGAAGGCCCGAAAACAGTCCAAGGGAACATAATCCGGATCCGCAGTGCGCGCGGAAAAGGAGCACACTGATGTCAGCACGCTGGTGTGGGACTTATGTGACCTCGCTGACGTCATGTACACGGACAACGTCAGGGCGGAGTTACGTGGTGCCGTCCCCCAGCGCGCAGAGATGATGTGGCAAAAGAAATTCTGGGTCCAGTCTCACGCCTGGGTATAATTCTACGTTAAGGAATCTGGGCCAGTAGTCTCTATCAGATGTTGCTGTAGTTGAGACCAGTGAGGGGTACAAACCCTCTGCTGGATTTGAGAATGTCCAGGTCAGATTTCATCTTGGACATTTCATCATCTGCATGAGTCCCAAACAGGGAATTATTTGCCATGATTGCAAGCTTCATTATCCTGTATTGGGTTTCTGGTTTGAGGCCTCTGAGACGCAGTTAGAAAGCTCTTCTCTCGCAGATGCCATGCGCGTGCCCATGCGCAGCGAGGTCTGAGGCATCCGCGGCTGCACTGAATATTTGGTGGGATACCAATCCACCATCATGCAGGATTTCCAGACAGGCTTGTCTGTCTTCCTTAGGCAACGTTTTTGTGAACCTGCTGAGAGAATCCCACAGTAATCTATTGTATTGTCCCAGGTTGGCAGAAATGCTCGCTACTACCATGAGTGAAGCAGATGTTCCACACATCTTCTTTCCGATAGAGTCTATTTGCTTGCTGTCCTGATCTGGAGGGACTGATAAAGAAGAGGCAACAGAATGCCTGCAGCTGCTATTATGACTGAATATGGTGGAGGATCAACCCTCAGGAATCAAGGGGGTCCTGGTCTGAAGCCATATATTTTTGGGGATTCTCGATGGAGCTGCTCTTAGAGAAGCCAGAGTCGAGAAAAGTTGCATCGCTAGTTCCAAAAGGCCTGGAACCAAAGGTAATAGTGGTCTTGACACAGCTCTGTGATGCCGTCTTTTGACAATAACCCATGCCGAGGTGGTAGGTGTAGGAATATCAATCTTCAGCTCTGATTCGCCTCTTAGGAGAACCTCATTGAAAGTTGTAACGTCATCCACCAATGACACTCTTGCTGGTGGTGTGTGCGTTAAGGTGGGAGAGTAATCCTTCACTGAGGATCGAGAGGTGGTGGACCAGGAGGGTGTTCTAAGCCTCCTATGGCGTGACCTAGAGCGCTGGGATCATCATAATCTGTAGGTAGACCTGGTTCTAGCAGACTTAGACCTCGATCTGCTCCTTTGCAGAGTCCTGGATCGCCGTGGGGACTTTACTGAGTGTATATATAGGTTGAAGGGCCTGAGATCGAGTATTGGTCTTAGAGTACCGTCTTTTTGGGGTATTAGGAAGTACAGCGAATAAACCCCTGTTCCTTGATGATGTCACGGAACAATCTCAATTGTGTTCTTTTGAAGCAATGAGAGAACTCTTGTTTTTGTAGCGTAAGATGTTCTGTGGACATGGGACGCTGCCTGGGTGGTATATGTAGAGGGGTAGCTGTTCTAGGCAGTAACCATACTGGATAATTTGTCTCCCCCACCTGTCTGTTGTGATGGAGTTCCAGACAGGTAGCAACTGTGCTAATCTCCCCCCGACTGGAGTGGGATGTTGTGGGGGGAGCGGAAGGAAGTCACTGTTTTGTGGTGGGAGAGGTACGATTGCTGTTATTACCTCGACCTCTTCCTTTATTGCTGTTTCCTCTGTATCCGCCTCTAAAATAGCCTCTATTGGGGGATGTTTGTGTAGTGGCTTTAAAGGAAGATGAGTTGTCTGCTCCCATCTGTTTGGAGGCTCCTCTGCAGAAGGAGCGACGAAAGGAGCCTTGTGGTTGTGGGGACTGTAACGCTCCCATGGATTAGGCAGTCTCAGTGTCTTTCTTCATTTTTTCTAGTGCAGTGTCCACAGCCGGGCCAAATAACTGTTGTTGGTTGAACGGCTGGTTAAGGATAGTGGTCTGGACCTCCTACTTGAAACCTGAGATGCGGAGCCAGGCATGACACCCAAGGAGCACACTGGTATTTATGGATCTAGAGGCAGTGTCTGCTGCATCAAGTGCACATTTTATTGACACATTTGAAATTAGTTTACCCTCTTGAATGAGATCATTTGCTTGTGTTTTATATTGGTCAGGCAAATGTTGTAGTAGGGTTTCCAACTGGTCGTAGCGGGCTCTATCATATCTTGCGAGCAGTGCTTGTGTGTTAGCTATGCGCCAGTTATTGGCTGCTTGGGCAGCTATTCTTTTACCAGAAGCGTCTCACATCTTGGACTCTTTATCAGGAGGTTGCGCTTCTACTAAGGTTTGGGAGTTAGCGTGCTTCCTAGCGCTAGAAACTACCAGAGAATCTGAAGGCAGCTGTCCCTTAATGTAGGCAGGATCTGCAGGGGCAGGCCAATACTTTTTCTTTATTATAGGGTTTAGAATCCTGGCACGTACGAGATCTTTAAACACTTCAGGGGCATGCTTAATGACTCCCTTAATCCTTGGCAATATTTGCACTGACTTTTGGGACTGTTTAAATGTATCTAAGAGAAAGCCCTCTTTGCCTCATCCGAGTGCATTGTGACACCATGATAGATGGCTGCCCTATTAATTAACTTTCCAAAACCAATATTGTCGTCTGGAGGAGATGGTTTTGAGGGGTATGTATGTGGACTTGGGACGTCTGGTATGTCTTGTGGAATAGGGTACTCCCAATCAGGTGGGTCAGTTGGGTACGTGAAAGGGTCATCTGGGTCATCCCCTCTCCCTGGGTCGTCATCATCATCATGATGTGGAGGTGTATGAGGTGGAGAAAAATGAGGTGGAGAAGTTTCAATTGGAGGTGTAATAGGTTTAGGTAGAGGAAGTGGGTTAGAAGGAAGTATAGGAGAAGAAGGGTGCACAGGCGATGTGGCAGAGACCTTCTTCTTCACAGGCACTGGAGGAACAGGTGCTGTGTCCAACTTCCTCTTCCTATATGGTCCAATAGTGACATGTCCTGTCTCTGGATCAATATAAATCTTTTTCTGTTTTGGATCGAATTGATCCGGATGAAAAAGCTCCTCTTCCTCAGGATCCGCTCTTGGCGCAGTTTTTTCGGTTCTGAGCGGGGTTAATGTTTGTTTAATCTTTAGCTTTAGGAGGCATGATAGAGTCCTTTGGTGTAGCTTTTGGCTCCAATGATTTTGGTTTCGGAGCTGAAGCTGATTTTTTCGGTATGGAAACGTTCGAAGCCGGTTTGTCTACGTGCTTGGGATTTTTCAGGCCCGGTTTGTCTTTAGAAGTGGACGGCGTCGGAACTGATGTCAGAGCCGGGACTTCTTTCGGTTTCGGTGCCAAAGCTGCTGGTGGGATTGGTACATGCGGTCTGCTTGGTCCGGTGCTACCGGAAGGCATTTCGATTTTCTTCTGAGCTGGGCTCGAAGGCGGTGATTTTGAAGTATGTTTTCGGTCGTGACTGGCCCCAGAACGCTGAGTCTTGACCATTGCCTTCGATTTTGGTGGTGGGGTTGAGGTAGGGGCAGTAGTACTCACTCTTGTGACCTGGAGTGATGGAGTCATCGGAGTCTTCTGCCTCTGACACAATTTCGAGATCTTCTGAATCTTCTTCTGGGACATTAGGGCCTTCGTCGAAAATGTCCACCGGTTCCGGAGCAGATTTTTGCATGATGTGTCTACTGGCCCTTGGATCTCGAATGGTCTTCTTCGATCGAAAGGATGCACAGGGTGGATAGCTGGACTCGTCGTGTTCAGGTGATAAGCACAGGTTGCAGACCATGTGATGGTCACTATGCGAAACTTTTGCTCCACACTGGGGGCATTTCTTGAATGGCGTCCTTTCCATGACCTGTAGGCCTCACTGCGTGGATAGGCCCAACGGCCCGCGTCGATGACCGGAATCGAGCCAATGAAGTTGCTTCGAAGGTTGAGATATTTGGAAGTTGATCCGAAGAGTTAAGAAAGTTTTTTCGCGTTGAAATACTTTATAAAGTAGATTTCTAACCGGAGCGGAAAAGTTACATCCGAACCCAATGGCGGAAAAATGTCCGGCCTCTCAATGTCGATCTGGTTCACTGTGTTTCATGAGAACCTCCTCTTTGGGCTGTTTTTTTATGAGAAGAGAGCTCTTTGGAGGAACATTGAGACTATCTAAGGCCTCTTGTAGATCCAGTAAGTCCTCTCTCCTGGAGTCCATGCAGCCTTATTTTCTCTCTGTCCTTCTGATTTCGACTGGAGAGCTTCAAGTGTAAAAAAAAATAGCAGTGCTCAGTGCTCCAGGATACAAAAAGTAGGAGTCCCCCAAAAGAAGAACAAACCGAACTGTAACCTGTGAGGCATAATGGAATATAGGGGGTCCTGTGAGATCTTTAAGGCACAATGCCAGGTTTTTATTCTTGTATTTTGAATGCAGCCTGTGGGCTAAGAATGTCTCATATTCCCTGATATTTTTCAGTGTTGAATCATCTAATGGTCTCTTTTTCTGTTTATGACAGATATACTTAGGTAATTGTTGGGTGATTTAATATGAAAACTCAATGTAATTTGGACATTTTTAGCCTATGTTTTAGGCTACAGCTATATATATATATATATAGGCTCCGCATTTGGCAAGTCGCGTCCTGGGTAGCTGTCGGCGATATCACGGGCTCGTGGTATTAGCCGGTGGGGACCCCCGGGGCACTACACAAAGATTTCCGGGAACGGATAAGGCGGAGCCCCCTGTGTACCAGAAAAGTATACAGAGACAATTGCCCCATCGAAGTGCTACCTCGGAAGGGAAGGAGGAGGCTCGGTTCTGTCCGAGCACCCACCAACGGGGAGAGATAGACGCGGTGAGTGCAGTGCCCGTTAAGTACCGGAATCGGCATTTGGTAACTGTCAGGTGGGGAGGTGCGCAAAACAGTGACGGTTCTCAAGGGCATTCGCCAGTTGCAGAACGGGAATACTGTCTTAAATAAATATCAGCCAAGATGTCTGCAGACACTCTTAAAAACTGCGCATTAGCTGCCGAGGGGATGTTCTCGGACACCCCGGACGAAACACAAGGGGCCAGCAGAGTGAGCAATGAAGAACCTAGTAACAAGAACAAGGGGCTGAATGAAAGCTTTCGAACCCTGGAGAAGCTCAAACGGCAAGAACAGTCTAAATGGTGGGAGGCAACATCATTAAGGAGGTATCTGGAGGTGGGGAGGATCCCCAGGGGCCTCCGTATCATGATTGCCCCCAGTTATGAGACACCAAACCCCCGGATGATGGCGGAATGGGGTGAGTGCAACCTGGAGTCATCCCGAATGCTTGTCGAGATTTTGGTCAAATTTGCAGAAATCAATAGGGGCGAACTCCAGGACAAAATTGAGCTAATGGAAAAGGAGCTAGAACAGATGGGGGAACCACAGACCAAACAAAAGTTTTATGATGAAATGATTAATCGTTTACAGAAGGAGGAGGAGAAAATCAAACTTTGCAAAACCTATAAATTTAAACGTGATTGCGATGATTATGCGAATGGACACATTTTTACTTTTGCGAGGCGTTATGACTTAATGATAAGTGCTACTGCCGGCAAATGGGTTGCAGAGGCTGATAAATTGCGGAAGGGATACAAACCTACAGAGTCA
The DNA here is from genome assembly GCF_964261635.1 of Lissotriton helveticus. NCBI lineage: Eukaryota > Metazoa > Chordata > Amphibia > Caudata > Salamandridae > Lissotriton > Lissotriton helveticus. The sequence continues at coordinate 1,275,480,409 of NC_136057.1, forward strand.
CCATCAGCCTCAGAACTAAGCTCCGCGGTTGAAAGCGGGTCGGAATCTGACAATCCCACTATGAAGCCGGAGCTCAGAAATGTTAAATTAACCTTGGGGGAAGAGTTGGAAATTTTAAAACGCAGTCGAAAGGAAACTCTGAGGCCACGCAACAGAGCCCCCGCCCAAGCAGGACTACCCACAGAAGAAGGGAGCGCAGGAAGGCAAGGAGAAGATGCCGGGAAGCACGGGAGAGGCAGCGGGAAACGCAGATAATATCAGATAAAATAAACGCGACCAATCATGAAACTAACCCCGAGGAATCAAACACTATTTTAAACTTGGCGGGTATTGATTTACCGGCTGCTGAAAAACAACTTTTGTCACTTGGGCTTTCGTTTTGTCCGGAATTAAATTTCAACTATACAAGGACAAGAGCGGACATTTACAGATTTAAACGGAAGCTCAAGCTTAAGAAATTCCATCTTTAAAAAAGCAAACCGGGAGATAACACAGAGGATGCTGTCCCGCATCAAGAATTTAGCATGCCTGGGTTATTAAACTCTGATTATGAATTACTTAGGGACATCCAATCATGGAAAGGGACTCTAATGATGTTTTTAATGAACAGCTAGTGGCACAAATAAAGAAGCTCAATGTGTTTATCAGCAGCGCTAGATTGAAATATACAAATCATGACAGGAAATATCATCAACTTATTGACAAACTTAAAAAGAATCACCAAGTCATAATACGCAACTCCGACAAGGGAGGAAATATTGTGTTATGGCCACTCAAGGATTATTTGGAGGAAGCGCACAAACAGCTCAATGATGTGGAATGTTATCGACGGATGTCTCCTACTAAGTTTAAAGACACTCAGGAGCTTTTATTTTCACAATTGCTTGCATGGAGGAGCAAGGGTCTATTGAGTTGGGAGGAGTTCAAATACCTCAAAATTAGAACATCCAACTATCTTGGTGATATACTTTATACTAAGGTTCATAAAGATATTAGGTAACCACCGGGAAGACCTATTATAGCTGCCTGTGATGGCTTACTTGAAAATTTATCAAAATACATAGATTTTTTCTTGCAAGACTGTGTAAGGGGTCTCAAATCATTTGTGCAGGACACTAGTGATTTTTTGAGAAAGATCCGTGATATCGAATGGAAAGATTCATATCTATTGATTGTGCTTGATGTGTTGTCCTATATACTTGTATTAGAAATAAGGATGGTATGAGGGCGATGAGAATATTTCCTGATGAGAAGGCCAATTATCTATGCGCAACACACAAACATGCTGCTCAAAATGTTACTGTTCTGTTTGGAGAAAAAAATGTATTTTTGTTTGATGGCAAAATGTACCAGCAAATTCAGGGAGTGGCCATGGGGGCCAGCTTCTCCCCCACTTACGCCTGTTTATTTATGGGCTGGTGGGATGAGCTGGTCCTCATGAGACAGCATGAGCAGGCATACTGAACTAATATCGTCATATGGCTACGATACATTGACGATTTATTGATAGTTTGGGATGGAGAAATGGAAAGTGCCACTGAGTTCATACATTCGTTAAATGTTAATTCAATTAATGTACATTTTACCAGTAACATTAGTAAGGATAAGGTTACATTTCTTGATGTCCAAATATAAGTGGTTGGCAACAGATTGTCTACAACCATTTTCAGGAAACCCACTGCTGGGAATACCCTTCTTCACGGGACTAGTGTGCATCCCCTCCATTTAATCAAAAGCATCCCGTATGGGGAGATGCTACGCATTAGGCACATATGTAGTGAGGAGGAGGACTGTAACCAGAAGCAGGACGAAAGTCGTAAGAGGTTCTTGAACAGATGTTATGGAGCTCAGGTTGTAGATGCAGCAATTGCCAAATCTAAGAACTTCGCACGAGCTGATTTGCTGCAAAGCAGGGATAAAAAAAATCACTAAGACTGGTATTGCGGAGCCTACTAGATTGATTTTGTCTTACTCGCGACAGGAGAAACAAATTAGGTCCATTGTGAGAAGAAATTGGCCAATTGTGAGAGGGGACCCAGTGATTGGTAAGCTGTTACCTAATTACCCTGCTGTCACATTTAGAAAAGCTAACGGTATGGGCAGCTTGCTTACCAGTAGCAATCTAGATACCAGGGCAAAAGGCGTGTGGCTGACAGCAAGGAAGGGATTTTTTAAATGTGCGTCATGTAAATCTTGCCAATATGGAGTCAATACAACTAGCTATACGACGGCATTTAATATCAAGCCGCGCAGCATAGAGCAACATCTTACGTGTAAATCGGAATGTGCTGTATATGTATTGACATGTAGCTGTAATTTGCAATATATTGGCAGCACTAAATTGCAAGCACATAAGAGAGTCCTGCCCCATATGCGTGCAATTGTAAATAGTGATGATAGCTAACCTGTGGCTAGACACTTTAAACTGATCCACAACAATGAACTTAAACACCTTAGATATTATGTCATAGATGCGGTGGGCCCCCAGAAAAGAGGAGGGGATAGAGAATCAAAACTTAGAAGGTTGGAGACATCGTATATCTTGGAGTTTGATTCTAAGCACCCCAGGGGCCTCAATAATAGCGAAGATTTATATACGTTTCTATGACAGGATTGCAAGGTGTATCTTTGGACTTTAATTGATAAACTGTATTCTCCTATATGATTTTCTACATACGTCCTTTTGTACTGTTTTTTATACATGAGAGAAATCAAATATGTTTTAGAGGCAAATTTTAGGACTATTTATATTGTATATTTATGTATAATATTTATGATTAGATTTTAGACATGATTTTTCTGAACGTATATTGAATACTTCTATTTATAATGGTCTGAGGTTCTGAATTGTTATCATCAGTAATATATGTTATATATTTATCGTCCTTTGCGTATTTGCACTCTATGGCAACACGCATGAATAAGCAAGGAGAATTCTCAAATGGATTACTTAAAGGTTATGCAATGCTGGAAACTGTATTAGAATAATCAGGGTGTTTTATTGTAATATTTTGGGTGTATTGGTTTAGGTTCGGCACATAAAGAATATTATTGGTTTGCACAAAACAATGTAGGAACTTTATAGGGAATGGTGAGGATTTTAGCATGGAGATTACTGCCAGTTTATTTATGCATTTATACTGTTATTTAATTCATATTTTACATGAAATCATGAAATGAAATGATTAAGGATTTAACTGTTTATTTATGCATTTATGCTGTTATTTAATTCATATTTTATATAAAATCATGAAATTAAATGATTAAGGATTTAACTGTTGAATGTGTGTATATATATCTAACTATTGTGGTAAAAACAGGCAGTATTTTTTCCATGACTATACAATGACCATATGCACTTGCACTTTAAAAAGCGGTGGGAAAATCAGAAGAGCTGTCATGTGATCAAGGGCGGGATCGCCCGAAACGCGTAGTGGCTGAGCTGGCTAAATAAAAAATCTGGGCAAATACTTGGGTCCACGCTCGTCTTTTCTGGGTGAGACAGACGGTGTTTTCGAGCTAAAATCATATATATATATATATATCGAAAGTTTTTAGCAAATGAAAATACGCACTCAGAAGGAGCATGAATCGCCAGGTGTTTAATTCAAATCGTTATGCGTTTCAACACTCCGAGTTACGCGTTTCGACACTCCGAGGTGTCTTGGTCACACGATACTTGGAATGTCCACAAACGTGCTTAAATAAACAATCAACACAAACGAGGCACTACATTCTTGCCTGTTACTGCAGTTTACAAAGTCGCCATTTTGGAACAGGTAAATTGCAATGTTAAACATAGCTGTAAGCATTGTACACATGCATCATTACCCTTTGAGAAATTGAGTATAACTTCAAAGAACAATTGCTGTTTGCAACGGTAATTACACGCTGGTTATATTTGCATGAACTAAGTGAAAAACTAACCCCAAATGCATGGGCGAAGTTCTGCCCACACGTTAGGTTCGCGATTTTTTCGCGATGAAAACTTTATTGTACCACGTCTATAAAGGACGTTCCGACAGTGTATTTGTGATGTGTTTCAAAAAGGGGGCGTGAAACCAAGAGTCTGCCTTACAGATACTCATATTATCGGTCTAGTGCCATACACCCCACATATTTCCCGTACCTATTTCTGGAGGACTAGTGCCCCTTTAGATTTAACGCACTCGACAGCGGGTAGGTAAAATCCAAGGTTTATTGCATTGAAAGTGACATTCCATCCGTCATTGAGCCTTCTCGCCAACGCGTTTCAAAGCTGTGCGCTTCTTTTTCATAGGCATAATGGCTCTGCAGTCTTGTTGGCTAGCACTATCCCATGTGTATTTATTACTTTTAAGGTCCCCGGTGTGCCTGTTTAGTAGCTTTCTCTATTTCCAGTGCACATTGGGATATGTAGTTTCATGCCATATTTCACCCATAGTGGGCTCCACAGTCTGCCATCATAATTGAAATTATGTAAGTACTGGGGTTTTGTCCAACAGAGCCAGGCTGGACATCTAGATACACGTAATACACAATTGCCTGGTCTCAAATTCAATGCTGTCTTTTAATTCTCAGCAAAATGTGAGCCTGAAATCAATTACACAGCTCATGTGTTGTTTCACTTATTTTACATAAATTTCATATAAGACATTACTTCATTTCTTATACGAGGTTTCAACACATTCTAACTTAAATTATAAACACATTGTACTGAACAAATCATAATTCAAAACAATTTTAAACATGAATAAATCATTTCTGTTCAATCAATTAAGAAATAAACTTCATTTGGAGGTACACCAGACTCAATTCTACTTCAGTCCTGTCGGTATTATTTCTGAATGTCTTTAAGGACTGATTATCGCCATAGGGATCATTTCAAACTAATGTTTTTCCCTGCCAATCTGTGCAGAGGTTATATAGATCATCTACTGCACATGATCAGTGGCACAACATCAAGGCTTAAAATTAGAACATAGTAACACAAGGTAACTCTCCTGAAAGAAGAGGTAAAGAGAGGATAAGATGGCCACTAAAATGGAACAAATCTGAAAACAACAGATTCCAAGGGAGTTCATAAGAATTGGCCCAGTGTATGAGAAGTAGGTTCCACTCCACACTGTTTAGAGACAAAACATGATGGGAAAGCCAAAAGGTTTGGCTTTAAAGTGCAGGCACATGGAAACAGACATTCGCAAAGTCTAGTTCGATTCACAAAATCTGTTTATCACATTAAAGTCTTTCAGCCTGATTCATCAAGCTAAATTGCGGCCGCAATAGCAGCGAAAATGCTATTGCGGGCGCATTTTCCCAAATCGGCATTCATCAAGAAAATAACCAAAGCGCAAACCAAAGATTGCGAATTCGCAAATATATTCTCAAAATCCCCGTAGGTTTGCGCCAAAACACGGAATTAGAGAATAAATTTAGCGAATCCGCAATACAAGCGCAATCGGTATTCATGAAAATTCTCTAATAGCGAAAAACCACAAAATCACTATTAGCGCCGCGCAAATTAAGGACAACCCAAAGCAGGTGGTAACCATAAAAGTCATTAGAGAAAATTTTGAAAAACCGTTGGCCAATCAGGAACAGGGAAAGGGCTGACCAAACACACATAAGGAGATGCAGCAGCAGCAGTTGGTGTCTCACAATGCCAGGAATGTACATGCTGGTCAGGCGGCGAAGGCTACAGCGAGCAGCACGGAGGAGACGCAGAATACAGGACAGGATATTCCGCCAGCGGATCACCCTGCTGGGACAAACCAGGGAGCAGATTTATGCGAAGTACCGGCTAAATGGGGCCATGATAATTCAACTCATACACGACCTTGACCCCCTGATGCAGCACCCAACAAGGCGGACCAATGCTGTGCCTACACATGTACAGGTATTGTGTAGCCTGCACCTCCTGGCCTCTGGGAGCTTCCAGGGGATAGTAGCGGCTGCAGGGGGGATATCCCAGCCCACCATGTCACGCTGCCTCCGGAGTTTTGTTGACGCAATGCTTACCCAGCTACACCGACACATCAAATTCCCCACCAGCCAACAGGAACTGGACTTGACAAAGTTAAACTTCTACAATGTGGCCCATTTCCCATCTGTGATAGGATGCATGGACTGCACCCACATCGCCATCTGCCCACCAGCTGCGACGGAGTACATGTACCGGAATCGGAAGTCATACCACTCCCTTAACATACAGATGGTCTGCAATGCCAAGACTATCATAACTGACATCGTGGCCCAGTACCCAGGGAGTACCCATGACTCATTTATATTCCGGCACAGCGGCCTCCACACACGACTGGCCAGGGGAGAATTTGGGGAAGGACACCTACTTGGTAAGTACACATTGTCAACAATTACACATTGCAATGATATAGCTGCGCAGCACAGGCACTCACCCTCTGCTCCTCTCATTCAGGTGACAGTGGCTACGCCCTCCGGGAATACCTCCTCACCCCATACCTCAACCCGGCTACACCACAGCAACGGCGGTACAATGTTTCTCACATACGGACAAGGAATTGTATAGAACGGACATTTGGCCTACTCAAGAGCCGGTTCCGCATACTGCACAAGACAGGTGGGGCCATGTACTACAGTCCTGATGTGTGCTGCCGCATTGTGGCTGTCTGCGCAATGTTACACAACATTGCAACCAAGCGCCGGATACCAGTAGAGATCTCTGGCAGTGAGTCTGAAGGGGACGACCGTCCACCAGCACATGTGCGTCATGCACGCGGGGAGAACCCTGCTGAAGGACACAGACGGCGCAACCACATCACTATGAACAGTTTCTGAAGCACACAATCCACTCACCCAACAAATCACTATTGCATGGCAATGTAAATAATGACTGGAGGCCCATGCATGTTGCATGAATAAATATTATTGTTAAATCCACAATAATAACGTAATGTCTACATTCATAATATTGCTGCAGTATTGCGCCATACTGCTCCTAACTAGCCACTGGACATGCTTGTATCATCAGCATTATCTAGGAAATGTTCAAGTAACTAAATTGCGCCTCCGGCGCGCAGCCCCCAAACGCCGCTCTGGCTCTTCCTCTGGGACGGCACGTGTCCCTGTAGTGGGCCTGGTGCTGCGGCGTAACACGCCAACCAGTGAGGCAGACAGGCTGCTGACACTGGAGGTGCCCTCACTGGTGTCGTCCTTCCCCACATTGCCTTCACCAGTAGGATGGAGTGCCAGCACGGCAGTGGTGACCTGCTCCAACACCCGTCCAACATCCTCGACACATTGGATTAGCTGCTGCTGCTGCGCCAGGCACCGTCGTGAGAGCTGGGAGGTGGCATTCCCAATCATGTAGTTTGAGCGGGTGTAGGCTGTCAGGCGTGTAAGGAGCTGCCGGTGGCGTCGGCTGGCGGAGTTGCGCTGCGATATGAGTGCAGCAGTGTTGGCCTCCATGGCTGCCGTCATGCGCTCAATCCTATCACCCACATTGGCCACATTGCGGCCAATGTTGTGTAGCTGCAGCTGAATGGCCCCTTGCCGTCGTGCCTGCTGTTGGTGAATGCGTAGCATCCGGCGCTCAATGCTCATGCCTGGCATGCGCACAGCCATCCCCCTCCTGCCGCTGTGTGATGTGTCATGCTGGCGAGCCCTGACATGCCTGCTCTGCTGGCTGCCCACAGTGGGTGTGTGCACAGTCACCACAGTAGCTGCACCAGAAGTAGATGGTGCCGCTGGTGGTGGAGTTGTGGTTGGCAAAGGTGCAGCACCTGATGGTGCAGGCGCTGTTGGTCTTGCCCTGCCTGCAGGGTTAGGTGCTGCACCTGATGGTGCAGGCGCTGTTGGTCTTGCCCTGCCTGCAGGGTTAGGTGCTGCGCCGGATGGTGCTGGCGCTGTTTGTCTTGCCCTGCCTGCAGGGTTAAGTGCTGCCAATGATGGTGCTGGAGCTGTTGGTCTTGCCCTGGCTGCGGGGAGTGGTGCTACGCCTGATGGTGCAGGAGGTGTTGGTGTTGGCACCTCCTCGGCATCCTCTTGTGACTCATCGATCTGCAGCATGTCGCTGTCGCTGCTGTTGTCGGCGCCACCTGTGAGGGGAATTGGACTTACATTAATAGCATGTATCTGTCACACGTGCAGTTGCTACATGCATGCTGGTTGACATTCCCTGCCTGGCTTAGCGATAGCTTATTTTGGGATATGTGAGGCTGCATTGGGGTTCTTTTACATTATGGGCAGACTACATGTCCCACAATGCTTGTGGCCATGATCTCATGTGCATTGTTTGAATGACTTGGGATGTATATGGGAGGCTATAGGGCCATGACCATTGTTAGGGGACAGGGTCGCAGTCGCATGCCACTTACCTTGGCTGTCTTGGCTGAGTCGGGATGAGTCCAGGTTGGTGACACCTATGCACGCCTCTGTCTCAAGGGTGTCCTCCACGCGGTCCTCCATGGGGGTATTGGGAGGGACAGTAGGTTCTCCGCCCCCAGTACCAGATGTCTCGCCCAGCCTCTCTGCCACCCTCTCCTTGGCACGACCTCGGAGGTCGTACCACCTCTTCTTGAGCTCGTCCAGTGACCTGTGTGTCACGCCCACAGCGTTCACTTTTGCTGAGATTCCTAGCCAGATGCGACGTCTCTCCATCTCTGGCACCCTCCGGGAGTCCTTTCCAAACAGTTTTGCGTGGTTTTCAACCACTCCCTCGATGAGCTGCTCCAACTCCTGCTCGGAAAACTTGAGCTTTCTCTTGCGCCCGGTGTCACTGGGCCCTGGTGCAGGCTCCTCTGACATAGCTGCTGTCGCAAATGGGTAAATTGCGCTACTTTGGAGGTGTCCCGGTAGGAGCTCTGTTTAGCTGCAGCCTCGCGATCAGCCTCGCTGTTCAGAATGGGGGTGGGAACTGCCTGCTTCCTGGTTGTGATGTCATCACAGCGCTCGAAAAGCGACTTCCCGTTTGTGCGATCTCGCTACTAGCGAGATGTCGCTAATGGGGATTTGCGATGGCGCAAAATAGAGACGGAATATCTGGGTAATAGCGATTTATCGGCGATTTTATTTTCTCGCTATCGATTTTTGCGCCCGTGTGCAAATCGCTTTCTTTAATCGCTAACTATGATGAATTCCGATCTGCGCCTTTCCATTTGCGATTCGCTGTGAATCGCAAGTTGAGAGTCGCAGATTCCTTTCTTCATGAATCAGGCTGTTAGTTTATTGACCTGGCCAATCCTGGGAAAAAAGTAGCAAGAAAGAGCAATAGTTACTTACCTGTAATCTGTGGTTCTCCAGTATTGGTGTCTTTCATAGATTCACATGCCTGAATCATTCCCCGTCGTCGGAGTGGGACTTCCACTCCGACGACGGGGAATGATTCAGGCATGTGAATCTATGAAAGACACCCTAATACTGGAGAACTATAACTTTCTGTATACAATGAAAATTATTTATTTTACTTTGATCTTGTATGCTATGCATTAAAAATAACACTGCTGTAGTATTATATATAAAAACACATAATAATGTTTAATGTTTCATTACAAAAAATGCCAAGTTTCTTTAAAATATATTCCCTAAATCACATATCCCGAATGCACATATTAAAAAAAGACAAGCATTAAAACACACTTCTTAACACTTCTTTATTTCAATTAGATGTGATGGGGATGAAAGACTGCTGAAGCTGCGTTTTTATGAAATCACAGGACTACTCCACCTTCCTGTCGACATATACTGCACATACATCTCAAAATAATGAATTAAATCAATATACTGTATACAAAAATAAAATATTGTACTGCGCGATTCTTGTTTTCCTACTTATCATTTCTCTTATATATTCATTCTTGATTCTCTTATGACTTGTCTTCATCTTTTTGTTTCTCTAATAAATAGTACTACCCATCACCCACAAAGTCCTGTTTTATGTTATGGGCCTCTATACGTTTCTATTTTCTGTTGCATACTTAATTTCAAATTGATCACCTGTAGCTTCCTCCCTTTGGGAACCATTCTTATTCTTCTTATTTATTATGACAATTCTACTCATAATTGTAATTTGTTGTTTCAAACATCTCCAGTTAGTTGTTCTTTTCCAGTGTTGCAAAATCACCTCAAGTAATCTTAATGAACATCCTTAATCTTGCCACTGCCATACACTAATAATCTTTCAAGCCATACACAATTAGTATCCACCTCCAGTGTTCTTATATTTCAATTATTACGTATCCCTATTTTCACTAAGGCAACTCCCTAATGCTACAAGGCCAAAGCTATATAATTAACTTCTCTTTCGATATGAACCTTCCTATTATTTTGTGTGTTACCATATACACATTTTATGTATATACCTCAATCCTTGATCTTGAATACTTTGGCACCTATTTTTTATTCTTATGTTTAAAGTCACCAAATAGCACCTTTTTCAAAATAAACATTCACCAATCAGTCAAGTTCAATTCAGCTTTATTCGGTGCATAAAGAAAAATCACCATAAAAGCAAAAATTCAAACAACAACAATTTGATGATGAAAATTACAATACATAGAAGAAATACAATTAGTAAATACAATATTTCATTAATAAAATTCTGTCATAGAGAGCGAATACTTATTTATAAAAGAGAGATATATGAAATTATTAAAAAGCTTTGACAAGTTATCTCTACACAGTTAATCATGCCTGGATTATGTCATTCACATTCTCATATACTAATGCTTCCAAATAAAAATAATCTTTTCTTTTTCTAATTGCACACTGTATATATCTAATAACGGAGTTAATGATTTTTGCATTTCCCAAATTACAAATAAAACTGTAAGCATGTTTATGATTAAAAAGTCTGTTAGATAAAAATAGAGGTTTTAAAAACAATTTCTGTATATCTATATAAAACCTACAAAACAGGATAAAGTGCATTGTTTTTTGCAGAGATCTACCGTCACATGGGCATTTAGGTACATTTGTAATCCAAGTTTCTATCTTTGGAAAGGCTACTAAAAGATGTAAAAGATGTAAAAGATGTACTAAAAGATGTCAGGTAAAATCTGTGCTGTATATTTTTCACCAATATTAAATATATGGGTTGGTCAGACACAACCATACGTTCTTGAAACAACGCTTCCTTTTAAATTAGCAACTCTATCTCTATTATTTTCTACAAATTCAAGATAACTGGCATTCAGGTCCCTTTTGCTATAATCTTTAATATTTGAGGGGTTCTTGTAGTCGAGATTGATTCTACAGCAAGTTAATAGTTTGGAGATATGGTCCTGCCGTGGGATTTTCCTGTTACAATCAAGTTTCAGGCAATCCAATATAATTTCTTTCGAGAATTTGGATTTGTCCTTAGACCATATCCTTTGCCACAGGAGAAGGCCGGCTAAGTTTATTGTGTCGCTTAAATCAGTCTTACCTCTTTATATTCTTTCCTTGACTTATTATGTTACATATTCTCAACTGGTCTTATTCACTCTTACCTCACTACTGAGGTTCCCTTTCATCAGTGTAATATTTTGTAATCTTCTTATTCAATATGGTTCGAAGCATTTATATCACCTCTACAAGCATAAAGTATACCTTTTAATCACTGGCTACTACTTACTGCTAACGCTATCCCCTAATTTCTAGCGGTTTTCTTTCCAATTACAAACACATGTTAGGTGTTGGTATTCACAGTTTGAAGTTCCACTCACTGATCTTGTAGTAGTAGAGCATACTTCTCAATCCCTTAATTTTCCCAAAAATATTACTGAATATTTTCCCTCTCGCCCTGCTTATCAATATTGGTGCAGCTATAGTATTTGGTTCCCGTTTGCGCATCCAAAATATGCACGTTCATTTCAAGGATCTTATAAAAGCTTCCTAAAGAATTCTTCTATGGTTGCCTCTAATAGTTGTGTCTCCTGCATCTACGGGGGTCACGCTCTGATCATGCGATTGTATCACATCTCAAACGAGCTCCAGTTTTACTCCATAAACATGAATATGTCTTCCTAAATGGATTTTAATATTCACAATACAATCTCCCCATATTATCGTAATTCCTCAGAAAAGTCTACCTATAAACAAAGCAAAATTTCAGGGAACCTCTTAACATTTAAATCCTCCCTTAATTCCATCTATTTTGTAAAGGCAACATCTTTATTACAATTGAGCAATACCAATAACGGGTGTAATAACCTATATTTTTCCTAATTTGATGCATTACACAACTTTACACTGTCCTTTCTTTATGTTAATACATAATAATTATAGGAGACCATATGCCCCTATAGACAAAGCTACCACATTATAAATCCTGTTCTTACTAATCTTCAAAATCTACCAATCTTGATCATCCCTTATTCACATTATTCTCCATTATCTCTCTACCATTCATTAAAACGGGGATATATTTTTAACTTACTTGTTATAAGAGAACCAATAAGAGAGATGTTCTATGTTTTTTCACATCTTACACCTGCACTGTTGTGCACTACCCATCTGATTATGCTATCCCATTCGTCATTATTATTTAATCCTATCTTGTAATATGAAAGTATATAAGTAAAATGTGTTCTCTCCATGTACTCTTTATCAAATTCTCGTCCTCTCATAGTAAGCTCTATTCTCTCAAGGATAAACCACTAATGATCATTCTCATAGTATTTCTTCTCATTAAAATGTTCAACAGGGGGTGCGCTTATTTTTTTCAACCTGATAGCTGACTTGTGTTCATTTATCTTAATCCTATTCTTCCTGAATGTTTAAACCACATATGGTTTGCTACATGGACATAAAAGCAAATAGGCAACATTTATAAACCTTATATTTGCCATAACATTTAGAGAGTGTGTGATTCCCCGACATACTACTTTGCCACTTTTTATAGCCCATTCACAGCTAATACAAGTTGCACAAGTAAATTACTCATAATCAGTTTCCCATTAAAGATAATTATCTGTCTCGTTCTACTCTTACATCTATAGGTGTGAACCACACTTTTCATTAGTATCTCAATCATTAAAAATGCGAACACCAGACATTCTAATTTATCCTGTTATTAAATATCTAAAATTGACCAAATTCTACTGATCAAATTATAGTCTGTAAGTGATACTGGAGTAGTTTGCGACCCATACTATTTATTTGACCCTACTTTCATCCTTTTCTTCAAACATGTTTTTCCTATTGAAGTATTTCACTTTTTTATAAGGATGTTTAACTTGCCTATTGGGATAGCTACTGTGTTTTAATGTGGCCTTATATTCTGAATGTTTCTCAAAGTTCCTCATATTTATACAATTCCCCCTTGAACTCAGGAATTGTTCAAAATGTATATTATCCTTCTGGCATTTAGGGTGACAGCTATTATAACGTAGCATGGTGTTCCTCTCTGTGGGCTTTGTATACAATTCCACCTCTATATTCCCTTTTATTCCATTCATCCTGAAATCTCCTGAGGGGAGGATATATTTTCTTACCGCCTTCCAGAAAATCTTTGACAGGCATTCTGAAAAAGGGCATTTCTGAAGGATATTTTCGATAAGCCACGATTGCTTCAAGCTGCACTCTAATTGAGGAAAATAATAATTTTGCTTTAGCGAGATGGAGGAGGTATGGAAGAACGTCCTCTTCCTGACAAGTTAGTGGATGGTCTTTTAGCTTCTCTCAGAACATCCATGCATTCTTCAGATAGATTCAGGTGACCATACTGTAGGAGTTCAGGAGCCATGCAGCCAAGCTCAACGAGTGAAGGTTGGTATGTTGAATCTGGCCCACATACTTCTGAATAAGATCCAGTCTGCATGGCATCCTCCTGTGTGGACACAGAAGTGAAGGATATCTGTGAATTACCACTATTGAAACTATTCCCGAGCAACTACAATTATTCTGGCTTTTACGTGCAACATATTGATGATTACTATCAGCAGTAGGAAAACTGGGGGATTAGCGTTAAGAAATTTGCCTGAGCAGTCAATTCATAGGGCATTCTCCAGTGTGCCTGATTGGTAGAACCTCGAGGTGAAAGCTGGGCAGTTCTTGCTTTCTCCGTTTGTGAACAGCGCCATTAGAGGAAAATCCAAATCTGAGAAGATGTGATGATGTACAGCGTTGTTTAGAATCCATTTGTGATTTTCTTGAATGATTCTTCTGAGAGTGTCTGCTTGATCACTCTGGGTTCCTGGAAGATTGACCGCTGTAGTATTGAGATTGTTTGTTCTTCCAGAGACAGAGGTCTAGATCTTGCACCTCCCTGCTTGTTTAGATAATGGATGATTGTTGTATTGGCCACCTGAATAAGGAGAGAGTATGCTCTGAACGACAGGAGGAAAGCCTTCAGGGCTAGATTTACTGCTCTCAGGTCCAAAAGGTTGATGTGTTAAGACTGTTCCTTCTGAAGCCACAGGCTTTGAATCTGTAGATGGTACATGTGAGCACCCCAACCTGTTAAAGAGGCATCGGTCACTATGGTTTGGACCGGGATGTCTTTATTTATTTAGTTAAAATGTGCATAGCACGAACATGATCCAGGTGGGTATCAGAGCGCTTTACATATGTTTAGGTAGACAAAGGAAAGTAGCAAGGGGATAGAAATCATGGAAAAAGTAGAACAATATACAATGGGAGCAGGATGAAATTGGGGAGTGCAGAGGAAGCAGGTTAGGTGAAAGCAACAAGTAGGGCAATATAGATCAAGAGCATAATAGACAAAAACGGTCACTTAGAGTCAACAGGAGAAAGCATCAGGTTCAGCGCAGAGTTCATTAGAAGAGTTTGTTCAGTAGTTGAGTTTTGACTTGCCTTTTGAAGGCAAGAGTAGAGGGAATCAGTCTTGTTTCCACTGGAAGGTAGTTCTAGATTCTCGGAGCGATGCCAGAGGATGTACGATTGTAAGTTTTAAGCTTGTTAAATTTCTTGGGCTTGAGCCGCAGTGTGCCGGTGCTCCTTGTGGACCTGGAGCCACCTGAAAGTTCCAGCTTGTTTGTCGGGTAGAGTGGGACGTTGAAGTGAAGTGCCCTATGGGTCATACATGCTATCTTTAGTTGTATCCCAGCTACAAAAGGATGCCAATTGAGCGGTTTAACGTCTGGTGAAATGTGATTGGACTTCTTAGAACCCATGATGAGTCTAGTGGCAGCATTTAGAGATGCTCTGATAGGTGCTAAACTGAGTTTCGGCAGACTGTAAAGAGTCGCACTGCCATATTCAAGTCTGGAAATACATGTGCTTGCACCGCCGATTTAAAGTCATCTTGGGGAAGGTAGGGTTTGAGTTTTCTTAGGATGCAGATTTGAAAGTTTGTTCCTTTGGTCGATAATCTGATGTGTTCTTGCATGTTTAGGTTTTTGTCTAGCACAACTCCCAGTGATTTAGTGGAGTCAACGATATGAGGTGTGCAGTTGAGGGCGGTGAGGTTACAGAGAAATTGCAACACAGTGGGGGTTTGCCTAGCGGGTGCAATGAGGAGGAATTCAGTCTTGAGGACGTTTGATTTGAAATGGTTGGTGGTTAGCCAGTTCAGGGTTTTGAGAAGGGTTCCGTTGAGAGATTTCACGTCCTCGGGGAGGAGATTTTTTCATGTAGAATTGGGTGTCGTCCGCATACATGTGATATTGGATGTTGGAGGCTTTAAGAATTACAGTCAGTGGTTCAAGGAAAAGGTTGAAGAGAGTGGGGGAGAGTGAGGATCCGTGGGGGACACCAAGTGTGCAGGACCTCAGGTTGGAGAGAGACTGGTTGGATTTGATTCTTTGTGTTCTGTTGTTGAGGAAAGAGGCAAACCATTTACGGACCGTGCCTGATAGCCCCATTCTGCGTTCCAAGAGGAAGAGTAGATTGTCATGTTTGACTGTGTTAAATGCAGATGAGAGATCAAGCAGAATTAAAAGGCAGGTTTTGTTTTAGGTCAAGTAAAGTGAGAGCGTCGTCCACAATGTGAGTGATGGCTGTTTCGATAATGTGGCCGCTGCGGAAACCCGACTGGAATAGGTCAAGAAGCAGGAACTGCTCAATGTGTTGGGAAGTTGTTCATGAACCCATTTCTCCAGATATTTCCCCAGGGTCAGTATATTTGTGATTGGGCGGTAGTTGTTCAGGTCAGCAGGATCAGGCAAGGGTTTTTTGAGGATAGGGAGCATTAGGCCCGCCTTCAAGCAGTCAGGAATCTCACCTTGAAGAAGTGAGGCGTTGATGATTTTGGACCAGAGGGGTGTTAGTGAACCTATCATTTCTTTAAAGAAGTTAGGGGAGAGGGGGTCATTGAAGTGATTTGAGGGTTTGAGGGTAATGAGAATGTTGAGGATGGTAGAGTCATTGAGGGGAGTGAAGTGACTCCATGTGGCATTGTTTTTGAGTGAGAGACCCTGAGGTGAGGGCAGGGGTGTGGAGACAAAGGAGTCAGGAGAGGGCGAGAGAGTGAGTGCAGCAGACCATAGTTCTGATTCGGTTTTGTTCGTCTTTTCGAGGAAGAATGCAGCCACTGCATCGCAGTTTGGTTGCGGGCGAGCGGGGTGCTGAGAGTGGGTAGCGGTGTTGTTGAATTGTGATTTAATGAGTTCAAAAAGTCGTTTCGGGTGATTTTTGGCTATGTCAAGTTGGTGTTTGAAGAAGTTGGCTTTCACCGTTCTAATGAGTTTGTTGTATCTACTTCTTTGGGATCTTAGAGTTTTTAGAAGATCTGAGGAGTGAGTGGATCTCCACTTGCATTCAGCTAGTCTAAGACTGCGTCTGTCCGCATTTAGACTGTCATTGAACCATGGCTTGGATTCTTTTATGGGAATTCTTTTTAGTTGAAAGGAGGTCGTATCATTTAAGGCGGATAGCATGGTGTTGTTATAGTGGTCAGTGAGGTTGTGAACGTCAATCATGTCAGAAGGCAGCGGGAGGGAGAGATGGCATCGTTTTATGACCTCCTTAACGCTTGTGTTATGTTGCGGTCTTTTTCAGTGTTTTAGTTTGAGTGGTTGAGCAGAATTGTGGTTCCAACTATCAGGTATCAGGAAGTTGATGAGACGATGGTCAGACCAGTCACAGGGGAGAATGGATTAGAGATGAATGGAGTTGCGGTTAGAGATGATGAGATCCAGTGTCGAGCCTAAGTTGTGAGTGGGGCTGTCGCAGAATTGGGCGAGAGACAAGTCGGTAAGGACGTTTTTGAGGGTTGTGACAGCTTGATCGTGGGGGTCATTCCAGTGGAGATTGAAGTCACCAAGGAAGATCTGGGGGGAGTGTCGACCCAGGTTGGAGGTGATGGTTTCCCTAACTTGTTCAATTAGATGGAGGTTATCTCCTGGGGGTGGTAGAAGATGTGAAGGCTGCATAGGGGTCTGCGTGAGCTGGTGATATCTACGGAAAGGTATTCACAGGAGGAGAGATTAGCTGAGGGGGACTGTTTTGCTGTGAGAGAGTTGCGGAAGATACAGGCAAGGCCAACTCCCAGTTTCTTAACTCGGTCAAGTCTGATAATGTTGTGACTAGGAGGTACTAACAGGTCAAGGATAGGGCCAGAGGAGTCGTCGAGCCACGTTTCCGTGAGTATAAGGAGGTCCAGATCTTGGGTGAGGACGAGATCAGCAAGGTCGGTGGCATGTTTCACTGCCGCTCTGCAGTTAAATAACAGGCAAGGCCAACTCCCAGTTTCTTAACTCGGTCAAGTCTGATAATGTTGTGACTAGGAGGTACTAACAGGTCAAGGATAGGGCCAGAGGAGTCGTCGAGCCACGTTTCCGTGAGTATAAGGAGGTCCAGATCTTGGGTGAAGACGAGATCAGCAAGGTCGGTGGCATGTTTCACTGCCGATCTGCAGTTAAATAACATGCTTTTCAGGTGTGATTTGTGCAGGTTGTCTGAGGGTGCAGGTTGTGTAGTGTGGATCTGCAAGAGGTTATTGATGTTTATGGAGTTTGTGTTGAGTCTGGGCATTCTATGGGGGTAGGGCGTGATGGTTCGGATGGGATCGGCATTGTCATGTTTAGGGTGTGTCGTGTTATGTGCAATAAGTGAGGCTGTTCGAGAGCAAGTAGCAGGGCCTGAGAAGGTCGAAGGAGGAGAGGAGTACACACGGAGGAGGGAGAGAATATCAGCTTCTGTGTATGGAGAGGTGTACTCAAGGAGGCGGGAGAGAATATCAGGTTCATGAAATGGATTTAATGATCTGGCAGGTCTAGACGGGGCGTTAGGGTAGGAAGTGGTGTTAAAATTTTGAGCAGAGGGTTTCGGGGGGGATCATATGTGAGATTTCAAGTGTTGGCAAGGTAGAAGAGAAATGGGGAATCTCAGATGTAGGCATGATGGGAGAGAGATCAAGGGCTAGGTCTTCGGTGGCCTTAATGAGTTTAAGGATGGCAGTTTTGAGAGTTAGCAGTTCATGGTTTATAGTCTTGAGTTTATAAGTAGGATCAGAGTGTGGTTTATGGGACACGCAGAGGGGGTAAGGTAGGTTGGTCAATGGGGAGGGTGGAGGGGAGATCAGGGCAGGTGGACGGGTGGGGTGGGGGAAGTCCACTAATGGAGAGTTCCATCTCCGAGGTACTGGCGTCCAAGGCGAGTGGGCGATGTAAGGGAGGTTAGGGGTAGGGAGGTTGATTGAGTTCCTGTTGGAAAGTGGGCGAGCCTGCTGACTAGTGAAGGAGTTATGAGGGTTAGGGTGAGGGGGGTGGGGGAAGTGTTGGCAAGGTGGTCGGAGCGAGGGAGAGCAAGTGCACTGTGATTATTGTTCAAAGTCTGGTCAGGTCATGAAACAATGGATGAGTTAGGGGAGCTCAGTGGAGTTATGGTCCAGTGGGTGTTGATTGGCGTAAGTAAGGCAGTCATTAGGTTGGGGTACATCAATAAGGGATAAGGGACCTCCTGAGAGGGGGTACAGAAGGTTCATACCAGGATTGAAAAGGGGAGTCGCTAGGGACCTGAAACCTTTTAAAGAGTGCAAACCGGTCATCAAAGATGTACAGACTGCGATCTGTGTCCAGAATAATAATAGTCCCATTGTTGTATATGGAAGTAGTGGCATTTGCTCTGTAAGTGGGAGACTTTGTGCCCAAAAGTCGCAGACCGTGCGGGAATTTTTTAGTTGACGCGATTCTGAGAAGGGAGTGGAACATAGATCTACACTGAGCTCTTCTTTTAGTGTAAAAAATCAAGTCGCTCGTATAAGTACCTTTTTATGGGCAGAGGGAGGGGTCAGAGATGAGAGTTTCTGGATTGGCTATGAGGAGTCGGTGTTTCAGAGTTTTGGTCGCAATTTTGGAGAGGTGGTCCAGATAGTTATTTCTGTAGCTGTTTGAACCAAGTCTGGAGTCCCTGTTGCAATGTGAAAGAGTGGACGAGGAGGAGAGAACTTCATATACGTGGTTAGGCGGTGGTGTAGAGAGCTTCGTATACATGGTTAGGCAGTGAGTTAGGAGTGCACAAGAGGCATGCTCAGCCTGCATTGAAGCTCCAACAAAGGCACTCAATGTGTTGAATACATGGCATTTATGGAAAAATACCCTATCAGAAACATGCCTGCTAGCAAACCTGTAAAGGTATGCATTGCCTTTCCTGTTTTCTCTGGCATCCATTTAATAATATATGCTGCTGATGCGAGGGGGACTGCAGAATAAATAGTTTTCGAAAGCCACTGAATCCCTGCTGATTGCAATCACTCCTCCGCAGCAGATAGGCGCAGGGGTGGGGTCCATTACATGATGGGAGCAATTGTATTGTAACTAGTATGGCAATAGGGAGCCGTTACAAGATAGCTGCCCCTGAGTCGGTAGTCAGTCAGTCAGAATAACTTTATTCGGCTTATTCAAAAGCCATACAAAGAAAGAAGAATAAAATACATTTCATACAAAATAGAATTTTCCTATTTACACAAAAACATTAAATGGGTGACAGTATAACAGGCAGTTAAGAAGTGTAACATTTACACATAAGTTTAAGTAAAAAGAACAGTTGCTCTAAAACTAATTTTGACAGACAGCTTTCAACCTTGAAGCGGCTACCAAAAAGTTAGCAATGCAGAAAGTAATGTGGGGATTAGGTAACAATTGTAGATAGAGCAAAGCCGGTCTCACCTGGGTGAAGCCGGCCTTTTTAAGTATAGGCAACAAATATTTTTTCCTTGGCTCTGAGTACAGCCCACAGAACATGACAAAGTGAATCGTATCTTGCACTGAGAACTGGTCGCAGCTACAGGGAGGAGCTAAATCTGGCTTCTGCCAATTTTTAAAGGAGCCTAAACAAAAATGTAACAAATTAAATCTAAATTTGGTTAAAAGAAACCTATGAAAAGGAATTGTTACAAAGCCAAGATAGGGTGCAAGTGATAACGAGTTAACCAGTAGACTATGGTCTCTCACAGCCGGTTTTACCAATTCGCGGTCTTCGCGGCATGCTTCCTTCTGAGGTTCCGTGACAATTTTAAGTGATGTTTTCGACTCGCACGAATATGGTCGAGTCTGGTATCTAAGAACCGCAAATGACGAGTTTAGTAGGTGTGCGCAGTTTCGCTGTGCTAACTTAAACCGTTCGTTAGTTATGTGGATTTTTCATCTGTACCTACGGGTTCCATCTTAGATACGGCATCCATTTTGTCTCTTGCCCTCAAGTAGCCAGCGAACGGACACTGTCCGCTTCGTTACCCTGGGACTCTCAGGATATTTGTGGAAGACACATGTACTTTGTAAATATCTTTTACGATGAGGGGGATGATACTGTAAGGCAGATGGCCCCGCTCGAGGCTCATCTTGCCGTCCGGTTTATTGTCTCAGCCGTGCATCTCATTAGGCACGTCCCTTTGATGCCTGTATCTCGTGTTTCCCGATACCTCCCCTTTCACACTCTTTTCAATCCCCCACTGTCTCCATCTTCCTCTGCACCTGTCTTTGTCCCTATTTCGATCTGTTTTACTGCCGATTGGAATTCACTAATGTTGGGAAGATGGGTTTTTACAGTTGGGAACCGCCAAATGTTTCCGCACTTATGTTCCGGACCTTATGTGTACCAAAGTGACCAAAGCGACCCCTCTGGGGGATAATTATGGGAACCGGGTTGTAAACTTTTGTGTACCATGTTGTCCTATGGGTAAATCTTGCATAAAAGGAGCGATCCACAGAACCAATTTGAAGCAGTCTCCCCAAGTTGCACGTGTTGTACTTGTCGTGACTTCTGTGTTCCCTGCAGTAATAAACCTTGAATCTTTGACGCCGAAGGAAGTGTCCCGTGTCTCTGTAGTTTGTGCGCCGAAACAGGTATCCCATGAAGGTTATAGGTGTTGTTCCCTGGCACCGCTGGTACTGTTAAAAGTCCAGTCCTTCAGTTGGCGCCCAACGTGGGGCGACTTCAGCGGTACCGGTCCGGTCCAAAGCCTGATGATCGTGAGGAACTTCGTGTGAAATCTCCGAGGGAAGGTGCACCCCGCTTCATCGATCCTGTTGTCGAAATAAGTGGCCCGAAGTTTTTCCCTGCGAAGATTCCCGCCTCCTGACGGCTGCGACGGACCGATGCCCTGACTGTCGACCTGTCTTTGACGCCCGGCGTAGACCTTATGTACAAGCGAGACGATAGACGGGCCTTCCTGGTGACGCCATTGGAGTTCTGAGTTAAGTATTTGTGGGTCGCTCCCAGTCCTTAGTGGTTGTTCTAGCTTTTTGAAAGCTTTGTGGTTAGCCTTTAAGGCTTTGTTGTAATAGCTCTCCGAGCTTTGTAATAGCCTTAAGGCTTTGTTGTATTGCATGGTTCCATTGCATTTGTGGTTCTTAGTATTGGTTCTTAGTATTATTTGACAGTTGCAATTGCCAAAAACCGAGGGTTTTGACTTACACGAGGTTTTATTGCTTCGGTAATCCTTGAAGTTTGATACTAGGTTAGTGTGCACGATGCCTAGCCATAGTGGTTTGTTTCGTATTTTCGAATGTTGCGCAATGGATTCCCGGTTGGAGGACTCATGTCCGATACCTCCAGTTGGAACTCCTATTCATGATCTATATAGTCGACACGGTGTGGGTCCCATAATCTATAATGATTACTGGATCCGCTATACAAGGAAAGATGGTGACCTTAGATGGCCACCACATGGGACTTTTGAACTTTCGATTTTAGATAATCTTGAGGCTAAATTATTTTTAAAGAAAGCTAGGCCAGCTATGTTTGATTCCTTTCGGATATGGCGTAAAGAGGCCAAACAGAAAGAAATCAAACAACTTAAAAAGGATAAAAAGCAAGAATTTGTTCCGATAATGCAAGCTGTAAAAGAATGTAGACAAGACAAAGAAGAAAAAGATATGGAAATCGCTACTAGATTGCATCACATGAAAATAGATAAATGTTACCCAGTTTTACCGAATAAATCAGAAAAGAAAGAGGAAGATTTAAAGGAGGATTCCTTGCTATCATACTTGATGAAATCACCACCTCCTTATGTACAGGGTGCTACTGCTCCTGTAGCTCCTCCTATAGCCCCTCCTGTTGTTCCTCTTGTTGCTCCGGCGGCTGCGGGTCAGCCCGCTGTTAACCCTACGTTTGTTCCACCACCTGTCCTCGTTCCTACTGCTCCTGTACCTGTACCTTTGCAGACTGTTGTTTCTGCTACTCCGACTATCTTGTCTGCTCCTACTATGCCTTCTTTTACCTCTAGTGTTGTTGCTCCTGTTTTTTATTCTCCTTCTGTTCATAAGCGTGTTCCTAACTCTGTTGCTACCCTTTATTCACCTCTTCCTGGTCCGTTATTTTCGTCGGATTCATCTGATACTCCTCAGAGACGGAGTCAGATCCCTAGTGGTAGGGAGAAAGAGACGTTAGTAACAATGGCACATAGGTGGATAAGACATCCTGCTAATTACACTCCACGTGTAGTATTTGATACGTTTTCTCAGTTTAATGAGCCTACGCAGAGATTCGTATTTGAGGAAATGTGTAACTTTTTGAGAGAAGAATGGTACAATAATGATGTAGATGATGTACCGTCCGACATAATTGAACTCCAGAGTCACTTTTCGAACGGTATGATTATAGGAGACGATGTACGACGTGCTGTGGAACGCTTATTAGCATTCAGACCCACAGCACATTCTCGGGTGTCATCAGATGATACCACTGAGAACTGGAAAGCGGTTCCTGGTCAGTATCCTATGAGAGAGGTTCCGCCGCTATGGGTACCTGGTGACCCCGGTGCAAACCCTCCGGTTTTACCACATTTTCGAAGGGTGTGGATACATCTTCCATGGAAACGATCGGAAGTTTTGCAAGTGAAGCAATCCTTACCCGATCCGCGTAAAAATCCGGCTGGTTATTATAAGGAGTTATCACAACTGATAGAAGCTTCTATTATGAATATTGCCGACATCGACATGTTGTTTGGCAATGTTGTACCGCAACCAGTTTGGGCTAAAATTCGTCAAGCCAATCACGCAGTTGAATTAGGGGGTGATTGGGCTGCACTGCTAGCAGCTGATGCATTACAAGTTGGTGGGGCTAAACCTGAACAGTTGATCTTGGATTTGCCTCAGAGAATCATTACGCTCATGAAAACTCTCATGCCAGCGATGAAGGTGAACTGGGATAAGTTATCAGCTTGTAAACAAAAGAAAGACGAGAGTGTCTCGGATTTCTTTACAAGGTTTGAGGAAGCGTTTGTTGACCACAGCGGCCAGGACATGGGCGCTGAGGGAGGTCAGCGGTTATTCGTTGACAAATTTGTGTCAAATTTGCTGCCTGAGCTATGCAACAAATTAAAGAATTCAGAAAGTGCGTGGGCAGTTTCAACCCCTGCGCAAATATTAGCAACGGCTCAGTATTATGAGAATAGGGAAAAGGAAGAAAGTGATCGTGTAGAAAAGAAAACGAAAGAACTCAAAACGAAGGTTTTGTTGCAGCAAGCATACCCTCCACGATCAAACCAAAATGATGCACAACAGCAGTATCGACCACGAGCACAGCTCGATAGAACACAGCCGCGCTCTGACAACTTTGATCCCAGATCTTCACTTGGGTATAATCAGTGTGCATATTGTAGGAAAGAAGGACACCTAAAATATGATTGTCTTGCTTTACGGGACCGTCTGAATGGTGTGTCGACACGAGGAAATCGTGGCGGTGGTCCTCAGCAGGCACCACGTAGTAGAGGTCGTGGGTCATCACACAATCAGATTGATCGTCATCAAAATCAATCGGATGCAAATAATTATTTTGACCAGCGAAATACGGGGTCAGTTCGATCTGCACAGTATAATGTTGATGATTATTATATAGATCACGAGACTGTTGTAAATGACCACTACTAGGACAGCCAACGACAAAGAGAGGGGGTAGTGTCAGTTCCGGTCGATCAGAGTGGGCCTTACGTTGCAGTGACTACATCAGGTGTAGTTGAGCCTTTTCTGTTAGACACTGGTGCGACGAAAAGTTCCATCATGCATTCAAAACTCCCTGGCGCACCTTTGTCTGGCTTAACGAATGTTTCCGTCGGATTCTCTGGCGCCCCTGTTAGTAACCCAGTCTCTAACCCTTTGCCTCTTATGATTGGATCTCGTGAGCTAACGGCTCCACTGATTCTATCTACAGGTTGTGGCGAAAATCTTTTGGGCCTGGATTTGTTGAAACGATTATATGCAACATTGTATTGTTCCCCTGAAGGAGTGGAGCTTACATTGGGAAGGAGAGTGATCTCTCCCATGTATTTATCGGTTGATAAATTCCCACCGGAATTGAATTCCCTCCCTGCGTCCTTATGGGCCACAGGTCCCAATGATGTGGGCCTGTTAGACATTCCACCCTATGTGATTCAATTAAAACCAAATGCGCGATTACCGCGTTTACCTCAATATCGTATTTCTCTTGAAGGCGAACGAGCACTGTTAGAAATCGTTTATGATCTCATTGGAAAAGGTGTTGTTGAAGAAACTCGTGGAAACGTGTGCAATAGCCCTGTATTGCCAATTCTGAAACGAACTGACCCAGATAAACCTCCTGTGTATCGTTTTGTTATAGATTTGAGAGAGGTAAACAAAATAGTGATTCCGCAATTTCCTGTGGTCCCTGACATTACGGCTTTACTAACAATGATTCCAGCATCTGCCTCCTGGTTCACAGTGATCGATTTAAAGAATGCTTTCTTTAGCATTCCGATTGCAGAGGAAAGCAGAGACCTGTTCGGATTCTCATTAGGAGGTCGCAGTTTTAGGCTAAAACGCGCTCCACAGGGTTACTGTGAGAGTCCATCAATCTACAGCCAAGCACTTAAAGGTCAGCTTGATGACTTTGTATTGCCTAAAGGTGCAGCTTTGATTCAATACGTTGACGATCTTTTAGTGGCAGCTGATACAGAAGCCATTTGCAAAACGGCTACAGTATCATTATTGCACTATCTACATGACTTGCACCACAAGGTATCACCTTCGAAGCTACAGTATTGTTGCCAAGAAGTTACCTATTTAGGTCACTTATTGTCAAGAGAAGGGAGAAGGTTGACCCCAGAGAGAATTGCAGCAATTTCCCGAATGACTGTGCCAAAAACCCAGAGAGATGTTCGTGCCTTTTTAGGTATTACGTCCTACTGCAGACAATGGATTCCAAATTTTTCATTGTTGGCGAAACCATTGATAGCCCTTACGTGCAAGGATGTTTCATCCCCAGTACCTTGGTCTGAAGAATGTCAGAAAAGTTTTTCTGAATTGCGTGATGCGCTGTGTTCGGCTCCTGTGTTGGGTACCCCTGACTACAGTAAGCCGTTTACACTATACGTTCACGAGAGGGATGGTTGCGCGTTGAGTGTTTTGACACAATCTTTTGGTGGTAAGCAACGCCCATGTGCCTACTTTTCTTCGACTTTAGACCCAGTAGCAAGAGCCTTGCCAAGTTGCTTAAGAGCAACAGCGGCAGCTGCGGCGTCCATTCGACAGTCTGCAGGTCTAGTCATGGATAATATGCTCACGGTTATGGTTCCGCATGCAGTCGACACTCTATTGAACCGAACGAAAACTCAACATCTGACAAGTGCAAGATTGTCCGGATATGAGTTGACATTGCTGGCCAGTCATATACGGATAAAACGATGTAATGTGTTGAATCCAGCAACATTGCTGCCGATTGACGCAGAATCAAGTGGTGAAGCAGTACATGACTGCTATCTCAAAACTGAGGAGGAAACCAAGGGTCGCATTGACCTAAAAGATACTCCATTGACAAATTCCGATGGTACTTTGTATGTGGATGGTTCTTGTTTCAAGTTGCAGAACGGTGATGTGACGACTGCGTATGCTATAGTTACATTGAGAACGATTGTGGAAAGTGCAAGATTAAATCAAAATTCGGCTCAGGCTGCTGAGCTAATTGCTTTGACGAGAGCGTGTGTATTGTCTAAAGATAAACGGGTGAATGTGTTTACAGATAGCCAGTATGCATTTGGTGTGGCACATAGTTTTGGACGACTGTGGAGAGAGAGAGGATTCCTTACGTCACATGGTACGAAGATTCAGCATGGCCAGCTTGTGAATGATCTTCTGGATGCACTTACGTTGCCTAAGCAAGTGGCGATTGTTAAATGTAGTGCGCATCGTAAGGTGACGGATGATGTTGGTCGTGGTAATGCGTTTGCGGATGAGACTGCTAAAGAGACTGCCCGGAACCTTAGCACCCGAATGTATGTGACGAGTTCGGTTAGGTGGCCTGCAGAATCAAGTATGTGTGAAAACACTATTGAGAGTGTGAAAGCCATTCAGAATGAGGCCACCGAAACTGAAAAGACGAAGTGGAAAGAAAGTACGGGAAAGTTGGATGCAAATGGTTGTTGGATTGACTTGTCGGAACAGAAAAGATGGATGTTGCCTGATGCGTATGTGTTGGCTGTTGTGACTATGGCACATGGGTTAGCACATATTAGCGCGAAAGGTATCTGTAAATTGCTGTTTCCTGTGTGGAAGAACGATGGTATTACGAAATGTGCTGAACGCTTGGTTAAGAATTGTATGGTGTGTTTGATGCACAATCCTGGTAAGGGCACTCCCACTCCACCTGGCCATTTTGCCCCTCCTGCATACCCTTTCGAAGTTATTCAGTTAGACTTCATTCATATGGAGCGATGCAATAACCTGAAATATGTTTTAGTTGTTGTTTGCGCATTCTCCCGATGGATTGAGGCCTACCCCCTTAAGGATAATACGGCTTTATCCACGGCAAAAATTTTACTCAAAGAATATTTTTCCCGTTACGGAATGCCTCGGGTTGTGTGGTCAGACAACGGAAGTGAGTTTGTTGGGAGCGTGATGAAGAGTGTGTGTCGCGGGTTAGGGATTGTACAGAAATTTCATAGTGCCAACCATCCTCAGTCAGCTGGTTTGGTTGAAGGGTACAATGGCACCCTTAAACTTAAGCTAGCAAAGATTCAGGCTACGACAGGTCTTTCGTGGCCTGACGCTTTACCCTTAGCATTGCTATCAACAAGGGCAACTGTACACTCCCGAGTAGGGCTCAGTCCCTATGAAATAGTGTTCGGTCGTCCTGCCAATGTTTGGGGGGTCCCTAGACCAGGTGTCTTTTGTGAACTTGAGTATCCAATGTTAATCGATTATCTTCATGACTTGACTGCTAAACTGAGGTTAATTCACCAACAGGTTCACGAAGCATTGCCAACACAGACGGAGGGTCCAGGCCACCAACTCCAGCCCGGAGATTGGGTGGTGACGCGCAACTTCTCGCGCAAGAACAATTTGGATCCCAGGTTCACTGGACCCTATCAAGTCCTCCTTGCCACGAGAACTGCAGTTCGTCTTGAGGGGCGGAAAAATTGGGTGCATGCCACCCATACCAAGAAAGTCCCCATTCCGTTGCCAGCAGACTCGTGGGTGAGGAAAGGCATTGCATCAACTGAAACCGAAGGATTGCCGGCATTTGTACCTTTCAGCGACGCACAACCTGTCGGAGAATCCTCAGTGCAGAAAAAAGGCATTATTGAACACTTGTCATCAGAAAACTCAAGACCAGAACATTCAGCTGATCAACAGGGCGTTGTCCCTTCAACGGATCTTTTGTTTAACGAACAGACACGTCCTGGGAAAATCCGATATTTTTTAAGATCCAGCACTAAAGACTAATAAAAAAACCCCGTTCTGTCCCTTGACAAGTGCATTATCCCGTTTTCCATGATCAGTTTGAACACTCATACCATTGTAATTATTTTGTATATATTCATTGAGCTTCGTTCCTTACATTTTTTGTTTCCACAGCTGAGAGACATTTTTTATATATATATATATATTTGTGAAATAAAGGCCGTAGGGCCGCGCGTGTACTTCCTCCTGGTTAGTAGGTTTTGACGCTAGGTTAAAGACCGTCGATTCCTGGGAACTCCTAGGAATTGACTATTGCTACACAGAACGAAGTGCGTCAAGAAACGTTGCGGACGGTCATAGGGAATGGCATTATTGAAGCTGATGGACTTGGAAAAAGCTCAAGCACAAAGATTCAAGCTGCAGCAACTCAGTCGTACCAAATGTTTTGTGTTCCAAATATTTGTACTGTTTGTGACTGGTTCTGCGTTATTAGCGGGTGGAGTGTATTACACAATGTCTTACTTCTTGCCTTCTACTATACCTACTCCTACCCCTAATCTTAAACTCATCTCCACTGACTCTCCTCATTCTTTTCACATCTTACCTGAACACGAGCAGGCTAGACGTGCAGAATTCCGCAACAATTCCTTTATTCAACTCCTTCATCAGCATCAGTTAGTGGTTAACACTACTAATTGTTGGGTGTGTGGGTTGATGCCACATACTACGGATAAGGGAATTCCATATCTGGTGTTACCGTATAGCTCCCAAGGGTCTGCTCGAGCATTTCAAACAATGTTTCGAAGCGCACTGGGTTTCCACCCCATTCGAGAACCACGTTCCCCTTACTCTGGTCCTACTTCGTACCAAAAATCTTTGTCGATAGCAATAGAGGATTTAGATAGCGATATCTATGATCCTTCGCTTATCCCTGAAGAAGAGGTACAAGCCTATAGGGTCCTAAGTAGAGGCGAATATAGTGTGTTCACTGGTGAAAAACAGCTTAAAAGCTCGCCTCCGATATGGGTCGTACCCCACATTGGTAATTTTTGTTTAATAGGTCGCGGCCGTAGATCGAAAGCCCGACTTGGAGAGAGTGCTTGCACTGAAAATTATATATTGCCAATGGTCTCGTCCCCTGTGTTTTTGGCTGCCAAGGGTACATACTTTATTTGCCATGATCGTGCATATGCATGGTTGCCCTCTGACTTCATGGGCTCATGTTTTATCGCAAACTTGTTGCCTCCGACGTTTACTGTAGATGCAGATTATCACAAAACTAGAGTTGTGAGGGGCGTAATTAGCGAAGAGGATACTGCCGGTCAAGAGGCAGGAGACTTTTTCAAGGGTTTCCTCCCATTCTGGGGACCTATGGTTAATAGTAGGAACCTAAGACAGTTGACTCGAGTGGTAGAATCAACAGCTAATATTACTGCCAGTGCCCTTGGTAATATCACCACAGAACTTCAGGCGGATAGACTTATGACGTTACAAAATCGTATGGTTTTAGATGTGATCTTAGCAGATCGAGGTGGGGTATGTAAGGTGATCCATTCGAGCTGCTGTATTTTCATTCCTGATAACGCCCCGACTGTCTATCAAGCCATCTCGAGGTTGCATAAGATCTCCGAATCCATACACGTGGATGTAGGGGATTGGACGCTACTTAGATGGTTTTGGGGCCTGATGTCGACGTGGGGTTGGAAAATTCTGACGATCATTGGAGTCGTTGTAGTGTTCCTGTTCACGTGTTGCCTTTGCGTGCAGTGCGGTCCTGCCTTATGTGGCCTCTGTGCTACAACGTGTATGAGACAGCCACCTGTTACCAAAGGGTCTCGATTGGACAGAGTTATGCTACAACAACATCTCGAGGGTCTGATGAATATCGAATATGATTCCGATTAGTGCTTGCCTACATGAGGGCAAAAGGAGCGTCTGAGGTTCCGTGACAATTTTAAGTGATGTTTTCGACTCGCACGAATATGGTCGAGTCTGGTATCTAAGAACCGCAAATGACGAGTTTAGTAGGTGTGCGCAGTTTCGCTGTGCTAACTTAAACCGTTCGTTAGTTATGTGGATTTTTCATCTGTACCTACGGGTTCCATCTTAGATACGGCATCCATTTTGTCTCTTGCCCTCAAGTAGCCAGCGAACGGACACTGTCCGCTTCGTTACCCTGGGACTCTCAGGATATTTGTGGAAGACACATGTACTTTGTAAATATCTTTTACGATGAGGGGGATGATACTGTAAGGCAGATGGCCCCGCTCGAGGCTCATCTTGCCGTCCGGTTTATTGTCTCAGCCGTGCATCTCATTAGGCACGTCCCTTTGATGCCTGTATCTCGTGTTTCCCGATACCTCCCCTTTCACACTCTTTTCAATCCCCCACTGTCTCCATCTTCCTCTGCACCTGTCTTTGTCCCTATTTCGATCTGTTTTACTGCCGATTGGAATTCACTAATGTTGGGAAGATGGGTTTTTACAGTTGGGAACCGCCAAATGTTTCCGCACTTATGTTCCGGACCTTATGTGTACCAAAGTGACCAAAGCGACCCCTCTGGGGGATAATTATGGGAACCGGGTTGTAAACTTTTGTGTACCATGTTGTCCTATGGGTAAATCTTGCATAAAAGGAGCGATCCACAGAACCAATTTGAAGCAGTCTCCCCAAGTTGCACGTGTTGTACTTGTCGTGACTTCTGTGTTCCCTGCAGTAATAAACCTTGAATCTTTGACGCCGAAGGAAGTGTCCCGTGTCTCTGTAGTTTGTGCGCCGAAACAGGTATCCCATGAAGGTTATAGGTGTTGTTCCCTGGCACCGCTGGTACTGTTAAAAGTCCAGTCCTTCACTTCCTTTCCATAAAGGACTTTTTCACAAGGTCAATGTCTTGGAACTTAATGTTCTCAGGGGATGTAAAAAGATCCGGGCGGCCTAAATCTAAAAATGCCCTGGACAAATAAGCCAACCAGGGGATCTTGTTGGATCTATCCAGGGACAGCACGTCAGACATGATCTTGTGGTTCAGTGGGAGTTCTTCATTAATCCACATTTTCAGCCAAAGGATCAGGGGGGCCATACTCAGCTTATCAGAGAGAAACTGTAGGCCCACTTCTTTATGAATGGTAGTCGTTACAAGATGGCAGACAATTGTCAGTGCTAATGGTATGTGTCTACACCATACTATAGATTTGTGATGGTTAGTAATTTATTGCTTTTGTGATACAATTTTTTTAAATATCTTTTTATTAAATGCACATAAAAGAAATCATAAGACATACAATAAATACACTGGGTTACATCTCACACGCATAGCATATACTTAAGTCCTCCTGATCAAGAAAAGTACAACAGAATTAACAACATGTGGGTTCAGGGGTCCTCCGGAATTACTGGATCATCTGGTTCGGCAGGGGGAGCGCATTTATCGCCCCTATATGTATTCCAGGGCCCCCAGATCTTGCCCCATTTCTTAGGTCTCCCCCTGGCCACATACACCGCCCGCTCTCTTGTGATTCGATTTTAAAATAGATTCAGCCAATGGGATTGTTGGTGGTTAAGAGAGGGATGGCCTGTAATTAAAATGGCAGAGGTTACTTTCCTAGGGCACTCTCCCAGGTCATGGGATGTACCGTGCCCATCCTACGAGATGTGTGCTGTGCTTTGTCACAGCACTTCCTGGAAATCAATATCAACATAGATCTCCCCATCGCAAGGCAAGAGTCAACCCAATCAGCAAGGTTCAGTGCTGCAGGGCATCAGGAGAGCCCTCTGGGCTAGCAATGATGGGGGGCTGGGAGGATCGGGTGATGTGTGGAAAGCGCGCCCGGGGCAGAATTGGGCCGGCAGTGAGGATCTCAGGATGTAGGGGCCGCCTCCGTAGGAGCTACGAGCAGAGATCTGCGCGCATCGTGGAGCTCACCTGGTAACCGATGCAGCATCTGGAAGAGGTTGCAGCTGCTAGAGATCGCACAGGCCCGCTGATGTAGAAGGCCGCCCGCATTGCCCGCTGATGAAGAAAGAAAGGGCCGCCCGCAAGGCCAGCTGAAGTAGAAGGCCACCCGCAGGCCCGCTTATGCAGAGTGCAGGTCGAGGGAGATAGAGTTCTCGAATGGATCAGCAAACTGCAGCTCGCAGCCCGATCCAGATGCAGCGCCCAACCCCTCCGTGAGGTAAGGCGGATCACGGCCCGCAACCAGATCCAGAGGCAACACCCCCTGTTACGCTCAATAGCTCCCGGCCTGTCGTCCGCACCTGGCCAAGCGAACGGTGCCCAACCCAGCCCAACCCCCGGTCCGCTGGCAGGAATAAACGGGGGATTGAGGCGTCTAGAGTGCCAGGCGTTTCCGACCGACAGGCAGCTCCCTGGCCTCGTCTCAGCCAGGCGTCTCCAACCGAAAGGCAACTCCCTGGCCTCGTCTCAGCAGGGGACATCGAGTCCTGAGTCGCGGAGAGAAGAGCGTGCAGCCTCAGATCTCCCCAACGAGGCGACCATCCCGTGTAGGTCCGAGTCCGCGGCGGAGAGGCAACGGCCTGAATCCTTCGCCTCGAGGGTCCAGGGAATCCAGATCCAAGGTAAGGAGCAGAACGCAAGTCTCCTTTGTCAGTTATTTGGTAGGGATGGCTCGATGGGCTGAGTTATGCAGGGATTTATGCAGATGGCGATCCCTTAACTCAGGAGCTAGCAGGACGAGTTCCATCTCCGTCGGCCGTCTTGTTGGAAGTTCAACCCTTTGAGGAGAGTCTTTGAGTGGCACCATCACTCTAGTAATTGTTTGGCATGAGGGGGTCAGCGTAATCCTGTTTTTCTAGATTCCAGAAAGCTGATCTTATTGTTCTGCCAGATATTATTGAAGAGGCCGGATGAAGGGACGTGCATGTAGGACCAGAAAGATGCATTACGCCATTGAGCCGAGGAGGGAAGAGACTTGTCTCATTGTTGAATGAGAAGTTTTCATCAGATTGCAACATTTCAGAAGGATAGATAATAGTCTCTCCTCCGAAGGAAACCCTTTTGAGGGTACTGTACCCAGGTAATGCAAGGATTGAACAGATGTCGAAATAGACTTGTTGTTGATTCATTTGTAGACTTAGTTGACTGAAAGTCATGAATGTTAAAAGTTAATGTTGACTTGATAGGAAGATACTTTGATGAGCCAATCATCCAGGTATGGATAGATGAATAATTTCTCTGAGGTGGGCTGCTACAACCATCCATTTGGAGAAAGTTTGTGGTGCAGACTTGAAGCCAAAGGAAAGGACCTTGTATTGATAGTGGTCTTTTGTACAATGAACCTTAGGAATTAGATTTTTTTGGCTATCAGGATGTGAAAATAGGCATGTTGCAAGTCTATCGAGCACAGCCAGTCCCCTTGACGGAGTTGAGGGTAGATCTGTTGAAGTGCCAACAACCTGGATTTTTCAAAGCAAACCCATTTGTTCAATTTCTTGAGATCTAAAATGGGTTTGCATTAGCTTTTGGGTCCTTTCTTCTACACTAGAAAATAACTACACATAAATTCCTAGTCCTCTCTGGTGAGAGGGGACCTTTTCCAACCACATATTTCAGTAAGAGGATAAATACTTCTTGTTGCAGTATTTCCCACTGGTAAACAAAAGCTTTCTTCGTGGAATAGATGGTGGTGGACACTTGAATCTGAGACAGTACCTATGCTCTACAATATTCAGAACCCATCTGTTTTTAAAAAAAAATTTTATTGAGTGTTTTCAATGTTGCATAGCATATACATCATCCAAGAATACAATGACGCTCATCAAAATACAAAAACAACATGACCATATCCAATAATAGGACACAATTAATAACAGGTACCCCCTAGTGATCAGTGCTTAACATACAGGTCTACTTCTAATTTGTCCTTACCACATACATGCATTGTCTGATTATGTTAAGGCTCTAGCTTTGTTCCCTTCCAGGAGTAACCTACCCAGCGATCTATTCTCTCTGAGCCAGAAAATATTCCCGCAGGGGAGCCCAGATATCCGTGGGTCGTGAGGTCACCGGCAGTTCCTCAGCATACAGTTCCAGCTGTTCACAGCAGTATACCATGTCCTTGATCCACGTATCAGCTTTCGTGCTCAGTCGACTGCCCCATGTGAACAGAACCCGCCTTTTTGCCAACACCAAAGCCACCCTTACAAACCGTACCTTTCAATCTGGGAGCCAAGTTGACACTCCAATGGCGTGCAGTTAACCACCTGACCAGTCATGGTGTGTATAAGAGTAATGACCTCCTCCCAGTATTGGAATACCAGCCTACACTGCCACGCAAGGTGAAGAAAGTCAGCCTCACCCTGCCCACATCTCTTGCAGCAGTCCGAGTCTCTGAGCCCCATCTTGTGTAACTTGTTGGGAGTGTGATATACCTGATGAAGAATCTTCAGATGAATGATTTGTAAGTTACTATTTGACGTCAGTCTCCCTGTTAGCACACAAATCTGCTCCCACACTTTTTCAGTGACCGGGGGGTCTATCACAGTATTCCAGCGTTCCATACTTTTGTCCACCCCATGGACCGTTTCCCCCAGCACTGCCCTATATAACTTAGTGAGCAGCTTCTTTCTAGATGGAGCTACTATTATCAACTGCAACACCTGCAACACCTGCAACGTTTCCGGTTCATCAGGAAAACTAGTGTAATGGTCCTTTACTGCCCGTCTGAGTCTGTAACAGGTGTACTGAAAAAGTGGCGTGGGATTTTGTATATAGTCTAAATCATTCCATGTGATGTACTTTCCTTCAAGGTACAAATCACTCATGAGTCCTGCCTCTCAGAGTCCTGTAATGGGGCCTTGTTCTCGAGCCCCTGATAAAGCAGCATGTCCCTCTATGGGCAACGCTGGAGCATATAGAGTTAATTTATGGGTTCGCCTCCCAATCTTTTGCCACGCTGCAATCGTGTTATCGATCGTGTTTATCTCCGACTTGGGCATCGGTCTATTGGTATGGGTGACAATGCTTTTCAGGTGTAATGGATGTGCGTCCCCCTCTTCTACAGCCACATGCGGGATGAAATCATGAGTCCTAAACCAGAAGTACGCGTATTGAGCCTGCCCACATAGGTAGAATACATAGAGGTCCGGAGTATTAAACCCCCCTTTCTCATATGTCAATGTCAACGTGTTCCAACTGATCCTCTGCTGCTTATTCCCTCACACTAATCTCAGCAGCTGGGTTTGAACTGTTTTAAAAAAATGTTTTGTCAGTTTGATAGGGATGTTACAGAAAATGTATAAAAACTTATGAAGAATGATCATCTTTATCACTGCTATTCGATCTGCCAGGGACAGTGGCAAACAAACCCAGTGGTCAATCTGCTGCACTAACGCTGTGTATTCAGAACCCATCTGTTGATGGTTATTCCTATCGACTCTTGAAGGAAAAATATCATACTTCTCCGTACCAAAGTAGGCAACAAAAGAGGGGGAAGACAGGACTCATTGTTTGCCACCCATTGTTTTAAGGGGCTTGGGCAAATGATTGCTGTTCTCCTCTGCCTCTTGACTGACAACAATGTTGCTGATGTCTATATGGCTGAGATGATTGTTGTTGCTGCTGTCCTGTAGACAGATGAGTTGTTTGAACCCTCTGGTGGAAATAGCGACAGGCAGTGGACCTATAGGAATGTCTCCTATATTCTCTAATCCGACAGCTTTAAGATTTTCAAGCTCAGACTTCATTCTGGAAATCTCAGTATCAAAGAAGATCCAAATAAAGTGCAACCTGAAAAAGGAAGGTTCAAAATCCGGTATTGGGCTTCCAGTTTCAAACCTGTGATTCTCAGCCAAGATGAACTTCGAAGCTCCAGACCAGACACAGCTAGAGTGGAGGAATCAGCATTAGTGCTGGTAACTAGGTTTGATACCATCATTCCTTCATTAACAATCTCTTGAAAATCCTGATGTCTGTCTCTAGGAAGATCTTCTATGAACTCTTTAAAGGAGTCCCAAAGAGACCTATGATAGTGCCTTATGAGAGCAGCTGCACTAGCATCTTTCTTGGAAACTGCAGTGGTTCTTCAGACCTTTTTGCCTACTGAATCCAATGTATTGCTCTCATTTTCAGGAGGTACTGTAGAAGATTGGGCTGTAGCATGAAGTTTTCGAGCTGCTGAAATGTTGACAGAGTATGGTACTGTATCTGTGCAAAGAAACGGTGAATCTTGATCTGGTGGTCTATATTTCTTTTGCAGGCATGATGGAGCAGCCTACACAGCAGCCAGAGTCAGAAAATGCTCAATCGCTTGTTCCAAGACCTGGAACCAAAGGAAGTAGTGGTGTAGCTGCGGACCTTTGATGAAGTGTCTTACCAATGTGAATACAGTAGTAATGGGTAAACCAAAATTCAATTTGTAAGCACCCCTGATAAGTAGCTCCTGAAAGGTGTTAATATCATCAATAGGAGATCTTCTCAGAGGAGGAGAATCCATTAAGGTCAGCTAAAACAATCCTGAAGAAAACACTGTATACAAGATTGTGACGATCTTGATATTGGTGTAGAGTATGTTCTCTATCTGGAGTGTGAGCATCTGTGAGACCTTGAACAATGAAAACAGTATGACATGTATCTTGCTCTTGACTTAGACATATAGCTGTGAGGTCTGGTGTGACAGGAGTGAGATCTGTTGCCTTGGAAGAGGTGACACTGGTACGGTAGACTGTGGGGGCTGTTGAGTGACTGGTGGTACTGGCAGTGAAGGTCCCTGTGAAATCGTCTGCTATGGAGGAAGAGAGTGAAGTGCAGGAGGAGTTGATCCCATTGAAACTGTCAACAGTGTTAGTGAATCTGTAAGGGTCACTGGAGATGTGGCCTGGATGGTGAATAGGTCTGGGAGTACTCTGAATCATACTCTGAAGGAAGTCTGCACTCTTTCCTCTGTGAAAGTCACTTTGCTGTCTTAGTCAGTAAGATCGTATGGTGTCTTGTCATCCAGCCATGTCTCTACGACAAAGTTCTTCACGTCGATGTACCTCTCCACATTGAAAGTGTTCTCGACAGCAAACTAGTGGGTGCTGTACCTCTTCTCGACGTTGAACGGGAATGTCATTTTTCAGCAGATCTTCTCTTTTTGGATTTCCCTCTGCTGGAGTCCTCAGAGCATGACCTAAAGGCACTGGTAGAGGGAACAACTGTCTCTGTCTCTCTCTCTCTCACTCTCACTCTCTAGAGAGAGAGAGAGAGAGTAAGAGAGAGAGAGAGAGAGAGAGAGAGAGAGAGAGAGTAAGAGAGAGTAAGAGAGAGAGAGAGAGAGAGAGAGAGAGAGAGAGAGAGAGAGAGAGAGAGAGAGAGAGAGAGAGAGAGAGAGAGAGAGAGAGAATTGTAATGGCGACACATACTAAGGACATGAGAGTCTGGCAAACATAAGCTACAGATTCTGTGCGGATCTGGTTTTGCCGTTTTTCTGCAGCGCTCTAGGCAGTTGCGACAAGAGGCTTTTAAAGGTGCAGTGTGTCAGGACTGCCGCATCGGTGGAGCAAGAAAGAACTACAAAGATGGTCGCTGCCACTAACAGATGTGCATGTGCAGGGGGAAGTCGGGCAAATGAAAGACCGGCCACCTGCGCGCGAAGACGCTTCGCGTTCCAGTTTCCGCTCACTCGATTCCCGGTTTGTCATGACCCCTCCCTCCCGCGTCGGCTGCCTGTGCATTTCCTTGGTGTTCGTTTTCCTCTGTGTTTTTGCCCTTCGGCCAGCAGCTCTTCTCCTGAACATGCCCCTCACCTCCTGAACCTGTACCTTCCAGCCGGAGTGTCTGCCACGTGAAGAGACAGTAATGGACAAACTCAGGAACTGGTAACAGCGCTCTCGCCCTGCTTACATTATTCATTAATATTGACTGATACCGTGGTTACGGTGCTAGTGCTCCTGCGCTATATATTTCTGTTTATTTATAATTTGGCTATGAGCATACCTGATATATAAGAAGCACTTGGGGTTTTGGTTTAATCCTCTTCTTCAACTCTGCCAAGACTACCTTCTGAGGACTTGCTATTTCCAAGGAAGAATTTATGTTATATTTGCTATTTCGTTTTCTAACCAAATTGAATGTATTTCAAGAGTTGTACAGCCCTACAATTCGAAGTGCCTCATAATTTCCTAAATCCTCACAGAAGAAAGAGGGAGTTTACCAGCTTTCAGTTAGTCCCTGATGACAGCTTTTACATTGCTCGATGAAGTCCTCTGAGTGATGAAGACATTGAAGGATTATTTCCCTTCTTCCTTGTTTTGTCTCCCTTCTTCCCCATGTTACCTCTATTGTCTAGACACGGTCTGACGGCATAGGTGATAGGGAGAAGCCGTGGATCAGTCTTCAATCCATGACGTTCCTGCGGAAACACAGGTGAGAGCACGACAGTGTCCCTTTTGCATTGTTTCAATGTTGTAGCATGAAGGAGACTTTGTTAAGTAGGTCACTCTTCATTTTACTTTAGTGATTTTTAATGGTATGCCTTTTATTCCTTTTACGTTTTAAAGTAATTTAATAATATTGGCAATATAGCTTGGGATGCAGTCTGCAAAATCTAAATTCTCTGTAACATACGTTTCGTGGCCTTTACGAAGTAAGGCGAAGTAGGTGCGACTTTGAAAGAACTGCTCAGGGGCCCCCACATGTGGACAAGTCTTTTCAGTGCAATGATTAATCAATGGAGATTCCCTTAGAGATTACAAGAGTTACTGTGCTTTACAATATTTTTTTAACAACGCCTTGATTTAATTCATGAGTATGGGATGTATGTGCAATACATCCTGAAGAAGGTGAGGTAGACCAATTATTATATCAAAATGCTGTATTAACCCCTCCCATGCTCATGACGAGCTCAGCTCGTCATGAGCCACGATGGCTGTGTGCTCATGACGAGCTCAGCTCGTCATAACGGCCACAACGCTCGCACGCAGGGCTAATTCCCCCACTGTGCTTAGAGTTCTAAAGAAACAGGTGTGGCCGTGACGAGCTCAGCTCGTCATGAGCACACGGCCACTGTGGCTCATGACGGGCTGAGCTCGTCATGAGCACCGGAGCGCTGTGCGCGCCCCCAGCACAGCGGGGAAATTAGCCCCGCAGGCAAGGGGTTAACAGTCTTCATCCTCATCGCATTTAACTGAAAAGTATAATTGTTAATAAGCAGTGCAATCAACTTCATATGCGATGGGAAGAAGTGTGTTTTAATGTTTATTGACTTTTTTAATATGTGCATTTATGAAATGTTATTTGCGTTACACAGCATACAAAATCAAAGAAAAAGAAAGAATTCTCTTTCTAAAGGGACTTTTTGAGTCGGGCGGGCTCATTTTAATTGAGTGATATTTGGAGCCCTGTCCTCTTCAGTGTGGCAGGCTTACTTTCTTTTTTTGTAGTTCTGAATAGAATGCACATAGGAGATAAAGAACTGACTTAAAAAAACAGCATAATAACTGAGTGTATATGTCAGATGCAAATAGTCCCTAATGAATTCCAAATGAAGAACTTCTAAGGAGGCCTGAATAATACACAAAAGAGTCAACAGCAAGTGGTGAGACAGTAAAACATCTCTGTATGGAGCAGCCATCGCTACATATATATATTTTTTTATTAGGGTACAATAGTTCCTCCAGGCGGGTTTGATATTAAGCCGGACCTAAAAAGGAAACTGACAAGGATGCGTATGTTAGTAGGGTAGAGGTGCGTTCCATAAATGATGTTCACAAACATGTTCGGACCCGACACAGTAAACTCTGGTTTAACACTTTCCGAAGCAGTTTCCACTCTTGGCCACACGCTGGGAATGCGAACGAATCATTAAGATTAAAGGGTAATTATAAACCTAAAAGAATACATTTGGTTTCAAGCAAATCATTAAAAGTCCACAATAGAGCAACATAAAAATGTTCCTCGGTTCTCACAGAAACAAATGTATGATCAAAAAAATTAACAATTTAAATTAAGTTACCTTTTTAGACTTTGTCACATTTTGCTCTCTTTCCCCACTTTTCTTTCTCTTTTTGTCATGGACCTTAGTAACCCTTGCTGCAGTCAGTGTAATCATGGTTGGGGTATGCTGAAATGCAGTGTACAACTCCAAAGGAACCTCATCCCCACTTTCTGTTGCGCTGGTGTCTCCATCTAAAAACACAAACAAATGAAAAGGAAAAGAAAACATTGAAAGGCTTCTCCACATTAAATTTGAGATAGATTCAGTGATCAACATTTAGATGTGGCATTGATGAGAACACTCAAAAGATTACTTACAAAGGTGGCAGTCTGACATGCTTTTTGAGAAAAGGGTGAGATGTATTGAAAAATATCACAACACAGTGACAAGCATTAGGAACTAAAGACAGTAGAGCTTTTCTAGTTTTTGAGAGCAAACATAAAGAAAACTGTTTATATTCTAATAAGAAAGACCAGAAGTCTTGTCGAAAGAAAAATATGGGACTCCTTCATTAGGCTTTCTAGGTATCCCAGGTTATGCGGAGTTATATGGGCAAACCCCTTTGCATTGGTATAAGCGTTCTAGGTAGATTAATACCAGTAAGGGAATATTCTAGAGTTATTAGTTGAAGGTCATCACAATCTGAATACTTTCCAAGAGTGAGGCGGAACTTCAATACAAAAAGTAAAACTTTCAAGATAATTTAGTCATTTCAAAATAACAAACACTTGTAAATCCAGCGGCTAAAACGTATTCAATGGAATTAGAAACTGCCACCATGGCGACTCAGTAACTTTACATTTGAATTGAGGATTGGCATGCAAAGTCAGCACCCTTTTCACCACCCCTTTATGAATGTCCAACAATTTATTCACAACCACCACAAAATAAGAACACAGTCTAACATAATGGAGAAGGTCTTGTGAAATTGGTGCAACAGAACGAATTACAAGTAAATCTGTTACACAATATTTTTTAATTAGCCTTTCATGTTGCTCGTTCTTGTCCCAGATTGTTGAGACAAAATGAAGCACACACAGAAGAATAGACTGCCATATGCAGAAGAAGAAACCACACATGCAGGCATGTTGCACAGATAAAAAGTATCTTGAGATGGATATGCATAAACACTGCCCAAGCTTTGCCAGACATTCGTGAAGACTGTTGTGAGAAAGGGCCCATGTGATGTCAATGACAGTGCGAAATACTGTAAACAATCAATATAGTGATACTTTCTTTGGATGAATTCAGACAGGGATGTAAGTACACCATGAGTATAAAACACATAGGGCTTTTCCTACATTTATTTAAACTGCAAAGTTAAAACGTAAGAAATATGCCAATTTTGGATTAAAAAATAGCTACGACGATTTGAAGAGGACCACATACAAATTTACAATTAAATAAAGGGATCGCAGCAGTATAATCATCTCTCTAAAATACTGGTTATTTTTTCCAAACAAAGGTTCAGAATGTACAACAATCATTAACATATCATAAGGACAATAAAAATATACAAGGAAAGAAAAATGAAAAGAGAATAAAAGTTTTTGGCCCATGAGAAAAGTAATTCTGAAAGAAATATACGTGTAATTATAGAAGAATACAACATTTATTTAGATTTAAAAGGTTACATGAAGCTCAGATGTGTTGTCGGTTCCTCACAGGAGGAAAAATACATGAATACAGAAGCAGTTACTTACAAAATAGCCAACCACATACATATGCATATAACTAATGCATTGCAGTACGGCGGCCAGTCTGAATTGCGGCTCTTGGAAACAACTACGGACACAAACTTAATTTATATTCGGTAAGCTTTGTTTTTAATCCCCTTCTTGCACATTTTTGGCGTAGCGTAATTAAATTGTTTGATAATTCGCTACA
Organism: Lissotriton helveticus; assembly: GCF_964261635.1. NCBI lineage: Eukaryota > Metazoa > Chordata > Amphibia > Caudata > Salamandridae > Lissotriton > Lissotriton helveticus. Next base: position 1,275,522,200 of record NC_136057.1, read on the forward strand.
TCCCCACTTTTTCCCTTTCTTTAGTTTGGGTGTCAAGACATTGACGGATTTGTGGCAGCGACTTCCTTAAACAGTTTTTTGCTAAATTTCAGGAACCAGGAAAAAACACTAAACTATGTGTAGCTTTAAAACACAAGTAGTATGTGGAGGCTACATTGCACAGTATACTGTCAGCAACTTGGTCGACAACCAGTTCTCTGACCTTGCCTTTTGATGTTGTTTACAGTTACGGACGAACCTCATCGAAGTCAGTGGAACCATTAAACTGACTCTTTAGCGGTTGGCTATTTTGTAAGTAACTGCTTCTGCATTCATGTATTTTTCCTCCTGTGAGGCACTATTAATGGGACAGTAATATGAGTCCTTTACCTCCATTTTAGAACTTGATTGATACAAGCATACCTTTGGTTTTGCTTGCTTTTGATTTTACAGCGTAAAAGTAAGTGTTATTAAGCACGCATACTTTCATTTTAGTTGTCTGTCTTCATCTTTGTGGCGTATTTCTTTCCTTTCTCTCAGGGTGACACGATTTTCGGATTTCTGCTATATGTTATTTATCACTTAGATAAATGATCACATCTAATATGGGTTAGCTTAGCTATCGTCCTTTCTCCAATTCTCTGTGGGCACAATCCTTACTTTCTTTTTTTAGTGAGGCAATTAACAATGATGTTAAATCTTTATTTTGGTCCATTTGGGAATAACGTATTTTGTGTATTATAGATTGGTTGGTGATAAGCTCAGTTAACTTATTGTCCTGAGGATGACCATGTACTAATGACAACGGTCGAAACGCCGTCGACGCTATTGTGGCCACAACTTAAGGAGGACACAGTGTTTTGTGTATGGAAGTTCTTGTATGGTTTTAGAACTCTTATGTCCATGTAACCTCTATGTGTTTGCCACTTGTCTGGTTTTTTGTACATGTTTTGTAATGTTTTTGTTATACCGACAACACATCTGAGCTTCATGTAACCTTTTAAATCTACATAAATGTTGTATTCTTCTATAATTACATGTATATTTCTTTCAGAATTACTTTTCTCATGGGCCAAAAACGTTTATTCTCTTTTCATTTTTCTTTCCTTGTATAATTTTATTGTCCTTATGATATGTTAATGATTGTTGTACATTCTGAACCTTTGTTTGGAAAAAATAATTACAGCCCCAGGTTTAGGTGGTTAGGGCTGCCCCTGTGGTGGTGAATATAAAATACTGGGTGGCATTAGATCATTGGCTGATAGGGCCTTACAAAGTCATAACAAAATTCTAAAATAGGCAATCATTAGCATTAAAAGCTATTCATGCTCACAAGATTTATGAATGACAGGAACGAAAAGCAGACTGAGGTCTCAGTGTACCGTTTCACCACTTAATTTTCCACTGAAAAACATTGAGAGTATTAACACAATATGCACCACAAATGTAGTAAGAGAAATTCGTCACATTTGTTATGCCTGCTCAGTAAATATTAATAGAGATAACATAGGGAAAAGCAGAGTCAAAAGCATTGGCATCCTTCCAAAAGGGATATTTGACCACATTAATTTTTTTTGCTTCAACAATTTCCACAAGGTTTGTGATAATGTAACAATAAACATTAAATAGTATTTTTTTATTTGTATGTTTAAAACTTACTTTTAAATGTACAATGAAAACGGTGTTCCAGTCCCATGAAATTAAAAAGCACTTCACTGAATAGCCTATTGTATTCATTTTTACTCAGTATTTTTTTACCTTTCACCTTATAATATTTTCAGGGACATCAGAAACGGAGCCGAATACTATTTTAAAAGTGGTTATCACTTCCACCCTGCACAAATATCCACCTTGACAATGTGGTAAATGACCTATAGATGGAGGTTTTGCATAAATGAATGCCCTGCCTCTAACAGTTATTTTATTTTTATTTTCTCCAGCATGGCGCCAAGACAAAAGCAGAATGCCTTGCCCTAGTCTGATGCAGGAGAAGGCACACCACATGCTGTCACTACAATAGGGCCCATTGTCAATCTATATTTGATAATCAGCTGCAGTCTCAGAATGACAATGGGCTAGTCCACAGTATGTGTGAGGTTCGGGAGGGGCTGCTGCAGGCAGCCTCAGTCTACAGTTTAAAAGATAAATACAAGAGCCCCCGAGTGAAAACTGTTAAACTCATGGGGCCTCTAGCAGGGGAATAGCATACCTTTCTGAAATTACCCAATTTGATTTTAGTATGATGTCTGTAAGGCGTCCGTAATTTGGGGACCCCAAATTACAGACGCCATACGGACATCATACTAAAATAATGGACGGTCCGTGAAATATACGGACCGTTGGTCCCCCTACCTCCATCTCTTTGGCTGTCAGCGGTGCCCACCTCTCCCCTTGCTAAGGCCTGCCGCAACCGCAAATCAGCCTGATGGCTATGGTGGCAAAGCACAGCCACATCCCACTCTGTGTGCCTCCGATTCCGGGTGGTCAGTATTCTAGTGTAGCTCCTTCTCCATGTCAATTGGATAGCAGTGTGAGGTGCTGCTTCATTACACATAGCTTTTAGCAGCCACACTTAGAGCTACTGTTGTGACATCAAAGAGTTTGGAAGATTGCTGTGATCTTTGATTGGCAAACTAAACTTCACAGGGCTGACAGTCCCCTCTGCCCATTAATGGCCTTGCTTGCCCTTGCTCTGGAGAACCCAGCCATGCAGACCATGGCATGGCCGGGCCTTCAAACTACATGTGAGCTGCTACCTGTGAGCTGCAGCATCTGGTGTCTTGGCCCTCTATGTCCACACAGCTGGATCTCTGATGCCTCAGCTGGCTAATAAATTATGAAAATTAGTAGTCAAGACAGTCAGATGGCACATGGAGAGCCTGGACAGACTCTCTCTTTGTCAAGTTGGTTAGCGCCCTCCCATTTCTGGTGATTTACAGCCGTTTTAAGATGCTCTTATAGCTTCGTGTTGCTCAAATGGGTGTAATGTCTGATATTTAGGTTTCCCTCATCTTCATTGCTTGATTTTGCTTGTGACGGTAAAGTGTCACTCATAGTTGTTGAATGTCACTGATAATTACACTGAAATTATGAAATTGTCACACATAGCAATCTGAAACCTTGCAGCTATGCTGAACCACCCCCTACCCCCGGCCTAAAATGGCATAGCTGTGCCTGCCAGGAGGCATTGATTACTAGGGTGCTGTGGGGGAGGGACCCTTAGGTGTGGACTTCCAACTGAGGATTTAACCTGACCTGGTGTTGGGCACTGGAGGGCCCAGGAATTTGATTTACTGTTTGTGCCACGAGTGCGGTCCACCCTGGATACGCTGAAGCTGGGGACTCCCACGGGTGGAGCTACCTGCCTGTCTGCTGTGTATGGAGTTGGCGGGACAGTGGAGTCCCTCAGCCCCCCCCCCCCTTCCTGCTGCTGGGTAGGGGGACCAATGCCTCATAGTCCTACATTATCCATGCATTCCTTCTGACCTGTAGTAGTGGTGCCATGCCCCCCTGGGCGTAGTCTGTGGAGTCCTGTGTTGGTCTCCCGCATCTAATTCATCATCCAGGACCCACTGCGGAACTGGAACTCTCTTGGTGAAGACTTCCTGGTTATATGACTGGTGTCTATATTTGAGGTCCCCTGAACTGGATGTGAGGACAGTCCTCCCCTTGGCCTCCCTTCCTCCCAGCGGGAATTTAGATCCGAGGACTTTCAATGTATTATGGCAGTTTACCTAGGGAGTTCGCAGCATCAACTCTAGACAAACCCCTGCAAGCCTAAACAAATTCCTTCGCCTATTGTGGCTACCGGTGCTGTTGCTTGGTTGTGACGAACAGATCATACCTCCAACCACTGAGCTAGCTATGATCCTTAAGGCATCCAAACCTCGCAAACATCTGGATAACCAAAATTGGTGAAGTGCGTATGGATGTGGCGTTGCTCCCCCAGGACCTCAAATGCAACAGCCCGGATTACAGAGGCAGAGTCATGAATCTCAGGAGTCAAAGACGAAGTTGCTGATCTGAAGGCTCCGGTCACTGGCTTTCTTGAACACATGTCGGAGCTGCACCGTCGCGCTGAAGATGCCAAAAATATATTGTGGCGCAATAATGTACTTGTAATTGGCATCCCTGTAGGGACCGAACCTCAGAAAGTGGTGGAGTTCCTGGAGACATGGATTAAATCCTGGATGCAAAGGGACCAACTATCACCCTGGTTTTCAACTGAGAGGGCCCACGAGCTCTGTCTCCAAGGCCTTGTGGAAAAGTAAATTTTGCCATGTTCTGTGTCCCTACGTGTCGTCCATCATATGTTATGTGTGCATGATCAAATATGCATATGTACTCCCCATGTCCGATTAATGACGCAATTACAGTTGTGTCCACCTCTAGTATGCCAGTTTCCAGTCCTCGTGAATAATACGAATATCAGGCCTATGTAAAGCTACGTTGCCACGTTTCTCAGTGTGCACGTTATTTCATTGAAAGTCCCCGTTTCCAGGCCTCAAAAGGGCCCGGACACCAGATTCAGCTCCTGTCTCCTGAAACCCTCGCTGAGGAGCGACACGGCCCCCACCTGTATCCTCGACCCTTCACTTACTTCCTGCCTCGCAGTGCCCGGTGCAGCCTGGCTCTGCCTCTGAGTCTGCCAAGAGTATGTTATGATTCCAGTTATCAGTTCAGCCCTCCTTCCCTGCATTCCTAAAGCTACTGAATCGCATCAATAGTTTCCGTCATTGTCTAGCCTTCAGGGCTCCATGTTAGAGAAATACTGCATTTAATGGTCATTTAATATTCTTCAACACGCACTACATGTAGAATAATGCATGCTCCAGTCTTAGAGTCTGTTAGCCTTTCCCCTCTTGACTTCTAGTTTATATCAACATGTTCCCTAAACATCAGATACTAGATAGGGTTTAGGTACATGTCGCTCCGACCCTCCAGACTTCAGTCTCTGCTCCTAGCACAGAGTTCATAGCCCCCAGCTTCTCCTAGTAATACGTCATTGCCAGTTTGCGCGCACCACTAGGTTAGAGGTCCCGGCTCCTCAGGTAGCCCCCTCCATGGTTTCCGCCCCATTCATGACATATTCTGTTACGTTTGCATCACATGTCTATGTATACGCCCTGTTACACCTTCTTCTCACCCTTATCTTTCGCGACTGCTACGCGTCACACCTACTGCTCCACCCACTGTTACGCCTATTGCAATGTAATGCTATGTGTTTGCGTTATGTATATATGCTCATGTTTTGTTATTAAAAGATTATTCCTTCCCTTGTCCAGATCCTGCCCCCGGCAGCGCTGCCATCCTATTCCTGTGCAGGTTGTCCTGATCCTGTCCTTATGCTGTAATAAACCTGCAAAACTCCCACTACCTCGAATCTTGACTCTTATTTTATTGAGCTATCTGTTATTCATTCATGCACTCAAAAATAGGGTATTATTTATTTATTTACCACATAATGGCGCCCGAATAGGGACTTGCCCTTTCCCCACGCGTCGGTGAAGCCACGCCGACCCCCTGACCCTCTGCAGTCGTGACGGAACTCTTCTGCGCAGTGGCAGATATTTCTGCTCAAGTATCCCTCAGGCCCACGGAGGAGACGGAGGAGGCGGTCCAGCATCCAGACGAGACGGTGGAGGAACGCGGCGAGTCCCGACCAGAGCCCAAGCCAAGAGTCCAAGGTCCGAGGTATCCGGAGGTCCACCCGTAACTGAAGTCCGAAGTCCGAAGTTCGTCGTCCGTCGTCGTAGCAGTCCAGTCCAGTCCAGTCTGAGGCCTTCCGTTCTTGCTGCCCGGTGAGTACCGTTACTGGGGTGGTATCTAGACAGGGTCAATTTAATTGACTCTGGTCTGTGGGTTGGTGGTACACAGTCCCACAAACGAAGTGTCCACGTCGGTGGATGCGGGTCCTGACGTGTCTCTTTACGAGAACGGTAAGTTTCGTACTGTTTCAGCAGTGCATCTAGTTTCTGTTCTAGCCAGTTTCTATTCTCGAGAAAATTTATGTGTTCTGTTCTCAATATTTCCAGGTAGTATTCTGTTCGAACTGTTATTTTAAATGTTTTTCATGTATTTTAATGTCGTGGTATGAATGGGGAATAAGTATCGTGTTCATTGTGTATTGTATTGTGTCTAGATTACAGTTCAGTCATGCCCATATTTTCCAAGTTACGTCAGTTAAAAACTAGAAAGGGTCTGCTGGAAGCAGCAGTTCCCGTCCCGCCCAGGGACAGTCCAGGTCACTTTATGTATCAGAAACATGGCATAAGCGCCATATTGTATCTAGATTTATGGGTAGAGTATACCAAACAGTTAGAAGAAAAGTATAGATGGCCCGTATCGGGTACATGGGATGCTGAGTGCATCATGCGAGTAGAAGAGGCATTATGGAAAAAGAAAGCCAGACAGTCACAGAAAGATGCCATCGAGTTATGGCGCAAAGAAGCTCATAAAAGAACCGAAAAAGAAATCAGAAAATCAGAATTAAGTAGAGAATCCCAAAAGCGAGCCCAAGAAAAAGAATTAATCGAGATAGGTGAACAAGTCAAAACTGAACAGAGAGACAGACAGAGGAATGCCCTTATTAAGGGTATGTACCCTCTTCTTGCCGAGGGCTTGCCAAAAGCGACCCCGGAGGCATCCAGTAATTTTCCGTCACCATTAGTTCCGACCAAGCTACGTCACAAACCGACCGCAGCTGATATTTTTATTTCGTCCTATCTGGACGACACAGTCCCTGAATATGCAAATCCTGTTCGCGCTCCGCCAGTCCCAGTAAATCAGGCACATCCTGCTTCTCCAGACACCGGGGCACCCCATGCAGTACCTGCTACGGTACCCCCGGTCCAGCCAGCATTTCAATTTCCCGCTCCGCCACGAAGAATATCAGTCGACGATTCTAGTCTAGGGGCCGCAGGAGGAGGTCCTCCTCAAACCCCGCCGCCACGCAAGCGTTTATCAGCACTCGAATTACATGCTCAAGCATCACAGCGTACTCCCAAGAGTAATAAGTCTGTCGCAGAAATCAGGCAAGCCCTTGGCGAATGTGCCTATGACCCAGTCCCAGGCGAGAATAATATGGTTTTATATTCAGTACGCGTAAGGAGGGTGACCGAGTATCTAGTCACCCTACCCAATATGAAAGAAGATCTAGACAGAATATATCGTTTCATCCGTACAGGGGATGATCCAGAAAGTATTAGTGATGCCATGTCTCAAAGGAAAGCTGAGATCCAGCGTATGATATTAAAGTTTTTAATTAACTGTCTAATAAGAGAACAAGATTACCCGTCTAAAGATCAGGCCGAAATGAAAATCCTGACAAAGTGGAGTGATAATATAGCCGAGGGTAAGCACAATACCATTAGTGCCATGGAGAGTATGTACAAGAAAATCCGTAGAGAAATAATAAAGATACACGAACAACGTAAAGCAGCACAAGTAAGCGAGAAAGAAAGTCACTCTGATCCTGAAGAGGAAGACGACGAGAATACCGCCAGGATAGCGTATGTAGGAAAATCTAGATTTCCAGATCGCCATTTACGCCTAGAACACAAGTCAATTTTCCATCATTCAGCACCAGAACAAGGTTCCCTAGAACAAGTATTCCAAGCTACCGATTACATTCTGAAATCACGAATCGGTTACAGTGAATTAAGTACCATGCATGAGCAGGAACTAGCCCGATCAGCAGTCCGATGGATTACTGATTCTACCACTTTTCCAGACGAAATAGTGGCACAAATGTTTCTGAAATTGCCCCCAGCCGAGCAACGACTGGTGGGTATGTATATGATCCAGCACCTCATTACTTTGTATGAGGGTCAGCACTCTGATCCAGGCCCGTTACATGATATCCTGAACGAGTTACTCCAGTATAGATGGAGAGGTCTAGGTACCGATTTAATTAGTGTCATTCTAGAACAGCGCCACAAATATAGAACGTTTCTGAACCCGCATTTTGTTCATGTCTCACCCCCAGAAAGTAAACCCTTTTACATAGAAAGACAGAACCCGTTACGAGAAGTACATCCAGTTAAGACAGAGGACGGTGAAATGCAACGAGTGTTTGTTTACACCCCGATTACAAAGATGGAACTCCTCGAAATGAAGAAATTAATTCCCTGTCATGACAAAGATCCAGCAGGGTTCCATAGAGAATTAAAAGACATGCTCCGTATGGGAGAATACACTTACCCAGATATCATTAAAATGTTAAAGGTCCTGTTGCCCGCAGGGGTGTATGAAAAGCTAAAGGAAAAAGAATGGGAGGTGGGAGAGAAAAAGATAGATTGGACAGTTCTAGAAGCAGAAGATAAGTCACGTGTACCAGGTACTGGTCTTGGAGATAAATGTAAAGAATTACCAGAATTATTGATTCAAGTTTTACCCAGATTATTAACAACGAGAAAAGAAGACTGGGATGCAATCTCAGCCTGTAAACAGAAACAAGAAGAAGACATTAGTGATTTTTATTCTAGGTTTGAAAAATGCTTTAGCATCAATAGTGGCCTCAAGACAAGTAGCGAGTCATACCCTCATCTCTTTGTTACTAAATTAGTCGAGAATTCAAGTCCACAAGTTAAAAATCGAGTTTTGAAAGTCGAAAGTACCTGGCAAGCTAATACCCCGTCCCAGATGCTCCAGATGCTCCAGTACCACCAGAATAGAATCAGGGAAGAGCAAGAACACGAGAGAAAACGTATGAAAGACACGAAAATGAAAGTATTAGTTGCACAATCCGTTCCTCAAGACAGTCAGAAGAGGGGTCCGAATCAAGTCAATCATCCTGCGGCTCCCGTTAAAGGGAACTGCAACTATTGTAAACAGCCAGGTCATTTATAAACGAGTGTGCAGTTCTGAAACACAACATAGCTACGGGTAAAACAAAAGAAAGACCACGTCCGCCTAGACAAGAGCAAGTTTCACAGACTCCTCAGCCACAGAATGCACAACAGACAGTTACAGTACCGCAGCCTATTGCTGCAACCCAGCATGTCACACAGCAGATGTACCAGTATGCACAGTCTGAGTATCCAGAGTACCAGCAGTATTCATGAAACAGCCTGGAGAGGGAGGTAGGCTTGCCTCTCATCGAGATACCTGTAGATCAAGAAGGTCCCTATGTTCATAGTCAAGTATTAGGGAAAGACAGAAAGTTCTTAATTGATACAGGGGCAAGTAGGACCACAATTAGTCACGCCGAAGTTCCAGGGGCTCCGCTCTCAGGCTCAAGAAATGTTTCCCTTGGATTTTCAGGAAAACCTATCGTAAATGAGATTTCAAAGCCAGTTACTCTAGAAGTAGGTCCATTGTCCCGTACTACTGATCTGTTACTTACTAAGTCATGTCCAGAAAATCTATTAGGCATTAAAACACTGAAAGAGTTAGGTGCAGTTATATGTTGTTCCCCAGAGGGAATACGTCTGTTCCTACGTGACTTTAAGGGTCACTATGTTTTACGTGATTTTGATCCCAGATTGTCTAATGTTCCGCAGCATTTATGGGCGCAAGGTCCAACTGATGTAGGTTATATGCAAATCACACCCTATCGTGTGACTCTCAAGCCAGGTGTAGTGTTACCACGAATCAGACAGTACAGATTGCCACCTGAGGCTGTAGCAGCCTTATCCAAAATTATTGACGAGCTCATCGCTCAAGGAGTAGTTGTAGAAACTGACTCCAATGTATGTAATTCTCCGATCATTCCAGTCATGAAACGTACTGATCCAAATGCACCCCCAGTTTATCGATTAGTGATCGACCTACGAGAGCTTAATAAATGTATTATTCCGCAGTACCCAGTTGTCCCAGATATCTCTTCCCTATTGACAGCCATTGATTCCGAAGCCACGTTCTTTACAGTAATCGACCTCAAGAATGCATTTTTTAGTGTTCCAATTCATCCAGACAGCCAGTTTCTTTTCGGATTCTGTTTAAATGGAAGGAGCTATATGTTCACACGCGCTCCTCAAGGTTTCACAGAAAGTCCTAGTATTTACAGTCAAGCACTTAAGAGACAACTTGATAATGTTCACATGCCAACTGACACCGCCCTGCTCCAGTATGTCGATGATCTACTGATCACAGCCCGTTCCGAACGTGACTGCGAGCGAGCGTCACTGACGGTTCTGTATTTTCTAGCCGAGATGGGGCACAAGGTGTCCCCTTCTAAGCTTCAATTCTGTGTCCAGCAAGTGGTCTACTTAGGACACTTACTGTCCAAGAGGGGTAGGCAGTTGACACCAGACCGTATCCAGTTAATAGCGAGTCTTCCTCAGCCCAAGACCCAGAAGGAGGTACGTGCCTTTATCGGTCTTACTTCTTATTGTAGACAATGGATTCCTCAGTATGCATTTCTAGCCAAACCACTGATACAGTTAACGACACAGGAGGCAGCCGCATCGACTGTTCTCCCTTGGACATCTGAACATACACTGAGTTTCAACGAGTTAAAGAAAGCTTTATGCCAAGCTCCAGTTCTAGCCACACCGAACTACAGTAAGCCTTTTACACTTTTCGTCACAGAACGTGAAGGTACAGCATTATCTGTTCTCACACAAGATCAAGCAGGACAAAACAAGCCCTGTGCTTATTTTTCGAGCACATTAGATCCAGTCGCCCAGGCGTTGCCTGCGTGCCTCAAGTCAGTTGCAGCCACAGCACTAGCTATCAGACAAAGTGATTCCATAGTCTTAGGACATTCCTTGACAGTACAAGTCCCACACTCCGTGGAAGTTCTTTTGAACCGAACACAGACTCAGCACTTGACAATTGCACGTCTAACAGGTTATGAATTGACACTGTTCCAGCCACACATAGAAATCAGACGCTGCAACGTTTTAAATCCTGCTACACTGTTACCATCAGCTAAATCAAATCCTGACCCACATGACTGTGTGGAAGTAGTTAACATTACGACAAAGCCAAGACAAGATCTGACAGATATTCCGTTACCAGACCCTGACCTGACACTTTATGTGGATGGTTCATGTATGAGAACTAGTACAGGAGAACTAGTCGCCGCGTATGCAGTGACTACTGACACTGACGTTATTAAAGCACACCGTATTGACACTCTGTCCGCTCAAGCAGCAGAGCTAGTTGCTCTGACACAAGCCTGCATACACGCCAAGAACCTGAAAGTTAATATTTACACAGATTCACGCTACGCATTTGGAGTCGTACACGACTTTGGAGTGCTCTGGCAGGAGAGAGGTTTCATGACTTCTCATGGAACCAAGATTCAGCATGGTCTCCTTATTCAAGCTCTGTTAGATGCCATACACTTACCGACATCCATTGCCATCATGAAGTGCAAGGCACACACGAAAGTCACTGACATTATTTCCCAGGGTAACGATCTAGCAGATCGCACAGCCAAGCTTACAGCCCAGACTCCAGACATTCCAGTTAACATGACACATACTCCAGATCCGATTACATGTATGACAGTTAAGGACCCTACTCAAGATGTCATAGATATCCAGTTACATGCTACTCCCGATGAAATCAAGAAATGGTCCGAACAAGGAGGGGTCCAGACAGATCAAGGATGGGTAACGAAGGGTAGAACCACATGGTTTCTCCCCGACTCTATGGTTCAAGTCATTATTAATACCGCACATAGTCCAGCACATTTAGGAGAAAAAGCTATGTTAGATAGTATCCAGAACATTTGGTTCAACAAGCATTTACGAGCTGCAGCTAAGCAGAAAGTCCGTACCTGTATGATATGTTGTCAGTTCAATCCAGGTAAAAGTGTCCCGGTGGAACAAGGTGGTTTCCAGCCCCCTGACCACCCTTTTGAAGTCCTCCAGATGGATTATATTCAGATGGAGCGATGTCGAGGTTTCAAGTATGTCCTTGTAGTTGTATGCGCTTTGTCCAGGTGGACAGAAGCATATCCAGTCCCAGATTACACAGCCGCGACCACTGCCAAGCAGTTGGTTCGTGAATTCTTCCCTCGTTATGGACTCCCTAGAGTCGTATATTCTGATAACGGCCAGCCATTCTCCTCAGAGTTAATGAAGCACGTTTCCCTTTTGTTAGGGTACCAGTGGAAGTTCCATTGTGTACGCCATCCTGAAGCAGCCGGTCTCGTTGAGAGACATAACCAGACCCTGAAAATCCGTATTGCAAAAATATGTAAAGAGAAGGGTGTGGACTGGCTAGTAGCTCTGCCAGTCGCTTTATTTTATATGCGCATGGTCGCACATTCCAGATCAGGTCTGTCCCCGTATGAGGTCGTATTCGGCCGCCCCCCTAATATGTGGGGTACTCCTAGACCCCGAAGTATTACCGATGTTTCAAGTAATATGCTGACAGATTACCTAGCTTCCTTGATGTCTGCCCTCAACTCATGTCGTTCACAGGTTGCCGCCGCATTTCCAGACAATACCGAGGTGGCACCGCATGAAATCGTCCCAGGATCCATGGTGATGGTCCGCAACTTTGACAGATCAAGTCCGCTGGAGCCTCGATGGAAAGAGCCCCGACAGGTCCTCCTCACCACCCGTACAGCCGTGAAGTTGGAAGGACGCAAGGGCTGGGTGCACCTTTCTCATGTTAAACTTTTTAATGGACTAAAACCCGTCTTTAAGAACATTTCCCAGGATTTGAAGGATTGCCAAAGCATTGTTCTCAAGGACTGTCCCGCAAATGACATTGATTCAAAACCCCCCCTGTTAGAGAAAACTCCGCAGCAGGAGTATAAACAGAAACTCCGGTCTAGTAAATTAAGTCAGCCAGTTTGATTGTCTAAGTCCTCCCCTAGGTGAAACGGTTAGACTGTTTCTGACATGTATAAAATAGACCCCCATAGTGAGAGAGTCAGTCAAAACTCAATCCGATGTATCGTTTTTCTATGTTTCATATTGTTTCTCAGCATTATGATTTCCTGCACCAGTTATGCATTTTACCTATGTTTCCCAGTTTCACATGTAAATAAGTCTGCTAATGCTACAGTAGAGCACACGTTTAGTGATCTGCCTCCTCATGAACTCTCTTACCGCCTCGCCATGCGTAATAACTCATTTATCCGCATGTTACATTACTCACACCAGTCCAGCAATGCCACTAATTGTTGGGTATGTGGTCGACTCCCCCCTTTCCAGACACCGAAGGGAGTTCTGCCACTCTTTCCTTATCCTTTTTCACATAATGGTTCGTGTGGGGCATGGTCCACGTTAACGTCATCCTCAACAGATATGTCTTTTCTTAACAGTACATGTTTCCCAGACAAGCAAGGTCTCCCCCACAGAACCGGGTTAGATCTAGAAAATGAAGTGTATAATTTAGGTAATTATTCGTCGAATTTCATGGTCCTGAATGTTCAGTCTGATACTACTCCAGACTTACCTGCTATTTCAGTACTACCAGTCAAAGGCGAATTATGTGTCCGAAATAATGGTTCCATACATGTAGGACATAGTGATTGTACTACTGTTGTCAAGTATAGTGACAGTGGGAAATCTATTTTCAAAGCTTCACGTCATTCATATTTTATTTGTGGTCAGACCGCATATGTTCGTCTGCCCCTCGATTGGGAGGGAACCTGTTACATTGCCTTCCTACTGCCACCAGTTTTCCTAGCCCCACCTGATTATCATAGAAACACCCGTCTAGTACACATTAGACATAGAAGGGAGTCCCCGATTGTCGATTATACTGAAACTACTCTAGAACAATATACCGATTTCAATAAAGGTTTCTTCTTCTTTATAGGCCCTGTCCAGAATAGTAAGTTAATCCGTAGATTAACAAGAACCCTTGAAGCTGTAGTAAATGAGACTGCCTCTGCTCTAGGTAACCTAACCGAAGAGCAATCTGCTATGAGATTTGTCGTTTTGCAAAATCGTCTCGTCCTTGACGTCATACTGGCCGATAGGGGCGGGGCCTGTAGAGTCATCGGATCTAGTTGCTGCATTTTCATTCCAAATAACGCGCCGTCTGTTTATTCAGCTATAACCAGACTCCATAAAATTGCCCATCTGTTACACCAAGATCCAGGCACCTGGACATGGTCCGGTTGGTTCTGGAATATAATTTCCGCATGGGGATGGAAAGTCTTGTCCTTTCTAGGTATAGCAGTAGCGATCATATTCAGCTGCTGCCTCTGTATACAATGTGGCCCTGCGATTTGCGGCATGTGTGCTACATCCTGTATTCCTAGTATAACTCCTAGTCCCAAGTCCCGTTCTAAATCCCGTTCTAAGAGAATTCGAGATGAGCAAATGATACTGTATGAAATGATAGATGGTATCATGAATATTGATGTTTCCTGATGGAAACGTAGTGACAAGGAGGGAATGTGGAAAAGTAAATTTTGCCATGTTCTGTGTCCCTACGTGTCGTTCATCATATGTTATGTGTGCATGATCAAATATGCATATGTACTCCCCATGTCCGATTAATGACGCAATTACAGTTGTGTCCACCTCTAGTATGCCAGTTTCCAGTCCTCGTGAATAATACGAATATCAGGCCTATGTAAAGCTACGTTGCCACGTTTCTCAGTGTGCACGTTATTTCATTGAAAGTCCCCGTTTCCAGGCCTCAAAAGGGCCCGGACACCAGATTCAGCTCCCGTCTCCTGAAACCCTCGCTGAGGAGCGACACGGCCCCCACCTGTATCCTCGACCCTTCACTTACTTCCTGCCTCGCAGTGCCCGGTGCAGCCTGGCTCTGCCTCTGAGTCTGCCAAGAGTATGTTATGATTCCAGTTATCAGTTCAGCCCTCCTTCCCTGCATTCCTAAAGCTACTGAATCGCATCAATAGTTTCCGTCATTGTCTAGCCTTCAGGGCTCCATGTTAGAGAAATACTGCATTTAATGGTCATTTAATATTCTTCAACACGCACTACATGTAGAATAATGCATGCTCCAGTCTTAGAGTCTGTTAGCCTTTCCCCTCTTGACTTCTAGTTTATATCAACATGTTCCCTAAACATCAGATACTAGATAGGGTTTAGGTACATGTCGCTCCGACCCTCCAGACTTCAGTCTCTGCTCCTAGCACAGAGTTCATAGCCCCCAGCTTCTCCTAGTAATACGTCATTGCCAGTTTGCGCGCACCACTAGGTTAGAGGTCCCGGCTCCTCAGGTAGCCCCCTCCATGGTTTCCGCCCCATTCATGACATATTCTGTTACGTTTGCATCACATGTCTATGTATACGCCCTGTTACACCTTCTTCTCACCCTTATCTTTCGCGACTGCTACGCGTCACACCTACTGCTCCACCCACTGTTACGCCTATTGCAATGTAATGCTATGTGTTTGCGTTATGTATATATGCTCATGTTTTGTTATTAAAAGATTATTCCTTCCCTTGTCCAGATCCTGCCCCCGGCAGCGCTGCCATCCTATTCCTGTGCAGGTTGTCCTGATCCTGTCCTTATGCTGTAATAAACCTGCAAAACTCCCACTACCTCGAATCTTGACTCTTATTTTATTGAGCTATCTGTTATTCATTCATGCACTCAAAAATAGGGTATTATTTATTTATTTACCACAGCCTCCTCTTGGCGCCTCGCTGAGACTGGTGATTGCATGGATCCTAATCTTTAGGGACAGGGATGTGAACTTGAGGGAGGCCCGATGTGGAGATGCAAAAGTCCTCCTCTTTCCTGACTACACTAGGGAGGTGCAACAACAGCACTGTTCATACTACAAGGTAAAACAAAAACTCAAAGCAATGGGTCTCCAATACCACCTCATGTTCCCAGCCAAGGTCCGTGTAATACATTTAAACAAGTTATATTTTATTGAGACTCCAAAGTCAGTGGCTCACAGAGAAACAACCCCTTTGTGCTCATGCCGGGGCTTCGATCGGGGGATTCGGAAGGAGGTACTGCCTCCATACAAGATGTCATCTAAACAGCAAGGATACCGCACCCGCTCCCACAGAGGATTCCCCCGTAACCAGTCTGCATCAGCTTCCGTGTCTTCTCTGGTGCAGATCCCCCCGCCATAGTCCCCATATTGCATCACTCTCCGACCGCCGGAGAAAAGAAGCTGGTGATTAATGAAGATCCTCCTCGAGATACGGCGCCCTTGTTGCCCATTGAGAGCCTGCCTGAATAGGACCTCTCCCCAAGCCCAGCATTGTGATGCCTTCACTTCTGCTGTGTGCTTTAGCGCTTACCACGATGGCTACCATACACCTATCCGTCCCTACTAGAGGGGACCAACATACATGAATCACTTCCTTAAATGTTACTTTCTCTTTAGTTTTTTGTTTTTCAGGGTGACAGATGCTTCTGGGGAGGAAGTATGGGGTGGGGTTTTCATACAAAACTGTTGTTGATTAGATTGTCACCGTTAATTTGCTTTAACACTGGTTTTGTATTCTCTGGTAAAAACAACCACACTTCTACAGCATACGCACTACAACTCACATCAGGGTATGTATTCCCCGTTTCTACAGAAAGTATCAATGCTCTAGTCACTCACATCCCTGTGTGCGCCATGCCTGCAACCCACTGCCTGGGACCCAGGTAAGTCACCCCTCTAGCAGGGAGCACTAGCCCGATGTGAGGATACAGTGGCAGGAAGCCTGTACCCCTAGCTCATTCTTAAATACTGTAAGTGTATTAAAGCCATGAAGAGTATTTGGTCTGGAAGTTGTTCTTTACGAACTCCACAGCTCCAGAATGGCTTTACTAAAAACCAGGGAAATTTGGTATAAAACTTCTGAGCACTTTAATGCCACAGTGATTCCAGTGTGGGATTTCATGTACTATGCACACAGAAGGCTTCTTAGCGCTTCCCCTCTGAAAAACAACCAGCCCTGGTGTAGTTCCTAAATGCCCCCCCCCCCGGGCAAGAGAATAGAGCTAGGAGGAGAGGTGTGCCCACCTTTGCTAACCCCACACCTCAGGTGTGAGAGAAGAGGTGAAGCAAACATCTCAGTCTTCTCCATCTTGAAGATGAGGGAACCCAACCAATTAGGAAGAGGCTCATGCCGCCCTCCCACTCGAAGGCGGCATATTAGGGGGTGTACTCACCCCCAGGACGGGACCCACTGGACCAGTCCAGAACACCCCTGTAACGCCCCTAAATTTAGTATTTGGGATGATCCTGAACTTTGCCTCCTGAGATTTGAGGAAGGAAGAAGACCTAGGAGCCACGCTGAATAGGGCTTTGGTCCCAGCCTACTGGCCTGTCCCGACTCAGACCTGCTTACAGCAAAGAAACCTGTGTGTCCAGCAGTACCACAGAGCCCAGAGGACCTGCCCTGTCTTCAACTTACAGACTCTGTCTCCCGTAAGCACCAGATTTGCTCAACAAGGACCAGAACCTGGGCCCAGGCTGCTCCGTGGTTTGGCATCATTTTGCACCAGACACCCACAGTCCATGTTCCAGTGGCCCAACACCACCAGGAGGTCTTCTCAGCGATCCTCGCCTGGGTCCATAGAGATCGGAGGTCTCTATTGGAATCCAAAGGGTCCTCACAGTCTTCTTGGGACACTGCACCCATCTGCCCCTGTAAAGCAGGTGGTGCAGCTCCTGTGCTTACTGTTAACCCCTGCAGTGCCGACCTTAACACCAGGAGCTTTGCTCCCACACTTGAGTGGCCTGCTTGTAAGCAGTCCCTGACCGAAGGCCCCCTTAGCCCCACTGGCTAACGTTGAGGCGCTGCACTCTGCACACCGCCGCCCCAGTGCCGCTTGTCGTGCAATACGAGTACTTACCAAGACCATGGGTAACCTTGGTCCTAACCCCCAAACCTTCCACTTGAAAGTCATTTACTTACCTGAGAAACCACTAACACTTTATTCCCCATAGCAACCCATGTTATGAGTTGTGTTCCTGAAAATGTTCTGTGTTGAGTTGAACTTAGTATGAAAGAAAAAGTAACTACACTGCAATCCTTAAAAGTCTTATATCTAGGCATACTACCTGATAAGTCGATGTAATCTAAAAGTAATTCTAAAATATTCCAAAAGTAATTACTGTGTAATTTAAACTGCGTTCGGAACCAACCTGCAACGGTTGCAAATTCAAACACAACAGCATTTCCTTGTAAAGTCTTGAATTTGAGAGTACATTTTATTTACTTGAGTCAAGTATTGCTTGGATCTCACAATAAAACATAAGTATACTTTTTTTACACTTACCCAATTGGTCTGGATTGAGCCACTGACTGTTTGCTATCAGTCTTGATTGAGTGAATACAATAAATACTTAACACACCCTCTGGATAAGCCTAACTGGTCGCCCACACTACCACAAAGAGAGCTGTTAGCACTTACCTAATTTAGCCTCTGCTATACCTCTGGGGACTCCCTTGACTCTGTACACACTATACCTTACTTTTGTATAGTATATACAAAGCCAGCTTCCTACATTCTCCTTCTCCGCCCCTCATAGGCAGAGGTTTTGGATCTTGACAAGCCCTTCACGATTGAGGAGCTTGGTGAAGCTTTGTCAACGGTGGCTGCTGGTAAAATCCTCAGTTCTGACAGGTTCCCTGCAGAATAATACCTGGCATTCCGAGATATTCTGATTCCACAACTTCTTGCCCTTTACAAGGAGGTGGAAAAAATGGGTACTTTGCCTGCGGAAATAGACACCACCACAAGTGCAGTGATTCCCAAAACACAACCTTTGTCCACTTATTGTGCTTACTATCGCCTAAAATCTTTCATTAATGGAAAACTTTAGATCCTTGTAACCCTATTGGCTACCCGGGTCAAGCAGATCCCACCCACTTTGATTCATTCTGACCAGTGTGGCTTTATGAAAACCTGAAGCAAGCAAAACTGTCTTCGGAGGCTTCATGTGACCCTTGCCCACCGTTGCTGCCTACCTCCAGACTTGGCTTTGCTTCTAATAGACTTTAAAAAGGTGTTTGACATTGTGGATTGGATCTACCTGCAGCTGGTGCTAGCCCGGGCCAGGATTGGGCCCCGCTTTCCTGCCATGGTCCAAACTTTGTATTCCAACCAACTGCGCGGGTCCAAATTAAAGGAGTCCTCTCTCATGCTTTCCCCATTATAAAGAGAGACCAGACAGGGCTGCCCTCATCCCCGCTTCTATTTGCGCTTACGATTGAACCCCTAGCCTAGCTCATCTGCGTAGACACATTGGTCCACGGTTGGGGGTGGGGTGATGGTCATGATGATCGCATAGCCTTATGCGATGATGATATTTTGCTCTATTTAGCCAACCCAGTGCAGAGCAGGCCCCGCTGCCTCCACCTCCTGCGATTCTTTGAAGCGGCATCTAGTCTTACAGTAAATCCCTTTAGGTAGGTATTAGTGACCTTGGCCCCCTTCCGAGACTGTTTTGATTGGCAAGATAACACACCCATGCGTAGCCTCTCCTTTAAATACCTAGGCATCTGGGTTGCCTTACACCCTGAACTTGCATGGTCTCTCAACGTAGAGCCTAAAAAGTGGTAGGCTCAAGGGGATCTTATCAAATGGAAGTCTCTACAGTTAAACGTAATGGTATGTATCAACCTATATAAAATGATGGTTTGCCCAGTTTTTTTTTTCATCTTTCAAAATTGGCAGCTCCCACTCCCAAGGAGCAAGTTCCGACCCCAAGATAGGATTGCAGCCTCCTTCCTATGCTGTGGCTCGAGGACACGTATTGCCTTTGCATACTGTCAACGGGGTCCCTATCATGGCGGACTAGGGATGGCCAACCTCTACCTATACCATCTGGCCTCACACCTCCTGGTTCTTCATGATTGGTTTAACGGGTGATGGTCAGACCACGCATATCATCTAAGCTCAACCTCATGGGATTTTCCCAAATCTTCTCTAAGGTATATGGTTCCCCCATCCCAAACCCCATTCCATCAGTGACATAGCTCGCTTTACAGGCCTGGAGGGCAGCTCTACGCCGCACTCCATGGGACGCTAGACTTACACAACATACACCTCCCTGGCATGGTACTTGGTTGAGGGAGGTGGAGTTCCTGCGAGGTTTTAGGCAATGGACTCGATTGGGATCTCCCTGCTAAGAGATGCCTGGTCAGGGACACACATGAGATCCTATCAGGAACTTAGAACGACATACACATTGTCTCGCACACAATTTTATAAATATCTTCAACTGAGACATGCTTTTCAACCCTGTATTGCTTAAACAACCTCACTCACACTGGAGGCCAAGGTCCTAATTGGGGATTTGGGCAGGGGGGAGGAGGGCGGGATCTCTAAAATAAACCTTACCTTGATAATTAATGCACCAGGTACTTTGGACCACCTTTGAGTCCAATGGGAGGCTTGGATAGGCCTACTGGAAGATGATGATTGGCGTAATGCCTTTATGGCACCAAGAACTACCACTTAGCTCTTCCAAGTTACAACTAACTCAGACCTACTATTTATATGCATCCTATCTCTCCCCAGTCCGGATGTATCGGACGAGACTTCTCCCCGACCCCTCTTGTCCTCGTTGTGGGGGTGCTCCTGCTGACTTATCACATGGTTTGGCAATGCTCCATAATTCAAAAGTATTGATCTCGGGTGGTGAGAGATTTAACTGAAGCGCTATGATGGGAGGTCCCTCTTTTACCTTTAATACACATATATAACCTACTGGCAGTCGCCGGTAGGTAGTTAAAGTGGGTTCTTTAGGAAGAGTTTTTTTTTCATTTGGCAATAACATTGGCGCCTTTTGACGAATCTTTACGAAATTTTAAAACTGATATGACACTCACTTCAGCTGCTGTCTTGAAAGTTTCAGGGTGATCCGGCAAGCGGGGGCCAAGAAAGAGGGGGTGCATAAAAGCGTTGTTTCCCAATTTTAATTCCCGTAAGGCCTTTAAACACAGCTACAGCCGAACTGCTGAACGGACGGATCCCAATTTTTCCAGGAAGGTAGATGTTGGTTCAGGGATGTGCCTTTTAGTTATTTGTAGTAAATTCGTTCAGTCGTTTTTGAGTTATTTTAAGAAATGTTCATTTGTATATATAGGGACATGGTGGATCAGCGACCTCTCCAGATCTCGTGCTGAGATATGATTGACTGCCAACACTTCAAACCAGGAAGTGTTGGTAGCAATTTTGGGACTATACTTGACTGCCACCTCTTTGGGGCCAATTTGCAAGAAATGGGGGTGGGAGGCTCATGGACCCCTCCCCCCCATGCCTTGGGGACCTCCACCTCTCTAGCCTCCTTTTCAATGAATTTGGGAGGGGCTCATGGACCTGCCTAACATGCCCCAGTGACCCCCCACCTCCCCGGGGCTTAAACATTATTTTGGGGGGCGGGGTCTCACAGCCCCC
The DNA here is from genome assembly GCF_964261635.1 of Lissotriton helveticus. Classification (NCBI taxonomy): domain Eukaryota; kingdom Metazoa; phylum Chordata; class Amphibia; order Caudata; family Salamandridae; genus Lissotriton; species Lissotriton helveticus. The sequence goes on from NC_136057.1 coordinate 1,275,543,431, forward strand.
CCCCCCTTGCAGGAGGCGCAGAGCCGGCAAGGACTGCAGGGGGGGCTTCAGGCTCCCCGTGGTCCCCATTGAAAATAGTTGGGTGCCCTTAGCGGGACCAGGTCATCCAGTATAGAGGCCAGGACCTGGGGGATGGGGTCCCCAGGGCCAAAATCAAAATGTGGTGGAGAAAGGGGGCAAGGTATCTGATGACCTATCAGCAATCCAGCTGAGTGGGTCTTACTAGAAGTAACTGGAGGGGTATTTGGCCGCCAAAGACCCTCCATAGCCAAGCGGACTTCATCTTCCTACTAGTAGTGCGCCCAGGAGGCACGTTTGTAGAGTGGTGGAGAAAGGGGGTGCGGCCTCAGACAACCTCTCAGCAATTCTGCTGTATGGGAGTTACTAGAGGTAAAAGGAGTGGTAGTTGGAAAGGGGCATGGCCTCCGACAACCTCTCACCAATTCTGCTGTGTGGAACATCCTTGGGTGCCAACTACCCCTCCTGTTACCTCCAGTAAGTCCCACACAGCGGGACTGCTAAGAGGACTTCAGAGCCCACCCCCCCTTTCTCCACCACTCTGCAAATGTATCTCCTGGCGCACTACTGGTTGGGAGATGAAGTCCACTTTACTGCTGAGGGGCCTTGTAAGCCAAGAAGCCCTCCCGGTACTTTCTGTAAGTCCTACACAGGGGGTTCCTGAGAGTTGGTCGGAGGCTAGACCCCTTTCTCCACCATTCTGAAATGGTGACTACTACTTAAAAACCATAGATATTCAATACTAATGGTTACAGGGACGTTAGAGTTAGGAATTAGCATTTAAAATATCTTAGAAATAAACTGAAGGGGGCGTGGTCTGGCCACGCAGGAAGATGGCCGCCTGCTAGAAGAGCTCCGCCGAGGGACGGACCCCTGACGAGCTTCTCCGACTTACCTGCTCGAGTGGGTTGTCTCTGGCGATGGCAGGGCTCCGGAGTTCATGAGGGTTGCTGCGGTAGTCTTCTTTCCCGGCTAGCGGCTCTGGCTTCCATTGTAGCGGAGTCACGGTGAGGCGGCCGACTTCAGCTGTGTACGCCTCGGCATTCGCGCGCTCCTGTGGCCGCGCCTCTCCTCAGCTAAGGCGGCGCTTGAGCTACTATAGGACCGCGCCTCCTCAGCTTCAAGGCCGCGCCTCCTCGGACGGTGGGGGCTCGCTTCATAACTGCTGCAGGCTGCCTTTCTGTGGGTTTTTCAATGCCCATGTTCACAGTAAGCACCGCCCTCCTGAGGCTCCTTTCACGCTAGTTTTCCTTCACCAGTTGCCAGTAATGCTATTTATTTGGAATAGGCACCACAACAGAAATGAAGGGACAGCTGAAAGACTGACATAATTGTTATTCCATTGAAGCGTATCTACTTCATTAAATGTGCACATGTGCCCAGCGGTCATATCAGTACTGGCAGAGTTAAAATTGCCTGAATTATTACTTCTACTATTTACATTGCAAGCGGAAGCAAACTGTGACTATCATTTGAAGGGGCAAAACATAACGGTACTGTCAGATTCACATGCAGTAGTACTGGCCCACTTTTCCCTTTGACTTCCACCAACTGGTTTTGGCATTTTTGCGTAGCTGCTTTATGGGCCATAAGTGACATTTGTGTCAGATTGACTTGACCTTCTCAGTTTTTTCATTTCTATTGCATGTCTTCTCTTTAGTGTGTTGATGACATGATCGCACAACATACGTTTATGTTCATGCAGGTTTTTTAAAATTTCGCAGGAAGGCTCATTAGTCCTGTTCCCATTTTTCATATTTCAGCCTGTTCTCTCATTATGCCTTCAAGAACTTTATGACTTTTATCCACAGTCATAGCTTCCTGTACCACTACTACAAGCTCATGTTATTCTGTGTGGTATTCCTGAGTGTATGATATTTATACTCTCTCATATGATACCTCCTTATTTGAGAAGCACTTTGTCTTCAGATTCTATGTGTCCTTTCTCAATATGTATAATTACTCTCTCACCGTTACATTGCTCATTTATTGCTGTACCCTTTAACGGTGTTTATATGTTTTGTTTCTGAGGTAATTTTGCCATTAATTGTATGCTGTTCATGTTGGTCATTTACTGAATGCTCACATTTTATTGCCTCCTTGTTACTAAATGCATCTCTGGTTTCATCATTGCCTCATACTATATTTCCTCTATTCGCTACTGTAGACCGCCACTACCACGGTGTGCGGCAATGTCTAATAATAAGAATGGTGGTCGGGGGCCTAAACAAACTCTTTTCACTGAAGTGGTTAAACATCCCTCTACTTCAACAGTTAAAGGCAATGGCTCTACGTCACCTCCTTCATTGCCTCAGAGCGGCAAATCGCTATCTGACACTATGGACCGCATTTTACAAGAACTATCTGGGATTAACTGACGGCTGGAGGGTCTGGATATTGCCATGAGTTCACTGACTACAGAAACGAAGTCTATTAGAGCAGAACTCACTACTTTTCACACACGGATTGACGTCATTGACTCTAAAATAATGGATATAGAAGGTCGGCTGGATTCTGTTCAGGGTTCGGATCAGGACCTACTCTTTCTCCACAGTAAGATCATCGATTTGGAAGATCGCAGTCGTAGAGACAACATCCATTTTTTTGGTTTTCCAGAAAATATTGAAAAACAAGATATGAAGTCCTTTCTTTGTGATGCTCTTCACACTTTGACTGGTATTTCTTTTACTCCTCCTCTTGAGCTCCAACATGCTCATCGACTGGGTCCACCACGTTCCGGGCCTTCTGCAAGACCCAGACCAATTATTGCTTGTTTTCTTCAGCATGAGCAAACCAGACAGATTTTATCAATGGCCCGTACACGTGGCCCCTTTCTGTTTCAAGGTCATACCATCCATATGGCTGCAGACTTCTCTAAAGAAACAAATGAACGGCGGAAGGCGTTTCTTTCCATGAGGCTGCAGTTACGTCAAATGGACATCAAGTATGGCGTATTTGAGCCTGCACGTTTTCGAATTACCAGGAATGGAGCGTCCAGACACTTTTATGATCCTGCACTTCTACAGCAGTTTCTGGACGATATCAAGTCCGATGATATGGAAACCCAGTCTTCTTCGCATGCCCAACCTTCTCAGTCCAAGTCCTCATCTACGAATATACCTACGTCTCATTTGTATACCTCCCCTGACTCTAGACAACGTGGAAGAGATCCCACTCGCCTGCCTCGCTCTCAAGATGACAGGTAATCGGCTCTACACTCTGTCTCCTCTCTTACTAACACGCAGCATAGAGACAAGTCTATATCGCCTCTTAAGATGTCTTCCGATGCTGATTGAAGGCTTATAGCAGTGCTTGTTGTTCATCATGTTCTTGCTACCTGCTTCGCTCATTGCGACTTTAATGCATGGTATCATAAGGTTGCTTCTACTTCGTGTATTTCTATGTTGCTTCATGCTCTACTGTTTTTCTCTAATCGCTACTAATATTTGATTTTCAGTTTTGAAGTTATTTCATCACTTTTAAGTTTGGCTTAATATGTATTATAAGGTTATTATCTTTATCACATTTATTACCTGTTTTGCTTCGAGTGTCTTTCCTCATTTTCTTTTATTTCTCTTCTATTGTATGACTCTCTGGTTTTTCCTCCTCTTCCTCTACCTACTATTTCTCTATCTCTTTTTATGTGATATTGTTGGTTTGGTTCCCCCTCATACTTTTTCTTTTGTATTTCCCTCACTCTATTTTTCATAATCTCTTTTGTGGTATATCATGTTTTTTATTTAGGCAGCTGTGTTTTCTCTGTCTCCTATCCTATTTTTTTCGTCTCGGTTGAATTCTATTGTCGCGTTTCTTTTTGTGATGTGATCATTTTGGTTCTCTGTTTCGTCTTATGGTCTATGTCTCCTTGTTCTTCTATGGTTATGCACTGGCAGTCCCTTTTCCAATGCATTATTTTCCCTATCATGTTGTGCTTGCTGCTCCACGTCATTTTTTATTTCCTTCATTGGACATCCTGCTTTGGATGGTTACATGTATTTTTTAACATGAGTTCTGATATTTCCTCATGCTTATACTCTCATGCATTATCACTTATGCTTCCTATATCTTTTCTTTCCACTCTTCTTTATAATGGCGTGGATCTCTCTTCCTCTCATTTACCATTCATATTTATTTCACTCTATCTTTCACACCTCTTTTATTATCTACTATGATACTATGTTTCCTTTTATTTCATTTCCCTTGCTTCAGTTATCATAATTCTACTGATTCTTTCTACTTTACTGATTATGATACGATCCACTGCTCTTTCTCGCACTTTTTCTTTTTTGTATCTTGTCTTCCTTTTGCTTCATCCTTCTTGCTTTTATTCACTTTTCTCATGTTCTTCTCATGTAATCTTTAGGTTGCAGGGGGTTTTGATGTCTTGGTTACTCTTCTTATTACATTTCGTGACAGTCTCTTGTGGGGACGAAAAGGTGTTGGTTCCAATTTTGATGATAATATTTTATTCTATTGTGCTTTGTGTATCTCATGTTACCATTTATCCTCTAGATCCCCACTCTTCTTTGCTCGAAGGGGGTCCGGCCTCCCTTGGCGTTGCTCTAGGTGCACCCAGACCCGCAGTTAACAGTCCAGGTTCATTTCTCTTCTACTTTTCTTACTCACTTTTCTTTTCCCGTCTTTCCTTCTCCTTCTCCCTAATCCCTTTTTCTAACCTATATATACTCATTTGTTTTCGGTTTCCCAGAGTAGCATTTCTCTTCTTTTCTATCACTGCTTTTCCTCACTTCTTGTTCACTCAATCCTATTATCATGCCTTCTATCCATCCGTTATCTGTGGTTTCTTGGAATGTTCATGGCCTCACCCATTACATAAAACGTAAGAAAGTTCTTTCCTATTTACATTCTAAGCATGTGGACGTTGCTCTATTGCAGGAGACTCATTTGGACGATATTGAGTCTAGTAAGCTCAGCAGGGACTGGGTTGGTAAAGTCATCCATAGTTCAGTCTCTAAACCTGATCCCACCAATCCTAACCCTATTCATAATTGCGGAGTAGCCATCCTTTTTCAGAAGTCACTTCCTTTCACGATTTTAAAGTCATGGTCTGATCCGGAAGGTCGGTATGTTTTTGTTAAATTGAAGCCTGGCAATTCCTTCATTAGTCTTGGTTCTGTATACGCTCCGCTCGGTTCCAAAAAGCAATTTTTTCTTCGACTTAATCGTCTTCTTACGGAAATAAATGCTTCTCAATTTCTCATTGGTGGTGATTGGAATTTGGCACCGGATCCTGCTCTTGACAGAACAGGTTGCATTGACACTCTCAACGCTTCGGACAGAGCCATCTTCGGTGACATTCTTGCTGACACTGGTCTTGATGCCCACTGGAGACTAAGTCACCCACAGGATAAAGAATACACGTTTTTTTCTTCTACTCACGGTACGTTTTCGCGCCTTGACTACTTTCTTCTTTCGCAACATTCAGTCCGATTGGTTACTGATTCCAAGATTTTAGAAGCAGCTATATCTGATCATTCTCCTGTTCTTTTGTCTTTAGATTTGGGTCTTATCAGTCCGGGGCGCAAATCGTGGCGTTTGAATATCAACAACTATAAAACGCCAGCGGGTAAACTTCTTTTGCAATCCCACTTGCGTGATTATCTTCTCAATAATGAAGATTCGGTTTCCTCTAAACGAATGGTGTGGGCAGCTGCTAAGGCAACTATTAGAGGTCAACTTATGCGGGACGCTGCTCTTTACAATAAAAAGAACGCTGCCAAGCAAATTGATCTGGAAAAGGATATTCGCCGACTCTCTCAATTATATATTTTGAAACCAACTCTCCAAAACCGAAAGTTATTGGAACAGGTGCGTATGTCCCTCAATACTCTTTTTACTTCTAAGGCGGAATATGCCTTACAAAAGATGAAAGGCCGTCATATGAACAAGGGGAGAAAGCTGGTCGGTTGTTGGCTGCGCAGTTGCGGCAACGAGAGGCCGCTATGGCGATTCCAGCAATCAAATCGAGTGGTGGTGATATCCTTACTCGCCCACAAGAGATAGTTGAGGAATTCGCCTCATTTTATAGATCTCTCTACTCCCCAAGCACTCAGATAGATACGCTAGTGATGTCTAAATTTCAAGATGAAGTACATCTTCCGCGGCTCTCCGATGATGGCAAGGCTCTACTTGAGGGAACTATCACGAAAGAGGAAATTTCCTCAGCTGTATCTGCCTTATCGTATCATAAAGCTCCGGGAGATGATGGTTTTCCCCCTGAATTTTTTAAATGGACTGGTCAGAGTATGCTTGATACTCTCCATGCTGCCTTTGGGGAAGCCGTGGAGGAGTCTTCCCTTGGTTCTATCTCTAACAAAGCCATCATAGCGGTTTTGCCAAAACCAGGCAAGGATCCTCTATTGTGTGGTAGTTATCGTCCTATATCTCTCTTAACCGCTACCGCGCTATCGGGTTTTCCCGCTGTGCGCTGATTTTTGAAAAACGCGCGGTTTGTGACAAAGCCAGCTCGTCATCCGCGTAGCGTAGGTAACGCCCATGACGAGCTGGCTTTGTCATCAGCGCGGAAGGGGTTAAATTCTGATGTTAAGATTCTTGCCAGCATTCTCGCATCACGACTCCACAAGGTTTTACCTTCTTTAATTCCTAACTCCCAAGTAGGTTTTGTTCCCGGACGTTCCTCCCGAAATCACTTACGTACTCTCTCACATGCATTATGGTCCGCTAAGCATCTTGCCGATGATGCCTTACTTCTTTCTTTGGATGCTGAAAAAGCATTTGACCGCATCGAGTGGGAATACCTTTTTACCATAATGCAAAGATTTGGATTAGGCGATCAGTTCATAGCTAAAGTACGACTACTTTATGATAGCCCATCTGCTCAAGTTAACTGTGGAGGTTTTCTCTCTACTCCATGTCCTATCCGGCGGGGTACCCGTCAAGGTTGTCCACTCTCCCCTCTTCTATTCCTTTTGGCTATGGAACCTCTGGCTGCTGCAATTCGTCAATCGGCTGCTGTGGTGGGCGTTCCTCTTCCAATTGGTCATTCAAAAATCTATTTATATGCGGATGATATTCTTCTCACACTTACTGATCTTCCCCGCTCTCTCCCTGCTCTCCTCCGTGTCATTGATGATTTTTCTTCTTTCTCTGGCTATAAGATAAACTCCGATAAGAGCGAAGCCTTACCTATGTCCATTGGTACTACAAAGGATGCAATCTCTGGTTTTCCATTTCATTGGCAGCCTTCTCGGCGTAAATACTTCGGGATACTCCTCAATAGGGGATTGGATAACGTTGTCACGGAGAATTTAACTCCTTTAATTGCGCAAATGCAAAGAGACTTCGATAAATGGAAGGCCCTGGGTTTATCTCTTTGGGGACGGGTTCAGGCGATTAAGATGGTCACCTTACCACGTTTTCTTTATGTTCTGGGTATGCTCCCTTTGACTATTCCTCTGGCTACTCTTCGGTCCATTGATTCAAAAATTAAACTTTTTATATGGGATACAGCTAAACCACGTCTCACCTTAGCCAAATTAAAATCCCATCAATTGCAGGGAGGTTTGGGTCTTCCCTCTATCGAGCATTACTCCCTTGCCCTTCATCTTTCCCATCTTTCTTTCTTATTACCTAAGTCTAAAGACATTCCTCAATGGGTTCCACTTGAACGCCATTTATTGGCTTCTGGCCCTGGTTTGTCCCTTTTATATGGCAAGGGTTCCAGCTCTCCTGACCCCAAAAATCCTATATTATCTGCTATGTATAAGTCCTGGCAAAGAAGTCATCGTATCCTTAAATCTAACTCGCGGCTCCATTTTGATGCTCCTATATGGTCTAACTCGGCTATTCGGGTTTGAGGTTGCACTGTGTCCTGGCCTCTGTGGCAGGAAGCTGGTATTCATTCTCTGGAACAACTGTTCCATGGTGATAATTTTAAATCCTTTTCCCAATTCAGTGAGGAATTCCATCTGCCGCCCACACAATCCTGTAAATATTCTCATCTTCAACAAGCTATCACAAAACATCTAGGTTCCCCACCTGAGCTGTTGTCCGTTTCTCCTATTTTATCTTATCTGAATTTATGGGGAACTTTTAAGGGTGTCACCTCTGGTCTTTATAAGACTTTCCTACATCCTCTATTTTCGCAACCCCTTTCAAAAGCTCTTCAATTGAAATGGCAATCACGCCTATCTGTGACATGCTCAGATACTCAGTGGGATCTCATTTTGGAAGGATTACATAAGGGTGTTCGAGAAGCTCGCCTTAAATTTTGTATTTTTAAAATTCTCCATGAATGGCACTGGTCTCCGGTCAAATTACATCATGCTAAGTTACTTTCGCATTCTCTGTGTTGGAGATGTTCTGCTTACGGTTGTGATATAACGCACATTATCTGTGAGTGCCCTTGTACTAGATCATTTTGGCTTTTTGTACGAAAGACTTTGGCTCATTCTATGTCATTGCCTTTACCCTTGCAAATATAATTTTACATGACTTTCGTGGCCTTTCAAAGTTTACTAAGCCACAGACCGGTCTCCTCCATACTGCTCTAGCCACGGCAAAAATGTGTATATTGCGTCATTGGAAGTCTTCATTATCTCCTTCTCAGGAGGAGTGGTTGGTGGCAATGATACAAACAGCTTCTTACGAACGTATAATCTATAATTTGCAGGATCAGGCTTCCATCTTTCTCCAAGTTTGGTCCCCATTTCTGGAAACCACAGTGGATAATGACTTTGTCTCTACTTCTTCTTCTTCTACGGCTACTCTTCCTTCTTAATTCCATCTTCTTCGTAACATGCTCACTCCCTTTTACTCCTCTCTTTTACCCTTCTTTTCATTCTTCTTGCTTCCATATCTCTTCACAATTAGTTTGTTACTCTGGGGTTCCTTTTCTTTTTCTTTCTCTTTTTCCTTCCTTTTTCTTCTTTCTTCTCTTCTCTTTTTTACCCCTATTTTTGCCCTATGAATTCTAGAGGATTTGTTGTTTTATGCCTCCTTTGTTATATTTTATGAGTTGTTTCCTCATTTATGCTGTATTTCATTTTTTCCTCTGCATATGTATTTGCATTTGTGATTTGTCTAAAATTCTCTTAATAAATAGTTTCAACACCAGAAATAAACTGAAAAAACCAAAGGTTATAAGGACGTTATAGTTAGGAATTAACATTAAAAGAACCATAGAAATTTGCTGAAAAAACAAAGGTTACAGGGATGTTTTAATTAGGTTCAGATTTCATTCGTGCAAAACCAGTGAAATTCCGCAGTTATAATTAGTGAGCTAACTATTAATTGCGCCCCCGCAATGCACTGCTTATGACCTCGCATATTACACCACTCATGGCATGGTCAGTGACATCACTGATGACATCAGTGATTACATCACTGATGACATCATCCACAGAATCTGACGCACCCACTCACACCCCAAATAACCTTTCATACACCCACTCCAACTTCCACACTACCATTCTTAAACCCATCCCCACACCCATACCAGTACTTACACACCCATCTCACTGATTTATAGGTATAAACACACATCCACTCGCTCACCCATGCACTCACTCACTAATGCAGCCACTGACATATCCACTAATATAACCATCCAGCCACTGACACACTGTCAGTCACCAATAGAACTACTTACATACCTACTCACTCACCCATAGAGCCAATCACACAGCCCCTAGCTCACCCATAGTTACACAAACAGCCGCTCACTTACTCATACAGATACTAACATATATTCACTCACCTATAGTCACTGACACGAGCACACACTCACCCATACAGCTACTCTCACAATCACTCACTCACCCATACAGTCACTCATATACTCCAAAACTCACCTATACTGCCTTTCACATATACAGTTACTCACCTATATACCACTGATCCATCCACTCACTCACTCACCGACATACCCATACACATACTCAGACACCCATACAGACCCTCACACACGCACTAACCCGTACTGCCACCAACTCACCCCCTCACTAACCCATACAGGCAGTCGCACTCCCCCTCATCCATCCATACAGACCCTCAGACACCCATACAGGTACTCAGACAAACAATCACTCACCCACACTGCCACTCAAATACCCACTCACAACTCAGCATCTGACACACTGATACAGAAATTCACACAACCAATCACTCACCCATACATTCACTGAGACATGTAATCACTCAATTATACAGTCAGCAACACACCTACTGAATCATCCATACAGGCACTTATACACCCACTGATTCACCAATACACCTTGGTGTGTGTGTGTGTGTGTGTGTGTGTATGTATACATACAGGGCTCTACAAATCCATTCGCCTGCTCGCATTTGCGAGGGAGAATGGATGAGGACGAGTTATTTTTAGGTCCTACTCGCCCTTTCTGGCGAGTAGGAAGACAAACTAACTTTTGTCCTCCGTCATTGAAAAAGGAGCAAAAGTGACAAGATAAGATTTAAAGGCATTTTTATTGCTCACAAAGGGACTGAGCAATAAAGATACATTTAAATCTTGTTAACTTGTCACTTTTGCTCCGTTTTCAGAGACAGAGGTCAAGTAGATTGCAGTTGGGTCGAGGGGATTTTCCAAGTTACTAGACCTGCAGGACTATTAAAATTCTTATCAGATTTGTCGAGTATATATATATATATATATATATATATATATATATATATATATATATATATATATATATCGCGTCTCACACAACGCTCCAAACGGTCGCGTCTTGCACTCCAGTTCGGCAAAATCACCAGTCAATTACTCCAGCTTGTCGTATATCATATACTATTTTATTCCAGCATAATACATGGTGCAATGGAAACCAGCCCAACGCGTTTCACCGAGGGTTCGGCTTGATCACGGGTGAATAGTGTTTGTTCAAACAGAAATTAAATAAAGTTTAACACACCACTTCCTTGTGTAAAAATCAACAAAGGACTACAACCTTGGAATATCGCGGCCATGTTGGAGCGGTAAACTCGCTCCCAAATATTGCAGTGCCAAACTTGTAATTCCGCAAGTGCGTAAATTATAGCATCTAATCTCTAACGGTATTGTAAGCATACCCAGTATTATCAAATTAATGATATTAAACCCCAGTGGGTCAAGCAAGATTATTAATGAGAACCTACATTGCGGTATTGAAATTAACATTGCAAACAATTACCATCCAAATTAGATGAACCATCCATAGGCACTATGTCTAAATGTCATTGTATACCAGAAAATACTAGAACTCAACAAAATATACATTTCATCTGTAACCCAAGTGGGAAAATAGTTCACATTAGGTGTAAGAAGAGTCACAATGTAATCTTCTTGGTGATCATATACAGGCCAACTGTAACACATTATGTTCATGCTTAGAAAGTACACGGGAAGACAAATTTACCACATTTCGTTGGTTCATTTTCCTTTCTTGTTTTTCTGACCCCGTGTTTCCACTCCCACTGGGGTTGCCTTTCCTTGGGCACCAGCCGCCCCTCCTTGTTTGGCGTTGGACGTGGTGATATTTTCTCCAGTTTTGCCTCTTCCTCTGCCTTGTCCTCGAAATCCCCTTCCTCTCCCCCTGCCTCGATCGATTTGCCAATTTTGTTGTTGTGCCGCCTGGGTCATCATGCGAAACTCCACCCAAAAATTTGAAGGCTTCACTTGATTTGTCAACTGTAGTACAAAGCTGTAAATACTCGCAGTCTTCTGTGTATGTTTTTAACGTAACTAAGATAACAGCACTATCATCACTTTATTAATTTTCACTTTTTTATTATTGTTTATCACTGATTTGGTTGAAATGAAGGCCATGGTTTGTCTACCAGTAATTTAGAACGCAATGTTGTGTTTTTTCACAGGTACTTGCCATCATGAAGAGGAAGAATTATATGAAATTTCTCACTTGAGAATTGAAATGATGTATATGATCACCAAGAAGATTACATTGTGACTCTTCTTACACCTAATGTGAACTATTTTCCCACTTGGGTTACAGATGAAATGTATATTTTGTTGAGTTCTAGTATTTTCTGGTATACAATGACATTTAGACATAGTGCCTATGGATGGTTCATCTAATTTGGATGGTAATTGTTTGCAATGTTAATTTCAATACCGCAATGTAGGTTCTCATTAATAATCTTGCTTGACCCACTGGGGTTTAATATCATTAATTTGATAATACTGGGTATGCTTACAATACCGTTAGAGATTAGATGCTATAATTTACGCACTTGCGGAATTACAAGTTTGGCACTGCAATATTTGGGAGCGAGTTTACCGCTCCAACATGGCCGCGATATTCCAAGGTTGTAGTCCTTTGTTGATTTTTACACAAGGAAGTGGTGTGTTAAACTTTATTTAATTTCTGTTTGAACAAACACTATTCACCCGTGATCAAGCCGAACCCTCGGTGAAACGCGTTGGGCTGGTTTCCATTGCACCATGTATTATGCTGGAATAAAATAGTATATGATATACGACAAGCTGGAGTAATTGACTGGTGATTTTGCCGAACTGGAGTGCAAGACGCGACCGTTTGGAGCGTTGTGTGAGACGCGATACTATTGGCAGGGAGTCCTCTGACCCTGTATTGCACCGCAGTCTAGGTGTCCCGGTTCTTTCGGAGGGAGTGAGGTGGATATATATATATATATATATATATTTCACTCAATCGTTTTAAAACACTCACAGTGACTAGATGATGTCATCAGTGATGTAATCAGTATGTCATCAGTGATGTCATTTGAGATGTCATCAATGATGGCACATAATATGTGAGGTCATAAGTAGTGCATTGTGGGGATGTGAGTTAGTTCGCACACTAACTTTACTGCAGAATTTTGGTGGTTTTGTACAAGTGAAATCTGAACCTAATTATAGCATCCCTGTAACCTTTGGTTTTTCATTGAATATATATATCTTTATAATATTTTCATAATATAAATATAGTTATAGTTATAACCTAGTTTCCATAGGAAAAGCGATATTTGTTTTGGCAATAACTTTAGCGCTGTTTGATAAACCTTTGGGAACTTCTCAAAATTAGTACACTATTCACTTCAGCAGCTGTGTTGGAAGTTTTGGGGCAATTCGTCAAGCAAGGGCCGAGAATAATTAAGGTTCCCAAAACACATGTGGCGCGTTTTAAGTTGGAGAAATAATTCCCCTTTAATCCTGAGGGACCCTGGGCGCCAACTAGCCCACCAGGTGCTTCCAGTAAGCGCCACTGCTCTGCATTGCAGAGAGGTGGTGCAGGCTGTGCCCTTTTTTACGCCTCTGCAATGGCGCTTACTGGACATACCTAGTGGGCTAATTTGCCCCTAGGGACCCTCAGGATTCAAGGGGACGTAATCTCCCAACTTAACAGTGGGGAAGGGAGAGGACGGGGCCTGAGGTGACGTGTGCTAACACGCCCTGTGGCGCGTTTTAAGTTGGGGAAATAATTCCCCTTAACTCCTGAGGGACCCTGGAGGCCAACTAGTCCACCAGGTGCTTCCAGTAAGCGCCACTGTGCTACGTTCCAGAGAGGTGGTCTAGGCCATGCCCCTTTTTACATCTCTCTGCAACGCAGCTCTGTGGCGCTTACTGGAGGTAACTAGTGGGCTAGTTGGACCCTAGGGACCCTCAGGAATCCAGGGGACTTAATCTTCCAACTTAAAACAGCCACAGGGCACGTTTACACAGGGGGGAAGGCAGGGGACAAAGCCTGAGGTGACTTGTGCAAACACGCCCTGTGGCGCATTTTAAGAGGTAGTTTTAATCCCCCTGCCCAATTATATACTAGGGGCTTACAGAGGAGGTCATGCTAATCACAGGGAGACCCCAACGCATAGTGTTCCCTAGTGTATGTATGTGTTTTCACTGTATTCTAAGTGTCTTTTAACATAGCACTGGCTCTAGGACTGGTTAGTCAGAGTCAGTTACCACCAGTACCCGTCTAAAAAAGTTGAGGGTACAGGATGATTTTGCAACAAGGTTTCTTTCTGCTCTTCTGTTTGTTCTTTCTGCATGTTTTCCTTCTTCCTGCACTTTTCTTTCTCTTTGTTGACTTCTGTTGCTTCTTTCTGCATTTCTTTTTTTTCTTTCTGTGCGTTTTTTCTTGTTTCTTCATATGTCCTATCTCTGTAGGCATAGCTAGAAATTAGCATTTAAAAAACCTTTGAAATTCACTGGAAAAAAACATAGGTTTCAGGCACGTTATAGTTAGGAATTAGCATTTAAAAAAACCTTAGAAATTCACTGAAAAAACCATAGGTTTCAGGAGCGTTATAGTTAGCTGGACATTTCACTCGCACAAAACCATTGAAATTCCCCCGTTATCGTTAGTTCAGCTAACTATAACTCGCGCACGCGCAATGTACTGCTAATGACATCACATATTACATCACTCATGACATGGTCAGTAACATCACTCATGACATCACTGATGACATCTCAAATGACATCACTGATGATATCATCCTTGTAATAGAGTGGCAGACCTCCTCTCACCCTAATATAACCTTTGATACACACATTCAAAAATAGAAACTACAATTTTCCAAAAAATGGACATACCAATACCAGTTACAACAACCAATTCAGTAATTCCAAGATCAACATACACATCCACTCATTCACCAACAGTCCTATATAATCACTCCTACATGTACTCACTCATCATATGTACTCATACACCAATACATCCTTTTACACACCCTCACTCGTTCATAGAGTTTCTCACACAGTCACTCATGCTAATAAAGAATCAAACATCCATTTACTTGCATATACAGTTATAAACACACCACTACACTTACTTCTACAGAAACGTACACATACTTACTCTCTTAAACAATGACTTATAGAAACACATACTTATTTATACAGGAACTCTTCCAATCTCTCACTCTCACATATACTCACTTATATACACCAATACTCACATATACTAGTTTAAAACATATGTAGTTACTCATAAATACACTATTGAGACAGTCATTCACCCACTAACACAGCCATACACACCCTCATCCACCCATACACAAACAGTGAGTCACTCATTCATGCATCTATGTGCTAAGTAATACCCCCCACCGAACCATACACACTCATACTGATACTCAAAAAACCAACTAATAACCCATAGACACTCATGTAGCTACTCACCAACCCATGCAGCCACTTTACATATTTAAACATTACGCGCTAACCCATGCATTCACTAAGAAACACTCAATCAGTCAGTTATACAATCAATTTTACAAAAAAAACCATCCATTTAGACAATTATTTACCCATTTATTCTTCCATCGACCTTGAGAAATATATATATATATATATATATATATATATATTATTTGATTTTCTGAAAGACACACATTCACTGGATGATGTCATCAGTGATGTCATTTGAGATGTCATCAGTGATGTCACTGACCATGTCATGAGTGATGTAAATTGTGACGTCATCAGCAGTGCATTGCCGGCGCGCAAGTTATAGTTAGCTGAACTAACTATAACGGGGAACTTCAATGGTTTTGTATGAGTGAAATGTCCAACCAACTATAACGCCCCTGAAACCTATGGTTTTTTCAGTGTGTGTGTGTATATATATATATATATATATATATATATATATATATATATATATCTATATATATATATCTATATATATATATATATATATATATATATATGTATATATATATATATATACACACACACACTCACACACCCACTCTGACAACCATACAGACGCTTTCACATCCATTGCGACACCCAGACACTCTCACATCCAGTCACACACTCAGTCAGATGCTCTTGCACCCACTGTGACACCCAGACAGACACTCCCACATCCACTCTGAAACACATACAAACACTCGCACATCCAGTGAGACAGACACTCTCACACCAACTCTGAGGCCCATACAGACACTCTCCCGCTCACTCACACCAATACTGTCACACCCACTCACACTGACAGACACTCACACCCTTTCTGACACCCATACACGCTCACATCCATTCCCACAGACAGACTCTCACACTCCCAGAGATACTCTCAATCCTACTCTGACGCCCATACAAACTTGCTCATACCCACTGACACACACAGACAGACACTCCCACACCCACTGTAATGCCCACAGTTGCTAAGGAAACTGAGCTAAAGCAGTGTGAGGGAAGGGTTCTGAAGAGACTGTACTTTCAAACGTAAAATTAGAATGGTTTAGAAACTTAAAGTAGTATAATGTTAAAGGGTTTAACGACTCCAGCATAGATTCATGAAACCACAGCGAAGTTACACAGGGCAGGCGCACTGAGCATCGTGGAGGATTAGCAGATTCTTGAGAAAAAAAATTGGGCTTCTTCATAGGGAACATGGAAAGGGTTAAAGAAATACTGACCATTTAGAAGTGGCATAACAAAAAAAGATGAAAGGAAGCCAGTGATTTGTTAACTAGGGCAGACTAAGTAAGAGCACATGGTGAGGGGGAACCAATTTACCTGCTTTTCTACTGAGAGAGGAGGCGGTTTGAAGGAGTTCTGACTGGAGAGTTCAAATGAAAAAACAGATGTTACCAGACATTGAAATAAAACAGAGAACAGCACATAGCTTTAACGGGTTTGTTAATTAAGTTGTGGAATATAAATGTATATTTAGAAAAAATAGTGAGTGTATGTAAGCTGCAAAAAAATGTATAGCTTCTAGAAAGTACACTAGAAGGGAAAATAGAAGGATGCTTAGCTGAGAACATAACTAGAAATACAGTGAGCAAGAAAGGAGCGAGAGGAATTGGCTTACTGAATGTATATTACCTTTATTATGACATTATATATGAATGTGTTTGAAATTAGATGTAGGTGTTTTCTTATAGTATGGAATTTAGCAATATGTTATTTGAACATGTTCATACAGTCAGGCAGACACTTACAGACCCAGTTACACTATCACAAAAGCACATGTACCCATCACTCATATAGCCAGGCAGTGACTGCCACAGTCACTTACAAAAGCACAAATGTACCCATCACTCATATAGCCAGGCAGTGACTGCCACAGTCACTCAAACACCCATAAGACCATTCACACACCCATTTAATCACCTGTACGTCCACATTTGAGTACTAGTTTGCCCAAACAGTCTGGGAGGACATCCGCAGAATGAAATGTGCACTGCAGGAAGAGTTTTAAGAGGAATACTTCAGCACTCGTGAGAAGGAAGAACCATGATTGTAGTCGACCTTCGAATCAGGGCTCCTAAGGGTACTGGCTCTGAGAAGGGGGGAAAGGAGTAGAGAAATTACATGGCACAGTTTCAAGAGGAGAGAGGGGATCCCTTAGAGAGAGAGTTCCCTCCTGGATTTAAGGCAGAAAGAAGTGTCTCCTCCAAAACACAGTGCCCTGATGAGTTCAAGGACATATTTCTTTCTGGAATTGTTTTTAAATGCTTCATCAAAAAGATTTCCATATTAAGGATAATGTTACTTATCCACTAAGCATCTGTTCTTGGCATGTAGAGCTGTAGATTCACATGCTTTGCATACTCCTGCCATCTAGTGTTGGGTCCAAATGTGTGGTAGTTGTTTTTCTTTGAAGAAGTCTTTCCAGTCACAAAGTAAGGTGACTCCTCCTTTCGGTGATAGTGCTCATGGGCATCAACTCCATTGTTAGATTGTTTTTCCGCAGAGGGTGAGAACTGAGTTGGTAAGTGTAGAATAGAGATGTCCATGCATATGTATATAAACTATAAACTGCAACTACAGGAGACCAGGGAGGTGGGTGGAGGCATGTGAATCTATAGCTCTACATGCCAAGAACAGATGCTTACTGGGTAAGTAACATTATCCGTTCAAGGCATGTGAGCTGTAGATCCATGCTTTGCATAGACTATACAGCAGTATACTCCCAAAGCGGTGGCTAACCTGTAATTGTCTGAAACAGTGTTTTAAGTGCTGCTTGGCCTACATTAGCTTGTTGCCTCGCTAACACATCTACAAAATAATGTTTGGTGAATGTGTGAGGTGTAGATCAAGTTGCGGCCTTACAGATGTCAGCTCGGGGAATATTCCCTAAGAAGACCATAGTAGCACCTATTTCCGAGTGGAATGCACTCCAGAGGGTAATAGCAACGTTCTTTTTGGATTCTGATAACATGTCTGGATACATGTTACGATCCATCTTGCAATGCCTGATTTAGATACGGGATTACCTTTGTGTGATGGAGAAAAAGCAATAAAAACTTGATTTGTTTTGCAAAATTCTTTTGTTCTTTCAATGTAATATGGTAGAATTCTTCTAACAAAAAGCGTGTGTCGAGCTCGTTCTGCTACAGAATCAGGTTGAGGATAGAACACAGGTAACTCAACCGATTGATATGAAAGGCAGAAACTATTTTAGAGAGAAATTTAGGATTGGTGCGAAGAACCACATTGTCTCTATAAAGCTAAAAGAAAGGCTCTTGTCTAGTTAATACCTGGACTTCACCAACTCTCCTCAGGGAAGTCATTGTGGTAGGAAAGCATCCTTCCATGAGTACAACTGTAATTGGCACCTATGCATTGGTTCAAATGGTGGACCTATTAGCCTTGTAAGGACTATGTTTAGGTTCCACACTGGTGCAGGTGGGACTCTTGGTGATATGACTTTTTAACCCTTCAATAAATGCTTTAATCACTGGTACTCTGAGTAGAGATAATAGTTGTCTGTTTTGTAAGTATGCAGCTACTGCGGCTAGATATAAGCGAATGGATGTGTATGCTAGTCCAGATTGCTGTAAATATCACAGGTAACAGATGATGTTCTCTACAGAAGCTTCAAGAGGATTGAAATTGTTATTGTTACCAGGGCCGGCCTAAGGCATGTGCAAGCTATGCACCTGCACAGGGCCGCCAAACCCCAGGGGCCCCCACGCCAATATATATCCTTAGATACATATTTGCGTGGCGGCCCCTGGCAGTGATTTGGCGGCCTCGGGCCCCCTACCTACATTCCCTGCTCAGGGCCTCCGTGAGCCTAGAGCCGGCCCTGTTGTTACAATAGAAAACAAACCGCTTGCAATTTGCTGCATAACATGGTCCAGTAGTAGGCTTTCTAGCTTCTTTTTAGGATATTCATACAGTCTGGTGGTAAGTGTAAATAACCAAACTCTATGACTTCAAGAGCCTGATCGCCATGTTTAGTACTTTGGGATTTGAATTGCTGATTTCTCCATGGCTCTGAGTGAGGAGACTGGAGGTGATATGCAGCTTTTGGTGTGGAACTACTAACAGCTCCAAAAGGGTTCTGAACCAGGGTTGACGTGCCCATGTTGGAGCTATGAGAATTAGAATGAGGGATGTTTGCCTGAGCTTCCGAACTACCAGTGGAATGAGAGGGAGATTCGGAAAAGCATTGGCAAATATCCCTGAGCAGCTCATCCATAGGGTAATGCTTTTGGAGAGCGGGTGTGGGAACCTGGAGGCGAAGCTTGGGCATTTTGCGTTTTTTGCTGTAGCGAACAGGTCTATTTGAGAAAATTCACATTCTTGAAAGTAGGGGAGCGGATCCTGAGGATAAAGTTCCCACTTTGGGATTTTATGCTTCTGTCTGCTGAGAAGGTCTGCAATCTGATTGTTTACTCCTGGAAGGTGCTGTGCCAAGAGAGAAATCTTGTGGTGTATAGCCCATTTCCAAATGGCTTGTGCTAGGCGTGACAGTAGGAGAGATTGTTCCCCCCCTGTTTTTGTACATAGTGCATAGTACATAGCTATCATGTTGTCTGTGTGGACTAGGAGAGCTTTGCCTACTAGGCGAGTTTAAAAGGCTTTGAGTGCTAGAAACACTGCTAGTAGCTCTAGATGATTTATATGGAGATGTTTGTGCTTTAGACTCCACACTCCTTGGATTGTGTGATCCTGTAAGTGAGCCCCCATCCATTGAGCGATGCGTCTGCTGTCAGCACTGTCTATGGAACAGGGTTGATGAAGGGCCACCCCTTGGATACATTTTGTGGGTTCCACCACTGCAGAGAGCGATGGGTGCGGCCGCCTACCAACACTAGATTGGTTAATCAACCCTGCGACTGGTTCCACTGACTAAGCACTCTTGAAGGGGACGCATGTGAAATCTTGCATGGGCTATGATAATGATGCAAGAAGCCAGCATTCCCAGCAGTGGCATGAAGACTCTGGCTGGTAATGAGTGGTTGGGCTGAAACTGAATGAGAAGACACTGAATACTGTGAATTCTGGTTGCATTGGGAGAGGCTAGAGCTTTTTGAGTGTCTATGGTGGCTCCCAAATAAGTTTGTGTTGGAAGGCTGCAGATAGGACTTCAGCACATTCACAGTAAACCCTAGTTTGGTGTAGTGAGTGAGTTGTTACTTGAGTGTGTTGGAGACAGTTTTGGTAAGTGCTGGCTTTAAAGAGCCAGTCGTACAGATAGGCGAAGACATGGACATGCTGTCTTCTCCGATGAGCTGCGACTGGAGTAGTGGTGACTCCAAACGGTAGTACTCTGAATTGGTAATGTGGACCTGCTATCACAAATCTGAGATATTTGCTATGACCGGAGTGAATTGGAATGTTAAAATATGCGTCCTGTAAGTCTAGAGTAGACTTAAAGTAGCCTTGTCGTAAAATTGGCAGCACCTGTTGAAGTGTCACCATGTGGAAATGTTTTGACAGTATGAGAGGTTCAGTTCTCTGAGGTTCAAACTAGGTCTTAACGAGAGTTCCTTTATGGGAATTAGAAAATACAGGGCGTAAACGTCCGACCCTTTATATTGTCATGGTACCGGCTCTATGGCTCCTTTTACTAAGAGAAACTGGGCTTCCTGTTTGGGGAGGTGCAAATGATCAGTAGACAATTTGTGAGAACGAAGTGGAATGTTTGGAGGATTGGTGGTAAGCTCCAGGCAATAACCATGTTGGATATATCCTAACACACATTTGTCTGTTATACATTACCAAATGGGGAGGAATTGTAGAAGACGTCCACTGGGTAGGTAAGTCACTGCCTGTTAGAGGAAGGGGAGTTACGGGGTGTGGAACCCTTTCCTCTACCCTGGCCGTTGTTTCCTCTATATCCTCCTCTAAAGAAACCTCTTGAGGAGGAAGGTTGATTGTTGCCTTTATAGGAGGAAAGATTGGTATCTGAGGACGTGGTCTTAGACCCCCCCATGATAAAAGGAGCGACAAAAGGAATTTGGATAAGGAGGAGACTGTAGAGCTCTCATAGACTTAGCTACTTCAGTGTCTTTTTAATTTTTTTCTAATGCCTGATCAACTTCAGGCCCGAAAAGATGCTCTTTATCAAACATGGTGTTTAAGATGAATTGCTGGAAATCCTTACCCAGGCGTGTCTCCTGAGTAACAGCCTAGTGTTAATCCCGCGAGCTGCAGTGTCGGCAGCATCTAAAGCACATCTAATAGAAGAATTGGAGATGAGCTTTCCTTCTTTTTTTTTTTTTTTGTCCTCATTTCACCTTAAGCATCTGCAATTTTCGCATAAGGACCCACTTCCAAACTGGGCGCCCTGGGTCCAAGCTCTTGCCTTCGGTTTTAGGCCGACCAGGCCAGCTTCTTTTGTGCGAGGCTTGGTGTAATCATTGGACCGTAGGGGGTTAAACCAACCTCATTTCTGTGCCCCAGCTATTTAATGGTACCCAAATATTCCCCTCCCCTTGGTCCAGTCTCGCCATACTCAATACTGCTCTCAGCCAGATCTCATAGTGCGGTGGCTCGGGGTCTTTCCACAACCTGCAGATCTCTCTGCGGGCCACTAATATCAAGCAGAGGAGTAAACCAGTCGATTTGTTAGACAGTTGATGAATAGGGTTATTTTCAATACCAAAAACAACTAAAGGCAAATTAAGATTAATCTTAACTTTAAAAAGTCCCTCCAGTGCCCTCTCAACGTTCTCCCAAAAGACCCTTAGATGTACACATTCAAAGAACATATGTAAATCGTCCGCCTCCACCAGACCACACCTCGGGCACTTCGGCGCTGAGTTTGGGGCAAACCTAGCAATCTTTTGTGGTGTGTAGTATAATCTGTTCACCACAAAGAAATGATTCCTCTTTAAAGAAGCTGACTTAACGTACTTATATAAATTATGAAGAGAAGAAAAAACAAATCAGCGGAGGCATTTTCCAGGGTTGATGAGTACCATACTATGTAGGGAGGAGGAAGATCTAGATCCTCTGCGTCGATTAAAGCCCTGTACCATAGCCCTACCTCCTTTTTTATAGGGTTTACATTTTGGAGTGTATTTTCGATCTCCCAGTTTCCACCTATAAGGCCACTCTCCGCAGCAAACCAGGAACATATTTGCAAATATTTTAAGCGGGAGAAGGAGTCCCCTATTTTTCCCCTCAGCACATCCCATGGATGAACTCCATCCGAAGATATCAAATCGGACCAGGTAGCAATTCCCGCCCTCCTAATCGGGATGGCCAAGATATCATTCAGACAGGTGGGAGCCCTGGGGAATCCCAGATAGGGGCAAAATCTGAATAATATCTTATTCCCCACTTCATTTTCAAATTTTGCCATACCCTGAGGGCTAATCTTATAACTTCTAATCGTACCTTTTTGAAAAATCTGGGAGCGCCAAATTTATATAAAAACCCAATACTGCCTCCCTCGAAGTAAACCATGGTATTCAAGATCTTCCCCCAATTAGAACCAGGAGGGCTAGATAGAAGGCAGCGAATATTTTTAAACTGAAAGGCCAGGGAGTAAAGAAAGACATCAGGGAGCGCAAGGCCTCCCTTAACTAGCCTTCGTTTTAACTTCTTCCAAGATAACCTGGAATTTTTGTAAAGCTCCCTATCTTGCTTTGGATTTTGGCCAAAAATTTTCCAGGAAAGTCAAGTGGGACAGCCCCAAACAGATAAGTCAATTTCGGCAGGATAACCATTTTAACTAGGTTTACCCTGCCGAAGATAGTAAGGGGGAGATTCTGCCATTTCAAGAAAAGATGATCAATTTCTTTAGACACTTTCTTCAGGTTTGTCATGGGGATGTCTTCTATATTATGAGTTATAGTGATCCCCAAATACCTAAACTCCCCACAGTGCCTCCCGGAATAACCTTCGACGCCCCAGCACATAATCTCAGTCTTGGCGGAATTAACCGAGTATCCAGAGTGCAGGCCAAACTCAACCAAGGTGTCCTCCACCCTTGGGAACACCTCTGCTGGATTGTTGGTATATACCAGCAGGTCATCGGTGTATAGGGCCAGCTTACATTTATAGTCATATACCTGAAATGGAGTGATCTGTTCGTCAAGTCTCAAGGCTTGGGCCAGGGGCTCAATATAGATATCAAACAACAGGGGTGAAATAGGACACCCCTGTCGTGTTCCCCTTTGAATGCTAAAACTCGATGTCAATAAGCCATTAAGAAGAATAACGGCGGTAGCCCCCTCATAACACCTAGTTATTGTATCAATAAACAATGGACCAAAGCCCATTACTTTTAAGGTCTCCCAGAGATACACCCAACTAACACGATCAAACGCCTTGGCGGCGTCATATGCAGCCACCGCCAAGGGTTCCGACCGCACCACCGCCAGATCAATACACCCAATTAATTGTAAAATTTGCTCCTGGATGTACCTTCCCGGCAGGAAGCCCTTTTGATCTTCATTAATCAATTGGGTAGCGACCCTCGCCAACCTCCCTGCCAGAATGCTAGTAAAGATCTTATACTCTGCATTCAGCAGGGAGATCGGTCTATACGAGTCGGCTCTGAGGGGGTCTTTTCCGGGCTTCAGAATTAGTACTATTATGGCTTCTTTCCATGAAGGAAGATGTTATAGTGCCTAGACTTAGAGAGCTGTTTAATTTCATCTATAGCCCTGAAGGCAGAATCCCCCCTTCATGGAAAGAAGCCATAATAGAGCTTTCCTTCTTGAACTAAATTGTGTGCTTTTGCTTTGTGCTCATCTGGGGCATATTGAAGCAATTGCTCCATTTCGTCCCAGTACGCTCTATCATACCTGGCTAAGAGGGCCTGGGTGGTGGCGATTCACCAATGATTAGTCGCCTGGGCAGCTACTCGTTTGCCAGAGGCGTCTATTAATTTTGATTCCTTGTCTGAAAGGAGGGAGGGGGGCATCCCTAGACGTTTGTGCATTAGCCAGTTTAGGCGCATTAGAGACAAGTAAGTCAAAGGGTAACTGTCCCTTAACCCTTTCGCACCTAGGCCTGTGCTAAGCTTTTTTTTGGCTATTTGGGGTAGTTCGCGTTGAGGCTCCTGTAACTTTTTGACCGCATAAGGTATCCACGCCAAATTTGCGTCCTTTTCTTCCAACATCATGGGGATTTTAAATGTACCCATGGTTTGTTGAGTCCCCTGGAGGGGACCCAGTAATTAGCCAAAATAGAGCGATTTTGTTTTTTTAAATGGGAAAAAAGTGCTGCAGATGAAAGTGGCTGGTATTTTTTCCTGCAAATGGCACCAACAAAGGGTTTGTGGTGCTGAAATCAATATCTTCCAAGCTTTCAGGGACAGACAGACTTTTATCAGAAAACCAAGATTTTTTACAAAGTGTTGGCATTTTACTGGGACATAGCCTATTTACTGTGCTTTCAACCTCCTTCCAGTTAATGGTAGAAATGGATATGGAAGCAATAATGGACCCTGGAAAGCTATACATTTCAGAAAAGTAGACAAAGTTCTGAATTCAGCAAGGGGTAATTTATGTAGATACTTACATTTTGTTTTAATAGAAACTAACAGTTGAAAATAGGAAAAATTGAAAATGAATTGAAAAAAACTGACATTTGAGCCAACGTTTTCATCTGTAACTTCTTCTAAGTATGAGAGATTTTTTAAAGCAATATACAGTTATACCCGCTGGACCAGGTTGTGGAGATATACAGGACTTGTAGGTTTACCAAGAACCCGAAGATCCCAGAGCCAATAACTGAGCAGTGTCTTGCAATGGTTTTTTATTGTGTACCAGGTATCTAGCAATTCCTTTGGGACAATATAAACAGTGAAAAACCGGTATGAAAGACACATATGTATTTCTGAAATGGGAACAGAATTAGTTTAGAAACAGTAGCAATTTCCACAACTCTGAAATTGTGGGTACCCATACTAGCATGTGAATTATAGGGGATTTTTCAAAGTGACTTCTTTTTTAAACATTGTCTAACATTTGGAAGGGAGAAATGCATAGAACGTCAATAGGTAATAACAGTTGCTCTACAATTCTGCATTCCTCAGTCTACCCATAACAATTGTACCTCACTTTTGACCCGGGCTCAGCGACCATCAAGGGAAACCCACAAAACCCACACATTCCAGAAAATTAGACACCCTGGGGAGTCCAATGAGGAATGGCTTACATGGTTCTCCCAACGTTTCCCTCCCCAGACTCCCCTGCAAACTTCATTGGGATGACTATTCTGGGCAGCCCCCACCCCTACATATAAAAAAGCCAGCATAATCGCTGGAGCCTAGTGGGATCACTGCTCCCCAGGGGGCAGATCAGGGGCTACTGCCCCCATCTGCCTCCTGGGAGGAGCAGAAAGACTGGCTTCTTTTTTGGCAGGTGGGGGTATAGGCATACCCATCCTGGGCAGCCCCACCCCTGAATTTAGATTTTTTTTAAATCCCTAGTGGCTAGTGGGCTTTCTGCCCCCCCCACCACCACTTTGAGCATAGGAAGAGTCTGACTGGATCTGGGTGTACTACCTAAAATTTCGAAAAATAAGTCTTCTAGTGATTTTTAATGTAGTTGTACCCCGTGATATTGTGCAGCTCCGGCAAGCAACTCTAAATATCCTACATTGTTGTCAGGAGGAGAAAATTTCGCAGGGTGAAGGTTTGGGTCATTATCTGTAGGTGGATCAATAGTGTAGTCTTTCCAGTATCTACAGGTAACTGAATATCCTAATCATCTCCCTCATCCTCATCAACATCATCATCATGCTGTGAAGGTAGAGAATTGTGTGTTGTGATGAGTAAATGTTTCAATACTGGAGAAGGTGGTAAAGGTGTAAGGAACGTGATAAAAGAAGAGAAGAAAGGTTAGTATTCACATGTTTCCTCTTTAAAGTAATCTTATATTGTATGTCCTCTGACTCAGGGTTGCGTTTAAGAGGCAGTTTGGAAAGAAGATGTCCTGTTTCAGGGTTGATGTAAAGTTCCTTTTGTTAAGGATTAATTTGGGTGGTGGTAAGTCGAGAATCGGATCCTGACGCTTCAAAGGAACATTTATCGGTATCGGCGCAGAGGACTTCGATGCTGGGATGGAAAGCCCTTTCAGAGTGGAAGGATTGGGCTCTGAAGCCGTTTCCGGAAGACTCGTCATAGGGTATCGGTGCCGAGCCTGGAGGCGGGGCGTCAGAAACATCATCTTGGTGCCAACCTTGGCCCAGAGGCAGAGGTGAGACTGAAGCCTTGTGCTTCGTTTGAGTTGTATTTCGGGGCAAGAGGTGTTCTGTACTCACAGGACCTTGACCCTGCGGTAAGTCCTCTTCCATCTCGGAGTTAAATTCAGGAATCAATAAGGGCTGCTCTTCCTGTTCCTCTTTGGGCCCCTTGTGCATCAAATTCTTCTTGCTAGGATCCTTCACCGAAGATGGTTGGCGTTTATTCGATGATCTGGCTTTGCATTTCACTACGTCGAGCCCGACGATCGCAGAGAGTTTTCTTGGATTGGAAGGATCTGCATGCGTTGCAGTCTTATTCGTTGTGCTCTGGAGATAACCACAAGTTGCACACTTTGTGCGAGTCGGTGCGCGGACATTTTGAGTGGCACCGAGGGCAGAATTTGAATGGAGTCTGTTCCATCAACTGCTAAGTGGACAATTCACATCCGAACGCAATGGCAGAAAAGAAAACTGAAATTTGATACTTACCCAGTAAGCATCTGCTCTTGGCATGTAGAGCTGTAGATTCACATGCCTCCACCCACCTCCCTGGTCTCCTGTAGTTGTTGCAGTTTATAGTTTATATATATATGCATGGACATCTCTATTCTACACTTACCAACTCAGGTCTCACCCTCTGCGGAAAAACAATCTAACAATGGAGTCGATGCCCATGCGCACTATCACCAAAAGGAGGAGTCACCTTCCCTCGTGACTAGACAGACTTCTTCGAAGAAAAACAATTTGCAAACATCTGGACCCAATCTACAGCTCACATGCCTTGAACATAATTTTTTGTAGTGCCCCTGGATAACTGCTTTTGCAAGTATTGCACTAGAGATAATTGTCTGTAACCTTTTTTCCCTTGATGGTATTGTAAGTTGCTTCAAAACATCACTTTGTTTTTTGCTGTCTGAAGTACTTGTGCACAAAAGTGTATTTGTAAATAGTTAAATAAGTTAGGTTATTTTTATTTGTGAATTGTTTGCTTTCAATTGTTTTGTAATGTCTTAATAAAATGTATTTGTACAGCTATGAAAATTTACATTAATAGTTTTATTTTTCGGTCACAAACACACCCATACAGGTACTCATACATGAACTTTTACATGTCTAGAGTCATTTACACAGGTACTGACACACCCACACATGCACTCATACATCCACTCAAAGTCCCATACAGTCACATACTCACACATGCAAACTGCTACTTACATAGAATCATACAACCATACACACACTCATACAGTCACTCATACACCAAGCCACACAGCGATACATTGACTCATACACCCAGTCATACAGTGATACACCCACGCACACACCCAAACACATATACCAACACAGCTATTCACATACTCAGTCATACACTGATAAAACTACACACAGACTGACACATCCATGCACAGACCAATGCAGCCACTGAGAAACCCAAAAACTCACTGATACAGCCACAGAGAGACCCAGGCTCACAATGATACAACCTCTAAAACACCCAGGGACACACTGATAAAGCCACTGACATACCCAGATGCACACTGATACACCTACTGATACACCCAGGCACATTCAGATACAGAAACTGACACACCCAGGCACAAACCTATTCAGTCAATTACATACCCAGTCACATATCCATACAGCCACTTAGACATTGAGCCAAACACTAAAACAGCCTTTCAAAGACCCATAAACAAGTTGATATAACCAATGACACACCCAACTGCACACTAACACACCCAGCCAAGCACTAATGGATCCAATAAGACATCCCTGTACACATGGACACACACACACTGACACCCAAGCATATACCGATGCATAGACTAACACACGCAGGCATATTGAACTGAAGACACTGACACAGCCAGCCAAACACTAATGCATCCAATAATACACTGAGGCTCACACTGACACATACAACGACACATCCAGGCATGCACCAATGCACACAGTAACACAGCCAGGCATACGCCAAAGGAGACACAGATACACCCAGAGAAGGATGTGCCACCTATCGTTTATTTCTTGTATGATGGGAGTTTGAGGTGCGGTGCCGATCTAGAGCGGAGGTTCCTTTGTTAAATGTATTTGGTGATTTTATTGCTGTGAAGAGCGGCCCTGTTCCATGTATCGCTTTGTGGGTTATATAAAGCAGTTTGAATGTGGATCTTCTGGCAACTGGTAACCAATGTAGGACTTCAAGGCAGGGGAAATATGGACTTTGTGGCTTTATAAGTAAGAGTAGTCGAGCAGAATCTGTTGAAAGTCGTTTCATTGTTGTTAAGGATGATTCGTGGGAGAGACTATTGGCATATTCGAGTTTAGACAGAACAAGAGACAGTAGATTGGACCTTGTGTGGAAATTCCATGTGGGGGAATATACGTCACAGAGTTTTTATAGTAATAAAGCTGGATCTTGCTGATTTGTTCACTTGGGCATTCATTGATAGCTTGGAGTCCATGGTAATGCTGAAGTTTCTTACTTACTTAGATACTTTAGGCAGTGTTCCCAGATCGTCAGGCCAAGCAGCGAGTGGGTCATAATTGTTCCAAACGCCCAATGTAAGTATTTGCGTTTTTTAAGCATTCAATTTGAGATGGCTCCATGTCTTCTATTGATCAACAACTATGAGGCAATGGAACATTTGTGAGTTTCCAATGTCCCTGGATCTTTCCAGTTTAAGGAGTATTTATGGGTCATATGCATAGTTATAGCTTGTGAGGTGAACTTCATTGATCAGTTCCGGTAATGACTTCATGTAGATGTTGAAAAGCATGGGTTAGATAATACAGCCTTGAGGGGCCCCTGCTTTTGTAAAGTACGGTTTGGATGAGAAAGGGGGGTATGGATGACATTAGTTCTGTTTTGAAGGTAGGATGTGAACCAGGCGAGAGCAGTCCCCTCTATGCAGGCTTCAGACAGTCTTTGTATTAGAGTGTTTCACGGGGTCACTGACACGGACGGACGCGGTGTGGACTTTAATACCTGTTCGTTTCCACCCTGTCCGCAGGATCAAGACCGGCCCTTTAATGTTTCCTGGGTTTCCTCAAAGGACATACCCCCGACGACGACGTCACAACTCACGGACCTATCAGCGTTGGCAACGTCATCACTCGAAAACCAATCAGAGGAGGCGGATAAGGAAGCTCCCTTCCAGAACGAAAGCGCGAAAGCCGGCGAGGAAGCTGAATCCGGGAAGAGAAGAGAGAGTGTTGCTGCTGCTGTTGTATCGGAGTCCGACCCCGACGTGGAAGAAGACCCCGCCCGAGGAGACAACAAGCCAGGAGGCCACCGGTACCACGCGCCGCCCTGCCACGCTTCTGGAGAAGTGTGGCTGGACAAGGTACGAGGCCGCTTAAGGGGTCTGTTTTACTCACGGGGTGGGAAGGCATAGGGGTGGTTGAGGAAGGTCACGGGCCGTTATTCTCTCGTTTTCCCCGAGCACTTTTTTTTTGTTGTTCTCTGTGGATTCTCGAGCGATATAGGTGACGGAACCCCGGTGATCCCCTCACGCTCCCCTCTCCCCCTCCTTCATACTTGTGGCCCAGAAAGAATAGTAATTCGAGGCATTTCTTTTCTTTTTTTCTTCGAGTCCCACACCTTGGGAAAAGCATCCGGGACCCACACCCTTGAACAGTATCGAGTGTCTGGAGGTTCAACAAAGACCAGAAGAGACCTGAAGGAAGGCTCCTCTCATCGTATTCCTTTATAACAGGAGTTGTGACTTGTTGTTCAGTGTCTTGAATAAAAAAAACACGCTGAAGAACACCAACCATAACGCGTTGTAACCTCCTTTGTAAGCCATTCTCCTAGTCAGTTGCTTACAGAGTGTCATGGTCAACTGTGTCAAAAGAAGCTGAGAGGTCCAAGAGAAGTAGTGCGGCAACCACGTTCCAGGCAAATGTGTTCTTAACGGCATCCCAGATGGCAATGAGGGCAGATGATTTGCCTCTTCCTGAACGGAATCCTGTCTGAAAGTATGGAATTAACTTTCAATTAATTGTGACATATGGGCGAATGCTGCTCTTTCTATCAGTTTGCCTAGGAATGAGCCACTTGTAATCGGTCTGTAGTTGTCAGGGTTAAGCGGGTCCAGATTTGTTTTCTTTAGTAATGGGCATATGTATGCCTTTTTTTTGGTCTTCTGGAAAGATTCCCGTAGTTAAGGAATTGTTGATGGTGATTCTTCTTTCTGGTCGGGCTGCAGAGGTAGTTGGAAGACTTTTCTTGAAGGTTTGTGGCAGACTGCTTATTTTGACCAGGACCATAAATTCATAGTGAGATAGTTGTTGGAAGGAATGCAGAGGCTGGGTTAACCTACTCTTGCAGGATTTTTGGAAAAGGGTCAGTGCTTGTGTTTTTTTCTTTTTTTTTTAACTAGGAGTCCAACGTTGATGTATGCCGCATGTTTCAGGGAGGTACCACTTGCATTCATTTGGTATGTTTACTTGGCTTGGTGTATTCGCACTGCATACTTCCAGACAGTCTATGACCAAAAAGAGGAAGGATTTTTCAAGTTCTAAACCCAAGCACTAACATCACTGGACATTACATAATACAACTCTTTGACTCCAGAATGTCAGAGGACATTTACTGGTGCAAAGTAATGTGTGACTTGTTACAGGTGGTATCAAGAGATGACATTCACCTTTTCCTTACATCTACTCTCTTTTCCTCGCCAACTTATCCCTGTTGATCTTATTACTTTTTCTGCTTCCTAAGTTCCCTTTGCTCTGTCCATAGCCACTTCTCTGTATCCTTGCTCACATTTCTGCTCTACCCACACCTCTCTTTCTATACTCTTGGATGCCCTCCCTCCTGCCCCTATTAGTTCTTCCTTGTTTTGAATCACTATTTTCTTTCTGTCCCTCTCCCTTGGTTCTTATGCATCATTCTCTAACTCCACTTTTGTTCCCTGTTTCTTTCTATTTCTAAAGTAACAAAATGCATCCACTCTGTTAGCTGGGGATCTTTCACTGCCATGCTTAGTCTTTTTACATACTCCCAGCCCCTTCTTGTTCCACTCCTTGTTTTTCTTGCCCTCCTTACTTCACCACAGGTGTGACACAGTGCATCACTCTCCATAATGCACACAGTGAGTTTGTCATTCACCTTTGACTATATGAGAGGGGATGGAGGCCTGCATCCGAGGTTTATTATCTCCTTATCTGCCTTCCGTGTCCCCTTACTTTTGCGATTATGAGGCCCTGTCTGTGTTAGTGTCCCTTTCCCAAAGAATTGTTATCCTTCATCAGGATCCACCCCCTCTAATAAGTGAAGGAATTTTCTACTTGCCCATCTGAGCTGCTTTCTTCATAAATGAGGTATGGTAAAATCTTATCTAGAATTCTATTTACCATATTCATATTTTTATCTTTCTAGTAAATGGACATATCCGAGCAACTTTGTGTCCTCACTTTTCATCACATTTTTCTCAAATATCTGTGTGGGAAAGTTGTGAGATCACCCAGCTGACACAAATTGCCTACCACCCAGCATTCCCCCAGGTCTCACGATTAAAATGGTACCTCGCTCATGTGGGTGGGCCAAGTACCCGCGACAGGCGATGCCCCAAAATGTATCGTGGAGACATCAACATTACATATCACAAAACAACCTGGTTCTGCAACGGGGGCACCTAGGTTTTTGGCCCTGCGCTTGGTGGCCCATCTAGGGAAACCTACAAAACACACACTTTTCTCAAAACTAGATACCCTGGGGAGTCCAGGGAGGCATGGCTTGCGTGGATCCCCCTATGTTTCCCTCCCCAGAATCCCCTGCACACCTCAAATTTAGCTGAAAAAATATCACTTTTTACACACATTTTTGTGTGGGATCACCGTGCTGGCTCAAATGTCCTCCCACCGAGGGTTCCCCTTGGTCTCCTAAGTAAAATGATACCAATACCAATTGAGGAGGAAATTCAACAGTACCTTCAGTTCAGGTGCAATGATCATCTGTCTCAGTTTGTTTGTCTCCTTTTCGGACTATCTTTGGCCCCTTGGCGTTTTTCAAAGGTGATTAGACCAGTTGTGGGTTTTTTGCGCGAAAGAGTGGCTCGATTGTTGATTTGATTTTACTTAGACGACATTCTAATCATGAATGGGGATGTCCAGACTTTACTGGAGCACAGTATTATGGTGCAGAGGTTGCTGACAGATTTAGGTTTTGTGATAAACTTAGAGAAATCTATTTTGAATCCAGCTCAAAGGATGGAGTTTTTAGGTTTTGTGGTGGACACGGTAAAGAAACAGTTACCACAAAGGAAAATTATCTTAATAAAAGAGGTGACATTTTTGTTAAAGAAACAAGAAGTAAGTCTAAGACAGTTAGGGAGGGTGATAGGTCTTTTGTCATCATTTATTTCGGTTATTTATCAGGGACCGGTAGCGAGGAGTGTGAAGCATCCATTGGTCTCAATCGACTGAGGATGAATTCTTGTCACACTCTTCGCTACTTGATGTATATTACAAGACGCCGACTTGGAGTCTGCGAAGTAAGGCTCTAAAAACACAGTAAATTTGGAATACACTTACAGGCAGATTGTTCCATGTCAATTTTGGTTGATGGGTTTGGAATCACGACTTGGGATTGGTGGTTGACTTGGACGAATTTAAACCACAGATATTGTACTGTTGATTGTTGATTGTGGCCACTCATTTCTGGGACTAAGTCAGACGATAATTGTCCTGAGGAGACCCCGAAACTCAACAGGGGTTGAAACCTCGACATTTGCTTCACTTGGTTGCTTTGACTATTGATTAGTTGACATGCTATGATGTGACACCCGCTTTTATCATCCGTACATGGAACCAGTGAACTTTTTGTTTTGCATCATTTGTGTATATATTGTATATGTTCTTCACACTAGAGCACTGCGTCGTCTGCACTTATGTTATTAATTATACTGTCAACTGCATATGAAAAGAAATACGCTCTGACAAATAATACAGAAAAATAACCACAGAAACCATTGTCATCATATTTTTTTAAAGAAATGTGTTTGATTCTTTTTTACATTAGAAAATCCAAGGTGTGTAGATACCACTTGGAATTTATGAGAGACTACATTAAATGTGAGCTTCCGCAAACAAAAGTAGCGGGCTGCTCATCGTGTTGAAAAGAGTCCCACGGCAGACGTTGTTTGCATATAAGCACTAGTAAACGTGGTCCACGTGGGCATACAAGGGGTTGTTCTTGTAATCATATATAGAGAATTTGCATGCATGGAATGGCCGGGCGATTTTTGGGGAAAGTCCGTATTATGTGTTGGAGACGGATGTGAGCAGCTCAGGTTGGGGTGCGAGAGTAGAGATGCAAGAAACAGGAGGACAATGGAATTTGAAAGAGAGTTAAGTTCATATAAATTGCTTGGAGCCGAAAGCAGGGGTCATGACGGTTCGCAGTTTCAAGAAAATGCTTCCAAAGGACGGTTTTATTGAAGATGGACAATATTTCAGCTGTAATATACATAAACAAGATGGGGGGAAGCAGGTCAAAGAGTTTAGCAGGGTTGGCAAAGGATTTCTGGAAGTTTTGCATGGAACACAAAGTAAGCATAGCAGC
Source organism: Lissotriton helveticus (assembly GCF_964261635.1). NCBI lineage: Eukaryota > Metazoa > Chordata > Amphibia > Caudata > Salamandridae > Lissotriton > Lissotriton helveticus. The sequence goes on from NC_136057.1 coordinate 1,275,577,372, forward strand.
TCAGTATCTGCCAGGAAAAAAAGAATCTGGTAGCAAACTGGAATTCTCGTTTTTTAAAGGACTTCAGCAACTGGAAACTGAATCCAATGCTTTTCAAGAGGGTTCAGGGAATAATGGGTTCTTTGGAGGTAGACTTATTTGTGTCAAGGTCAACAAATCAGTTGGAGAGTTATACAAGTTGGAGACCGGATCCGGGTGCAATGAGTGTGGATGCATTCAGTCTAAATTGGAAAGGTTTGAGAAGTTATGCTTTTCCCCCATTTTAAATGATTATTTATGTTCTGATGCAGGTGAGGAAACAAGCATGCAGACTAGTTTTAGTAACACCTTTTTGGGTAACAGAAGCATGGTATCCATCTGTGATTGAGTTAACTATAGATAATCCAATTTTGATAGAAGCGGAAAAAGGTCATTTGAGAGTGTAGGCGGAAGTCAGCATCCATTAATAGAGTCAGGGGCGCTCAACCTTCTATTTTGGAACATTTCAGGTAATCTGGTAGATTTGCAGACTTATCAAGAGAGGCCTCAGAGTTAATATACGAGTTATGGGCGCCAGGAACAAGGAAACGGTAGGCAAGCACATGTAAGGTTTGGGTATGCTGGTGCATGCAGAGGGGTTTGGATCCCAGTGAAGCAGATGAAGTTATGATTGCAAATATTCTGGCGAGTCTATTCACAAAGGGTGTAAGTTATAGAACTGGTATTGTTATAGGTCAGCTATAGTACCAAGTCTGGTTGAAGGAGTTTCTGTTGGGAAAGTTCAATTGGTTTTTAGGATTATGAAAGGGATTCGTTTAAGAAAACCTTCAGGCTCCAGGTATAATACTCTATGAGACGTATGTTTGATTTGAAAACTTTTTGAAGGGTGGCAACGTAACAGGCCTTTGAGCCTGAAACATTTAACTTCCAAAGGAAGGACAATGGGGAGTTTATGCCTTTAAATAAAAGGAGTCCAGTGAAGCTCACAGCTGCAACTGAGCCTTTCTCACACACGAAAGGAGTAAAACCTCTAACACTGGTGACATGGCGCTCAAAAGAAGCAGACAGTGACCTTTGCTTTGAAGATCTGTCACAAACCTCTTCATTTTGAGGAGAAGACAAGAAACTGACCTAGGGCTGCTTGTGTTCCAATTCAGAGGGGCCTGGCATTTCATTTCTGGAGCAGGCCTTAGGTTAATTTGCATATGGCCGGTTCCTATCTGAGGTGAAATGGTAGGTACATTAATCATGAAATGGAATGCATACGTAGTAATTACTAGTGGTGGATATTTATTCATTCATTCCAACCATTGCTATTTTGTTTTCCTCAGTGCAACACCCAAAAGCGTAACAGATATGCCCGGACTTGCGTCCCATACTCACTGTGCCATATGCCAGAAAAATGTTTAAGGAGTGTCCTAGCCTTAAGGCATGAATGGTGGACTCAGGCTGTACCTCTTTAACAAGGGCCAAATAGTACTAAGCCCATATGGGGAAGCTCGTGTTTGATTTGAGACGGGGTATAGCTTGGTAATTCAGGCAGGACTTTTCCTATTGGATTAGGACTAGGGCAGATTTGTATATGGCTGGATCCTGTCCGTGGTAGCATGGTGGACAAAAAGATGATGGACTAGAATGTGGCCCAGAGTTATTATCAGCGACTGTAATTCAAGCATTGCGCCCATTACTTTTTTGTTTTCCTTAGTAGGGATGTGTTCCAGCACTACAGAATAGTCCTTTCTGAAATTAAATGTAGATAGAGGAAATGTACAAGAATATTCAAGACCCACAATCCACTCAGAGAATACCGACTGGCATCCTGTGACCTCTCACATTCCTACATATATACACATATCACTGCAGTACTATGTGATTGGTGCGAAGCAGCAGTTGGAAAAGGATCATCAAAGACTTTGAGACCCACAATCCACTGGAAGATTCCTCTCAATCACAGAGTGACTTCAGTCCTTCGCCAACAGAGCATTGGGGGCCTGTGCACAGGATATATGGCACGGCCCACCATGCATGTTGTAGCACACAGCACTTTGAGCTTGCTCACCAACGATTCTTCAAATCTCCTTGGGTTAACTTTCTTGGTACATCTGGGGGACTGCAGGAAATTCTCAGCTGCAGAATTACACCCAAGAGGTGTTTTGTGTTCTCCAACGTTGGGATCTCAGAAGGATATTTTACCAACCTCTAGTCACAATTGAGTATGGCAAAACTGTGAATCTTATTCATCCTGACATCAATATTAGCTGATTCGGAGAAGGCCTGAACTATGGGGTCTTCTTCAAGGCAGTCAGCCATTCCACTATCTCCATGATCATCAGCTTGTTTTCAATTATGTTCCTACTCTCTGTCTGCTTCTATTATTCCCCTTGACATTGACAGATGTTGCTTCTAAGTAACATAAAAAGAGTCTTTGAACTTCCCATTGTCCTGCCAGAAGTCTGCCTGTGGACATAGTTATTACATTTCATCCACTATGGAGACTAGAAAAGGAATCTGCGGTCTATTACCTGTGAGTATTTGTACTTGTGGTGAAGGATTCTATAGTTTGGGTCCGTGTAGGCATCCACGAAAGTCTGATTCCTGAGCACTACAGTAGTTTATTTTATCTCTTGGGATAACTTGTTTTACCTTGGTGAAAATAAAGTCATGACAATATTATGCCTTAATAATTACAAGGAGAGTCTCCTAGCTTTCCAATCTGATTTATCTAATAATGGGATTCATTTTAGGCTACTTATAGCAAGACCAGGTGCCAGGCTTGCAATTGTATAAACTCTTTGAATTCATACATTCTACTCATTTCCCTATGTAATCCAGGTACGAGGCAGTTGTGTGTATTGGGCTTTATCAATGCAGTAGTCTTGAATTAAACACACACAACTTCTGATTTAAATGAGATAATGCATAAACTCAATGAGCAAGCCTAGAAAATGCGGTCTACAATTCAATACAAATCATCAATCCATAGAGAAAATCTGTAGTGCTGGGATGATTGATCAATTTCTGCATAAGGAAGTCGAAAACAGTCAGCAGTATGAAGTAACTTACAAATATCCCATATAGAGAATGGAAATTTAGAAAAATGTGTACGTAAACATGCCACCACCTCTATTTTTTCTTTAAAAAAAACAAATAAACTTGACGTTTTAAAGTTGAACTTTCTTTTCAGCAGGATATATAGGGTTACGATGGAAGGAGGCTGGCTCAGTATATAGTGTACCCCTATGGTGAGGCACTGTGCAGTGAGCCCAGACAACCCTTAGTGATAGTGTCTAGATCCCAGAAAACCAAAGCAGTCAAGGGGTTGCTGTGGCGAGCAGCTAAGGCTTATCCGGGAGGGGTGTATAGCAGTTTCACGTACCACTATAGTCGGTAAGTAAGATTTTCACGCAGGAAAGAACCACACCAGGTGAGTAGAAAAATAGGTTATATTTATTACTAGACACTAACTTGGTATATCTCCTAACCAAAGATATCAATTACACATACAGAATACTTAGATAACAGGTATATAGCATAGAAAAACACAGAGGGCCCAAGCGGGGGACAAAACCCTATACTAAAATAGTGGGATGCGAGGTGAGTATCAAAAAGGGACTAGTACCCAAGGTTAGAGGACCCAAGGAGAAGCAAGGACCCACTGAAGGTGATTAGCCAAGGACCCCAAGGCACCGGATGCAAAGTGGTTACACCAGGCAGGCATCCATAGGACAACACAGGGTAGGTTGTGGTTGGAAAATTAGAGTTCCTGGACCCTTCCCAAAGGACCAAGAAGGAACCACATGAATCAAGGAAGTTTGGAGAGTCACCCCACCGGTAAATATCCAGAAGATAAGGATACCTGCACCAGGAAGCCAGGGTGCATAGGGGTGAAGTGGTGTTGGAAACCTCCGTAGACCCCGGTGGAGGGTCGTGGAAGTTCAGCAGCTACATCATCTTGTGGACCAGGCCAGTGGAATTAGGACAAAAAATCCAGATGAGAAGAACCTGAAGGCAGAGGGGACAGAGTCCAAACCACCCGGAGGTGACCAGGAAGCACTAGAGCACAATACGAGCCCTGGATGAAGGTTATTGCTGTGGTACGGTGAAAAAGAAACAGCAGATGTGGAGACCAGATGACATTGCAGGAGCTCAGGAGCCTTTCACGAGTTGTCCCACGCAGGTCAACAAGTGAAGGAAGGTCAGTAGCCGGCAGGACCACCAACAAGCCTTGACAAACACAAACAACAAGAAGGTGCTTGGTTGCAGACAAGCAAGGTCTGTGGGACTAATCTAGCATGGGTAAGTCAGGGCCTGCTCTCAGCAAGCAAGAGAGCCAGCAGGAATCGATGGAGCCTCCTCAAGGACCCTATGGCAGCAGGCACCGGAGGTCACGAGAAACACCACACAGGAGACGAAGGCTGACTATGCAGAAGATGTAGGCAGAATGACGAGCTTGGAGCTGTGCAGTGCTGGAGGCAGGGCCTACTTGGAGCTTGAAGATCTTTGGTGGAAAGGAGTCAACAAGCCTTTGTGACGACAAACAGACGTGGGGTACAGGGAGGCGGTGTACGTTGACAGGAGAGAGATTACAGTCTCCCAACTTGAAGGGAAGACTGGTTAGGCCCCTAGAGTACCAACAAACCACAACCTGTGTTGCAGAGCTAGGCGATGTCCGTGGGCAACAGGATCAGCAAATCGGTTGTCGAGATGCCTGTAGATGCAGGGAAGAAAACAAGATACTTACCTGTAACTTTGGTTCCCCAGTATTGGTAACTTTCATAGATTCCCATGCTTTTGTATCATTCCCCGTCGTCGGAATGGGAGTCTCGGTAACAAAAATACCATAGCAGTAGGTATAAAAGAGAAAGAAAAAGGCCTAGACCTCATTCCCTTTTGTAGCATATCACCCTCTTTTTGTAAAAGAGACCAAACTTAGACATCAGCCCTTCAGAAGAGCCTCACCCCATAGAACCCTCCTGAAGGAACCTCAGAGCCTCATATTTTCTACCGTACGTTGTGCTTAGGGAGTCTCCTTTGAGCTCTGCTCATTTCATCTCTTTTCAAAGGTTTTTTCTTCAAGTTTTCTCTTCAGGATTGTAACAGTCACTATATCTGCTGTAGGCTGAACTTTCCTCGGGGAGGTGGGTGGGCGCATGGGAATCTATGAAAGTTACCAATACTTGGGAACCAAAGTTACAGGTAAGTAACTTGTTTTCTTGCCCCAGTATTGGAACTTTCCTAGATTCCCATGCTTTTGTATCAGAGTAGCAAGCAGTTAGCAATAAAAACCACATTTTGTGTAATAAATACATTGTAATAGCCAACATGACAAAGATACAAAATGTGCAAAATAACGGAAGGTGGGATAGAAAGGAAAGCTCACCAATTATTGGAAGAGGTTCCTCAGGACAGCCTGGCCCACTGCCGCATCCTCTTGCTGTAAGGATTCCAAGCAGTAATGCTTTGTAAAGGTGTGAACGCTGCTCCAGGTAGCAGCTCTGCAAATGTCCTTAATCTCCCCCGCAAAGAGGGCTGCTGAAAAAGCCACTGATCTTGTGGAATGTGCCCGAACCCTGCCAGTCGGTGGTTTCCCTGCTGCAGTATGGCAATGTAGAATGACACTTGTAATCCATCTTGCTATCCCCTGTGTTTTGACAGCGGGAGACCTTTGCTTGGACCATCAAAAGCAACAAACAATTGAGAGGATTTCCGAAATCCTTTGGTACGATCCGAATAGAATTTTAAACATCGTTGTACATCCAGAGAATGCAGCGACTTCGCCGCTGGTGTAGCCGGTTGAGGAAAGAACGCTTTCAGAATAACCGGCTCGTTCAAGTGGAAGTCTGAGGGTACCTTGGGTATGAACCTAGGGTTAGTTCTCAAGATAACAGTGTTCCTTTTAAATTGTAGGAAAGGCTCCTGGATTGTAAGAGCCTGCAATTCTCCAATACGTCTTGCCGATGTGAGGGCGAGAAGGAGAGCCAATTTCCATGAAAGGAACTTCATGTTAGAACGATGAATTGGTTCAAATGGGTTTTTCATGAGTTGAGTGAGGACTAGATTTAGGTGCCAAGTAGGAGGCGGAGGCCTCACTGGTGGATAAACCCGGAACAAGCCCTTAAGAAATTGTTTAACAATCCTGGAAGTCCACAACGAAGGTCCAGACCCAGACCGTCTGTATCTCGAAATGGCTGCCAAATGAACCATTATGGAAGAATGGGCCAGCCCCGAGTTAGCCAGGGACGAAAGATAAGGTAGAAGCTGATGAGGCTTTGAAGCAAAGGGGTCAATTCCTTCTCTCCTGCACCAAATACAAAATCTCTTCCATTTAAAGCGGTAAGTCCTGTTCATGGAAGCCCTCGCCTGGGAGAGGACTTCCTTAATTTCATTTGAGATGAGGAGATTCATAAATTCTCGCTGCTCAGGAGCCATGCTGTCAGGTGTGATGACTGTGGATCTGGGTGCCAAACCTGTCCTTCGGACATTGTGAGGAGATCTGGAATAGTCCTCAAGGGGAGAGGAGGAGCTAGCGACAACAGATGGAGCTCCGTGTACCAGAACTGTCTCGGCCAAGCAGGGGCTATCAAGATCATCCTGCATGGTTCCACCTTGATCTTTCAGAGGAGCCGTGGGATCAGAGGGATGGGGGGGAAAGGTGTAGACAAAAGTCCTTGACCAGGCTATCGAAAGCGCATTCCCCAATGATCCTCGGTGGTGAAGCTTGCTTGCATAAGACCGGCATTTCTTGTTGGTCGGTGTGGCAAAGAGATCTACTGCTGGTCTGCCCCACTGGCTGAAGACCTCTTCTAGAACTCGCTGGTTCAACTCCCACTCGTGACTGACTGAGGATAACCTGCTCAGCCTGTCGGCATTCTCGATTAGAACTCCTGGCAAGTGTTCTGCCTTCAGCGATATCCCGTGAAGGATCGCCTATTCCCAGATCTGTTGAGCTTCCTGCGACAACGGAAGAGATCTGGTTCCTCCTTCCTTGTTTACGTAATGCATGGCCGTGGTGTTGTCCGTTCTGATGAGCACTAGTGAACCTTCTAGGCGAGGAAGAAAGGCTTGTAGAGCCAGTTTTATCGCCCTTAGTTCCAAGAGATTGATGTGGAGCCGTCGATCGTGAGGAGACCAATGGCCACTGACATGTAGGTCTTGCATCACTGCTCCCCAACCCTCCAATGACGCGTCCGTTGTTACTACTTGAGGAGACGGATTGCTTACGAAGGATAGACCTTGGGGACAAGTTTCTCTGATCTGTCCACCATAAGACCACTCTTCTCATCATTGGAGTGACGGTCACCATGTCGTCGAATGACCCTTGAATCTGTTTCCATTGGATGTCTAGTTGTCCCTGCAGAGGACGCATTCTCAGTCTGCAGTGAGGAATCAGAGGTATGCATGATGAAGTTACCCCCAGCAGAGATTTGTAGCGGCGTACTGAAAGACACCTTCTTTTTTGTAAGTCTCGAGCCAAGGTCGGCAATTTTTCCCTCCTTTCCAGCGTTGGAAAAGCCTTTGAGAGTTTTGAGTCCAGGATGGCTCCCAGGAAACGTGCCTTTCTGGACGGAACCAGGGATGATTTGTCTTTATTCAACGTGAGTCCCAGATTTTGAAACAAGTTTGTACAAGCCTGAACAGCGTCCCGCGCTGCTTCCCTGGATGGGGCCTTCAGCAACCAGTCGTCCAGGTAGAGGAAGACTTGAAAATGGTTCCTTCGTGGGAATGCTGCTACTGGCGCCAGCACCTTCGTGAAGATCCTCGGGGCTGAGCAAAGACCAACGGGTAAAACCCTGAATTGAAAGTGGCTCTTGGCTACTGTGAATCGTAGAAACCTTCGGTGTGCTGGGTGAATCGGTACGTGAAAGTACACATCCTCGAGATCGAGCGTGGCCATGAAATCCCCCGGATTGATCAGCCGCAAGATGTCTTGAAGAGAGACCATCCGGAAAGATAGGGAGATGAGATAGGTGTTGAGCTCCCTGCGATCTAAAATGGGGCGCCATTTCTCCAGCGTCTTCTTTACCAGGAAGAACCTGGAATAGAATCCCTGTCCTCTTTGGTCGGAGGGAACCGGCTGTATAGCCTCCTTCTGGAGCATCTGATGAACTTCGAGCCGCAGAAGACGCAGGTGTTTTGATGGAATGACTGCAGGGAGCTTGGGTGGTGGGATTTGCTTAAATTCCAAGGTATGGCCTTTTCGAATGATGTTGAGCACCCAACGGTCCGATGTTATCTTGGACCAATTCCGAAGGTATTTGGTTACCCTGCCTCCAACTGATGACTTCTTGGACGAGGGAATAGTAGGAAGAGCCAGGAGGCCGCTATTGTCGCTTGGACGTATCACGTCCCCGGTGAGCCTGTTTCCCCTTGTTGTAAGGCCTGGAGTAATTGGAGGATTGGCCCTGCCTTTGTTGATAAGGCTGGCAGTATTGCTGGGAAGCCGTAGGATGAATATCGCTGTTGCTGATAGGATCCTCTGTAGTTCGTACCTCTGCCTCTGGACCCTTTAAAAGGAGCCTTGCGGTACTGAAGCGTACCCAAAGATCTGGCGGTCTCAGTGTCTTTTTTGATGTCTTGGAGAGTGTCGTCAATTAGCTTTCCGAATAGTGCTTCCCCAACAAAGGAAAGATCTAGGACCTTATTTTGGATCTCAGGTCGAAACCAGGTCGCCTTCAGCCACCCCTGGCGACGGAGGACTGCAGCCCCAGCCAACGAACGAAACGCCGTTGTGGCAATGTCCATGGCACAGTCAATAATCTCCATTGAAGTCGCCTCCCCCTCTTGTAAGAACTTTTTTGCCTCTGATTTCGATTCTGGAGGAAGCTGATCCAGGAACGGAGCGACATCACACCAAAGCTGGCCGTCGTATCTGCCCAATATTGCCAGGCCATTGGCTGCTCGCACCAGAAGACTCGCCATCGACGAGAATCTCTTCCCAGCATTGTCCAATCTCAGTCCTTCCTTCTCCAGAGGAGTTGTTAAGGGAGCAGAGGGGTTGCAGGATTTCCTCTGCGCCGCTTGCTAAATAACTGAGTCCAGTTTTGGGTGGCCCGTTAAGGCAGCTGGTCCATCGACAGGTGCTCTGTACTTTTTATCTAGACGCGGTAGTACAGGGACCAGCATCGCTGGGTTCTTCATAGCCTTAAGGCCTTCCTCTCACAGATGTGCACTATAGGTATGGACCTTGTCGTCTTCCGATAAGGTTCCTTGAAGTCATTCAAGAAACATTCCGTGGCCACCGCAGGCATAGCCAACTTGAACCTGCCAGCTGCTCTTTCCATCAGCTGATGAAAACCCCCTACGTCCGCTGGCGGGAAATCCACCGGATCCGGACATGGGGATGGAGAGTCCGGAATGATGTATTCATCTCATTCAGTAGCTTGATCACTTTCATGATCCGTATCCCGATCCTCATCCGAGGAATCATCATGGCTGTCTGCAGGTCTGGGAGGCTCTTGCGGAATTGTTGCCGGTGGCTGAGGGGACGCCTGAGCAGGTAATTCAGGAGCAGCCGCTGAGGCAGGAGCCGAGACAGGTGCTGCTGGCGCTACTGGAGCCGGAACCGGCCTTGTAGCCTTAGATTTGTCGTCCTGCAGCATCTTATGCAGGTCCTGCAAGAAAGAAGATGGTACCGTAACCATGTATTGACCTGAATAATGCTGTGATTGGGCAGCCTGATGATGATAACCATCTTCCTGGTCATACCCTCCATCAGAGTCCGTCTCCTGACACTTGACCAGAAGTTGAGAGGGACTATTAGCGTAGCCATACGAGTCCTGATCATCCTCATCTTACTCCTCTTCATCAAATAGCAGAGCTGGTGGCAAGGGGGTTACTCTCCTAGGAGATGTCATCTCCGGGGTAATTCTTGTGACAGAAATAGTGATCCTTTTCGACGATGGTACTGTGCGTGCTGACGTCGTTGACTCAGTCGACCGAACATGCCTCGTGGACGCTTGTACACTTGACGACGAGATGGGCGTCGTCGACTATGAAATTGTCGACGATCCAGCCGTTGTCGTTGTTAAAGTAGTCGTCGTCGACGACGCTGCCACTCTCGTCGTCGACTTCGCCGCTGTAGTAGTCGACGCCTTCGTCGACGATGCCGTCGTTGGTGACCCTCCCGTCGACGCTGATGGAACTGTCGTCGACGCTTCCTTTCTCGTCGACTGAACCAATTTTGACTTTGGCTCCACTTTCTTCGTCGAGGACTTGGAACTCCTGTCAGAAGATTGGGAAGAGGGTTTCTTGAAGGCTGGATCAGTCTTCAAACCCTTAGAAGGCGTAGAAGGTCCTACCCTCTCCTTTTCACTATGGTGAGGAGATTCGCCTGGACCTAGACTCTCTGGGGGTCTTTTTTGAGGCCTTAGAAGGATGTTCCACAGAAGGAGAAGGGGAACCCCTACCCCTTTTGACTGACCTTCTAGATGACACAGCCGACGATGAATCCTCACTGTCACTGGAAACTCTGTATTTCCTTTCCTTCTGTTTCTGAAGCCAGGTCAGAAGTCTACCAGCACGATCCCGGAGGGTCTTGGTAGAAAAAGTGCAGCAGATCTTGCAGTCCTCTGCCTTATGATCCGGATAGAGGCAATAGATACAATCCTTATGTTTATCCTCCATAAACAACCTTTTCTTGCCACAGGTGGAACATGGCTTGAAAAGGGTACGCAAAGTCCAGAGCACACTTTAGGGAGTAAAATTATCCTGTGAAAGTAATCACATGCATATAGGAAGGATAAAATCGCACAACAATGGTTCTTTTTCTTATGTAATAGTTTTTATAGATGAAAATGAAACTCCTGTCAAGGAGATCCAAAGAACATGTAACAATATGCGGACGACACGCAGCTGGCGGTGACACTTAGTGGAGATCCTGAGGTGGAGGCTCCAAGATTCCGGGCGGGACTTGTGGCGGTAGCAGGCTGGCTTCGCACCAATTGCCTACAGTTGAATGCCACCAAAACTGAGGTGTTGGTATTGGGGAAGCACGCCGAGCTATGGGGAAAGCAATGGTGGCCACCAGAGTTGGGCGTCACTCCGATTCCAGCGTCCGGAGTGAAAAATCTGGGCATATGGTTAGACCCTGGGCTCTCTTTTATGGAACATACTAAAAAGACGGCCGCCACGTGCTATGGTATCTTGCGGGGTATAAGACCAGTTCTGAAATATTTTGATCCCCCCACTAGACAGCTAGTGGTCCAGGCGTCGATTTTATCCCGACTGGACTACGGCAGCTCGTTGATGCTGGGGGTGAATCAGGCGGAGGCCTCTAGGCTCCAGAGGGTACAAAATGCTGCGGCACGAGCCATCGTGGGCCTCCCTAGACACTGCTCGGTGTCAGGTACCATCGTGGCCCTTCATTGGCTTCCGGTCAGACAGCGGATCAAGTTTAAGGCGCTGTGTCTGGCCTTCAAAATTTTAAAATCTTCCTCGCCGCCGGCTCTTGCCAATCTACTCACCCCGTACATTCCTCTGAGATCATTAAGATCAGAGGCTCTACACTTGGCAGTTTGTCCCCGTTTTAAATTGAGTAGAATGGGCGGCCGCTCATTCCGGGTGCTCGCAGCGGGGATATGGAACTCGCTCCCAGTATCTATTCGAGCTCTTAATGACCTGTTCGCCTTTAGGCAGGCGATCAAAACTTTTCTGTTTCCTGCCCCTTAATATTCCCTCGTTTTAATATGTGTTATGTTATAGTACCTGTCAAAAGCGCCAGGACGCCCCTTTGCTGGGGCAGCTGTGCGCGATAGAAATAAAATTAACATAACATAACATAACATAACAAGCCGACACGTGTTTCGTCAAGTCGGGATATCACCCGTGACTATTCAGGGCTGGGGGTGATACAAGAAAGGAAAGTACAGTAATGGTGTCATAAACGTAGTTCTTAAAAGTTCACGATTGTGAAAAAAATTGACACCTAGTGCTTAGGAAACCACATAACAGTGGGATGGGTACATGAATGGTGACTCCGTCCTTTAAAAAAACACATAAATATCCCAAAATAAATGTGAGTGAGGAAAATGAAACTTAATAAACCTGAGCATCTCTGTCTATATTCAAAATCATATAGGAGAGCAATATAGCATTTAGTAAGAGCTGTGGTGTTTAAGCTTGATAGTAGATGAGCGTAAAAGAGAAAAAAAGGAAAAACAAGGGAGGAAACGGAAAGTTAAAATGTTCGGAAAATTAACAATGTTATGAAAAATAACTGATGAACCTTGTAGCACCTGTGGGGAAAACATCATAGTAATACATCATGTAGATACTAAAAGGTGAGTGAGGTGAGGTGAGTGAGTATTTCTATAAATTCATATGATTAATAAGTTACATGAACCAAAAGAATCAGCATCAACAGTAATCTCAAGCTATGGCCACTATGGGTATTAACATAATGTAGATTCATAGCACGAGGAGTGCAAAACCTCTTTGTCCTGTGGAAAAAAGTTCTCATGGGGGAGAGAAAAACAAAGTAAAAAAACTATGTCCATCGTTGCAGCAGGAATGAGCCAATTTATAGAGTCTGTAGGACATATCAATTCAATATACTATGTAGAAAAACGAAATGTCAAATGAGAAGCTAGTCTCTTACTGGCAGTCACCTGAAAAAGGATATACAATATATTGTAACTGCAGACAGGTTAAGAAGGAGATAAGAAAAAGAATAGAATAAGGGATTTAGGTAGAACGTTGTGTTAAAAAAAAAAGGGGGCAAGTGGAGGGGAGATACCTGAGAAGCGTGTATTGGGGCGGTATCTGTAAAAAAATGTGGACAAACAAAAAGTTTTTCTAAAGTCAAAACTAGCCGTAACTCAAAACAGCGACTAACTATAGCCGTACACTCGAGCAATACCTATGGTGAGCAAACAAAAAACACTCACCAGGGGACCGGTGATAATTCCAACCTGGTCCTGGTCGGGTAACGTTCAAACAAAAAGGGGCCCACTGCGGCCGAAGTATTAGGCGTAGAGCCAAAATATTGAGTAGAGATCCCACAAGAATCGGCGGGTAATGCAGTCCTGTGTGTAACGGAGCTGCGGGGTAAAGCGATTCAGCAGTTAATACCTCATCGATCAAACTGATTACTGAAAACAAGGTCCATACAGCCGAAGTGCTTACCTGTGAGTACGTCTTCTCGGAGAGCAGTGACGTTGTTTTCCAGATGCGGAAACAAACTACAGCTCTGATTTAGACTATTTGAGGAGTAGGTGTGGCAAACAACTAGAACGTTAACCATCACTTTAGTAAAGTATCAGCCATGGAAATAAAGGAAAACTATTTATCGAGAATAATGTAGCTAGAAATAATAGAAGGACTAAGGAAACGTAATAGGAGGTCTCTCGATCCTACAAAAACAGACTAAAGGGATGTCAGTCTCCAAAATTGGCAAGGGAGGGGCAAAAAATGTTTTATCCTCCTCCCATGTGAAACATGTAAACACAAGTAAGAAAGGAGTTTATTTTAGAAAGAGGATTTTATCAAAGGTGTTAGAAAGAGGATTTTAGAACGATAAAAGTGGTTAGGTGACGGGCAAATGAAAAAGCAAGTGTAGCTCATAATTTAATTACACATTTGTTACAATAGCAAAATGGACCAGACAGCTGTAATTGACGTGCATAGCACATAGTTAAATCTCCTGTGGCATCATTTGTAGGATTTAAGGAGGGCACCGACATGTGAATATCCGCCTATAAAATTCTCTTCATTACTTCACATGCATTATCCGTAACAACCTAAGCACTTAGTCCAGAGTATTGATTCATTATAAAGGATTTACAGTGGGTACCAGAGAGTGTCCTGGGGTTCAGGAACCCAAAAAATAATGAAGTTCATGGTCAGAATTTTGTCCGTATTTTACCGTGTTTAGGCGCATAATCCAGGTTGCCTCCTGGCGTCTGAGTTTCACGCTTTCCACCCCTGACATTTGTCTCAGTGACTTCAATCCCAAAGAAACTGAATGTCTTGGTTGTCCTCTGTGCGGGACATGTTGCCATATGTATTGCCATGGGGTAACGTACATCTTGTTGAAGGATGGCTCGGGCATGTTCTCTAATGCGTTCTTTTAGGGGCCTGATAGTGCTGCCCACATATTGGCTGTGGCAAATACATTGTATGATATATACCACATATCTTGTGTTGCAGGTAATGTTGGTATTGATAGGAAATTGTTGTTTGTAATATCCTGAAAAAGTCTTGGTGCCATGTTTAGACTATTTGCACATTGCAGAGCATCCACACTTGAAGAAACCTTTTGACCGTTCGGTCAGCAAAGTGTCATTTTTTGTTTCACGTGGTACTGTTGGACTTAGTCTATTTTTTAGGTTCCTTCCACGTCGATATGTGATCTGTGGTCTGGTCGTTATGGCATCCTTCAGGGATTTATCTGCAAGTAGGACACCCCAATGTTTGTTGATACTTTTTTGGACAACTGCGCTCATTTCGTTGAAGTCCATAATGAGCCTCACCGGTTGGATGGGTTCAACTTGACATTCTTTGTTGGTTAGTGTCATTTCTCTGTTCACTTGTTTGATTCTGGTGTCCGCTTTGCGTAGCACATGTGGTTTGTAACCTCTCCTTGATAACCGTTCGGACATGTCTTTATTGCATTCTTCAAATTCACTTTCTTCACTGCAGTTACGTCTGGCACGGGTGTTGATCTGATGACTGGGGTGTGAACTCACTGCGTGCAAGACCGCATTACAGGCAGTCTCCTTGCGGTACAGACGGCTGTGGAGAACATTGTTTTTGACATAAAGTTCTATGTCTAGAAACGTTACATTAGTGGTGCTAATGTGACTTGAGAATTTCATATCCATGTTGTTTTTGTTCAGATGATCACAAAAGTCCCCTAATGATTGGTGGGTGCCTGACCAAATCAGAAGGCAGTCGTCGATGTATCGACCCCAGTATACAATGTAGTCTACCCAAGGGATGCCCTCCGTGCCCCAGATATAGTCTGCTTCTAGGGCCCCCATGTAGAGGTTAGCAAATGATGGGGAAAATCTAGACCCCATGGCGACAACCTTGGTTTGCCTGCACAACCGTTTATAAATGTAGAAATTAAGAAATTGTACCTGAGAATAATGTCCATCATTGAGACGAGCATGTTGGTATGTTCCCATAGGGTGATGTGTCTATTGTGTAAATCTTTGGTGATTGCTGCCAAGCCCAAGTCAGGTTTGATGGACGTTTATAACGATACTACATCTAAAGTGGCCATGATAAGACCTGGTTGCCATTGTATGTCCGCAAGGATGCTCAAAATGTGCTTTGTGTCCTGTATAAAAGATGGGAGATTTCTGACTAGGGGATTCAAGAATATGTCAACATACTGGGATAGTTTTTCTGTGGGCCCCCCTATTCCTGACACGATGGGCCTGCCCGGAGGGAAGCGCCCTGGTTTATGGATTTTTGGTAGGGTGTACGGCCATGGATATGTAGGTCTAACTACCCTCATGTACACTAGTTCATCTTCATCAATAAGACCTTGGTCACTCCACTCACTTAGGTGTTTGTTAATGAGGATAGTGAGGGGACCTATGGGGTTATAGTCGAGTAGTTCATAGCATGTGGTGTCAGAGAGTTTGGTCAGGATTTCCTAGTGGTAGTCTGCCCTGTCCATGACTACCACATTGCAACCCTTGTCCGCCACCCTGATTATGATGTCTTGGTCATTACTCAGAGATTTAAGAGCTAGTCTTTCATCTCTGGATAAATTGGCCCATAATCTGTGTTTGTGGGGGTTAAGTTTCTTTTCATGATTTTCAATGTCATCTAGGACCAAATTGTAAAAAATATCCACAGGGTTGCCTCCTTGTAAGGTGGGCGTCCATTTGGATTTACTTTTAAGGCCACTGGCCACGGTCTGACTGGTCTCTAGTTCTAAGTCATTCAAAAAATTCTCAAAGGAGTTGGTCGGGTCATCAAAGTCAGTCAAAGAAAGTAATAGATGTGTAGCTTTCACATCCTTGATGCTCTGTATGTTAGTGAGATTCTCAGGGTGTGTCAGTGTAGTGTTACGTGTGTTGTTTGGAAAACCAGATAAGGAAAATGCTACTTACCAGTATGCATCTGTTCTTGGCATGTAGAGCTGCAGATTCGTACACTTTTGCAATAGATCGCCATCTGGTGTTGGGCTCGGATGATTGCAGGTTGTTGTCTTCTTGGAAGAAGTCTTTGTAGTCACAAGATAGGTGACTCCTCCCTTGGACAATACTGCGGATGGTCATCGACTCCATCCTCAGATTGTTTTTCGCCATGATGGGAAATGATGGAGTTAGTAGAAGTAAAGAGAAAGGATGTCCATGCGTGTGCATCTAAATAAGATGAGAACTGGAACGGATACAAGTCCCGGGGAGGTGGGAGGGCGTGTACGAATCTGCAGCTCTACAGGCCAAGAACAGATGCATACTGGTAAGTAGCATTTTCCGTTCGAGGCATATGAGCTGCAGATCGTACACTTTTGCATCAATTGTGCAGCAGTGTCTCCCCTAGCGGTGGTCGCTTGTATCCGTTGCAGTATTTTTAAACAGTGTTCTAAGGACAGCTTGGCCCACTGCAGCTTGCTGCTTGGCCTGCACATCAACACAATAGTGTTTAGTGAAGGTGTGTAGTGTAGACCATGTTGCTGCCTTGCATATGTCCTCTAGTGGTATATTTCCTAAGAAAGCCATAGAGGCTCCTAGTTTGCGAGTGGAGTGCGCACTAGGAGGAACTGTTAGTGTGCGTTTAGCTTTTTGATAGCATATTTGTATACATTTTACAATCCACCTGGCGATCCCCCCCTTTAGAGATGGGGTTGCCTTTGTGTGGGGGAGAGAAAGATACAAATAATTGTTTTGTCTTTCTAAAGGATTTAGTCCTATCTATGTAGTATACCAGGGCTCTTCTAACATCTAAGGTGTGTAAAGCCCTTTCTGCTACAGAGTCTGGGTTTTGGAAAAACACAGGTAGCTCTACTGATTGGTTAAGATGAAAAGGAGTGATAACCTTTGGCAGACATTTTGGATTAGGCCTAAGAACCACTTTATTAGGATGTATTTGAAAAAATGGTTCTTGTATTGTGAATGCTTGTATTTCACTAACTCTTCTGAGAGAGGTAATGGCAACAAGGAAAGCAGTTCTCCATGTTAGGAATTGCAATTCACACTTGTGTAAAGGCTCGAAAGGGGGTCCCATAAGTCTTGTAAGGATAATGTTTAGGTTCCATACCGGAGCAGGTGGTAAACTAGGTGGGAATATTGGTTTTAATCCTTCCATGAATGCTTTGATTGCAGGTACTCTGAAGAGAGATAGATGTTGCCTATTCTGTAAATAGGCTGCAATTGCTGCCAGATGCAGGCGTATGGAAGAATACGCTAAATTGGACCTTTGTAGGTGTAAAAGGTAACAAATGATATTTTGGATGGAAGCATCTAGTGGATCAATGTGATTATTGTTACAATATATTGCAAATCTTTTCCACTTAGCGGCATAACACGCTCTGGTAGTGGGTCTTCTATCTTCTTTAATTATGTTCATACAGTCTGGTGGCAGGTTTAAGTAACCAAACTCTAAGACTTCAGGATCCAGATCGCAAAATTCAGTTGGCTTGGTTGTGGGTGTCTTATTTCTCCATGGTTCTGTGTTAACAGGGAGGGTGTGAGCTTTAACTTTTGATGTGGAACCAGTGAGAGATCTAGTAGGGTGGTGAACCACGGCTGACGTGCCCACGCGGAAGCTACTAGTATTAGCTTGAGAGACTGTTGTCTGACTTTGCGCACTACTAGTGGAATGAGTGGGAGAGCCGGAAAAGCGTACGCAAATCTGCCTGACCAGTTCATCCATATCGCATTCCCTTCCGACCGTGGGTGTGGAAACCTGGCGGCGAAGGTTAGGCATTTTGCATTCTCGTGGGTGGCAAACAGATCTATCTGTGGATGCCCCCAAATTTGGAAAAATGGTTGAAGAACTTATGGATATATTTCCCATTCGTGAATCTGTTGTGACTGTCGACTCAACAGATCTGCTATCTGATTGTGAATTCCTGGAAGGTGTTCTACTGTCAGGTGTATGTTTTGAGGAATGGCCCATCTCCAAATGTTCCGCGCGAGCTGGGACAGTTGTAGAGGGTGTGTACCCCCCCTGTTTTTGTATATAGTACATGGCTGTCATATTGTCCGTTCGGATTAAGACAGCTTTGTTTTGTACTTGAAACGTTTTGAGTGCTAGGAAGATTGCTAGCAGCTCTAGATGGTTGATAGGGAAAATTCTTTGGTGGTTGTTCCATTGGCCTTGTGTGGTATAGTGTAACAGATGGGCTCCCCATCCTGTGAGGGATGCGTCTGTTGTGAGCACTATCTGTGGAACAGGCTCTAGGAACGGCCGTCCTCTTGTCAAGTTTTTGGTGTTCCACCATTGCAGAGAGCGATATGTGTAGTTGTCTACCAACACCAGGTCTGGGAGCTGACCTTGAGCCTGATTCCACTGTCGTGCTAGACATTCTTGTAATGGGCGCATTTGCAGTCTTGCATGTGGAACTATGAAGATGCAAGACGCCATCATGCCTATAAGTCTCATGAACACTCTGGCTTGGAGAGACTGCTGGTGTTGAAAAATGTAGACTAAGGTCTGAATGCTCTGTATCCTGGTTAGACTGGGATACGCTAGAGCTGTAGATGTGTTTATGGTAGCTCCTAGATACTGATGAACGTGCGAAGGCTCTAGGTGCGACTTGGTGTAGTTTATGGTAAACCCTAAGTCGTGCAATGTTTGAATTGTTTGTCTTGTGTGTTGGACACATTGACTGAATGATTTTGCTTTTATGAGCCAATCGTCGAGGTAAGGGAAGACATGTATCTGTTGCCTTCTGAGATTTGCTGCTACTACTGCTAAGCACTTTGTGAACACTCGTGGTGATGTTGTGACCCCGAATGGAAGGACTTTGAATTGGTAGTGCTGTCCTTGTATGAGAAACCTTAAATACTTCCTGTGAGCAGGATGTATAGGAATGTGAAGGTAGGCGTCCTTTAGGTCTAGTGTTGAAAGAAAATTGCCTTGTTGTAGTAGTGGGAGTACTTGTTGCACAGTGATCCTGTGAAAATGATCTGATTGTATGTAATGGTTGAGGGGCCTGAGGTCGAGAATTGGCCGTAGTGTCCCGTCCTTCTTGGGGATTAGAAAGTACAGGGAGTAAACTCCAGTTCCCTGTTATTCTAAAGGAACTAATTGAATAGCATCCTTTTGTAGAAGTGCTAGAACTTCCTGTTGAAGCAGAGTCATATGGTCTGTAGACATTGGACGCTGCCTGGGTGGTATGTTTGGGGGGGTTGCTGTGAGTTCTAGGCAGTAGCCATGTTGGATAATTTGTCTCACCCACCTGTCTGTTGTGATGGAATTCCAGACAGGAAGGAACTGTGATAATCTGGCCCCCACAGGAGTGGAATGCTGTAGGGGAGGCAGAGGGAAGTCACTGTTTGGGAGTGGAAGAGGAGCAGTTGTTGTTATTACCTCTATCTCTTCCCTTATTGTTATTGCCTCTGTATCCTCCTCTAAAGTAGCCTTTGTTAGAGGAGGTCTGTGTGTGCGTTTTGAAAGATGATGTTGTATCTGCGCCGGTTTGCTTAGAGCCTCCTCTATAAAAGGAGCGGCGAAAAGAACTTCTAGTCTGTGTGGATTGTAATGCACCCATAGACTTAGCTGTGTCTGTGTCTTTCTTCATCTTTTCCAGTGTAGTGTCTACTTCCGGCCCAAACAATTGGTTTTGATTGAAGGGCTGGTTAAAGATGGTAGTCTGAACCTCCGTCTTAAAGCCTGAAATGCGTAACCACGCATGTCGTCTGAGTATAACACTAGTATTGACTGCTCTGGATGCTGTGTCAGCTACATCTAGTGCACACTTAATTGAGGCATTAGATATTAATTTGCCTTCTTGTACGAGCTCTGTTGCCTGATCTTTGTATTGATCTGGGAGGTGCTCTAGTTGTTTTTCTAATTGGTCGTAGTGAGCCCTGTCATAGCGTGAGAGCAGGGCTTGTGTATTTGCTATGCGCCATATATTTGTAGCCTGTGCAGCAATCCGTTTCCCTAACGCATCAATAACTTTGGATTCCTTGTCAGGTGGGGGCGTGTCACCAGAAGTCTGGGAATTAGCCTTTTTCCATGCATTGGACACTACTAAAGAGTCTAGTGGCAGATGTCCCTTAATATAGACTGGATCAGATGGTGCTGGTCTATATTTCTTTTCTATTCATGGATTTAACACTCTACAACGTACCGGGTCTTTAAATACTTCTGGAGCATGTTTAATGACTCCTTTGATCATGGGTAGTATTTGCATAGACCTTTGTGACTGCTCAAATGTATCAAGTAAAAAATCCTCATCAATAGCATCAGAGTGCATTGAAACCCCGGGGTAAAGGGCAGCTCTATTTAAGAGATGATTAAACCCAATACTATCTTCTGGAGGGGAAGGTTTTGTTGGGTAGGACTGAGGATCAGGAATGTCGGGCACATTGTGTGGTGCGAAGTCATATAAATCGTCATCTCTAGGATATGTATCTGCATTGATATCTTCATCTACAGGGTATACATTTGGCTCTGATATGTCATTCCCTCCACCTAGATCATACTCCTCATCAGTGTGGTGTGATGATGCAGGAGATTGAACAGGAGAAACTGCAGGTGAAATGTAAGGAGGGATAGGAGAGGAAGAAGGTGAAGGAGAGGAAGAAGGTGAAGGAGAGGAAGGGTGCATTGGAGAAGTTGCACAATCTTTCTTTTTGGCAGGAACCACAGGTAGAAGTGGTGTGTCTGCTGGTTTCTTTTTGTAAGGAATAGCTTCCACATGTCCAGTTTTTGGATTGATATGGACTTTCTTTTGTTTAGGATCTGGTCTAAACAGTCCTTCTTCGGTGCCGATTTTCCGGTGCCGATAGGGGTTGTTTCGTGTTTTTTGCTGTAGGAGGCGTTACAGAGTCCCGTGGCAAATTTGCCGGTGCCTAAGGTGGTTTTGGCTTTGTAGGCTTGTTAGGGGGTTTAGGTGTCTCTGAATCTTGCCTTGGATTTTTTGGTACAGAGGCTTGAGTTTTTGGAATGGAGACAGGTCTCATTGGCCTTGAGGCTTCGGACGCTGGCTTTCCATCTTTATTTTTGGAACCGGAAGGTTTTGGATTCAGAGCTTTTTGCGGATCCGATACAGTTTTCGGCTTCGGCACCGGTGCATCTTTTGGTTTGGGTGCCGAAGGATCTTTGTCTTTGGGCACTGAAGGGCGTTTTGGTTTCGGTGTCAAAGAATCCTTCGGTGTCGAAGGATGTGTATGCTTCGGTGTCCATGGAAGAGGTGGAATTGGCACATGTGGTTTTGTTGGTGCAGAGGCACCGGAAGGCGTAGTTGTTTTCCTCGGAGCCGAGCCCGAATGTGGGGCGTTTGAGGGAATATTTCTCGGCTGGCCCCATGGGCGGAGTGCTGACCGTTGCCTTTGGCTTAGGTAGTGTCTGTTGTGCAGGGGCAAGAGTACTCACGGGTTGACGAGATGGGATCGAGTCATCTGAGTCCTCTGCCTCTGATATGATCTGGAGATCAGGAGAGTCTTCCTCGGCGGCGAGTGGAGCCTCGTCCTCGGAGATGTCTTCTTCGACGATCTACTCGAAGATGGCCTCCGGTGCTGGGGTCGTTCTCCTCATCTCGTGTCGACGTGCCCTCCGTTCCCGAATGGTCTTCTTCGATCGGAAGGATGCACAAGCTTTGCAGGTCGACTCGTCGTGTTCCGGCGATAGACAGAGGTTGCAGACCTCGTGATGGTCGCTATGAGGATTTTTGCTCGACATACCGGGGATCTCTTGAATGGAGTTCTGTCAATGAGGCGTAGGCCGTACGGCGCCGATAGGCCCAACGGCCCGCGTCGACACACCGGAATGTAGCTGATGATGTCGAAAAGTTTATTCGATGTCGATAATATTTGTATAAAGTTTCTACGCTTCGAAGTTGCTGAAAAAGTATTTTCTAGCCAGAGCGGAAAACTTTCATCTGAACCCAGTGGCGGAAAAAAACAATCTGAGGATGGAGTCGATGACCATGCGCAGTATTGTCCATGGGAGGAGTCACCTATCTCGTGACTACAAAGACTTCTTCCAAGAAGAAAACAACCTGCAATCATCCGAGCCCAACACCAGGTGGCGATCTATTGCAAAAGTGTACGATCTGCAGCTCATATGCCTCGAACATATTTTTTGAGTTTCAATCCTCGGATGAACTTGAAGAGGTCTATTTTGGCCCTACAGGGATCCCCTTGTTCATGGGGGTTAAAATTGAGTCCTTTGCTCAGAAGTGATACCATATTTGTGTCTAGTGTTTTAGAGGTAGACTACTTGGACCACTTGGGTCGCTCCTAATCTTTCTTCTTGGTCCCTGATCTGAGTTTCTCCCTGTACTCGTCCTTTGCCTGCTCTTTTGCCTCGACGGGTTTTCTGTCTGCTGTATTTGGTCTCGAACAATTTCTCGCCTGATTGTCTGTATTTCTCGTAAAAAATTGTTTGATACACCTGATGTTGTAGGGTTTGATCCTGTCTCATGTGCTGCTATTATCTGATTTTCAGTTTCAGTAGCACTATTGTGAATGCTGCTTAAAGAAGTGGAACTGGAGGAAATAGAAGAGACGTCTGTTTTGGATGTTTGGTTAGTACATGCGGTTTTCTGGATTATTTGGTCATATTTTTTCGCAAAGGTAAAAACACGACCTTCTCGATAATCTGCTTCATCTCTTTTTAGTTGTAGTGTTTTACGGTCTTTAATCTCATTCTGATGTTTAAATAAAATATCATTTAATATTTTATAATTCTTTTCTGTTGCTTCCTTCAAATCGAGAGCCTGTATTTCTTTCTCAAGTTCAATTATTTCTGCCTGTAACCTAGTCACTTTTCGTTCTGCGTTTTCTACCAGAATCAGGATTAATGTGTTAGAATTGGTGGTGAGTGTTTCCTCCCATTTGCTCAAAAGATCATCATCCAAATCATCAAAAGTGGGGAAGGTTTGCGAGCGTAGACCCCTAGGGACTCTATTTAGTCTTAAATACTGCTTAAGAGTGGCACTATCCCACCATCGAGAGTTCTCAGTTTTTTTTAATCTTTCTAATTTAGTAAATTGCTTGAAAAGGGCCTTCTTCTTTTCCTTGTCAGCCATCCTTTTACAATCCTGAAGAGAAAACTTGAAGAAAAAACCTTTGAAAAGAGATGAAATGAGCAGAGCTCAAAGGAGACTCCCTAAGCACAACGTACGGTAGAAAATCTGAGGCTCTGAGGTTCCTTCAGGAGGGTTCTATGGGGTGAGGCTCTTCTGATTGGCTGATGCCTAAGTTTGGTCTCTTTTACAAAAAGAGGGTGATATGCTACAAAAGGGAATGAAGCCTAGGCCTTTTTCTTTCTCATTTGTACCTACTGATATGGTATTTTTGTTACCGAGACTCCCATTCCGACGACGGGGAATGATACAAAAGCATGGGAATCTATGAAAGAACAAGTTACTTACCTTCGGTAACGCTTTTTCTGGTAGATACAGTATCTGCCTGTGGATTCCTCACCTTGTGAATATCCCCCTTGCGTCAGCAACATTCAGAAATTCTTTTTGTAGCTTCATGCCAACGTGGACGAAGTCATAGAGGCACGGCATCGCGCGCGACTCCGCTGACACCATAATAGGCCCACCGACACCATAATAGGCCCACGCCGGCGTGATGACATCAGTTCCGCCTTTTTTTCCGTGCCTTCGAGGCACACGGACGGACCAATGACAGTAGATATATACACAGTATGCACAGTACATAAATGTCAAGATAGCACACACAGTGTGAAGCAAATGCAGGAAAGCAATTGAAACAAAACATTTCCTTGTCAATAAAATATATATATACATTACAATACAGTAACTCAGGTATAGAAGAGTGGACAACGGGGAGGCGGGTGGGCATGTGAGGAATCCACAGGCAGATACTGTATCTACCAGAAAAAGCGTTACCGAAGGTAAGTAACTTGTTCTTCTGATAGATACATCTGCCAGTGGATTCCTCACCTTGTGAATAGATTCCCACAGCAGTCCCCACTCCCGGAGGAGGGTGTCCACTCTTCTATACCAGAAAATCTTGAAGGACAGAGCGTGCAAAATGACCATCCCTCCTCACCTCACTATCTAAGCAGTAATGCTTTGCAAAAGTGTGGAGGGAGGCCCATGTCGCTGCTCTACAAATGTCCTCTACAGGTACACCCCTTGACAAAGCAGATGTTGATGACTTTGCTCTAGTAGAGTGAGCTCTTATACCCTCTGGAGGGTCCTTACCCACCAAGGAGTAGCAGATCTTGATGCATAGAATAATCCATCTTGAAAGAGTGCGCTTGTGCACCGCTCTTCCTTTCTTGCTGCCAGCAAATCCCACAAAGAGCTGGTCATCCACACGATAGTCTTTAGTCCTATCGAGATAAAAGGTCACCGCCCTCTTAGGGTCCAGACGGTGTAGTCTCTCCTCCTCCTTGGAAGGGTGAGGGGGAGGATAAAAGGTAGGAAGGGTAATAGACTGTCCCAGATGGAAGGGAGTTACCACCTTAGGCAGAAAAGCAGCCCTGGTCCTAAGAACCATTCATTCAGCATGAATGGTCAAGAATGGAGGCTATGAACTAAGAGCTTGTAGCTCACTTACCCTCCTTGCCGAGGTATTTGCGACTAGGAAGACTGTCTTAAAAGACAAAAGTCTCATGGGACACTTGTGCAAGGGTTCAAAGGGAGAACCCATCAAGTAGGTTAAGACAAGATTTAAGTCCCATTGAGGCACAATAAAGGGAGTAGGAGGGAATTTATTAGTGAGACCCTTAAGAAATCTTAAAACCACAGGAGATTTGAACAATGACGGCTGATCCGGCAAACAGAGAAATGCCGACAAAGTTGAAAGATAACCCTTAACTGTGGCAACAGCTAACCCTTGCTGCGCCAAAGAAAGTGCAAACTGTAGTATATCAGACAAACGAGTCTTCAAAGGGTCAACGGATTTCTCTCCACACCAAGAGACAAATTTAGACCATCTGTACAAATTGATTTATTTAGTGGAGTCACGCCTGGCCGAAAGAATGACATCCACCGCATCGTGTGGGAGAGAAAAGGAATTCAGGTTGCCCCGTTCAATCTCCAGGCATGAAGGTGTAAGGTCTGGAGGTGGGGGTGTAGAACCTGCCCCTCCATCTGAGAGAGGAGATCTGCCCTGAAAGGGAGACGGAGCGGCGGGCACGTGGAGAGGTGGAGAAGATCTGTGTACCACACCCTTCTTGGCCAATCCGGGGTGATAAATATAACTTGGGCCCGGTCTTGGCGAATCTTCCTCAGAACCCGAGGAATCAACGGTATGGGGGGAAACGCGTAAAGGAGCCGTGAGTCCCAACTCAACTGAAACGCGTCCCCCAAGGCTCCCCGCATCGGATACTGGAGGCTGCAGAATGACAGGCAGTGAGCATTCTCGCGAGTGGCGAACAGGTCCACCTGAGGAGACCCCCACGTCCGAAAGACGTGACGAACCACCTCTGGATGAAGCCTCCACTCGTGGTCGGCCGAGAACTGCCGACTGAGACTGTCTGCACGCACGTTCAGAACCCCGGCCAGATGACTTGCCATCAGACAAATCTGATGGTCCTGAACCCAGGACCAGAGACGCAGAGGCTCTCTGCAGAGACACTGCGACCCTACTCCACCCTGCTTGTTGACATACCACATCGTGGTGGTGTTGTCCGTCAGGACCTGAACCGACCGACCAGGAAGGGAAGGGAGGAAGGCCTTGAGTGCTAAACTTATCGCCCGTAATTCCAGAAGGTTGATGTGAAGCACCGTTTCCTCTGGAGACTAAAGACCCTTGACCTCCAGATCCCCAGATGAGCACACCACCCTAGAGTGGATGCATCAGTTATCACTGTGGCCACCAATGGAGGCAGTTGAAAAGGCTTTCCTTGAGACAGGTTGCCTTCCACTCCCTACCAAGTCAGATCCGATGCAGCTTCTCTGGAGATCCTCACAGACTCCCTGAGATCTCCGTTGTGCTGATACCACTGCCTGCGGAGGCACCACTGGAAGGCCCTCATGTGCCAGCGTGCATGGTTGACCAACAGAATGCAGGAAGCCATCAGACTGAGCAGGCGAAGGACTTTCAGAACTGGAACGACCGCTCCATTGTGAAATAAAGGAATCAACTCCTGTATGTCGCGAATCCTTTGAGGTGGAGGGAATGCACGACACACAGTTGTGTCCAGTACCGCACCTATGAACAGGTTGCGCTGGGAGGGCACCAGGTGAGATTTGGGTACATTTATCGAAAAACCCAACCTGTGTAACAACTGAGTTGTTTCTTGCAAATGATGGAGCACTGTCTCTGGGAATTCGGCTTTGATCAGCCAATCGTCCAGATACGGGAATACCGGTATCTCCGATCTTCTGAGATGTGCCGCCACCACAGCCATCACCTTGGTGAAAACTCGAGGCGCAGTAGTAAGACCAAATAGTAGGACCACAAACTGGTAGTGCTGTGAACCCACCGTAAAACGGAGATACTTCCTGTGCGACTGCAGGATAGGGATGTGAAAATATGCATCCTGCAAGTCTATTGACACCATCCAGTCTTCTTCCATCAGCGCCTGAAGAACCTGTGCAAGGGTGAGCATCTTGAACTTCTCCTGCTTCAGGTAAAGGTTCAAGATCCTGAGATCCAGGATTGGACGAAGCCTGCCATCCTTCTTGAGTATCAGGAAATACCGGGAGTAGCATCCCTGACCCTTTTCCTGCTCTGGAGCCAACTCTATTGCACCCTTTCTTAACAGTGTCTGGACTTCCTCCTGCAGGAGTAACAGGTGTTCCTCTGTGCAAAAACCTTGGCAAGGAGGGTAAGTTGGAGGGAATTCCCGAAAGGGAAGAGCATACCCATTTTCTACGAGATTGAGAACCCAAAGATCTGATGTAACCGATTCCCAATCCCGTAGAAAATAGGTAAGCCGACCCCCTACAGGACCCGAATGATCCTGAATGGCGGATCCCGGGCTGCTTTTCTGTGGCTGGGGTGTTGGAAGAGGTGGAGGAGGAGGAGGAGGCCTGACGTCCTTGAGGACGAGCTCTTTGCTTATCCCTCTAAGACCTGTACAGGGGGTTCTGCTACTGCTGCTGCTGCTGCTGCTGCTGCTGACCTTGCCAGTAGGGACGAAAGGAAGAACGTCCAAAACCTCTATACCTTTTGGCAGATGTACCTCTGGTCTGCAGCCCCAAAGATTTGGCAGTAGCCCTACTGTCCTTAAATCTCTCTACGGCTGCGTCAGCTTTTTTTCCAAAAAGTCCAACACCGTCAAAAGGCAGATCCAATAATGCGGCCTGAACATCCGCCGAAAAGTCCGATGACTTCAGCCAGGCAGATCTCCTAGAGGCAACAGCGGTTCCCATGATGCGAGCAACCGAATCAGCAGCGTCCAGCCCACTCTGGATCACCTGGCGTGCAGCCGCCTGTGCGTCAGTCAACACTTTTTCAAAATCCTTCCTGTTGTCATCAGGAATTTTAGGAGCCAACAGACGCAGCGAATCCATAAGGTCATGAATGTATCTCCCCATAAGGCAAGTGGCATTAGTTGACTTTAAAGCCATACTTGCTGAAGAAAAGGACTTCTTAGCAGACTGGTCCTGTTTCTTGGCATCCTTATCCCCAGGCACTTCAGGAAATGCGCCCACAGTCTTTTTAGAACAAGCTGCCTGAATAACAAGACTTTCTGGCAGAGGATGTGACGTTAAAAATTCAGGGTCCCCAGGTGCAACTCTATACCTCCTTGCAACACTTTTAGACACTGCAGGAGATGTTAGAAGCTTGCTCCAATCCTCCAAAATAGGCTTAGTTAAAGCCTCATTAACAGGGAGCAACGGTTCAATCACAGAACTTGGAGACTGGAGAACCTCAGTCAGAAGATTAGATTTAAATTCGACCGTAGGCAAGGTTAAATTCAAAAGTTCTGCAGCCTTCCTCATAACCATGTGGTATGGCTTAACATCCTTTGAAGGAGCATCAGATACAGATGGCAGCTCCCATTCAGGAGAAAGCTCCAGACCACTAGCCTCCGCTAGATCTTCAAAACAATCATCTTGAAGCTCACCTTCCTCCATCTCAGCCTCAGCCTCCCTATAACTTTGTTCTTTCAAGAGGCGCTGAGCATCCCTCCTAGATCTCTCCTTCAACAGCCGCGCCGTCGGATCCGTGAACGACTCCGACGGAGCCGGGATCGACGTCGGGATCGACTCCGAAGGCCCAGGGCGCTGTTCACGAGGTCGACTCGGAGCAGGCGAAGTCGGTATCGGCGTCGACGACCTCGGCGGAGCTGAGTACTGCCAAGGCGGCGTCGGAGCCGGCATGAAAGGCATAAAGGGAGCTGGAGCATAGGAGTGGGGAACTCCTAAATTAAAAGCCAGAGGACCCATAGAACCCGAAGGTGCACCAGAGGGGTACCATTGTCTGGAAAAGACACCATACATAGCATTTAAAAATGCCGAAGGGTCTTGACCTGGGGCCAGGAAAGGAGGGTGAGAACCCTCAGACTGACCCTTTATAGGCTCCGGATTCGCCTCTTCTTCCACAGGTACTGAACCCTCATCCAAAGGGACCTCTTCATCCTCTCGAGCCGGGGACGGCACCGGAGATGGATTCGGAACCGGAGTCGTTGAACGAGCTCGCGATTCCAAAGGCGAAGGATCCAAGACTTCCGGCGATGGGACACAAAATCCTTCCCATGCTTCTTCTTAGGTGACTTTGGTCTCGAGTCCGAATCCTTACCGGAGTGATGTCGAGACCCATGCCTTCGTTTCTTATGTTTTTTCTTCGACTTCGAAGCATGATCAGATGAAGACCTCGAAGGCGACGCCGTACGGGATCTTGACCGCGACCTCGACCTCGACTTTGACCTCGCCCTTCTCGAACGTGATCTCGAAGTCTTCTTTTCCTTACTTCCTCACAACTTCGCCATCAGAAGCTTGGTCTCCCTCTCACGAAGCGCCTTCGGGTTCATTTTTCTACACGAAGAGCAGCCGTCGACATCATGGTCCGAACTCGGGCACCAGATACAATCCTCGTGTGGGTCTGTGATCGACATCATCTTGCCGCACTCTTCACAAGGCTTGAACCCGGTCTTCTTAGTCGACATCGCTGGAGACACAAAGAAGCAGGAAAATAGAGAAAATAGTAACAAAGTTACCAAACAGCTACAGAGATTCCCCGAAACCGTTAGCGTCGACGACGCAGAAAAAAGGGAACTGATGTCATCACGCCGGCGTGGGCCTATTATGGTGTCGGTGACATCAGCGGAGTCGCGCGCGATGCCTTGCCTCTATGACGTCGTCCACATCGGCGCGAAGCTGAAAAAAGCGGGATATTCACAAGGTGAGGAATCCACTGGCAGCTGTATCTATCAGAAGCTCCAATACTAGGGCAAGTGACTCCTTCACTTTAAGGGAGATTCCTTCAGGCTAGGATACAGGCCTTGGTGACTCAGAGGATGCACGGCCACGGAGTTGCTGGTAAAACACTGCGACGAAGATACCGCAGGATTCTTCTTACCGGGAGCAGTCTTGATGAGGATGAAACAAAATAGTAATAGATGGAATGCATGAATGAATATCCACCACTAGTAATTACTATGTATGCATTCCATCTCATCATTATTGTACCTACCATTTCACCTCAGATAGGAACGAGCCTTATGTAAATTAACCTAAGGCCTACTCCAGTAAGAAGAGTCCAGCATGAAATGCCAGGCCCCTCTGAATGAGAACACAAGTACAGCAGAGTTTCAGTGTCCACCAGCAGAAGAGTCTTTGAACAATCTTCAGTGACAGGCAGTCAGTTCCAGGAGATGTCATCAGGACGAATCTAAGAACCCACCCTCAGCTGAGTCCTTAAGTAACCCTAAAAAAGGGAAAGGACCTCTTCTCTGGTGACCCACATATCAGAGAGGGCCAGGGGGCGCTACTCAGATGTCCTAGCTAGGCAGATGATCCCAGGAGCCAAGATTCAACATGGTAGAATAAAGTGGCCAGCTGGAGGAGCTCTGGCGCACCTTCCTAGGGAGGAGATGGACAGGGGGGTGGTCACTCACCTGTCCTTTGTGTAGTTTCGCACCAGATTGGGAGCCTAGGGCCCCTGAACAGGGGGAAACTGTTGTATGCATGGAGGGCAGAAATGTGCCTTTAATGCAGCCTGCTGGCGCTCAGAAGCGCCCCCCACCCAAACTAATTCTATAAGAGGAGGTGGACACATTTCTCCTTTGCAGGAAAGCTAGTAAAGCTCATCAGCAGGGGGCAGAACACTGTCTAGGGATGCAGAAGCACGGGCTGGCAGTCAGACCCTCCAAGGCTACACGAGTAGGTATTGGGGGGTGGAGGGGTCCTCTAAGGAATCCACCCAGTACATTGTATAACACAACAAACACTGGAATAGGTGTAGTTGCATGATTCCAACATGTTTGATACCAAACGTTACCAGGTTCGGGGCAGCCATTATACAGCTAGACATCTCGCCTTCCCAATGCCCATTACATACCTTATAATGACTGTACCCCATTTAAAAAGCCCAGAAATAGGAGCCCATAGGTTGTAGGGACACCTCTACTCGTGCAGGGGTGCCGACACACTTAGAACCATGCACTCTGCCCTTGAGCCGCAGGGGCCTACCTTAGGGGTGACTTGTAGGTTTTAAGTGCCGGGTCCGGAATACAAGGAAAACCTTACATCTGAAGTGAAGGGTGCATGCACCCTGTCACGTAGACTGTAATGGCAGCTCTTCAGATACAGTTTA
This sequence comes from Lissotriton helveticus, assembly GCF_964261635.1. NCBI lineage: Eukaryota > Metazoa > Chordata > Amphibia > Caudata > Salamandridae > Lissotriton > Lissotriton helveticus. Next base: position 1,275,608,172 of record NC_136057.1, read on the forward strand.
CATAGACTCCTGCGAGTGGCACAATACATGCTGCAGCCCATATGAGAACTCAGGTGTACCAATGCCCTGGTTACCTCAGCACCATATACTAGGGACTTATAATGGTACACCAGTATGCCAATTGTGGGGCGTACAAAGTACTTACCAGTAAATTTAGACGAGAGAGCACTGTCACTTGCCCCTCCTTCCCATTATGGTAGGCCCTGAACAAGCACGCTTTGTCCCAGGCCCCACATTATTATATAACCTGCAGACAGTCTTTGCGGTCCTACATGTCAAACCGGACATTAAGGCGGCAGCTGGTTTTTTAGACACTGAAAAATCCTTTGACTCAGTTGATGGAAATTCATGTTGGCAGTACTGTGGCGAATCGGAGTCGGTGAAATATTCCTTAAATTGATATCATTGCTCTACAATGCGCCCACAGCTCGAGTGCACTTGGCAGATGCTGTCACCCCCCCTTTCCCCATATCTAGAGGCACAACACAGGGGTGCCCTTTGTCCCCCCTGCTGTATGCTGTGGCGGCGAAACCGCTGCTGTGCCCGCTTCTTGAGTCTCATAGCCAAAGAGGCATACGCTTCCCCAAATACAGTCTCATCGTTCCTGCTTATGCGGACGATATGCTCTTATATATATGGGAACCTGACTAACCTATCACCAATAATACGAGGGGTACTCAGATGTAGCAGCAGCTTGAGACTTCAAATTAATTGGGGTAAATCTATAATTTTTCCCCTCACCCCGATCACAGAGAAGACTGTTTTAGAGTTCCCTCTTCAATGGTCAACAGATACGGTGCAATATGTGGGGATACAGGTCCACTCTGACACGGAACAAGTCATTAGGGCTAATTATGGTAGAGCAATTACCAAGCTGGAAGAGGACATAGAAAGGTGGATCTGGCTCCCTCTCTCACTGGTGGGTCGTATATCATTGATGAAAATGATAGTTCTTCCCAGATTTCTTTTTCTTACCGTCAATATCCCTAGGTTATCCCACTACACATCTTCAAGACACTCTGGGCTTTAATGTGTAAACTGGCATGGGCTGGGAGAAATCTCTGTGTCAAACTGGATATCCTCACTATGCCCTACTCAAAGGAGGGGCTGGTCGCTCCAGATTTGAAGTTGTATTATAGAGTGGCACAAAGCTTGTACGCTCACAGCTGGATCCATGGTCCGCACAATTTACCTCACCTCCACATGGAGAGAGTAGCTGTGAGCCCTGATTCGCTCATCTGTTGTCTGTCTCAAGCACCTGTTAGGCGATGCAGCGTGATAGATTCGGTTAATTCTACGGTAAACGCTTGGCACAACTTGCTTAAAAAATAGGCTGGCCCAATTGTATTCCCCGAGAATGCCTGTAGAATGGTGCCACTGGCTTCGCATGAGCTCCGACAAAGGCGCACTTCGATCGATGAGAGCCCTGCGGATCATTACAATGGGAGACTTCATCTAGGAGGGTAAGGTGTGAACGTGGGAGGAGGTAGCAGAGGGCACACATGACCTTTCCCCTCTCACACAATTTCATTATTTTAGAGTCCGCCATGCATTGCGAGCATTGATCGGAGATGAGCTACAAAAGCCGCCAGAGCTTCCTGCCTTCTCGCTCTTACTGTGTTCCGAATCCCCTGACAAGTTAGTCTCGAAAGTTTATGCCATTTCACAGGCCTCTCATCATACACAATACACAAAACCTAGGATAAAGTGGAAAGCCGACATAGGTGTGGCTCTGACAGATGACATATGGAGCTCCTGCTGTGAAGCAACACAAAAGATCTCACTTAATGGAAGGCACAGACTGATCCATTTAAAATATCTTAACAGTGTGTACTACACTCCTAAGAGATTGTTTCGCTATGGGCTCAGGGACACTGATAGCTGTGAACGCTGTGGCGAGGCAAAGGCAGGATTTCTACATGTGGCATGGTTGTGCCCAACAGTAGCTGAGTTCTGGAAGAAAATGTTTTCCACTCTAAACGCAATCACAGATCAATCCCTCTCTCCTGACCCCTTTCTAGCACTATTGGGGTACGTGAAGCCTCTCAAGAAAGATATCAGGAAATTTGTCTCTGTGGGTCTATTACTGTCCAAACGCAAAATTGCGGTGCACTGGATGCGTGGTCCTGCACCCACTGTAACAGAATGGGAACAGGATATACTCTACTGTAATACTCAATCAGAAGTTTATAGTGAATTCCATCTCCCCACCAGAGCAGACCGAAAATTGTTTGGGGACTATACACGCAATATCTAGTGGCAAAACAAGCTGGAAATACAGAGGACGATTGATAGAATGATATCATGTTGAAGGCCCTGTCTGTAATAGTTGTATCAGGATTGCATCAAGTTGACCATGCAGGGTGCAAGCTACACGTGACAGCTAATTGTACCTTGGTTCGCAAGTTACATGAACTGCAATATTGGAATGTTAGATTGCAATATTCTACTTTCCTTTGTTAGGTCAATAATTCACCCCACTGTAAAAAGAACCAGTGGCTATTGTTGGTTAACTGGCTAATATATCTATGTTGCTCATCATGTACTGTGTACTGTTGTGAACTGTCTTATGAAAACCAATAAAACATTTTATTTTTTTTAAAGGAAAAAACAGTAAGCACTGTCACTGAGGTCCTGGTTAGCAAGATCCCAGTGAACTACAGTCAAACCACACTGACACCAGGCAAAAGGTGGGGGTATATATGGCAGAAAGATCCTACTTTCCTACAACGATCTCGTGTGAGCACACTGGATCAACTTCCCCACATCCAAAAGGATTGGATGTGGGGTTGCTGGGGAGATTTTACTGGACATCGTTGTCAGACACATATGGATTTTAGTGGACATCTTTGTTGCACACACAGCCTCACCTACAGAACAGGTTTATTATTAATCACACCATCCCTCCAGATACAAACGCCCCTGCTTTGCTTTAAGAAGAAAATGATGCCCCAACTAATTAAAGTCGTAATTGAGGGGGTCATGGCCCGCAAAAGCCAAAACATCACATCTTCCGTTTTAAGGGCATGTAACATACCTTCTCTCTCATTCATTGATGTCTTTTAAAATACATAACTTATTTATTATATGCATCTGCAATTGTTTGTACTGGGTTGCCATTTAATTACTTTCATCGTAATTGTTAAAACATTAAATGACATTTCTGCAAATATGTTACACTCCTATAATCCTATTAAAACAGAAATTGTATCCTTTACCTACCTGACATGTTTTCCCGTTTTCTTTGTTGCAGCAACACAGCTCTTTCTTTATCCAAGGTCCTGTAATAAAAAAAATGTTATTCCTGTTTCGAATTTGCTCATTGGGCAAGTATTAAAAGCATTAAATGTTGTTATGTACTAGAAGTACAAACTCAAGATTACCCTTATGTACATATTTGTTAAATATATATATATATTTGTTTTCCTCACCAGCATCGTAATTCATGAAGACTGCTGCATATAGTCAAACAATGTTATTTCTAAAAATTATACTGTATTTTACAGTTACGATTATTTGGTTTTCCAAATACGATGTACATTGATGTTCGGTTGTCAGCAGTTGTTTTTTAATGAGATGATGAATTTGCACTTTGCACCTATTGCACAATCTTGCACTTATTTGAGTACACGTGACATGGCAATATGGTTTTTACCAATTTTGAAGTCGCCCATGGGTAATACCAAGCAAAAAATGTCTATATCATGTAACTCATTAATGCCACGATTATCTTTTAGCTACTAATTGTTGGCTTTTAATTGGATTTTATTTGTTAATTTTGTACAACATTTATTTTTCCAAATGTCAAAACGGTCATAATGTTTATGGGCTTTACCTTGGACGAGGATTTCTCCCCTCTTCATTACTTTGCCGGTCAAGTGGCCATCTGTAATTCTTTGCGCTAGCACTTTAAAAGCGCTCTGATGGTAGCAATCAATGTCGAGTGAACAAGGCTCGGGGATCCGAAACGTGTCTTTGACACATCAGGATTAAAGAAATTTAAAGCACTTACTTTGGGTCCGTGTCCATTTTCGACAAGCAGCGTGATTGTTGGAGTCGCTTTGGAACTTCGTGTGTATATATATATATATATATATATATATATATATATATATATATATATATATATATATATATATATATATATATATATATATATATATATATATATATATATATATATATATATATATATATATATATATATATATATATATATATATATATATTTTGTAGGTTAATTACAATTGCAGTTAGGTCTGTGTACCTGAGGCTACAGTATTGGAGCACTATGCTCTTATTGTATTGTATTCATAATTTGTTCACATGAATTAAGCAAGATCAAAAGGGCAATGATTTATTTGCTAATCCTTGTATCAATTGCTACAGTGTTATCTTTCCGCCTCTGTTTTCTCCATTGGGAGACGCTTCGTTGTGACCGAGGCCAGCAGCAGCACTTGGGGGCAGGACTCCAAGCCCCAGAGAACAGCGGGCCCGTGAGTGGACCGGCAGCCCCTCCCCTCTCACCACCTGGGGGCTATTTTAACCTCTTGCGGCTCCCGCTTCGTTGTGACCGAGGCCAGCAGCAGCACTTGGGGGCAGGACTCCAAGCCCCAGAGAACAGCGGGCCCGTGAGTGGACCGGCAGCCCCTCCCCTCTCACCACCTGGGGGCTATTTTAACCTCTTGCGCCTCCCGCTTCGTGGGAGACGCTTCGTTGTGGCCGAGGCCAGCAACAGCACTTGGGGGCATGACTCCAAGTCCCAGAGACCAGCAGGGCCGCGAGTGGACCGGCAGCCCCTCCCCTCTCACCACCTGGGGGCTATTTTAACCTCTTGCGGCTCCCGCTTCGTTGTGACCGAGGCCAGCAGCAGCACTTGGGGGCAGGACTCCAAGCCCCAGAGACCAGCGGGGCCGCGAGTGGACCGGCAGCCCCTCCCCTCTCACCACCTGGGGGCTATTTTAACCTCTTGCGCCTCCCGCTTCGCGGGAGACGCTTCGTTGTGACCGAGGCCAGCAGTAGCACTTGGGGGCAGGACTCCAAGCCCCAGAGACCAGCAGGGCTGCGCGTGGACCGGCAGCCCCTCCCCTCTCATCACCTGGGGGTATTTACCTGTCCGCGGGCGCCCGCGTCGCGGGCGCCGGGCGAAGCCCGGACAAAGGGCGGGCAATCTGAGGCCGAAAGAGGCTGGGCTGGGCTGGGCCCCACCCATTTCATCTGGCGCACGGCCCCACAAGGATTTAAGGTACTGTGAATTGCAACGCAGCCACGAGTGGAGATTGTGAACTGTGTCTGCGAACCACTAAGTGTATCCCAGTGATAGTGTAACTGGATTAGAAAGAGGGGTGCGTCTCTACTAACAGTGCAAATGGGAAAAAGGAAAGCCATGGAGGGTGGGGGGAGTACCCTCTAATAACAAGCATTTGCAATGCAATAGGTCTCGCATTAGGATAGTTTGAGCTATTGGTATTGTAAATGAAACATTTTTTTATTTATGTGTTGGTTTTGAAAATAGCGAAATTAATAGCTTTGTCATTTACAATGCCAATAGTTTTAACTTTTGCAAATGTGACACCTATAGCATTTGTAATGCAATATGTGTTTTATTTACGTGACTTAGATGTATTGATATTACAAATAACAATGGCTTTTATTTTTTTTAAATAATGAATACTAAAAAAGTTATTGTAATTTATAATGGCAATAGCTTAAACTTTTGTAAATAACTTTTGTGAAGATTATGTTCAGTGTATTTTATTGTGACGAAAATCCAAGAACAGAAGTGAAATATTAACATCTTTTTGGGACATTTGTAATAAAGCTTGAAACATTGAGGGAACATATTTGAACCTGTTGTTGTTGAATGGTTGTACAGATTGATGTTGTGGTGGCGCTGAGTGATGTGGTGGCGACGAGTGATGCTGTGGCGTTCAGTGATGCTGTGGTAGAACATAGTGATGTTGTGGTGCCCCTGAGTGATGCTGTGGTGATGCGATAGATAGAGTGAGGGCGATAGATAGATATAGGGAGGGCGATAGATAGAGGGAGGGCGATAGATAGAGGGCGATAGATAAGATGATAGAGTTAGGGCGATGGATAGAGTGAGGGCGATAGTTAGAAGTGTGCACTGACGTCTGGTGGTGTGTGTGTGAATGGTGAAATTGTGCACTGACGGCTGGTGGTGTGTGTATGCCTGGTGAAAGCGTGCACTGATGGCTGATGGTGTGTTTGTGCCTGGTGAAAGTGTGTACTATGTCTGTTAGTGTGTGCCTGGTGGGAGCGTGCACTGATTGCTGGTGGTGTCTGTGTCCGGTGAAAGCGTGCACTGATGGCTGGTGGTGTCTGTGCGTGGTGAAAGAGTGCACTGACGGTTTGGTTTTCAGTGTAGTTGTGTGTGTGTGTTTGTATGTGTCGTTGTGTGTGTGGTTGTATGTGGTTGTGTGTGTGGTTGTGTTTGTGTGTTGTGTTGTGTGTGTGGTTGTGTTTGTGTGGTGTTGTGTGTGTGTGGTTGCACTGTAAGGCATTCGCGAGCGTGGCAGTGCTAGAGTTCACACCTTTCAGTGAGAGGCTTTGGGGTAGAGGTGTGCCAGAAAATAACTCATAAACGCCAGATTGCAGCATAATTTGTACTAAAATAGATCAGCCTAACAACAGTGTGTAAAAGACAATACATAAAAAAATTGTTGTCTAACAATTAGGTGGGTCGGATGGTGGTGTGTCTGCCTGCTAGAAGCGTGCACTGATGGCTGGTGGTGTGTATGCCTGGTGGAAGCGTGCACTGACAAACAGTGGTGTGTGTGTGCCTGGTGGAAGCATGCAAATATAGCTGGTATTGTGTATGCCTGGTGAAAGTGTGCACTGACAGCTGGAGGAGTGTGCCTGTTAAAACGTGCACTGGCAGCTGGTGGTGTATGTCTGCCTGGTAAAAGCGTGCACTGACGGCTGGTGGTGTGTGTCTGATGGAAGCGTGCACAGACAGCTAGTAGTGTATGTGCATGATGGAAGCATGCACTGACTGGTCATGATGCCATTTGGACCTTTTGAAGTATTTAGCCATGCAGCACATTATCCTGGGTGCTACACCATCTACTGTTACTTCAGGTGCATTGGTTAACGACCACACACCCAAGGATGGGCCTCCGTGCTTTTTAATGAAAATATGAAAAAGTTGTGTACGTGTGTCATGTGAAAACAAGCATTGGAAATGCAATAGGTCTCGCATTAGAAAAGTTGTAGTTATTGGTCTTGTAAATGACATATTTTATTTATTTGTTGGTTTTTAAAATTGCTAAATTGATGGCTTTGTCATTTACAATGCCAATAGTTATAACTTTCGCGAATGTGACACCTATAGCATTTGGAATGCAACATGTTTTGTATTTACGTCACTTAGATGGCAGCTCTGGTCGTTAGGCCACATCTCTAGAGAGCAGGAGAGTGCAGCAGGGGAGAGAAGCACAGCAATGCAATAGGTCTCGCATTAGGAAAGTTTGAGCTATTGGTATTGTAAAGGACACATTTTTTATTTATGTGCTTGTTTTGAAAATAGCGAAATTAATAACTTTGTTATTTACAATGGCAATAGTTTTATCTTTCGCAAATGTGACACCTATTGTAACACAATATGTGTTGTGAGGGTGAGTGAGGGTGAGGGGTTGAGGGTGAGTGAGGGTGAGGGGTTGAGGGTGAGTGAGGGTGAGGGTGAGTGAGGGTGAGGGGTTGAGGGTGAGGGGTTGAGGGTGAGTGAGGGTGAGGGTGAGTGAGGGTGAGGGGTTGAGGGTGAGTGAGGGTGAGGGGTTGAGGGTGAGTGAGGGTGAGGGGTTGAGGGTGAGTGAGGGTGAGTGAGGGTGAGGGGTTGAGGGTGAGTGAGGGTGAGTGAGGGTGAGGGGTTGAGGGTGAGTGAGGGTGAGTGAGAGTGAGGGTGAGTGAGGGGTTGAGGGTGAGTGAGGGGTTGAGGGTGAGTGGGGGTTGAGGGTGAGTGGGGGTTGAGGGTGAGTGGGGGTTGAGGGTGAGTGGGGGTTGAGGGTGAGTGGGGGTTGAGGGTGAGTGAGGGTGAGGGGTTGAGGGTGAGTGAGGGTGAGGGGTTGAGGGAGAGTAAGGGTGAGGGTGAGTGAGGGTGAGGGGTTGAGGGTGAGTGAGGGTGAGTGAGGGTGAGGGTGAGTGAGGGTGAGGGTGAGTGAGGGTGAGTGAGGGTGAGGGTGGGTGAGGGTGAGTGAGGGTGAGTGAGGGTGAGGGTGAGTGAGGGTGAGGGTGAGTGAGGGTGAGTGAGGGTGGGTGAGGGTGAGTGAGGGTGAGGGTGAGTGAGGGTGAGGGTGAGTGAGGGTGAGTGAGGGTGAGGGTGAGTGAGGGTGAGGGTGAGTGAGGGTGAGGGTGAGTGAGGGTGAGGGTGGGTGAGGGTGAGGGTGGGTGAGGGTGAGTGAGGGTGAGGGTGAGTGAGGGTGAGCGAGGGTGAGTGAGGGTGAGGGGTTGAGGGTGAGTGAGGGTGAGGGTGGGTGAGGGGTTGAGGGTGAGGGGTTGAGGGCGAGTGAGGGTGAGGGTGAGGGGTTGAGGGTGAGGGGTTGAGGGTGAGTGAGGGTGAGGGTGAGTGAGGGTGAGTGAGGGTGAGTGAGGGTGAGGGGTTGAGGGTGAGTGAGGGTGAGTGAGGGTGAGGGGTTGAGGGTGAGGGTGAGTGAGGGTGAGTGAGGGTGAGGGGTTGAGGGTGAGTGAGGGTGAGGGGTTGAGGGTGAGGGGTTGAGGGTGAGTGAGGGTGAGGGAGAGTGAGGGTGAGGGGCTGAGGGTGAGTGAGGGTGAGGGTGAGGGGTTGAGGGGTTGAGGGTGAGTGAGGGTGAGTGAGGGTGAGTGAGGGGTTGAGGGTGAGTGAGGGTGAGTGAGGGTGAGGGGTTGAGGGTGAGTGAGGGTGAGGGTGAGTGAGGGTGAGGGGTTGAGGGTGAGTGAGGTTGAGGGTGAGTGAGGGTGAGGGTGAGTGAGGGTGAGGGGTTGAGGGTGAGTGAGGGTGAGTGAGGGTGAGTGAGGGTGAGTGAGGGGTTGAGGGTGAGGGGTTGAGGGTGAGTGAGGGTGAGGGGTTGAGGGTGAGGGGTTGAGGGTGAGTGAGGGTGAGGGGTTGAGGGTGAGTGAGGGTGAGTGAGGGTGAGGGGTTGAGGGTGAGTGAGGGTGAGTGAGGGTGAGGGAGGGTGAGGGAGGGTGAGTGAGGGTGAGGGGTTGAGGGTGAGTGAGGGTGAGTGAGGGTGAGTGAGGGTGAGGGTGAGTGAGGGTGAGTGAGGGTGAGGGTGAGTGAGGGTGAGGGTGAGTGAGGGTGAGTGAGGGTGAGGGTGAGTGAGGGTGAGGGTGAGTGAGGGTGAGTGAGGGTGAGTGAGGGTGAGTGAGGGTGAGTGAGGGTGGGTGAGGGTGGGTGAGGGTGAGTGAGGGTGAGTGAGGGTGAGTGAGGGTGAGGGTGAGTGAGGGTGAGGGTGAGTGAGGGTGAGTGAGGGTGAGGGGTTGAGGGTGAGGGGTTGAGGGTGAGTGAGGGTGAGTGAGGGTGAGGGGTTGAGGGTGAGTGAGGGTGAGTGAGGGTGAGTGAGGGTGAGGGTGAGTGAGGGTGAGTGAGGGTGAGGGTGAGTGAGGGTGAGTGAGGGTGAGTGAGGGTGAGTGAGGGTGAGTGAGGGTGAGTGAGGGTGAGTGAGGGTGAGGGTGAGTGAGGTTGAGTGAGGGTGAGTGAGGGTGAGTGAGGGTGAGGGTGAGTGAGGGTGAGTGAGGGTGAGGGGTTGAGGGTGAGGGGTTGAGGGTGAGTGAGGGTGAGGGTGAGTGAGGGTGAGGGGTTGAGGGTGAGGGGTTGAGGGTGAGGGTGAGGGTGAGTGAGGGTGAGGGGTTGAGGGTGAGTGAGGGTGAGGGGTTGAGGGTGAGTGAGGGTGAGGGGTTGAGGGTGAGTGAGGGTGAGGGTGAGTGAGGGTGAGGGTGAGTGAGGGTGAGGGTGAGTGAGGGTGAGTGAGGGTGAGGGGTTGAGGGTGAGTGAGGGTGAGGGTGAGGGTGAGTGAGGGTGAGTGAGGGTGAGTGAGGGTGAGTGAGGTTGAGGGTGAGTGAGGGTGAGGGTGAGGGTGAGTGAGGGTGAGGGGTTGAGGGTGAGTGAGGGTGAGGGTGAGTGAGGGTGAGGGGTTGAGGGTGAGTGAGGGTGAGGGGTTGAGGGTGAGGGGTTGAGGGTGAGGGGTTGAGGGTGAGTGAGGGTGAGGGTGAGTGAGGGTGAGGGTGAGTGAGGGTGAGGGGTTGAGGGTGAGTGAGGGTGAGGGGTTGAGGGAGGGTGAGGGTGAGGGTGAGTGAGGGTGAGGGGTTGAGGGTGAGTGAGGGTGAGGGGTTGAGGGTGAGTGAGGGTGAGGGTGAGGGGTTGAGGGTGAGACAGACAGAGCAGACGGCGCAAACACACACAGGAGGCTGCACGTACGGCAATCGCAGAAGGCTCACGCACACAGCGTGCATAAGGTATACCTACATAGCAGATGACGAAGTGAATGTACACACAAACTGTGCCTACAACAGTAAATGCATTCCTTTAGAGAACACACACTTAGAGTATACAAAACATGGCGCACGCCTGCGGGCATAGTCACAAATAGGCACCCATACAGTCTGCGAGTACAGCAGACGCATGCACACAGCAGAAGGCAGCCTGCATAGAAAGACACGAGTGGAGCGCACACGCAGGGACATTCACAGCGTCCACATGCACAGAGCGGGGTCACAGCTGACGCGGCGCTCGTGCAGGATACAACACACATGATTGAAGAGAGAGACAACTTGGAGGAATGCTTGTAGGTGTGTGTGTAGACGATGAGGGTGTGAAGCAGCAGGAATTTAATCTCCTATTTTTTTATATGAAATGTTGAGTTGCCCATAAAACCGTGTCTTGTTAAAAGGGTTATAAAAATAGTTATGATTAAAATCCGTGACTCGCTCAGTTTTCTGATTGACATTGTATCAGCTGGGATAGATAGTCAAAGCTGTCTAGTAGAAACTTCCAGTAAATTAGTATCGGGAGAGGCGGCATAACATGATTATTCGCTCTGCATAGGAGCTCTTTAGATGATGCAGTCTAATAAAAAAAATAGAGGTTTGCCAATGACATTTTGCTCCAAATTCAAAGATACAGCTAACTGCTGATTTACCTTAATCAGTGACACGGTGAAGCATGAACGCATGCGGTAATGACGGAGATGCAGTTCTTGACCCGAGTTACAGTTTCACGTTTCTTACTGGGGGTTGTTTTGCAACTTTACAGATTGGAATAATAATAATCCACTTTGCTGAACAATATAACATGTGAATTCACCACGAACCTATTGCAACTCGGTGTAAAAAGATAAAATCCCAAATCAAGACACAAGTATTGTTGCAAAAGGTGGTGTGAAGCAGCAGGAAAAGACAGCACCAACCCTAACGAAAACGAGTCAAAAGAAACACGAGAGACGGCGGAGGGCATTGCTGTGGGGAGGGGGGAGGAGAAATGCGACACGGCGGGCAGGGGAGGGGGCGGAGCGGGTAGAGCGGCATGTGGGTGTGAAGCAGCCGGGGCCTTTGAAGTGAAGCTAAGCTTCACTTCAAAAGGTGTCGGAGGAATGCGGCTGAGGGAACAGACGGCGATTTGGTGATGTGCACGCGCATTTTAGGTCAATGAGCAAGCGCATTGACCTAAAAGCCACGGGCACAGCACCAAATCGCCGCAGTTAGGTAAACTTTGTTTAAAGCCCTATAGTCTCGCTCTGCTCAATGCGCATGCGCATTGAAAGGCGAGACCTAAAAAACAGTGGAAGTGAGAGACAGGTAACAGGTAAAGGGACGTCGCTACCAGTGGTGCAGCAGCTGGCGCCAGGTCAACTGCAACCAAATTGCACATGAAAAACGATATTAGATGTTCTTGACCGACCTCACGCTATATGCGGAGCACATGTGGCTTGATTGCCATATGACTGTAGGTAAAAGCTCACATGGATAAGGAATTAGTGCACCAGAAGTTCAATGTGATGAATCAAAAAGTTCCACAGTCAGAAGGGACAACATGCGTTACCTGTTTCTGTTGTATCTTTAGTCAAGAATAAAGAAAGAATATAGAAATTAGTCTTTGTGGACTTTATTGTGCATTGATTACATTGAAAGTTTGCTCTTCCTCGACCGTGATTCAGAAATAAAGTTTTGATGTTTCTTACTTTAAAACTAGAGGATAGTTGGGCCGTTTTCCGTCCTTGCACATGTGCACATTATGCTGTCTGAAAGCCCTCAGTGCTCCGTATGGGGCTGTCACATACCCAGCTTCAGGTAGGAAAGCACCTGGGGTGATTCATTCTTTAGGGCTGGTGATTGCTTCCGGAGCGCGCTGTGAAACGACCACCTGCCCCATCTGGCTGGACGAAATGTCGATTAAAAAGCTAATTTCCGATAAGCCTGCTACAAGTGGTGTCAGCTTGAAGGCAGAGCCATGCTCTGTGAGAGGATGTGTGGGCAAAGAGGGTGGGGGAGCTGCGGTGACTGTCTGTGGGCAGAAGAGAGGCAAGGCCTCTGCCCAAAATCCTGCCCTGAAGGGATATTCCGGGACTGAGAACGAGATAAGGCCTGTTCAGGGGTTGGAGATCCCTGGAATGAGAGAATACAAGGCGAAAGGGGAAGGAGAAGCGTGCAACGAAAGAGGGAGTAAAGGTCTACTGAGAGAGCAAATATTGAGAGGCTGAGAAGGGGAGGACATGAAAATAAAGGAGAAACAAGGGGTATAGAGTTCGCGCGATCTGAATATGCAAAGGAGGTGGGGTGATTTGAAGGGAATGGACAGTCCAAAGATATAGAAAAGGAGAGTGGGTACATATGAAAATAGTGGAGGGAACGGGCAAATAATAAAAAGGGAACGCAGAGAATATGAAGTGAGCAGAGGGAAGAGTAAACCAAGCATTTGCAATGCGATAGGTTTTGCATTACTAAAGTTTGAGCTATTGGCATTGCTAAATAATGCAACACCAATAGCTCAAACTTTAATAATGCGAGACCTATTGCATTGTAAATGCTTGTTTTATCTAGACCGGAACGTACTTTTTATCACCAGACTTTGACCCCGAGCAAGAGAGAGAAAGAAAGAATGGACTAGTAAGCGAGATCGGAGAACGGTGACAAAGGGAGAAAGAATGGATGAAAAGCATGTCAGTTCTCTACTCAACCATTCGCCCACGGCTCCCATCCCCAACACCATACCCAATCCAACTCTGGACATGATTATATCCACCCTCCAACAAGTCAAAGAAGATCTCCACACCATCAAAGAACTTCTTTTCACACACCTCAGACTCCCCCCTACCCACCACCGCTTCCACGCACAACAAGTCCCCCACCCTCCACACAGACCCTGTCACTCAATACTCCCCGCGTTGGCCCTCTATCCCCGCCCGCAATCACACCTGCCGTCCCCGTCGCGCCCTCAACTCCGTATCCGACCGCGACTTACTCACCCTCCTCCGCTCATATGGCCCAGGCCCCTTAAACCACACAACCACCACACACCTCCCCATACCCACGATTCTCACAAATTCCCTTAGGCCCCCCACACTAAGCAACAGAAGTTCCGTCCCCAATAATCTCAGAAAAGTCCCCCGCTCTCTAGAACACTCGACCACCCTACTTACCCCCAGACTCAAATGCATCCTACTCAACTGCAGATCGGCCCCGAGACACTCCTCCGACATCGCGGATCTCATCATATCAATGGGCCTTGATCTAGCCATTCTGACTGAAACGTGGCTAACTGAAGCCTCAACACCTATAATGGACATACTAGTCCCCCCCAACTATCACATCATTAGACTCGGCAGGACCGGCAAGACGGGCGGGGGAAATCGCATGCATTTTTAGGAGCAACCTCTCTGTTACTAAAGTCACCTCCTCCTCCCTCACCTCCTGTGAACTCATCTGCCTCGATATCACCAGCGAGGGCAAACCTGCATGCTCTTTACATGTCATCTACCACCCACCCGGGGACAACCTCACCTTCACCCAACAACTCATGGACATGATAACATCCAACGCCGGTCGGCAGATCACTCAAATCTACCTGGGTGACTTCAACCTCCACTGGAACGACCAGAAAGACGCAGTGGTGAATAGTCTCAAAACTTTCCTTAATGCGCTTGACCTCACCCAAATCTGCAACAGCCCGACACACGACAAAGGCTCTATCCTCGACCTCATCATCGCCAAAGAGGACTCTATCCAACTGGGAGCAATCCAACCCTGTGACTGGTCAGACCACCACATTATCACATTCTTCATCAACGAAAAAGTTAAACTTAACCCGGCTCAACCCACCAAAACCAAGATCTGGAAAAGGGACATGAAGAATCTTAACCCCAACTCCTTGCCTTCCCACACCTACAGTCTCCTCCTTCCCCCTTCGGGCGCCTCTGATGTTCCATCTCTGACTGACCTCTACCTCGACTCTATGACCTCAATAATCAACGAAGCCGCCCCCCTGCAACTGAAGAGAGTCTCCACCAAGAACTCGAACCCATGGTATGATGGTAGACTCAATGAGGACAGGCGTGCTATGCGAATGGCAGATTCAGAAAAGGGGGTGGTGATGAACAGAGTGTCTAAATTAAGCAGACCACTCTTACCCAGTCCAAAGATCAGGGCTTGATCCATCACCGTTTTTTAGCTCACTGCACCATCCCAGCTCAGAACCTGGCTATATGCAAATTAGTCTGTTCCTGTCCCAGTGCATGATGGGAACAGGGCAAACCAAACTACCAAGCCAATTCTTATACTGGGAAGGAAACAAGCTTCCGGGGACCGGTTTCTGGCATTTCAGCCGTCGTCGGCCCGGCTTGCTTGAATCCTGATGGTGCAATGAGCAAGGGACTCACATCTGAGTATACCCTTCCACGCTTATGGTGGAAAAAATGATTCAGAAAAGGGGGTGGTGATGAACAGAGTGTCTGAATTAAGCAGACCACTCTTACCCAGTCCAAAGATCAGGGCTTGATCCATCACCGTTTTTTAGCTCACTGCACCATCCCAGCTCAGAACCTGACTATATGCAAATTAGTCTGTTCCTGTCCCAGTGCATGATGGGAACAGGGCAAACCAAACTACCAAGCCAATTCTTATACTGGGAAGGAAACAAGCTTCCGGGGACCGGTTTCTGGCATTTCAGCCGTCGTCGGCCCGGCTTGCTTGAATCCTGATGGTGCAATGAGCAAGGGACTCACATCTGAGTATACCCTTCCACGCTTATGGTGGACAAAATGATTCAGAAAAGGGGGTGGTGATGAACAGACTAATTTGCATATAGCCAGGTTCTGAACTGGGATGGTGCAGTGAGCTAAAAAACGGTGATGGATCAAACCCTGATCTGTTGACTGGGTAGGAGTGTTCTGATTAACTCAGATACTCTGTCCATCACCACCCCCTTTTGAAATTATTTTGGCCACCATGAGTGTGGAAGGGTATGCTCAGACATGAGTCCCTTGCTAACTGCACCATCAGGATTCAAGCAAGCCGGGCCGAAGACGGCTGTAATGCCAGAAACCGGTCCCCGGAAGCTTGTTTCCTTTCCAGTGAAGAATTGGCTTGGTAGTTTGGTCTGCCCTGTTCCCATGATGCACTGGGCCAGGGACAGACTAATTTGCATATAGCCAGGTTCTGAACTGGGATGGTGCAGTGAGCTAAAAGACGGTGATGGATCAAACCCTGATCTGTTGACGGGGTAGGAGTGTTCTGATTAACTCAGATACTCTGTCCATCACCACCCCCTTTTGAAATTATTTTGGCCACCATGAGTGTGGAAGGGTATGCTCAGACATGAGTCCCTTGCTCACTGCACCATCAGGATTCAAGCAAGCCGGGCCGAAGACGGCTGTAATGCCAGAAACCGGTCCCCGGAAGCTTGTTTCCTTTCCAGTGAAAAATTGGCTTGGTAGTTTGGTCTGCCCTGCTCCCATGATGCACTGGGCCAGGGACAGACTAATTTGCATATAGCCAGGTTCTGAACTGGGATGGTGCAGTGAGCTAAAAAACGGTGATGGATCAAACCCTGATCTGTTGACTGGGTAGGAGTGTTCTGATTAACTCAGATACTCTGTCCATCACCACCCCCTTTTGAAATTATTTTGGCCACCATGAGTGTGGAAGGGTATGCTCAGACATGAGTCCCTTGCTCACTGCACCATCAGGATTCAAGCAAGCCGGGCCGAAGACGGCTGTAATGCCAGAAACCGGTCCCCGGAAGCTTGTTTCCTTTCCAGTGAAGAATTGGCTTGGTAGTTTGGTCTGCCCTGTTTCCATGATGCACTGGGCCAGGGACAGACTAATTTGCATATAGCCAGGTTCTAAACTGGGATGGTGCAGTGAGCTAAAAAACGGTGATGGATCAAACCCTGATCTGTTGACTGGGTAGGAGTGTTCTGATTAACTCAGATACTCTGTCCATCACCACCCCCTTTTGAAATTATGCGAATGGCAGAGCGCACCTGGAGATCTGACCCCTCAGCACTGCACCTTAAAACGCTTAAGAATAAGAGAAATGCCTACTTCAGGAAAATCAAGCGTTCGAAATCTGACTTCTTTAGTCACCAGCTGGACCAAGCAAAAAAACGACCAAGAAAACTGTTCTAACTAGTCAAAACTCAAACCAAGATGCAACCTTTACAATCAAACAGCATAGCAAGTGATACAGCACACTGTGAAGACTTCTCTGCTTTCTTTAAGCTAAAGACCGACAATATAAGAAGTGACCTCCTCAATGATGTAAGCCGATACTCCAGCCCCATCAACATGACCACCACTCAACCTAAAAACAACGCGTCATGGACGTCCTTCGACACCTACTCTGAAGAAACAATTCACAAACTGCTTGGCACCTTGAAGCCCTCTAATCACCTCACAGACCCCCTACCTGCTAATGCTGTAAAAGACTTCACCCCCCTGCTCCTCCCACTCTGGACTAAAATCATTAACAGTTCCCTTCAACAAGGACTCATCCCAGACTCCCTCAAGGTAGGGCAAGTCACTCCTATACTCAAGAAACCTACAGCTGATCCGGCCGACCTAAACAATTACCGCCCTATCACCAATATCCCCACCTTGGCCAAACTGCTGGAAAAATGCGTACAACTCCAACTGACAAAACACATTGATCAGTTTGACCTCCTCAACCCTCATCAATCAGGCTTCCGAGCAAAACACAGTACGGAGACGGCTATAACGCACATAATCGATTATGCCCTCCAAATCCTTGATCGCAACGATTCCTGCCTCCTCATCCTTCTTGATCTCTCCTCAGCATTTGACACTGTCAAACATGAGAATCTACTGGAGTTGTTAAACACCAGAATGGGTTTATCAGGGACTGTTCTCAAATGGTTCACTTCCTTCCTACATAACCGGTCTCAGAAGTTCAAGATCAACAACGTGTTGTCCTCATCTGTGCCTGTAACTTTAGGCATCCCACAAGGATCTTCCCTATCCCCCACATTGTTCAACCTCGTCATGGAACCATGCACCACCTTGCTTCAAGCATCGAATGTACACTTCCATATGTACGCCGATGACACTCAACTTTACCTCAAGCTAAAATCCCCGGAAGACATCAAACTTCTGAACTCCACACTAAGAAACACCCAATCATGGTTGGCCGACAATCACCTCAAACTAAAAGCTCTAAAAACTGAGCTCTTTTTGATCTCACCTCCCGCGAAAATCGCCACCACCCAAACCTGGCTCAATCACCTAACTGCACTCAATGTCCAACCCACCATCGTGGACTCCGCGAGAATCTTAGGCATCACACTTGACGCCAATCTCAACATGCAGCAGCACATTAGCAAAGCAACTAAAGGAGCTAATTTCCAAATCAACACTTTGAGGAAACTTAAACCCTTCCTCCCAGCTAAGGACTTCCAAACTGCTGTACAAGCCCTAGTCATCCCTCGCATAGACTACGGAATTGTGGCTCTCAGCGGACTCCCCCTATCAACAACCGCCCCCCTAAGAGCCTCCTTGAACTCTGCCGCGAGACTTATCACTGGCTCAAGAAAACATTCGCACATATCCCCTGACTTAAAATCCCTGAACTGGCTGCCTTTTGAAGCCAGAATACAGCTGAAAATCGCCTGTATGACACACCTGGCCGTTCACCACAAGTCACCCAACTACCTCACTCAAAAGCTGACTATATCAGGAGGCTCGAGATCCAACAGAAGCACAAAAAATCTCCTCCTGAAACCGCGAAGATTCCAGAAGGAAAAAACATACAAATGCTCCTTCTCAGGAATGGCACCCAGGATCTGGAATGCACTCCCTCCTGAAACCAGGCTTATCTCCTCCCCTGCATTTTTTAAGAAAGAGGTAATAGCCATCCTTATGGCTAAGTTCACCTGAACTCTATTGTTGCTGGATCTAAGACATTGCACGGCTTTTGTATTATTGGTTACCTGATTGTTTATTGGTATTATATTTTTTACATGATTGCTATCCTACTTTGCTACTCACTTACTACCGACTATTATATTGCTTCCTATAGCTTGTTTAATCACCTTCTTGTTCCCCTTACCCTTTGTTTCTGTAAAGCACTCTGATATCTGCAAAGATCTTGTTCGCGCTATATAAAACTTTGAATAAATAAAGTGTGTGTGAGAGGGAGAGGGGGTGCGGCATGGAAGGAGAAAGAGGTACGAGGTGAAATCAATACTAGGCAGCCTTAGTAGCCAAAGTCATTGGTATTTGGTGACCCCGGTATTCTGCAGCAGCGCTAGTGGGCTCCCAAAAAAAGCTTTATGGCATAACATATACTTTTTTTCACAAATAAAGAAATGGTGATGAGGATGGGTCAGTACTGCCTTTAGCCTCCAGTTACGTTTTTATTTAGTATTCACTCTAGGTTGGCTGGTGCACAGACGAGAACATTACTGTATGTACGAAGATCCCAAGTACATACAGCAAATATTGTTAAATGTCCTAAGTGTATTGTTCCTTAAAGGTTATAGTAGCAACCAAGTGGAGCTCTTGTGTGGGGCATGGTAAGTGCAAAAGGAATAGGTGCTTTGTAATGTGCTAGTGAAGAACCATGAGTGCTTTTCCTTTATACTGTCCCCAAGTGTCCTGCTGGCTAGCAATTCACAGAGTGTATCATTCTCAGAAGTGCTTGATATCTTCTTTACTCTTCACTTAGGTTGAAAAAAAGTTTATACAGGGTCACTCACATCTACCAGTTTTGGAAGAATGCGTGCCCATTTATAATTATGATCTATTCATTGCAAATCAGTATATAGC
This sequence comes from Lissotriton helveticus, assembly GCF_964261635.1. Taxonomy (NCBI): domain Eukaryota; kingdom Metazoa; phylum Chordata; class Amphibia; order Caudata; family Salamandridae; genus Lissotriton; species Lissotriton helveticus. The sequence goes on from NC_136057.1 coordinate 1,275,627,441, forward strand.
TGGTTCCAAATTTAGATTGTGCTGGATTCAATATTATGCTGGCATTTATATCCACTACACAGAGGACCAGAAGTGCAGTAGTGCACAAGAGAATTGAGAAGGGAGTGAGGCTGCTGAAATTGACTGTGAGTCTGTTTACCTTCATACCTTTTAGCGGTTCTAGCAATTAGTCACACCACTCACATATAGGCACACAAAGGAGTGACTGGAACTCCGGAAATAATAAAGGATGGTGGTTCCTTTTGAGGAAAACCTCGGTGATTATTACCCAGAAAGAACAGTAGTTCTGAAGTATGTCCGGGGAGGGCTTTAATGGAAAATCCCATTCTAACATAACAAGCACGAAGATCATATGGTAGGTGTGGCCTACAAGGCACAGAAATAAATAAGCAAATAAATAAGTAAACAAATCTACAGATAAATGGCAACCTGTAACTAAGCACTCCACAGTGAGACTACAAAATACAAAGCGAAACAAATGGTAACATGCTTTACTCTACACATCTGAGTACCATCACAAGTTGCCGTCCCATGGAAAAGTGGCTTCAGGCGTTATTCAGCACGTAATAGGCAATCGAAATCCAACAAGCTGTCTTTGAGAAATCTTTGCATTCGTAGTAGGTTAATATATCAAATAACAGTCAACTGAAAGTAATATCAGACATTTAAAACATAACTACCCTTGCTTAGGAGGTGGTGACAGTCCTGCATAGGAGAGTCAGGTAATGGGACGAGAGCTACACATTCTGCTTGTGCAGTCCTCTGCTAGGTCTTTACGACGCTGGTTTCAATATAATGTACTTGTCATGGTCCTTGAACTTGGAGAAAAGATTCATCCAAAATTTTCTATGAGGAGCTCATTTTTGAAATAATGTTTTCTTTTTAGAATGTGAACCTGTGACCAAGTAGCTTGAAATTGATTTTAAAATTCACTAAAGATATTGTTGGCACTTGTCTCTGTTTTGGGCCACATTTACACGTTTATCGTCTCTTTGTTTTGAGCAAACCTAAGAACTATTCTGCAGCAGACATTTTTTCAAGACTTGAGCAAAAAACACAGGCTACACACACACATTCTTCAATTTAGATGATGTGGGAGTTGTAAGCGCTGAATGAGAGCTGTAGAGAGTTAGAGAACATTGTGCATGACTCATTCTATGCAAGTTGAAAGTTCACAGCTAAAGATGAACACTGGATGAGCCATCAAGCTACATTACCAGTTTTCAGTAGCAAATTGGTCCAAAATGTCTTGGTAAATTACAAATGAAATCACGGTTCCTTCAAAATATTTCCTTTGATATGTTGCTCCCCGCCAGTAGTGCATGCGCATAATGTGCTCCAAAGTAGAAATAGCTTAACGAAAGTGTCCAGGAATTATGTAATTAGCAGGGGTAATCAAAACCTCAAACTGCCATACATACATATCCAGTAAATTTAGAAAGTTTTCAGTCATGACAGGACAAAACAGTGATTTTTATGCATTTTCCGAAGATGCCAGTAACAACCAGAAAATATACGTTTCAACAAAAATGGTGATGCGCATGACTACACATTTTTAATTAAAAGGGTGCATCCGCAATATTTGTTGACTGCAACAGAGTATGGCTACAAACAAATGTGGAAAACCGTTAGGTGCCACTTATTCCATCCAGTGAATTTATGTATGCTCTTTTATGTAAGTGCTGAGAAATGTTAATTGATTACACTAAGCGTCAGGTAGCACTTGGGATGTTCGAAGTTTGAGAAAAGGAGGCTTCAAGGTCGGACAAGCCACACAATCAGTCAGTGACATGTGGGCTAGTCTGAAAGTCAGTGTGTGTGTGTGCCGTTTTCTTGTTGGTTGTGACCTTGTTTTATGGTCTGCGAGCCACTTTTATTTTAGTGTCCGAACCTATTTTCTGTCCCAGTCCAACCCTGGCCGACTTGCAATTGATGGAGTGTTCAGTAAGAGACACTTAACATCTGGGAAGAGGATAACTTGATCTCCCATAAAACTGTGTATTGTGACACCTTTTGTATTGTGACATACAGCAGGGACGAGAACTGTGCATTTTCAGAGATATTCTACACTAAATGTTCTCCATGCCAAAAAAGTTGGAGCGTGAGGCTGCTTTAACGTGTCACTGCAAATGAATTAAAGTTAGGGACAAGAGTCGAGTAATAATAAAAAAGTGAGAAACTTCAAATGGGTTACTAAGCTAAACTTTCTTTCTATCTACCCCTCAACATCTCTCTGTCACCCCACAAAATAAAAAAAACTTAAATACGATTTTATTAAGTAGACAACGTATTTGCTGGTCGCAAGTGACAGTTTGTGACACAAGTGAATGCACCAGAAGCGCTGAGCGTTTTTATGAAGGCGCCCTAGGATGGGCAACTACACTCACAACAGCACCCAGATGCCAGGGTATGGAAACCGCCCTCCTTGCGCAGGTGACGCTGCGTCTCCTCCGGGCGGGCGTTGCCTTCCCCCCTGCGTCGGCAGCGCGCGCGTGGGGCGGCGGTTGCTGCCCTCCCCCTGCGTCAGCAGCGCGCGCTGGGTACTCACAGTCCAGGCGCTTCTTCTTGGGGCCCTTGATCTAGTGAGTGGTGGCCTTACATACCGTCTTGGTGACAGCCGAACCCGCTAGGATGTGCTGCGCCGCCGTGATGCGGTCCGTGATGCTCTGCCCGGACATCTTGTTTCCCCCTCCTGAGGTCCGCAGCCAGTGCGAATACGGTCGCGCGGTTGCAGAGGGGCAGGCACGCCCGTCCCTCATCTCCTAGATGGCAGGTGTGTATGTGTCTGTGTATGTGAGCGGGTGTGGGGGGCGGCGGTGTGTGTGTGTGTGTGCGTGCGTCTGTCTGTGTGTGTATGCGCGTGTGTGCGTGCCTTCGGCTGGCCTACGTAAGCATGTCCACAGACCCTGATCGGCTCGTGCACCGGTCTATACCACTTGGGAGGGAAAACAACAACAATAGGTCTTGCTGGCGACCTGCGTCGCCAAGTGCGAGACCTAAAAAGAGAAGGAGAGACAGAGTGTTGGAACAGTGAGAGTGAACAGTGAGAGAAGGGGAAAGCAAGGGTCGGCCAGCTGAGAGAGAGGAAGAAAAGGTGGTGAAAGAGGGAAAAGACTAAGATAAGATGGGGCAGAGAAAGGCGTGAAACAGATATACAGAAATATGCTGAGGGTGACGGAGAGGAGGTTGAAAAGAGGAAAAAGGCAGAGGGGCAAAAAAAGAGAGAAAGCATGTGGGGGAGAGAGGCAGAGACAATAGCAAGGTAGGGGAGAAGAGGTAACAGATGTAAAAGAGGGGAGGTAAGGGGGATGGGGGGCTGGTTTGTGGTGTAACGGCCAGAGGTGCTAATTTTGAAACCTGGTGATGGAGAGTTTATCCGCCTGGAGCAGGAGCAAATAAATCCCTATCCAGGGTCGGAATGGGTAGGAAACACCTCACAAAAAAAGAAAGCAGGCGTAACAGCCAGAACAGCTCACTTTGGAACTGGATAACCAGGTTAGAGTCTCAGCATTGACGCTCAACATCCTGTGATTCTGGGCAAATCACTTAATCTCCCCGTGACTAACAACATGAATGTGTTCTTGTGTAACGTAACTGGTGCTCGTGCAAAGTGCTCCAATACCTTCGGGTCGAGTTTGCGCTATTGAAAACACAAAACAACAATAAAGAGAAGGGTTTTTGCATAGGTCAGAAATATTTGAGAGAAACCCTGACGGTGCATGTGCACCAATGCAAGGTCACTTCCGTGTACATGATGCTCACCGGTCTGGATTTGAGGAAATGGCTTGGCAGAAAAGTACAGGGAGTTCACCCTCGTTTTCCAGGGACACTCCAGTAAGCGTTGGGTTTCCCGGAAAACTGAAAATCTGTACTTGGAAGCTTGATGCAGGGAGTGTAGATTGGGGGTGGGTTCTTGTCAGAGGGCATGCAGCCAATGGGATGAGAAGTGTCACATGAACTTTGGCTTCTAATGTAGAGGATCACACCCGAGGACACTGTGTACTTTGTGTGAGTAATGCATTTACCGAATGTGGTGTGGCCATGTCGTGTTCTACAGAAGAAGGATGTTTGTGGGCCCCGGAGCTGCTTGGCAGGCCTGCACAGTCTCCCTGATGTTAACCGACCTTTGAGGCTTGCCAAGCATCTTAGAATTACATTTTTATTAATTTAGTGTTTCAAGTAAATACGGAGCAGATGTAGCCTAAGAGACGGACTTGCCAAGTTTTAGAACTGGGGAATCCTGTTCGAGTACCGGTTTCGGTTCAATATGCATTGATCCTGGGCAAATCACTTCATCTCCCCGTGACATAACTTTGTGTAATGTAACTGGTGCTCGGCTAAAACGCTTTGATGCTCTTGAGCCAATATACCATGTCTCTGCTATTTCTCAGTGCTGTAAATAAAAGGGGCTGGTACTGCCCATTGCGATGGCACTCTGTTTACAAATTTCGGAAAAGTGAGTCGTGATTCAAACTTCTGACTGCAGTTCACCACGTACCTCAGTGGCGAGCGATTAACTCCCGAGACATCCCGCTGCGCACCTGGTACAGACACACCAGTAATGAGACTGCCCCAGGGCAGGGGGCCTCAGACGCGGCTCCGTCAGACCCCTCCGGGACGGACATTCATCCATGGGTGTTTGCGGGACCGGGCATCCCAGGTGCAACACACAGACACCTCAACATACCCGCCTGAACGCACCTGTTACCAAACTATTCAATAAAAAGTATCTTTATTGGGGGTGGGGCTCTTCCCAGGACCTTGAGTCTCCTCCCGGGCATCCCTCCATGTACGTTCGCAGGACCGGGCCCCGTCGGCTCCCCGCCGCCCCACTCCGGGCCCAGCGCAGACTCTTGGAAAGCGCCAAGTTTCCAATGAAGCATATGGTGTGAGCCAGAATGCGGGACAGAAAACCTCACACTATAAATGGGAGGGTGCGGGGGGGTGCGAGCAAACAATTGTTGTCACGTTATCAGAGCAAGGATGAATCTAAGCAGCCACTCACCACGCGTGGCAAGCAGCCGACAGTCACGTGGCCGCAGTGGGCACAACAGGCGCAGAATTTTAACTGTAGTTAGCAAGAGGTGAAATGCGGGCACGCATGGTATACCTTCAGATGCTTCTAACGTGTGCACTGCTGTGGGCAAAGATGGGCCCAGCTTGGGCTCCTGGGAGCAGGCGAGGACCCCAGCCTGGCTGATTTCTTCGGACCCCTGCTGGTTCAGGGCCGCTTTGCTGGGGTTGTTGAAATTCCTCCGTAGTCACACTTTTGAAGGTAAAGGGTGTTCCTTCTGCACCAGAGTTCCTCCCTCCTCACCCCAGCTCCTCAGAGGGACCTCCGCTCAGCTCATGTTCCCAGGTACACAAGGCTCCCTCAGCTCTCCCAGTGGTCCCTGCTTGTAGGCTGGCTGGGGCGAGGAGTGGGGCTCAGAGCTGATACCCTGAATGGTAGCAAGAGGTAGAGTTGTGGTGCGCAGGTGACGCTGCGTCTCCTCCGGGCGGGCGTTGCCCTCCCCCCTGCATCAGCAGCGTGCGCGTGGGGTGGCGATTGCTGCCCTCCCCCTGCGTCAGCGGCGCGCGCTGGGTACTCACAGTCCAGGCGCTTCTTCTTGGGGCCCATGATCTCGTGTGTGGTGGCCTTACACACCATCTTGGTGACAGCCGAACCAGCTACGATGAAATGCGCCGCCGTGAAGCGGTCCGTGATGCTCTGCCCGGACATCTTGTTTCCCCCTCCTGAGGTCCGCAACCAGTGCGAATACGGTTGCGCAGTTGCAGAGGGGCGGGCGTGCCCGTCCCTCATCTCCTAGAAGGCAGGTGAGTGGGGGGGGGGGAGGGGCGGCAGTGTGTGTGTGTGTGTGTGTGTGTGTGGGGGGAGTGGGGGGCGGCGGCGGTGTGTGTGCGCATGTGTGTGCGCATGTGCGTCTGTCTGTGTATGTATGTATGCGCGTTTGTGCGTGCCTTCGGCCGGCATGCATAAGCGGGTCCACAGACCCTGATTGGCTCGTGCACGGGTTTGTACCACTTGGGAGGGAAAACAACAACAATAGGTCTCGCTGGCGACATGCGTCACCAAGTGCGAGACCTAAAAAGGTAGGCTGTCATTCTTTTTACAGGAAACGGTGCACTTTAGAGGTCTGACCTTCTATCAAAAGACTTCTCAAAAGTATTGGTAAGGCATTGCAAAAAAATGAGATGCTTCGCTCAGTTTTCTGTGTTTAGCAATGTGTTTACAACCTGCATGTTTGTGTTTAGTGTTTTATCAAAATGAATTGCCCATGGAGGGAGCGGAATGAGCTGACTATTTGCCCACGACTCGGCATACCCTGCCATTTTAGGGCAAACAACGGGGTGAGTGAAAACTTTCAGCGCTACGTCCATCATCTCCTTGTGTTTGCTTTATTCGCCCTAAATTGGCTTGGTATGCCCAGGCGTGGGTCCCTTGCTCACTATGCCACTTGATTCAATGTAGCCTGGCTGATGAGGGATGAAACCCCGAAACTGGACCCAGAATGCTTTTTTCCGGCCCAGGGAAGATTCGGCTTGGCAGTTCTGGCTGGACTGTTCACATTAAGAACAGGGACAAGACTGACTTGCATATAGCTGGGTCTGAACTGGGGTGGCAAAGTGAGCTGAAGAACGATGATTGATTCAACCCAGATTTGTGACTGGGGGTGAGTGTCTGAAAAGTTTCAGCTTTACCGTCCAATCTCCATGCGTTTGCTTACACTATTCGATGCAAGAGTATTACATGTTTAGAAGGGGTGTTTAAATCCAATTCAGGATAGGTTTTGGACCAGGATGAAGTTTTTGGGGTGAAACTTAGTCTGTAGAAAGAGTGCCCGTGGAGCTCTACGGTGAAGCATTTAACTATTTTTGTAAATAAAGTGTTAATTATATTTCAAATTGCATACGGTATTAGTGAGGCTAGTGGGGATGTGCATGAAAGCTGTGTCTGGCGTGGGTGAAGGACTGTGCATGTAAGAATGCTGTGACGGGCTGTTGTGGAGGCGGTTGCCCTGCAATGGCTGAATTGTATCCCCTTACTCTTGGGATCTCCGCAATGTCCAGTCAGGCCATTTCCTTCCTATGTGGTAAACAGTGTGAATGCCAGTGTGTGTGTCATTACATGTGGGAAGCAGCTTGTTTCCTACTCACTCTGTCGTCTACACATGTCCCTTTCTTTGCTTGACTGCCATTTCCTCCCTGGTGATAGTCGGTTTGACCTTTCACCCTGCCCCAGCGCGCCCCAAGTCTCGCAGCTTGGCCACGCGCCAGTCTCCTGGCCGCTCGGGCATCGTGGGCGGTGTTTTGTGAGAGACAGACCATGTATCCATCTAGCTTCTCGTTCTGCGCAGAGCCTCTACGAAAGATCTCGTCTAGCAGCAGGGTTGTCAGCTGGACGCTACGCACGCCCCTCGAGCAGAGCAGGCCCGCCCTCTTCCTTGCTGTAGCAGTGCGTCTGCCGTGTCTACTGCTTACGATTTGATTGGCTGAGGCTTGGGCGTGGCCGTCTTGGTGGCGATGCTGTTGTGCGCGTGCGCTCGTTGTAGAGCTGGGAGCGGTGCTAGTACAAGAAGGTGCAGCAGCCTGGCGCAGAGATGGGGTAGGTGAAAAGGAGCAGTCTGGCTATGTGTGTCTGCGTTTTCGTGCTCTCAGCGTGCACGTCCCCTGAGCAAACGGCTCTGTTAGGTCAGAGTATTCACCAGCGTGCAGGGAGCTCCAACCCACACCTTTTTGACAGCTTGGGAGGATGGGTAAGAGAAGGGGGATCATGGCAGTGGGAGTGTCTAGGATGCAGTAGGTCTAAACCCAAATCTCAGCACAGTGAATTAATGGCTGGAGACGGACGTCTTGGTGAAAGGCTGAAGCCGGAAGAGTGTTGTGGGGGGGAGGGGGGGAATGGTGGTGGTGTGCACGGGGGGTTGGGGGGATAAATAAAGGACGAAGGGCCCCCAACCTCCGGTCTACTATCTCCTAGTTTGGCCTTTATGGTACTGGTGCGCTACGGATGAGAATCGCATGTACCCCAGATTGTTTTTGTTTGACTCAGGGTGTAATGGCTATTGTGCAGTTTGTGTACGTGTTTTTATGCACCGCCGGATAATGGGAGACCTCGACGCACCGGTGCCTCCAGCGATCAATAGCAAGGATTCGCTGCCGCAACCCGCGGAGCTCCGATCCATCTAAATACGAAGCCGACACTGGTGCCTGTCATCAAAGTTCGTGTATTCGTGAGATGTGACAGTCCTTCCCACCCTTTGTCCCTCATCTCCTAGATGGCAGGTGAGTGGGAGGGGGCAGAGAGAGAGAGAGAGAGAGAGAGAGAGAGAGAGAGGGAGAGAGAGAGAGAGAGAGAGAGAGAGATGGGAGAGAGAGATGGGAGAGAGAGAGAGATGGGAGAGAGAGAGAGAGAGAGAGAGAGAGAGAGAGAGTGTGTGTCTGTCTGTCTGTCTGTCTGTCTGTCTGTCTGTCTCTGTCTGTCTCTGTCTGTCTGTCTGTCTCTGTCTGTCTCTGTCTGTCTCTGTCTGTGTCTGTCTCTGTCTGTCTCTGTCTGTCTCTGTCTGTCTCTGTCTGTCTCTGTCTGTCTCTGTCTGTCTCTGTCTGTCTCTGTCTGTCTCTGTCTGTCTCTGTCGGTCTCTGTCTGTCTCATAGTCCACCCGATACGATCAAAGAGGGACTCCATCCTAATTTATCTCCAAATCCGCTTTTGGTTGGAACTCAACAGGATCATAATAGTGCTACCCAAGTACCTTTATTTATTTTATTTATTTTATACAACTTGTTGAGCGCACGATTACCCAAGGGTGTCTTGGCGCTAGACAGAAGATCTGGAAAGTTCAGGTCTGAGAACCTTAGGTGAGTCTAGTGATTAAATAGCCAAGTCTTTAGCTGTTTCCTGAATGATGTTAGTGTAGGAATGCTCTTGAGGTGACAAGGCAAGGTGTTCCATAATTTAGCCGTGGCCACTGCAAAGGATCTATCTCCCCATGTAGCCTTCTTAGTTTTAACTACCTTCAGAAGGTTGGCACCAGCGGATCTGAGAGTGCCTGATGGTCGGTAAGGGCAGAGGGCATCCTTTAGAAAAGATGGACCTTTTTCATGAATGCTTTTAAAGGCTATACACAGGGCTTTGAATTTAATTTGTTGTCTGACTGGTAGCCAGTGAAGTTTGCGAATAATGTTGGAAATAGGTTTGAATTTAGGAGTGCCTGTGACAAGTCTGGCAGCCGCATTCTGAACCAGCTGGAGCTTATTCACCACTTGTTCTTGAGCAGTGAGCATGAGGGCATTGCAGTAGTCAACTCGGGACATTAGTAATGTTAAGATCAAGGTGTTTATGGTGTTCGAGGGAAGGCAAGATTGAAGTTTTCTGATCATTCTCAATGTAAAAAATGAAGCAGAAACTATCGAACTGGCTTGGTGAGTGTATGAGAGTTTATTATCAAAGATTACGCCTAGGTTTCTGACCGGATTGGGTGGGGGGGCCGAGGTCTTGAGGCCACAAGGTGGGAGACCATGCGGGAATGAGTTTCCCAAACACCATGACTTCGGTTTTACCCGAATTAAGCTTCAGACAGTTTGAGTTAATCCAACTGCTTATGGCAAGCATTCCCTTTTGGAAGTTAGTAGCGACTTCCGTTCCGTTGTTATTAATCGCCAGGACAAGCTGCGTATCGTCTGCGTAAGATGTTACTGCTAGACGATGAGCTTTGATGATCCTCGCTAAATCCGCCACATAGATTTTGAAAAGTGTTGGACTTAGCGAGGATCCCTGAGGGACTCCACAAGGTAGTGAAAAGGAGTCGGAGGAGAAAGCGCCCATGGAAACCGATTGCTCTCGGTCTGTCAGGAAAGATGCGAGGAGTGAAACGGCGTTAGGGGAGATTCCGGCTTTTTCGACACGGTTGATAAGAATAGAATGATCGACCGTTTCGAAAGCTGCGGAAAGGTCAAGCAGTGTAAGCACCGCGGCGCCTCCTTTATCGAGGATCATTCTCATCTCATCCGAGGCTTTTATTAATGCCGTTTCCGTATTGTGTCCCCTCCTAAATCCAAACTGTGAGGCATCTAGACAGTTGTTGTTGTCTATGTGTTCAGATAGCTGACTATTCATAATTTTTTCAATAAACTTAGATGGATAGGGAATACAGGCTATGGGTCTGTAACTAGTGACTTTGGAGGGATCTAAGGTGGTTTTTTTGAGCAGTGGCTTAATTACTGTCTTTTTCCATATGGTGGGATAGATGCATGATGTGATCATGGCATTAAAAATATCTGCAAGAATAGTCGAGATAGTGTCGGGGACCAGCTTAAGAACTGAAGGTGGACAGGGATCGTTAGGTGAGCCAGAATTAGTTGTCAACATAAGTTTGTGGACTAGCTCAGGCGAGGTGTGACCGAAGGAAAAACTGGGTAAATTTGGGGGGGTGGGTTCGGATAAAGTGTGAAACTGATATGTGTCATTAGTAAATTTATTAAAATTGGAGTAAATATCACAGACCTTTTCTTGGAAATATGTAGAAAGAGCATTGCACATAGATTGAGACGCTTCTGTGGTAGAGGGTTTGTTGTGGCCAAAGAGGTGGGAAACGACCTAAAAGAGGTGTTTAATTGACTCTTGGGATGATTCAATTTGATTGTTAAAAAAAATACTCTTCTGAGTAATGATCATTTGTTTGTAGTTCTTTAACTTCTCTTTGTGGCAGCTTTTTTCATGAGGGTCATAATTATTACGCCCCTTGCGTTCTTGTCGCCTGCAGCTTTGTTTTTCTAATCTAAGAGACTCAGTAAACCATGGGGCAGAATTTGAAGGTCTATTGGCAGAACGTTTTTTTATGGGAACAGAAGTGTCAATTGCAATCTCAATGCATATAGTATAGCGTATGGCTACAGTTTCCTGATCAGAGGTGTCAAACTCTTTCAAGGGGTCTAGTTTATTTCTAAATTCGGGAATATTAATGTTTTTCCATGATTTAAAAGTGTTGGGATTATAGGGTTTCGGGGGGAATAAAGTAAGAGGAAGAATATTGAAGCAGACAGCGGAATGATCTGTCCATGTAAGTGGCATGGTACTCTCTATGATCAAGGAGTTAAGATTGGAAAAAATTCCATCTAACGTATGTCCTGCTAAGTGCGTGGGGGAGTGGACAAATTGGGTAAGACATGCTGCGCTCATTTCGGCGAGGAGGGCGTAAGTGTCGGGGTCCTCATTCATCTCTAGGTGAAAATTAAAATCACCTAAGATGGTAAAGTTGTTTTCCCCAGGTACTGGCTCTAAAAGGTGGCTCAGGGAGGACAGAAAGGTAGAGCGGGGATCTGGGGGGCGATAGAGCAGAATGCCTCTAAAGGAACTGGAGTAGGGTGTAACAAAAGTGAAATTCAAGGCTTCACAGGTATTGATTTTTAAAGGTTCTGTACGTAGAAGGAAGGTGTCGCGATAGATTATCGATATACCCCCCCCCCCTTTTTTATGAGATCTGTCAAGTCTAATGTTAGAGAATCCCTCCGGAGTAGCTGAGGTGAAATCAGGGTCGGACGCCTGGTCCCCCCAGGTTTCGGTGAGTAGCAGGATGTCCAGGTTCCAGCTTTCAATACAATGGGTAATTTCGTACCTGTGTTTCGGAAGTGATCTAACATTTAAAAGGGTTAATTTGATGGTATTGAGAGATTTGTTGTGGGGTGGAGTAACTGAGGCTGTTAAGTGGGGGTGATCCATAATGTGAAGTGAACAATAGGGACAGGTGAACGGAGCATAATTGAGAGCCTGTAGATTTATAGGGGCGCAGTGAGTGTTAATGTTGTTAAATGATTTCAGATAGACAGCATCGTAGTGGATAACTGGGGTAAAAGGGCGGAGTGTATGAGGGCCAGGGGGGGTGGCCCTAGGCTCGGGACAGGCTCGGACGGGCAAAGACGGGCTTGCCTTTAGCGAGCCTTCGGCGCGCCCGCTGCGCCCGTCCGCTGCGCTTCCGAGGAGGGGGTAACATTTTATAGTGGTGAGGGTGGGAGGGCCGAGCAATTGGTCTGCTCACCCTCTGACTCACCCAAGATGGCGGTGATGTTTAGCTAATGCAGCGCCTAATCGGCTGCTGTGCCCCAGCTTGAATACGGTGAGCGCAAGCGTGAGGGAAAGGTAGGAAGTGCTCAGGGAATAGTTTGCTAAAATAACAACACACAAAGAACAATTTTAAAAATCGCTAGTCAATGTTCCCGGCTCACGCCTCAGGAACCTTACTCTCAGTCTGTCGAACCTAGTTCAAATAGGTTTGCAACCCTTGAACATGAACATGTAAATGAGGATGTCACTGAGGGCTCACAATGACATTGCAAATACTGACAATGTAGCTAGCTGCGGTTCTAGTGGGTATACAAATAAGGAGCTACTAGAGAGGATCAAAGTGCTTGAAAGGGACCTGGTTTCCCTGAAAGTTAAGGTCGAGATTCTCATAGTTAGATTTGACCATCCCCCTGCTGTGTCTGTTCTCCCCCCGCCACCCATACCTACTACTCCAGCAAACGGAGGTAGATTAGAGAACCCCAAGGAAGACTCAATCAGGCCACCTTCAGGGGCAGGCAATCGAGCGCAGGGCATCTTGTGCACAGAAATTACACACTGCAACAAAAGAACATATGAACATATGCTGAGTCCGCCATCGACAGGGGTTCTAAGGGGAGGGCAAGACATCATTGTCCGCCCCCTCCCCAAGCCAGCCCAGAGCAACCAACCGAGTACCTATGCTAGTATGAGAGTACAAGGGGATACAACCCGCCCAGTGAATAACTTTCCAACACTATACATGATCCAGGTCCCAAAACTCAATATAGCGAATCCTTATACAACAAAGCAATACATGGGTTGAGGTACACAAGGGGTTGTAGATCAATCATACGGGAGGACATGGCAAAAGAGAGGCGGGTATCATTGGGTAACTCCTTGACTGATTGTGTTGAGATACAGCTATACGACCCATTGATTGCGGAAAACCTACTAGCACTGGAATTCAGAACATCTCCCCCCGAGCATTCCTCTATTCAGATCCGGCACTTTCCGCTTTGGTCATCGGCCCTGGAGGGGAGGGATTCGGGCCTGAGTTTAGTAACTGAATAGATGAGGCGCGGTCAGTAAACATCCCTCCCGATGTAGTGGGGTATATGTGCAGGGAAATCGATACGGGCCCTAGTAGCCAAGGGCCAGAAGGAGATGCAAGGGATAACAAAAAAGGCAATGCTGATTTGACTGTGCCTGTGAGGGTCAGTGATGCTCGGCCAATTGCAACAACAAACGCAGGGGTGATTCACTTCCTCTCCTGGAACATAGCAGGGCTACAAAAAAAAACGGACTCTTCCGGAGTGGAATGAGCTTATTGGCAATTACGACATCTGCCTGTTCCAGGAGACATGGAGTTTGGAGCCCCTGCATAAGTCAGGGTTTACCACATACTGTGTTCCGGCGATTAGCTCAGTTATGGGGCGCCCTTCGGGGGGTCTCCATATCTGGATCAATATCGCACTAAACTGGTCCATTACTAAACATAACTCCCCATCTCAAGATATACTGCACCTGACAATAAGAGGGGGGAAAAATGCTGCTGATTTGGAGGTTTTCAATGCATATGCGAGGGGGTCTCCAGGGGCACAATCATCACCAACCATAACCACTTTAGAGTTTGAATTATCCCCCCCCCCACCTCTGGTATCATTGCAGCATGAGATTTCAACTGCACTTTCGAACCACTGAGTGGGGAAGATATTCTGGGTATAGGAGAAGAAGACAGTATATGGGCTATTCCATCCTTAAATATAGCGCCAATAAAGAATTGGACACAAAGGGCTATACAAATTAATGCCCTGACCCTAGAGTACAATCTACGGGCCGTAAATGGCAGGACGCGCTCTGATTCGAGCGGGGCGAACACATTCAATAGGATCAGTTCCACCTCACGGATCAATTACATCTTGTTGGACACACGGTTATGGGGTGACCTTCTTGATATGGAGGTTAAGCTCAGTTTGGACAGTGACCATAACCTCTTGTCCATGCAGATTATTCGCAGGGGGGATACTACATATATTGCGACAGCTAACGCTCCGGTGCTGTCAACAAGGGAGGTAGTACCGTCTAATTGCAATCGACGCCTTAAATGGCGTAAGATTGCTAATCAGGAAGAGAAATTATTTAGTATAAGGGACCTTTTAGAGCGGAAGATCATTGAATATGACCTATTTAACACCACCTGTCAGGACACGCAAGATTCTAAGTTCGCCAGGATGTACCAAAACACAATAGGAAGGTTAGGAGAGTTTTTACTATTAAAGACTACAGAGAACAGAAAGCCTGCCCTCCTCGACCTTCTAATCCGTGGTACTCGTCCACATGCAGAGAAATGAGACAGGCACTATCTACAGCTCTCCGGGCAAAAGACCCCGTAAAAATAAGACTAGCTAGGAAGGTCTATGCTAGAGCAATTGAGCTAGCTAAGCGTACCTTTGGAAGAATCCCGCTGGCAAGATCTTAAATCTGCCGCCCAGCTGAAGGATTCAACTGCATTCTGGGAGTTAATTAATAAAAGCACTCAGAGGGGAATGGACCTGTTATCAAATCATATAACAGGGCGCCGTGGTATGACCACTTTTTCAGTCTCTATTGTGGGGACGAAGACAACCTGTCTCCTTGGCCTAGGTCACCTTTACCCACTGATAGGGCGCAGATACCAGCTGAAACATTTGGGATAAATGAGGTAACACTGGCTATAGCAAGCATAGCACCAGGAAAGGCGGCAGGTCCCGATGGCCTCCCTGGCAATTTAATCTTATACGACCCTAAGCTCTGGGCACAATTCATTCTGCTTGTGATGAACCTTATTGCCAGAGTACATGCTGTTCCTGACTCCTAGAAGGGTGCCGAGGTAGTGACCATCTATAAAAAGGGGAATAGGGAGGATCCTGCGAACTACAGACCGATTAGCTTAATCTATGTAGTACAGAAAGTGGTTGGCAGGTTCCTCCTTATGAGGGTGAGGTCCTGGATGGACGATAATGTAGGAAGGTGGATACCGGACTATGGTTACCCCAGATTTTTTTGCCTTGTGTTTAGCTGGTTTTCGACTTAATTGGCCTGGGATCCTGCTAATCAGGGCCCGAGGCTATCTGCTCTCACTGTAAAATGGACTCCATGTACTCTAGGGACATCTCCAATTGGATATTGGGTCACCCATGTGAGTCCCTGTATAGTGTACCATAGGTACCCAGGTCATAGGTGCACCCAAGGCCTACCAGGGGCTGCATCATGTAATATGCCACCCCTGGCTGGCCATCCAAACTGACACAACTGGCTGATCACTCAGCTGGGGCAAGGTCGTGTAATCACCCCTTGCGTAGGTATAGTATTCCTATGTCTACCCTCATATATAGACACACAGTAACCTATACGTCATTCCTATAGCAGGCCTTAACAATCCTGGAGGCAGAGTGCTTGGTTATGTGTGAGATGATACTCTAGCATGAGCTGAGCCTGTCTGCAGCTTTTGGAACCATGTCCTTATAGCTGTTCTATGATATTGCCATACCATATGCTCTTAAGTGCATTATAATCCTCGCGGTTAAATGCTAACTTTGGTTTGGCTTTATCCAAACATGTCGTGTAAGGTGTCATACGCTTTGGAATACTACCCCCTCGCCAATTCTGGCAACGGGGGTAGCATTCCAACCTTCTAGAGGGAGAAGACATGTTGTTGCTGACTATCCCGGTTAGAGTTAACCAGAGCCCCAGCGTCACAAAATGGACGCTGCTGCCACAGACACAAGTCTGACCTCCTGCTGCTGGGAGTCCTTCCAGTCACGGAGGTTTGGACAATAGCTTTCCTGCCTGGAGAGGTGCGAGCACCACCCCAGACAGGACTTTGTGTATTGGGACAGGGAGGGCTGAATAGATTGAGACACTGCCTGAGGCACACTAGGTGCTTCATGCATACCCCAGTTCAAGCCGGTTGCTGGGGCACTCCAGCCCCAGCTCTGGCGCAAAACTGGACAAAGGAAAGGGGGTGTAACCACCCCCCTTCCTGGTCCACCCATAGGAGGGACCTAGGAACGAATCCAGCCACTTTTAGCTGTATGAAGGTAGGAGCTGTGTCCCTAGACTTTAGATTTGATCCTGAACTGAAACTTGAAACGAAACTCTGGGCCTTCGATGTTCTGCTGAAGCTGAAGACTGAAAAAATCTCCCTTGTGGCCAAGGAGTGACCACCCTGGGCTACGAGGCACCATCCAGCAAATCAACGGCTTGCTTTATCGACGCTCCCGCTGGGACCCGAGCACAGAGCCTGACAAGACCCAGACTTCCAGACCTCTCTGACCCTCTCTTCACGCCTGCAGCATAGCTGAGTTCCGTGGAGGCGACGAGACACGTGGGACTGGCCATCTTGAAAAGTCCACGACTTGCTAACTGTGCAGCTCCTGAGGAATCCTCAAAGCTGTGCACTGGGGATTGAGAAGCCCAGAATCCGAGCTCCACCTGCACGAAGATCAGCCCTTCACACTCCACGAGTTCTGCGTGGGGCCCTTCTGCTTGCGTTCTGCTCGACGCGTTGTCCGGTTGCTGGCCTGTTGGCTAGTAGCCTCTGTGACGACAATCCTTTTGAATCACCTCGCTGATCTGCTTGCTCCAGACTGGCCCGTGCCTCCCTGCAAAGGTGAGGCACCTCAGACCTTGCTGGTCTGCATCAGAAGCCTTCTTTGTATCCTGCGTGGGTTGCCTTTGCCAAGGATTCTTGACCCCAATCCGGCGGTCGACCCCTCCATCTGCGAGAACCTTCGTGGGACAGCTCCTCTCCAGCATCTGGTCGTCCTCGACGCCTCCTGGTCCGCGTGGCTGAAGAGACAAGCTTCACGACAGCACCTGATTGCTCCTCGACGTCGTCTGGTTCCTTCCTGGTTCCACCCGGTCACTGGCTAGTGACCCAGACTCTGTCCCCTCTGCTTTCAGGTCCTCTTCATCCTCGATCCACCCTTGGATCCACCCGAACATCTTCCTCCTGGTCGCCTGCAGCATCTTTCTTCACGGGCTCCATAGACTTCAACGGCGAAACCCGACACATCTTCACACTTATGCACCCGCTTCCTGTGGGTGAGGTAACGCGAGTACTTCGGTGCTCCCAAGGGTATTGATTATCCAAGTGTCTAGGTTTTTAGTTGTTTTCTCCTAGCTAAACCGGAAGTGTCCTAAATCCTTCTTTTACTAAACTCTAAGTTCCCATTGACTTAACATTGACTCTCGCATGTGTGTAAAGACACTGCACGCGCCGCCTGTGGGCCTCCTACTCCTAACCTAAGGGTCAGATAGTGCAGCCCCAGCGATTCTCTAGGCCCTAGGCCTTTCCTTTTCTCGAGTCGTGGTTCTTATACCACTTACTTAGTATATGGTTTTACGCGCCCCTAGGGCCTGACTGTAAATTGTGCTATTTAAAGTATTTCTAAGAATAACTTGTTATGTGCTTTTGCCTCTGATCTCATAAAGAGTTCAGAGGAGTGTGTTAGTAAATAAATACATATATATTTTATATATATCCTGTGTGGTGTCCTTTCATTTGATATTCAAGGGGTTACATATGGTAAAAGAGCTGGCTTTACACGCCCTCAAGAGTCTTTTAGCCTAAGACTGTTCTGTCCACGCTACCACTAGGATAGCTGGTCTATAAGGTTGACTTACAACCATCACCATAAGGGTTGTTTGGACTGGTGCAAGGTGTTCACTAGAATAGTGAACATCATATACCAGGCCAACTTCTCACAGATGAAAACATCCTATCACATTTTCAGGCAGGGTTCATTCAGACAGGAGGTTGGCACGATGGATCAGGTCTTCAGATTCTATATGAATTACTGGAAATATGTAATCATTGGGAAAGGCAGCCTCTATTTGGCATTCATTGATTTGAAGACTGCCTTTGACCTGGTTCCCCGTGCCAAGCTCTGGCAGGTGCTATTGGATCTGGGTATCCCCCCCCCCCCCCCCCCCAATTTTGGACTTCATCAAACACCTCCATGAGGGGAATTATGCCAGGATTAGGTGGGGTGCCCAGGGCCAGTTGACAGAAAGGATGGCGGTGGAACGGGGGGTACGCCAGGGTTGCGTATTGGCCCCGACTTTGTTCTCTCTCTTCGTTAATGGGGTGGTAGACCATTTGAGGGAGGACCCAGCCAATGCCCCAACCCTGGCAGGCGAGAAATCGCCCACCCTGCTCTTCGCCGATAACACCCTCCTGGTTTCTAAAAGCCCGATGGGCCTGCAAAAACTTTTAGATCGGTTTAGCCAGTTCTGCGACTCACGGAGCTTAAGTATCAATACACCTAAAACCAAGTTAATGGCTTTGGCACCATCCAAACGGTTAAGGAATTGCATCAAGCTGAATGGTACCCCATTAGAACTAGTCAAATTCTTTGACTATCTGGGCATACGGGTCAATAATTTGATGAAGTGGAATTCACACTTGATCAAAATGCTGCTCAACCACAAAAGGGTGTAGGGGCAATTCTAAGGCACCAGCAATTCTCTACCAGCAGACCAGTAGCCCCGGCCCTTGTGGTGTACGAGGGTAAAGCTCTACCGTCGGCCCTATACGGGGCGGAACTGTGGGGATTCAAAAACACCATGGACCTAGTGAGATCAGAGAATAAATTCTACCGAGGTCTGGTCTCTCTCCCTCCATCCACCCCATTGGTACCGCTCCACCAAGATTATGGGAAACATTCATTTAAAGATATTGCAAGGCTTCGACCCCTACTATTCTGGGTGCGCCTGAGTAGGACTCCAGAATTGATACACTATGCCAATGCCCTTAGTGAGCTTATTGAGCTGGATATAGGCAACAAGATCAGATGGATCTGCAGGCTTAAACAGCTTGTTTCTGATATCGGACTGGCTGAGACTTGGGAAGGTCAGACTCCGCCGCCAAAACAATTAGTTAAGAAAGCTTATTGGGAGTGGGTCCAAGCAGAGGTGGCACTCGGCTCCAATCAGGGCACTTTGACAGACCAGTTCCTAGATCACAAGCCTATTCGAAAATTGTAACGCTTCCTCGATTTCATTCAATCTCCAAGAGAAAGGATACTTTATTTGAGGCTGAGGTTTGGAACCCTTCCTCTCAATGAATTCACAGCAGGGTGGAAACATACTGTGAAATCCACTTCGTGCCCTGGCTGTGCAGCTCCCTCAGAGTCTATACCCCACTTTCTTTTAGCCTGTCCTGCGTACAGACATGCGAGAAGAAAATGGTTGAAACCGGTTTGAACCAACTTGGGAGCCAAGAACTATAGGGATGCGCTGCACATTTTAAAAACTGACACATCTTCCCTCAGTGTAATCTGTGGGGTAGCCAAATATTTGGGAGGTGCTTGGTTAACCAGAAGTAAGTTGCTGAGGGATAATAATAATGACACCAACTAATAAGAGTTAGGTCCCCTTTTATGTCCACTGCTGTCCCTATTGACTATAAATAAATGTGCCTGTTTTTTATTGTTTTTATCGTTTTTCTATATATTATGTATATATATCGATATTTTTAAAATGTGTTTTCTACTTCTATTGGTTGTATGGAAATATGGTACTGACTTTTAAATTTGGCATTGTTTTAAAGTGACATACTTTTATGATATTTTATATCGAAAAAAGTCATACAACAGTGTTATCTTTTTACCAATTGGAGAGATCGAATCATGTGCTTGGTAATTCTCACTATATATACTTGTCCATTGGTCCAGCGTGTCATGTGATCAAGACTGCCTTTGGCAGTCGAAACGCGTCAGGCTGGCACTCGCTAGAAGATGGATGCGCACTTGCACTTTAAATCTGCATTAATAAAAGAAGATTTTAAATCTCTACTGCTGTGGTCCGTACCTGGTGTTCGAGGGAGTGTGCGAATTCAGGACTGTGGATTTCGTATAATTTTTAACGGAATGTGGCTGTCTCTACGGACCCTCCTTTGTTGCTGAGGCTGGCATAACAAACAGCTGTTACCACGGAAGTGGTTGTGGATTAACCCGGAAAGGGTATCGTTGACGCCAGCCCCCCGCTGCTCGGAGCTAGAAGCCGGAGTTGAAGTAGCATTTCACCGGGAAGATTAGATGGAAGGACCTGGGGAGTCGGAGGACGCCAAAGGTACTGGAACCGCTTGATTTGAGCGGTGAATAGCTCTCATGGCTGAACTAGAGAGTACAGCGGGTTGTAAGGATAGTAGAGTACTATTACAGCGAGCGGAAGGAAACATTTGTTGGTAATTTCAAAAGCTACGTAAAATAGCAGTGCATAAAGTTGTGAACAGCAGACGCGCTTAAGGACTGGGAAGCAGCAGCGGACGCCCTATTTGCGGACATTCCTGAAGGGGTGACCAAATAATTAATCCTAATACTAATCATGATGTTAAAACTTTATTGAAAAAACTGGAAAAGCTCCGCCGAACTGAAATGACTAAGTGGTGGGAAAAGAAATCATTGGAAAAATATAAAGAGGCAGGAAGAGTTCCACGAGGCCTCAGGGTAATGATAGCGCCATCTTTCGAAAACCCTAATCCAATGATGCTAAAGGAGTGGGCTACAAACAATTTGGATGCATCGATGAACATGATAGCAATTTTGGTTAAATATGCTAAAATCGATCTAATAGAAATTCTTAAAGCAATAGAAGCTATTAATGTTTTATTGGAAGAAAATGACCAAAAAGATCAAATTAAAAAAAGTCGGGAGGAAATAACAGCAAGACTCAAACAGCAAGAGGAAATGATAAAAGAGAGAAAAAAGTATAAGTTTGCAAGGGACAAACGCGACTATGAGACCGGACGTGTTTTCACAGTCTCAAGAAAATGTGACAATATTAAACACCGGGCACTTACAAACGAAGAGAGCAAGGGCAATATAACTTCATTAGGTGCACAAGTGGATGGGAATATTTCCTCCATAGAAGCAAGCAGTGTGGAAAGTAGTGTGGAATCGGATGATGGTATGGGACAAAAGACAAGTACCAACCAATTTTGCCCCAGGGGAAGAGTTTTCTTTTCTTTTTTTAGTGGAGGAACGCCGGCAAACTCTAAGACCGCGCAATCAAGCACGAAATCAAGAAGCAGAAGGAACCAACAGAGGAAACAGAGGCGGAAACATAAATTACAGAGGAAAAAGCAAGAAGAAATTCAACAGCAAAAAGTAGACCAGGTACCTAGTGATATTGTTGACAATACAGTAATTAATCTCTCAGATCTCACATTATCGTTGGCAGAAAAACAGTTGCTGGCTCTGGGTCTATCATATTGTCCTACCAACTGCTTCAAATATACTCAAACTAGAGTTGATGTGTTTAAATGTATCCATAAATTAAAACTTAGAAAGCATAACTAAACAGGGATTGTTTCCAAACTTTCAGGCAGGAGATGTGGACTTTATACTAACTGCACAATCTCTAGCCAATTTGAATGAAACATCAGATAATTCAACACAAGAAAATTTGTCAGAAGCAGGGATTAGATGCAATATGCCAGGCTCCAGTCCATTTAGACCTCCATCGACTTTCATCCCAATGATGCCTAAGGATGCAATAGATGTTTTTAGCGACTGTATGGTGGATGATCTTAAGAAATTGAACCATTCAGTAATGAGACAAAGTCAACAGCGCAAATATTCAGAAATGCAATACACCAAATTGATTCGTAAACTGCAGGAGCATACCGAAATAATTATCAACAAAGCAGACAAAGGCGGGAACATTGGTTTATGGCCATGAGACCAATATTTGGAAGAAGCTACACAACATCTGAGTAATTTACAACAAGGGGTGGTGATGGACAGAGTCTCTGAATTAAGCAGAGTACTCTCACCCAGTCAAGAGATCAGGGCTAGATCCAACACCGTTTTTTAGCTCATTGCACCATCCCAGTTTCAGAACCTGGCTGTATGCAAATTAGTCTGTCCCTGGCCCAGTGCATCATGGGAACAGGGCAGACCAGACTACAAAAGCCAATTCTTACACTGGGAAGGAAACAAGCTTCCGGGGACCGGTTTCTGCCATTTCAGGCGTCTTCGGCCCGGCTTGCTTGAATCCTGATGGTGCAATGAGCAAGGGACTCACATCTGAGTATACCCTTCCACGCTTAGGGTGGACAAAATAATTTACAACAAGGGGTGGTGATGGACAGAGTCTCTGAATTAAGCAGAGTGACATTAAATGTTATAGAAAAGCGAGTTTTCAGGAACTAAGGAAAAACAGAGTTGGTTTTTAGTGAGTTGGCACAGTGGTAACGCATGGGTTTGCTTTCTAAAAATGAATTCTGTTTTCTTAAAAATGATTATCCCCTTTTCTGTACTTTATACCAAAAGTACATACAAATGTGGTGCCAATCCCAGGGAGACCAATTATCTCAACGCAAAAAAGCCTTTTAGAGGCCATGTCAAAATATGTGGCTCATTTTTTGCATGAATTTGTAGAGAATCTTCCGTCATTTATCAGAGATACAGGACATTTTTTATCAAAATTGAAACCAGTGGTTTGGGAGAATAACTGTCTGTTAATTGTTATGGACATTTGTTCATTATATACGAGTATACACCATGCAGACGGCTTTAATGCTATCCTTTTCTATTTAGGAAAAAGGAATATAGAAATGTATGAACACAACAAGATGTTGGTTAATATGATTGAGATGTGCCTATCCCATAACTATTTCCTGTTTAATAAGGACATTTTTCAACAGTTACGTGGAGAGGCTATGGGGGCATGCTTCTCCCCCCGCTACGCGTGTTTACACGTGGACTTGTGGGAGGAGCATGTCCTGAGGGGTACCCATAAAAATGTCTTTGGCCAACATGTCCACCACTGGTGGAGATTTATAGACGATGTATGTCTGATTTGGAAGGGTTCCCTTGAAACAGCAGAAAGATTTATTGACAATCTTAATGTTAATAACCTAAATCTGAAATTTACTTCAGAGATTAGTAGGTAACTAATCCAATTCTTAGATGTTGAGATCTATGTACAAGAAAACAGTTTGCATACTAGATTCTCCCGGAGAATTGACGGCGGGAAACTCTGTGCCTCACGTCACTAGCTCACATCCACAACATCTCATACGAAGTATTCCCTACGGGGAATTCTTAAGAATAAAACGTATTTGTAGTCACGATGTTGATTTGAAAAGATGTCAGGATGAAGCATTTGAAAGATTTGTTAAAAGAGGATATAACGTTGTGGATCTGAATAAAGCCAGAGCTAAGGCCAATGACTCCAATAATACTAGAGACAATGTTAGAGATACATCTGCAGTTTTGGAGACTTCTACATCACCACCATGTAACATTAGGCTTATAACAAACTTTTGCAGACAGGAGAGACAGGTGAGAAAGATTTTATTCAAAAATTGGCCACAATTATTCGG
The DNA here is from genome assembly GCF_964261635.1 of Lissotriton helveticus. Taxonomy (NCBI): domain Eukaryota; kingdom Metazoa; phylum Chordata; class Amphibia; order Caudata; family Salamandridae; genus Lissotriton; species Lissotriton helveticus. The sequence goes on from NC_136057.1 coordinate 1,275,650,855, forward strand.
TCAGACTTAACTATGTCAAGAATCGTGCCAGAACTCCCGAGTCTAACATTTAGAAGGGCACCCTCGATGAGGGATGCCCTGGTAAGAAATAGTCCAGAAGTTGTTACAATTAATAACTGGCTCTCAGCCAAATCTGATTTTTTTACATGTAGTTCATGCCGTGCATGTAAATTTGGCAAAAATATTACTCAATATACCACTGCTTTTAGTCCAGAGCCAGTCAAAATCCAAGGGCACTGTACTTGCAGAACAGATTATGCAATCTATATTTTAGAATGCACATGCCACCTACTTTATGTGGGTAGCACTAAACTCCACGTTTTTAATAGGATCTTACAACATCTTAGAGCGGTGGTAAATTCAGATCCTAGTTATCCTGTTGCACGGCATTTGAAACTTGTACACAATAACAACCTGAAAGATTTGAAATATTATGTCATCAGCGCAGTGCTCAAAAATATCAGAGGAGGAAACAGAGAGAAAAGACTGAGACAGGTAGAATCTGAGTTCATAATAGTTGCTTGACACCAAAATGCCTAATGGTCTTTTTTTTTTTTTATTATATTTTTTATTAAGTTTTCCACCTTTTTTCCCCCCATGACATGTACAGAGCACAAGGACAATGAGGTTATACATAATTCATATATAACAGTAATTATTTCATACAGAGAGCATCTTTTTAAAGTTACGATCTTGAATTCAATCCCATTAATCAGAGAAAATATAATCAAACTATAATTAATTTCAGAGGCACAGAGAATACAGTGATAAGTAAGACCAGAAAAAAAAGAAAAAGAAAAAGAAAAAAGAGAGTAACTCGCCTAATGGTCTTAATAACAGTGATGATCTACATAACTTTCTATAATTGTTGAATAATAAGTATGGAGTTGAAGATGGGCCTAATTTTCATATAGCTAATGTAAGTTGATAATGGATTCTGGTGGCTTCTTATGGTGGCTTTTATTTTTTCTCTTTTACTGTGTTTTAGTTCGGACCTTCCAGATTCTAACTGGGTTGCGGTGAGGAATATTGCCGGCAATGGAGTCTCGAGTTTTTATTTTTTATTGTTATTCAGAACAAGAAGATGGTTTATAATGATATTTTAGACTCTAGGCTATTATATTGATATATTTATATATTTATGAATTTTAGGTTTTACATAGCCCCATATACAGCGCAGAGGGGTTGATGATTGATTTTAGCTGGGGGAGTGTCACTTTTAACTGAAGTTTACATGAGGTTTCCTCGGTTTTATTTTGGTTTTTAAGGGATTCTGACCGGCTATCTTCAGTGTGATATCCCATCTGTGTTGTTATGGGGAGTTAGACCTAGAACTGATGTCACATAATATAAGATATAACTTTCTGCCTTTGTATGAAAAATACTTATTAATTTTAGTCTGAGTCACCAAATTGGATTGTAAGTCTTGATTTCTTTTTCTCCTTTTTTTTCATTAGACACAGTAATTACACGTTGAGTCTGGAGAATGGGACTAGAGTGTATTATGATCATGGAATAGAGATTAAGAATCGCAAAACAAAAAACAAAGAAATAATTTTCAATGGGGACATTTTAATATCAAACTGCTATGTGTATATATAACAATTGGAATTTTGCACTTTCACTAGAGCACTTTTTTTGCACATATTTTGCACATTACGATTTGCCAAATTTATGTAAATCTTGAATCAATATATTTTTTAATTGAATGCGTTAGGTACTGTAAGTTATTAATTGTTGAAATGTACAACTGTTGTCAACAACGTATGATTATTAGCACTATGCTAGAATATTGTTGTAGGTTAATTACAATTGCAGTTAGGTCTGTGTACCTGATGCTACAGTATTGGATCACTATGCTTTTATTGTATTAATAATTTGTTCACATGAATTAAGCAAGATCAAAAGTGCAATGATTTATTTGCTAATCCTTGTATCAATTGCTACAGTGTTATCTTTTTATCAATTGGAGAGATCGAATCATGTGCTTGGTAATTCTCACTATATATACTTGTCCATTGGTCCAGCGTGTCATGTGATCAAGACTGCCTTTGGCAGTCGAAACGCGTCAGGGTGGGCACTCGGTAGAAGATGGAAATGCACTTGCACTTTAAATCTGCATAAATAAAAGAATATTTTAAAACTCTACTGCTGTAGTCCGTACCTGGTGTTCGATATATATATATATATATATATATATATATACATCAGCGCGCGAGGGCGGCGTCTAAGTACTCCGATGACGTCATCCCGGCGCCAACGACGGACGCGGAGCTGCAGACGACGCCTACTGACGCGCAAGGGTACTGCTACGCAAAATTTTCCAGATCCAGTCTGACGCCTGGGGGTTATTCTAAGGTAAGGAATCTAACTAACGTGTTTCTTTCAGATAGAGCACTACAGAATGTAAGTAATAAGTTCTACTCTTGGGGACTTCTAGCTGCAGATTCCTCACCTTTTGAATACCAGAGCAGTACGTACTGAAGGCTGGTCTGAGAATGTTATGTTAATATATTTATAGAGGGCTCAATTACACAAAGGTGTCCTGGCGCTAGCTGAGATTTGGACAAAAACAAAAAAGAAGCCTGGGCCTAATTGTTAAAATGACAAGTTTTCAGCTCCTTTCTGAATTCAAGCAGATTGAGGGGAAGATCTCATTAAAAAGGGTAATGAGTTCCATGCCTTTGCTGTGCAGGTGAAGAAACTTCTGCCACCTCAGTTATTTCTCTTGAATTTAGGAACCACAAAGGTTTTAGCTCCCAAAGAATGAAAGTCCTGTAGGATCAGGAGGGCAAAGGGCCCCTCTCTGCAGACTCATCTGTCCAGACAATAGTGCTTTAAGAACATGTAGAGTGACGCTGCCGTAGCCACCTGCAGATGGATAGAGACTCTGCGAGCTAAAGTAGTGGTACTAGCCTTGGCCCAGGTGGAATGCGCTTGCAGTCCTTCTGTGGGCTGCTTCGCAGCCAATTCTTAATGCAGAACATGATCCAATGCAAGATGGTACGCTTTTGCACAGCCATGCCCTTCTTCGCTTTGACAAACCCCACAAAGTGCTGATAGTCCACCAGGTGGTCTTTGGTACTATTCATGTAAAAGCTCAGTACTCTTTTGGGGTCCAAGTAATGGAGTTTCTCCTTCTCCTTAGAGAAGCGAGTCCGAGCACAGAACACCAACGAGGTGATAGTTTGGCCGATGTGGAACGGCTTCACCTCTTTAGGAAGAAAGGAGACTCTGTAAACAGAACCTTCTTGTCTAGGAAGAAGGTTGCGTACATAGTACAGACACTTAGCGCCTGAAGTTCACTGACCATACGTGTCGAGGTGATGGCAACAAGGAACAAATTTTCAGAGTGAGGAACCACATGGAACAACTGTACAGAGGCTCGAACAGAGAACGCATCAGAAATATCAATACCAAATTCATATCCCACTGGGGAATCACAAAGGATGAAGACGGAAACAAATGCTAAAGCCCTTTCAAAAACTACATCACAAGAGGTGATTTAAAGAGAAGGGCTGATCAGTTAACAGAAGAAAAAACTAAGGTCTGAAATAGAACCTTTAACAGTGCCCAAAGTAAAGATTTGTTGGACGTGAGAAAGAACAGAATGCAGCACAGACAATGTGGGCTGAAGGGGGTCAACTTGGCGAGTGCGCAAACCACAAATGATTACCCACAGGTGGACTCTGCTAATGGACTTATGGCTGTGAGGATGGGGAAGGCCAAAGGCACTCAGCTGCTGCCCCTCAATCTCTGTGCATGAAGGTGGAGATTGCGCAGATGGTCAGAGGGAGATGCACAAGCCCTGGATAACACTCTCTCCATGCCCAGTCTGGAGCCACTAGACGATTTGGGCCCAGTTGGTCCCGATTTTCTGTAGAACTTGGGCAGGAGTGGTAACAGCAAAAAGCTGTACATAAGTTCCCAGTTCCAAATGCATCCATGAATGAGACGCCTTGAAGCTCCAACGCACAAAAGTGTTGACATTTGGCATGGACATTCAGAGACATTTTGCAGTCTCCTCTGAAATCTGGACCAGGTCAGAAAGCTTCCACTGATGTTGGGCCCAATGTGATTTCACATTCCAATGCAGAGTCTGCATATGCCACCGGAATGTTCGTCCTGCAGAATGCAGGAGGCCATCAGTCCAACCAGCCTCAGAGTCGACCTCATTGAAATCCAGTTCTGAAACTGAAAAATCAAGATCATAGCCTGATGTCCTGGACACTCTTTCCTAGGGGATGGCACAAAAGCGAACCATGTCCAGAACAGCTCCAATGAAGGGGCGTGTATGAGAAGTAGTCAGGTGCGACTTCTGCATAGTAAACACCAGGAGGTTCGCCGTAATCTGAAGGTGGTTGACGACTGTCTGGGACGGGCCCACCTTCAACAGCCAGTCACTGAAGTACGGGAAGACTGGCACCCCTGTCCTCTGAAGGTGTGCTTTCACCACCTCTATCACTTTTGCCAACACCTGAGGGGCACTGGTGAGACCAAAGGGGAGTACTCCTCGCCCACCATGAACTGCAGGTAGCGGTGAGTGACCAGCAGGACAGGAATACGGAAATATGCAGCCTGCAAGTCCAATGCCGCCATCCAGTCTTGAGGGGAGATAAGACATAGGCAGGGGTGAGCATCTTCAATTTCTTCTCCCCCCTCAGGAAGGCTTTGAGAGGGCGCAGTTCTAGAACTGGCCAGAGGCCTCCGTCCTTCTTGTGGACCAGAAAGTTGAGGGAATAACAACCATGCCCCAGTTCTGGCGCTGGCACCCTCTTGATAACCACTTAGGCCAAAAGGGCTTGCACTTCCTGCCACAAAATGGAGAGCTGGTCCTCAATAAAATGTTGGGTGGACAGTGGAAGATGCGGCGGGAAGAAAGAAAGGCAGTGCATAACTATGAGGATCAAAAATCAAATGGAGAATGGATCACTTGATACTACAGCACCAGGGTGTTTTGAGACCTTCTTAAAAAATCCTCATACACGCACGTGAGCGATGTGGTGGTATATCTTGGTTCTCCACGGTTTATACGTAGCGTGGGTGCATCATCATAGGGGTTTTTATATTTGTATGCAACCTCCACCCGGAGGTAACCACTGGCTATGTAGCAGTGTCCAGAAATAGTACTCCCAAAAATATATTTGTGAGTTTTAAAAATCCTTAGACCAACTCTGACCAATTTTGATGTATAGAGGATCTAGTAACACGATCCTATTCTATACCAAACTCTTTTTTTAACCATTCTTGTATCACACATTTTATTAAAATTCCTTTAGTTAATCCAAGGATTTTTTAAACTCACAAATATATATAGAACAGAAATTATTTAAATGTTCATGAATAAATGAAAAAGTAACAGTCTATAAGAAACAAGTGAAGCTCTAGATCCGTGTCTGGTGGCAAGGAAGGAAAGGAACTGACGTCAGAATGCTTGAGTGGCACCTATATAGGCCCTGCACGTCACTTCAGGAGCAGAACCGCATCAATGAGGAGCCGCACAGCGCTACCTTCCAGCATGCAGAGGTACTGCTGGAAAATGTTAATATTCAGTCTCACGCCTGGGGAATATTCAAAAGGTGAGGCACATGCTGCTGCAAGACTGCACCTAAAGTTACTTTTTACCTGCAACCGAGCTGGGGGTAATACAGATCATCTAGCCCAGAAGTACCCCCATGCATTTTCATGTGAAAGATAACAGACCAAGCTGCCTAGATTTTCGCGGCAAGTCAAGTTAGTACAACATTTAGTCAAGCCTCATACTCGTTATAAGGGTGGTGTGTATGTAAATCTATGAAAGATACAAGTTAGAAATAATATTTTCATACCTGTAACTCCTGTTCTCTCATAGGAGAATTTCCATTCTAGTCATAAGCATTGAATAGTACCATCCATGTGATGGGACCCTAGAGATGTTCTTCAATATCCTAGAGATGTTCTTCAATATATCTTCTTAAGTGTGGAGTTTTGCCTTTCTTCAGGAAGGCCTGCAAAGACACTTAAGACAGATTATGTAGCCCATATACCTAGGCTACAATGGCCAAATTCTTCATCATGAAGGCAAAATAGGCCAGAATAAGGTATATGAGGACAATTTGAGATGATTTGCAAACAGCATAAATATCCCTCTCAAACTCTTTTTATGATAGAGATGGAGAATGGCAGAACAGAGACGCCTCATAGGCTGTCATTATATGGCTAAAAAAGAGACTGTACCTTCAAGACCCCACAGACTACCGGTATACCATCATGCACAGCAGGTGGCAGTTGCTTTAGTTCTTTTTGAAGGCGATGAGTGAACAGATTCACATTATTTGAATACATCTGTCCATTCCACCTGGGAGTAGTGAGGGTTGCTTAGGACTATAATGGAAATTTCCCTATGAGAGGACAGGAGTTACAGGTAAGAAACTATTCCTTCTCTCATAAGGGATTTTAATTTATAGTCATAAGCACTAAAAAGAGTAGCAAGCCCACCCCCATATAGCGCAGTCTAGGAGACAGAGAATCAACTGGGAATCTTAAGCAAATAGATTTCTGAGGGAAGCCGCCTCACTTGAGCATCTGCTCTACCGTCTGAATCCAGGCAGTAGTGCTTGGTGAATGTATGTACTGATTTCCAGATAGCTGTGTTACAAATTTCTGGAATAGGGACATAGCGTAGTAAAGCAGCAGTAGCCCCTCTCCCCCTAGAGAAGTGTGCTTTAGGTTTACTTGAGAGTGTTTTGTTAGCTTTTTGATAACACAATAAAATGCAAGACACTATCCACCTTGAAATGGATTGTTTGGAGGTGGCTAAGCCTGTACAGATCGGACAGTAGTTGATAAACAATTTGTCCGATCTACGGATGCCTTGTGTCTTGTCTAGATAGAATTTCATAACTCTCCTTATATCCAGAGAATGGAGCGTCTGTTCCGCTGGAGTAGAGGGATTATGAAAGAATGTTGGCAATCAGATTGTCTGGGTGACATGGAAGTCCAAAACAACCTTAGGGAGGAACTTTGGGTGAGTTTTCATAACCACTTTGCTAGAGTGAAAGACAGTGTATGGTTCATGAAAGCGGAGCGCCTGGGTCTCACTAACTCTGCGGGCAGATGTTATTGACACAAGGAACGCAGTTTTCCACGACAAGTGTTGGAGAGATGCCTTGGGTGGGCTTGAAGGGTTCCTGTATATGGCATTAAAGGAATACATTAAGCTCCCAAGGAGGGGAAGGGAGCCTAATGGGAGGAAAAACCTTCCTCAAACCCTCGAGGAAATCCCCAAAAATTGTGAAGGGCCTTTTCTGTAGGCCGCAACAGCTACACGGTGTGGCTTGCAAGAGAACTGCAAGCCAGATTACGACAAATGGAGTAAGGGTCCTCGTTATTAGATAAACACTATATACAAAATCTCTTCTATTTGAAGGTATATGTGGAACGTGTGGAAGGCGGCTTAGCTACTGTAAGGATCTCCATGCAGTCTTGTGGCAGATTCAAATGCTCGTACTGCACTAGCTCAGGAGCCATGCTGCCAAATTCAAAGAGGAGAGATTGGGGTGCACCATCTGGGCTCAGTATTTCGTCGGTAGGTCCTGCCTGCATGGCAGCTTTAGATGTCGTCGGACTGGCTGGTGAAAGAGGTCAGGGAACCATCATTGACGTGGCCACTCTGGAGCTATGATGATTATCTTGGCTTTGGAGTGGGACAGTTTGATCAGGTCGGCAGGGATTAGGAGAACTGGTGGACAGGTGTAAAGGAATTTGCCGGACTAGTCAATCCATAGGGCATACTTCAGAGTCTGTAGCACCTGGAGGCGAAGACGCAGAATTTTCTGTTTTCAGCCTGTGGGGAAGAGGTCAATAGAAGGTGTGCCCCATATTTGAAAGATGCTTTGAACAACATCATCGGGTAACACCCATTTGTGGTTTTTGTCGAGAGCTCTGCTGAGAGCGTCTGCTTCAACATTTTGGACACCAGGAAGGTGAGTTGCCATGGTGTTTAGGTTCTTGAGCAAGAGACATTTCAAAATTGACAGGGCCTCTAGTGACAAGGCTCTGGACCTCGTGCCCCCCTGTTTGTTGAGGTAATACATGGTGGTTGTATTGTCCGTCTGAACAAACAGGGTGTCGGTTGTGAATGATGGGTGGAAAGCCTTGATCGCTAGATGCACTGTGGGGAGCTCAAGGAGACCATGATCTCTGAATTTGGAGGTAAACCATGGGAGCTTCCCATCCAAGTAGTGATGCATCTGTCACTATGGTCTGAGAGGGGACCTGTTGGTGAAAAGGCATGCCTTGTAGAAGATTGGTTGGAGAATACCACCAATTCAGGGACTGTATAGCATTTATTAAAAGTGTGATCCTGGCCTCCCAGTTACAGACAGTTGATTCCACTGATCCTCTAAACATTCCTGGAGAGAACACATGTGGAGGCGAGCTTTGGGAGTGAGAAAAATACCATTGAGCCTAGAAGAGATGATAACGCTCTTACTGTTGGATGAGGGACTTTCATGAGAGTCTGACATTTCTGGAGGATTGATAAGCGCCGCTCCGCCAGGATACACCTTTGTTTCTATTGTATCAATAGAGGCCTAAGTAATAATAAGTCTGGACTGCTGAAGACATGGACTCATTGAGGTTGACGTGAAGACCCAACCGATGAAGGCGACTGCAAGTCCAAATGAAATGCAATTGGTCTTCTTGAGGAGACGACGCCTTTATGAGCCAATCGTCTAGACATGGGTAGACGAAAATCCGGTGTGCTTCCACAGATGGGCTGCCACGACAGCTATGCAGTTGGGGAATGTTCTAGGTGCTGACTTCATGTCCAACAGAAGTACTGTGTACTGGTAGAGGCCGAACCCCATAATGAACCATAGAAACTTGTAATGCTTCTTTGTGATGGGAATGTGAAAGTATGTATCGTGGTCGATGGACCAAATTGAATCTTCCTGATGTAATCGGGGGTATATTTGATGTAAAGCCAGCATCCGGCACTTCTCCCGCCGAATCAGTTTATTGGCGGTTGTGATATCGAGAAATGGTCTGAACTTGTGTATGTGCTCCTTTGTTACCAGAAGTACCTAGAGTAAATGCCCTTCTCCCATTGCCTGTGAGGGACGGTTTCTACTAAGTTCTTCAGCAACTTTAGCAAGTTGCGATGGGAAGTGGCCAGCTTTGGTGGAATAGATAGAGGTAGGGTGGTAAACCTGAGAAAGAAAATAAGTTACTTACCTGTCAACTGTGGTTCTCCAGTATTGGTAACTTTCATAGATTCACATACTCGAAGTGGGAGTCCGACGGTACATAAAAAGCAGTAAGTAATTATTGGAATATGAAAGTTAATAGAGAAAACCCATTCACTTTATTATCTCGTCCTAGTCATTAGGTTTGGTTCAAACTCCAGCCAATCAGGCGACAGCATCCTCTAGAACCCTCTCCACGGAGGCACCAGGCTCTCAGATTTCCAAGCACAAGTGTAGTATTAACGTATAACAAAAGAGAGGAGCCTCTATGGGGAAGAGGGTGGGTCACATGTGAATCTATGAAAGATACCAATACTGGAGAACCACAGTGTACAGGTAAGTAACTTCTTTTCTTCTCTAGCATTGGGGTATCTTTCATAGATTTACATGCTTGAATCCGAATAGATAGCAGTTATTACATAGGCATGCATGTTCATACAACAAGGGATGTAAAGCACAAGGTACATCAGCCAGTGCATATCACACTTCTATACCACTTATTCAAATACTTACATACAGATATGTCAATATATATATATATACAATCACACACACAAACATGAACATAAAAATGTATATACATACATTAGAATCTTACCATGCATATGCACAGAATAATGGTGACATCAACTATAGTAATAGCAATTGTAAAAGATATATGAAGGTGGGAAGGATAGAGGCTCACCTTATAGAAAAAGATTACGTAGCTATGCCTGTCCCACAACTGTATCAGAATTACTTGCAGCTTCCAGACTGTAATGCTTGGTGAAAGTGTGCCTGCTGGACCAAGTTGCAGCTCTGCAAATCTGCTGAATTGGCACACCGGCAAAGAGAGCTGTTGAGGCAGACACTGCTCTCGTGGAGTGAGCTTTCACTGTTGAAGGTAGAGGTTGGCCTGCTTGTTGATGGCAAAACTGGAATGCAGAAGATATCCAAAATGCTATAGTCTGCTTAGTGACCGGATATCCTTTTCTGACTTAACCATAAGCTACAAAAGCTGATCAGCCTTACGTATGCGGGCTGTTTTCTGCAAGTAGAATTTAATACATCTCTATGTCCAGGGAATGTAAAGACCTTTCGGCTGGTGTCTGTGGATTTGGGCAGAAAGTCTTCGGTATGACTGGTTCATTTAAGTAAAAATCCGATGGGACCTTAGGTATAAATGAAGGATTTGTCCAAAGTATGACACAGTCTTTAGTGAACCGAAGGAAAGGATGACAAGTAGTGAAAGCCTGTATGTTGCTTACTCGCCTGGCAGAAGTAAGAGCCAGTAGAAGAGACATTTTCAATGTAATGAATTTGAGGTCAGCCCTATGAATAGGCACAAGGGGAGCTTTGTGCTAGTACAATGTTGAGATGCCAAGGCGGAGGTGGACGCCTAATTGGAGGGAACATTCTAAACAATTCTTTAAGAAATTGTTTTATTATTCTTGATGACGGAGATCCATTCTGCCGTCGAAACCTGGAAATCGCGTCAAGGAATACCTTAATAGAAGAATGCGAAAGGCCAGATTTAGCCAATCATAGGAAAAAAGGCAGTAACTGTTCTGGTGAAGACTGAATAGGGTGCACCCTTGAGCCTACACACCAATGGCAGAATCTCTTCCACTTGAGTTTGCAAGTCTTGATAGAGAAAGGCGCTCTGGCATTAGCCAGCACCTCTCGACAGTTAGTAGGTATTACAAGGTCAGCGAACTCATAGTGTTCAGGAGCCAAGCTGCTAAACGCAGACATGTTGGATATGGATGGCAGACCTGTTCACAATTCATTGTTAGCAAGTTCTGTACTGGGCGTAACAATCTGGATCTGCACTCTGACAGGAGCAGAAGCTCTGTGAACCAGAATTGGCAAGGGCACCTGGGAGCTATGAGAAGTATTCAGCAGGGTTCCTTCCTAATTTTCCGAAGTACCCTTGGGACTAAACGAATTAGAGGAAAAGCATAAGCATAAATCGTTGACCAATTTATCAAAAACGCATTCAGATACAACCCCTGTTGGGGTAGGCAGCTGGTGAAGAATTGGCATTTGCAGTTCAGACTGGTCGCCAATAGGCCTAACCACGGTTTTGCCCCATAGCCGAAAGATGTAATCCAACATTGGCTGGTGGAGCTCCCATTCGACGTGCTCAATGAATCCGCCAGGATGTTGGCCACTCCTGGAACATGTACTGCTGTCAGTGTTATTTGGTGTTGAATAGCCCAATCCTAAATTTGCTGGGACTGTCGGGATAGCATGGCTGATCTTGATCCCCCCCTGTTTGTTTAAGAAATGCGCGCTTGTTGTGTTGCGTGTCCAAATTAATACTGAAGTTCCTCAAATTAACAAGAGGAAAGATTTCAGGGCCAGGAATATTGCTTTCAACTCTAAACGTTTTATTTCCAATGTTCGTTGGTGGCTGTCCCATCTTCGTTTCACTGTCAGTCCTTCTAGATGTGCTTCCCACCCTTAGAGGGATGCATCTTTGTTATTGTGAAACACAGTGAATCCACCAGGAACCATAGGCCTGCTGCTATGTTCGGGATGTGGGGTCACCACAGTAGCGCTTCTTTCATTTGAGGTGTTATCCCGATAATATTGTTAAAGGACCCTGAAATTTGCAGCCACTGATTGTCCAGTTCCTCTTGCAAGGGTTTCATTCGCCGGCGACAGCTGGGAACCATGGGAATGCAGGAGGACAACATTCCTAGAAGCAATTTGAACTTGTGGACTGAAGTGGACTTACTTGTGAGAAGTAAAGTTGCTAACTTGTGAATCTTCTGTTGTCTTTCTTGTGAGGCAAAGGCCTTTGCCTGATGACTGTCCAAGGTTACCCTTAAGAATCTTCTCACCTTTGGAGAGACCCAAGGATTGCAAGAGAGAAAGACATCCTTGAGCATGACTGCTTGTACTGTGAAAGATTTCCCCTTTATGAGGCAATGGTCGAGATAAGGGAAGATTTGAATTCCAGCCTGACGAAGATGAGTGCCACCAATGCTAGGACCTTGGTGAACACTCGGGACGCTGAACGGAGGCCAAAAGGTAGGACTCTGAATTGGAAATACCTGCCAGCCACTCTGAAGAGCAAGAAGTTCCTGTGCCTGGGGAGAATAGGGATATGAAAATAAGCGTCCTGAATAGCCATGAAATCTTCCTGATTTATCAATTGAGGCACTTCCTGAAGAGATAACATCTGGAAGGATTGCTCTTCTAGAACTTTATTGAGACAACGAAGGTCTAAGATGGGATGCGACTCTCCCAATTTCTGTCTTATGAGGAAAAACCTTGAATAGAACCCCATTCCTCTCTGCATTTGGTACCACTTCGATCGTCACGGTTTTCAACATTATCCTGATTTCAGACAGGAGTTCCTTTAAATGAGCCGGAGGGGGACCTCTGGGAGGGCAGTTCGGAGGTATCTTTACAAACTTCAGAGTGTGACTTTTGGAAATGATATCCAAGACCCATCTGTCCATTGTTATTGAAGACCATTCGGGGAGGAAAAAAGAAATTCATTCACCAACCGTGGCTGGCAGTGGGCGTTTGTCACTGCTTCTTGGAGCTCTATGCCTCTGTAGGAAGTCTTTCCTCTGCAGTTTTGTAAGACGCGGAAGGAGGCTGTTTGAATGACTGTTATTGGTGTGAGGACTGGTACCTTGACTGATCCTGAAAGAATTGATACTGTTTATACTGGTTGTAACCTCCACAAAAGGAGGACGAGCCACGTCCTCTTGATCCCCGAAAGGCTCTTTTTTAAACTGTAGAGTGCCAAGTGCCTTTGTGGTATCCGTGTCCTTCTGGATGGTCTGAAGGGCTTTGTCTATGTGATGTCCAAATAGGGATTCACCATCGTAAGGCATGTCAATCACCTTCGTCTGAACTTCTTGTCTAAAAGAAGTAGGCTTCAGCCAGCCCTGAGGCCTCAGGACCGCAGCCCCAGCCAGTTGGCAGAATCCTGTGGAAGAAACAATCACTGCGCAATTGATGATCTCAGCCAAGATCTTTTCTCATTCTTGCTGAATTTTGAGTGCTTCTGTCTTGGATTCCTCTGGTAACAATTACATAAAAGGTGAAATGTCCGACCACATTTGGCAGTCGTATCTGCATAGAATAGCGAGAGCATTGGCCGCTCTGACAGTCGTTGCCGCCACGGTCGAAAATATTTTGCCAAAAAAGTCGAGACACCTTCCATCTCTATCCGGAGGGGGCGATAATGGTGAAGAAGGATTTCTGGCATGACGTTGGTGCTACAATGAAGGACTGTAAGCAGACAGGTCTTGTAGATAAAGGTTATGGATTTATTCATCAGGTCACTTCTTCAGTTACAGGAAGATGGTAAGATCCATATTATGCCCCACCAGGAGCAGCCTCCTTGCTGCTCAGCCCATCCACTCCAACTGATTATTTCCCAAGCACAAACACTCTGAACATTCCAATGACATTACCATTGGCTGAGCAGCACGGCAGAGAACAATTATAGGGAAGATGCATTAATAAACAAGTAGATTATAACAGTTGGGCCGCTTGTGAAATCACAAGGTCTAAGTTTGCCCAATAAGGCAGGCAGGTGAATTAGCCGGAGCTTTATATTTCATGTCATCTGCTCCATAATCAAAAATGTTCTCTTGAGGACATGGAGAGACCTTTTTTGGAGAGGTAATATTACCTCCTGTGAATGTCTTTTCTTTTGCAGAAGCCCTGTATGGTCTTTAGAAGTGGCCAGATTCGTTGACGGAATTAGCATAGTCGAGGATGTCAAGCATACCACTGACGAGGATGTCATAGATGAAGATTTCGTCAACAGTTCTTCCTTCTACGGTCTTGATGTCGACGAGGATCTAAATCCGAATTCTTCGGCTCCGTCGACGAGGCTACAGTCAACGACGAGTGAGACTTGTTCTTGAGAGCTGCGGGCAGCCTCAGCGGCCACAATGTTTCCACCAACATCCTGACAGGAGTTCTTTCTTTTTATTTTATTGACGACAATGACAAAGTTGTCATCGATGACAGTCTCAACTTCACGGATACTAACATAGACGGTGAGGATGCAGATGACACGATCATCCTGGTCTGAGGAGAAGAGAAAGTCAACGTCACTGTGGCAACGGAAGTTCTCTTCAATGAAGGTAATGTCTTCGTCAACAGAGCATCTTTTAGTGAGGTAAAGTTGTCTCAGGAAGAGACCTGGATGCCTGCTTCATTTTTGAAGAAGTAGAGGGTACAAACCTACCCTTATGAGAGGCTGGTTCCTTTTTAGAAGATGAAGACTGATCTTCATGTTTTGAGGTGTGGTGATGATTTTTTAACACCGTAACAGCCTTAGAAGATACCAGCTCCACCTCACAAGCTCTTTTTTTGTTGCTGTAGTCTTTAAAGAGGAATCAATCTCCTCATCAGATAAAGGATTGTCTTTTGTTTTAAGCTTCTGTAGCCACAGAAGACGATGTCCTTCTCTATTGTTCAAGGTTTTTTGAGAGAAAGTTCTGCAAATTTTGCAGTAGATACACCTCATCGGAGTGAAGTCTTAATTTCCCACAAGAATCACAATGCCTGAAGAGAGATCTTTTTGAAGAAGACATGTTGAAAACTGAAGATCTGAAGAAATCAGAAGGCCAAGAAAAGGTAATGAGCGGAGCTCAGGGAGACTCCCTTCACAGGACGTGCAGTAGAAAATCTGTGAGCCTGGAGCCTCTGTGGAGAGTGTTCAAGAGGGTGATGTTGCCTGACTGACTGGAGTTTGGACCATACCTAATGACTAGGACGAAATATTAAAGTGAATGGTTTTTTCTCTATTAACTTTAATGTTAGAGTAATTACTTACTGCTTTTATATGTACCGTGGGACCTTGATGACGGGGAATGATCCAAGCATGTAAATCTATGAAAGATACCCCAATACTGAAGAAATATCCATTTTGGACAATATTCAGAACCCAAGCATCTGTTGTGATGCGTTGCCACTCTACTACGTAATGCAAAATACTTCCCCCTACCGGAGTGGGTAACGGAAGAGGGGGTAGGGAAGTCTCATGATTTGGTTCTGGTTGCCCGTTTACACCCTTGGGCAGGCTGTTAGGTAGAGCGTCCTCTGGTTTGTTTTTGCTGTGGTTGGTAAGATCTGCATTGATCTTTTGGTTTCTCAAGACGCACAGCTTTTAGAGTGTCCATTTCCATTTTCATTCTTGCCATCTCGTCGTCTGCATGAGTTCCAAAGAGAGTAGAGCCTGAAAATGGCAAGTTGTGAATGCGATGTTGCCCCCCCGGTTTGAGAGATATCAACAAGAGCCAAGCATGTCTTCTTAGAGACACCTTGTAACAGTAGGCATGAGAAGCTAGCAATGAATAATCCGCTGCTGCGCTAATGATTTGAATCAAGACCATTGTGCCCTCATTGACGATTTCCATGAAATCCTCTATCTTGTCCCTAGGAAGATGCTTAGCGAAATGCTGGATAGGCTCCCACAGGGCTCAATCATATCTGCCCAAGAGAGACCAGTAGTACTGGCTGCCTTTACAGATGTGGCTGCTGTGCCGCAGACTTTGCGGCCAGCTGAATCCAGTTTTCTGCTCTCTTTAGCCGGAGGAGATGTTGATGGAGAGCTGGGATTGTATTTTTTCGCAGTCAAAACGACCACAGAGTCGGGTGGAGGATCAGACATGAGAAATAGAGGGTCTTGATCCAGAGGTCTGTACTTCTTCTGAAGTCTGGATGGTGCATGCTCACAGAATAATGTAGGAAACAGTGTAACGCCACAAGGAAACGTTCCAGTCCGGATGGGAAGGGCAAAAAGGAGACAGGGCGTTAAATAAATAGCCTCATTTTCAATCAGAGGCCAGCGTTTAACATAAATGATGACGCCAACCAAAATGATGGGCGGCACTTCAAGTCCCCTTCAGAAATCTTATTGATTACAAGACGTCTCACAGAGCGAGTAGAGCATGCGCGCTCCAACGCTAGGCGAGACCTAAAAAGTGTTTGTGAGTATTATTTGTATTGTTTGCAAATTACAAAAATGTGTTCTCAAATTGTCCTCATATACCTTATTCCGGCTCTTTTTTCTCCATGACAACAAATTTGATCATTGTAGCCCAGGTATATCGGCTGTATAATCTGTCTCTTTCTTAAGTGTATTTGCAGGCCTTTCTGAAGAAAGGCGAAACTCCAGACTTAAGCAGATATATTGAGTAACTGCTCTGGGGTCTCCGCGCATGGGCAGGCCTATTTAGTGCTTATGACTATAAATGGAAATCTCCTACAAGAGAACTGTAGTTACACCTTAATAGCTTCTATATCTCCAACTATGATTCTTTCATATATTTACCTTCTAGAATGGCAGATACCAAAGCAGTACAAAATGATTGACATCAGAAAACATGAAGCCGTATGAGGCACACTTTAATTCAATCGGATAGGCATCACCACTTTCCCCATTGACTTCTCAGGGGTCATCTACACATCGAGCTAGTTGTGCTTCAAGAAGATGTGAGTTTTGGTCCCTTTGCATCCGTACAGATGTCATAAATAGCAATCCTGTGAAAACTGCAGCTGTCACTGTCATTACTCCTGTGAAGCGGGCTCTAATAGTGTTCTTGTGGGATATGCCATGCAATGGTAAATAAGCAATACAATCAGAAATCCAGCAAACATTTGCTTTTTTCGTAAGTGCATACCGTTTTTGCTGGCATTTCCAAAAGAAATAAAGGAGGATTATAGATTCAACTAGAGTAGTCAGCTGAGGAAAGATAACTGGAAGGTATATTTTCTGATTCAGGTGGAACACAGATAAAACCTTCGGTGTGAAGCATACATTCCTAAAGAAGGTTAGCCTGGATCACTCAAATTTACTTTATGGAGGATGAATAGATGGAGCTAGAAATTCTTCTATGCTTCTGGTCAAATCGACAGCAAGTACAGAGGAAGCGGCCATATTGCAGGACAAAATCCACATGGAGGCTTTGAAAACGGGCTCAGTAGGACTTTGCACAAGCACCCACAAAACCTTGTTAAGCTCCTGATGCTATAGTTGTTTTGAAACTGGATGGTAAGTGTGGAAGTAACCACTCAAATTCCTTTAATACTCTTATATAAAACTGAGAGGGAGAGAAGTCCTCAGGTACCTGGACACTGTCCAAGATAAACACTTGTCAACAATTATTTAGGTATCAATTCTGCATGGTGAAATAAGTATTTGTCATGCAGGCCCTAAGGTTAAAGGGAACAGGCTATGTACCACTGAGAAAACTAAGAAACACTTCAATGTAAAAAAATTATTCTTCATTAAGAAAGCTGTTCTAACTACCTGCTGATTCCTCACCTATAGAATAATGCCGGATGTCAGACTGGATCCAGGAAGCTTCAAAGCTCTCAAACCATTGCCGGAAATGACATCAGGTATCGCTCCTAAGTCCAAATATCGCTCCTGCACCCCCACCCGGCGCAACACCATCCGTTTCCTCCATTTTTTTCCTACCTTCGAGGCAAGAGGGGCAACTGACATCGACAAAAAATGCAGTGTAAGATCTTATCAACTTTACCTTTAATTCATCATACAAACGAGGAGGCAGGCAGGCGGTGAGTGATCTGCAGGTAGACTGAGTATACACCAGAAAGATTGTTACCACAGGTAAGTAACTTTCTTTTGATGGATAGTTCTACCTGCAAACTCTTCAACGGTTGTACAGAATTCATAGCAATACTGTGCCCAGGAGAAGGGGTGATGGATGGTTAGACCAGAAAATTCTGCAAAACCAATCAAGCAATGCGGCCATCCCAGCACACCTCAGAGTCAAATAATTAGTGCTTGGCAAAGGTATCCAGAGATGCCCACATTGCCACCTTGCAGATGTCTGCTCTAGGGACACCTCTTGCAACAGCAGATGTGGTGGCCTTAGGCCCGATGGAATGAGCTCTGATCTGCTCAACGGACACTGGAGGGCACAGAACTGATGGCATTGAGCATTCTCAGAGGAAGCATACCGATCTACCCGAGGAGTGTAACACAGATATCATGAAGGCCACCCGTGATCCAAGATGACATTGGCTCAGGTTGTCAGCTCTGACATGCAAAGACCCATCTAGGTGACTGGAGGTGTGCCACATACGTTGGCGGAGTACCAAAAACAATAGCCTCAAAGCTTCCAGGCTAAAGGGAGTGAGACTTTACTCCCTCTTGCTTGTTGATGTCCCACATCGCAGTGGTGTTGTCTGTCAAAATCTGGATGGACCAACCTACAACTGACCAGTCCCTCTTTTGAACACAGACAGTAAGCTGCTGCTGGGGATACAGGAAGTGTCAGAAGGTCACATAGGACTAATTTGGAAATGGTCTTCTGTATTCTGAAAGCAGACACCCCAAGCCTAGAGCAACCAGGAGGTTGGTTATACCTCAGAAGTTGAGGGAATTCCTATGGACCCTAGCACACAACATTCCCCTAGCAGGATATCTTGGTAAACTAAGACTTGGGACAGATTGTTCGTTCACTGGCCCCACAAGACTGAAGATACCAACAAGTTTTGTTGCTCCTGTGACACCTGCCAAGCCAGTGGTAAGACAGGCGGCAGTACAAATGCTACCTTAATCTCACTACCTGTGGTTGGAGTTGCCTTTGTGAGGGTACGGATAGACATTGTAGGTCCCTTAAACCCTCCAAAAGCATCTGCGCATAGTTTTATCATAGTGGCAATGGACCATGCCACTAGACATCCAGAGGCCATTCCCCTTAGGACCACTACAGCTACTGCAGTGGCTAGGGCCCTCCTGTGAAAGTTATCCAGAGCTGGGTTTTCTAAGGAGGTATTGTCAGACAGAGGTACTAACTGAATGTATAGCTACATCACTGCTATGTGGAAGTTCCCACACCCTACCAGCCAAAACGAAATGGGCTTGATGAAAGGTTCAAAAAGACCCTCAAAGGTATGATCATGGGACTCCCAAAAAACTGAAGAAAATGAAATGTCTTACTACCTTGCCTTCTCAAACCTCATAAACTGGAACTAATAGACTATGTACCGAGCATGCTTTCTCGCATGGTTGAGTGCATGAAGAAGACCAGCAAACCCCTTGAGGCAAGCCAGGAGTTTCTGAAAGCTTGGCATTACTAGAAGGCAGAACTGACTGTTTACCAGCCAGGACAGTAGGTGTTGGAGTCTGTGGCCCCAGCAGCTCTTCCGGACAAGTGGAGTGCCCCCCACACTATACTTGAAAAGAAAGGTGACATCACCTACTTAGTTGCCCTGTGAACTCCAAGCTGTCCCCGCAGGGTACTTCATGTGAACCGCCTGAAACCTTTCGTTGACAGGAACGACATGAGCTTGCTCATGGCTACGGATGAGGGACTGGAGGATGAGAGTGACCCTCTCTCTGATCTCCTCTCACACAACCCTGTTGCTGGATTAGTTGAAGGAGTTGTCTTGGTAGACAGCCTCATTGATCAACAGCAAGAAGATTGCAGACAAGTTCTCAGTCAGTTTCCTGGTCTCTTTTCTTTGACACCAAGTCAGACCACCTGGTGTGCCTATGAAGTGAACACAGGTGACAACCTGCCTGTAAAGAGCAACATTTTAAGAAAGCCTGACCATTTCAGTGACTGCATCAGGATTGCGGTCCAAAAGATGCTAGAATCAGGGGACATTGAGTCTTTAGATAGTCCTTGGGCTAGTCCTGCAGTCTCTGCCACAAACCTTCATAATCAAGATGGTAAAGTAGACATGATATTTTGTGTTGACTACCGAGTCCTCAATGCAGTCACTAGAACTAATGCCCATCCAATTCCAGGGGCAGATTAATTGAGTGATTCTTTGGCCTCTACCAAGCATCTCAGTACATTTGACCTGACTGCTGATTATTGGCCAATCAGCATCTCTGAGGATGTGAAGCTAAAGACAGCATTTTCAACCCACAGTGGGTATTATCAATTTATTGTGAACCTGCCACAATTCAGAGGCTGGTGAATAAAGTCCTAACAGTTCTGGAGGCCTATAATGCATTATATCTAGATGATATTGCTGTCTTTAGCTAAACCTGGAAGAATCCCCTGGGCTCAGATATGTACTTGAAGGCCCTGCAAAAAACAGGCCTCACTATCCAGGCCAGTAATTGGCAGATAGGACAGAGCAAGGTTGTGTACTTTGGCCACCTTGTAGGTGAAGGGCAGGTTCAACCATTGGAAAGCAATATTCAGACCATCCTGGACTGGTTTGCTTGGATTACCAAGACTCAGTTCAGGGCTTTCTTGGGCCTGACTGGGTACTACTGTAGTGTTTTTATCTAGGAATCAGAATCAATATTTCTATTATATGCCCTTGTCCGGTTATAATCAATAATATCCATACAACGGCATAATAATCATATCCATAATTCGGTCATAGCACATGCTGTCACATTAAGCAAGGCTACTCCTCCGGCCCCCTAGAAAGCACACCGAATTCTCTAAACAAAACCAAGCCTCCAGCAACCTGGGAGATCCCCCTTGCCTTTGTTTTGATTTGATTTCGTCCTAGAACTCCTGTAAAGCACTGTAAGAACGGCCAGTTCTTAGTGACATCTTTATTGACGTCTTATGTCCAACCTTACGTCAAACCCAGGCATCTTTCAGGTATAAATATACCAATGTTGCCTTAAGCAAACACACGGTGGTGATTTTGGAGCAGCTTACTACTTGCCCGAGAGCCCAGCTGATACGAGAGCCCACGGACGCTGCCCCTCCTCTTTGACGCGCTGAGAAAGACGCTGTCTTTTTCTCCTGCCGAGAAAATCCAGCTCCGGCGTTTCCAGCCTACCCTGCGGGTTACTGGAATATCGAGTCCTGAAAGAGAGATACCAGACCTCCTGCTTTCTATTGCCCAGGTACGGAGCTGACTAAACCCTTAAAGAGAATTCTTGAGTCAGATTCTTGGCAAAACAAACTTAACTTAAACTGCTACTTACTTACTCCCTCCCACGTATTAGGCTTAGGTCAGGTACACCGGGGTAGGCGTAGTTAGAAGCACCAGTTGAGTACGATTAGTCAATGTATATATGTATGTATATATTTTATCTATTTTAAAGTATCATATGGCTAAGAAACCATATCAATGCTTTTACAGTATTATTTTATAATCCTCCTTTTACTGTACGCACTTTACTTCACCATGAGTATTACAATCGTGGCAATTCATTTCTCTTGCATGAGGAAGAAGACTGCTCAATAAATTACACCTATTATTGAAAACGCCCGTCTCTCTTTTCTCTGCATTCTGGTGAAACTAAGTACGCACATTTGACTGAGTGAAATAGCTGTCTTTTGTTTTCACACGACCCTAGAGATACACTCTTATTCAGGGAGAGCAAAGTTGTCATGTTTTATGGTTGTCAGAAGCTAATCCCTTCTTGTCTATCCAGGGAGGTTAAACTCCTCCTCGTTTATTCGAGAAAGTTTCTAGTGAGCTCTGAGCTAGCTGGCAAACCTTAAGTCTAATATAGTCAGTAGAGACCTAGATAACCTCAGTCCTACGTCTACACTGCTGCATATATTATTCCAATGCGCAGAGCCTATTGGGAATATAGGAACTACACTACATGGCGCCCAACGGTTGGTAAGGCGATAAATCTAACGCAAGACGTTAGAGTAACTCAGTCGTGCTTTTTCACACAGACCCTTTTCCCATAAATACTCCAAAAGACGTCTGGAGTGGGTAAAAGGTTAAAATCCGCCGGAAATTAGTAGGAAGAGATTTCTATGTAAAGTTTTTGGTTTAGTCAACGTTGAAGGATACAGTGTTCCAAAATATTGTGCACCTAATCTTTGTTTCCTTGAAACTTGATCTGCAACAAAAACCTTTCTGTCAGTAAAAATGTCAGAAAATGAAGAAGAAAGGGAGACAGCTAGAATAGCAGCTCGACTCCTAGAGGATGACACAAGTCTCCTACAGAACGACCCGAATGCTATACTCATTCCGGTCAACATAAGAAAAACTATAACTCTTAAACTTATAGAAAATGGACTAACATCGAGAGGTGGTACAGTCATATTCGTAATTGAGGCACATGAATATCGGCAGACAGAGGTATTCTATTCATGGATAAACTTTCCAGCAGCAAACACTGTCACACATGAATTTCACTATTACAAGATAGAGGAACCTCCGGATGAGTACACCCCTGTCGAGGAGGTGGAAATCCCATTAAAATACCAAGAGCACCTGCTCTGGTTTAAAGGCGCCCTAAAACATAATAATCACATCACCAGGCTCGGTCCACTAGGGAGACCAGGAGCAACGTGGCCGGTTCTAGCCAGCTACACACCACATCCTGACATTGATAAAATGTCAAGCGAAGTACTCTTAGTTAAAATAAAAGAATTAACAAAGGCATATAGAGAGTTTGTTCAATTGGCAACGGAGGATATAACTTTCCTCCAGAAATTGAAAGAAACAGATATAGCAGAACAGCCATTTGAACTTGCCAGAATCATAGAAAAATCCTATGAAGAACTAGGAAGAAAGAGTTTGGGTGGGAAACCAGTAAAACCCCAACTAACTGAAAATCCAGAAAAGATATTTATTAAAAATAATCTAAACACTCCAAAAAAGAGCTGGGATGGAAATAAACAATCCACTCCCAAAGAAAAAAGATTCCAGTCCAGAGGAAGGTCTCCTCGGCGGAGAGAAAGATCTCCGGACCAAGGACACAAGTCTCCCCAGAGGGAGCCCTCTGAGAAAAGATACAACCTTAGAAATAGGGATAATTTGAAGAAACCTGATAGATATCAAGATATTGATACACGTCCATCTCGATCTTTTCAGACTTCCTCGCAGAAATCGGAAAGAAGAGGACGGTCAGAACACAGGGAAGAGCCCGTCAAGTCCAAAGACAAGGAACCTGTTCATCAAAGTAAAAAATTACAATTTCCAAAAAAGAAGGTAGCCAGTATTAAAGTAATCAAACATGCCGAGGATACTGAGGACACAACTGAAAAACGGAGAGTGGGCCCAGACAGTGCTAGACAGCGCAGCAGAAGTGACCATAGCTCACAAGATCCTGATGAAACATCTGGAGACAGTGGACACGAATGAATACATTCAGGTGGAAACTGCAGATACCAGAGTTAGCAAACCTCATAAGATATACGAAATAACATTACGTATAGAGGGAGATAAGACTAGGAAAATAAGGGGTCTATTTTGGGATAACCGTTCCAAAGGCTATGATATCCTTTTAGCTGAAAAGGACTGGCCACCAGAGTTTGTCAGGGAGTGCCCTCATGGCGAAGAAATGATTATGCCTGCCTTCTCAAATCACATTCCAATTCATAAAAAATATACACTTGCAAGAAAGTGGGCGGTAGCCCAAGCTCCTGCATTATATAAAAATCATGTTGGATGGGATGAGGACTCTCCTTCTCACAAAATCCAGTTAAAATGTCAACCAACTGCACAAAGGCAGTACCCAATTAAGCAAGAAGCTAAAAAACAAGTCAGGGAGATCTTAGATCAACTTGAATACCAGGGGTGATTGAAACATGCACCTCACAAAAGAACAATCCTTTGTTTCCTGTCTCCAAGCCAGATGATTCATATCGTCTAGTTTTGGACTACAGACACCTTAACTCATGTTGCAAAACTTTTGCAGTACAAAACTCACACAGTGCAGCACTAATGAATAACATTGTGCGCAAAAAATACAAAACAACATTAGACATCTCTAATGGATTCTTTTTTCAAAACATAGCACCTGAAAGCAGGTATTTGACCACTTTCTCAATAATGGGTTCGCAGAACATTTCTGTCGACTCCCACAGGGGTTCAAGAATAGCCCAGGGTTATTCTCAGCAAGGGTAACAGAGTTACTACAAATGTATGATGATGAGGCATTATCTTATGTCGATGACATCTATCTAACAGATGATGACTTGGATACTCACTTGAAAAGAGTAAACACCATAATACTTGGGTTTGCTGCAGAGGGTTACAAATTCAACTTTAAAAAGTCACGAATTGCCCATCTAACAGTCCTGTTTTTAGGATATGAATTATCAAGTGAAGGCAAAAGCCTGGCAGACAATTTCTTAGAGAAGTGCGCTGTACTCCAAGCACCAAAAACGCTGAGGAACTTACAATCAATACTAGGTTTCCTGAATTTCGGAAGAACTTACATTCTAAATTATGCAGAGAGGGTTAAACCTCTCTATGAACTAATAAAACCTGATTTTAAACCAATCAATTGGACTCAAAAACACACAGAAATTTTTAGATCATTGCAAACAGACATGTTAACTAAAACAAAATTGCAAACCCGCGATAACACATGCAACCTTGTAATTCGAGTCATCCCAGGAAGATGTTGATTCACGTACCTGACCTCTAATGAGGGAGAGAATGTACCAATAGCATACAAATCACACTTGTACTCACAAGCTGAAAAAACATTCAGTCTCGCGAAAAATGTTGTAAATGCGGTTCAAACAGCTGTAGCAAAAGAAAGAGCCCAGGCCCAAGGCAGACGAATTACTGTTTTAACAGCAGAATCAGCCTTCGAGGCATTAACCCCTTGGACGCTCATGACGAGCTCAGCTCGTCATGGAGTGTCCATTGACTTCAATGGAAATTACATGAAGAGGGTGCACAGGCCTTAGCATCCAAGTGGTTAACAAGCCCACGTAATTTAACTACCGTGGCATTAGATCCAAAATGGATACAATGGGAGAATTCTCTTGCTACAGAAAAAGTTAAATACTATTTTGACCCGGAAATGAAAAAACTGAAAAATCTAACATATGAAAAAGAATATCCTCTGCCAATCGAAATTCTGCTCCTACAACAGTACGCCTGTGTAATATATACAGACGGATATGCACAGCCCTCAGTTTGGGGAAAACAAGCTTATAATGCTACGAGCGAGGTTGTTAAATGCCGGTGGCGCGGAGGTAAATTGAGACCACTGGTAACGATGTCACAATCAGTAAAAGACAATTCAGGTCAACAAACAGAATTAATAGCTTTAAAAATGGCGCTCGATATTGCCGATCGCGAATTCCCGACACTAATAGTGTGCGATTCGCATTCATGCGTCAAAGCATACAATAATGATTTGCAGAAATGGGTTCAAAACGGTTACAAAGATGACAGGTGCCACAATCAAGCAAAAACCGCTTTGGGAACAAGTAGTTCTTTTGAAGAAAGAACTACAAAAGACTCACGTGATACATACACTGAGTCATCAACGTGATGGCGTTCACGTTGCAGGGAATTAATTGGCTGAGACAGCCACAGCGGAAGCAACTAATCCGGCTTCCGTAGCCACAAAAAAGCGTTCAGAAAAATACATAGACGGGGAAACCATGCTGGCGGTAAAAACGTATTCAAAAGGCGACTGTGCAGCACTACCCGTGAACTATCCACTCAATTATACATACATAATCGATGCAAACTCCGTTCCTTTTGCTCGAATCCCTGGAGTGGGGGATAGAGTAATTCCAAACACGTACAGGAGAATCTTCTTAATACAAGAAGCACATATGGGATTAGGTCTAAGGCATCAGATGATCAAAGAATCTCTGACAGAATTACAATCAGAATACTGGTAGCCGGGAATGAGCTTGGATAATCACAAATTTGCAAAAAATTGTGAAAACTGCAACAGAGATCACAGTGGCGAACTGGCCGAAGTAGTGCCAGAACACCTAATAAAAAGCATAAGGCGATCTATACGCATAATCAAACAGGAGAAATGCGTCCCAATGTATATTATTTAGGACTAGATTCACTTAAAATGTAGACCCCAGCGTTCGGCTGACGCCAGAACTGTTATAAAAGATTTGCGAGTCTATATCAGCACATACGCAATTGGCATGCTACATTCTGACCAGGGTCCTGCTTTTAGCTCTCGAGCTTATAAGGAGGCCATGACCAGCATGGGCATTGCATTGCGGTATTCTTGTCCCTTCCATCCTGAGGGAAACGGGATTGTGGAAAGAATAAACCGAGACATAAAGCAATCCATAACGGCAAGGGTATTAGGTTCGGGTGATGGGTGGGTCAAACATTTAACAAGTGTCCAACGTAGTCTTAACAATCTGCCAAGAATTTCTCTAAAAGGTTTCAGTCCGTACGAACTATTGTTCGGGACTAGAATGCATATTCAGGACCTTGATAGTCAGACTTCAGTGGTAGAAGAAAAATGCTTTGATATCAAAGATCGTTTGGCTATTTTACAGGACTTAAATAAAACAAGAAAAGACCTGAGCAACGTAAAGTTAAAACAGCAGCCAACAGCCACTGAAGATAAACCACCTGTCCCAGTAAGGCCTGTCTGGATTCCAAAGATTGGGGATCTGGTCAGAGAGAAAATCGCGGTGAAGAAGGAATTTGGGCCTTCTTACAGAAAATAAGTACCTGTCTTAGCTGTCAATGGAACAAGATCAGTTGTACTACCGCCCCTTGCTGGTAAAAAGGAGAACCGAGTTGTATCCATCGACCTGGTAAAACCACAATCATGTGGCCAATAATAAGTAGTAGGCCAAGTGGACTCCCAAGAAATAGCAGAACACCAAAGTTTGCTACTATACAAGAGGTTCAAACTGAGAGACTAATCACATTTGATAAACCTACAGTGAATCAACAAGAACTATGCAACAAAGCCATGGAACTTAAGCCTCTTGAAACCCAAATTGCAACAGTTCGTCAAGAAACACCGGTCTACAACGATGTAGCCACAGACTATGCTGATGAAACAAAGAAAATTCCAAAAGCAAATGAAAATCCGGAAGCGATTCCAACAATTGACAGAACTGTATCTGGCTACTTCATCAACTTCGATGACTTTTCTGAGGATCCAAGCGAGAACAGCCAACAACAAAAACTTTTAAAGACAAAGCAACAGAACTCTTTCATGAACTCAAAGAAACCTATCTGATTTCTCCATGGATTGAATTTTGGATTGTGTTAGGTGTACTTTTCCTCCTGCTTTGGCTCATCATGGTACTTTGTTTGGGAAAATTCATTGAGGGAAAATACAGTACAATGGACACAGCAAGTCAGAACATCAACTTGGTCCTAAAGCCACACAAGTCATCACACATCGAGAAAAGAGAACTATCATCAGTGAATGTCACAGCCAATCCAATACCCGGTGGGGTAGCTTGGGACAAAACAGATTTTGAAATGTATGGCCCGGTCGAGCTCTTGAAGTATCCACACCAATTTAAGGTTTCATTAAGTGACTTTGTAAAACCGAGCACATGCTCTGACGATTGGGACTTTGAAAGTATTAATGATATGATGTCTGATTTAGTAATGTCAGCAAAATTGACAGAACATGATTACTTGCAGGGTTCATCTAATTATCAAGAAATGTACTGCTACAACCACTTTGCACATCACTATTTGCATAAATCTGCTCAGCCTAAAAAATGTTTTTAATTATAATCAATGGGAACATTGTGCAACTCCACCAAAAGGCAGTTCAAAAACATTTTATGAGAAATTCCCATACTTCTCAGGGTTTAACACAAGTGAAGCAGAAGCCTTTTATTTCAAAATGTTAAATAAGACAGGAATGAAAACGATGCTGACAAACACTAAATTAATCTATTCAGAAGCATTTTATGAGAAAATGACTACATTTGGTATTGATTTTTGGAAAAACAATATTGAAACAAAAACAATCTGGGGTACCAAAGATTGGTAGGTCCAAGGTATTGAATCATTATTTAGAGCCTGCATGATCCCAGAACAAATTATATTCTTGAATGATACCATTCAACAGACCTGTCTTGGCCTAGCCAAGATTAAAGACTTAAACAAACCGTCTATTCCAAAGCCAACACCTGACAGTAATAGCACTACAGATGTTGAGATAGACGTATCCCATATTTTTAACCAAAACAGAACACATCATGATTGGAAAAAATGCTTGATCTGGCCCACAGACACAAATAACTGTCAAGATAGATTCCTGAACAAAATACAGGGGTTCAAATTGACCAGGCCAGACCCTAGATACTCCCAGAGACAACATCCAGGGATAGTTACAACATACAGTGTAGGAAAACTCTGCCTCGAATGGCTACAGAAATCCACACTGGCAGAAATTAAGCAACACTTGACTTTACTTAAAGACGGTGCTGACTTGCGTGATTTCATAATGGGACCACGCAAACAGCGTCAAAAACGTTTCGTAGCGGCCAGTATATACGCAGCTTACAACGAAGCTTGGAAAGAAACGCAAATTGAAACAGCAGAAAAAATACGGGAAATTGACCGTATTAATTTGGAAAAATCACTTTCTGTTGTGGACAATGGGTTAATGACTCTGTTTTCCAGAATATATTCACTGGACAGTATTGTATCATCTGCTATAGATATAATAGAGCAGGACTTACTAATGTTACAACATGGTCAGTCCCAATTACGTTCTATTGTACAGCTTGGCTGGACGTTACAAAATCTGCGTTCAGGCTACGTGCCCTGGCGTTTAATTAACACAACGTCATTATTCTCTATCTTTAACCTTACTGATACACAAACCCGCTTGGCACAGAAAGGAGCAGAATATACAATTCTGAGCATTGAAAAACTTGAGAGATTACCATTGACAATGTCAGAACGACCTGTCATTGAATGGATAATACACGGAATCATAACTATTCCGATAACAACTTTCCAATTTAAATACTGTCAAGAGTATATACCTACAGGCCAGTATGAAAGGTTGGGTAAAGGGTACATTAAGTCATCATGGAAATTACCTTACACACACACATGTTATAGTGAAAAGGAACAGAATGTATTTCTTAGTGGTAATAATTGCAAACGGTCACTAAGTGGTATACTTCTGTGTCAAGGTATTAACCTGCATGGGGCCTGTGAGGGGACTTCAAATAACCTTTCATGCCACCAGCATGGCACACCTGCAACACGAATAGAGCCATTCTTTAGATGGCTTTCTAACGGGAGCTACATTCTAATAGTGGACCACAGATGTTGTGGCATGGTGCCAGGAAAAGCTTATCTAGTGAGCGTTAGTTCCATGGTCACTTGCTGTATGCAAGTATTGTATCCAAACAGCACTCCAGACAGGGAGGCAAAAATGTGGCCCTTTTTGAATATCTCTTCTGTTCGAATTGATACTTTAAGCAGAATGAAGTCTGTTCTTTTACAGACAACTGTGCCCTTGACATCATCAAAAGAAACGTATGATCTACAAGTTGCAAAGACAACGGCAGAGATACATACACTTTTATCAACAAATTGCCCCTTACATTTCGCGGAAATGCTAAGCCAAATCCTAAATATGTCTGATACCAGTGGTATCCCACATGTATTTAAGACAATTTTTTCGGGACTGTTAACACCCTTCAAAACAGTTCTGGGCATTTTTCCTAATTTTGTCCATTCTGTCTTTGGCGGTCTACCACTTCTGTTGGGACTCGTAGCAGGCATTTTATTTTTGATTCTCCTGCTTCGTTATGGCAAGCCAAATCGCAGACAAGACTCCAGCAACAATGGAAGAAACGATCCTAGCTATACGCTATCGGGACCGCATAACTAAAGTCCTTGGATTAGCCCGGCTAAGAGATCTGAATATGACCTGGTTTCTTTCATTCAGACCCATCTGGCAGAATTGTATCTTACCTGTGCTACGATGTATGCTGTGCGGAGAAGAATGCGTGTTGGACGTCTGTCTTACACTACAATCAGAAGTACCATTGGATACAGATACTTTGCTAAGTCCTGTAACGGCTCATGCATCGTGTTGTCCCCAGCGGTTACCCATCCTGATGACGGCATTCGTTGAGACTTCACCACTGCGATTAAAGGGTAGTGAAGAACGCGATGAGAGCAGCATCACCCAGGTACGACCTTCTGTGAGCAATGCTGATCAAGACATCGATGATAGCAATCATTCTCATGACTGCACAGTTGCGGCATTTTCCAACTTGGTCGAACTTTCACCTGAAGCAGTAAACTGTTTTTTTGAAAGTCTGTCTGAAATGATGTTCTCCCCTGAACAGAAAGAATAACTTTTAAGCAAACAAGCACACGGCGTTCCATGAACTCTGAATTCGGCCTTCAGCTTTGATAAACGAAAAGCTACTGAAAATATTTGGAACTATTTTTTTTTTTACCCTGAAAGTGAAAGTTTTTCTCTTCCCTTCCAAAATATTTACTTTTTTTGGCACTTGTACTCTGCTTAAAGTAGAACTATTCTTAGAGAACAGAGCTTCTATTTTTAGGAACTCTAGAGACAATATATTACCTCAGCCTCTAGCATATTTACAAATAACTGTATTTATATGTGATGGAATGGTCTCGCACTTCTTTTCTGTATTAGGAGCCATTTCATGCGTAATTTTCGCATTATCATTCAGCTAATATATATATATGCATCCTTTTTTAATGAATGATTACACTGCTTGACAAGCGTACAGTACCTATAATCATTTTCATGTATTTCGCATACACCATTTCAAATGCAAAAATGTATTTTGGGGTGGGTTGGTATACACATGCACCTTTTAAAATGTTTACTATTGCTTACGTTTTAGTAATGATGGACATTAATTCGTGGAGTGGGTGTAGTGTTTTTATCTAGGAACCAGAATCAATATTTCTATTATATGCCCTTGTCAGGTTATAATCAATAATATCCATACAACGGCATAATAATCATATCCATAATTCGGTCGTAGCACATGCTGTAACATTAAGCAAGGCTACTCCTCCGGCCCCCTAGAAAGCACACCGAGTTCTCTAAACAAAACCAAGCCTCCAGCAACCTGGGAAATCCCCCTTGCCTTTGTTTTGATTTCGTCCTAGAACTCCTGTAAAGCACTGTAAGAACGGCCAGTTCTTAGTGACATCTTTATTGACGTCTTATGTCCAACCTTACGTCAAACCCAGGCATCTTTCAGGTATAAATATACCAACGTTGCCTTAAGCAAACACACGGTGGTGATTTTTGAGCAGGTATCTACTTGCCCGAGAGCCCAGCTGATGCGAGAGCCCACAGACGCTGCCCCTCCTCTTTGACGCGCTGAGAAAGACGCTGTCTTTTTCTCCTGCCGAGAAAATCCAGCTCCGGCGTTTCCAGCCTACCCTTGCGGGTTACTGGGATATCGAGTCCTGAAAGAGAGATACCAGACCTCCTGCTTTCTATTACCCAGGTACGGAGCTGACTAAACCCTTTAAGAGAATTCTTGAGTCAGATTCTTGGCAAAACAAACTTAACTTAAACTGCTACTTACTTACTCCCTCCCACGTATTAGGCTTAGGTCAGGTACACCGGGGTAGGCGTAGTTAGAAGCACCAGTTGAGTACGATTAGTCAATGTATATATGTATGTATATATTTTATCTATTTTAAAGTATCATATGGCTAAGAAACCATATCAATGCTTTTACAGTATTATTTTATAATCCTCCTTTTACTGTACGCACTTTACTTTACCATGAGTATTACAATCGTGGCAATTCATTTCTCTTGCATGAGGAAGAAGACTGCTCAATAAATTACACCTTTTATTGAAAACGCCCGTCTCTCTTTTCTCTGCATTCTGGTGAAACTAAGTACGCACTTTTGACTGAGTGAAATAGCTGTCTTTTGTTTTCACACAACTCTAGAGATACACTCTTATTCAGGGAGAGCAAAGTTGTCATGTTTTATGGTTGTCAGAAGCTAATCCCTTCTTGTCTATCCAGGGAGGTTAAACTCCTC
Source organism: Lissotriton helveticus (assembly GCF_964261635.1). NCBI lineage: Eukaryota > Metazoa > Chordata > Amphibia > Caudata > Salamandridae > Lissotriton > Lissotriton helveticus. Next base: position 1,275,682,750 of record NC_136057.1, read on the forward strand.
CTCGTTTATTCGAGGAAGTTTATAGTGACCTCTGAGCTAGCTGGCAAACCTTAAGTCTAATATAGTCAGTAGAGACCTAGATAACCTCAGTACTACGTCTACAATGCTGAATATATTATTCCAATGCGCAGAGCCTATTGGGAATATAGGCACTACACTACACTACAGAAGATTTTTTGAGGGTTATGGACCCATAGTTACACTTCTTAATGTTCTCATCTCCAATAAAATGCCTAAGAAAATAAATTCAGTGGACAGTTAGCTGTCAGAAATCATTTGATGACTTGGACTAAGCCATGTGCTCTTTACCAATTCTGCAAAGTCGTGACTACTCCAAACCATTAATTGCATAGACCGATTTTTCTGAGATAGGGATACGTGCAGTGTTCTCCCAACTTAATGCAGAGGACCAGGATCAACAAGTAGGTTTTATAAGCAGGGAGAAACTTTGGTCAGCTTCTGAAATCGAGGCCTTTGCTGTGGTCTGGGGTTGAAGAAGTTGAGGCCATATCTATTTGGCAATCACTTCATTGTTCAGGCAGACCATAAGACCCTCTTATTGCTTACACAGATGAAGGGTGAAAACCTCAAACTTTTTTCAGTGGAACATAGTCCCGGGAGAAACCATGCCAATGCTTGTTGGACTTTCCAGATATTTCCATTTAGAAAATGAAGACTCAAGTGTGCAAGGTCAGTCTCATGTCCTTAAGTTTGGAGGGTCGGAGGAGGGGGGTGTATGTAGGAAAGTGGGATCTGCTTTCTTGGTTACCCCCACTTTTTGCCTGGTGTCAGTATGTTTTGATAATATTTCCTGGATTCCTGCTAACCAGGACCCCCGCATATGCGCTCGCTCTCCAAAAACGGCTTAGGTAGGCACTTTCATACCTCCACAATTGGCTACTGGTGTACCCTTGTAGGTCCCCAGTATATGCTACTAAACTACAAGGGGCATAGGTACACCAGGGGTTTTTCATGGGCTGCATCATGTATTGTACCGCCCATGGGAGTCCACTTAAACTCTGACTACAGGCCTGCCATTGCAGCCTGTGTGAGGTGGTGCTTCCATCTCCCACGGCAGCTGTGTGTGTTCTTGCTCTGAGGTCACTACACTTAAAACCTATATGTTAACCCTATAGTAGGCCCTTCAGAACTGAAGGCAGGGTACATGGTTCTAAGTGTGATGGTGCCCCTGCATGAGCAAGACACCCCTACAAATCCTGGAGTTGATTCTCCAGGCTTTATAAGTACAGTCAAACAAGTTACTTACCTTCGGTAACGATATATCTGTAAGAGACATATATTTGTTATAGATTCCTTACCTTACATTTACCCCCAGGCATTCAGACTGGATCCGGAAAAATGTTCTTCAGCAGTACCCCTGTACGTCAGTAGGTGGCATCCGTCGACTCCGTATTCATCGTTGGCGTAGTGATAGCCAGAAGGACATCGCAGTATCTACTTAAGCGCCACTCCTGTGTGCTGACGCCAGATCTTTACGTGACATTCCACGCCAGAAGTGCAAAGCCATGCAAGACACTGACCACTGTTGCACGAAACTAGGGCCCTGAAGGGAGTCACTTACTCTAGAAGTCAGTTCGCAGAACGGGGAGCAAGTGTGGGCGGTTAGGAATCTATGAATAATATCTGTCTCTTACAGGTATATCATTACCGAAGGTAAGAAACTTGTTCATCTGAAGAGACTATCAATTATAGATTCCTTACCTTAGAATAGATACCCCAGGAATACCAACCCCGGAGGTGGGTCTGCGAACCAAGAAAAGTCCTGGAGAACTGAACGACCGAAGAAGCCATCTCTACGGACCCGACTATCCAGGCAATAATGCTTGGTGAACATGTGCAAAGATGTCCACGTGGCTGCCTCGCAGATGTCACTGAGGGGGACTCCACGTCCCAAAGCAGTAGTGGCTGCCATTGCCCCAGTGGAATGGGCGTGCAACCCTATTGGAGGCTCCTTTTTCGCCAAGGAATAACAGATTTTAATGCAAAGAACGACCCATTTAGAGCATGCCAAGAACAGATGCATACTGGTAAGTAGCATTTTACGTTCGAGGCATATGAGCTGGAAATCGTATACTTGTGCACAGACTATACAGCAGTTACCTCTTTAGCGGTGGCTACCTGTATCTGTTGCAGTAGTTTGAAAAAGTGTTCTTAATACAGTCTGGCCGACACTAGCTTGTTGTTTTACTTGCACGTCTACACAATAGTGTTTTGTGAACGTGTGGTGTAGACCAAGTTGCTGCTTTGCAGATGTCATCTAGGGTAATGTTCCCTAAGAATGCCATAGATGCCCCTAGTTTACGTGTGGAGTGAGCCCTAGGGGGAATGGTTAAGGTGTGTTTGGCTTTATCATAGCATATTTGGATGCATTTAACAATCCACCTTGCAATCCCTGTTTTTGAGATTGGATTGCCTTTATGAGGTGGGGAGAAAGCCACAAAAAGTTGTTTAGTCTTTCTAAAGGATTTTGTTCTTTGAATGTAGTAAAGTATCGCTCTTTTTACGTCTAGCGTGTGAAGAGCTCGTTCTGCTACTGAGTCTGGTAGAGGGAAAAACACTGGGAGTTCTACAGACTGGCTAAGGTGGAAAGCAGAGACGACTTTAGGTAGAAATGTGGGGTTAGTCCTAAGAACCACTTTGTTATGATGGATTTGGAGAAATGGTTCTCGTATGGTTAATGCCTGGAGTTCACTGACTCTTCTGAGAGGTGATCGCAACCAGGAAAGCTACTTTCTAGGTGACAAATTGTAATTTGCATTCATGCATAGGTTCAAATGGGGACCCATGAGTCTGGTAAGTACCATATTTAGGTTCCATACTGGAGAGGGTGGAACTCTAGGTGGATTATTCTTCTAAGTCCTTCCATAAATGCCTTGATAGCTGGTACCCTTAACAAAGACAAATGTCTGTTTTGGAGATAGGCTGCTATTGCAGCGAGATGTAGTCTAATGGATTACATTGTTGTAGATGCAAAAGGTAACAGATGATGTTTTGAATAGAAGCATCTAGTGGGTTGATTTTGTTATTTGTACAGTAAATAACAAATCTTTTCCACTTTGCGGCATAGCAAGCTCTAGTGGTAGGACTTCTGGCCTCTTTAATGATATTCATGCAGTCTGGCGGGAGATTAAGGTAGCCAAACTCTAAGATTTCAGGTGCCAGATCGCAAGGATGAGTTGACTGGGATCTGGATGCCTTATCTCTCCATGGTTCTAAGTGAGAAGCATGGGTGAGAGGCGTAGCTTTTGATGAGGAACTACTGATAGTTCCAAGAGGGCTGTGAACCACGGCTGTCGGACCCATGTTGGAGCAATCAGGATCATTGTGAGGGAATGCTATTTGAGCTTCTGAACCACTAGCATAATTAGCGGGAGAGGCGGAAAAGCATAGCAAATTTGCCTGACCAGTACATCCATAGCACATTGCCTTTGGACAATGGGTGTGGATACCTGGATGCGAAGCTTGGGCATTTTGCGGTTTGGTGTGTGGCGAACAGGTCTATTTCTGGGCGGCCTCACATTTGAAAGGGTGTGGGTCCGTGACCAACATCAATTTGTGACAGGAGTGAAAAGGTTTGAAGCCAGTACGTCAATGGGACATGACTAAGGGTACCGCTCTCTACGGATCAGCGCTGGCTGGCGCAGAAAAAAAGAAATGTCAGCGCGCATGGACGGCGCCTAAGTAGATACTGCAACGTCACGATCACGCCGCCAACGACGGACGCCGAGTCAACTGACGCCACCTACCAACGGGCAGGAGTACTGCTGAAGTAAAAGTCTCTAGATCCAGTCCGACGCCTGGGAGTAATTCGAAGTTAAGGCATCTATATATAATAGTCTCTTTCAGATAGCCATTTTAAGACATATAGTGGACATCAGTCACTACAAGATGTCTAACCTGGTCAAGTTTGGTATCAAACATTTTGGAATCATACTACAACACCGACTCCAATGTTGGAGGTATGATCCAAAATACTTGGGGGGGGGGGGGGGGGCCCTGTACTCCCGGTTACAGCATTTCAGGGTCTGCCAGCAAGCTAGTGCTGCTGCCGACCACAGACACTGCTCTGTCCTCCTGCTGCTGAGTGGATGAGCTTGAGCAGGGGAAGGCAGAACAATAGATTTCCAATTACAGGGAGGTGTGGCTATATTCAGACAGGAATTTGTGTATTGGCCTCGGATGGGGCATTTAGTGCCCTAATTGCATACTCCAGTTTGAGCCAGTTCAGAAACCCTTTGTTCCCTCTCTGATGCAAAATTGGACAAAGGAAAGTATCCTCCCCTCTGTCCAGCCCCACCTCTGGGAGGAACCCCTGAGTCATTCCAACCCGTTTCCTAAGGTCCTTAGATTTGACGTGGAACAAGACTTACCTCTGAAAGCAAGGCACTCTTCAAAAGCCTGGACACTTGGTCTTCGTTAGACTTCGACTGCAACAGAGACTGCTTCAAAGAAGACTCCTGCTGCTCCTTGTCTTGCTGTTCTGCAAGTCTTCTGCCTCGTCTGTGTCTGTGCTTCCTCCAGGTTCTCCAGAAGACCTGTGGGCATCAAGGACATCCGAAGTAATCGCCCTAGGATAGGAGTCACTCCACAGCAGGCACCGCAACGAAGCTGACATGTCTGCTGCTCTTGTCGTCCTACAGACTTCCCGAGCCCCAGCAACACAGGTAATTATTCTGCAGCTTCCTAGACACCTGACCTGTCGTCTCTGCATTTTTTAGGATAGCATCCATCGCTAGAGCCGCTGGGACAAAATCTCTGTGAACCCCGTTGACTTGCTGTTGCCAAGGTTTATTGGCTCTGCACTTCAGAGATCTTCGGTTACAATAATCTCCAGTCTCCTGCACCTCATCCCTCCAAGATCAGCGTCCTCACTGCATCCCTTGCACCGTGGGCCTCCATCTTTGGTTAGCTGCCTGAGGACCTCTTGCGACTCCTGTGCCTACGGCCTGTGGGTCCTCTCGAGGGCCTTCCTTTGGTTCAGTGGGCTCCACTGCTTGCTCGGGCCTGCTCTGGCACTCCTGCACTTGCTCAGTCCCTTGGACCTTTGCTGGTCCCAACATTAGCATCTTTTCGCTTTCCAGGTCAGTTGTGGCTACCAACTGTTAGGGCTCCCGCCTGACACCGACCACCTAGACACCGATATCTGATGTGGGACAGCTCATGCACGACTCCTGGTCTTACTCAGCATTACCTGGTCCTCACAGTTGCAGCAACAAGGTCATCATCTTCACTCCTGAGCCCCTAGAGCTTGGTGACAGTTCTGCTTCCGTGCCTCCTGGTCACCTACGAGTGGCATAGACTCTGTCCCCTCTGCTAGCAGATTCTCCTCTTCAAGAGTCCACCCTTGGATTCCACCTGGCTCCTTCCCAGGCTCCTCAAAAGGCATTTCTTCCAAAGACTACCATTGTCATCTATGGCTGATTCTGACGTCACTTCACCTCTATCCACCCAGCTCCCCTGGTGCAAGTAACCTGGTTCCTGCAGCATCTATCGGTGGGGTGGCTCTCCAACCTTCTGTCTTCCAAAGGGTTTCTTCGGGGTCCTCTGCAAAGGGTCCCACTTCTTTAAAACTACAACCGCAACTTATCCATTGACTTCTACTGGGCACACAGCTGTGTTTCCACTCTGCACGCAGCCTCTGTGGAGTTCCTTGGTACTAACCTTGGGTGGTTTCTTGTTACCCCCAGCTCCTCTGAGCCTTCTGGTCCAAGTCCAGTTCTCCTTTGCAGTTTGCATTCAACTTTCTTACTTTATGGCTTGCTCTCCCCCTAGAGACCATTGTATATTTGGGCTACTTACCTGATTATTTTGATGTATTCTTGTGTGTACAGTTGATATCTCCGGGTAGGAGATATACCAATGTGTTATTAATTGTGTTATATAATGAATAAAATTATTTTTATAAACACAGTGCAGCTCTTTTTCATCTAGCCTACACTGCTGATTAAATGTGGCACAACAAGCTGCTTTACACTCCTTCAAGATAAGCCTGACGGCTGCTCTCAACAGCTACCATTTTGAAAGCTTTCTATGGTTACCAAAGACCACTAAAATCACCATAAGGGTGCAAGGTGCAAGGTGCATCACTCGGAGTGTACACCATATACTAAGCCAGCCTCCTACAATAACTGTCCGACTTATTTAGCCGTGTAGGAAAGTTAGCCTTTTTGTGTGGTTACCCCACACTTTCTGCCTGACACATGATGCACTTTGACTTCGTGTGGCCTGGGTCCCTGCCAATCAAGTTCCCAGGGCCTGGTTTTTTTCCCAAAGCTGTACCTTTGTACCCCCAATTGGCACATCTCTGGCCACAGGTTAGCCCCTTGTAAAAAGTACAAAGGGTACCAAGAACCCTATGACCAGGGAAGGCCTCTAAGGGCTGCAGCACCTGTTGTGACACCCACACACTGCCATTGCATGCAGAGTGTTAAGGTGCAGAGAAAAATGAAGAGTCGACATGGAACACATCCTGGGTGCCATGCCTGTAACCCACTGCTTGGGCCCTAGATAAGCCTCCCCTCTAGCAGGGTGCACTAGCCCCCAGGGTAGGGTACAGCTGCATGAGCACTGTACCCCTACAGTGTCTAAGTCCATTCTTAGAAATTGTAAGTGCATCAAAGCCATAAAGAATATATGTTCTGGGAGTTGGTCATTACGTACTCCTCAGCTGCACAATGGCTTTACTGAAAACTGGGACGTTGGGTAGGAAACATCTCAGCACGTTAAACCCACACACATGCAAGTGTGGGATTAAATGTAAAATGCACTCAGAGGGCATATTAGAGATGCCCCCTGAAAAACGACCAGCCCTGGGATGGTTCCTGAATGGCTGCCCACCATTTGCCACCACCAGCCTGATTTCTGGAACCCTGAGTAGAGAGCCTCTGCTTTCTTGGTCCAGAAACAAAGCCCATCCTGTGCAGAGATGTCATGCCGCCTCCTCCAGGATAGGCTGGGTCCATGAAATGGGAAGCTTCAAAGGCCTGCTGCCTTTGTAAGCTGTCCCTATCTTTTCCTGCCCCCGGCAACTGGCTCCACCGGTTCTGACCTCCACTTATGGCATGAGAATCTGCGGGAAACCCAAGCTAGGAAGAGCGGTGTGCCCACCTTTGCCAACCCCACCCCTCAGGTGGGGGAGGTGAGGTGAAGCACACATCTCAGTCCCCTCCATCTTGAAGATGAGGGGACCCAACCATTTAGGAAGAGGCTCATGCCCACCTCCTACTGGAGGGAGGCATAATAGGGAATGTACTCACCCCAAGGAAGGGACCCATTGTCCCGACCTGCACACCTGGTAATGCCCCTAAAGTTAGTATTAAGGGGTGACCCTGAACCTTGCCTTCTCAGATTCGAGGAAGAAAGAAGAATCAAAGAGAAGTGCTGACCCAGGAAGAGGAGGACACCACCTGCTTTGGTCCCAGCCCTACCGGCCTGTCCCGACTCACAGCCTTGGGTGGCCCAACCGACGGTGTCCATGCATCCCCCAAGAACCCAACTTACCGCTCCAGCCAGTGGTCACTTTCAGGAAGCCTCCCTGACTGAGCCTGCAGCATCTTTTCTGAACCAGAGATCTCCATTGAAATACACAGGATCCACGACGTCTTGTTGGCACTCTGCACTCGGCCCCCCATGTGCCGCGGTGGTGCAGCTCCAGTGCTGATTGTTGGCCCCTGCAGTGCTGATCCTAACTCCAGGAATTTTGCTACCACAGGCAAGTGGCCTGCTCGGAAGCAAACCCTGACTGAAGGCCCCCATACCCCCATTGGGACCCTGCACTCTGCACCCAGCAGCCCCAGTGCCGCAACTTGAGTGCCTAACTAGACCTAGGGAACCTTGGTCCTATCCCCAAAAAATCCTACTTTAAAGTGGTTTACTTACCTGAGAAGCGTTAGGAAAATGCTACTTACCAGTATGCATCTGTTCTTGGCATGTAGAGCTGCAGATTCTCACACTTAGCATTAGATCGCCACCTGGTGTTGGGCTCGGAGGCTTGCACGTTGCTGTTGTCTTGGAAGAAGTCTTTGTAGCTGTAAGATAAGTGAGTCCTCCCTTGGACGATAGTGCACAAGGGCATCGACTCCATCCTTAGATTGTTGTTCGCCATGATGGGAAATGATGGAGTTAGTAGAAAGAAAAAAGATGTCCATGTATGTACATCTAATTAAGATAGAACTGGAGCAGATGGATGGCGATCGGGACGGACGCGTAGGCTCCCGGCTCCGTGAACCTCCGAGCCCCGCACAACTATCCTGCACACCATCCTGACGTTGCGCTATACTCTGTGTTGGGGAACTTGCGCTGCAATCGATGACGCGGCCCTGGTATCCCTGTCGGCCCCAGAACCGGAGAAATTTGCGAGGGCAGTCAGCGGCCCTGAAGACCCTGGAGGCGGGACATAGGCTGCAGAAAATGGCCGGGTGAAAACAACGGCAGCGACCATTTGCACTGGTGCGGAGTCGATCCGTTGGTGTGCAGTGACGATCGGCGGGATTTTTGCCGCGGACGCCCTCATTGGTAAACAGCGCGACGGTGCCTCACCCCCCGAACCGTGGCCTGGAAGACGAATATATGCTTGCGGAGCACATCAGTTAGCTGCTCCGACGCTGCCTTGGATTCGGCCCTGTTTTTGCGGGCCGCTCCCGAATTTTCGGCTAGTGCCCATCGGGGTGAGGGTGACCGGTGCGTGTGACTTCTCCTTGGGTGTCTGCTGTCCTTGTCTTGACGAACCGGAAAGCGGCCATCTTGAGCTGATTCGCATCTGACCGCCTCGCTGTCCCCGTTAGTGATGGAAGCGCCAGAGTGTTGCCTGGACGGGGTGGAGACTGCTATCCTGGCTATCGAGGTACAGCAGGGGGGAGACTATACACAGCTGAGTCGCGCCGCGATGCGTGAGAAAAGGACTACGCTATCCTGCGGCGATATCCTGGCTGCTATTTGTGCCTTTCGATCTGCCTGGGAGCATACCTCCTGCTTGTTGGGGGAGAAGCTGGATGGTATTGCGCTTCTGCTGGGGCGCTCACGGTCGGATTGCCCCCTGGCCCATGGGGACCGGCCCCGCACTGCTGTTGAAGGATGCCCCGTGGCTGCCCCTCAGTCCGGAGGGGTAACTGTGCTGCTGGAATGTGCGGAGAATTATGATCAGTTCTCCATGGGCCTGTGCTATTCTGATGGTCTCCCTTTACGACAGACGATGGCTGCTTCGCACTCTACATTGCTGCCTTCGCCCCGTGCTTGTCTACAGCGGCGTTTGTTTCCTTTGCCTGCTTCTTCTGTCCTTGTCTTCGAGTTTCCGATGTGGACTACGTGCACTGGGACTGTTTTGAGGAAGGTGACCGTCGGTACTGTTGTTCTTGTTGGTGGCCAGCGACGTCCATCTTGTAGGTCTGTGCTGCTTCTCGCCCTTGCTTGGACATTCCTTTTTTCTCCACCGGCTGAACTGATATTTCATCGACAGATATGCCTTAAGGAACTTGAAAGGTCTGGCCTGGGTTAAGCTGTATCCCGGTACTGTTGGCATTTAGGGGGCTGGCGGGGGTGGGGGGCGCGCGTGATCTTTGATACGTCTATTTGTGTATTATTTTGATATTCTCCCCATCACTGCTTGATTTGTTTGATTGCTGAAGTGATTATAGGTCCTGGGGTTGAGTGCTTTTGCGGGACGGGGTGGCCGGGAGCCCGTATTGATGGCCCTCCTCCAGCTTTATAAAATATCTCTTCTTCTCTTTCTCCGACTACATTTCGGGTATTCCTTGTGGGCGACAGGCACGCTGCTAGGGGGGGGTTAGGCCGTAGCCTCTGCAGAGGTGCAGGGTGGGGGGTGGAGAGGGGGGGGTTTCTTTAGTTTTGTCCTTTTTCAGTTTCTATGGGCCTCTTTGTCTTTTCTTCTTCCGTTTCCTGTTTTCTTTAGTTTCTCTTCCTTGTGGGTCAGGGTGCTGGTTGGGTATTGCGTTTTTTTCCCATTTTTGATTCACATACTTTTTGTACGCATTATTACGGTAACTCCTTGTTCATGGGGTGGGCGTTGACTGGTGCGAAATATGATTATGTGTTACTCATCCTGATAAGTACACTCTAGTACCTATACCTCGATTATGATTAATTGGTCTGTTGATATTCTGTTGCTAGCGTCGCTCACTCCCTGTTTTCGCTTGCTTGTACGGCATCTGATCCATCTTATTTTATCATAGTAAAATTAACCACATTGCATCCTGTAGCTCAATGGTCACGTTAAACTAAGTGCTGCTTTGAAATACTGTCGTCTTTCCTACGAGGGAACTGTTGAGTTGTTTTGTTGCTTGCGGATGTGCTAATAACTGCCTCGAGGCCGGCCAGGTGGTTGTAGGCCCGTATATGTACGTTGATCATGCACAATAAAGGTTTTCAAAAAAAAAAAAGAACTGGAGCAGATACAGGTCTTGGGGAGGCGGGTGGGCGTGTGAGAATCTGCAGCTCTCCATGCCAAGAACAGATGCATACTGGTAAGTAGCATTTTCCGTTCGAGGCATATGAGCTGCAGATCTCACACTTAGCATAGATTTTACAGCAGTATCTCCCCTAGCGGGGGTCACCTGTATCTGTTGCAGTAGTTTGAAAAAGAGTTTGAAGAACAGCTTGGCCTACAGCAGCTTGCTGCTAGGCTTGCACATCAACACAATCGTGTTTAGTGAAGGTGTGTGTTGTAGACCATGTTGCTGCTTTACAGATGTCTTCTAGGAGAATGTCTCCTAAGAAAGCCATAGAGGCTGCTAGTTTGCGTGTGGAGTGCGCTCTAGGAGTAATTGTTAATGTACCTTTCGCTTTTTGGTAGCATATTTGGATACATTTAATGATCCACCTTGCAATCCCAACTTTAGAGATGGGATTCCCCTGATGCGGTGGGGAGAAAGCTACAAACAATTGTTTTGTTTTGCGTAAGGATTTGGCGTTGTCAATACAATAAAGTAGGACTCTTTTAACATCTAGGGCAGAGGTCTTCAAACTTTTGTCGGCCAAGCCACCCAATCTAAACCTTTTTACACGTCAAGCCCCCCCCACCGCTACCAACACGTGACAAAAAAGTTCTGGAAGCTGTCACTCTGCATCATTGATGGCCATTACATCCTGCAGAGCCCAGGTCATATAGGGCAAATAATATTAAACAAAGGTAGAGTGTTTAGTAAACTGAAGTTTTGGTAGTCCATGTGCTTATTCTAAAGTTCAAATGAAAAGACTCCAAGAAAAAAATTAGCACAAAAACAATTACATTGGTGCTTTATTTTTCACATAAAACACAAAATTTAGGATAGATTAGCAAAAACAATCCCAAAACACAGGTGTGGGAGTGCATGTTTTTCTCCACAGAGACAATGTGTGGATGGATTCTTGCTTCTGCCATACTTAGGTTGAGCTCCAGTTCCAGTCTTGAGTAGTGCCTTGAAACAGGAGTGCTCACAAAACATGACCCAAAGGTATTGGAGCCCTTTACAGGAGCATCTTTTACATTACACAAGCACACATAAATTTTTTGTAAGCACAGGGAAATTAAGTGATTTGCCCAGAATCACAGGATGTTGAGCCGACACCAAGAATTGAACCTGTTTTCCCAGCTCTACAGTTATCAGCCCTGTTGTGCCACATCCTTGCCCCTAAACAAGATATCAGAAAAAGAAGTTCCACATAACATGCTTTCTGACACAATTGAAAAATTGTTTATGTGGTGTACGGCCAGGTGTTGCCATGCTTCCGGTTTTAGACGTCACATGGCTCGAGGAGAGCTCCAGTGGGCAGTCTCCCCTGTGAGCTGTCCCATTTCAATCTCTGCCCTCCTGCAAGTTCCAACAGCAGCTGCGGTCGTGGGGTCTGATGGCATTGCTAAACACTGATAATCCGTAGTCCCCCTTTGTCACTCACCTCCATGCAGACATGGCTGAAGAGCATGGGTACATGAGGCAGGTCACAACAGTGAGATATGTTACGGACACAGATTTTATCAGAGAATTGACAGTATCTGAATCGGTGGCGGCAGCCATGTCAAAGGCCTTAAAAAAAACATACAGGACCTCCTGTCTGACCAGTTTCGACTTGCAAAGGTCGCAGTTCGGACACACCCTGTGGGTGCAGGAGGGTCCCCAAAGTGTGGATCAGAGATAAGAGAAACCTGGAACAAAGGCATACTCTTTTGACAAGATTCAGTTGGAAAGACCAGAGGGATGAGGTAGCTGCTGGGCCCAGTGGTTAATTTTGACCAGTAAAGGGTGCCGCTCATAAAGGGGCTTCTGACTAAGACCTGGGGGATACAAATGCCTTCACATCAGGTGTGCAACGCCCATAGGGCTCAAAGGGCTTTGTCATGTGTGTCAGCCCGGTATGAGACAGCTTCCCAGGGCGCACACACACAGACAGTTTTGGAGCTGCCAGCCGCACCCGAGTACTTCACAGGTCTTTAAAAGACCATTTCGCGTTAACAAGGCTTTGGTTTTTTTCACCCCTTCTTAGAGCCTCTGAATGTCTACTCTTCCTATTGCTGGAAGAATTAGCCCCCCTCCCTAACTGTTGCGCCTCTGACCTGTGACTCCAGACACTCTCAGCCGAGCCCAGCTCGCTAAGGTGAAGTGGAGGGGTGTAGTGCGCGCCCCCCGGAAGGGATGCTGCCCCCCCCAGGGGGGCGCGCCCCACAGTTTGAAGACCTATGTTCTATAGGCATTGCGGTGAGTGTTCCCACACAGCTCCCATGGTTTTTGACACATTCCCAGATTTACAAGGAATTCTAAACATGATAATGATTCAAAAATATGCTCCCACAGAGAGGCGTAATGATGAGACCTCTTTCTATATGTGCTGAATTCTGCAGCACATATAGAAAAAGGAAAAAGCCTCTCAGTATTGTTTTTGTGCAGGAAGGTGCCCCTTCCTACACAAAGCCAATCCTTACATGGGTACCTGTGTTGGCACTAGGCTGACAAATTGGCACCAGCGCCACAGAAAAGGATAAAAATGCACCATGCTGGATAAATACTGCACATTCCTGCACTTTCCCAGTGACACAGGGCAGCGCAGCAAGGTGGCTTGCTGCATTGCCCTGCACCACTAATTTCATAAATATGCCCGGAGGTATGAAATTCGGTACAGAGGTCGCCCGAGAAACCTGCCTAATGTATTTTCCGTATAGATTTTAAATTCACATGGTGAACATTACCGTAAGCATAGGAAAAACAGAAATTAGATAATATGCACTTGATAACTCAAGTTGCATAAAATTACAGCAGTGTTTATACTAATTTTGCACAGGCTGTTTAGATCTTGCTGTACCCTGCTAAGGCACATGCATGTACTGTTATCACACACTTTGTGAAGAACATGGTCCTATAGTAAGACTGACCCAAGGTCTGACAAAAAGCCATCTACTCAAGCTAAGCAAATAATTTAAAAGTCTCCATTTCAATAAATTCTGTACCCAACATCTACCTGTGCTAATTATTCTGGTCTGCTCCCATCCTTATCCGTCATGGTGCCCCTCATCTTGAGACAGTCTGTTAAAAGTATAAAAGCAAAGTTTTACTCTGCTATTAAATTCTGCTCTACCTTTGTGACTGGGATTTAAAGTCATGATCCAAAGGTGGGCCAGAACCTAGATTGCTGCATGGCCTAATCAGAGAGGAGTAGTCTTCGTAGCATCAATCAATCAATCAATCACGGCATTTGTAAAGCGCGCTACTCACCCGGGAGGGTCTCAAGGCGCTGGGGGAGAGGAGTATGTTACTGCTCGAACAGGCAGGTCTTGAGCTGCTTCCTGAAGGAGAGATGGTCTTGGGTTCGCCGAAGGTGGGTGGGGAGGGAGTTCCAAGTCTTGGCTGCCAGGTAGGAGAAGGATCTTCCTCCGGCGGTGGCTCTGCGGATGCGTGGTACGGTGGCGAGGGCGTTGCTGGTCTATCGTAGCTGGCGGGTGGGCGTGTAGAAGGTCATGCGGTCGTTGAGGTACTTGGGGCCCAGGTCGTGGAGAGCCTTGTGTGCGTGGGTGAGGAGTCTGAACGTGATCCTCTTGTTGACGGGGAGCCAGTGCAGGTCTCTCAGGTGTCTGGTGATGTGGCTGTGTCGGGGGATGTCCAGGATGAGTCGTGCGGAGGCGTTCTGGTAGCATGCGGAAACAAACTGCAAAAGCATTATTCACGAAAAATAAACGCCGAAATATGATACCCAAGTTTCGACCTTACTACAATTCCACCTACACAAATATCAACCGCAACCTACTTCACCATGAAGCACTTGCTTCCAAATACACCAGGATCGAGTTACTGTAATAATTTAACACAGTCGTAAATTTACATCTGTTCAATTGAATTTAGCACTTTAAAACAGCCGCACCCGAGAACTTCACAGGTCTTTAAAAGACCATTTCGCGTTAAGGAGGCTTTGTTTTTTTTCACGCCTTCTTAGAGCCCCTGAATGTCTACTCTTCCTATTGCTGGAAGAATTAGCCCCCTGTTGCGCCTCTGGCCTCTGACCTGTGACTCCAGACACTCTCAGCCAAGCCCCCAGCAGCTGGAGCTGCAGCAGCCTGGCTGAGACACCCGGCTCGTGAAGGTGAAGTGGTGAGGTGAAGTGCACCCCACCCCCCCCTGAAGGGATGCTGCGCCCCACAGTTTGAAGACCTATGATCTAGGGTGTGTAGAGTTCTCTCTGCTACGGAGTCTGGGTTTTGAAAAAACACTGGTAACTCCCCTGATTGATTAAGATGAAATGGAAAAATGAATTTAGGAAGGAATTTTGGATTTGTTCTGAGGACTACTTTGTTACGATGTAATTGTAAGAATGGTTCCTATATGGTTAAAGCCTGGATCTATCTTACTCTTCTAAGAGAGGTAATGGCAACAAGGAAAGCTACTTTCCACGTGAGGAAGGAGTAGTTTCTGTCCTGTAACTCCAGTTCTGTAGTAGGGGTATCTCTGTTATAGTCCTAATCTAGTGAATAGTCCCGCCCATGTGCGTGGACCCCGGCAATCAAAAATAATCTCTTAAGTTGTCAGAAAATTGCAGAACTGCAAAGACACTTAAGAGAAAATTTAAAGACAAATAATGCAGCCTATATCCACAGGCTACACTGTCCAGTACTTCAACTAGAAATTCCACCAAAAATCCACAAACAGCAAAGCCTGTCCAGATTTCCCTTGCTTTTACTGCAAACCCCCTCAGAAATGATAGAGAGGAAGACCTGGACAGACAAGCCCCATAGGCTGCCATTATGTGGCTTAAATAGGATACTGTGCCTTTAAGAGAACCTTCCAGAACCTTCTCTCAGTATCCCAGAATGCATAGCAGGTCCAACTTACTTTTAGTTCTTTTTGAAGGCGTAAAACGCCAGACCTGTCGCATTCCTTAAGGAACATTTCTCTCCACCGGGGAGGCGGGAGGGCGCTTATGACTATAACAGAGATACCCCTACTACAGAACTGGAGTTACAGGACAGAAACTACTCCTTCTGTAGTAGGGGATCTCTGTGTATAGTCATAATCTAGTGAATAGAATGGCAAGCCCATCCCCACATCAAAGCGGCGGTGGAGAAAAAAGAATTAACGCCACTATTGTGCGAACAGATTTCGCAGCGAAGCCTGCCCAACCTGAGCGTCTGCCCTGGCATCAGTGTCCAGGCAGTAATGCTTAGCAAAGGTATGAACCGACTTCCAAGTGGCCGCCTTGCAGATTTCTGCAATCGGAACATTACGGAGCAAAGCTGTCGTGGCAGCTTTGCCCCTGGTGGAATGAGCCTTAGGCTTACCTCCTAAGGTCTTATTAGCTTTTTAGTAACATAGCTGTATGCAGGACACAATCCACCTAGAGATAGACTGCTTAGAGGTCGCAAGACCCGTCCTGACAGATCCATAATTGATAAACAATTGGTCAGACCTACGAATATCTTTGGTCTTATCCAGATAAAACTTCAATACCCTCCTAACATCCAGGGAATGTAACGACCTTTCCGCTGGAGATGAAAGGATTCTGAAAAAACGTAGGCAAAGTTATGGTCTGGTTGACATGAAAATCAGAAATAACCTTGGGAAGAAATTTAGGGTGAGTACGCATAACAACCTTAGCAGCATGAAATACAGTATAAGGTTCTTGGCAACACAACGCCTGAATTTCACTCACCCTGCGGGCCGATGTAATGGCCACGAGGAACGCCGCCTTCCAGGACAGGTGCTGCAACGAAGCCTTATGAATAGGTTCAAAAGGCTCCTTCATCAATCTGGACAGCACCACATTCAATTCCCATGAAGGCGAAGGAAGCCTGACAGGAGGGAACACTTTCTTCAAGCCTTCCAAAAAATCTTTGATCACAGGGATCTGGAAAAAGGAAGTCTGTGAAGGGCATTTCCTGTAGGCAGTCAAAGCAGCAAGATGAACCTTAATAGAATGGACATTAAGGCCAGACTGCGCCAACTGTAGAAGATAAGGAAGGATGACATCTTCCTTACAAGTCGTCGGATCATAGTTCTTAGACTTGCACCAGATACAAAATCTCTTCCACTTGTAAGCATAGGAAGTCCTAGTGGAAGGTCTCTTAGACTCCTTCAGTATGTCCATGCAATCTGCAGGGAGATTCAGATGACCATATTGCACTAACTCAGGAGCCATGCTGCCAAACTCAAAGACGAGAGGTTGGGGTGCAACATCAGCCCCTCGAACTTCGTGAGAAGGTCCGGCCTGCACGGCAGCCGAATGTGAGGAAGGAGAGACCGGTGAAGCAGGTCCGTGAACCACCACTGTCTGGGCCATTCCGGGGCAATCAGTATCATCCGCGCCCTGGACTGGGACAGCTTGATGAGAACCGTCGGAATCAGGGGAATGGGTGGAAAAGCGTACAGAAAGCTGTTCGACCAGTTGATCCATAACGCATTCCCCAGCGTCCCCGGCTGGTAGTACCTGGAGGCGAAGTCTCGGCATTTGCTGTTTTCTGCGGTGGCAAACAGATTTACGTCTGGAGTCCCCCACCTTGCGAAGACTTCTCCTAGTACTTCGTCGTTTATGACCCATTCGTGGTTTTCCTGAATCAGTCTGCTCAGCGCGTCTGCCTGAACATTCTGCACACCTGGCAGATGGGTAGCCGTTATCGTCAGTCCTCGAGCCAGAAGCCAGCGCCAGATCGCCTGCGCCTCCTGCGATAGGGTGCGTGACCTCGATCCTCCCTGCTTGTTGAGGTAATACATTGTGGTTGTATTGTCCGTCTGCACAAGGAGAGAGTCGGTCTGGAAGGACGGGTGAAAGGCCTTCAGTGCCAAGTGAACAGCTCTGAGTTCCCGGAAATTGATGTGGTACGTGGACTCCGCCGGAGACCACGTCCCTTGAATCTGTAGGTCTCCAGAATGCGCTCCCCAGCCCTGGAGAGAAGCATCCGTCACGACAACCTGAGCGGGAATGTCCTTGTGGAAGGGAACCCCTCTGAGGAGATTCTCCGCTGAACACCACCACTTCAGAGAATGAAGAGCATGCAGGGATAGGCGTATCTTGTCGTCCCAAGATCCTCTCCTCTGATCCTACTGATCCTCCAAGCACTCTTGCAACGGTCTCATGTGCAGCCGTGCATGTGGCGTCAGGAAGATACAGGAGGCCATCGATCCCAGCAGAGAAGACACCGTCCTCACTGTCGTGGATAGAGCGGACATGAGAGCCCGAGCCTTCCGAAGTAGTGATAATCGTCGCTCCTCCGAAGGAGACACGCTTGCTGACAGCGTATCGATGGAGGCTCCCAAGTACTGAATGCACTGGACTGGAGTCTGAACCGACTTGGACATGTTGATGTGCAACCCCAGCTTGTTCAAGAGAACGCACGTCTTCTGGAAGTGTGCTTGCGCTTCCGCGAAGGAGGAGGCCTTGATCAACCAGTCGTCCAGGTAAGGGTAGACAAACACCTTGTTCTTCCTTAGGTGTGCTGCTACCACCGCCATGCACTTTGAGAATGTTCTCGGCGCAGACTTCAGTCCGAATGGCAGTACTGTGTATTGATAGTGATTGGCGCCGACTTGGAACCGCAGGAACTTCCTGTGTTTGTGTGCAATGGGCACATGGAAGTAAGCATCCTGGAGGTCGATGGCACACAGCCAGTCTCCCCGTTGCAGCTGAGGATAAATCTGATGCAACGACAGCATGCGAAACTTTTCTTTGCGAATCCATTTGTTTGCTTGTCGCAAATCCAGAATGGGCCTGAACTCGTTCTTGTCCTTTTTGCGAACCAGAAAGAAGCGGGAGTACAGACCTCTTCCCCTTTGAGACAGAGGTACGACTTCGATCGCCCTTTTCCTTAACAGGATATCGGCCTCCGCCTGGAGCTCGCGCAGCTGATACTGCGAGCTGACCGGAGGGATCGATGGAGGGGGGCTGGTGAACCGAAGACTGTATCCATTGCAAACAATATTCAGCACCCACTTGTCCTGAGTAATTTTTCTCCACTCTGCCAGAAAAGATTGAATGCTTCCCCCCACCGGAGCGGGTAACAGTTGACGGGGAAGTAAGTGCTCAGGGCCTAGACCCGGCCTGGCCCTTAGTCGCTGGTGCCGACTGATGGCCGCCTCTGCCCCTCTGGCGTTTCTGGAATGGTCTTCTGAACTGCTGCTGTTGTTGTTGCTGCTGTTGTCCAGAAGACTGGCCACGCCCTCTACCTTGACCACCGAACCGGCGTTGGAACAGACGGTACGTCTTCTTGGTCTCCTTGGGCTTCTCCAAACCCACCGCTGTGAGCGTCTCAGCCTCCGCCTTCATGCGGACCATCTCGTCGTCAGCGTGCTTCCCGAACAGGGTTTCGCCAGAGAATGGTAGATTGGCAACCCTCTGCTGAGCGTCCGGTTTCAGAGACGTAAGGCGGAGCCAGGCATGTCGTCGCTGGTTTATTCCGTGGCAGAAACCATGCGCCGCCAGAAGAGAGGAGTCGGCTGCAGCGCTGATGACCTGATTCGCCACCAACATCCCCTCGTTAAGCACCTCCTGGAAGTCTTCCCGCTTGTCCCGCGGAAGAAGTTCCACAAATTGTTGAAGAGATTCCCAGAGGGCTCTGTCATACCGACCCAGCAAGGCCGTGGCACTAGCCGCCTTCATTGAGGTCGCCGAAGTCCCACAAACTCGTCTCCCAGAGGAATCCAACCACCTAGATTCCTTGTCTGGCGGAACAGTGGAGGAAGGCGTGGTGGCATGTTGTTTGCGCGCCGCCGTCACAATCACCGAGTCTGGAGGGGGCTCCAGCCGCAGAAAGGCTGGGTCAGAGTCGGGAGCCCGGTACTTCTTCTGCAGTCTGGAAGGTGCCGCCTTAGTCACCGCAGGAGTAAGGAAAAGATCCAGGGCCGGTTCTTCCAGGCCGGGCACCAGTGGCAGTAACGGCCGAGACAAGTGCTTCTGATGGAGCGTCTCAAAGATGACCGAGGTCTTCGGAGTGGGCACTGTCAAAGTAATGCCCAGTTTCGCTGCACCCCGTAACAGCACGTCCTGGAAGGACACCAGATCGTCGACCGGTGAGACCCGCGTGTCCGGCGAATCTGACAAGGTCGGGGAGTAGTGCCTGGTCCCAGACGACCTGGTCCGTGAACGAGACCTGTGTCTCCGGTGGCGCCGTCTAGATCGCGTCGAAGATCTATGACGCGAACGTTCCCTTCGCCCGGAGCGGGAGCGGGACCTCCCAGCACGTGGGCGCTCCACCGGTTTCCGTGGAGGCGTCATCCGTGGTTTGTCCCGGGGCTTCGGGGTAGGCGTACCCTTAGGAGGTGTCGGAAGCAGAGGCAGGGACACTGACCTCGGAGGCCTATGAGGAGGAACTGGCGGCAGAGGCCGCCCCTCAGTTGACGGCGGAGGCAGGGAGGGGAGTGGCGGCTTAGCCGGAGGAGCCTCCTTCGGTAGAGGAGGAGGAGGGGTCACAGGCCTTGGTGGCGTATATACCACCGAGTACCTCGTGCCCGGTGACTTCTTCGAGGAGGGGGCATGTGAGCCAGACCCTCCCGAGCGTGAGCGACGCCTCCGACGTCCGCCACCAGATCCGGCGTGACTTCTGGCGCCCGAATCCTTCTTGCGCCTCTTAGAGGAGGTTGAGACCCCAGGAGACGCTGATCTCTTCCTGCTCGACGTCGAGCGTTTCCCATGCGTGGAAAGGCTATCTCTAGGCTCTGGCGTCGAACGCCGCCTCCTCGACGTCGAGCGTTTCTTCCTCGACGCCGATCGTCGCCCCCTCGACGACGAGCGGCCAGACCTCGACGGCGAGCGTCGACTCTTCTTTCTCGAAGACCGCTTCCTCACTGTCCTCGACGCCGAGGGTCCCCTCGACGTCGAACTTGTCGACGGCGATCGGCGGTGTCGCTTCGACGGCGAGCGCCGGTGTCTACGTCGACGGCGATGCCTCGACGTCGACGATGACGTCGACGACTCCGACTTCGACGGCGGCCTGGCCAGGCCTCTCGACGTCGATTTCCCACGCTGTCTCGACCTGGAGCCCCGGGGAGAAGGGGAACACACCGTCGTCATCCCTCTCGACGTCGTCGTCGATGCTATCGACGTCGACGGAGACCGGGATCTTTTGCTGGTCTTCCTGCCTCTGGGGAGCCCCCCAGAGGCCTCAGCAGGGGCAGAGGGAGCCTTCCCAGCCTGCCCAGACCCACCTGCAGCCTGCAGACGCCTCTCCTCCAGGCCTTGGTTCAATAAACCCCTGAAAAGGGGAGAGGTCAATGCACAGGGTCCTGTAAGCAGGAGCCGGAAAAAAGAACTGAAAGTAAGTTAGACCTGCTATGCATTCTGGGATACTGAGAGAAGGTTCTCTTAAAGGCACAGTATCCTATTTAAGCCACATAATGGCAGCCTATGGGGCTTGTCTGTCCAGGTCTTCCTCTCTATCATTTCTGAGGGGTTTTGCAGTAAAAGCAAGGGAAATCTGGACAGGCTTTGCTGTTTGTGGATTTTTGGTGGAATTTCTAGTTGAAGTACTGGACAGTGTAGCCTGTGGATATAGGCTGCATTATTTGTCTTTAAATTTTCTCCTAAGTGTCTTTGCAGTTCTGCAATTTTCTGACAACTTAAGAGATTATTTTTGATTGCCGGGGTCCACGCACATGGGCGGGACTATTCACTAGATTATGACTATATACAGAGATCCCCTACTACAGAACTGTAGTTCGCATTTGTGTAAAGGTTCAAATGGGGGTCCCATGACCCTGGCAAGAACAATATTTAGGTTCCACTCTGGAGAGGGTGGTAACCTAGGAGGAATGATCCTTTTTAGGTCCTCCATAAAGGCTTTAATTGCAGGGATTCTAAATAGTGACAAGTGTTATCTGTTTTGTAAGTAAGCGGCCAGTGCTGCTAGATGTAAACGTATGGATAAATATGCTAGATTACATCTCTGCAAGTGCAGTAGATAGCAAATGATATTCTGGATGGAAGCATCCAGTGGGTCAATAGGATTATTGGTGCAGTAAATGGCAAATCTTTTCCATTTTGCAGCATAGCAAGCTCTAGTAGTAGGTCGTCTGGCTCGCTTAATGATGTTCATACAGTCCGGTGGTAGGTTAAGGTAACCAAACTCTAGGACTTCAGGAGCCAGATCGCTAGATTCAGCTGACCTAGATCTGGATGTCTGATCTTTCCATGGTTCTGCGTTAGCAGGGATGGGGACAGGTGCAGTTTTTGGTGCGGAACTAGTGAGAGTTCCAACAGCGTTGTGAACCACAGTTGGCGTGCCCATGTGGGACCTACTAAGATTAGTTTGAGAGACTGTCGTCGGAGCTTGCGTTCCACTAGTGGAATCAGTATGAGTGGCGGAAAAGCATACGCAAATCTGCCTGACCAGTTCATCCATTTCGCATTGCACTTGGACAAAGGATGTGGAAACCTGGCAGCGAAGGTTGGGCATTTTGTGTTGTCGTGACTGGCGGACAGATCTATGTCTGGTTGGCCTCACGTGTGGTAGAAGAACCTTGGGATGTAGTTCCCATTCGTGAATCTGTTGTGTCTGTCGACTTAAGAGATCCACAATCTGATTGTGAACTACTGGAAGGTGTTCGGCCAGTAGATATATATTTTGTGGGATGGCCCATCTCCAAATGTTCTGTGCAAGATGGGACAGTTGCAAAGAATGTGTGCCTCCTTGTTTTTATATGTAGTACATGATTGTCATGTTGTCCGTCCGGATCAATACAGCTTTGTTTTGTACATGTACTTGGAATCATTTTAGTGCTAGGAATATTGCTAGTAGTTCCAGGTGATTGATATGGAGCACTTTTTGTTGAGTGGTCCATTTGTCCTGAGTTGTATGAGCGATGAGATGGGCTCCCCATCCTGTGAGTGATGCGATTGTTGTGAGCACGATGTGTGGAACCGGTTCTAGGAACAGGCGCCCTTGGGACAAGTTTTTTGTGTTCCACCACTCCAGAGAGTGATGTGTGCGGCTGTCCACCAACACGAGATCTGTAAGTTGTCCTTAAGCCTGATTCCACTGATGTGCTGGACATTCCTGTAATGAACGCATTTGAAGTCTTGCATATGGTACAATAAAAATGCAAGATGCCATCAAGCCTATGAGCTGCATGAACACTCTGGCTGGGAGAGTGTTGGACTTAAAATTTTGTGGCGAGGGCTTGTCTGCTGGCTATCCTGGCTGGACTGGGATTTGCTAGAGCTGTGGAGGTGTTTATTGTGGCCCCCAGATATTGGTGAGTATGAGAGGGCTGGAGATGCGACTTGGCATAGTTGATCTTGAACCCCAAGTTGTGTAATGTCTGGATGGTTTGATGAGTGTGTTGAACACACTGATTGAATGACTTGGCTTTTATTAGCCCGTCGTCTAGATATGGGAAGACATGGATCTGTTGTCTTCTGAGATGTGCTGCTACTACTGCAAGGCACTTTGTGAACACTCTGGGTGCAGTTGTGACTCCGAATGGAAGGACTTTGAACTGATAGTATTGTCCGTACACTACAAACCTTAGATTCTTCCTGTGAGAAGGATGTATTGGAATGTGGAAGTAGGCGTCCTTGAGATCTAGTGTGGCAAGGAAGTCACATTGTTGCAGCAGCAGGAGCACTTGTTGGAGAGCGATCATATGAAAATGATCTAAGTTTATATATAGGTTGAGGGGCCTGAGATCGAGTATTGGTCTTAAGAGTCCATCCAGTCTTTCTTGGGTATTAGAAGTACAGCTAGTAAACCCCTGTTCCTTGATGTTGTAAGGGAACAGTCTCTATTGCGTGCTTTTGAAGCAGTGAGAGAACATCTTGTTTTAGGAGTGTAAGATGACATTGGACGCTGCTTGGGTGGTAGCTGTAAGTTCTAGGCAGTATCCATACTGGATAATTTGTCTCACCCACTTGCTGTTGTGATGGAATTCCAGACAGGTAGGAACTGTGATAATCTCCGCCCGACTGGAGAGGGATGGTGTGGGGGAGCGGAGGGAAGTCACTGTTTTGTGGCGGGGGACGTACTAGTGTTGTTATTACCTCGATCTCTTCCTTTATTGTTATTACCTGTGTATCCGCCTCTTATGTATGCTCTATTGGGGGATGTTTGTGTAGCGGCTTTAAACGAAGATGAGTTGTCTACTCTCATGTTTTTGGAGGCCCCTCAATAGAAGGAGCGACGAAAGGAGCCCCGTGTTCGCCATCTACGCTGTAGCGCCAATCCTTCTGCCCTAGTCAAGTGTGTCTCCTGCAGAAATGCTATCTGCACACCCCTGCGTACCAAGTAGGAGTGGACTTTATATCTGCGCTGCATGGACTGCAATCCCCGCACATTCCAAGTCACACAATTTAAATCAGGTAATGGATCCATAGTACGAATACAAAAAACCCAGGATCTCTCTATTCCTCTCTAGACATGCCGGTGAGTACCATTTCCCATTCAAGACCTTCCCCTTCCCCAACAATCCCATCCCACCCGCAACCATCTCCCCCCCCCCCCTAGAACAGGCACTAACATAGTGAAACCCATCCAAACTAACCCAACCATCGCCCTAAAGGTGATGTCAGCGCACTAACTGGGGACCATTCGTTGGGGGCCGGGCAGCGCCTAGCAATCAAAGCAAGTAGTCAAACAGCGCCCATTTACCTCATTGGAAACCCCTTAGAAATACCACAATCCTGGGTCCCCCCCCATACGTAGCACCAGGCCCAAGAGCACTTGGCCATCACGCAAGCGCACCATTATAAAGCAGAGTCTGGATTCCCGCCACCCCACATCCCTAGGCAGCATCTTATTAAAATCAGAGCACTATCCACATTTCTATCCCCTCGTCTAACAGTCGCCGCACTCTCTTATAAAATACAGATGCTACTCATCCATTAGTCCATCTGCCGTTCCTGAAGTGACCAGCGGTAAACGCACACTATCCAATCCTGAGGAGTCCGCATCCGAGTGCTCTTTGTCCTTCTCCAGGTCTGAGTTCTTCAGCGAGGTCACCAACAATTCACCAGAGATAGGCGACACCGCCTCCAACGCTCCTCTACGTTCCAACTCGGTCTGCGAAGTTGACGGCCTTTGCAGTCCAAGCCGTTGGCGCCTTATCCGTTGTGACTTACGAATCTGGGGTTTTTCGGCAAGTTCTCGGGCCTCCTGCTCTGGGCCGTCTTTGCCAGCTCTATAAGACTCCAGCCATGTCCATGCCTGCTCCGGTGTTTCATGGAAGCAAGTTCTCCCACCCAGGATGATGCGCAACTTGGCCGGAAATAACAGAGTACTGGAGCCCCTACGCCCGCAATTCTTTCTTGACTGCTTGAAAAGACGCTCGGCGCCGCTGGGACCCTGCTGCGGTGGTTTCGCAGGGACTCGGTGTGCACATTCTAGGGTGTAAAAGGTTGACAGACCTTACCACCGTCCTCAGCCAGTCCTCCAAGTAGCGCACCATGTCAGGTCCCTCTGCTTTTTCTGGCAGACCCACCACTCGAATGTTGTTCCGTCGGTTTCTGCCGTCAGCTTCCTCAGCGCACTTCTCCAGCGCTGCTATCCGATCCAGGGCATTTGTCACTGTCGCAGCCAACGCATTCTGTGCCGGGGCCACCTCCTGGACTATCCCTTCCACATGCTTCACCCTGTCCGCCAACTTAGAGTGGTCTGCCCGCAGGAGGCCCAGGCCGGGTGCCAACTGCGCAATGCTGCAGTGCAGTACGAGAGTCAGCGATAGCCACCAGAATCCTATCCAGTTGTTGCTGTAACCCAGAGTCCCGAGGCAGGTCTCGTGCTTCCTGTTCTGTCTGAGATGGGGGACTCGGTATCTCAGTGTTGTTGTGCCCCATCTTTCTTCCCTTTTGGCTTGCCCATGTTAAAGTCTGTTAGCCCGTGTTCGATGATCCCGAAGTGGCTGGCCTCCCCCACTTGGCATTCAACCGCAGGCTTTTTACACCAGCAAAGAGGCTCCAATCACTCGACCCGCCAGCTGGCCCGGTGCAGCGTCACTGGTGTCAACAAGTTCGGCACCTCCAGACTGTATTGTGTGGCAACTGAACTACCAGACTAGGTCAGAGCAGAGGGAGAGCAATTGAACCAATAGTTCCGCCTCCTGTCCAGTTAGGAATGTTTGGGCTTGGAACACACTGACAGATCCTCTCAGTTCGATTGGCTCCAGTCCAGTTCCCTATAGTTTGAATTTAATACCACCACTCCAGCACCTGTCTGTACTTCCCCCTTCCAGTAGCGCCCCGAGTTCTCTGCGCTCTGCCGTTCCAGCATCCGATCCTGCTCAAGGTTCCCCGTCGGCTTCCTCGCTCCCCCGGGTCCACAGAATGTGTCACACTCAGCGCCGGGCGGAGTTACAGCGGTGTCATGCGTCTCAGCCAGCGCAGGCCGCTCTGTACTCTGCAGCCACGCATTCTCACCTCTCAGCAGGGATACGTCGCACTCGGGATCGATCGATTACCCCAGCCGAATCTGAGGCAGCAGCTCACTGTTCTCCCAGGTCAGTCCGGGAGCCGCTCATCAGAGGAGCGCCACCATTTTATATTGTCTCTCGCCATCAGTAGCCCTCAAGGTCTTCCCCCAAATCTCGATTCGCTCCCACTCAGCGCTCCCTCGCACCTCGAGCCCCAGGTGCCGTCGCAGATGGGGGGGGGGCTAGGTTCCGATCACTCCTCCGCCTCCCTGGTTCCGCCGGGTGCGTCTCTCTCGGCGCCGGACCGAGCCCCACCAGATCTCCGAACCTCGACTAGCGCAGGTCGCGCCTCATCCTGCCACCTCGTATTTCGGCCTCCCAGCGGGTCGTGTCTAAAGCGGGACCAACCCTCTGCCTCCACCAAGCCCCAGGCAGCAGCCCTCCGTCTCACCAGCGCCGTCCGGGAGCCATTTGTCCACGGAGTACCGCCATTTTGCCAGCGCCTCGCTGCCGGCTCAGTCCTTAAAATCTCCACCAGTTCTCGTTTCTCGTAGCGTTTGGAGCGGAAATGCCCCGACTCAGCGCCCCTCTGCACTCCGAGCCTCGGGTGCCGCCGGGGGGGCCAGGGTAGCAGTATATCAGGATCTTTATGGGGCTTCCCTAGCGGAGCTCCGCGCTCACGCCGCCGATCGCATTGGCCTCCAAGCCACGCCCCCAACAAATCGCAAATGTTGTCCTGGATTGAAGCATCCAGTGGATCAACGTCATTGTTCTTGCAGTAGATGACAAATCTTTTCCATTTTGCTGCATAGCAAGCTCTAGTAGTAGGGTGTCTGGCTTCTTTAATGATGTTCATACAGTCCGTCGGAAATCTAAGGTAACCAACCTCTAGGACTTCAGTAGCCAGATGGCTAGTTTCAGTTGACCTGGATCGGGGTGCCTTATGTCTCCAAGGTTCTGCGTTAGGAATGTTGGGGAGAGGCGTAGTTTTTGGTGTGGAACTACTGATAGTTCTAGTAGTGTTGTGAACCACGGTTGGCGGGCTCATGTGGGTGCCACTAGGATCATTTTGAGAGACTGTTGTCTGAGCTTGCGTATTACCAGGGGAATCAGTAGGAGTGGCGGAAAAGCGTACGCAAATCTGCTTGACCAGTTCATCCATATCGCATTGCCTTTGGACAACGGGTGTGGAAACCTGGCGGCGAAGGTTGGGCATTTTGTATTTGCGTGTGTGGCGAATGGATCTATGTCTGGTTGACCCCACATTTGGAAAAATGGTTAAAGAACTTGGGGATGAAGTTCTCATTTGTGTATCTACTGTGTCTGTCGACTTAGCAGATCCGCAATATGATTGGGAACTCCTGGAAGATGTTCTGAGAGAAGGTATATGTTTTGTGGAATGGCTCATCTCCAAATTTTTTGTGCGAGGTGGGACAGCTGCAAAGAATGTGTACCTCCTTGTTTGTTTGTTTTTTTCTTCATCTTTATTCACCGTTTTACAGCCAATGTTACCCACCACCTACCCCCGCCCCCTCCCCCTGATCAGACAGTACAAAAAAAAGAGAATACATTTCCTCCAAGAAAAAAAAAAAAAGGAATAAAAAATAAAAAATAAAGTTGCTATTTACAAAAACGGTAAACAAATAAAACATGTATATCCATGTTAGAGATTTTCCCTCTTCCTGTTACTCTTTAAATATTTTTTTTCTCCCCTTTCTTTAATTAATTTTGCAGTTGGCACCATTCTAAGAAGGGAGACCAAATCTTAAAACCAATTTTCCTGCGCCTCCTACCCTTCCGTCTATATATGGAGGTCTCAATATTTGAGATGGCCAGAAATCTAGCCAGCCATTGGTTGTAGGAGGGGGCTTCGGAGTCTAGCCATGCAGAGGCAATACATAGTCTGAATGCTGCCATTGCTATAAATATAAGTTTGCGGCCCACCTGGGTTTTATTGGGGTCAACGGCTCCTAGTAATATTATATCACTAGTGAGGGATACCGGGCTTTCTACCATTGTAGTTAAGTATTTCTCAACTTCCTTTTTAAGGAAATTTAAACCTATGCAGGTCGAGAAGATATGGACGCCATCAGCACAATGCATGCCACATCTGGGACAGTGTGTGCTAGCTCCATGCGTCCATTTAGCCATTCTATCCGGTGTGTAATATAATCCAAAACACGTTTTATAAAATTGTGCTTGCAGTTTAGTGGACATGAGAATTGTGTGTGATAAAGAAAAAGTGTAGTTGTAGTTGAAATGAGCATCTGTAATCCCTAGTGTCTCTTGCCATTTCAATTATGTTTTTGTCATATCATCTGGAAGATAATCTATTATTTGTGCATAGATCCCTCCAATCTTGTCTTTCTTTCCCCCCTTTTTGTGAATCAAAGTCTCTATTAATTCATTGCTTCCTAGGCCCCCCCCGTCCCCCCGTTTTATGTATCAGAAAATCTCTCATTTGCAAATATTTAAAAAAATCTTGCCAGGCTAACCCAAATTTATTTTTTACCGCTTCGAAGGTCAGGAATCCAGCAGGAGAGATAAGACACCCAATTTGAATAACCCCTGCCTCTACCCATCTATTCATATAGTTATCCCTAAAGATTTCCGGGAGGTTTGGATTGTTACCTAAGGGAGTGTAGAAGGACCATCTTCCTAGACCAATTAGTTTTTTTAACCATTTTCCAAACTTTAAAGCTGTTAAGGAGGGTTTTAAACTTTTCGTTCCTGTGGTAGTTATCGGATTGATGCTTCCAAAAATATCCTCTATTTTCATCCCCAATGAGTAGTTGAAAGATAGAAGGCATGCGGTGCTGTGTTTCCTCGGGTTCCCAAGTGTTCTGTAGCAATTCGCTGCTATATAATAGTACAGTTGCCCAATAATAGGCTTTCAGGTTTGGGAGGGAAAGTCCTCCTCTGTCCTTAGGTAGAGTGAGAAATGTTGCTGCCCGCCTTGGTTGTGAATAGGCCCAAACAAAATTTAAAAAGATTTGTTCCAGAGTTTTAAGCCAGGCTGATGAGAATTCCAAGCAGATTGTCCTAAACAAATATAAGCTTTTAGGGAAAAAAATCATTTTAATTACATTGGATCTTCCAATAAGAGAAATATGTAGGTTATCTAATCGATGCAGCTCCTTTTGCATAGTTGGAATCAGGGGTTTCAGATTTATATCCACCAGTTTGTCTAATTCTGCAGAGATATTAATTCCCAGGTAAGTTGCTTGATCCGTAACTCTGGGATCCCCCAATGTGCATTTTTTGTTTAGGACAATCTGTGTTTTCCCCTGGTTTAGGGCATACCCGGATACTAAACCAAACAGGGCCGCCTCTTCTTCGATAGCTCTCATGGCAATTTTTGGTTCATTTGTCACAATTGCTGTCATCTGCATACGCCAAAGTTCTTGTGACAAAATTTTGAGAGATTATGGGTTGAATTCTAAGCATATATTTAACAAGGACCCCCTGAGTACACGGAAATACAGTTCCTAGACCAGGGAAAAATAAGCGAATGATATGTATCAATCTAGGCAACGAAGAGAGTAAGAGTAGGAAGGGACTGAGCTACAACGTTGGTTTTTGCTAAAAAATTTCACAGTTTATTCAGAATTAACAAAACAAACATAGTATCACATTTCAAAATCAGTATCAGCAATAACAAATTTAACACAATAAAAAATTCAGAACATCATCTAAAAAGCGAATGTGGCAAGTTATTTCTCTGGAGCAGCCACAAAATTTTCGTGGCTGCTCCAGAAGAAGGCGCTGGTTCGCCGAAATGCGCGTAGAGAAATAACTTGCCACATTCGCTTTACACTCTGTTTTTACCTTATATGTATCCATATAAACAATTGGATTCCCTTTTTAGATGATGTTCTGAATTTTTTATTGTGTTAAATTTGTTATTGCTGATACTGATTTTGAAATGTGATACTATATTTGTTTTGTTAATTCTGAATAAACTGTGAAATTTTTTAGCAAAAACCAACGTTGTAGCTCAGTCCCTTCCTACTCTTACTCTCTTCGTTGCCTAGATTGATACATATCATTCGCTTATGGGTTGAATTCTTCCATTCCATTCTAGCCTACGATCCTAGCCTAGGATCAATGTACATGGCAAAAAGCAGCGGGGAGCATGGGCAACCTTGTCTGGTTCCCCGCGAAATGTTTATTTCTTTAGTTAGGTTACCGTTTACCATAACTGAAGCCCTGGGGTTCCTATACAATTTTTGGGTAGCTTGAATAAAACCTTCCTGTATGCCTAGCTTTGCCATAGTGGCCCAGAGGAAAGGCCAGGAGACCTATCAAAGGCTTTCTCAGCGTCGAGCAGAATTAATGCCATAGGGTCTCCTGACACCTCCACTGAGTCAAAAAGGGCTATAACGCCTTGAATATGCTCAACGGTTGATCTACCGGGGATAAATCCGTGTTGACACGGTGTTACCACTTTGTGTATAATTGGTGCGAGTTTATTTGCCAGTATTGTAGAATACATTTTTTAATCTGAATTCATTAGAGTAATAGGCCGGTACGAGCCAAGTTGTTCTGGGGGTTTCCCTTTTTTAGGGAAAATCACAATTTTTGCTCGGGTCCATGATTCAGGGGGTGTTCCTCCCTCAAAAATATGAAGAATAAGATGAAATAAAATATCTTTAATCTGATCATAAAAGACCAAATAGAATTCAGAAGGGATTCCATCTAGTCCCGTTGATTTCCCCTTTGGAAGGTTTCTAATGGTGGATGAAAGTTCATCTAATGTTGGGGAATTTTCTAAAGCATTTGCGTCTACGGCCTCTAATTTTCCAAGGGTGACGCTTTCCAGATATTCATCAAGGTTTGTTAGACCACTTTGAGTATCTGAGTACAGATCTTGATAAAAGTTCTGGAAAGCTTGTGTTATCTGTGTTGAATCTATTAAGCGATTTCCTTGAGGATCGATAATTTTGTGTATTAGGTTGGAGTTTATCTGTTGCCTGGTACGCAAAGCTAAATGGTGTCCTATTTGTTCGCTCACTTCATAGATTGCCTCTTTTTGGGAGTACATTTTTCTAACTGCCTTGTCGATAAAGAATCCTGTAATCTTTGCTTTCTCCGTTGCGACTTGGTTCTTCAGCTTCTCTATATTACAACTTATTCCTGGCGTAAGTCCCATTGTCTCCCTCACCAGTCCCTCCTCTGCCTTCCTTAGATTGTCTTGCATTCGCTCAATATCTTGCTTTGCCAATTTGTTGAACCTTAAGTAGTATTGCAAAGTCTCCCCAAGTATCCCTGCTTTCATTGCATCCCAGACCATTCCCTCTGAGGCTGTCCCCAGATTATCATTTAGATAATTTGGGATCCAATCCTTCATATGCTTGCAATACTCTTTGTCGAAAAGTAAGGATTTTTCAAAAGTCCAAGGTGTTGGGATGTCTCTCTCGCTGGTATACTCTAAAGTGCAAATTAGGGGGTTGTGATCTGACAGGATTCGCGGAAGTTTCTCTATTTTACATTTAGTTTTAATTGCGTTTGATGTGAAAAAGTAATCTAACCTCGTATGGAGTTGGTGTGGATTTGAGAAAAAGGTGAAGCCTGGATCAAAGGGGTTAGTTGTCCACCACCCATCCACGAGACCATGTATCTTACAGAGATCTTTTATTGAGTTAAATATTTTAGTTTTTCGGCCGTTGTATTGCCATACTTCATTCAGAGACCAATTGGCTGGGAGGTTGATATTAAAATCCCCGCACACCACCAGGGGCAAGGGCCGGTTCATGAGTTCGTTTGAGACTGCCTCAAAGGGTTCTGGGTCATCGCTGTTGCAGCCGTAAATTGTGCACAGTGTCAATTTATTTCCACTTCCGTATTGGCATTCTGTTATCGCCCAGCGCCCATATTTATCTGCCTTAGATCGATTAAAATTTAGCCCACCTCCCTTTGCAAGAATAGCCACTCCCCTGACTCTTGCCCCTTGAGTGGATGTGCAAATTAATCTATAGCAGAGTGTTTTTAAAATATGCATTTGACCTACTTCCATGTGTGTTTCTTGTAAGCAGACTATGTTTGCCCCCCAGGTTTGTAGCCCTGCTGCCACCATTTGTCTTTTCTTACTATCGTTCAGGCCACAGATATTCATTGTTAAGATTTTTAACCTGCCCATTTTATCCTTTTATTATTATTTTTTTTTTTTTATTTTGTTTTTTTAGTTCAAGTTTACCATCCCTTTCTAATGTCTGTTGATTGACCACATTCTCAAAGATACTGCCAAAGTTTTGTTTACCAACTAGTATATAAATCTGATGTATTCTGTCTGATCCCCCTCCCCTTCCACCCTTCTCTTGCCCACCCTCTAAGCAACCCTGGAACCCCTCCTCTAACCCCGCCCCCCTCCCATCACCACCTCCTTGTTTTTTAATGTAATACAAGACTGTCATGTTGTCCGTCCGGACTAGGACAGTTTTGTGCTGTAGATGTACTTGGAATGATTTTAATGCTAGAAATATTGACAGTAGTTCTAGGTGATTAATGTGGAGCACTTTCTTTTGAGTGGTCCATTTGCCTTGAATTGTGTGGTTTAGGAGATGGGCTCCCCAGCTGGTGAGTGACGTGTCTGCTATTAGCAGTATCTGTGGAACCGGCTCTAGGAACGGCCGCCCTTTGGACAGGTTTTGTATGTTCCACCATTGGAAAGAGCGATGTGTGTGGCTGTCCACCAACACCAGATCTGTAAGTTGTCCTTGAGCCGGGTTCCGCTGAAATGCTAGACATTCTTGCTAGGCGCACATCTGAAGTCTTGCATGAGGAACGATAAAGATGCAAGAGGCCATCATTCCTATGAGCTGCATGAATACCCGTGCTGGAAGGGAATGTTGTGGTTGAAACCTGCTTATTAGTGTTTGCATACTGCCTATCCTGGCTGGATTGGGATATGCCAGAGCTCTGGAAGTGTTCAGTGTAGCCCCTAGATACTGATGAATGTGGGAAGGCCGAAGATTTGACTTGGGGTAGTTTATTGTGAATACCAAGTTGTGAAGCAGCTGGATGGTTTGATGAGTGTGATGAACACACTGGTTGTACGAGATATGGAAAGACATGGATCTGTTGTCTTCTTAAATGTGCTGCTACTACCGCAAGGCACTTTGTGAACACTCTGGGTGCGGTGGACACCCCAAATGAAAGGACTTTGAACTGATAGTGTTTTCCGTCCACTATGAACCTTAGATACTTCCTGTGGGCAGGGTGTATGGGAATGTGGAAGTAGGTGTCCTTGAGATCTCGTGTGTGAAGGAAGTCGCCTTGTTGAAGTAGCGGGAGGACCTGTTGGAGGGTGATTATATTAAAATGATCTGACTGTATATAGAGACTGAGGGGTCTGAGGTTGAGTATTGCCCTTTGAGTCCCGTCCTTCTTGGGGATTAGAAAATACAGCGAGTAAACCCCTGTTCCTTGATGTTGTATTGGAACTAGTTCTATTGCCTGCTTTTGAAGCAGTGAGAGAACCTCTTGTTTTAAGAGCGTGAGGTGGTCCGTGGACATTGGAAGCTGTTTAGGTGGTATAGGGGGCGGGGTTGTTGTAAGTTACAGGCAGTAACCATACTGGATAATTTGCCTTACCCACTTGTCTGTGGTGATGGAATTCCAGACAGGTAGGAACTGTGAGAGTCTCCCTCCGACTGGAGTGGAATGGTCTGGAGGGAGTGGGGGGGAAGTCACTGTTTATTAGTGGGGAAGTGTGAGTGTGGTTGTTACTTCGGCCTCTGCCCTTGTTATTATTTCCTCTGTGTCCCCCTCTAAAATATCCTCTGTTGGGGGGAGGTTAGCGTGATGTTTTTGTATGAAGAGGAGGCAATGTCTGCTCCAACGGTTTTGGATGCTCCTCTATAGAAGGAGCGATGAAAGGAACCACATGTAGTTGGAGACTGTAATGCTCCCATGGATTTTGCAGTCTGTGTCCTTTTTCATCTTCTCTAGAGTGCTGTCTACAGCCGGTCCAAAGAGATGTTCTTGATTGAACGGCTGGTTGAGGATAGTTTTTTGTATCTCCTGTTTAAAGCCTGAGATTCGTACCCAGGCATGTCTTCTGAGTAGCACACTAGTGTTAATGAACCTAGAGGCTGTCTCAGCTGCATCAAGGGCACATTTGATTGATGCGTTAGTGATTATTTTGCCTTCTTGAATTCAATCGTTTGCCTGGTCTTTGTAATGATGAGGTAAATGTTGTAATATGTGTTCTAGTCGGTAATAGGGAGCCCTATCATATCTAGCAAGTAATGCTCTAGTGATTACCTGCTTGTGCAGCAACTCTCTTGCTAGATGCATCTAACAACTTTGGTTCTTTATCCGGAGGTGGTGCATCACCGGAGGTTTGAGAGTTGGCGCGTTTCCTAGCGTTACTTATGACTAGTGAGTCTAAGGGTAGCTGCCCTTTGATGTAGGTGGGATCAGTAGGGACGGGCTTATATTTTTGATCAATTCTGGGATTTAGAATTCTAGCTCTGACTAGGTCATTGAATATGTCGGGCGCATGTTTAAAGACCACTTATAACATTGGTAGAATTTGAACAGTTTTTTGTGACTGTTCGAAGGTGTCTAGAAGGTAGTCTTCGTCTGCTGGGTCTGAATGCATAGGAACACCATGGTAGAGAACAGCTCTATTTAAAAGTTGACCAAAGGCAATATTGTCATCTGGGGGAGATTGTTTTGTTGGATATGGCTGGGGATCAGGTTGGTCTGTGGGATACGTTGGGTGATTATAGTCTTCCCAATCGTCCTATGGTGTGTCAGTGTCCGTATCAGGGTCAGTGAAAGGGTCATTGTTGCCTCCCCACCCCTAAATTATCATCATCATCATCGTGCGGTGGTGTTGAATGAGGTGGGAGCTTTGGAGGCTGTGGAGGAGAGACAGGTTTAAGAGGAAGAACAGGCTGAAGAGGAAGGACAGGCTCAGAAGGAAGAACAGGTTTAGGGGGAGGAACAGGAGAAGAGGGTGTTAAAGGTGAAGTGGCACAGTCTTTTTCTTCACAGGCACTGCAGGAGGGCCTGGTGTGTCCAGCTACCTCTTGTTGTGTGGAACGGCATACACATGTCCTGTTTTTGGGTTTATTTTGAGTTTTTTCTGCTTTGGATCGACAGGCGGGAAGCAGGCGCGAGTCAAGTGGTCAGTCCTTACGTTGCCATACGACAGGGAGGGGATACAGCGGCCCATATTTACAATTATATTATGTAGTGTCCCAATTTAGTTACGCCCACTCCTGGTTTCACCCTGACGCCCGTATTCCATATTTACGACCAGAAGCGGATCTGGTTTTTCTGGAGAAGTTCTCCAAGGTCTTACCAACTGGCTTCCAAAGAGACCCCTGTGACATCCAAACCGTATCCACCACGAGTTGGGCATGGAGTAAACTGTGCAGGATCACGGGAGTAGATATGTTATACACTCTTAGGTGTTACCGAGCACCAACCCTAGATGGATCCCAATCACAGGGGAACACCTAGTATGATTATAGAATACAAGGATGGCGTTCACTTAATTTCCAAACTTTACAAGGCGTGTGCTGCTCTGAAACCAATTAATGATGACCGAGTCTGCGCCGCATGGGAGACCGATTTAGGACGACCAATCACTGATGGGCAGTGGGCCAAATGTTGCTCAGCTACAAAAGACGTTTCACTAAACATCAGACACAAGCTTCAACATTTGAAATTTCTGTGCCGTATATACTTCACCCCGGTCATGGCACACAAGATCGACCCATCCATCCAAGCCGCACCACTGCCAAAAATGCTCTGCACCTCATGCTGATTTCGCACATCTTACCTGGACATGCCCAAATCTGCAGCACTACTGGGAACGTATACGCTAGGGAAAATTATTACCCCGGTCATGGCACACAAGATCGACCCATCCATCCAAGCCGCACCACTGCCAAAAATGCTCTGCACCTCATGCTGATTTCGCACATCTTACCTGGACATGCCCAAATCTGCAGCACTACTGGGAACGTATACGCTAGGGTAAATTATTAACATTCCGTTGATCCCCATCCCGGAAGTGGCAATTCTGGGATACACGGTCAACTTCCCCCAGAACATGAGGAGGTTTGGGTCCCTAGGTCTACTGCTAGCAAAGCGAGAGGTAGCCATCCACTAGGGACGTAGATCTTCCCCTACTGTCCAGAATTGGCTGAGTAGTTTGGCCTATTGTAATGTGAATAGCGAAGTATATGACAGTGTGATGCCTAGTACATCTCGGCTTAAAGACGTATGGCACCCATACCGCTCATACATTGAAAACTTACGTTGCACATCTGACTTCCAGCTTGAACAGGGCATAGTCCCGGAGGGAGTGGGGTAGGCCTGATCCCTTCTTTGTTTATGGCAGTATTGAAAACCTAGGTTCACCCTATCTGCTAACCCCAAGCAGTGAACCTGAGTTTATGAAACGACTGTTGGGGACTCTGAATGAGTGAGGAGGGGGGGGGGGGGGGGGAGGGCCTGAGGGTCCTATCTTGTTTTTATAATCTTCTAATGATGTTGCAAGGCTTACCTGCCAGACGACTAAGATCAGGATTGTAATTTGCAAATGGTATCGATTTACTGTGACAAGGTTTGACAAATGTACACAAATACGCATATTGCTTCTTGTGTACTTGAGAAATATGAAAAAAACGTTAAAAAAAAAAATAATTCTAAAAGTAAACAAGAAGGGGTTACGTCCGTCTCGGGGACCTGGTAGGATGTGGCAAAGTTTATAAAAAATAGAAGCCTGGCCTCCAATTTTTAAGGCTGCTGTTTATTTCAGCAGACAAAAGAACAATGCTTTTAGTCACTGTACCTTACTTCACTACTTTGAAACATGTTACACGTTTTCTTCAACCATTTAAATTTTCAATGGAGCAATCAAAGGGTACATTTTTCAGACAAAAGTTAAAACATACATATAAACATTAATGTGAAAAGACAACAAACAAGGTGAAAAACTGTGTGCGTAACATTATATACAATTACACCAGTCAATACGAACAAAAGTTACTTACCTGTAAACTGTGGTTCTCTAGTATTGGTGTCTTTCATAGATTCACGTGCTTGAATAATTCCCCGTCGTCGAAGTGGGAGTCCCACGGTACATAAAATAGTAGTAATATATTACCTACTGGCGATAGCCAGTAGGTATATATAGTTAGGACCTAACTACCATAGGAAATCCGCAACATTCTATTGGGAATAACTTTAGCGCCGGTTCAGGAATTTGCATGTAATTTTCCAAAATTTAGGCCAGCTCCGCTCCGCTCCTTCCCTGAAAGTTGTGGGGGGATTCGTTAAGTGGGGGACGAGAAAAAAGGGGGGTCCCAAAACGTGTTTTCCCCATGTTAATTTCCATAGGACGAATAGACAAGGCTACAGCCCGAACCGCTGAACGGAATTACACCAAACATTGCAAAATTGTAGGGACTGGTACGCAGAAGTGCCTTTTCTATATTTGGTGAAAATTGCTCCAGTGGTTTTTTCGAAAATTAACTTCAAAAACATATATATCTATAGGCGCACTACCAGCTCTTACCGGTACGCGGACCGGGGAGCGCACCCGGCGCGCTACGGGAGTGCGCGAGCGGAAAGCTGATTGGCTCTCGGATCTCTGTCAACATTCTAAACAGTCCAGAGAGTCCGCCATCTTGTGTCTCAGTAGAATCGAGACACAAGAGGTGAAAATAAAAAGGGGGAAATGATTAAAAGGGGGCAGGGTAGACACCCCCTGACCCCCTAGGTTTTCTGAGGGGGGCCTAGAAGGACCCTGAAGGGCAAAAAAACTTTTTTTTTTTTTTTAATTCGTGGGGTAAGCGCTGGGTCGTTCCCATGTACGCTTCCCGGTACGCGCACCCTGAGCGCACCACGGGGAAAACCAAAAAAATATATATATTTTTGGGCCGGGGGGGGTCCTTGTGGAACCCCCTGACCAGGCCTAGGGGGGCAGGGTGCTTCTACCCTGCCCCATTTGCATGTTTTGCACCTCTGTTTCACTGCTTTCTTGTGCCTTGGTTCTACCGAGGCACAAGATGGCTGCCAACACTTCCTGGTTTGGAGTGTTGACAGACAGTGGCAGCCAATCAGCATGCCTTTCACAGGAAAGCGGTACAAAAGGGGGTGGTGATGGACAGAGCATCTTAACCAATCAAACACTCACACCCAGTCAACAGATCTGGGTTTAATCCATCACCGTTCTTTAGCCCACTCCGCCACCCCAGTTCAGACATGGCAATATGCAAATCAGTCTGACCCTGTGCCTCATGGGAACAGTCCAGCCCGAACTGCCAAGCCATGCCTTCCCTGGACCGGATTCAAGCCTCCTAGGACCGGTTTCTGGCATTACAGCCGTCTTCAGCCAGGCTTGCTTGAAAACAGTGGCAAAGTGTGCAAGAGACTCGCGTCTGAGCATACCCTGCCAACTTATGGCGAACTAATTGGTACAAAAGGGGGTGGTGATGGACGGAGCATCTGAACCAATCAAACACTCACACCCAGTCAACAGATCTGGGTTTAATCCATCACCGTTCTTTAGCCCACTCCGCCACCCCAGTTCAGACATGGCCATATGCAAATCAGTCTGACCCTGTGCCTCATGGGAACAGTCCAGCCCGAACTGCCAAGCCATGCCTTCCCTGGACCGGATTCAAGCTTCCT
The DNA here is from genome assembly GCF_964261635.1 of Lissotriton helveticus. Lineage (NCBI taxonomy): Eukaryota > Metazoa > Chordata > Amphibia > Caudata > Salamandridae > Lissotriton > Lissotriton helveticus. The sequence goes on from NC_136057.1 coordinate 1,275,721,227, forward strand.
AGGTCCGGTTTCTGGCATTACAGCCGTCTTCAGCCAGGCTTGCTTGAATCCAGTGGCAAAGTGAGCAAGGGACTCACGTCTGAGCATACCCTGCCAACTTATGGCGAACGAAGTGCTACAAAAGGGGGTGGTGATGGACAGAGCATCTGAACCAATCAAACACTCACACCCAGTCAACAGATCTGGGTTTAATCCATCACCGTTCTTTAGCCCACTCCGCCACCCCAGTTCAGACATGGCAATATGCAAATCAGTCTGACCCTGTGCCTCATGGGAACAGTCCAGCCCGAACTGCCAAGCCATGCCTTCCCTGGACCGGATTCAAGCCTCCGAGGACCGGTTTCTGGCATTACAGCCGTCTTCAGCCAGGCTTGCTTGAATCCAGTGGCAAAGTGTGCAAGGGACTCACGTCTGAGCATACCCTGCCAACTTATGGCGAAAGAAGTGGTACAAAAGAGGGTGGTGATGGACAGAGCATCTGAACCAATCAAACACTCACACCCAGTCAACAAATCTGGGTTTAATCCATCACCGTTCTTTAGTCCACTCCGCCCGCCCAGTTCAGACATGGCAATATGCAAATCAGTCTGACCCTGTGCCTCATGGGAACAGTCCAGCCCGAACTGCCATGCCATGCCTTCCCTGGACCGGATTCAAGCTTCCTAGGACTGGTTTCTGGCATTACAGCCATCTTCAGCCAGGCTTGCTTGAATCCAGTGGCAAAGTGAGCAAGGGACTCTTCACTGCCAGAAACCGGTCCTCGGAAGCTTGTTTCCGGTCCAGGAAAGGCATGGCTTGGCAGTTCGGCCTAGACTGTTCCAATGAGGCACAGGGTCAGACTGATTTGCATATAGCCATGTCTGAACTGGGGTGGCAGAGTGGGCTAAAGAACGGTGATGGATTAAACCCAGATCTTTTGACTGGGTGTGAGTGTTTGATTGATTCAGATGCTCCGTCCATCACCACCCCCTTTTGTACCACTTTTGGCCGCCATAAGTGTGGCAGGGTATGCTCAGACGTGAGTCCCTTGCTCACTTTGCCACTGGATTCAAGCAAGCCGGGCTGAAGACGGCTGGAATGCCAGAAACCGGTCCTCGGAAGCTTGTTTCCGGTCCAGGGAAGGCATGGCTTGACAGTTTGGGCTGGACTGTTCCCATGAGGCACAGGGTCAGACTGATTTGCATATAGCCATGTCTGAACTGGGGTGGCAGAGTGGGCTAAAGAACGGTGATGGATTAAACCCAGATCTTTTGACTGGGTGTGAGTGTTTGATTGATTCAGATGCTCCGTCCATCACCACTCCCTTTTGTACCGCTTTTGGCCGCCATAAGTGTGGCAGGGTATGCTCAGACGTGAGTCCCTTGCTCACTTTGCCACTGGATTCAAGCAAGCCGGGCTGAAGACGGCTGGAATCCCAGAAACTGGTCCTCGGAAGCTTGTTTCCGGTCCAGGGAAGGCATGGCTTGGCAGTTCGGGCTGGACTGTTCCCATGAGGCACAGGGTCAGACTGATTTGCATATAGCCATGTCTGAACTGGGGTGGCAGAATGGGCTAAAGAACGGTGATGGATTAAACCCAGATCTTCTGACTGGGTGTGAGAGTTTGATTGATTCAGATGCTCCGTCCATCACCACCCCCTTTTGTACCGCTTTTGGCCGCCATAGTGTGGCAGGGTATGCTCAGACGTGAGTCCCTTGCTCACTTTGCCACTGGCTTCAAGCAAGCCGGGCTGAAGACGGCTGGAATGCCAGAAACCGGTCCTCGGAAGCTTGTTTATGGTCCAGGGAAGGCATGGCATGGCAGTTCGGGCTGGACTGTTCCCATGAGGCACAGGGTCAGACTGATTTGCATATAGCCATGTCTGAACTGGGGTGGCAGAGTGGGCTAAAGAACGGTGATGGATTAAACCCAGATCTTTTGACTGGGTGTGAGTGTTTGATTGATTCAAATGCTCCGTCCATCACCACCCCCTTTTGTACCGCTTTTGGCCGACATAAGTGTGGCAGGGTATGCTGTGACGTGAGTCCCTTGCTCACTTTGCCACTGGACTCAAGCAAGCCGAACTGAAGACGGCTGGAATGCCAGAAACCGGTCCTCTGAAGCTTGTTTCCGGTCCAGGGAAGGCATGGTTTGACAGTTTGGGCTGGACTGTTCCCATGAGGCACAGGGTCAGACTGATTTGCATATAGCCATGTCTGAACTGGGGTGGCAGAGTGGGCTAAAGAACGGTGATGGATTAAACCCAGATCTTTTGACTGGGTGTGTTTGATTGATTCAGATGCTCCGTCCATCACCACCCCCTTTTGTACCGCTTTTGGCCGCCATAAGTGTGGCAGGGTATGCTCAGACGTGAGTCCCTTGCTCACTTTGCCACTGGATTCAAGCAAGCCGGGCTGAAGACGGCTGGAATGCCAGAAACTGGTCCTCGGAAGCTTGTTTCCGGTCCAGGGAAGGCATGGCTTGGCAGTTCGTGCTGGACTGTTCCCATGAGGCACAGGGTCAGACTGATTTGCATATAGCCATGTCTGAACTGGGGTGGCAGAATGGGCTAAAGAACGGTGATGGATTAAAGCCAGATCTTTTGACTGGGTGTGAGTGTTTAATTGATGCAGATGCTCCGTCCATCACCACCCCCTTTTGTACCGCTTTTGGCCGCCATAGTGTGGCAGGGTATGCTCGGACGTGAGTCCCTTGCTCACTTTGCCACTGGATTCAAGCAAGCCGGGCTGAAGACGGCTGGAATGCCAGAAACCGGTCCTCGGAAGCTTGTTTCCGGTCCAGGGAAGGCAAGGTTTGGCAGTTCGGGCTGGACTGTTCCCATGAGGCACAGGGTCAGACTGATTTGCATATAGCCATGTCTGAACTGGGGTGGCAGAGTGGGCTAAAGAACGGTGATGGATTAAACCCAGATCGTCTGACTGGGTGTGAGAGTTTGATTGATTCAGATGCTCCGTCCATCACCATCCCCTTTTGTATCGCTTTTGGCCGCCATAGTGTGGCAGGGTATGCTCAGACGTGAGTCCCTTGCTCACTTTGCCACTGGATTCAAGCAAGCCGGGCTGAAGACAGCTGGAATGCCAGAAACCGGTCCTCGGAAGCTTGTTTCCGGTCCAGGGAAGGCATGGCTTGGCAGTTCGGGCTGGACTGTTCCCACGAGACACAGGGTCAGAATGATTTGCATATAGCCATGTCTGAACTGGGGTGGCAGAGTGGGCTAAAGAACGGTGATGGATTAAACCCAGATCTTTTGACTGGGTGTGAGTGTTTGATTGATTCAGATGCTCCGTCCATCACCACCCCCTTTTGTACCGCTTTTGGCAGCCATAAGTGTGGCAGGGTATGCTCAGACGTGAGTTCCTTGCTCACTTTGCCACTGGATTCAAGCAAGCCGGGCTAAAGACGGCTGGAATGCCAGAAACTGGTCCTCGGAAGCTTGTTTCCGGTCCAGGGAAGGCATGGCTTGGCAGTTCGGGCTGGACTGTTCCCATGAGGCACAGGGTCAGACTGATTTGCATATAGCCATGTCTGAACTGGGGTGGCAGAGTGGGCTAAAGAACGGTGATGGATTAAACCCAGATCTTTTGACTGGGTGTGAGTGTTTGATTGATGCAGATGCTCCGTCCATCACCACCCCCTTTTGTTGTGGAAAAGTAAATTTTGTCATGTTCTGTGTCCCTACGCCTCATCCATCATATGTTATGTGTGCATGATTAAATATGCATATGCATTCCCCATGTTTGATTAATGACGCAATTACAGTTGTGTCCACCTCTAGTATGCCAGTTTCCAGTCCTCGTGAATACTACGGATATAAGGCTTATGTAAAATAATGTTGCCACGTTTCTCAGTGTGCACGTTATTCCATTATAAAGTCCCCGTTTCTAGGCCTCAAAAGGGCCTGGACATCAGATTCAGCTCCTGTCTCCTGAAGTCCTCGCTAAGGAGCGATGCAGCCCCCACCTGTATCCTCGACCTTTCACTTACTTCCTGCCTCGCAGTGCCCGGTGCAGCTTGGCTCTGCCTCTGAGTCTGCCAAAAGTATGTTATAGTTCCAGTTATCAGTTCAGTCCTCCTTCTCTGCATTCCTAAGCTACTGAACTGCATCAATAGTTTCCGTCATTGTCTAGCCTTCTCGTCTCCACGTTAGAGAAACACTGTATTTAATGGTCATTTAATATTCTTCATCACGCACTACATGTAGAATAATGCATGGTCCAGTCTTAGAGTCAGTTAGCCTTTCCCCTCTTGACTTCTAGTTTATATCAACATGTTCTCTAAACATCAGATACTAGATAGAGTTTAGGTACGCGTTGCTCCGACCCTCCAGACTTTAGTCTCTGCTCCTAGCACAGAGTTCATAGCCCCCAGCTTCTCCTAGTGACACGTCATTGCCAGTTTGCGCGCACCACCAGGTTAGAGGTCCCGGCTCCTTAGGTAGCCCCCTCCTATGTTTCCGCCCCATTCATGACATATTCTGTTACGTCTGCACCACATGTCTATGTATACGCCCAGTTACACCTACTTTTACTCTTATCTTTCGCGACTGCTACGCGTCACGCCTTCTGCTCCACCCACTGCTACGCCTACTGCAATGTAATGCTATGTGTTTGCGTTATGTATATAAGTTCATGTATTGTTATTAGAAGTCAGCGCGCTCATCCCAGATCTAGCCCCGGCAGCTGCCGGGCCCCTGTCTATGCAGGTTGTCCTGTTCCTGTCCTTATGCTGTATTAAACCTGCAAAACTCCTACTACCTCGAATCTTGACTCTTATTTATTGAGCTATCTGTTATGATATATGTCTAGTCAAAAATAGGGTATTATTTATTTATTTACCACATAATGGCGCCCGAATAGGGACTTGCCCTTTCCCCACGCGTCGGTGAAGCCACGCCGACCCCCTGACCCTCTGCAGCCGTGACGGAACCATACCGGCCACGTGCAGATATTTCTGCTTCAAGTATCCCTCAGGCCCACGGAGGAGACGGAGGAGGCGGTCCAGCATCCAAACGAGACGGTGGAGGAACGCGGCGAGTCCCGACCAGAGCCCAAGCCAAGAGTCCAAGGTCCGAGGTATCCGGAGGCCCACCCGTAACTGAAGTCCGAAGTTCGTCGTCCGTCGTCGTAGCAGTCCAGTCCAGTCCAGTCCGAAGCTTCCGTTCTTGCTGCCCGGTGAGTACCATTACTGGGGTAGTATCTAGACAGGGTCAATCTAAATTGACTCTGGTCCGTGGGTAGGTGGTACCCAGGCCCACAAACGAAGTGTTCACCTAGGTGGATACGGGTCTTGATGCGTCCCTTTATGGGACCGGTATGTTCCGTACTGTTTCAGCAGTGCATCCAGTAACTCTAGTCTGTTCCGTTCTCGAGAAATTCTTGTGTTTCTGTTCTCAGTATTCCAGGTAATATTTCTGTCCGAACTGTAATGTTATGATGTTGTTCAATGTATTTCCAATGTCGTGGTATGCCTGAATTGTTTTCCCAATTGTTATTGTTCCTCGTCTATTGTATTGTGTTCCGATTCAAGTTTACAATGTCTCTCTTTTCGAGATTACGTCAGTTAAAAACTAGAAAGGGTTTGTTAGAAGAAGCAGTTCCTGTTCCGTCTAGGGACAGTCCAGGTCACTTTATGTATCAGAAACATGGCATAAGCGCCATATTATATCTAGATTTATGGGTAGATTATACCAAACAGTTAGAAGAAAAGTATAGATGGCCCGTATCGGGTACATGGGATGCCGAGTGCATCATGCGAGTAGAAGAAGCATTATGGAAAAAGAAAGCCAGACAGTCACAGAAAGATGCCATCGAGTTATGGCGCAAAGAAGCTCATAAAAGAACCGAAAAAGAAATCAGAAAGTCAGAACTAAGTAGAGAATCCCAAGAACGAGCCCAAGAAAGAGAATTAATCGAGATAGGTGAACGAGTTAGAACTGAGCAATCAGACAGACAGAGGCATGCCCTTATTAAGGGTATGTATCCTCTTCTTGCTGAGGGCTTGCCAAAAGCGACCCCAGAGGCATCCAGTAATTTCCCGCCACCATTAGTTCCGACCAAGCTACGTCACAAACCGACCGCAGCTGATATTTTTATTTCGTCCTATTTGGACGACACAGTCCCTGAATATGCAAATTCTGTTCGCGCTCCGCCAGTCCCTGTAAATCAGGTAATTCCTGCTCCTCCAGACACAGGGGTGCCCTTAACAGCCCCCCCGGGTCAGCCCGCCATACAAGTCCAGCCCACGTTACAATTACCGACCCTGCCAGGACGAAAAGCATCAGTTGATGATTCTAGTTTAGGGGCCGCAGGGGGAGGTCTTCCTCAAACCCCGCCGCCATACAAGCGTTTATCAGCACTCGAATTACATGCTCAAGCATCACAGCGTACTCCTAAAAGTAATAAGTCTGTTGCAGAAATCAGGCAAACCCTTGGCGAATGTGTCTATGACCCAGTTCCAGGCGAATTTAATATGGTTTTATATTCCGTACGCATAAGGAGGGTGACCGAGTATCTAGTCACCTTGCCGAATATGAAAGAAGATCTAGACAGAATATATCGTTTCATCCGTACAGGGGATGATCCAGAAAGTATTAGTAATGCCATGTCTCAAAGGAAAGCCGAGATTCAGCGCATGATATTAAAGTTCTTAATTAACTGTCTAATAAGAGAACAAGATTACCCGTCTAAAGATCCAGCCGAAATGAAAATCCTGACAAAGTGGAGTGATAATATAGCCGAAGGAAAGCACAATACCATTAGTGCCATGGAAAGTATGTACAAGAAAATCCGTAGAGAAATAATAAAGATACACGAACAGCGTAAAGCAGCACAAGTAAGCGAGAAAGAAAGTACCTCTGATCCTGAAGAGGAAGATGAGGAAAATACTGCCAGAATAGCGTATGTAGGAAAACCTGGATTTCCAGATCGCCATTTACGTCTAGAACACAAGTCTATTTTCCATCATTCAGCACCGGAACAAGGTTCCCTAGAACAAGTATTTCAAGCTACCGATCACATTCTGAAATCACGAATCGGTTATAGTGAGTTAAGTACCATGCATGAACAAGAACTAGCCCGATCAGCAGTCCGATGGATTACTGATTCTACCACTTTTCCAGACGAAATAGTGGCACAAATGTTTCTGAAATTGCCCCCAGCCGAGCAGCGACTGGTGGGTATGTATATGATTCAGTACCTCATTACTCTGTATGAGGGTCAACACTCTGATCCAGGTCCGTTACATGATATCCTGAACGAGTTACTCCAGTATAAATGGAGAGGTCTAGGTACCGATTTAATTAGTGTCATTCTAGAACAGCGCCACAAATATAGAACATTCTTGAACCCGCATTTTGTTCATGTCTCACCCCCAGAAAGTAAATCATTCTACATAGACAGACAGAATCCGTTACGAGAAGTCCACCCAGTTAAAGGAACGGGTGGCGAAATGCAGCGAGTGTTTGTATACACTCCAATCACAAAGATGGAACTCCTTGAAATGAAGAAATTAATTCCCTGTCATGACAAAGATCCAGCAGGGTTCCATAGAGAATTAAAAGACATGCTCCGTATGGGAGAATACACTTACCCAGATATCATTAAAATGTTAAAGGTCCTGTTGCCCGCAGGGGTGTATGAAAAGCTAAAGGAAAAAGAATGGGAGGTGGGAGAGAAAAAGATCGATTGGACAGCTCTAGAAGCTGAAGACAAGGCACGAGTACCAGGTACCGGTCTTGGAGATAAATGTAAAGAATTACCAGAATTATTGATTCAAGTTTTACCCAGATTATTAACAACTAGAAAAGAAGACTGGGATGCAATCTCAGCCTGTAAACAGAAACAAGATGAAGATATTAGTGATTTTTATTCTAGATTTGAAAAGTGTTTTAGTATCAACAGTGGCCTCAAGACAAGTAGTGAGTCATACCCTCACCTTTTTGTTACTAAATTAGTCGAGAATTCAAGTCCACCAATTAAAAACCGAGTTTTGAAAGTCGAAAGCACCTGGCAAGCTAATACCCCGTCCCAGATGTTGCAGATGCTCCAGTATCACCAGAATAGAATTAGGGAAGAGCAAGAACACGAAAGAAAACGTATGAAAGACACGAAAATGAAAGTACTAGTTGCACAATCTGTTCCTCAAGACAGTCAGAAGAGGGGTCCGAATCAAGCCAGTCATCCTGCAGCTCCCGTTAAAGGGAACTGCAATTATTGTAAACAGCCAGGTCATTTTATAAATGAGTGTGCAGTTCTGAAACACAACATAGCTACTGGTAAGACAAAAGAAAGACCACGTCCGCCTAGACAAGAACAAGTTTCACAGACTCCTCAGTCACAGAATGCACCACAGACAGTTACAGTACCGCAGCCTATCGCTGCAACACAGCATGTTACACAGCAGATGTACCAGTATGCACAGTCTGAGTATCCAGAGTACCAGCCATATTCATGAAACAGCCTAGAGAGGGAGGTAGGCTTGCCTCTCATCGAGATACCTGTAGATCAAGAAGGTCCCTATGTTCACAGTCAAGTATTAGGGAAAGACAGAAAGTTTTTGATTGATACAGGGGCAAGTAGGACCACAATTAGTCATGCCGAAGTTCCAGGGGCTCCGCTCTCAGGCTCAAGAAATGTTTCCCTTGGATTTTCAGGAAAGCCTATTATAAATGAGATTTCAAAGCCAGTTACTCTAGAAGTAGGTCCATTGTCCCGCACTACTGATCTGTTACTTACTAAGTCATGTCCAGAAAATCTATTAGGCATTAAAACACTGAAAGAATTAGGTGCAGTTATATGCTGTTCCCCAGAGGGAATACGTCTGTTCCTACGTGACTTTAAGGGTCACTATGTATTACGAGATTTTGATTCAAGACTGTCTAAAGTTCCGCAGCATTTATGGGCGCAAGGTCCAACTGATGTAGGTTACATGCAAATCACACCCTATCGTGTGACTCTCAAACCAGGTGTAGTGTTACCACGAATCAGACAGTACAGATTGCCACCCGAGGCTGTAGCAGCCTTATCCAAAATTATTGACGAGCTCATCGCTCAAGGAGTAGTTGTAGAAACTGACTCCAACGTATGCAATTCTCCGATCATTCCAGTCATGAAACGTACTGATCCAAATGCACCCCCAGTATATCGATTAGTGATCGACCTACGAGAGCTTAATAAATGTATTATTCCACAGTACCCAGTTGTCCCAGACATCTCTTCCCTATTGACAGCCATTGATTCCGAAGCCACGTTCTTTACAGTAATCGACCTCAAGAATGCATTTTTTAGTGTTCCTATTCATCCAGACAGCCAGTTTCTTTTCGGATTTTGTTTAAATGGAAGGAGCTATATGTTTACACGCGCTCCTCAAGGTTTCACAGAAAGCCCTAGTATTTACAGTCAGGCACTCAAGAGACAACTAGACAACATTCACATGCCAACTGACACTGCCCTGCTCCAGTATGTCGATGATCTCCTGATCACAGCCCGTTCTGAACGTGACTGCGAGCGTGCGTCACTGACGGTTCTGTACTTCCTAGCCGAGATGGGGCACAAGGTGTCCCCTTCGAAGCTTCAATTCTGTGTCCAGCAAGTGGTATACTTAGGACACTTACTGTCCAAGAGGGGTAGGCAGTTGACACCAGACCGTATCCAGTTAATAGCGAGTCTTCCCCAGCCCAGAACCCAGAAGGAGGTACGTGCCTTTATCGGCCTTACTTCTTATTGCCGACAATGGATTCCTCAGTATGCATTTCTAGCCAAGCCACTGATACAGTTAACGACACAGGAGGCAGCCGCATCGACTGTCCTCCCTTGGACATCTGAACATACACTTAGTTTCAACGAGTTAAAGAAAGCCCTATGCCAAGCTCCAGTTCTAGCTACACCGAACTACAGTAAGCCTTTTACACTTTTTGTCACTGAACGTGAAGGTACAGCATTATCTGTTCTCACACAAGATCAAGCAGGACAATACAAGCCCTGTGCTTATTTTTCGAGCACATTAGATCCAGTCGCCCAGGCGTTGCCTGTGTGCCTCAAGTCAGTTGCAGCCACAGCACTAGCTATCAGACAAAGTGATTCCATAGTTTTAGGACACTCCTTGACAGTACAAGTCCCACATTCCGTGGAAGTTCTTTTAAACCGAACACAAACTCAGCACTTGACAATTGCACGTTTAACAGGTTATGAATTGACACTGTTCCAGCCACACATAGAAATCAGACGCTGCAACGTCCTGAATCCTGCTACACTGTTACCATCAGTTAATTCAAATTCTGCCACACATGATTGTGTGGAAGTAGTCAACATTACGACAAAGCCAAGACAAGATCTGACAGACATTCCATTACCAGATCCCGACCTGACACTTTATGTGGATGGTTCATGTATGAGAACAAGTACCGGAGATTTAGTTGCCGCGTATGCAGTAACTACTGACACTGAAGTTATTGAAACACACCGTATTGACACCCTGTCCGCTCAAGCAGCAGAGCTAGTTGCTCTGACACAAGCCTGTATACACGCCAAGAACCTGAAAGTTAATGTTTACACAGATTCACGTTACGCATTTGGAGTTGTACACGACTTCGGAGTACTCTGGCAGGAGAGAGGTTTCATGACTTCTCATGGAACCAAGATTCAGCATGGTCTCCTCATTCAGGCTCTGTTAGATGCCATACATTTACCGACATCTATCGCTATCATGAAGTGCAAAGCACATACGAAAGTTACTGACATTATTTCCCAAGGTAACGATCTAGCAGATCGCACAGCCAAGCTTACAGCTCAGACTCCAGACATTCAAGCTAATCCGACACAGACACATACTCCAGATCCGACTACATGTATGACAGTTAAGGACCCTACACAAGATGTCATAGATATCCAGTTACATGCTACTCCCGATGAAATCAAGAAATGATCTGAACAAGGAGGGGTCCAGACAGATCAAGGATGGTTAACGAAGGGTAGAGCCACATGGTTTCTCCCCGACTCTATGGTTCAAGTCATCATTAATACCGCACATAGTCCAGCACATTTAGGAGAAAAAGCTATGTTAGACAGTATCCAGAACATTTGGTTCAACAAGCATTTACGAGCTGCAGCCAAGCAGAAAGTCCGTACCTGTATGATATGTTGTCAGTTTAATCCAGGTAAAAGTGTCCCGGTGGAACAAGGTGGTTTCCAGCCTCCTGACCGCCCTTTTGAGGTCCTCCAGATGGATTATATTCAGATGGAGCGATGTCGAGGTTTCAAGTATGTCCTTGTAGTTGTATGCGCTTTGTCCAGATGGACAGAAGCATATCCAGTCCCAGATTACACAGCCGCGACCACTGCCAAGCAGTTGGTTCGTGAGTTTTTCCCTCGATATGGACTCCCTAGAGTCGTATATTCTGATAACGGTCAGCCATTCTCATCTGAGTTGATGAAGCACGTTTCCCTGTTGTTAGGGTACCAGTGGAAGTTTCATTGTGTACGCCATCCTGAAGCAGCCGGTCTAGTCGAGAGACATAATCAGACTCTGAAAATCCGCATCGCCAAAGTATGTAAAGATAAGGGTGTGGACTGGCTAGTAGCTCTGCCAGTCGCTTTGTTTTATATGCGCATGGTCGCACATTCCAGATCAGGTCTGTCCCCGTATGAGGTCGTATTCGGCCGCCCCCCTAACATGTGGGGTACTCCTAGACCCCGAAGTATTACTGATGTTTCATGTAATATGCTGACAGATTACCTAGCTTCCTTGATGTCTGCCCTCAACTCATGTCGTTCACAGGTTGCTGCCGCATTTCCAGACAATACCGAGGTGGCACCGCATGAAATCGTTCCAGGTTCCATGGTGATGGTCCGTAACTTTGACAGATCAAGTCCGCTGGAGCCTCGATGGAAAGAGCCCCGTCAGGTCCTCCTCACCACCCGTACAGCCGTGAAGTTGGAAGGACGCAAGGGATGGATACACCTTTCTCATGTTAAACTTTTTAAAGGACTGAAACCCGTCTTTAAGAACATTTTCCAGGATATCAAGACTTGCCAGAACATTGTTCCTAAGGACTGTCCCGCAAATGACATTGTTACAACCCCTCCCTTGGTAGAGAAAACTCCGCAGCAGGAGTATAAGCAAAAGTTAAGGTCTAGTAAATTAAGTCAGTCAGTTTGATTGTATAAGTCCTCCCCTAGGTGAAACGGTTAGACTGTTTCTGACATGTATAAAATAGACCCCCATAGTGAGAGAGTTAGTAAAAACTCAATTCAATGTATCGTTTTTCTAAGTTTCATATTATTCATCAGCATTATGATTTCCTGCACCAGTTATGCCTTTTTCCTGTATTTCCCAGTTCCTCATGTAAATAAGTCTGCTAATGCTACAATAGAGCACACGTTTAGTGATCTGCCTCCTCACGAATATTCCTACCGCCTCGCTATGCGTAATAACTCATTTATCCGCATGTTACATTACTCACACCAGACCAGCAATGCCACTAATTGTTGGGTGTGTGGTCGACTCCCCCCTTTCCAGACCCCGAAGGGAGTACTGCCACTTTTTCCTTATCCATTCTCACATAATGGTTCGTGTGGAGCATGGTCCACGTTAACGTTATCCTCAACAGATATGTCTTTTCTTAACAGTACATGTTTCCCAGACAAGCAAGGTTTCCCCCACAGAACAGGTTTAGATCTAGAAAATGAAGTGTATAATTTAGGTAATTATTCGTCGAATTTTATGGTCCTGAATGTTCAGTCAGATACTACTCCAGACTTACCTGCTATTTCAGTACTACCAGTCAAAGGCGAATTATGTGTCCGAAATAAGGGTTCCGTACATGTAGGACATAGTGAATGTACTACTATTGTCAAGTATAGTGACAGTGGGAAATCTATTTTCAAAGCTTCACGTCATTCATATTTTATTTGTGGTCAAACCGCATATGTTCGTTTGCCTCTCGATTGGGAGGGAACCTGTTACATTGCTTTCCTACTGCCACCAGTTTTTCTAGCCCCACCTGACTACCATAGGAATTCCTTCCTAGTACATACTAGACACAAGAGAAATCTCCCGATTGTCGATTATACTGAAACTGCTGCAGAGCAATTCATTGACATTGATAAAGGTGTGTTCCCTTATTTAGGTACAGTTGTAAACAGTAAGCTAATTCGTAGGTTAACAAGAACCCTTGAAGCAGTAGTAGATGAGACTGCCTCTGCTCTAGGTAACTTAACTGAGGAGCAATCTGCTATGAGGTTTGTCGTTTTACAGAATCGTCTCGTCCTTGACGTCATACTGGCCGATAGGGGCGGGGCCTGTAGAGTCATCGGATCTAGTTGCTGCATTTTCATTCCAAATAACGCACCGTCTGTTTATTTAGCTATAACCAGACTTCATAAAATTGCCCATCTATTACACCAAGATCCAGGCACCTGGACATGGTCCGGTTGGTTCTGGAATATAATTTCCGCCTGGGGATGGAAAGTCCTGTCTTTTCTAGGTATCGCAGTAGCGATCATATTCAGCTGCTGCCTCTGTATACAATGTGGCCCTGCGATTTGCGGCATTTGTGCTACCTCTTGTATTCCTAGTCCCAAACCCCGTTCTAAAACCCGTTCCAGGATAATTCGAGACGAGCAAATGATACTATATGAAATGATAGATGGTATCATGAATATTGATGTTTCCTGATGGAAACGTAGTGACAAGGAGGGAATGTGGAAAAGTAAATTTTGTCATGTTCTGTGTCCCTACGCCTCATCCATCATATGTTATGTGTGCATGATTAAATATGCATATGCATTCCCCATGTTTGATTAATGACGCAATTACAGTTGTGTCCACCTCTAGTATGCCAGTTTCCAGTCCTCGTGAATACTACGGATATAAGGCTTATGTAAAATAATGTTGCCACGTTTCTCAGTGTGCACGTTATTCCATTATAAAGTCCCCGTTTCTAGGCCTCAAAAGGGCCTGGACATCAGATTCAGCTCCTGTCTCCTGAAGTCCTCGCTAAGGAGCGATGCAGCCCCCACCTGTATCCTCGACCTTTCACTTACTTCCTGCCTCGCAGTGCCCGGTGCAGCTTGGCTCTGCCTCTGAGTCTGCCAAAAGTATGTTATAGTTCCAGTTATCAGTTCAGTCCTCCTTCTCTGCATTCCTAAGCTACTGAACTGCATCAATAGTTTCCGTCATTGTCTAGCCTTCTCGTCTCCACGTTAGAGAAACACTGTATTTAATGGTCATTTAATATTCTTCATCACGCACTACATGTAGAATAATGCATGGTCCAGTCTTAGAGTCAGTTAGCCTTTCCCCTCTTGACTTCTAGTTTATATCAACATGTTCTCTAAACATCAGATACTAGATAGAGTTTAGGTACGCGTTGCTCCGACCCTCCAGACTTTAGTCTCTGCTCCTAGCACAGAGTTCATAGCCCCCAGCTTCTCCTAGTGACACGTCATTGCCAGTTTGCGCGCACCACCAGGTTAGAGGTCCCGGCTCCTTAGGTAGCCCCCTCCTATGTTTCCCCCCCATTCATGACATATTCTGTTACGTCTGCACCACATGTCTATGTATACGCCCAGTTACACCTACTTTTACTCTTATCTTTCGCGACTGCTACGCGTCACGCCTTCTGCTCCACCCACTGCTACGCCTACTGCAATGTAATGCTATGTGTTTGCGTTATGTATATAAGTTCATGTATTGTTATTAGAAGTCAGCGCGCTCATCCCAGATCTAGCCCCGGCAGCTGCCGGGCCCCTGTCTATGCAGGTTGTCCTGTTCCTGTCCTTATGCTGTATTAAACCTGCAAAACTCCTACTACCTCGAATCTTGACTCTTATTTATTGAGCTATCTGTTATGATATATGTCTAGTCAAAAATAGGGTATTATTTATTTATTTACCACATTGTACCGCTTTTGGCCGCCATAGTGTGGCAGGGTTTGCTCAGACGTGAGTCCCTTGCTCACTTTGCCACTGGATTCAAGCAAGCCGGGCTGAAGACGGCTGGAATGCCAGAAACTGGTCCTCGGAAGCTTGTTTCCGGTCCAGGGAAGGCATGGCTTGGCAGTTCAGGCTGGACTGTTCCCATGAGGCACAGGGTCAGACAGATTTGCATATAGCCATGTCTGAACTGGGGTGGCAGAGTGGGCTAAAGAACGGTGATGGATTAAACCCAGATCTTTTGACTGGGTGTGAGTGTTTGATTGATTCAGATGCTCTGTCCATCACCACCCCCTTTTGTACCGCTTTTGGCCGCCATAAGTGTGGCAGGGTATGCTCAGACGTGAGTCCCTTGCTCACTTTGCCACTGGATTCAAGCAAGCCGGGCTGAAGACGGCTGGAATGCCAGAAACTGGTCCTCGGAAGCTTGTTTCCGGTCCAGGAAAGGCATGGCTTGGCAGTTCGGTCTGGACTGTTCCCATGAGGCACAGGGTCAGACTGATTTGCATATAGCCATGTCTGAACTGGGGTGGCAGAATGGGCTAAAGAACGGTGATGGATTAAACCCAGATCTTCTGACTGGGTGTGAGAGTTTGATTGATTCAGATGCTCCGTCCATCACCACCCCCTTTTGTACCGCTTTTGGCCGCCATAGTGTGGCAGGGTATGCTCAGACGTCAGTCCCTTGCTCACTTTGCCACTGGATTCAAGCAAGCCGGGCTGAAGATGGCTGGAATGCCAGAAACCAGTCCTCGGAAGCTTGTTTCCGGTCCAGGGAAGGCATGGCTTGGCAGTTCGGGCTGGACTGTTCCCACGAGGCACAGGGTCAGACTGATTTGCATATAGCCATGTCTGAACTGGGGTGGCAGAGTGGGCTAAAGAACGGTGATGGATTAAACCCAGATCTTCTGACTGGGTGTGAGAGTTTGATTGATTCAGATGCTCCGTCCATCACCATCCCCTTTTGTATCGCTTTTGGCCGCCATAGTGTGGCAGGGTATGCTCAGACGTGAGTCCCTTGCTCACTTTGCCACTGGATTCAAGCAAGCCGGGCTGAAGACGGCTGGAATGCCAGAAACCGGTCCTCGGAAGCTTGTTTCCAGTCCAGGGAAGGCATGGCTTGGCAGTTCGGGCTGGACTGTTCCCACGAGACACAGGGTCAGAATGATTTGCATATAGCCATGTCTGAACTGGGGTGGCAGAGTGGGCTAAAGAACGGTGATGGATTAAACCCAGATCTTTTGACTGGGTGTGAGTGTTTGATTGATTCAGATGCTCCGTCCATCACCACCCCCTTTTGTACCGCTTTTGGCCGCCATAAGTGTGGCAGGGTATGCTCAGACATGAGTCCCTTGCTCACTTTGCCACTGGATTCAAGCAAGCAGGGCTGAAGACGGCTGGAATGCCAGAAACCGGTCCTCGGAAGCTTGTTTCCGGTCCAGGGAAGGCATGGCTTGGCAGTTCGGGCTGGACTGTTTCCACGAGGCACAGGGTCAGAATGATTTGCATATAGCCATGTCTGAACTGGGGTGGCAGAGTGGGCTAAAGAACGGTGATGGATTAAACCCAGATCTTTTGACTGGGTGTGAGTGTTTGATTGATTCAGATGCTCCGTCCATCACCACCCCCTTTTGTACCGCTTTTGGCCGCCATAAGTGTGGCAGGGTATGCTCAGACGTGAGTCCCTTGCTCACTTTGCCACTGGATTCAAGCAAGCCGGGCTGAAGACGGCTGGAATGCCAGAAACCGGTCCTCGGAAGCTTGTTTCCGGTCCAGGGAAGGCATGGCTTGGCAGTTCGGGCTGGACTGTTCCCATGAGGCACAGGGTCAGACTGATTTGCATATAGCCATGTCTGAACTGGGGTGGCAGAGTGGGCTAAAGAACGGTGATGGATTAAACCCAGATCTTTTGACTGGGTGTGAGTGTTTGATTGATTGATTCAGATGCTCCGTCCATCACCACCCCCTTTTGTACCGCTTTTGGCCGCCATTAGTGTGCCAGGGTATGCTCAGACGTGAGTCCCTTGCTCACTTTGCCACTGGATTCAAGCAAGCCGGACTGAAGACAGCTGGAATGCCAGAAACCGGTCCTCGGAAGCTTGTTTCCAGTCCAGGGAAGGCATGGCTTGGCAGTTCGGGCTGGACTGTTCCCATGAGGCACAGGGTCAGACTAATTTGCATATAGCCATGTCTGAACTGGGGTGGCAGAGTGGGCTAAAGAACGGTGATGGATTAAACCCAGATCTTTTGACTGGGTGTGAGTGTTTGATTGATTCAGATGCTCCGTCCATCACCACCCCCTTTTGTACCGCTTTTGGCCGCCATAAGTGTGGCAGGGTATGCTCAGACGCGAGTCCCTTGCTCACTTTGCCCCTGGATTCAAGCAAGCCAGGCTGAAGACAGCTGGAATGCCAGAAACCGGTCCTCTGAAGCTTGTTTCGGGTCCAGGGAAGGCATGGCTTGGCAGTTCGGGCTGGACTGTTCCCATAAGGCACAGGGTCAGACTGATTTGCATATAGCCATGTCTGAACTGGGGTGGCAGAGTGGGCTAAAGAACGGTGATGGATTAAACCCAGATCTTTTGACTGGGTGTGAGTGTTTGATTGATTCAGATGCTCCGTCCATCACCACCCCCTTTTGTACCGTTTCACAGGAAAGCAGCATGCTCATTGGCTGTCAACACTTCTAACCAGGAAGTGTTGACATTCATCTTGTGATAGGTAGACCGATAGGCATAAAAGAAGCAGAAAAACAAACGTGTACAATGCAAAAAGGGGGCAGGGTAGAAATAACCTGACCCCCTAGGGCTGCTCAGGTGGTCCCACAAGGATATTAACATATTTAAACGTGATCCGCTAATAGAATTAGCATTTAAAAAACCTTGCGAATTCACTGAAAAAACCATAGGTTTCAGGCCTTATATAGTTAGGAATTAGGATATAAAAAACCTTTGAAATTCAATGAAAAAACCATAGGTTTCAGGCCTTATATAGTTAGGAATTAGCATTTAATAAACTTTGAATATATAAACGTTATCCGCTAATAGAATTAGCATTTAAAAAACCTTGCGAATTCAATGAAAAAACCATAGGTTTCAGGCCTTATATGGTTAGAAATTAGCATTAAAAAAACCTTGCAAATTCACAAAAAAAAACATAGGTTTCAGGCCTTATATAGTTAGGAATTAGCATATAAAAAACCTTTGAAATTCAGTGAAAAAACCATAGGTTTCAGGCCTTATATAGTTAGGAATTAGCATATAAAAACCTTTGAAATTCACTCAATAAACTATAAGTTTTAGGGGTGTTATAGTTAGCTGGACATTTCACTCATACAAAACCACTGAAATTGCTCCTATATAGTTAGTTGGACTAACTATATTTCGCGCACCCGCCATCCACTGCTGCTGATATCAAGCTGCCCTAAGTCACCCCCCAGGTGTGGACTACAAGGTTTCCATTCATCCAGGATCCCTCCAGCACGCCCTCATTCAGACAACCAGTCCTGATGATGATCCGAAATGCTCCGGATCCAAACGCCGTCGACCTAACAGCCTGACCAATAGGCGCACCTCTTCCTCGTGGCTCTAGATTCAAATTTAATCAACTGTGCCCACTGTGATATCACAATGTCACATGCGCCGTTAAGCCACTCACTGTAAATAGTTTGCACCTTATGCACAGTGCGCCAACAACGCTGTTCTCCTTTCACTTGCGTCGCCACCTGCACTTTTTATTCACGTTTGTTGCACCAAGTTCCATGTGGTTGTCATTACATTCTATGCAGTGCTGTTTTTAACTGTATATATCCGACCTTGAAACTAATGTTACCACATAAAGATGAATAATTACCTTTTGACTAAGAAATGAGTAATCTCCTTCTTGCCCACCCTAGTAATGCTATGTGCATGCTATTTATATTTGTCTATTAACTTCCACCTTTCAGAACATTGTGTTCTAGTTGCATCTTACCTACCCAGTCCTGACTTGGTCTATGGGTTATACTCCTGTCTTGTCTATAAAATTTTTTGTATACGGTCATCATCGTTATGTGAAGGTTTTTGGTCTGTTTTTACGATCGATCCCAGATACGGCGATAGCGGCTGCTACGCCTGCACTCGAGTGTTTGTTTTGTCCTTCCCCTGTCGTTTCTTTTCTTTTGACAATATCCCAGAGACTTTAGGGTTTTTTTTCGGTCATGTAAAGACCTTTTTTTCCCCCCTTGTTGAAATCAAAACTACTACTTTTCCACTGGCTGTATTCGGAACTGGATTGCTGTCTATTAGTTCTACGATAAAGACAGCAAAGGACTCCACTTTAAGCTTCAAGAGCCATATTAATGGTAAGGAGGATTTTGGTGTCGTGTGAGAACGATGGGTGCGGCATGGTCATAGAGATGAAGGGGAGAAGGGTTAGTCATTTTGTGATGTCCCTAGTAATCATGTATTTTGTATTGTAGGTGTTGTCTCTGTTACACGTTGGCGTTATAGGCTTCCTGGTGGGGTATCCAGTCGACAAAGCAGTTCCCTTGTTTATCTTGTTTTCCCCTTTCCCACCCCCTCTCTGTGCTCACTGGCTACTTGCTGAGTTACTTTCCAGTGAGTTGCTAAGGGGCAAGGGTAGTGGATTGGGCCATACGTCGTTCCTGCAGTGTAACGGGCATTGAGGTAAAACTCCAACAGGAGGACTCGCATGTGTAGCCTGCAATTGGGGATCAGCTGTATGCAGGACGATGCCATGCCCAGAAAAGATTTTAACATTGGGAGAGAAGCGGACCTTCTTGAGCGTAGAAGAGCCACCATCTTGATAATGCGATCTTGGCGCTCCTGCGAAACAAACATCTTCGCCAGATGAGAGTCTATTAATGCCCCTAGAAAGATCCTTTGTTGTGCTGGACGGACATGCGATTTCTCGTGGTTGATGGAAAGACCCAAGGCTTGAAAGACGGAAAGGCAAGTCTGAGTGTGTGTCTTGCTGCAAGAAAGGTTTGGGCTTTTATCAAGCAGTCATCTAAATAAGGGTAGAACTGTATGCCCTGTAGGCGTAGAAAAGCCGCAACCGGAGCCATGATCTTTGAGAAGACTCTCGAAGCGGAACGAAGGCCAAAAGGTAAAACTTTGAATTGGAAGTGTTTTGATCCCACTGTGAAACGAAGGTACTTCCTGTGTCTGTGATGGATTGGCACATGAAAGTATGCATCTTGGAGGTCGATTGTGGAGAGGAACTCTCCGGGATTCAGGAACTGTAAAATTTCCAGCAAGGTCAGCATCTGAAATGTTTGGGACTTGATGAACTTGTTGAGGGCTCGGAGGTCTAAGATAGGGCGCCACTCTCCTGATTTTTTCCTGATGAGGAAAAAGCGGGAATAAAAGCCCTTGCCTTGTTGTAATCGAGGAACTACTTCGACTGCCCCTTTTTTTATCATAACTGCGACTTGCGCAACCAGTTCCTTCAAATGTGCTGGGGGAGGGCCAGAGGGTGGGCGGGTGGGAGGAAATGTGAGAAATTCGAGAGCGTGGCCCTTTAAGATGGCATCCAAGACCCAACGATCTGAAGTTATTTTTGACCAATTGTAGAAGTGTTGGGAGATTCGACCGAATTTTCAGAGCAGGAGAACACTTGATCCGTGGAAAGTCACTGTTTTTCAGAGGTAGCACCTCCTTTGTAGGTGGTTTTACTTCTATAAGGCCTGGAATTGGATTGCCTATTCTGAGTTTGATAGGAGTAGCGCTGCTCGTGTTCACCATAGGAGCGGTAGTGGGAGGAGCCACAAAAATTGGAGGAAGTACCTCGGCCACGTGCTCCACGAAAGGGCCGCTTCCGGTACAGGGCATGAGCAGTGTCCGTGTCTTTCTTGATGGACTCTAAGGCGTCGTCCACATGCTTGCCGAAGAGGGACTCTCCATCAAAAGGCAAATCGAGCACTCTTGCCTACACTTCAGGCCGAAAAGCCTTAGCCTTAAGCCAGCCCTGCCTCCTTAAGACTGCAGCGCCTGCGAGCTGTCTGAAACCCGTAGAGGAAATATCAATGGCACAGTCTATAATTTCAGAGGATATTTTCTCTCCCTCTTGCACGATCTTATGGGCTTCTGCCTTGGAGCATTCCGGAAGTAGGTCAACCAAAGCCGCGATCTCTGACCACATCGGACGGTCGTATCGCCCGAGGATGGCTAAGGAGTTTGCCGCCCTGACCGTCGTGGCAGCCATAGTGGAGAATTTCTTCCCAATGGTATCCAGGTGGTGACCTTCCTGATCAGGTGGCGAAGTTAACGGAGTTGCCGGGTTACGCGACCTTTTTTGAGCGGCTTGCGTAATGACTGAATCAGCCTTTGGTTGTGACACAAGGCATGCGGGTGAATCCTCAGGCACCTTATACTTTTTGTCAAGGCGCGGAAGCACGGCCGGGATGGAGTTAGGCCGTTCCATTAGTTTAAGACCCTCCTTCCATATAAAATCAATAATTGGAATGGTATGCACTTGCTTTAAAGGTTGATCCTTGAAGTCATACAGGAAACAGTCTTGTTGTTTGATGACCATGGGCAAATGAAAACGCTTTGCGGCTCTCATCATTAAGTTGTGGAAACCCCCAATGTCCACTGGGGGAGAAGCCAGGGGAGAAGCAGGAGGAGGAGATGGGGTCTGGGCCCGATAATTGTCCCAATCTGCAAGGACAGCATCTTCGTCCTGGTCCGTATCATTGCGGGCATCATCAGTACCAGGATATGGAAGAACTGGTGATCTTGCCTGAGCAACAGGGAGTGGCTCTCGTGCTGGAGGAGGCGGAGTAGTAGAGGCCTGCGGAGAAGGTGGGAATCGACGATTGTAATCGTCTAACATGTGCTGAAGGTTTGAAATCAAAGACACCGGTATCTGTGCCATAGGAACCTCGTGGTCAACATCCAGCTGGTCATTATGAACTGGGAAGAGTGACCCCCTGTCATCATTGTCCTCATCCTCATAGTCCTGATATTTTATATTGAGCTCCGAAGGATTGCTTGCAGGACGAAAGGTGACATCAACATAAGACCCATCAGAAGATTCCTCCTCTGCAGACGCAAAGAGTTAAGCAGGGGGGCCAGAACTACCTTGAAGAGGACTCAAAACCAGCGGAGAAGGACGTTTTATAGTAGAAGCTGTCACCACAGTAAAGGTTGTTGCAGTTGCCAGAGAATAGTGTTCCGTCGACGAGCTCGTGGTCGAAACCGTCGTCGAGGGATTCACCAATATTGAACCAGGCGTCGATGCAGAAGCCGTCGACGGAGCCAGGACTTTCCTCGTCGACGGGCCAGCCGTCGTCGACGAGGTCTTCGTCGACGACGGAGCTGTCGACGATGAGATGGTCGTCGACGAGGAACTCGACGTTGACGAGGCTACCGTTGACGATGGTGGTAGCGTCGCCGAGTGACGCGTCGACGAATGCTTCTTTGGGAAGATCTTCACAATGGAGGTTATAGGCCTAACCTCTTGGTTCATCGTCGACGATGCGGACATCGTCATCGTCTTCGTCAACATAGAGCATGTCGTCGTCATCGTAGGCACAACGTGGATGGATCTTGTCGTCGTCGACAGGCGGGTCGACGAGCTCGTCAACGAGCTGGCACTCGTTTTAGACGACAAGGGCACAGATTGGGACTGCGACGCCAGAGAACCAGGTCCCGTAGGCGTAGAGGCCTGCAGATCCCGTGGGGAGACAGACTTTGGAGCGTCCACAAGCTTCTTCTTTTTTAGAAAAGGAGAAGGCATCTCTGTCTCCGACCCAGAGGCAGAGAGGTCTTGGAATGGCAGGAAGACACACTCTCTACATCAGACACAGGGTTGTCTGAAGTCTTCAACTTCTGTAGCCACAGAAGGAGACAGGCCTCTCTATCCTTTAGGGTCTTAGAAGAAAAAGTACTGTAAAACTTGCACTTCCTCACCTCATGATCCGGGTACAGGCAATAGATGCACTTTTTATGAGGGTCCTCATGGAACAGGCAAAGTTTTCCACAAGCAGAACAAGGCCTGAATAAAGATTTCTTAGTAGAAGACATCGTAGAAGAAGATAAAAGGTTTGTAGATTGAAGAAACTGAGCAGAGTTCAGGGAGACTCCCTTCACACGACGTGCGGTAGAAAATCTGAGGACTTGAGCTTCTGAGGAGAAGGTTCTAGAGGGTGCTGCAGCCTGATTGGCTGGAATGTGGACCATTATAATGACATGGATATGTTAACAAAGTGAATTCTCCCTTTAGGCTTCCATGGGCCTATGTTGTTCTATGGTACTTTTAAATTTCTTATTTATATCTATTTATATATATTATATATTTATATGTATATGTATATGTATGATGATATATATATATATATATATATATATATATATATATATATATATATATATATAAATATATATTCTGTAGTTTTCCTCCAAACATCCAGTGAATAACGATAGAAGAATAGCGGACCAAGAAAGTTCTTCGTGCCAGAAATATTTATTTTAAGACACCCTGCATCGCCGCCATGACGCGTTTCAGTCCCACCTGGACCTTGATCACATGACGCGTTGCGTAAGTGAAAAGCCATTTTTAAAGCACCCGTGCAACATTATTTACAACAGCTGTGCAGCAAATTCATGGATAACAAAGACAGACTGCGGCAGTGTTTCAAATGAGAACATGAATGATGAAAAGTAAAAATGTAAAGTCGTTACAAATATTTACAATTCAAAACGATGTCTGCTTAAATGCATTAACATTAAATAAAATTTATAAATATATTGAATATAAATATATAAATAAATAAATAAACATCTATGTACACACTCTATATACAATAAAATATACAGTGTAGTCATAGTGGGATCATATAGGGTACAATAAGCTTGATGATGGGACAGAACTCATAAACTCCATAACCTATGCATAACCTCATATTAAGAGGATGCACAAACGAGAAGATGCAATAAAACCACCTCTCGTTGCCATTGCCCCAAATAGTTCAGCATATCATGATCTCATAGCTTCAAACAATTAATTAACCATTCATAGTCTGTTATATAAGGAAAATAAGGTCAATTATCATTTCCTAAAAAGAATTGAGCCCAAGTGGGCATGCACAGTTGTTGAGTGAGCTTTCCAAAGAAGTCGAATAATCTTTAATCTCATCACCAGCCGGGGATGAGAAATATATTCTATGTGGGGTGGTAATAAACAAGCATTATAGTGAATTAAAATCATTATACAATAGATCTTAAGAAGCGCACATGATAAATACAGATTGATAATGTAGTAAAAGAAAAGGAGGATTCACTCTTAGCTCTCATAGCAGCAAATGTATATAATGGTAAGCATAAATACGTAATTAAGGTAAAACAGTCATATAAACCACATTATATTTCCTTTGGTATTAGAAAAAAGGAGCAGGAAAAGTATATCCAAGACAAATAGCCCATTCTAGACATGTATATAAGTCTTCCGTTGCATTAAGACCTGCCGGGGACTTAGTATTCAATTCCAGAATGTAGCGTGTTTCTAATAGACGAAGCGCACTCACGGTTGCCACCTCTACGTGATTGAGGTATATGATCAATTGCATAGTAACTCAAATTTTTGGGTCACTATCATGGGCTACCTCAAAGTGCCTCGCCACTGGATATGTCTCGTCTTTATTGGAGATTGCACGTATATGCTGAAAAACCCTCTTGTGCACTGGCAGTTTTGTGCTGCCAACATAGCGTAGCGCACAAGGGGATTCTAAAACGTACACAACATAATCTATTTTGCATGTAATTCTTTTTTTGATACATACTTGATTGGGCAAAAATGGGGTAGTGTACTCCTTTTTGTTTTTAGCAAACTTGCATGCCTTGCAAACTATGCATTTGTAAAAGTCTTTCTGCGAGGATAGCCAATTAGTTGGGGGTTTAATTTCAGGGTTGTCCCTCACAAGGCAATTGCCCATAGATCTGGCTTTTCTAAAAGACAATAGCGGTGTACGACTATGTTCAGCCAGGTCTGCACCTATTACTGGGTCATTCAAAATCAGGGCCCAATTTCGTTTTAAAATACTCCTGATTTTTTATGTTGTTGATTGTAAGTTAGAATGACCCTAACTTTAGGTGTGCCATTGATGGTTTGACTCACCCTTGATTTTTTGGGAACAAGTGCCTGGTCTCTAGTGAGTGCCTTGGTTTTGTTGATTGCTTTATCAACAATAGATCTAGTGTAACCTCGCGCTAAAAATCTTTTCTTGCTGTTCTCCTGCGCAATACAGCATTCTGTGTCATTGTTGCAGATACGTCTCACCCACAACATCTCCCCATAGTGAATATATATGGATAAGATGCCGCGGGTGGTGGCTAGCTGCATGCAGCAATGAGTTACCTTTAGTGGGCTTACGATATAATCTAGTAGCAATGGCATCATTAGCAAGAACACCTCCACATCTAGAAAGACCACAGTCTGGGTACTCACATGTGCAGTGAACTTGAGGTTCAGATGATTATCATTTAATTGTTCAACAAACTGTTTGGCCAAGTGCTGAGGACCCTTCCAAATAATAAAAAGGTCGTCAATACATCTAAGCCAAAGGGGTATATGATTTTCAAGAATGTGCTTGAATTGGCCCCTGAGAACCTGCTCTTCCCACAGTCCCATATGCAAACAAGCATAACTGGGGGAAAAGCAGGCCCCCATAGCCACTCCCCTAGTCTGCTGGTAAATGTTATTCTTGAAAGTAAAGAAGTTCTGTTCCAAACACATAGTAACCATATTGATGAGCATATTGTTATGCATAGCTAGGCATGCTGGTCTGCGATTAAGGTAATGTTGGACTGCTTTAATACCGTCCCTGTGACAAATGGAAGTATACAATGAAGTGACATCCATGGTGATTAATATTGAATCATCACTCCACTGTATCCCTTGGATCTTCCTCAAAAAATCAGAGGTATCTTGGATGTAAGATGGCAGGCTTGTGACCCATTCCTGCAAAAAGTAGTCCATATATTTAGACGTATTCTCCATGATACTGCCTATTGCTGAAATTATGGGTCTACCCGGCGGCTTGAAACTATTTTTATGTATTTTAGGTAAAAAATACAGTGAAGGAATACTAGGATGATCATTTTTTAAAAACCGATATTCTTCTTCACAAATTAAGCCGCCACTTCTCCAAGCAATAAGTTTGCCATAGAAATCATTCCATGAGGGTTTGACCATACGCATATTACTTAATTTGTAACAAGAAACATCATTCAATTGGAGGTAGGCCTCCTCCATATATAATGAGTGTGGCCACAGGACAACATTCCCCCCCTTGTCAGATTGTCTCACAATGAGGTCATTATTGCCCTGTAATTTTTTCATTAATTGAATGTAACACTTTTGCTGCTAGTTAAATTTATTTTCTGCAAAGTTAGTGGATTTATACAGTTCTTTAAGATAATTAGTAACTCGTTCCTGGAACAGATCAAGGTTATCATGTAACATTATCGGCTGGAACACCGATTTGGGTTTGAACGGTGTTTTGATTGTTCCACCAATGTTGATATGCTCCAACCCCAAATCACTGATAGTGGTATTCTGCTCATTCTGTAGTGATTTCAAATCATGGAACAAGTTCACATCACCAGCTGTAAATAATGATGGACTAGAGGTTGCACTGCCGTCGCTCGGTGGAGCTTTCTTAGCCTTGAGTTTATGGAACTTTTGCAGCTTCAGCTTGCGTATAATCTAAAAACATCCATCCTAGTTTCTCAATAGCTGAAGCTGCTTTCAGGGCTATAAGAAAGACCAAGTGAAAGAATCTGTGTTTCCGCTTTCCTCAACATAATGTATGACAAGTTGATCACTGTATTTTCCACTGCTTCTTCATCTACTTTGCTTTGCGATTCCATCTTCCTCTCGTTACTTTTTTGAAAGGCTTGCTTGCGTTGGCGACAGCACCGTCTCCTTGCGCTGCGTTTGATGTTTGCTCTCCTATTTTTTGTGGCGCTTTTCGATTCCGGGGCCTCAGGGTGTCTCTCCTGTCCTGGAACAGGCAATCCACTTCCTACGCCAGGGATAATTTTGTAAACCCCAAAGTTGCCTTTTCACCCCTTCCCCTTCCGTTTCGCTCTCCGTGGTTGTACTAAGATCAGAGGCGGACGTTGAGGCAACAGTGATATTACTTGAGCCACTCACATTAACTTGTTGTTTTGCCACACCAACTTTGGCCTTTACACCATCGTATTTGCACGCAAAGGTGAAGACATTGTCATTCTGATAATCGAGCTTATCACAATAAAATTTGTAAGCTTTACGCTTCTTGATGATCTCCTCATCCTTTTGCAATTAAGTTAGCAGTTCCTTTTTCATCTTAGTAATTGCTTCAGTCTCTTCCAAATTCGCAATTTCGGCGTTTAGTTCTTTAATTTTTGTCTGTAATTTGACCCTATCGCTTTCCGCATATTTAACCAAGATGCAAATTAACTTGCTGGAGGACTCTAAATTACATTCGGCCCACTCTGTTAACATGTCCGGGTCAGGACTTTCGTAGCTAGGGGCCAAAGTAATTCGTAGCCCCCTTGGGACTCTGCCAACTTCCAAGTAGCGTGACAAGGACTTGTGCTCCCACCATTTGGCCTGCTCGGAGCGCATAAGTTTCTCCAACTTTCTAAACAATTCACGTGCGCTATTATTAACCTGGGGTGCAACACCCTGTTGTAGCACTATAGGCGATCCCAATTGTACATAAGCTCTCTCAAACCAAATGACCTAATACTTTGCTGTTGTTTCGAGACGAGCTACCTATGGGGGAAAGAAGATTTTAGCGTCTATCTGGGGATATATATGTAATAGCAACCCTCCCAAGAGTCCTATTTAATTACTGTCCGTCATAGGCAAAAAGAAAAGTGCTGACGCGTTTCCAATCCCCATGTAACTTTAGGGATTATCGTCAGGGCAAAACCATGGCGTAATCTGTGAAAAATCAAAAGGAAAAATAGTTTAGGACCAATATTGACCTTCTCTTCTACATTATTCATGCTTTTGTACATGGATTATGATGTACCTGTACTTTTGATGGGGACATGCAGTCAGTTTGACTAGCCGTTTCATCTAAGCAGCCTTGGTGTTTTCAGGTACACTGACCTAAATCGTGGGGATTGGGAATTTAAGTCATCTACTTATGTACTTTCAAATGTCAGTTAAATTGACCTCTCGTGTACTTAGATTGCTTACTTGGGGGGTGCAATGTTTCAGATTGATGTCCAAGCAGGACGTGGCGCTATCAGGTTTAAAAGACTCTAGCTCCGGTACTTTTATTTCTGTAACTGCGGGGTCATGAGAGCCATATTTCTATGCCTGTAATGCCAAACACATTTAAATTACTGATCGTCTTCAAACTGATCATCATAGTATGGGCTCACAATCTTTTTACCGATATGCTTACTTGAAAAAAGCGTTGTTTTACGCCCTCGAGTGTCTACAATTACATAGCCGGTGGACTGTGAGATTCGGCATCCAGCGCCCGCGTTCTTTCTTTCGATTGCTGCAACAATAATGAAAAGATGTTTACATGGGAGTGTAAAGGAGGTAGAGGAACATGTATTCAGTGTTTGTTGGTCTCTACTGATGGATTTAATTAAGTTAAAAGCTTGTGCTCATCAGTGAACCGCGTGTTGCTGTTCCTGGATGAAACTCAATTTGCGGAATGAACCGTTGCAACATTGTAACGATGTGGTCCGTCTGGCAGCCGATCGCGTGCTGTCCTTATTCGCGCTGATTGTTAGCAGTCGTGCTAATTTAAAACTGTGCATTGGTGCTCCTTTAAAAAGTCGTAAGCGCTCGAGTACAAAATGAGATGAAATGACACTCACTGTTTGGCTTCTCGTGAGATGCTGCCCATTCTTAAAATAACATTTCAAGGACAGGAATTCTCATGGGGATGTTGATGGTGTTATGGGTATTGTAGTTTTTTTTCTTTTTTCGACTTGTCATTAATTATACTGTGGTATTGTGATCTGAGATAGACTAGTTGACTCACCTGAAACATCATTGTTGGTGGCTGATATTAGGGAGATTAAACCCTCAACTACTAGTGCATTGCTTGATTAAGCTCCGACATTTTGTTTAAACCTTTTTGACTACAATTGAATTTCAAAATTAAATATGCTTCTCTTTTCAATAATAGATTTTCAACGTTGCCTCCACGTAGTGGTTGCTTTATTCCTGATTCCGTTCATACAAAGTCTTTCTCTGAATGTTTGTTTTCTATAAAGTGTGACACCATGGGCGCGGTTAGTACCTGCTTTTTTATACGGGACCGATGTTGTACGATTCTTTGGTTGATTGGTCTTCCCAACATAAAATTTTGGGCATGGACACAGGAAGGCATAAACAGTGTTCTTGGTTTTACAATTGGTAGATTCCTTATGGGTCCATTTGATGGAATCATATGTGAATTTGTGACCTTCAATGGTGGTGCTGCATGCAGAACAATTGCCACATTTGTGATGTCCTTCAATGGGCTGCATGTTCCATTGGGTTCTTAGATCTGTCTTCTTGGTAGCTTTAGCGATATCTGTTCTGATGATTCTTTGGCCTATGATTCTGCTCTTTTTCATTGTAAACAAGGGTTTCTACATCGGGCATTCCAATTCTGTTAAGAGATGCCAATTTGTCAACACAATCTTGCGAAATTTGTTAGTGTGTGGTCCAAACGTGGACACACACACAAGTCTCTCCAACTGTGGGTTTTTAGGTCTCGCCTACGCCGCGCATGAGGGGACCTCTTGAAATCGATTCGTTTTTTCATCTAAAAACGTGCACGCTTTGCATTGCTTTCAATGGCAAAGCGTGCACATTTGGCGTTTCCCTTGTGGGAGCGAGCTTTCGCGACATCTATTTGCAATTATCTTGCAAACAGATGGTGCCCCTGCTCGCTCCCGCAGGGGAAACACTCTGTGGGTCTGTTAGTTTGGCAATTAACTATTTTCTTTTTTTTTTTTTTTTTATTATTTTTAAAAGATTTTTTAACCCATTTTTACAATGTACACCAAAATAGCACATAAGACAATCAATATACGGAGAGAAAAGAAGAGTAATAAACAAAAAGAGAAGAGCAAATCATGCAGATCAATCTCATAAAATATTAAGCGAAAAAAGAACCCAAAGTAATGCAAATACTCATATTCTTATGTGTTTTGATATTATCTGCGTACCATAATGCAACCTGGTGCAAACCTATCCTAAGCGTTATTTTCTGACTTCTTACCCATTTCTACTCGCTCCCGCCTTGAGTCTTACTCTGCTTCCAGCGAGTTAGTGGTTGCCAAATTCTTTCCCCCATCACTCTCGCCCTCCTACCCTTTCTTTCATAAATAGCTTTTTCCAGATTGTAAGTAGAAATCAGCCTTGCTATCCAGAGTTCAAAAGTGGGGGGAACCTTGTCAAGCCATGCTCTCGCGATTCCAATTCGATACACCGCTGTTACCATAAACATAAATTCTATGTGGTGCTCCTCTGTTTCGCCCGCGATTCCTAAGATTATAATATCATCTGTCAGTTTTCGTGTGATTCCCAACGAGTTTGCCAAGAAGTTCTCAATTGCCCCTTTTACTGTATGTAGTTGTGGACATTGAGCAAACATGTGGACAATATCCGCCTCTGATGAGTTGCAACGTGGGCATGTGATTCCGTTGACCCCCCCCCCATTGTGCAATTCTTGCTGGCGTGTGGTATAAAGAGTATATAGTTTTATAGTGCTGCGATTGTAATGTTGCAGAAGATAAAACTGTGTGGCCTAACTTCAAAGATGTCTGTAAGTCCTCCATGGAGGCACCCACCTTTTCCACCCATTTAGTGGCAAACTTATCTATATCGTCGGTTTTTAATGTATACAATTCGGCATAAAGCTGTCTGATTGTGCATCTATCCGCCTTCTCTATGTACTCCATAATCCTACTGAATTCGAACCCTATTGGTCCTCCTCTTTTATCTGCTAGATAACTTCTTAGTTGTAAATATTTAAAAAAATTGTTCCCTCTTATGTCATATTTCCTCCGTAAGTCCTGAAATTGTCTAATTGTCCCCTCGATGTCCATAAGATCTCCTATCTTTCTAATCCCCTTGTTATCCCATTCCTTCATAATTGAATCGCCGAATATTTCCCCTGGTAATGAATGATTATTATATAGTCGTGTGTAATGATTATATCTGCCGAACCCCAGCTTCTTTGCCACCCCTCGCCAGATTTTATAAGCCGCTTGTAAAGTCTTAAACTTAGTGTGTTTAAAATAGTTATAATCCACTGTTTTCAGCAGGCCATTCTTGGCTTCATCCCCAATAAGTGCTCTATATACATTTGTATCCTGCTCCTCAATACTCCCACCACCTAACAACCCTTGTGCGTATTGCAATGTTGCTGCCCAATAGTAAAGTCTAAAGTCCGGAGCTCCTCAACCTCCCTTCTCCCTTGGGAGAACCATGTACCGATACGCTCTTCTCGTCAGAATTTTATAAAATCTTTTGGGAGCAACTGGGAGGGGATATGCTAGAAACCCTTAGACAGGCACAGGACGGGAGCTCGATACCACGGTCATGGGCAGGCGCAGACATAATAGTGATTCTCAAAAAAGACAAGCCTCCGATGGAGCCAGGGTCCTATAGACCAATTACACTCCTAAATGCAGACACAAAAATCTTCTCAAAATCATTAGCTCAAAGACTTAGTAAAATCATAGAAGGATTAGTTAGTACTGCACAGCATGGCTTCATTCCTGGAAAAGGCACGACCCAACATACTAGGCAGATGATAACCATTCTGGATGCAGTTGAGGTATTGCGAGATCCTGTCGCAGCCATATTTCTCGATGCTGAGAAGGCCTTCGACAGGGTCTCGTGGGACTATTTATGGAGGGTTATGAAATGGTTCGGGATAGGAGAGGGATTCATTAAGGCAATTCAGGCTCTCTATGAAAACCCAATAGCCAGGATAAGAATAAATAGAAACTATACTAAGGAAGTTCAGATCAAACGAGGGACCAGGCAGGGTTGCCCAGCGTCGCCGCTGCTGTTTGCTTTATATTTAGATCCCCTGCTTAGAAAACTTGAGGCTAATAGGATTATCCACCCAGTGATACTGCACGGGAGGGAGTATAAACTATTCGCCTATGCAGACGACGTGGCCATTATAACACCAAAACCAGGGAGGGCGCTAGTTGAAATAGAGCAGGAGGCTTGGAAATTTGGCATGATTGCAGGATATTCAATTAATAAAGGCAAAACCCAGATCGTTCAAAATAAATACACAATACACCAAGACAATAGAATTGTTCCCGTAGCTACATATCTAGGGATAAAGGTGACCACTGACCTAGATAAATTAGTAGAAATTAATATGGCCCCATTACTAGATAAAGTTAAAAGGAACACCGAAAGGATTCACAACCTACACCTGACGCTCATGGGGAGAATAAATGTTATTAAGATGATTACCTTCCCAAAATTCCTATACATTTTTAGAGCGATCCCATTATTTTTTGAACAATCATGGTTTCGGAAACTGGAAGCAATACTTAATAGGCTAATCTGGGCCCAAGGGAAGGCAATTAACTATTTTCTGTGCAATGCCCCCTTCTAGTGGTGGTAAATCTGTATTAATTATCTTTCTTGGACACAAATTTTCAATAATCGTTACAACCAAGTACCCATGTGCTTGCCGAAGAAACCTGTTGTCCCCTGCTCAATAAAATCATCTCCCAAGGAGAATTTCCAAAAAACTGGAAAATGGCCTGCATTAGACCTATCCTCAAGAAAGAATCCCTCGACCCTCTTGAACCCAAACACTATCGGCCCATTTCCTGTCTGCCCCTACCTTCAAAAATCTTGGAAAAAGCTATAAATCAGGAAATAATGCGTCATGTGGAGGAAGAAAAGCTACTTGATCCATCTCAACACGGCTTTAGGCCCCTACACTCCACAGAATCAGCCCTTATTATGGGCACTGAAAAAATTCGCAAAACCATGGATAAAGGTGGGCGATCGGCCCTGATACTTTTAGACCTCACAGCGGCCTTCGACACTGTGAATCATGCCGTCCTTTTAAAAAGACTCACGTCACTCGGATTCACCGGCTCCGCACTGGCCCTTATTGCCTCCTTCCTAACCAATCGCACTAATCATCTGGTCTGGAATGGATTGCAATCCACTGAATTTTCCCTTCCGGGTGGAGTCCCCCAAGGCTCAGCACTGTCTCCAACTCTTTTTAACCTTTACGTCACTCCCCTAGCTGCCCTGATCAGATCCCACGGCCTGCAATTGGTGTCTTACGCCGATGACACACAAATCATTGTGTCCATCTCCCAATCTATCGACGCCACCGCAGAACGATTCAGGAACTGCCTCTCTCAGGTTAAGAACTGGATGTGTAACAACTTTTTAAGACTGAATACGGATAAAACCGAAGTCATCGAGTTCGGCCACAAAACTTCCATCTGGAACGACCTATGGTGGCCTCCCGAAGCAGGAACTTGTCCTCTTCCCGTAGACAAGGTCAGAAACCTTGGTTTCTTATTAGACAAAGAACTCTCCTGCAAAGCCCAGGTGAACCAAGTGACCTCAGCTTGCTTTCATAACATCAAGCTGAATCGGAAAGTCCTCCCTTACATCCCTGTCACCCTTAGGAAAACGGTAATGGGAGCCCTGGTCTTATCCCGCATTGACTACTGTAACTCCCTCTATTTGGGAGCAGGAGAAAAACAGATGTCTAAACTTCAGGCAATCCAAAATGCGGCAGCCAGAGCCCTGTTAAACATTCCCAGACGCCACCCCACATCCAAGGCGATTCGAGAGCTACATTGGCTCCCGGTCAGGCGCCGCATCCACTTCAAAGCTCTCTGCCTGGTCCAAAGATCTCTCCACGGTAACGGACCAGACGACCTCAATAACCTACTACCCAGATACATCCCCCCGCGCGCATTAAGGTCATCCACCCTTGACCTCGTCTGCCAACCCAGAATAAATAAAGCTCGGTGGGGGGGAAAGTCCTTCTCATACCAAGCGGCAAAAATCTGGAACTCATTACCCCCAACTCTTCGTGTCCAAAAATCTAAAATGAGTTTCAGAAAAGAACTAAAAACCTGGCTCTTTGTCTAGATCAACCTGCTTCTCTGCCTCTCTTGCTTCTGGATCTTTACAAATATTTCAGTCAGTCAGTCAGTCAAAAAGGGCAGCAGTATTTGATTATTTCAGGCAGTATGTCCTCAGCCGCTTCCTTTCGCTAATGGAAATGACCCTGGTCTGTTACACATGCTAAATGCCAATATTGTAAACTGGAATGCAGTTTATAAATGTAAATGTAAATGTATTTCGATTTATATAGCGCACGATTCACCCAGGGGTCTCAAGGCGCTTGCTTAGGGAACCCGTCCTGGTATTCCCCTGTGAGAGATACCCCGGCAGGGTATTCACAAGGTGAAAGCCAGGTATCCCGCCGCGAGGGGCCGTAGTGGAGATTAAGCAAGCTATTGCCCAGAGTCGCAGAGTGTGACCCCGTGAGTCGAGTAGGCA
Source organism: Lissotriton helveticus (assembly GCF_964261635.1). Lineage (NCBI taxonomy): Eukaryota > Metazoa > Chordata > Amphibia > Caudata > Salamandridae > Lissotriton > Lissotriton helveticus. The sequence continues at coordinate 1,275,755,683 of NC_136057.1, forward strand.
CCGGAGCGAGAATTGTCGAGTCCGTGGAATTTTTGAGCCAGAGACCCGCCGAGGCGGGGAATCGAACCCTGGTCCACGGCTGATCTCAGCTTCCGGGTCTGCCGCCTCTAACCACTGAGCCACACTTCACACATATAACTGAATGTCCTTATCATCCCAACTGTTTCTCGAGATCACACTTTAAAATGACAGTCTTGAAGGTAAAGTGAACTTTATATTTTTATGGATCGTGAATCCATATCACTTTTAATTAATTTTATTGTCGGGAACCAAACAGCAGTTAGTTTAATTAAAGTCTGCTTCGAGTGGCCTGTCTGCTTGAGTACACAGTTGTTGGGAACCGAGCAGCAGTTAGTTTAATGAAAGTCTGCTTCGAGTGGCCTGTCTGCTTGAGTACATAGCCGTTGGTCTCATTTTAATCCTTTACCCACTACCATTTTTAAACATGTTCTGGGTATGTTTTGTGCGCTTACCAAAGGGACATCCTAGTCGCCTATTTGGAAACAAAATAACCTTTCCAGTGTCAACCAGAAGCATACAATTAAGGATCCCGTTGCATAATCTATGGTAGTCTTGTGTGAATGAACCTTAACCTTAGTTTGTTGGCACCGTCGCATACGATTTAACTTGTCGTAAAACAAATCGTTGTGCGCTGTTATTTTCGTTATCTTTCAGAATATTTGCAAACAAGAACCTTTGAAAAATAAGCATTCTAGATTCTTCTTGCACTTGTTACTCCAGTTTAATGGATTAGAAGTTAAGATGTGATATATTTAGGGTGAGCAGACATCCTGCAGTTTCCATGGGAGTTTTGGTTTTCCACCACTGGTCCCAACAAATTGTGGGTTTCAGACACCCAGTATAATAAAGAGGGAGAAATATTTCATTTGTTCCAATATAGAATTAGCTAGCAGGCAGAGCAGAAATAAATTAACTTAACACAGGTGGTACCTTGTGTAAATGTTTCATATATTTCCCCAAATGTCTCGTTTAATTCGTATCATTGCCATATTGCGTGTTTTCTATGTTGCTGAGCATTGTCAGATAACTCATTCAGTATCCTTCGGCCAATGAAGAATTGCAGTTCTACTTCTGTTTGTGGAATGCAATGCACCTTTTTTGATTTTTCACAATTTGGTCATCCCAGATTAAACGAATGCAATTCAAACATCACTACACAGAAAACAAGTCAAGTGCCTAGTTTATCTTCAAATGAAAAGACTCCTTTAATGATCAGACCAGACCTATCCCCCTCCCCTTTTCAGGTCACAGCCTTTTCCACACAGGGCATTGCTTTGGTGGTGTCCTTTATTGTCACAATATCAGGATCGGGAATTCCTGGATGAAGTTGTTTTTGTCTCTTGTATGAGTGCCTTGGGCATGTTTGTCATCTCAGGTTTTAATATTTTCTTCTAAAGTGAGGGAGGGTCCCATCTGGTCCTGTGGTTTCTTTTTCTTTGTGACCTTTAGGTGCCTAAGACCATGTGTAAAGGACAGCTGGTTTATACCTTGAGTGCCTCATACGTGTATCTATTTTGTGGGAAAAGATAAGAGACGACTTATGACATATGAGCCTTGGGTGAGTGTCGGAAAATGAGGCTTTTCAGCTTTTTGCATTTGTTGATGAAATACATTTTAGGTGCAGAATTTAATGGCTGTACTGCTGGTCTTACATCTGTTGTTTCCCAATATATTTTAGATGATTGACTCCAATTTGTGGGTGTTCTGTCCCCTCGCACTGTCGGGCTCCTCATCAGCGTGCTACATTATTCTCTTGCAATTTCACCCTTCTTTCTGTATGAATGTATTTCACCCTCTGATAAATCATCTACTATTGTTTCACCCACATAACACAACTTTTCTTTTTTTCTTTTTAGCGCAGTGACGCATTTGCAACACTACTAATGTAAACAGGTCACAATGTAATTCTTCTACTGGATGCATCCCATTTTGCACCTACATTCAAAGAGTACCTCATGCCACAGGGATATTATTTATGTAGATTTGTTTTGCCTCCCTGTGACTGGGAGTTACACCTGTTAATGAAATAGCCATCTTCAATTGGTGTATTTTCTTAAATACTGCACCGGTAGCCATTACTGTTCAAAGAACGTTTAACTATATAACTAACGAAGAGTCCTTCTCAAAATAATAAACACAGTTATGATAGGTCATATGTTTAGCAAGGGCCTCCTTAAATCCATTTCTTGGTCCAGGTCTGACAACTGCTCCACTAGATCAGTTTTTAAGCATACACATTCGGTATTGATGTACATGCTAACTAAATCAAGAACACACAGTTGAAGGAAGAGACCACAACTCATACCTTTTAACATCAAACCCATATAAACATTAAATGCAGAGCAACAATGAATATAGAAGGAATAGGATCGAGTGGGAAACACTAATAGCTAAGGAACAATTCTTCAGAGATTTGCGGTTAAAGTCAAAATCAAATAAAACGCCCATTTCAAATGAGCAACACACCAAATAAATGTAGGTTAAAACTTGTGACGATAATATTTTACATTGCATTAATAATCTTTTTTGCAGCCTTCTGACATTTTACCTTTAACTTGCAGGATGCTCTCTGAACTCGCCTTCATGTGCAATAGCTCACTGCAGTGCTTTAAAACTGAATAGTGCTTAATGACACATTTGCTAGCTATTATAAGCATGTTCAATTTCATTAAGGACACAGAGGCAAAGTTTATGCTTCCTAATCCCTTTACTACTTCAAAATTATAGCATGTCAAAACAAGCATTGGAATAGCCAATAGATCTCGCCTTTGGGACCTTATAAGTGTTTAGCCATGCAACAGTTGATGTTGTTGTACCAAGGATATTGTGCTGGATAACTAAACAATTATAAGGTCCCAAAGGCAAGACCTATTGGCTATGACAATGCTGGTCTTTCTTTGTGAGTAGTACTTCTCCAGGCGTGACCATGCCCTCTTTAGGGCATGTTTCAACATTTTTCTAGGATATCCTCTTTCTTTAAGTTGGTCACACAGGGTTCAAGCATTTATCATAAAGTCTTCCTCACATGCACAATTTCTCCGGCTCCCTAATAGTTGCCCATAAGGTAAGTTATCTTTCAAACTCCGCGGGTCAAAGCTTCAACAATGAAGAATTGTGTAACGATCCGTGAGTTTACGATGTAACGTTGTGCTTAATTTTTGATCATGCACAAATACTTCTACTTCAAGGAACGTGAGCGTAGTACTATTATTTGTGACAGTGAATTTAATGTCACGATGTCTCATGTTCAACCAATCATGAAATTGTTCGAGACGTTCTTCTGTGCCACTCCACAGGCACCAGACATCGTCTATATACCAGTACCATTGCGAAATAAATTTGCTAAATGTGTTGTTGTTGGTAATAAACCTGTCGTCAAACAGTGCCATAAACAATACGGCCATCTCTGGAGTATGTTGGGAAGACCAATCAACCAAAGAATCATACAACATCAGTCCTGTATATAAAAGCAGGTACTAACAGCGCCCATGGTGTCACACTTTGTGGAAAACAACCATTCGGAGAAAGACTTTGTATGAACGATGCTATCAGGAATAAAGCAACCACTACGTGGAGGGAACGTTGAAAATCTATTATTGAAAAGAGAAGCATATGTAATTTTGAAATTCAACTGCACTCAAAAGGTCTTAACGAAATGTCAGAGCTTATTCTAGCAATGCACTAGTAGTTGTGGGTTTAATCCCCCTAAAATCAGCCACTAACAGCGATGTTTCAGACGAGTCGACCAGTCTATCTCAGATCACAATACTACAGTATAATTAATAACAAGTCGAAAAAAGATTACAACACCCATAACACCATCAACATCCCCATGAGACGTCCTGTCCTTGAAAAAAACTTTTAAGAATGGGCAGCGCCGGCACAAGCGTAACCGACCGATTGCAATCTCTGATGGAGTTAGCATCTCACGAGAAGCCAAACAGTGAGTGCCATTTCATCTCATTTTGTACTCGAGTGCTTGCGACTTTTTAAAGAAGCACAAATGCACAGTTTTAAATGAGCACGACTGCTAACAATCAGGATGAATAAGGACAGCACGCGATTGGCTGCCACACGGACCGCATCGTTACAATGTTGCAACGGTTCACGCTGCAAATTGGGTTTCATCCAGGAACAGTAACACGCAGTTCACTGATAAGCACAAGCTTTAACTTAATTAAATCCATCAGTAAAGACCAAGGAACACTAAATACATGTTCCTCTCCCTCCTTTACACTCACGTGTAAACGTCTTTTCATTATTGTTGCAGCAATCGAAAGAAAGAACTCGGGCGCTTGTCGCCGAATCTCACAGGCCACTGGCCAAGTAATTGTAGCCACTCGAGGGCGTAAAAAAACGCCTTTTTCAAGTAAGCATATTGGTAAAAAGATTGTGAGCCCATACTATGATGCTCGGTTTGAAGACGATTAGTAATTTAAATGTGTGTGGCATTACAGGCATAGAAATATGGCTCTCATGACCATGCGGTTACAGAAATAAAAGTAAAGGAGCTAGAGTCTTTTAAACCTGATGGCGTTACGTCCTGCTTGGACATCAATCTGGAATATTCCACCCCACAAGTAAGCAATCTGAGTACACGTGATAGGTCAATTTAACTGACATTTGAAAGTACATAAGTAGATGACTTCCATTCATAATCCCCACTATTTAGGTAAGCATACCTGAAAACACCAAGGCTACTTAGAAGAAAGGGCTAGTCAAACTGACTGCATGTCCCCATCAAAAGTACAGGTACATTATAATCCATGCACAAAGGCATGAATAATGTAGGAGAGAAGGTCAATATTGGTCCTAAACAATTTTCCCTTTTAATTTTTCACAGATTACACCGTGGTTTTGGCCTGACAATAATCCCTAAAGTTACATGAGGATTGGAAATGCGTTGGCACTTTTCTTGTTGCCTATGACGGACAGTAATTAAATAGGACGCTTGGGAGGGTTTTTATTACAAATATATCCCCAGAGAGATGCCTAAAATCTTCTTTTCCCCATAGGCAGCTCGTCTCGAAACAACAGCAAAGTATTAGGTCCTTTGGTTTGAGAGAGCTTATGTACAATCAGTATGGACTGGTGTAATTGTTTCTAATGTTACGCACAGGTTTTTAACCTTTTTTTTTTCCACATTAATGTTTATATGTATGTTTTAACTTTCATCTAAAAAATTTACCCTTTGAATGCTTCACTGAGAATTGAAATGGTTGTAGAAAACGTTTAAAATGTGTCAAAGTAGTGAAGTAAGGAACAGTGACTAAAAGCATTGTTCCTTTGTCTGCTGAAAAAAACAGCAGCCTGAAAAATTGGAGGCCAGGTTTCTATTTTTTATAAACTTTCTAAAAGTGCCATTTGCTAAACTGTAACTTAAAAATCCATATTTAGTATAAGTTGTGATTTTGAATTATGAGTTCAGTGACACCAATTTAAAAAGGCTATCGCTTCACAATTAGGAATTCCATTTAAAGGAGATAATAAGGTAATCTGAATGTTATCCTATGGGAGAGATAGGCCTTGCAGTAGTGGAAAACAAAATTGGGAGTTGTTCACTATCAAGGCAGGTAAAACTTAAAAGTATGTGTCTTGCCTTTTAAATACATTGAACCCTGCCCTTAGGGTCATACAGGGCCCACCTTAGGTGTGACTCATATGTATAAAAAGGGAGGGTTTACAGATGGCAAGAGGCTTATCTTTCAAGGTCGAAGTGGCAGTGTAAATCTGCACATACAGGCTCTGCAATGGTTTGAGGGCTACTTAAGTGTGTGGCACAATAAGTACTGAAGGCCAACAAGCAGCATTTAATGTACAGGCCCTGGCACATTTAGTGCACTGTACTAGGGACTTATAAGTAAATTAAATATGTCAAGAGGGTCAAGCCAATATTACCATGCTAGGGAGAGAGAGAGCACAAGCACTTTAGCGCTGGTCATCAGTGATGAAGTGCACACAGTCCTAAATCCAGCACAAACAAGGTCAGGAAATGGAGGGAGGCAGGCAAAAAGTTGGGGGAAGACCACCCTAAGGCGGATAAGTCCAACAGGTACCATGACTGAAGAAAATCAAAAACTCTATACAATCACCAAGTATCTGAGCAAGGCAACACATCATATTTGTTACAGACAGAAATTAACAAATTTTTTAGATGCTCCTAAATTTCAACTAATTAGATTTAGCACGTAGGTGAAATGGTAGCAGATTTTAATAAGATGCAGCTGCAACCAAGAAAAATATCCTGCTCTTGTTTTAAGTCTTAATTTGGGAACCTTCGAGTGAAATTAGTTTGCAGAGCTCAAAACACTTTCATACATGTATGTTGCAGTTTTGTGTTGCTTGCTATTTTGACTCCAGCATGAGCATCTCTCAAAGATCAAGCGTTGAAGAAGAAATACATGTACAACTACAGTTTTCCAGCATTTGTATCTTTCTTAGATCGATTTGCTGCACTCACTCCTTTCCAGGGGAAACGAGTTCTGCATACTCACATCTCACTGGCTAAAAACGAAGGGCCTGATTCACAAAGGTGCCTCCGCACTCGTGGTGGAACCTCTGTATTGCAGTTACCCATTGTGCAGCCCCCGTCACAAGTTCAGGTACCCCGTCATAAGTGCAGGTCCCCTGCCATGGCTGCCTGGCCCCCGCCATGGCTGCCTGGCCTCCGCCATGGCTGCTGGGCCTCCGCCATGGCTGCCAGGCCTCCCCCAAGAGTGTGGAGGCCCTTTGTAAATCGTCCCTTGAGCATTTCACAATGAGTGATCGGGCTAATAAACATTATTTAAAGCCATGCAGACCTGCAAATGCTGAACACTGCTACTTGTAAGTCAATCTAGGACTCCCAGTTCCATGAAGGGGATGAAGCATGTGTATCTATCCAAGACCCAGCACTACAGCCTAAGGACTATCTGTACATGTAAAGGGTCAGAACATCTCTGAAACATGCACCGGCGAGGCATCATCAGGTTTAATGGCAGGAAGTAGCAAATTAATTACCACAACCTGTAGCTGGCCTTATTGTATGAATTGGTACACAAGTATAAACTGCAGCTAGACTAGCTAATCCATACAGTTTTGGAAGAGAGAAGAGCCCCAGATTTGGAATTTAACATCGTTAAATAATGTGACCCAATAAACATGCCATTAGAGAGAGGCTTGTGTGGAATCCAAACACATTACTTCAATTCAGTTTGGCGCAATTTCTCTAAATGCTATTGTGTAACATATCAACTACCTAAGACTTACCTGGGTTGACAACGTTCACAAAGGTATATGTCAGGAATATGCTGCCTGTCAATTCCCATGCAATCTATATGTTGCCAAACACTTCCAAAAAAAAGAGAAACGGGGTTTCAGATCCAAGTATAAGTTTAAAGCTTACAACAAAGTTTGTAGATACCTACTTTTCACATGGCAAATATAATTTTAGTTCATGGGAACAGAGACAAAATACCTTTCAAAAACAAAGTGGCAAGATGCTGCACATACAAACTGATTTGCCTTAATTCCCCAACATATATTATGTTTAACAACTCCATCTTGTTAGCAAAACAGGTAGGTCAATATGATATACTCATAGAAAGACTGGAGACTAGGCCACAATTATTGGTTTATTGTGATACAACTGGGATCTTCATGGGTAAAAGCTGCTCAGCTCTTTCTGCTGTGTGCGCCATCGGGAAGCTGGTGTCAAAATGCATCTTATTCATTTGCGGAGCAATTAAAATTAAATCCTGGTGAGATGAGGAGGAAATGAAAATTGGAGAGGGCAGGATTGGTGGAGCAATGCACACAGAGAGAACTAAATAGAATACAAAAAAAAGAAATTGAAAAACAATGGAGAAGAATTTAGAAAGGACAGAAAGAGGAAGAAAAAGAGAAAAAGAGAAAAGGAAAAGTAAAGTGTACTTACTAGTAACACCAGATACGCAAAATTTCAGATGACTCTACAAGACGGGATAAGTTACTTACCATAAAAAATACTTCTACAAATGAACACTAGGCTAGAGTCATATTATGCTCTTCATTTCTGCCATTTATGCTTAAATATGTAGATAAAAGAAAACTTTTTGATTTGGGATTCTGACCAACGACAGAATCTGTATGATGTTGTGACTAGATACCTCTTTCAGATGGGAGGGCTTTTTCTGGACATCAATCAATGGACTTAGAGGCAACTGACATCATGATTGATGCCTTTTGATCTCTGATTCACATAATTAGAGCAGTGTCAACCAATGTACTGCACAAAAGAGACCACAAATCCCACTGAAACACTCACCTCTCAGCAGTGATTCATAAATACGATCAAAAGGAAAGGATGTTACTTACCCAGTAAGCATCTGTTCTTAGCATGTAGAGCTTTAGATTCACATACTCCTGCCACCTGGTGTTGGGTCCAGATGTTTTCAAGTTGTTTTTCTTCAAAGTCATTCCAGTCATGAGGTAGGTGACCCCTCCTTTTGGTGACAGTGCGCATGGGAATCAACTCAATTGTTGGATTGTTTTCCTGCAGAGGGTGAGAATGGAGCCGACCATGCGTATGTATATAAAGTAAGAAAGAACTGCAACAGGTATAGGTACCAGGGGTGGCGGGTGGGCACATGTGAATCTACAACTCTACATGCCAAGACCAGATCCTTACTGAGTAAGTAACATTATCCGTTCGTGGCATGTGATCTGTAGATCACATGCTCTTTGCATAGACTATACAGCAGTATTCTCCCAAAGCGGTGGCTAACCTGAAACAGTTGCAGTTGTCTGAAAGAGTGTTTTAAGTACTGCTTGGCCTACATTAGCTTGCTGTCTCGGGAACACATCTACACAATAGTGTTTGGTGAATGTGTGCGGTGTAGACCATATTGCAGCTTTCCCAGATGTCAGCTATGGGGATGTTTCCTAAGAAAGCCATATTAGCCCCTAGTTAGCGGGTGGAATGCATCCTAGGCGGTATTGGTAAAGTCCTCTTTGCTTTTGCACAGCATGTTTGAATACATTTAACCGAGCAATACCCAATTTAGAAATAGGATTGCCTTTGTGTGGTGGAGCAAAAGACACAAAGAGCGGGTTAGTTTTACAAAATGGTTTTGTTTGTTCTATGTAATACAATAATGCGTGTTTAACATCTAATGTGTGTAGAGCTTGTTCTGCCACTGAATCTGTTTGAGGAGAGAACACAGGCAACTCAACAGATTGATTGATGTGAAAGGCAGGTACCACTTTGGGTAGGAATTTGGGGTTAGTGTGAAGGACCACTTTGTTCTGGTGGACTTGACAAAATGGCTCCTATATGGTTAATGCCTAAAGCTCACCCACTCTCCTCAGTGATGTAATAACAATGAGGAAAGCAACTTTCCAAGTGAGAAATTGCAGTTCACATTTGTGCAATAGCTCGAAGGGTGGACCCATTAGTCTGGTAAGAACAATGTTAGGATTCCACACTGGAGCAGGTGGAAGTCTTGGTGGAATAACTCTTTTGAGTCCTTACCTAAAAGCTTTGATAACCGCTACTCTGAAAATGTGAGATGTAGTTTTTGATGAGGAACTACTGATAGCTCCAACAGGGTAGTGACCCAAGGTTGGCGGGCCCATGTGGGAGCTATTAGGATTAGTATGAGGGATGTTTGTCTGAGCTTCTGAACGAACAACTAGTAGAATGAGTGGGAGAGGTGGAAAAGCATAGGCAAATATCCCTGACCAGTTCATCCATAGTGCATTGCCTTTGGAAAATGGGTGTGGATTCCTGGAGGCCAAGTTTGGGCATTTTGCGTTCTGGTGTGTTGCAAACAGATCTGTGTGTGAAAACCCCCACATTTGAAAACATGGGAGGAGAACTTGAGGGTTAAGTTCCCACTCATGAATCTGTTGTCTCTGCCTGCTGAAAAGATCTGCAATCTGATTGTTTACCCCTGGGAGGTGTTCTGCCAGGAGATACATTTTGTGATGTATGGCCCGCCTCCAAATGGCTTGCGCAAGGCTTGACAGTGGGAGAGAGTATGTTCCCCCCTGTTTCTGTATGGAATACATGGCTGTCATGTTGTCGATGCGTATCAGGGTAGTTTTGCTTGCAAGGTTAGTCTGGAAGGCTTTGAGCGCTAGAAATACTGCTAGCAGCTCTAGATGATTTATTATATGAAGGTGCTTTTGACGCCACAAACCTTGAATTGTGTGAGTCTGGAGATGAGCTCCCCAACCAGTGAGCAATGTGTCTGCTGTTAGCACTGTCTGTGGAACTGGGTTGATGAAGGGCCGCCCTTTGGATAGGCTTTGTGGATTCCACCACTGCAGAGAGCGATGGGTGCGGCCATCTGCCAACACTAGATCTGACAATTTACCTGAAGACTGATTCCACTGACGTACTAAGCATTCCTGAAGTGGGCGTATTTGAAGTCTTGCATGGGGAACTATTAAGATGCAAGACACAATCATTCCCAGTAGGTGCATATATATTCAAGCTGGTAATGACTGGTTGGGCTGAAACTGTGAAAGTAGAGCCTGAATACTGCAGATTCTGGCTGCATTGGGACAGGCTAGACCTTGTTTAGTATTGAGAGTGGCTCCTAAGTGTGTTGGAGGGTTGGAGATGGGACTTCAACACATTTACTGTGAATCCGAGATCGTGCAGTATTTGTACTTTTATTTGAGTGTACTGTAGACACTTTGGGTAAGAACTGGCTGTGATGAGCTAATAGTCCAAGTATGGGAAGACATGAATATGTTGTCTTCGCAGGTGAGCAGCGACTAATGCCAGGCATTTGGTGAATTCTCTGGGAGCAGTGGTGACTCCGAATGGAAGCACTTTGAACTGGTAGTGTTGTCCGCTACTACAAACCCGAGATATTTGCGATGTGCAGGATGTATTGGAATATGGAAGTATGCGTCCTTTAAGACCAAAGTAGACATAAGGTCGCCTTGCTGTAGGAGTGCGATAAATTGTTGAAGTGTCACCATGTGGAAGTGATCTGAGTAAATATATATTGATTAAATTCTCTGAGGTTTAGTATAGGCCTGAGAGAGCTGTCTTTTTTGGGTATTAGAAAGTAAAGGGAGTACACGCCGGATCCTTGATATTATAAAAGTACGGGCTCTATAGCTCCCTTTTGCAGGAGAGAGTGAACCTCCTGCTTGAGGAGGTGTAGATGCTTGGGCGGCATTTTGTGTGAACATGGAGGAATGTTTGGGGATTATTGGTAAGCTCCAGGCAATAACCAGATTGGATAATTCCTAGGACACATCTATCTGAAGTAATTGTATGCCAGACGGGGAGGAATTGAGAGAGACGTTCCCTGACAACTGTGGAATGATCAGGGAAAGAGGAGGCAAGTCACTGTTTGTTTGTTGAGGGAGCAGTGCGGATGTGGAACCTTTACCTCTTCCCTTGCCATTATTGCCTCTAAATCCACCTTAAAAGTAACCTCTTGAACAGGATGACTGACTGTTGCCTCTATATGATGTTGAGGTGTTGTCTGTAGATATGCTTTTGGAGTCCCCCTGTAGAAGGAGCGACGAAAAGAACCTTAATTGGATGGGGACTGCAGGGCTCCCGTAGATTTTGCAACATCTGTGTCCTACTTCATCTTCTCTTATGAAGTGTCTACCACAGTACCAAAGAGATGCTCTTTATCAAAAGGTAGATTTAAGATAGAAGCCTGGACTTCAGGTTTAAACCTTGAAATTCTAAGCCAGGCGTGCCTTCTTAGCAAGACACTGGTGTTGATTGCATGAGCGGCAGTGTCAGCCGCATCTAATAGAAGTGTTTGAAATTAGTTTCCCTTCCTGAATTAGGTCCTGTGCCTTAGCCTTATGTTCATCAGGTAGAAATTGGAGAAATTGTTCCAATTCATCATAGTGCGCTCTGTCATATCTAGCTAAGAGAGCCTGGGTATTGGCAATACGCCAGCAACTGGCTGCCTGTGCAGCTACTCTTTTACCAGAGGCATCTATTACTATTGTCAAAAAATTGACTGGTGCTAACTCGATCCCTCCTCCCCCGGCACTTGATGGCACTCAGTGTCAGTCCTTAGCGGATTACTTCATAGATAAAGTTGATCTTATCTATGAAAATTTCACTACACCTCCAGGTACTATGTACACTGCCCTTGACATAGTCCAAAAATTGGAAAACAATGACACTGATGCAGTAGTCACTACTTGGCAGCCCTTAGACGCCATTTCTTTCCTCTCCTGTTTAAATAGTGTGAGATCGGGCTCCCCACAGGACGCTCTCCCGGCCAAAATATTAAAACAATTAGACCCCCTCACTCATCCCCCCATCATTAAATTACTCAACGCTTCTCTGAGCGAGGCCCATGTCCCACAACCTTGGAAACACGCCATGGTTGTACCGTTATTAAAAAAACAGGGTGCAGATCCTTCAAATCCTGCTAACTTTCGCCCTATATCCTTGTTGCCAATTTTCTCAAAGATATTGGAGAGACATATAAATTCTCAGCTCTCCAAACTGGTTGAAAACACTGGATTTCTCCATCCTTCTCAGTCGGGCTTTCGGCCTAGGCACTCAACCGAGACAGCCCTCCTGGGGGTGACAGAGAGTCTTAGGCACGGTGTCGATCAGGGAAACACCATGGCGCTCATCCTGCTGGATTTGAGCGCAGCTTTCGACACCGTGTCACATTCCATCCTCATTGACTCTCTGAAATCTCTAGGTGTGGCAGGCCAGGCCTTGGCCTGGCTGGCGTCTTTCCTTAGTGACCGAAGCTTCCAAGTGTTTTCTTCTAAAGCTGCCTCCGCCATTTGTCCTTCCACCCGCGGCGTCCCCCAGGGCTCAATTCTTAGCCCTTTATTATTTAATATTTATGTTAAACCCTTGGCAACCATAGTCGAACAAGCTGGGCTAACCCTGTTTTCCTACGCAGATGACACCCAGATTGTCTTCTCCTTGTCAGGGAGAGACGTAAACAACATCTCCGCACTCAAGTCGGGCCTCACTCTTGTGGCCGACTGGATGCGGAGAAATTGTCTCAAGCTGAATGGGGAGAAGACCGAGGTGGTCATTCTGGGACAGAACAAACATCTTTGGGGTCCTCGCCATTGGCCCATCGAACTGGGAAATGCGCCTACACCATCTACTGCAGTTCGCAACCTGGGCGTCATTATTGACGACAGGCTAACTATGAGACAACAGGCTACTAAGGTCTCAGCCATCTGCTTTTCAACCTTGCGATGGCTTCACAAGATTTTGTGGATGCTCCCCCTCTCCTCTCGCAGAACTGTAGTCCAGGCACTTGTAACATCACGCCTGGACTATGGCAACATTCTCTATTTGGGCGCAGATAAAGCCACTATACATGTGCTGCAGGTGGTGCAAAATGCGGCCGCGCGCCTGCTAAAGAATGTCCCCAGACGCACCTCAGCCACTGCCGCTTTGCGTGACCTCCATTGGTTGAGCATCCCAGAACGCGTTAAATTCAAGGCACTCTGCTATATGTTCAAGGCTAAGCAGGGTAGCGCCCCAGTATATGTTCTGGGGCTGGTAAAACCCTATAGACCCCTGCGCTCATTAAGGTCATCGGACATTGGCAATTTCACAGTACCAAGATGGAAGCTGGCAAAAATGGGAGGCCGCTCCTTTTCCACTCTTGGTCCTAAATACTGGAACTCCCTCCCATTGGCATTAAAATCTGAGACCAACTTACTCCGCTTCCGTAAGGCTTTGAAGACCCTGCTCTTTACTAAGCGTGACCAATAGTCGGCAGAGGCCTTAAGTCAAGGTGACATTCTCTTTTCTTCTACAGTCTATCCCTGGCGCCGGGAAACCCATTGTGGGTAGCTGTGCGCGGTACAAGCTTAAATAAATAAATAAATAATGGTAACTGACCCTTGATATAAACTGATCTGTTGGTGCAGATTTATACTTCTTATCTACCGTTGGTGTAAGAATTCTTGCGTGAACGGGATCTTTAATAATGTCGTCTGCATGTTTTAGCATTTCCTTAAGTATAGGTGTATCAGTGGATCTTTAGGAAGAGCTTAGTGTTTCAAAGAGAAAATCCTTCTCAAGTGACTCTTTATGAAGCTAAACTCCATGAATTCAGCCGCCCTAGGCACCGTACATTACGATCAGGGGGAGGAATCTTTATCTGTGTTTGGATCTGTGTTATAATTGTCACATGGATATGGACTCTTATTGTCTATCCCAGTCCCATCATCCTGTTTGTCAGGTGATTGTGGTGGTGGTGAATGTGTGGGTGTTTGTGTGGGTGTTATCATCAAACTTGGGTTAGATGGGGAAGGAGGTGATAGAGGAGGAGGAGAGGGATTAGTACCAACATATTTTCTCTTAAGAGGAATGTGTTAGGTGTCCTCCATTTCTGGTTTACGTTTTAATGGCAATTTTGCATGAATATGTCCAGTTTTGGGATTGTTGACTTGTTCCTTTTGTTTCTGGCCTGGGTTTAAAGGCGGGACGTCGACACAATGCTCCTTTGATGGAGTGGAAGTAGTTTTTTGTTTTGGTGCCAATATTTTTGGAGCCTATGTTTTCGGAGTCGAAGTTTTCTGATCCTAAGATGATTTCAGTTTCGGTGCCGAGGAAATTGTTACCAAAACGTGTTCCGTTTTGGTGCTGACTGTTTCGCTCGGTGCCCGAATGTGGCCGACTCGATCTAGATCCGGAAGGCTTTAATTGTTGTTTCGGTGCCATGCCCGAAAGCGGGGCATTGGAAACGTCTCGGTGCCAACCTTGGCCCAAAGGCAGATGAGGGACCGGAGCTTTTTTCTTAGTCAGAGGTAGAGTTTGGGGCAGGGAAAGATCAGTACACACGATACGCTGACCCTGCGGGATGTCTTCGTCCACGTCGGAGTCACCTTCTGACCGGGAAATGTGTTCTTCTTCCTCGGCTCCTTGAGCGTCGAAGACATTGTGTTCGGAATCTTCCCTGAAGAAACCCGGAGCGGAGCCGCTGTTGTGGTGTTGCATTTTGTGACTTCGAGCCTGACAGTCACGGAGCGTCTTTTTGGATCAGAAGGATTTGCACACGTTGCAGTCTTGTTCATTGTGCTCCCGGGAGAGGCACAAGTTGCACACTTTGTGTGAGTCGTGCGCGGGTACTTGGCATGGCATAGAGTACAGAATTTAAATGGAATCCGTTCCATTGACTACGAGCTGTCCCAACGCGGCTAGGCCTAACGGCGAACCATAAAGTTCCTGATCGAAAGAGATTTTCCTGAACGATACGATAAGCGGAGAAGGGAAACGCGATCGAATAACAATACCATTGAGGGTAAGTGGGTTGCGCACCGAAGGGAACCCGAGAACCGGTGTTGAAGTAGAAGGCAGCAATTCACGCCCGAACCCAATAGCGGAAAAAAACAATCTAACAATGGAGTCGATCCCCATGTGCACTATCACCAAAAGAAGAAGTCACCTACATTGTGACTGGTAAGACTTCTTCAAAGAAAAACAACTTGCAAACATCCGGACCCAACAATAGATGGCAAGAGTATGCAAAGCATGCCTCGAACATACTGTTTCCTGGGGATCCTACTTGTAAGCTTTTCAATATACAGCTCGTGGGACTGGGTGCTTTAAAGGCAGCATCTATATGGCTTAGCCTTTATTTACCTTATCTAATACATACAATTTACAGTGACTAGAAGTAAACTCTCACTTCTGAAGAGTTAGATAACCCTGCTCTAGGAGTTCTTATCAAGGGGGTTGTGAAAAAATAATTTTAAGGACATTTTCTGCAAGCAGTAATGTAATGGCTGCAAGGTGTATGTTACCATAAGAGAACTGCAGCCATAATCTTGGTGAGAAGACATGGAAATACAACGCATTCCTGATACTTGGTATGATCGGTCTGTGCTTCCCAAATTCGTTAGGACCACATCCAATTTTTAGAAAGACAGACTTTTGCAACCTGCATCATTAGTGGACATGAGGCGGGTGATTTTTTTATTTAACCAAGGCACCGTGTGGTATCACATTTTCCTTTAGAGACATCATGTTTTCTATTGAAATGGTCACAACATTTGCACAGACAAACAAATTTACTGATAAAGTAATATAGCACACAAATAATGTGTGTAAATAGAATTTCAATGAATATTTATCATTTATGCATCACCAAAAAGTGCCTTAATTTCTTTTGATCCTATTAAAATCTCTGTCTACAGCACACTTCGGAATTACAAAAAAATGCTTCATTTTTTCCTTCCTAAATCTGAAAGACTTCAATTAATTTACATGTCTTTCTTTTCACACTTTAGAAACTGCTCTGACTTTGCAGAGAAAGAAAAGTACACACCAATCCCCATATTAAAGGAATAAACAATAATTTGTCATAAAACATGTACCGACATGTGACCTCTGTCTTTGAAGCACAGTAAATGTGACAAGATAAATACAAAATGTAAAGGCATCACATGTTTATTGATCAGATATTCCCGACTCACCAAATATCTAGGGACCCAACAGAAGTACCCTGATCTAAGTTCTGAATTCACCAGATACTGAATCTCTTCTAATTCAAGGCCTAGGATTCCACAGTGGTTAAACTTTAGGCATCCTTCATAATGTGCACACAATTCTGTGTATGGGTCAAGTGAACATACTTATGTGTTCAGTGCAGGATCTGGCTCCTGAACCAGTGATGAGGTTTTTGTAAGCAACCTCCTGTGTGGATGCACCAGCAGATGAATCATGTCAGTAAACCAGTACTGACAAGGCCATATTGGGGCTATCAGGTTCATCTGGGCTTCGGATTATGTCATCTTGATGACTGAAAATGTATACAGAAACTTTCCTGACCAGTACAGCAAAACGGCATTCTCCCTCAATCTTGGCTGGTAATACCTGAAAGAAACGTCTGGGCTTTCTTCTGCTTTCTGTATCTGCAAATAATTCTTATTTGTGGTACACCACACACTCACATAAGTTGTTCAGCACTGAATTGTGCAGAACCCTGTCATGCATCTTCTGAAACATTCTGTTGAGTGAATCAGTCTCTGGGAGATTAAATGCAGTTATCTTCAGATCCCTGGCCAACAGCCATACGCACAGTGTCTGTGTTTTTTCGGTTAAGGCAATGGATTATGCTTCTCTTTGCTTGAGGACTTAGTGCACTACTTACTGTATTGTCTCACTGAACCAGAAGACAGTTTGTCTTGAATACTAGAAGGAAGGATTTCAGAGGTAGATGAACTGCACCGTTCTAGTGAGATTATATTGCATGAAATCGCCCTTGATTAATAGAACCATAGAAATTACTGGATTGGGGCCAGATAGTAAGGTTGTCTCTGTAGCTGCTTAAGTAGCAACTCTGATGGACTTCTAGGCACTCCTGAAGTGGTATCATGTGGAGATGAACACGAGGAAATACAAAATGCTATGGATCCTTGTAGAGGCAAGATTTGGCATGCAGTGAGATATATGGCCCTTTGAAAAGAGTGATACTTCAGATGAGTAGAAGACATTAACTCCTCTGGAGAATTCACTTTTGCTTCTCAACAGTTGCAAAGAAAGGGCATAATGGGCCGGCCAAAGTGCAAGAAAGGAAATCAGGGCCTCCAGTTACTGGTTTATTAGTAACAACAGCTGACTGGACTGGACCTGCTGCTCTACTGATAGCTATGCCCCTGATTCAAAGTATCCAAAAGAACTTCCAATCAGTGGATGGATTGAACTGGGATTGATGCCTACCTGGCGCGATTAACCTGAAACCCCAAATAATGGAAAATTAAGATCATGTTCTGAAAATAGTTAGTAAAGTCTTTTGTGGCATTGAGGCTCTAATGATCTAACTGTCAAGATATGGGCATGCACATGTATTTTTAACTCGTGAGGTGAGCAATATCAACTGCCATTTATTTTCAAATGGATCTTGGTCAACTAGAAGTAAAACCGTTTATGGGCAGTGATTATTACCCACCAGAAACCTCTGGAACTTCATATACTTCTCCACTATCAAGATACAAAAAAAGGTGCCACAAAGGTCTATAAGACAGATCCAATACCCTTGATGGAGTTGAGGGTAGAATGGGTGAAGGGACATCATTATTTTCCTTCCTACTCCATTAGCTTTCAAGAACAGTCCTGAATTCTTGCTTCAGCTTTTTCTTTCAAACCATAAAATAAATGGTTGTAATTCCACAGCCTTTTCAAGAACAATGAACCCTCTCCACAGCTTGCTTCTCTAGAAAAATACTTACCTCCACTTTCAGCGTATCCTAATGTTAATGTGTGACTTCTTTTAAGTACTACAGGTGGAAGGGACTTAAGCCTGTGAGAGTAGCTAGTTTGTACAATATTTAGCACCTATCAATTTGTGAAATTTTCCAGTGAGGGGAGTCTGTCAAACCTGGTATCTTTTGACACTTGTTGATTCACATGACCATGTTGTCGCTCAAAAATTAGAAGCAAGATAACTATGAGATAGTCTCAATGAGTACCTTGACTTGGAACTTTACAAATGATGTCTTCAGTAATGATCAGAGGAGTACGTGATCTTTTTCTGGACAAAGAGTAAGCCTTATAGTAGTACATTGAGGTATTCAAGGAGTAAGAAAGCTAGTTACTTACCTTTAACTTCAGTTATTCAGTATTGGTATCATTCATAGATTAACATGCTTGAATCATTCCCAGTCGTCGAAGTGTGAGTCCCACAGTAAGATAACTAAGCTGTAAGTAGTTTCACAATAAGCTATAATGACAATAGAAGGTTCATTTAGCAACCTATCTATTTCCTTTTTTTAAATAGAATCAAACTAGCACTATGTCCAATCAGGTGACAGCATCCTCTAGAACCTTCCCAACAGAGACTGTTTTCCTCACATTTTCGAGCACTAGTGAAGGAGTGTAACTCAATATATGAGGAGAGCCTCTTGGGGGAGGGGGTGGGTCACATATGAATTTATGAAAGATACCCTAACAGGAGTTACAGGTAAGTAACTGGTTTTCGTATCGAGTATTGTATCTTTTATAGATCCACATGCTTGAATCAGAATAGCAAGCAGTATGAGAATTTTGTATACATGATAATGAATATGCTACTTACCAGTATGCATCTGTTCTTGGCATGTAGGGCTGCTAACATTCATATCTATTGCATAGATCGCCGCCTAGTGTTGGGTCCGGATGATTGCACATTGTTGTCCTGGAAGAGTCTTCGAAGTATCACGAGATAGGTGGCTCCTCCCCTGGACTACAGTGCGCATGGGCATCGACTCCATCCCCAGATTGTTTTTAGCCATTGTGTAAGAGATGGAGTGAAATAGTGTAGATGATGTCCATGCTAATGATTGAATGCAAGAAAAATCTGCAGCTGCTACGGGCACCGGGGAGGAGGGTGGGCGATATGAATGTTAGCAGCCCTACATGCCAAGAACAGATGCATACTGGTAAGTAGCATATTCAGTTCGAGGCATGTGGGCTGCTAAATTCATATCTATTGCATAGAATACATAGCAGTCCCTCCATTAGCGGCGGCCGCCCGTGCCAGCTGCAGAAGTCTGAAACAGAGTTTTGAGAACAGCCTGTCCTACAGCTGCCTGCTGCTTGGAATGCACATCCACACAGTAATGTTTGGTAAACGTGTGTGGTGTTGACCACGTGGCTGCTCTGCAAATGTCTTCCAAAGGAATGTTCCCCAGGAAAGCCATGGAGGCTCCCAACTTGCGTGTGGAGTGTGCTCTGGGGGGGGACCGTTAAAGTACGTTTAGCTTTTTGATAACAAATCTGAATACATTTAACGATCCACCTGGCTATTCCTGCTTTGGAAATTGGGTTGCCTTTGTGCTGGGCTGAGAAGGCAACAAAAAGTTGCTGTGTCTTTCTAAATTGTTGTGTTCTGTCAATGTAGTACATTAACGCCCTTTTGACGTCCAACGTATGGAGCATTCTTTCCGCTACTGTTTCTGGGTTTGGAAAGAATGCGGGCAGTTCAATAGTTTGATTGACATGAAACTGTGACACCACCTTTGGAAGAAACTTGGGGTTAGTGCGGAGCACCACCCTGTTTGAATGAATTTGTATAAATGGCTCTTGTATTGTGAGCGCCTGTAGCTCACTAACACGTCTGAGAGATGTAATAGCAATGAGAAAAGCCACTTTCCATGTTAAGAACTGAATCTCACATGAATGTAGAGGCTCAAAAGGTGGGCCCATCAGTCTAGTGAGAACCACATTGAGATTCCACATAGGAGCTGGTGGGGTTCTGGGAGGAATGACTCGTTTTAGTCCCTCCAGGAAGGCTTTAATGGCAGGCACCCTGAAAACAGAGAGATGCTGCCTGTTCTGGAGATAAGCCGCTATGGCGGATAAGTGTATCCGAATGGAAGCGTAAGCTAGATTGCATTTGTAAAGATGTAATAAGTAACAGATGATGTTAGGAATGGATGCATCTAGCGGGTTGATGTGATGTTCTGTACAGTAAATGACAAAACGCTTCCATTTTGCAGCATAGCAAGCTCTAGTAGTGGGCTTCCGTGCCTCTCTGATGATGTCCATGCATTCTGGAGGCAAGTTAAGGTAGCCAAACTCTAAGACTTCAGGAGCCAGATCGCCAGATTGAGCTGTTGCGGATCTGGATGCTGAATGTCGCCATGGTTCTGCGTTAAGAGCCTGGGTGCGAGATGCAGCCGTTGATGCGGTACCACGGAGAGTTCTAGAAACGTGGTGTACCATGGTTGGCGTGCCCACGTTGGAGCAACCAGGATGAGCGTCATCGAGTGTTGCTTTAGCTTTCTTGCCACCAGCGGAATGAGAGGTGCTGGGGGAAAAGCGTACGCAAATCTGCCTGACCAGTTCATCCATATCGCATTGCCCTGCGATTGTGGGTGAGGGAACCTGGCGGCAAAGCTTTGGCATTTTGCGTTTTCCCTTGTGGCAAACAGGTCTATCTCTGGATGACCCCACTGCTGAAAGTACGGGCGGAGTACTGATGGATGTATCTCCCACTCGTGCATTTGGTGGCTGTACCTGCTGAGCAGATCTGCCATCTGATTGTCCATGCCCGGGAGGTGTTCCGCCATGAGGAAGATGTTCCTCTGAATGGCCCACTTCCACATGCTCTGAGCCAGATGAGACAGCTGTGGAGAGTGCGTACCTCCCTGCTTCTGAATGTAGTACATGGCTGTCATGTTGTCCGTCCGGATCAACACGACTTTGTTGCATAGATGTACCTTGAAGGACTTGAGTGCCATGAAGATTGCCATCAACTCTAGATAATTGATGTGCATCTTCTTTTGCTGTGTCGTCTATAGTCCCTGCACCGTGTAGTGGAGCACATGAGCTCCCCAACCCTGGAGAGATGCGTCCGACGTCAGGATAATCTGTGGCACAGGCTCCTGGAACGGTCGGCCCTTGCAAAGGTTGTGTGGAGTCCACCAATGCAGAGAGCTGTATGCCCGACCGGTCACCAACACTAGGTCTTTCAACTGTCCATGAGCCTGATTCCACTGATGCGCCAAGCATTCTTGGAGTGGACGCATATGCAGTCTCGCGTGCGGGACTATGAAGATGCAGGAGGCCATCATGCCTATCAACTGCATGAACACCCTTGCTGGTAGGGAGTGTTGCGGTCTGAACCTCTGAATGAGCGACTGGATGCTGTCGATCCTCACTGGGTTCGGCTGAGCTGTAGCAGTCAGCGTATTTATTGTCGCGCCCAGATACTGTCGCACATGGGCTGGCTGAAGGTGCGACTTTGGATAGTTTAACGAGAACCCCAGACTGTGAAGGAGGTGAATGGTGTGGGACATGTGTGCGGCGCACTGCTGGGCTGACTTTGCTTGAACAAGCCAGTCGTCTAGGTAAGGGTAGACATGTATGTTTTGTCTTCTGAGGTGCGCCGCTACAGTCGCCAGACACTTTGTGAACACTCTGGGGGCAGTGGTCACTCCGAAGGGTAGGACCCTGAACTGGTAATGCCTGTTTTGTATGGTGAACCTGAGGTACTTCCTGTGGGATGGGTGGAGTGGTATGTGAAAATAAGCATCCTTGAGGTCCAAGGTTGCGAGGAAGTCCCCCTGGTTCAACAATGGAAGAACCTGTTGTAGTGTTAACATGTGGAAGTGTTCTGAGAGTATGTACAGGTTGAGAGGGCGTAGGTCCAGAATGGGTCTGAGTGAGCCGTCCTTTTTTGGGATTAAGAAGTACAGGGAATAAACCCCTGTGCCTTCTTCCTCCACCGGCACGAGCTCTATTGCTCCTTTTTGCAGCATCACTAGAACCTCCTGCTGCAATAAGTGCAAGTGCTCTGCTGACATAGGACGTTGTCTTGGGGGGATGTTGGGTGGAGTGGACGTTAACTCCAAACAATACCCGAACTGGATAAGTTTCCTTACCCACCTGTCCGTGGTGATGGACTTCCAGACTGGCAGGAACTGTTGGAGTCTCCCCCCGACAGGTGTTGGATGGTCGGGGGGCAGTGACAGGGAGTCACTGTTTGTTGGCAGCAGAGGAACGGGAGTTGTTGTTGCCTCTGCCTTTGGCGCTGTTTCCTCTGTAACCTCCTCTACCCTGTTTGGGGTACGAGGCCTGGGCGCCTCCTCTATTGAAATGCGTCTGCTGTGCCAAGTGTCCTCTGGTAACACCTCGTGTACTTGAGCGACGAAAAGTGTTCCCCCTGTACTGCTGAGACTGTGCACCCATGGACTTAGCCGTCTCAGTGTCTTTCTTGATTTTCTCGAGGGTGGTATCAACCTCTGGGCCAAACAGTCTGTCTGGGTTAACGGGCTGGTTGAGGATAGTTGTCTGAATCTCTGGCTTGAACCCTGAGATGCGGAGCCATGCCTGACGCCTCAACATCACACTAGTGTTTACCGCTCTTGCTGCTGTATCTGCAACATCGAGCGCACATTTAATTGCAGCGTTAGAAATGAGCTTGCCCTCCTGTATCAGCATCTCAGCTCCTTCTTTAAACTCGTCTGGAAGGTGTTGTAATAGCTGCTCTAAGGTGTCATAGTGTGCCCTATCATATCTGGCCAACAGGGCTTGTGTGTTAGATATGCGCCAGATGTTGGCTGCCTGCGCTGTCACCCTTTTGCCCGCTGCCTCCAGCACTTTCGACTCTTTGTCCGGGGGAGGAGCTTCACCCGTCGTCTGCGAATTCGCCCTCTTGCGGGCATTTGAGACCACCAAAGAGTCTAGAGGCAACTGGCCCCGTATATAAGTAGGGTCCCCAGGTGCCGGCCTGTATTTCTCTTCTATTCGTGGGTTTACCACTCTTGCTCTGGTAGGTTCCTTGAAAATGTCTGTGGCATGCTTGAGAACCCCCTTGAGCATTGGAAGTGTCTTCACAGTTTTTTCTGATGCAGAGAAAGTATCAAACAAAAAGTCAACTTCCACAGGGTCGGCATGCATTTCCACCTTATGGTTTGTAGCCGCCCTTTCAATTAAGGCATTAAATGCCGGAGATTCTTCCGTTGGAGAAGTTTTCACCCCATACACCTGTGCGTCATGAACTACTTGTTGGTCCCCCTGATCACCAGAGTCTATCCATGAGTCCTGCTGCTCATCAGGGTCAGTATTGTCAGGGGAGTTATACTCCTCATCCTGTTCACCCCCATCTCCATCTGAGCAAGTGGGTGAAGGAGTCGGACTCCTCCTAGGCCGTGTAGGAATGGGTTCAACAAGTTCTGGCGTTTCTGGTGCAGGCCTTTTTTTCTTTAGAGGTATTACATAGGATTCCACAGGCTGGGATGTAATTTTCCTTTTGTAGAGCGTTAATTTACCCGTGTCGGCGTCGATAAAATGCTCCGACTGCTCTTCAAGTAAGGGTTGTTGACGAAGACCTCCACTCAGTTGAGTCTGCCTCAACCCCTCCGAGTCCTGGGGCACCGTACGAGGTGCAAAAGCCTTCGGCGCCACCTTCGGCGGTAGAGTATAGAGGATCGGCATTGAAGTCTTCTTCGGAGGAACACTCGCCTTTGGTACCGAGGGTGTTTTCGGCTCCGACGCCTTGTCTTTTATCCGTTTCAGGGAGTCCGAGATCTGCTTCGTAAAAGAAGCGGACGGCTTTGTCGATCTGACAGATGACCTCGGTCCACCCACAGGGGAAGATCCGAGCGTTGACGATTTTTCTTTGGGTGCCGGAGGCGTGGGCGCACCCTCGACAGCTGCGCTCCGGTCCACTGTTCCGACCTTAGGCGCCGACGCCGCAGGCTTTGGATCGGCAGTTTTCACTTTTGGCGTCGGTGCTCCAGACTTAGTGCCGGCGCCCTCCGCTGACTTTGCCTCGACCGGCCGTTTGGCCGTTGGCGCGGTAGTCTTGGCTGAAGGTGTGTCGACAGTCTTCTTCGACTCGACCACTTTCCTCGACACTTGCTCGACGACCTTCTTCGAGCTTGTCTCCTTGACCCCTTTCGGTACCTTTGCCTGTTCGACAGCCTTTTTCGGCTTCGAGGCCTCCGAAGACGACGGTTTCGATGCTGTCTCGGACGTCGTCGGTTTCGATGGTGTGTCGGCCATCTTTGGTGTCTTCGATTCCGATGTTTTTAGTTTCGGTTTCGATTTGGGTAATGGAGGCTCCGTAGGTATGTCCATAGCCGGGCCAGGAGGCGGGGCCGAGGACTGAGGAGTAGGGTAAGGCCGTGTGGCGATCCCGTGACCTGAGCCTTAGTAATTGTACGTACGGGGCATAGCTCTTCCTCCGAGCTATCTTCCGCGGCCCCATAAACTTCCTCGTCGTCCCCTACCTCCTCGACGTTTTCGTCCAGGTCCTGGCCCTCAACGGGTTCTCCGTAGTCAGCCTCGACCTCCGCCGATGTAGGTGAGATCTGCAGGTGAAGCTCTTGCTCGTCTGCTTCGGGGTCTTCGAAGATGTTTACAGGTGCCGGAGCCGATCGCTGGGCCTCGAGGCGCGCCACGCGCCGAATCTTGAGCGTCTTCTTCGACCTGAATTTCGAACAGGCCATACAGTTGGCCTCGTTGTGGTCCGGCGACAGGCACTTGTTACATACAGGATGCACGTCGATGTGTGGGTATTTCGAACCGCACACGGGGCAGAACTTGAACGGACTTCGTTCCATTGTAGCGTCGTCGGGGTCTTGTTGCGTCGACAGGGCCTCGATGACCGAAGAGTCACCGGACTCCTCAGTTATACGACTCGAAGAGTTGGAGCACCCACGAGACCGAACGCTAACAATACCGACGAAGTAAAGAAAGCTTTTTGGCCTTAAAGAAGTTGTTTTATCGATTCCGAACAGGAGACGTCGAAATCACATCCGAACCCAATGGCGGAAAAAAACAATCTGGGGATGGAGTCGATGCCCATGCGCACTGTAGTCCAGGGGAGGAGCCACCTATCTCGTGATACTTCGAAGACTCTTCCAGGACAACAATGTGCAATCATCCGGACCCAACACTAGGCGGCGATCTATGCAATAGATATGAATTTAGCAGCCCACATGCCTCGAACTTTAATGCCCCGTTGCTGGTGGGTAGTTATATATACACACACACAGATATCCTTTCTAAGTAATGATATACATACATAGATATATTTAAAATATGCACATGTAAGCATACATGTAATGATATGCATAAGCTTAAATAGGAGTTGCAATCTTAAAGCTAAGAATAAAACAATCACAATTATACAAATTATGTGTATAAAACAACAATAGTTGTATTAGTAACAGCAATAAGTGAAATAGTACGTATAGTAAAAAGAGGAAAACGTATGTACACAGAGGCTCACCCCATTGGAAGAAAGTTCTTAGTTCCTGTCCTACCGCTGCATCACTGCAGTGTGCTGACTCAAGGCAATAGCGTTGAACAAAAATATCCACGCTCTTTCATGTGGCAGCACGGAAAATCTCCTCTATAGGGACACCTGCGAACCAAGCTGCACATATGGAAATCGACCTTGTGGAATGTGCTTTTGGAGTGGCAGACATTGATTTGTCCACCTTAGCAGGGCAGAATTGAATAGTGGCTGAGATCCATCTGGCAATGGTCGCTTTAGACACAGGTGTGCCTTGCTGAGATGGGCCATAGACCACAAAGAGTTGCTGTGATTTACAGAACTGTTTGGTGTGAAGTAAATAAAACTTTAACACCTCTTTATATCCAAAGTGTGCAGAGACTACTCTGATGGCGTGGTCAGATTGGAAAGAAAGGTGCGAAGGATAATAGGTTTGTTTAGGTGAAATTGTGTAGGCACCTTTGATATGAACTGTAAATTAGTTCTAAGGAGGACAGTGTCCTCGGTAAACTCGAGAAACGACTCTTGGGTAGTAAATGCCTAAATCTCGCTCCCTCGTCTTGCAAATGTCACAGCTAGAGGGGTGGATACCTCCCAGGTGAGGAATTTGGAGCCCACCCTATGTATTGGTTCGGACATAGGCTTAATGAGTTGAGAAAGGATGATATTAAGGTGCCAATCAGGTGGAGAAGGTCGCACTGGAGTAAAGATCCCTAAAAGGCCCTTCATAAACTGCTTCATTATCCTGGTGAAGAACACGGACGAAGCCGAGGAGAGAGTCTGTAACTAGATATTGCAGCCAGATGCACCCTAACAGATGCATGCACCAAATCCGAACTTGCCAGCAACAGAACATATGGCAAGGTCTGTTCCAGAGACGCTTCGAAGGGAAGTAAATTGTGCTGCTGACACCATGAACAGAACCTATTTTACTTCGATCTGTAACATTTATTCGTGGATACCGCCCTAGAGCTTGCTAAAATGTGTCTGCAGTCCTGGGGAATGCTTAGGTTCTAGAACTCATGGAATTCAGTAGCCATGCCCATAATGGGGGAGACCCTGGATCTTAGAACTTAGTTAGCCATTGTTTATTGTGAAAAGCGTTGTTTTGATCTGTAGTGGAATTGGTCTGGTTTTCGACATCAGGAGGAGCTGGGTGATCCAGTACTGTCCACCATGAAGCAATTCAGATCAATCAGCATCTCTCCAGTCTCATCTTCCTGAGAACCCTCAGGATCATGGGGATGGGGGAAAAGTGTATGCATAAATCCTGCACTATCTTTTCAAAAAGGCATTACCCCATGATCCCGGGAGCGGCTACCAATTGGTGTAAAAACAGCATTTTCTGTTGCAGTCAGTGTCAAAGTGATCCAGATTTGGTTTACCCCAAAGGTGAAAGATCTTGTTCAACACCTGCTGGTCTATCTCCCATTCGTAGCACCTTTCTAAGGATCTGCTTAGGGTGTCCGCCAAAGTATTACTTCTTCCTGCCACATGCTCTGCATTGAGCGTGATGTTGTGAACTGTGAGCAACTGCCACAGGCTCTGAGCTTCCAAGGACAGAAGAAGGGATTGTGTCCCTCCTTGCTTGTTCACATAGTGTATGCTGGTCCGAACCAGCACTGATTAACCTTGGAGGCGAAGCAAGAAAGCTTGGAGCGAGAGGAAAATGGCTTTGAGGTCTAGGAGGTTTATGTGCATAGTTTTTTGGCATGTAGACCCTATGCCTTGAATCTGAAGATCCTAAAGTTGACTACCCCAACTTCGAGGGAAGCATCTGTGGCGATAATGAGGTTTGGAATGAGAGGGAGAAACGCGAGGCCTTTGGAGATGTGATGTAAATGGGTCCACCATGCGAGAGCTTGGACCATCTATGGTGTTATCTGTATAAGGTAGAACAAGCCCTCTGTTTGAATCCACTGAAGCTGCAGTTCTTGTTGCAAAGGTCTCATTTTCAAGGATGCTAGGGGCACTAGACTGATTGCAGATGCCATCATCCCCATTAATGATTTGTACTGGCGCACTGAAGCAGACTTTTTTCTGGATAGCGTGGGAGCTAATCGCGCTAGCTTGTGCTGTCGTTCTAGGGACAAAAAGGCTTTGTCTGTCCTTGTATCCAGAACAGAACCCAGAAAGGCGATGCACTGACTTGGGATAGGAGATGACTTCTGAAGGTTTATACAAGGCCAAAGTTGCGAAACAGGGTCATGCAGCCCTGGGTGGCTTTGGCAGTTTGCGCTGGTATACAAGCTTTTAGGAGCCAGTCGCCCAAGCAGGGGAAGACTTGGTGACAGCACTTCCTGAGGGAAGCCACCACCGGTGCGAGGCACTTTGGAAAAGCTCTTGGGGACGATATGAGGCCAAAGGGTAAAACTTTGAACTGGTAGTGTATGCCAGTTACTATGAAGCGCTGGTACTTCTGATGTGTGAGGTGAATGGGGATGCGGAAATAATCGTCCTGCAAATCGAGGGTTGTCATGTAATCTTTGTGGTCAAAGAGTTGTAGGACGTCTAAAAGGATAACCATCTGGAAGGATTGCTTCTTTAGGAATTTGAGTGCTCTTAGGACTACAATAGGTCTCCACTATCCTGATTTCATTTTTATTCGTAGAAAAACGAGAGTAGAAACCTTTTGTCCTCTGATTTAAAGGTACTTTTTCAATTGCGCCCTTTGAGAGCATGATGGGAAGCTCTTGGCGCAATAAGTGAAGATGAGGGAGGTGCAAACCCTTTGGAGATGTCTGAATGAACTCGAGGGTATGACAATAGGTCAGGAGATCTAGTACCCACTTGTCCTTTGTAATTTTTCTCCAATGAGGCAGAAGGCTGACGATGTTCGCAACTGTATAGACGGAAGGAGTAGCATGAAGGTCACCGTTTGTCCGGGACGTCCCTGGACTGCATAGGTTGTTTGTGCCTCGCTGATTGCTTGGAGTAGGCAGCAGAAGGCTCATGTAGGTACTGTTGTTCACATTGGGTCCTATATTGGGGCTGATATGGTTAATATTGGTTATATCGTTGAGAAGCCTCTCTGTAGGAAGAAAACCCCCTGCCTCTAGCTCCTCGAAAGGAACATTTACGATACTGAAGGCTAACCAATGATCTAGCTGTGTCCATGTTGGTTTTAATGGCCAAGAAGGCGTCATCGATATGTTTGCCAAATAGAGTGTCTCCATCATATGGCATATCCAAAATTTCTGACTGCACACCTGGTCTAAAAGATGTATATTTTAACCAACCTTTCCTCTCCAACACAGCCCCACCTGCTAACTGACGAAGGCCAGGGAAGCCAATGTCCATCGCACAATCAATCTCAGATGATGTGCATTCAACCTCTTGTGGTATCTTTCTCACTTCTGATCTTTTATCCTCGGGAACCAGATCCAAAAGCTCCCCTATATCAGACCACATCTGTCTATCGTAGCGGCCCAAGATGGCTAACGCATTAGCCGAAAGAATAGACAGAGCTGACATTTAAGAAAATCCCTTGACTATGTGATCCAGCCTTCTTCCATTATTATCAGGAGCTTCAGAAATAGGAATGGCAGGATTCTTGGACCGGCGTAGCACCGCTTGCAAAACAACTGATTCAGCTTTGGGGTGCCATGTGAAACAGGCAGGAGAGTCGGCCAGGGCCTTATACTTTTTATCTACACGTGGCACTGGTACCGTAGCTGGGTATTCATAAATTTAAGCCCTTCATCCCAAATATGATGTTTTATAGGGATGGCTCTGACTGATTTTCATACTAGCTCATTAAAATTTAATAAAAAGCAATCTGATTGATTCACTGACACTGGGGGGTCAAAACATGAGGCAGCTCTCTCCATCAGATTGTGGAAACCCCCAATCCAAAGGGTGCACAGGTGGAGGAGATGGTGCAAGTATGATATAATTATCCCACTCGTCTAGAGGTGACTGGGTGTTGTGTATCTCACCCTCTTATCTTTTTTCATCAGAGGTAGCTGAAGGTGGGTCATCTCTGGGTGGTAGAGGAATGGTAGAAGCAGGAGTCATTTTAGGTGCTGGAGAAGGCCCCAGGTACGTAGTTGGAGGAGGCGGTGTAGGAGGAACTTGCGCATCTTGTGTAGGATCTGGAAATCTTTTCCAATAATCTTGTAGCATCGCCTGCAAGTCATGCACTAATAAGTAAAGCATCTGAAATTGCGATGGAGGTGGCAGACGTTTCTGGGGTGTAAAAGTAATGAGGTTGTACATTTTAATAGTGCCCATAATGAGAATCTTCTTCATACTCTTCCTCCTGGTACTTTACTCTTCACTCTGATGTGCTCTGCGCGGCTCCTCAAGGCCCCTAAGCATCTGGATCATCCAGCTCATAAAGTAAGCAGTGCAGAGGGAATGGCTACAACTTGAAGGGGGCAGTGTCATGAGATTCCAGAATTGTTTATGAAGGTTTCTTTCCTGTCAACAGTGCATTAGTAATTAGCTCTAAGCCGACGAGGTATCCGGCGTCAACGTTCATGCCAATGGCTTGGATGATGGTCTAGTTGATGGCTTAGTCAACCGTCTCGTCGACAGCTTCGTTGACGGGTTATCCGTTGTCGAGGGCTTCGTCGCCAAGGGTATTGCAGACGATGCGTCTGACGGCGAAAACTTTGTAGACGTAGGGGCCGTCAACGAGTCCATTGTCGATGCCTTGGTTGTCGATGAGGAGATGAAGGCCAAGGGAATAGGTGACAACCCGGCGGCAGAAGTCTTAGTCTGTGTTGTTGATGGCATAAAGAAGTTACTGTGGTGATGGTTGCGGTCATCGAAGACGGAGATGTTGATGAGGGGATTTTTGTAAACTGTAGATTTTTTTTAACTTGACGTTGACGACTCTAAGGTAGTAAGAGAGCACTTTGAAGGCTTGACAGCAGAGGTTGATGGTTCTGAAGAGACAGCTTTTGAGGGGACTTTATGAGTTTTCTCCTTTTTTCAACTATTTTGAAAGAGCGATGATGTGAGGTCTTCTGAATCTTTCTGCTGCCATGAGAGGCTTTTTGGTTATAGGTTCTTTCACTCTTTTGAGGCTTAGAAGAAGAATCACTGTGCTTACATAAGGAGACAGACTTTTTTTTCTGGCACCACAACAAAAGCCTTAACTCTCTGTCATGAGGAGTCTTGGAAGAAAAAGTGCACCAGGACCTACAATCCTTGTGGGTAAATGGAGTAAAAGCACTCTTCTTGTGAGTCGTCCACATACAATCTCTTCTTCCCACATGACTTGCTGGTTCTAAAGAGAGCTTTTCTTTTAAAATCAGACATATTGGAATTCCTAAACAGCTGACTGTAGAAAAAACTGAGCAGAGCTCAGGGAGACTCCCTTTCACAACGTGTGGTAGATAATTTGAGGAAAACAGTCTCTGTTGAGAAAGTTCTAGAGGGTGCGGTCGCCTGATTGGTCAAAGTTCAAGTTTGGTTATTTTTTTTTTTTTAAAAGGAACTAAATAGGATGCTAATACAACCGTCTATTGCCATTTTAGACTATTGCAAAACTGCTTACTGCTTTGTTATTGTACCGTGGGAATCCCACCTTGAAAACAGGGAATGATTCAAGCATGTGAATCTATGAAAGATCCAATACTAGATAACCAGTGCAACACCCACTGGTGAAGTTAGCAGGCGATCAACCAGAAGTTTTGAAGTGACTCAGTCACTGCAAATGGGGTAATTACAGTATGTGCAAATGCTTCATGTGAACAAAGATAAGATGTTCATTTAGGTGATGATGAATTAGAAGTCTCCCGAACTGGCAGCATCACCAAACGGGTAGACTAATAGGCCCTGGAATATTCACAATAAGATGTGGCTGGAAGCTATATAGCCCTCAAAATCCTAAAACGGGCTTCCGAAAGATAAAATGGTGTGAACCTTAACATATAACAGTTTTAAAACTTAAATGTTTCTTCAATGACACGGTCTGTTTCATGCCAAAAGTCTGAATTTCTCAGACATTGAGTGGAGGTTCAAAGGTGAGCCAACCTTTGACGGTGAGCAGCAAGCCACCGTACCCACTCTCTGCCTTTTCTATGCCCTGTGAAGGAAAGGTTCACAAACAGATGGCTGTTACGATGAGAAAAATGTACGAGTTACTTACCTTCGGTAACGATGTATCTGGTAGAGACGATTGTAGCCGTAGATTCCTTCACGTAGAATTATCCCCAGGCGTGAGACTGGATCCGGAAACTTTTTGCCACAGCATCCCTGCGCGCCGGGGGTGGGGCTGCATCACGCGACACCACCCAGGCATCGACCTCGTACGTGACGTCAGCGAGGTCACATAAGTCCCACCCCGGCACGCCTACGACAGTTTTCTTCAGAGAACTTTTCCGCACCGCAACGTGAAGCCACCAGACAAAAAACTGTGGGAACATGGGAACAGTGTGCAAAAGAACAGAAAAAAGAGAATGGAGACAACGACACCATAAGGAACAGTGCAACACTGCAGTGTCAAAGGCAAGGGCATAAGAAAGAACAGATCAGAGCCCTGAGCAGCCACCCTGCCAGTATGTAGACCGCCTTCCCCCATCCCGTGTCCTGGAGACAAGGAACATGCTTAAAAGGCATAACCCATGAAGCAGGCCTACCACCCCCAGCTAGAAACAAGGAAGGGGGAGCCAATCCCAAGACAGACAGGAACAACTAACCTCCAAGCCACCCAGCATAGAGGGCAACCACCCCCCAAGGAACAAAGGCAATGCATGGCCAGAGGACCCCTATTCAGAGGTTAGCAGAGGGACCAGGACCCCTAGCAGGAAGAGAAACGGAAGGGAGGGGAGGGAAGGACAGAGATTGATGGCAAACACCCCCCCCCTACATCTGGAGTAGCCAGAGCAGTGGGGCACAAGAGCACCTTAACCCCATCCTCTAAGAATCAAGAGGAGGAATGAATCGCAACCAGACGGAGCCACCCGTCCAGAGCAAAAGACGGCACTCACAGGAGGCACAGCCCCCACCGGGAGGCGAGTAACGAACACCAACCCAAGGGTCCTCGCAGAACGGCGAGGAAGGGCAGGCCGTGAAGGAATCTGCGGCTAGAATTGTCTCTACCAGATACATCGTTACCGAAGGTAAGTAACTCGTACATCTGATAGAGACTACTAGCCGCAGATTCCTTCACGTAGAATAGATACCCTAGCAATACAAACTGGAAAGGCGGGCCTGCGAAAGGACCCCATAAGCCTGAACAGAACAGAGTCTCTAACAGGGGATCAGATCTGCGGACCAGGTAAGTAACCTCGTCCCTGCCAGGCAAGAGGAACCCCCACAAGCAGAACACTACCGACCCCAAGAGGATATAGGAGGAAGAGAGAAGACTGAAGAGGCCCGTACACTCACAGCAGAGGAACCAAGGGCAAGGCCAGAGAGGACGAAGCACCCCACTCCCCTACAAGGCAACAGAGCTTCCATCCAATGCCAAGACAGAAAGAGGAGGAGGAAGAAGAAGAAGAAGAAGAAGAAGAAGCCTAGAGGAAATGAGGGAAAGGAAGGCAAGTCCCCTCCAAAAGGAGGGCAACAGGCCAGCCACAACGGCCCGACAGTCATAAGCCGCCAGAAGCAAGAAGAACAGCCAGGAGCCCTGGGAATACCGGGCAGGCGACGCCTGACAAGAGAGCACCCAGAATCGTTCCACCCTCAAGACAGGAGCAGGAAGATGAGGAAAATGCCCGGACACACCACTACAAGGGGCCGCGCATACGACGTCAAGAAGCAAAAGCAACATATATAAACACCATGGAAAACCGGCACCCGAAGGCGACCAGAACTCCCTAGCAGAGCGCAAGCTATTTAACAGCTACCACTACCCCACATAGGGTATAGTAAGTCCCAAGATATGGGAACCCTCTTTGGAAGAACTTCCGCAGCAGAGGAAAAAACTAAAAGAGTCTCGGGGAAAGAAACCCCAGCTGAAGGCTTGTTAAGCAGCCCAAGATAAAACAGAAGGCCTAATCTCAGGGCCAAGTCTGTACAAACAACTCAGGCAAACACACACACACACAAAGGGCTGTCCAGCAGCCAACAACGCCATAGTCCCAGCAAGGAGGACTCAAATGGCCATAAAGAAAGCTCAGAACCAGCTCAACTCAGCAGTTACTGAGGAGGGGAAGGAGGAGGAGGAGGAGGAGGAGGATAGGGCGGAGGAGAACGGAGCCCCGCCAGGAACCTTCGGATGGCGGAGTCTGCCGGGGCATGGAATAACAGGCTGCCATCAAACGGATGATCAATCAGCCGCTCCCGCATATTTTCAGGGAACACTCCATCCCGAAATCAAGCATGGTGACGGAGGGTGACTGAGGTAGCCATGGCCCGGCCCAGCACCTCCGAGATGTCCAGAGCAGAGCGGAGAATAAACGCCGCTAGCTCCCGGCCATCCGACGCATGATGCCGTAAGTCCGCCTGAACAGTCTCCTGAGAAACTGCGGATCCCAGAGACTCAGCTGAGTCCCACAAACAAGAGGAGGCCCTAGCCAGTACACACAAGGTATTAAGGGCCCGCAGGGCAGCGATGGTCGAGGCAAACATGTTGCTCCCCCAAGAGTTCAGCCAGCGGGCCTCCCAGGACAGCGGAGTCAACAGTGGCGGCAGAGAGGGAAAATCAGTCCACAAAAGCGCTCTGGCGGCAGAGGTGTGGAGGGAAAGACACGCAGGGTCACGCGGCGCCTGGAGGTGCCAGTGCAGAAGGTGTTGAGGCACCGGGTCCCCTGAGGCGGGACGTCTCCAAGCCCCCGTCAGGGAAGAAAGAAATGAACCCTCATAAGGAAGCGCCAGCTCCCTCCCATCAGAGCCCTGGTGGAGAACCTCCGAGATGGTCTGCCGGAAAATGCGCAACGGGGTCACCCATGCGCAGAATGCCCACAGCCGTGGACACCGCATGAGCAAAGGCTGCACCGCCTCTGTAGGGCCCCGCGGCGGAGAAAGCAGCTCCTCCGTGGGTGACGGCTGCAGACTTGGGTGGCTGTCCCCAAAGCCAAGCGGAACGGGCAAGGGCCAGACCTGGAAGTCAGAAGGAGCCGAGGAATGAGGGACCTGCCGCTCCTCCGACGAACACCTTGGCCTCAGAAACAGCGGAGAGCCACCCTTCGACAATGCCGGTGAGAAAGACCCAACACGGCGGGCAGTCTCCGGGGAGGACGACACCAATATGCAGCCAGCCTCTGGAGAAAAGGGAGCGTCCGAAAAAGAATCCGCAACTCGACGCCTGTCCGGAGACGACGCCGGATAGGGCCCCTCGAAGCCACACCGCGCCGGGGACCGGAGCGGGCCGGGTCCGAAGTGCACAAGGGGTGCGACGACTCGACCTCCGCCGAGGCAGCCGCTTGAGTGGAGGAGCGAGAAGGACCAGGGGAGTGACACAAAGCCCTCCGTCAGCCCCAAGCCAGCATGTGA
The DNA here is from genome assembly GCF_964261635.1 of Lissotriton helveticus. Lineage (NCBI taxonomy): Eukaryota > Metazoa > Chordata > Amphibia > Caudata > Salamandridae > Lissotriton > Lissotriton helveticus. The sequence goes on from NC_136057.1 coordinate 1,275,790,764, forward strand.
CAGAGGTGGCCCGGCGAACCCTGCGGCGCCACCAGGGCCGACTCAACCTCCGACGAGGCAACTACCTGCATGGAGGGACGAGAAAGACCCGGAGGAGGGCGAGGGGTCCCCTTCCAGTCTCGACCCAGAGCAGGAGGAGGAGGGTCCACCAACCCTGTGGTGCCGCCCGGTCCAGCAGCTGCCGACGCTGTAGTGGCGTCACCTCAGCCTTAGTCAGAACCACCTTGTCAAAGGACCGAGATGGGCTCGGGGATGCGACACGAGCCCCGGCGACCTCCCACGACACCACAGGGACTCCCGCAGGAGTTTGCGTTGAGGCAGAGACGCCGTGGCCTGAAGTAGGTACCCCGGAGGGGCCGCACCCAGACAGCACCACATCTTCCAAGCCTGGATCCAAACCAGTCGGTGCCAAGGTCGGAGCTGCCGGCGGCGGCGCGGAGGGCCCCGCGCAAGGCGAGGGTCTGTCGCCGACATAAGATGCCACACGACGTGCAAGTCTTGAAGCCCGAAGGCATTCGGACACTGTTCCACCAAAAGAAGAGACAATGAGGAAGAAAAAAGGGACGCAAAACAGGCTCGCAGCAAGACCGGATCCGCGTTGCACGCCTTGTTGGCGATGCTGGGCCAAAGTTTTGTTTAGGTACACATATTTCTCAATAAAAATATGGTCATACATAGAGGACAGTATTGTATCACAGTTCAAATAGAAAAAAATGTAAAAATACGATAGTCATCTTGGAATATAAAGTGGCATTACTTAATGATACTGTTAGATTTGGGAGCCTCTAGTTGGCACAGGTAGGTACTTGTTACAAATAGGGACCCTTGCTTCTAGTCAGGATAAGGGGAGTACACTCCTAAAATAACCCCTGCTCACCCCCTTTGTAGCTTGGCATGAGCAGATAGGCTTATCTCAGAGGCAGTGTGTAAAGCATTTGTGACCACATACAGTAACCCAGTGATAACACTACAGATGGACACCACACAAGGTGTATATAAAAAATAAGTATACTTTATATGGAGTTACCACAAGACCATAAACGACAAAAATACACAATACGGTTACTTTAAGTTAGTAGATTAAGCTTAGTTTAGTTCTTAAGATGCGACAATTTGCGGCAATGTACCTTAGGTTGCGTTGCGCTTCCACGACAAGCAATGTCGCAGCGAGGGAAATGCGGCAAAGTTCAAGTACAAAGAAATAAAGACGTGAAGATCTTCTAGATGTGGCACGCTTCTCCGGGGATCCGAGAAGTTCTCAGTTCGATGCTTGGACTGCAACGGCGACACCTTTAATTCAGCGATACAACGGCAACAGCTCACACTGCGACACTCTTCTCCCAAGATGCGTGAAGCTTCCGCGCAATGCCACAACTACAGCGGCGACATCCACGATGCAACGGCAGCAGCTCCTGACGGCGGCGCGCTTCTCAGGGATGCGAGGTGCTTTTCTTCGATGCAGTGCAGTGCGACAGGCAGGCACAGCGACAGCAACACACTCCGACCTAGTTGCGAGACTCTTCTCTTGATGCAGTGCAATGCGACAGCTACAGTGCCGACACCCTCCTTTGGAGTTGCTACGGCAGCAGCAGCAGCAGCAGCGGCGACACGCTTCCTCTTCGTTGCGGCACGCTTCTCTCGATGCGGTGCAGTGCGACAGTTCCAGAGGTGACACCCTCCTTCGGAGTTGCGATGGCAGGCACAGCGACGGTGACACGCTTCTTTTCGATGAGTCGCGATTCCAGCTCCTTGTGACACGCAGTCCCTCAGAAGGCCCAAAACAGCAGCAGGCACTTCCAAAGAACTCTGGGGAGCTGGGGGGTGAAGTCTGTTGTCCCTGAGATTTCAGCAGGAGGCAAGCTCTTTTCCAAGCCCTTGGAGATCCTTCACAAGTTGAAAGTAAAGTACACAAAATGTCTGTCTCCTTCCTTTGGCAGTAAGGCAACCACTGCAGGCCAATACCCCAAGCAGCACTTCAGCTTGGGAATAGTCTCTCCTCAGTTTCTTCAGGTTCCTCTGCTCAGTAAAGGTTTCTTCTTGTAGTCCAAAGTGATCTAATTTCATGGGAGCAGGGTCCCAATATTTATACCCCAAAATCCTTTGTTCTCTGAGGGGAGAGGGCCTTTACCTAGTTCAAACCAGTTCTGAAGCACTCTGTTTACCAGACTTCTCCTTTCCTTTCACAGTGCAGGGAAGGAACATCAGACGCCCCACAGGAGGTGGAGCCAGCATTGTGGAAGGCAAGTACAGTCCTGGAGCACTTTGTTGACAGGACTCCTTCTCTTCTTTCAGTGTGCAGGGCAGAGGCATCAGCTGCTCCCCAGGAGGTGGAGCCAGCATTGTGGAAGGCAGGCACAGCCCTATTCAAGGTTCAAGTGCAACTCCTCCCTCCCATCTAGATGCAGATCTCTCTATTCACCACTGGGCTGACTCATCCTGTCTCTTGGGATCCCCCAGCCCTGTCACTCACAAAACCAGACAAAGGAATACACAACCTAGCAGAGGCAGGCTTGAAAGCAAATACCTACTTTCTAAAAGTGGTATTTGCAAACACAGAATGTTAAAACCAACTTAACTAAAAGATGTATTTTATCATTCTGAGTTCAGGCATACTAAACTTGAATTTCTACCATGTTCTCTGAGTCAGTTAGGATTATAAAATGTAATAATTCTAACAGCCCATTCTGGCCTATGGAGAACAGGTAGCCTTGCAATAGTGAAAAAGGAAAATGCCTGTAATTCACTATTAGGACATACCACACACACCAGGGCATGTCCTACCTTATACTTACAATGCACCCTGCCCTTGGGCCTACCATAGGGGTGTCTGATATGAAGAAAAGGGAACGTTTAGGAACTGGTAAGTGGGTGCACTTGCCCAGTCAGCATGACAGTACCAGACTGCACGCAGGCTCTGCAATGGCAGACCTTAGACACATTTTAAAAAGCTGCTTCTGTGGGTGGCACAACTAGTACTGCAGGCCCACCAGCAGCATTTGGATTTACACGCCCTGGGCACACTCAGTGCACTGTACTAGGGTCTGACAAGTAAACCAAATAGCCAAACATGGAACCACTGATTAATACATCAATTTACAATAGGGAGCACTTGCACTGTGGTACTGGACATCAGTGGCACAGTGCCCAAAGCATCTAACTAGCAAAAATACATGAGGCAACAGCAAAAATGGAAGGGAGACCCACGCCAATGGTGCCAGGTCTAACAGATACCTTTCAATGTACTCATGGCTCATTATAATTTAAATAGGAAAGTTCCTTATGCATAAAAGTAACATTTTATTTTACTTTCAACACCACATTATAATCTATATATATTACTCTTAAGTAATGGACAGCTCCATTATTCCATAATTATTCTAAAGTGTAAAAAGTGCTTACTTTATTATGTAGCTACCAAGACTTTTCTTATTGTCTTTTATAGATCTGGTCTTACTATGATTTTATACATCAATATTTCATTTTTGTTTTCTTAAAGTGCTGGTGCTCATTAAGTGCTCTCACTGATATTATAAACTGCATGACTGTTTTCTCTATTTATATTCTAAGTAAAACAAAGCACCCCTTACTATACTCCTGGGATCTTTGTTTATCTTCATGTATTTAAATAAATAATTTAAAAGCAAAAGTTACTTACCTTCGCTAACAATATATCTATAAGAAACATTAGTAGTGATAGATTCCTTACCTTAGAAATTACCCCCAGGCGTCAGACTGGATCCGGAAAGTTTTTCATCAGCAGTACCCCTGCACGTCAGTAGGTGTCGTCGTGCGGCTCCGCGTACGTCGTTGGTACCGTGATGACGCTGTCGGAGCTACTTAGACGCGCCCACGCGCGCTGACGTCAGTTCTGTACACGGCTTTCCATGCCAGGAACGCAGAGCAATGCAAGATACTGACCACTGGGGCCATGATACTAGGGCCCAGAAAGGGATGACCTTAACCCTAGAAATCAGTTCGCAGAAAGGGGAGGATGGGTGGGGTGGTAAGGAATCTATCACTACTAATGTTTCTTACAGATATATCGTTACTAAAGGTAAGTAGCTTATGCATCTGAAAGAAACACGTAGTGATAGATTCCTTACCTTAGAATAGATACCCCAGCAAAATCAACCCCGGTGGTGGGTCTGCGAACCAAGATCACACCAGAAAGTCCTGGAGAATAGAACGGCCAAAGAAGCGGTCTCTCTGGACTTGGTTGTCCAGGCAGTAGTTCTTGGTAAACATGTGCAACAAGGCCCACGTAGCTGCCTGACAAATGTTCTGCAAGGGAATGCCGCGTCCCAGAGCAGTAGTGGCCGCCGTCGCCCTGGTAGAATGGGCGCGCAACCCCACCATAGGCTCCTTTTTAGCCAAGGAGTAGCAAGCCTTTATGCACAGAACGACCCACCAAGAGATGGTCCGTTTGTGCACAGCCCGACCTTTCTTGGCGCGCACGTAGCCAACAAAGTACTGGTCATCCACCCGGAACTGTTGTGTGCGACTCAGATAGAAGGAAGGAGCACGTTTTGGGTACAGATGGTGGCGCCTCTCTTCCTTGTTAGAGGGATACGGAGGCGGAAAGAAAGTGATGGTCTGCCCGATGTGAAAGGCGGTGACAACCTTTGGCAGAAAGGAAGGACGAGTCCTCAGAACAACTTTGTCCGGATGGACAGAGAGAAAAGGAGGTTTAAAAGAAAGAACCTGGAGCTCACTCACCTGGACCAGAAAAGCAGTCTTTAGAGTCAGAAGACGAAGAGGGCAGTTATGAAGTGGCTCAAAGGGAGCGCACATCAGAAAGGTAAGAACTAGATTCAAGTCCCACTGAAGCATCACGAACGAAACAGGAGGAAACATGTGCGTGATGCCTTTCAAGAATCTATTTACAACAGGGGACTTCAAAAGGGAAGGCCAATCTGGAAGCCTTAGAAAGGCGGAAATGGCCGAGAGATAGCCCTTGATAGTGCCCAGAGCAGAGCCCTGCTGGGCCAAAGAAAGAAGAACAAGCATTTGCAATGCAATAGGTCTCGTATTAAGAAAGTTTGAGCTATTGGTATTGTAAATGACAAATTTTTTATTTAGATTTTGTTTTTGAAAATAGCGAAATTAATAGCTTTGTCATTTACCATGCCAATAGTTATAACTCTCGCAAATGTGACACCTATAGCATTTGTAATGCAATATGTGTTGTATTTACGTGACTTACATGTATTTATATTACAAATAACAATGGTTTTTAATATTTTCAAATAATTAATACTTAAAAAAGTTATTGTAATTTATAATGGCAATAGCTTAAACTTTTGTAAATAACATTTGTGAAGATTATGTTCAGTGTATTTTATTGTGACGGAAATCCAAGAACATATGTCAAATATTAACATCTTTTTGTTACATTTGTAATAAAGCTTGAAACATTGAGATAACATATTTGAACCAGTTGTTGTTGAATGGTTGCACAGATTGATGCTGTGGTGGAGCTCAGTGATGTTGTGGTGCCACTGAGTGATGCTGTGGTGGTGCTGAGTGATGCTGTATACTATGCTAGGTTTTGTTTTGCTATCCTATGTTTTGTTTTGTTATGCTATGCTATGCTGTTTTGTTATGCTATGCTATGTTTTGTTATGCTATGCTGTTTTGCTATGCTATGCTATGTTATGTTATGCTATGCTATGCTTTGTTATGCTATGCTATATTTTGCTCTGCTATGCTATGCTTTGTTGTGTTTTATTATGCTATGCTTTGTTTTGCTATGCTATGCTTTGTTTTGCTATGCTATGTTTTGTTATGCTATGCTATGTTTTGTTGTGTTGATATGCTATGCTGTGTTTTGCTATGCTATTATGTTTTGTTATGTTTTGTTCAGCCATGCTATGTTTTGTTTTGTTAAGCTATGCTGTTTTGTTGTGTTTTGTTATGCTATGTTTTGTTATGTTATGCTATGATTTGTTATGCTATGCTGTTTTGTTTTGCTATCCTATGCTTTATTTTGTTATGCTATGCTATGTTTAGTTTTGCTATCCTATGCTTTGTTTTGTTATGCTATGCTATGTTTTGTTGTGTTTTGCTAGGCTATGCTTTGTTATGCTATGCTATGTTTTGTTATGCTATGCTATGCTTTGCTCTGCTATGCTATGCTATGCTTTGTTATGCTATGTTTTGTTATGCTATGTTTTGTTATGCTATGCTTTGTTGTGTTTTGTTATGCAATGCTTTGTTTTGCTATGCTGTTTTGTTATGCTATGCTATGTTTTGTTTTGCTATGCTTTGTTTTGATATGCTATCCTATGCTTTGTTTTGTTATGCTCTGCTATGCTTTGTTTTGTTATGCTATGCTATGTTGTGTTTTGTTATGCTATGCTATGTTTTGTTGTGTTTTGCTATGTTTTGTTATGCTATGTGTTGTTGTGTTTTGTTATGCTATGTTTTGTTATGTTATGTTATGGTTTGTTTTGCTATCCTATGCTTTTTTTTGTAATGCTATGCTATGTTTAGTTTTGCTATCCTATGCTTTGTTTTGTTATGCTCTACTATGCTTTGTTTTGTTATGCTATGCTAAGTTTTGTTGTGTTTTGCTATGCTATGCTATGTTTTGTTTCGCTATGTTTTGTTTTGTTATGTTTTGTTATGCTATGTGTTGCTGTGTTTTGTTATGCTATGCTTTGTTTTGCTATGCTATGTTTTGTTATGCTATATTTTGTTATGCTATGCTATGTTTTGTTATGCTATGTTTTGTTTTGTTATGCTATGCTTGGTTTTGTTATGCTATGTTATGTTGTGTTTTGTTATGCTATGTTTTGTTGTGTTTTGTTATGCTAAGTTATGTTATGTTTTGATATGCTTTGTTATGCTATGTTTTGTTATGTATGCTGTGTTTTGTTATACTATGCTTTGTGTTTTGCTGTTTTGTTATGCAATGCTTTGTTTTGTTATGCTATGTTTTATCTTATGATATGTTTTGTTGTGTATTGTTATGCTATGTTTTGTTTTGCTATGCTTTGTTATGTTTTGTTATGCTATGTTTTGTTGTGTTTTGTTATGCTATGCTATGTTTTGTTGTGTTTTGTTATGCTATGCTATGTTTTGTTGTGTTTTGCTATGTTGTGTTATGCTATATGTTGTTGTGTTTTGTTATGCTATGTTTTGTTGTGTTTTGCTATGTTTTGTTTTGTTTTGCTATTTTTTTTATGCTATGTGTTGCCGTGTTTTGTTATGCTATGTTTTGTTATGTTATGTTATGTTATGGTTTGTTTTGCTATCCTATGCTTTTTTTGTAATGCTATGTTTAGTTTTGCTATCCTATGCTTTGTTTTTTTATGCTATGCTATGTTTTGTTATGCTATGTTTTGTTGTGGTTTGCTATGCTATGTTTTGTTATGCTATGTTTTGTTATGCTATGCTATGCTTTGTTATGCTATGCTTTGTTTTGTTATGCTATGCTATGTTGTGTTTTGTTATGCTATGTTATGTTGTGTTTTGTTATGCTATGTTTTGTTGTGTTTTGTTATGCTAAGTTACGTTATGTTTTGATATGTTTTGTTATGCTATGTTTTGTTATGTATGCTGTGTTTTGTTATACTATGCTTTGTGTTTTGATATGTTTTGTTATGCAATGCTTTGTTTTGTTATGCTATGTTTTATCTTATGCTATGTTTTGTTGTGTTTTGCTATGTTTTGTTATGCTATGTGTTGTTGTGTTTTATTATGCTATGTTTTGTTATGTTATGGTTTGTTTTGCTATCCTATGCTTATTTTTGTAATGCTATGCTATGTTTAGTTTTGCTATCCTATGCTTTGTTTTTTATGCTATGCTATGTTTTGTTATGCTATGTTTTGTTGTGTTTTGCTATGCTATGCTTTGTTATGCTATGCTATGCAATGTTTTGTTGTGTTTTATTATGCTATGCTTTGTTTTGCTATGCTTTGTTATGCTATGTTTTGTAATGCTATGCTATGCTATGTTTTGTTATGCTATGCTAAGCTTTGTTTTGTTATGCTAAGTTATGTTATGTTTTGATATGCTTTGTTATGCTATGTTTTGTTATGTATGCTGTGTTTTGTTATTCTATGCTTTGTGTTTTGCTATGTTTTGTTATGCAATGCTTTGTTTTGTTATGTTATGCTATGTTTTATCTTATGATATGTTTTGTTGTGTTATGCTATGTTTTGTTTTGCTATGTTATGTTTTGTTATGCTATGTTTTGTTGTGTTTTGTTATGCTATGCTTTGTTATGTTTTGCTATGCTATTTCTTGTTTTGTTATGCTAGGTTTGGTTTTGCTATCCTATGCTATGTTTTGTTATGCTATGCTATGTTTTGCTATGCTATGCTAGGTTTTGTTATGCTATGTTGGTGAGGGTGAGTGAGGGTGTGTGAGGGTTAGGGGGTGTGAGGGTGAGGGTGTGTGAGGGTGAGAGGGTCGTGAGGGTGAGTGAGGGTGTGAGGGTGAGAGTGTGAGGGGGTGTGAGGGTGAGTGAGGGTGTGTGAGGGTGAGTGAGGGTGAGTGAGGGAGAGGGGGTGAGGGGGTGTGAGTGTGAGGGTGACTGAGGGTGAGGGTAAGGGTGTGTGAGGGTGAGGGGGTGTGAGGGTGAGGGGGTGTGAGGGTGAGGGGGTGTGAGGGTGAGGGGGTGTGAGGGGGTGTGAGGGTGTGAGGGTGAGGGGGTGTGAGGGTGGGTGAGGGTGTGAGGGTGGGTGAGGGTGTGAGGGTGTGTGGATGTGAGGGTGTGTGATGGTGAGGAGGGGTGACCAGAGATGTGAGGGTATGTGATGGTGGGTGAGGGTGGGTGTGGGTGAGGGTGGGTGAGGGTGGGTGGGTGGGTGAGGATGAGGGGGTGTGAGGAGGGTGAGGGGGTGTGAGGGTGATGATGAGTGGGTGGGTGAAGGTGTGAGGGTGGGTGAGGGTGAGGGTGTGAGGGTGAGTGGATGTGAGGGTGTGTGATGGTGAGGAGGGGTGACCAGAGACAGACAGAGGCCACTGGAGACAGTCAGAGAGCAGCCTAGACAGGGGAGAGAGAGGGAAGAGAGAGTGGAGAGTGCGAGGGGAGAGAGAGTGGAGAGTGAGAGGGGGGAGAGAGAGTGGAGAGTGAGAGGGGAGAGAGAGAGCGGAGAGTGAGAGGGGAGAGAGAGCGGAGAGTGAGAGGGGAGAGAGAGCGGAGAGTGAGAGGGGAGAGAGAGGGGAGGAGAGAGTGGAGAGTGAGAGTGGAGAGTGAGAGGGGAGAGAGAGTGGAGAGTGAGAGGGGAGAGAGAGTGGAGAGTGAGAGGGGAGAGAGAGTGGAGAGTGAGAGGGGAGAGAGAGTGGAGAGTGAGAGGGGAGAGAGCGGAGAGAGGGAAGAGAGAGTGGAGAGTGAGAGGGGAGACAGAGCGGGGAGTGAGAGGGAAGAGAGAGCAGAGAGTGAGAGGGGAAAGAGGTCTGACACTCAGATGAGAGCGGAGAGTAAGGGGGGAGGTCTGACACACACTGAGATGAGAGTGAGAGAGGTCTGATACTGAGACGAGATTGCAGGGACGGTGACAGCAGAGTGCGCTCTGACTCAGAGGTGACAGGCGGGTGAGTGCGCCGGCGGTCGAGTCTCCGGCGATGGTCGGGGTCCGAGATGAGACGGAGGCCGGGACTCAGCAGTGCTGCGCTCTACCTGTTGCTCTACCTGTTGGTAAAAATCACATGGGTATTTCCAGTAAAACCTACGTCACTAAGCAGGGGCAAAAGTGTCAAGTGTTCGAGGAGTTCGTTGGTAAAAATCACATGGGTATTTCCAGTAAAACCTACGTCACTAAGCAGGGGCAGAAGTGTCAAGTGTTCGAGGAGTTCGTTGGTAAAAATCACATGGGTATTTCCAGTACAACCTACGTCACTAAGCAGGGGCAGAAGTGTCAAGTGTTCGAGGAGTTCGTTGGTAAAAATCACATGGGTATTTCCAGTAAAACCTACGTCACTAAGCAGGGGCAGAAGTGTCAAGTGTTCGAGGAGTTCGTGAGCCATACACTCTGGGGGGCATGCAGCCATGTGGGGCAAGCCGGAGCGGATCCCTTTGAAGCACGGCCTCGCGGCCGTGCTAGAAGTGTGTGTTAATTAGGGGGAGGAGAAGTGAGGGCGAGTGCGCTGGGGAAGCAACAGATGGCTTTAATTTAAAGCTCTCAGAGGCAGGTGGCTCGGATAAAAGCGCGGTCACGAGAACTCATGCACTCGTCGAAATCCGCTTTGGTTAAAATTTTTGGTTACACCATAATAGGTCTCTCTACGAGACCTAAAAAGCAGGACATCTGAAAGAGGGGCAGAAAGGGGATCTACAGCCTTTGCTGTGCACCATGCCACAAATCTGTTCCACCTGCAGGCGTATACCGACTTTGTGGAGGGACGCCTGGCTGCCAGAATCACATTACAAACTTCAGGAGGCAAGTCAAATGGCCTCAACTGCCGCCGCTCAATCTCCAAGCATGGAGTTGGAGACTGGACAGATTCGGGTGGAGGACCGTCCCCTGTGGCTGCAACAGACGATCCTACCGAAGAAGCAGACGGATCGGGGGATAAATGCTCATATTGAGTAGCTGGGGATACCACTCTCTTTGAGCCCAGTCCAGAGCCACAAGGATGACTTGGGCCCGGTCGCGCCTGATCTTCTTCACCACTCTGGGCAGAAGTGGTATAGGCGGAAAGGCATAAAACAGACCGCAACTCCACTCGCAACGAAAAGCGTTTCAGAGCGAGTGCCGCTTTGGAAATTCCAACGTGCAAAACTGATGACATTGCGCATTCTCTTCGGTGGCGAACAGATCTAACAAAGCTCTCCCCACTGCTAAATGAGACCTTGCGCCACGTCCGAATTCAGACGTCATCCGTGATCCAACATGCACCGATGACTGAGTTTGTCCGCCCTGGCGTTCAGAGAACCTGCCAGGTGTTGAACCACCAGGCACAAGCCCTGATGTTCCAGCCAAACCCAGAGACGCAGAGCCTCTTGGCATAGGGTCCACGACCCCACCACGCCCTGTTTGTTGCAGTACCACATGGCGGTGGTGTTGTCCGTGAACACCTGCACTACACTCCCCCGGACAGAGGGGAGGAATGCCTTCAGTGCAAGTCGGATCGCCCGCAGCTCCAGAAGGTTGGTGTGGAGCCGGGACTCCGCCGGAGACCAGAGTCCCCTGACCTCCGCCTCTCCCATGTGGCCCCCCCCCCCCAGCCCTGGAGGGACGCCTCCGTCACAACTACGTGCTCCGGTTGGGGTAGGGAGAGGGATCTGCCGCTGGCCCAATCGCGGTTCGTTAGCCACCACTGCAACTGTCTTGCAGTGCCCTCCGAGATCAAGACATGGTCGGACAAGTTGCCCTGATGCTGGGCCCACTGAAACTTCAGGTCCCACTGCAGAGCCCGCACCAGAAGGATGAAGGAGGCCATCAGCCCCAGAAGCCGCAGCGTCAACCTGACCGAGACTCGGGATAAAGGCTGGAAGATCGGAATCAGAGCCTGAATATCACAAACACGCTGTTCGGGAGGATAAACCCGAAACTGCGCAAGTCTAGAACCGCTCCGATGAAGAGGAGTTTCTGAGAGGGACACAGGTGTGACTTCGGCACATTGATGGAGAACCCCAGCAGGTGCAAGAGGTCGGCTGTAGTCTGGAGGTGGCTGACGACTGTCTGGGGTGAGCCCGCCTTCAACAATCAGTCGTCGAGGTAGGGGAAGACTGAAACCCCTAACCTGCGCAGATGAGCTGCGACCACCGCCATCACTTTCGTGAACACATGTGGGGCGCTGGAAATGCCGAAGGGGAGCACGGTAAACTGAAAGTGCTCGTGGCCTACCGTGAACCGCAAGTAACCCCGGTGGGCCGGCAGGACGGGGATGTGAAAATAAGCATCCTGCAAGTCCAACGCTACCATCCAGTCTCCAGGGTAGCTAAGACCTGAGCCAATGTCAGCATCTTGAACTTCTCCTTCCGGAGGAAGCCGTTGACGTTCCGTAGGTCCAAGATAGGGCGTAGGCCCCTTTTGCCCTTCTTGGGTACCAGAAAGTAGTGGGAGTAACAACTACACCCTACTTCTGGCCCAGGAACGCGCTTGATGGCCCCCTTGGCCAAGAGGGCCGTAACTTCTTCTTGTAGAAGTTTCAAGTGATCCCCCGACACACGGTGGTACTGCGGTGGCATGGCTGGAGGAGACGCCTCGAAGGGGAGGGAGTAGCCACTTCGGATGATTTGCAGCACCTGTGAGAAGTTGGCCTGATATATGATGCTCACTAGTTCTAGTGATCCCCTTGTATCAGTCCAAACAACCCTTATGGTGATTGGTTGTAAGTCAAACTTATAGACCAGCTATCCTAATGGTAGCATGAACAAAGCAGTCTTAGGCTAAACTCTTTTGGCATGTGAAGCCAGCTGTTTTACCACATATAACCCCTTGAATACCAGATGAAAGGACACCACACAGGTTGTTATGAAAATAAACAGTATATTTATTAATAACAAACACCTCTGAACTCTTTATGAGATCAGAGGGCTAAGCACATGACAATCTCTTAGGAAAAATACGATTAGTTGCACAAATTACAATGGGGCCCTAGGGGCACGACAAACCATATACTAAGTAAATGGTATAAGTAGAACGATAGAAGAAATGGAGATGCCCAGAGGCTGTAGGATCGCTGGGACTACACTACCCTAATCTGAGGTAAGTAGCAGGAGGCCCACGGGACGCGTGTGCAGAGTGTGAACTCACACGCGAGATGCGTAACAAAGTCAATGGGCAGAACAAATTACGAAAAGGTAAGTAACTGACCGTTCCGATTAGTTAGGACTAAAACGACTGGATACCTGGACACTAGGAGAGTCAATCTACCCTTGAGCACCGACATGCTCTTGTTACCTCACCCACGGGCTGCGGGTGCATAGGTGGCAAAGTGTGTCGGGTTTCCGCGTCGAAGTCTATGGAGCCTTGAAGAAAGATGCTGCAGGCGACCAAGAGGAAGATGTCCGGTGCGATCCAAGGGTGGATCGAGGAAGAAGAGGACCTGAAAGCAGAGGGGACAGTGTTCAACGTCACTAGCCAGTGACCAGTGTGGAACCAGGGAGGAACCAGAGGCTGTCGTCGTGATCAGGTGAAGAGTGGACGCTTGTCTCTGCAGCCACGTGGACCAGGAGGTGTCTTCGACGACCAGGATGGAGGCACGAGCTGTCCCACGCAGGCTCTCGGTGTCGGATCCGGATTTGGAGTCAACAGGCCTTGGCAAAGGCAACCCACGCGGTGAATGGAAACGGCGTCTGGTGCGGACCAGGAGGGTCCGGGGGGCTCCTCTTTTGGAAGGGAGCAAGGGCCAGTCCGAAGCAACCAGACCAGCAGTGTAGATTTCAAGAATCGTTGTCTAGGAGGCCACTAGCCAGCCGGCAAGTGACCAGACAACGCGTCGAGCAGCAACCAAGCAAAAGGGCCCCACGCAGATCTCGTGGATGCTGGGGGGCTGGTCTTCGTGGCAGGAGCTGCTCGAGGCTGGGGCTTCTTAATCCCCAAAGCACTTACTTGAGGATGCCTCAGAAGTTGTGCTGGAAGCGAAGTGCAGTTTCTTCAAGATGGCCGGTCCCACGTGTCTCGTCGCACCCACGGGTCTCAGCTGTGCTTCAGATGTGGTTAGAGATCGGAGAGGTTTGGGAGTCCGGGTCTCGTCGAGCTCTGAAGTCTTCGTTCCGGCCGGAGGGACGATAAAGAGAACCGCTAGGACGCTTGATGGTGCCTGCAGTTGCAGGGTGGACATTCCTTGCCCACAAGGGAGATTCTTCAGTCTTCTGTGGAGCAGACAGTCGAAGTCCAGAGTTTCTTCTTTGTAGAGTAGTTCAGGATAATCTAATTTAGAATGGGACCAGCTCCTACCTTTATCCTGCTAAAGGGGGCTGTACTGCTGACTCGGTCCCTTCCCTGGGTGGGACCAGGAAGGGGGGTGGTTACACCCACTATCCTTTGTCCGGTTTCGCGCCAGAGCTGGGGCTGGAGTGCCCCAGCAAATGGTTTGAAACGGTGTATGCACAAGGACACCTTGTGTGCCCCAGGCATGTCTCATTCCTTTCAGCCCTCCCTACCTCAATACACAAAATCCTGTCTGGGGTGGTGCTAGCACCTCCCAAGGCAGGAAACCCTTTGTCCAGCCCTCCCTCGCTGGAAGGACTCCCAGCAGCAGGAAGTCAGACTTGTGTCTGTGGTGGCAGCATCCATTTTGTGATGCTGAGGCTTCGTTTAACTTTAACCGGGGTTCACAGTTACATACATGTCGTGTCCCTCTAAAAGGGTGGAATGCTACCCCCCGTCGCCAGAATTGGCGAGGGGGTAGTATTCCAATTCATATGACACCTTACTAGACATGTTTTGATAATGTTATACCAAAGTTAGCATTCAACCGCGAGGATTGTAATGCACTTAAGTGTATATGGTATAGAGTTATCATGGAACAGCTATAAGGACTTGGTTCCGCAAGCTGCAGACAGGCTCAGCTCATGCCAGAGCACCATCTCACATAATTCCAAGCACTCTGCCTTCAGGATTGATAAGGCCTGCCATAGGAGTGACTGATAGGAATATATGTGTCATTTTAGGGTTAGATATAGGTATACTATATCTATAGCAAAGGGTGTTTACACCACCTTGCCCCAGCTGTCTTACCAGCCAGTTGTGTCTGTTTAGATGGCCAGCCAGGGGTGGCATAATACATGCTTCAGCCCCTGGTAGGCCCTGGGTACACCTATGCCCTGGGTACCCAAGGTACACTGTACAGGGACTGATAAGGTGGCCCAGTACCAATTGGTAAATGCACCTAAAGTACATGGATGTCAATTTAGAGAGAGAACGGCTAGGCTGTGGGTCTGATTAGCAGGCCCACAGCCAGGGAAAGTGGTAAACCAGTGAAGCAAAAAGCAAAAATCTGGGGTGACCATAGGATTGCAGACCCTACTCTCCTACATACCCCCCCCCCAAACTTAGGGACATTAAACTAACCTTGACCAGGTGAGTCTTCCTGTTCTAAGTGGAAATACCTGGAGAGACCATCTGCATTGCCATGGTCAGTCCCTGGTCTGTGCTCCACTGTAAAGTCCATCCCCTGTAGGAAAATGGACCACCTAAGAAGTTTGGGGTGTTCACCCTTCATTTGATTTAGCCATAAGAGGGACTTATGGTCGGTCTGAATCTTGAAGTGAGTTCCAAACAAGTATGGCCTCAACTTCTTCAGGGCCCAAACCACAGCAAAGGCCTCCCTCTCAATAGCTGACCAACGTTTCTCTCTAGGGGTCAGCCTTCTACTTTTAAAAGCAATGGGCTGGTCATGACCATCAATATTCAGTTGAAATAGAACAGCTCCCACACCCAACTCAGATGCATCTGTTTGGACAATGAAGATTTTGGAGTAGTCAGGACTCTTGAGAATAGGTGCAGTACACATGGCCTGCTTCAGGTCATCGAATGCCTTCTGACAGCTAACTGTCCACTGAACTTTCTTTGGCATTTTCTTGCTTGTCAAGTCATTAAGTGGTGTCACAATGGACCCATAATTTTTGACAAACTTCCTATAGTAACCAGACAGGCCCAAGAAAGCTCTGACCTGTGTCTGGGTGGGTGGAGGAGCCCAGTCCTTTATGGCCTGTATCTTGCTCTCCAATGGTTGAACCTGGCCTCCACCTACAAGGTGGCCCAGGTACACAACCTGACTCTGCCCTATCTTGCACTTGGTGGCCTTGATAGTGAGGCCTGCCTTCTGCAGGGCCTCCAAAACTTTCCTCAGGTGGATCAGGAGATCCTCCCAGGTGGAGCTGAAGACCGCAATATCATCTAGATATGCTGCACAAAAGTCATCCAACCCAGTGAGAACTTGATTCACCAACCTTTGAAAAGTGGCAGGTGCATTTTTCAAACCAAAGGGCATCACCACAAATTGGTAATGACCTCCTGGGGTAGAAAATGCAGTTTTGGCCTTGGCATCCTCAGCTAACCTGATTTGCCAATAACCAGCTGTTAGGTCAAATGTACTCAAGAATTTGGCAGAAGCCAATTTATCTATGAGTTCATCATCCCTAGGTATTGGGTGGGCATCTGCCTAGTGACAGCATTGAGACCACTGTAGTCTACACAAAACCTCATCTCTCTCTTACCATCCTGGGTGTGAGGTTTTGGCACTAGAACTACAGGACTAGACCAAGGGCTCTCTGAGGGTTCAATGACTCCCAATTCCAACATCTTTTGGACTTCTTTCTTAATGAAGTCCCTGACGTGGTCAGGTTGCCTGTAGATTTTACTCTTGACAGGCAGACTGTCACCAGTGTCCACCTCATGGGTGCACCAGTTTGTCTGACTGGGTGTCAGTGAGAACATTTGTCTAAAGGATTGGAGAACCTGTTTGCAATCCTTTTGTTGATGCTCAGAGAGGCTGTCAGAAAAGACCACACCATCTACTGACCCATCATCAGGGTTCTGAGTGAGCAGGTCTGGGAGAGGGTCACTCTCTTCCTCCTGTCCCTCATCTGTGGCCATGAGCAAGTCCATGTCCTCCCTGTCGACAAATGCCTTGAGCCTGTTTACATGAAGCACCCTGTGGGGGCTCCTGGGAGTTCCAAGGTTCCCATCTTCGCCTAAGCTTTTCAGGTAACCCTTTTATCATCCCTTTTAGGGTCTTGTTGAATCTCTCCACAAGCCCATTGCACTGTGGGTGATAGGGTGTGGTAAATTTGTAATTTACACCACACTCCTTCCACATTGCAGTCAAGTATCCTGACATGAAGTTTGCACCTCTGTCAGAGACAACCTCCTTAGGAAACCCCACTCTGGAGAAAACTCCAAGCAGGGCCCTGGCCACAACAGGAGCTGTAGTGGTCCTAAGGGGTATAGCTTCTGGATACCTGGTGGCATGATCCACTCCACCACTATAAATCTGTGTCCAGATGCTGTTGGGGGGTCCATTGGTCCAACAATATCTATCCCCACTCTCTCAAAGGGCACCCCCACCAAAGGTAGTGGTATAAGGGGGGCCTTTGTTGTGCCACCTGATTTGCCACTGGCTTGACAGGTGACACATGAGCGACAAAACTCTTTGGTGTCTTCAGACATATGAGGCCAGTGAAAGTGAGGGGCAAGCCTGTCCCAAGTCTTGTTCTGGCATAATTATCCTGCAAGGGGAATTTCATGGGCTAAGGTGAGAAGGAAACCTCTAAGAGACAAGGGGATGACCAGCCTCCTGGTAGCACCAGGCTTGGGGTCTCTTGCCTCAGAGTATAGGAGTCCTTCATCCCAGTACACCTTGTGGGCACCTGTAGCATTCCCTGCAGCCTCAGCAGCAGCCTGCTGTCTGAGGGGTTCAAGGAAGGAACAGTCTAATTGTGCCTGCCTCAAGTCTGACCTGGAAGGTCCCCCTGTCCCAAGAAACTCAACCTGTTCAGGTTCAAGCTCTTCTAAGACAGTTCCTTCTGGGGTCTTTGGGTCAGCCTCCTGAGAGGGCTGATCCTCAACCTGAGGCAGGGGGGGAGGCACTGCCTTAACCCTACTGCTCTTCCTCTTGGGTAGTGTCTGGTCCATTGTTCCAGGATCCAGCACTTGTTCAGCTGGGCATTTCTTGGCCTGTGACCTGGTCATAGCAAGGACATGTGAGGAGAGACCTAACATTTCTACATGAGTCCTGTACTCCACATCTGACCACAAGGAGGATTCAAATCATTGCCCAAGAGACAATCTACTGGGTGGTCTGAACTAACTACAACCCTTTTGAGGCCAGTTACCCCTCCCCAGGAGAAGTTAACAACTGCCATACTGTGATTGGTAGTGAGGTTGCTAGCATTGGTCACTAGGTAGTCTGAACCTAGCATGATCTGATCAGGGTCCACAAAGCCTGGTGTCACCATAGTGACACTGGCACATGTGTCCCTGTAGGCCTGAGCCATTTTTCCATTGATTAAAGGTGTTTGCCTGTATTTGCCCAGAGTACTGGGACTTACAGTAGGGGTCATATCCATGTCCCCAGTACAAACAAGAACAGCCTGAGTAGGTATTCTGACTAAGTCAGAACCCACCTCAGTTCCCAGGGTTAACCCAACTATAGCCTTGGGGGGTATACTACCACTACTAACTGTACTAGGGGGTGCAGGTGTCTTAGGGACAGTAGTGGTAGGAGTTTGGCCTTTCTTGGTGCACTAACTAAACCAGCGAGTTTTACTTTTACAGTATTGGCACCATGGTTTCTTTGGAACATCAGTCTTCTTCTTTTGGGAATTCTGGGACCCAACCTCCTTAGATTGTTGGGGCCCTGTTGAAGACTTCTGGTCATTTTGTTGATTCTGGTTACTACCCTTTTGGTCTGCTTTCTTTTGGCCACCACCCTGGCTCTGGTTCTGCTGCTTAACCCTGGTTCTGACCCATCTGTCTGCCTTCTTTCCCAATTCTTGGGGAGAGGTCAGATCTGAGTCAATCAGGTGCTGATGCAACAACTGGTTCTGACAATTATTTAAGATTTGTTCTCTCATAATAAGATTGTACAATCCTGTGTAATCAGTAACTTTACTTCCCAGTAACCAGCCTTCCAAAGCCTTAGTGGCACAATCAACAAAGTCAGTCCAATCCTGAGCCTGAGTTTTCTGGGTGTCTCTGATCATCAACCTGTACTGTTCAGTTGTTAAGCCAAACCCATCAATCAGTGCATTTTTCAGGACTTGGTAGTCATTAGCACCCTCATCTCTAACAGTGAGGAGCTTATCTCTGCCTTTACCTCCAAAGGAGAGCCACAGTATAGCTACCAACTGACCCTGGGGTACCTGCTGTACTTTGCAGGCTCTCTCCAGAGCAGTCATCCATTTGTGGATGTCATCTCCTGTCTTATAGGAGGGCACTATTTTACTCAGGTGTCTATTATCAAAACTCCTGTCTTTATCTCTAGGGATAATGCTGCCACCAGTGGGTGTTAACCCACTCAATTATTGCTCTCTAGCAAAAGCAAGTTTCTCTTTGGCAAGGGCAAGTTCTTCCCTTTGGATCCTCAGATTAACTTCCTTCATCTTTCCCTGATGCTCTCTCCTCTGAGGGGAAGTCATCCTCCTCTGAGCAGATGCATGAGAGCACTGGGAGTGAATAGACCTATTGGAGTCTCTGGAGTGAGACCTATCTCTTCTAATCCCAAGGTTAGGCATGCTTGAGGTAAGGTCTGGGGCTCCCCCAGACCCTTCCCTATGTAGGCCTAAGTTGGCCCTAGTAAGTCTGCTGACTAAAGGTTGGCCATTGTCTGCCTCCTCCTCAGATACATCCCCTTCTTCCCTACTATATACATTCTCTGTTTCTGGTAGGTTAGAGTCTGGATCACCTGGATCACCTTCTAAGGGGGGCATGCTCCCATCTGGATTAGAGGGGTCTGTGTTAGAAGCCCTTCTAGCATCATATGTCTCTAAGAGACCTAACAGAAAAGGAGTGGTAGGGTTAGAACCATGTTTCAGTTTCCTTGAGGTACACAATTGTCTCATCTCCTGGAAGCTGAGGGCTGCATATCTGGAAAGGACCTGTGGAGGGTCACTAACCACTAGGGGAGACACTGAGGTCTCTCCATGGGTAGACATGCTTTCTAGTGAGGTGTAAGTGATGCACTTACCTACCCTATAGGTTTTCCTACTGATCCCTTGCTAAGAGTTGTAGTCAAGGTGTGCTAGGCCCTTTCTACTACAACAGCTGGTTCAGTAGAACTCAGAATATTTCTAAGCTTGTTATATGTACCTATGGTACCTTATGTGATCTTACCAAATATAATCTTGAAATATCATTTGAAAGAACAACAGCAAGCTCAAATCCCAACCGCTGCACACCAATGTGAGAAGTTGGCCTGATATATGATGCTCACTAGTTCTAGTGATCACCTTGTATCAGTCCAAACAACCCTTATGGTGATTGGTTGTAAGTCAACCTTATAGACCAGCTATCCTAATGGTAGCATGGACAAAGCAGTCTTAGGCTAAACTCTTTTGGCATGTGAAGCCAGCTGTTTTACCACATATAACCCCTTGAATACCAGATGAAAGGACACCACACAGGTTGTTATGAAAATAAACAGTATATTTATTAATAAAAACACCTCTGAACTCTTTATGAGATCAGAGGGCTAAGCACATGACAATCTCTTAGGAAAAATACGATTAGTTGCACAAATTACAATGGTGCCCTAGGGGCACGACAAACCATATACTAAGTAAATGGTATAAGTAGAACGATAGAAGAAATGGAGATGCCCAGAGGCTGTAGGATCGCTGGGACTACACTACCCTAACCTGAGGTAAGTAGCAGGAGGCCCACGGGACGCATTTGCAGAGTGTGAACACACACGCGAGATGCGGAACAAAGTCAATGGGCATAACAAATTACGAAAAGGTAAGTAACGGACAGTTCCGACTAGTTAGGACTAAAACGACTGGATATCTGGACACTAGGAGAGTCAATCTACCCTTGAGCACCGAAATGCTCTTGTTACCTCACCCACGGGCTGCGGGTGCATAGGTTCCAAAGTGTGTCTGGTTTCCGCGTCGAAGTCTATGGAGCCTTGAAGAAAGATGCTGCAGGCGACCAGGAGGAAGATGTCCGGTGCGATCCAAGGGTGGATCGAGGAAGAAGAGGACCTGAAAGCAGAGGGGACAGTGTTCAAAGTCACTAGCCAGTGACCGGTGTGGAACCAGGGAGGAACCAGAGGCTGTAGTCGCGATCAGGTGAAGAGTGTACGCTTGTCTCTGCAGCCACGTGGACCAGGAGATGTCTTCGACGACCAGGATGGAGGCACGAGCTGTCCCACGCAGGCTCTCGCTGTCGGCGGTGTTGGATCCGGATGTGGAGTCAACAGGCCTTGGCAAAGGCAACCCACGCGGTGAGTGGAAACGGCGTCTGGTGCGGATCAGGAGCAACCAAGCAAAAGGGCCCCACTCAGATCTCGTGGATGCGGGGGGCTGTACTTCGGTGCAGGAGCTGCTCGGGGCTGGAGCTTCTCAATCCCCAAAGCACTTACTTGAGGATGCCTCAGAAGTCTTGCTGGAAGCGAAGTGCAGTTTCTTCAAGATGGCCGGTCCCACGTGTCTCGTCGCACCCACGGGTCTCAGCTGTGCTGCAGATGTGGGTAGAGGTCGGAGAGGTCTGGGAGTCCGGGTCTCCTCGGGCTCTGAAGTCTGGTTCCGGCCGGAGGGACGACAAAGAGAACCGCTAGGACGCTTGATGGTGCCTGCAGTTGCAGGGTGGACACTCCTTGCCCACAAGGGAGATTCTTCAGTCTTCTGTGGAGCAGAACGTCAAAGTCCAGATTTTCTTCTTTGTAGAGTTGTTCAGGATAATCTGATTTGGAATGGGACCAGCTCCTACCTTTATCCTGCTAAAGGGGGCTGTACTGCTCACTAGGTCCCTCCCATGGGTGGGACCAGGAAGGGGGGTGGTTACACCCCCTCCCCACCCACCTCCAGCGAACCCAAGACCATCTCTCCTTCAGGAAGCTGATCAAGACCTGGGTGTTCGAGCAGTAACATCCCCCTCTCCCCCAGCGTCTTGAGACCCTCCCGGGTGAGCAGCGCGCTCTACAAATGCCGTGATTGATTGATTGATTGATGGTTTCGCGCCCGAGCTGGGGCTGGAGTGCCCCAGGAACTGGCTTGAACCGGGGTATGCACAGGGACACCTTGTGTGCCCCAGGCATGTCTCATTCCTTTCAGCCCTCCCTACCTCAATACACAAAATCCTGTCTGGGGTGGTGCTAGCACCTCCCAAAGCAGGAAACCCTTTGTCCAGGCCTTGCTTGCTGGAAGGACTCCCAACAGCAGGAGGTCAGACTTGTGTCTGTGGTGGCAGCATTCATTTTGTGATGCTGAGGCTTCGTTTAACTTTAACCGGGGTTCACAGTTACATACATGTCGAGTCCCTCTAAAAGGGTGGAATGCTACCCCCGTCGCCAGAATTGGCGAGGGGGTAGTATTCCAATTCATATGACACCTTACTCGACATGTTTTGATAATGTTATACCAAAGTTAGCATTCAACCGCGAGGATTATAACGCACTTAAGAGTATATGGTATAGCGTTATCATGGAACAGCTATAAGGACATGGTTCCGCAAGCTGCAGACAGGCTCAGCTCATGCCAGAGCACCATCTCACATAATTCCAAGCACTCTGCCTTCAGGATTGATAAGGCCTGCCATAGGAGTGACTGATAGGAATATATGTGTCCATTTTAGGGTTAGATATAGGTATACTATATCTATAGCAAAGGGTGTTTACACTACCTTGCCCAAGCTGTCTTACCAGCCAGTTGTGTCTGTTTAGATGGCCAGCCAGGGGTGGCATAATACATGCTTCAGCCCCTGGTAGGCCCTGGGTACACCTATGCCCTGGGTACCTAAGGTACACTGTACAGGGACTGCTAAGGTGGCCCAGTACCAATTGGTAAATGCACCTAAAGTACATGGATGTCAATATAGAGAGAGAACGGCTAGGCTGTGGGTCTGATTAGCAGGCCCACAGCCAGGGAAAGTCGTAAACCAGTGAAGCAAAAAGCAAAAATCTGGGGTGACCATAGGATTGCAGACCCTACTCTCCTACAGCACCCACCTGGCTGATGTGACAGTGTGCCAGTGGTGGTGGTGATGGTGGACCCTGCCCCCCACTGGCGTCACATGGGCCTGAAAGCACGGACTAGGAGGGTTTTGAGGCGGATGCTGCAGGGGCAGGTGTGGACTGGCCTCGCCGTTGTCCCCGACCGCCGCCACGGCGGTTTCCACGTCCGTCACCGCGCTGGATGGTAGTCTGCGGCCCGTGGCTGGCAGGACGTGTGGGGGCGCCCCTTCCTTGGCCACGAAAGGAGCGAAAGGCAGCCGTTGGCTGGCGCGAGGCCGAGAGGCCCAAGGACTTGGCCGTAGCCCTGGAGTCCTTAAAGCGCTCAAGCGCATGGTCTGCCTTGTCACCAAAGATGCGACGGCCATCAAACGGCATGTCCATAAGGGTGTTTTGGACATCAGCCGAAAAGTTGGCGGACCTCAACCAGGCATGGCGACAAATCGCCACCGTCGTTGTCATCACTCTGCCCAGTGAGTCAGTGGTATCCAGCCCACACCGGATGGAATACCGTGCCGCATCTCGACCCTCCGCAAGGGCTTGGGCGAGTTCAGTCCGGACCTCCTCCGGACATTGTGGCAGCACGTCCGCCACCGTGTCCCACAGAGAGTGGGTGTAACGGCCCAAGAGGCATGCAGTGTTGACTGACCGCAAACCCAAACTCAGGGAGGAGAATACCTTCTTCCCGTATTGCTCATACCTCTTGGATTCCCGATCGGGGGGGAGCCGACGGGAATGCGGTCTGGGAGTTAGAGGCCTGGATAACCAGGCTCTCGGGGGTGGGGTGGGTGGACAGGAAGCAAGGGTCGCCCGGAGCCGGGCGGTGGCGCCTGGCCACGTTCCTATCTACAGGCTGACCTGTAGCGGGCTTCGACCAAGTGCCCAGAATGTCCGACAAAGACTCATTAAAAGGCAGCAGAGGCTCGGCCGAGCTTGTCTGCGGTTTAAGGACCTCTGTGAGGAGGTTAGTCCTCACGGCCGCGACAGAGAGCTCAAGGCCCAAGGCCTTGGCAGCCTGTGTCAGCACCACACTATAGGCAGCCCCCTATTCCGTAGCCACGGTAGGAGGGAAGACAAAACCAGTGTAGGGCGAGGTGTCCAGACCACTGGCCTCCCCAAGCTCACCTGTCCAGTCCTGAAAAGACTGACACTCCCGTGTCAGAGAGTCCTCGGACCCCTCCCAATCCCCCTCGTCACCCATCGCCTGATACTCAGGCTCAAAAGACGGGGCCGGGTCATAGAAGTAGAATTCTCCCATCGGCGTCGAGAGCGGTGCCGCTCCGGTGCCGGACCCGAATCGAGGCCAGGACCGGGGACTGCGTCGTCCTGGGATGGCATTGTCCTGGGACGGCGCCGGGGGTGACACCCTGGGGGCCGGCGCGGTCGTGAGGTCGACCGGCGGTGACCCGTCTCCGGCGGGGCCCTGCGGCGTCGGGACCGAAGTCGCCGACGGCGTCGGAGCCGAAGCACCCGGCCCGCTGGGGCACCCAGTCGGGCCGCTTGGCCCGAAGGCGCCGCGGAACCCGACGGAGGAGTGAGCGACCTCATGGCCGAGAGGAATGCCTCGATCTCCTCCGGCGTCGCGTGCTGCCCAGGGACCGGCAGGTATGGAGCAGGCCGCGACGCCTGCGGCTCTGGCGGAGCCGCGGGGGCAGTGTCGCCCGAACCCCCGGCCGCGTCGCGCGAGCGTCGGGGGGAGTCAGAAGAGCGATGTCGTCTCTTCGACTTTTTGTGCCTCTTACCTGAGGAATTCGAGCCCGAAGACTGATGACGACTCCCGGAACTGTGGTGACTCCGGCCCCGCGACCGGTCCCTCGACTGCCGGAGCTCGAGTCGCTTGCGGGACCGCTCCCGCCTAGCTTTAGACGTCGGAGCCCGGCAGTCAGAGCAGGACTTGTCGTCGTGGTCTGGTGCCAGACAGTGAAGACACCGGCGATGGGGGTCGGTAACAGACATCAGTCGGTTGCAGGGTTTGAACCCGGGCATCCCTACCGGCACCGTTGTCGTTAGAGACTCGAAAGATGATCCAAAAAGTTAGTCAAAAATTGACTAGGGTACAACTTTTTCCGGATCGGCGCTTGCTGGTGCGGAAAAAAGAAGAACTGACGTCCCTACGCGAGGGCGGCGTCTAAGTACTCCGGCGACGTCATCCTGGCGCCAACGACGCTGACGACGGACGCGGAGCCGCAGACGACACCTACTGACGCGCAAGGGTACTGCTACGCAAAAATTTCCGGATCCAGTCTGACGCCTGGGGATATTCTAAGATAATGAATCTAATACTAACCTGTTTCTTTCAGATAGGCAGATGCCATCAAAGGGCATGTGTATCAAGGTGTTCTGGACATCCCCCGAGAAGCCAGTTGTTCTCAACCAGGCGTGGCGCTGCAGCGCCACCGTCGCTGAAATCAACCTGCCCAGTGAGTCGGCGGTATCCAGCCCACAACGTATGGTGAACTTTGCTGCATCTCTCTCGGCCGCAATCGCTTGGGAGAGAACTGCCTGGGCCTCCTCCGGGCAGTTGGGCAGCACCTGCTCAACCATGTCCCACAGAGAGTGGGTATGACGGCCCAAGAGGCATGCGCTGTTCACCGACCGCAGCCCTAAGCTGGCAGATGAAAACAGTTTCTTGCCAAACTGATCCAGCTTCTTGGATTCCCTATCCAGAGGTGCGGTAGGGAACGAGCTTTGGGACCTGAGGCTTGGACCACCAAGCTCTTGGGGTGGGATGTTGGGTGAGGAGGAGGGGGGTCACCCGGAGCCGGGCGATGGCGGCGGGCCACGTTCTTATCCACAGGAGCCCCTGTGTTGGGCCTGGACCAGGTTCCCAAAAGAGCGTCCGTCAGCGCTTCATTAGCATGCCAGGATCAGGTGAGGTGTCAAGACCACTGGCCCCCCCCAAAATTCTCTGCCCAATCCTGGTCAGAAGCACAGTCCTGTGCTAGAGGGTCCTCAGATCCCTCCCAGTCGTCCCCTTCCTCCGAAGTCTGTGGAACAGGCTCAAAATAAAGAGGACGGACGTAAGGCATGAAGGGCCCCATCGGCGTTGGTATCGTCATTGTGCAACGCCGATCCAGCTCCGTATCCGGGCTGAAGCTGGGGACGACGTCGTCCCGAGGAGGGGGCGACGTCGGAAGTGGTGCTGGGGAGACCGATGCCGGTGAAGGTGTCACGAGGACAACCGGTGTCCATCGGGGTCCGATCTCGGATCCCTGGGAGGCCTGCGGCGCCGGGGCTGGAGCCTGCGGCGACATCGGGGCCGGAGCCGCCGGAGATGGTAAGGCAGGACCCCACGTCGGCCCTGCGGGGCTCGTAGGCGTGTCGGCAGGGCCAGACGGCCCAAAGAGTCGGGCCATGGCTGCAAGAAACTCTTGCACCTGGGCAGGCGTCGCCCCCGCACCCGGGAAGGGGGGTAGACTGGGGGCGACGTCACAGGCTCTGATGGAGCCGCGGGGGTGGCACCGCCCGCACCCTCAACCGCGACGGGCGAGGGGAAGTCGACGAGCGGCGATGCTTCTTCCACTTCTTCTTGGAATGCTTCAACTTTACCTGACCCCAAGTGCGAAGACTTGGATCCAGAGGAGTGGTGATGACGACTCCGACACCGGTCCCTCGACCTCCCACGGGACCGGGACTTCGAGCGGTGCAGAGCCGACTGCCGGGCTTCAAGCAACTTTCGGGACCGCTCCGGCAAAGTTTTCAGAGCAATGGCTCGGCAATCGAGGCACGACTTGGGGTCGTGGTCGCGCCCCAGGCAGTAGAGACACACGCGGTGGGGGTCTGTCACAGACATCATGCGATGACAGTCCCCACAATTCTTGAAACCGGGCATCCCTACGACACCAGGAGTCGATCGACTCGAAAAGATGAGGTTAAAGGCCTTGAAAAAGTCAGTCAAAAATTGACTGGGGGTACTTGCTCTTCTTGGATCTGTGCCTGTTGGCGCGGAAAAAGAAAGAACTGACGTCAGTGCATGTGGGCGCGTCTAAGTAGCTCTGACGACGTCATCACTGCGCCAATGATGCCCACGGAGCTGCACGACAATGCCTACCGGCGCGCAGGGGTACTGCTGACGAAAAACTTTCCAGATCCAGTCTGACGCATCGGGGTAATTTCTAAAGTAAGGAATCTATCACTACGTATTTCTTTCAGATACTGTCATGTTAAAGTGCTTTGGTGTTAAAAAATCTAAATCAAAAGTGCAAGTGCTCTCACGCTTCCTTTTTGTCCTCTAACAACCCACAAAACAATTTATTCTTTTCATTTCCATTGTTTCTCCCCTACTGATGACAGTGCGGGTTGAGATATAACATTTGTTGTTTAATACAGGCATGTAAACAATTCCTCTTCCACATTAAAACCACTGGGGTTCTTACTATTTACTTCTAGGATGTAGTATTGTGAGAAGTTGGCCTGATATGCAGTGCTCACTATTCTAGTGATCACTATGTATCAGTCCAAACAACCCTTATTGATGATTGGTTGTAAGTCAACCTTATAGACCAGCTATCCTAGTAGCATGGATACGAGCAGTCTAAGGCTAAGACTCTAGAGGGCGTGTTAAGCCAGATGTTTTACCATCACATTACCCCTTGAACACCATGTGAAAGGACACCACACAAGTTGTTATAAAAATAAACAGATATTTATTTATAACAAGACTACCCTGAACTCTTTATGAGTCAGGGAGCTAAGCACATAACAAAACTCTTACGAAAATACTTTAAGTCGCACAATTTACACAAATGCCCTAGGGGCACAAAAAACCATATATTACAAAAGTGGAATGCGAACTACTAGCAGGTAAGTAACTATTCTCATAGACTTTAGAAACGCTAGTCCTACAATGCTAAACACTTAGATTAGTTGCAGGAGGCCTGTGGACGTCGTGTGCAGAGTGGGAACTCTCACGCGTAAGGCGGGAACAAGTCTATGGAGGCTAGTAGTCACAAAGTTACTGTTCTCGGGCGAACCCGCGTAGGTGGGTCGAAAACGGGAGTGGATCCGAACACTTAGAGTGTTGGACTATGCTGAAGCACCGGAGTACTTGGTTTACCTAGCCCAGGGGCTGCGGCTGCATAGGGTTGAAGTTGCGTCAGAAAACCTCGTTGAAGAACCAGGAGCCTGAAGAAGAAGTTGCTGGCAGGCGGCCAGTGAAGAGAGTTCGTGGTGATCCAAGCCTGGATCAGGGAAGAAGAAGACCTGAAAGCAGAGGGGACCAAGTTCTGAATCACTAGCCAGTGATTTAGGTGGGCACCAGAGTGGCACCGGACGAAGTCACCTCGACCAGGTGAGTGGGCGCTGCTGGGCTCTGCAGTCTCTCGGACCAGGAGGCGTTGTCGGCGACCAGGATGGAGGTGCGAGCTGTCCCACGAAGGTATCTGCTGCTGACGTCGCTGGACCCAGGATTGGGCAACAAGTCTTGGCAAATGCAAGGCCCACGCGGTGGACCTAAAATGGCGTCTTGAGTGGACAAGGAGGGTCCAGGGTGCTCCTCTGTTGGAGGGGAGCAAGGGCTAGTCTGGAGCAACCAGACCAGCAGTAGTTGTCGTCGTGGAGCGTCGTGAAGGGGCCACTAGCCAACGGGCAAGTGACCTGGACAACGCGGTGGGCAACAAAGAGCAGAAGGGCCCCACGCAGATCTCATGGATGCAGGGGGGCTGAACTTCGGTGCTGGAGCTGCTCAGGGTCGGGGCTTCTCTTACCCCAAAGCACTTAGTCGAGGGTCACTCGGGAGTCGTGCTGGACAAGCGTCGTGCAGTTCTGAAGATGGCCGGTCCCTCGAGGTCTCGTCGCACCCACGGATCACAGCTGGGCTGATGATGTAGGTTGAGGTCAGAGGTGCCAGGGAAGCCGGTTCTCGTCGTGCTGGAGCAGTCTTGATCCGAAGGAGAGACTGGCAACAAACCGCGATACTTGGTTGGTGCCTGCTGCTGCAGGGTGACTACTCCTTAGTCACAAGGGAGAAATCTTGAGAAGAGTCTTGAGTTCCTTCTTTTAGAAAGTAGTTTCAGGATTCAAAGATGATCTGATTTGGAAGGGGGCCAGTTCCTACCTTTATCCTGAAAAAGGGGGCTGGCACGCGACTAAGTCCTGCCCTATGGGTGGGACCAGGAGGGGGGTGGTAACACCCCTCTCCTTTGGCGGGCTTTCCCCAGGTCAGGGGCTGGAGTGCCCCTGGAACTGGTTCCAGCCGGCCTATGCATAGTGAGCACCGGGGTGCCACTTGCAGTCACCTTCCTCTAAAGCCCTGCCTACCTAGGATACACAAAATCCTGTCTGGGACGGTGCTGGCACCGCCCCTGGCAGGAAACCCTTTGTCCTTGCCTCCTGCTCTCGGAGGACTCCCAGCAGCAGGAGGGCAGACTTGTGTCTCGGTGGCAGCATCCATTTTGTGGAGCTAAGGCTATGTCTGACTTTAACCGGGGTTACAGGTTACATACATGTCGTGTCCCTCTAGAAGGGTGGAATGCTAACCCCGTCGCCAGAATTGGCGAGGGGTTAGTATTCCAATTCGTATGACACCTTACTCGACATGTTTTGATAAAGCGATACCAGAGTTGGCATATAACCGCGAGGATTATAATGCACTTAAGAGTATATGGTATGCGATATCATGGAAACGGCTAAGGGATGGATCCCGAACATGGACAGTGGGGGGGTGGGCGGGTGGGAGCAACATGGACAGTGGGGGGGTGGGCGGGTGGGAGCAACATGGACAGTGGGGGGTGGGTGGGTGGGTGGGAGCAACATGGACAGTGGGGGGTGGGTGGGTGGGTGGGAGCAACATGGACAGTGGGGGGTGGGTGGGTGGGTGGGAGCAACATGGACAGTGGGGGGTGGGTGGGTGGGTGGGAGCAACATGGACAGTGGGGGGGTGGGCGGGTGGGAGCAACATGGACAGTGGGGGGGTGGGCGGGTGGGAGCAACATGGACAGTGGGGGGGTGGGCGGGTGGGAGCAACATGGACAGTGGGGGGTGGGTGGGTGGGAGCAACATGGACAGTGAGGGGTGGGTGGGTGGGAGCAACATGGACAGTGGGGGGTGGGCGGGTGGGAGTACCATGGACAGTGGGGGGGTGGGCGGGTGGGAGCAACATGGACAGTGGGGGGGTGGGCGGGTGGGAGCAACATGGACAGTGGGGGGGTGGGCGGGTGGGAGCAACATGGACAGTGGGGGGGTGGGAGCAACATGGACAGTGGGGGGGGTGGGCGGGTGGGAGCAACATATACAGTGGGGGGAGGGCGGGTGGGAGCAACATGGACAGTGGGGGGTGGGCGGGTGGGAGCAACATGGACAGTGGGGGGTGGGCGGGTGGGAGCAACATGGACAGTGGGGGGGTGGGCGGGTGGGAGCAACATGGACAGTGGCGGGGTGGGCGGGTGAGAGCAACATGGACTGTGGCGGGGTGGGAGCAACATGGACTGTGGCGGGGTGGGCGGGTGGGAGCAACATGGACAGTGGCGGGGTGGGCGGGTGGGAGCAACATGGACAGTGGAGGGTTGGTGGGGTCAACACGGACAGTGGAGGGAGGGGGGAGAAACACAGACAGTGGAGGGAGGGGGGAGAAACACAGACAGTGGAGGGAGGGGGGAGAAACACAGACAGTGGGGGGAGGGCGGGTGGGAGTAACACGGAGAGTGGGGGAGGGCGGGTGGGAGCAACATGGACAGTGGAGGGTGGGTGGGGTCAACACGGACAGTGGAGGGAGGGGGGAGAAACAGACAGTGGTGGGAGGGCGGGTGGGAGTAACACGGACAGTGGCGGAGGGTGGGTGGGAGTAACACGGACAGTGGCGGAGGGTGGGTGGGAGTAACACGGACAGTGGGGGAGGGCGGGTGGGAATAACACGGACAGTGGGGGAGGGCGGGTGGGAGTAACACGGACAGTGGGGGAGGGCGGGTGGGAGCAACACGGACAGTGGGGGAGGGCGGGTGGGAGTAACACGGACAGTGGGGGCAGGGCAGTGGGAGCAACATGGACAGTGGGGGGCGGATCGGAGCAACATGGACTAGGGAGCAACATGGACTAGGGAGCAACATGGACAGGGAGGGGGGTGGGAGCAACATGGACAGCGAGGGGGAGGGCGGGTGGGAGCAACATGGACAGCGAGGGGGAGGGCGGGTGGGAGCAACATGGACAGTGAGGGGGAGGGCGGGTGGGAGCAACATGGACAGTGAGGGGGAGGGCGGGTGGGAGCAACATGGACAGTGAGGGGGAGGGCGGGTGGGGGCAACATGGACAGTGAGGGGGAGGGCGGGTGGGAGCAACATGGACAGTGAGGGGGAGGGCGGGTGGGAGCAACATGGACAGTGAGGGGGAGGGCGGGTGGGAGCAACATGGACAGTGAGGGGGAGGGCGGGTGGGAGCAACATGGACAGTGAGGGGAGGCCGGGTGGGAGCAACATGGACAGTGAGGGGGAGGGCGGGTGGGAGCAACATGGACAGTGAGGGGGAGGGCGGGTGGGAGCAACATGGACAGTGAGGGGGAGGGCGGGTGGGAGCAACATGGACAGTGAGGGGGAGGGCGGGTGGGAGCAACATGGACAGTGAGGGGGAGGGCGGGTGGGAGCAACATGGACAGTGAGGGGGAGGGCGGGTGGGAGTGACAGTGAGGAGGAGGGCGGGTGGGAGCAACATGGACAGTGAGGGCGAGGGCGGGTGGGAGCAACATGGACAGTGAGGGGGAGGGCGGGTGGGAGCAACATGGACAGTGAGGGGGAGGGCGGGTGGGAGCAACATGGACAGTGAGGGGGAGGGCGGGTGGGAGCAACATGGACAGTGAGGTTGCAACATGGACAGTGAGGGGGAGGGCGGGTGGGAGCAACATGGAAAGTTGGGGGGAGGGCGGGTGGGAGCAACATGGACAGTGAGGGGAGGGCGGGTGGGAGCAACATGGACAGTGAGGGGAGGGCGGGTGGGAGCAACATGGACAGTGAGGGGGAGGGCGGGTGGGAGCAACATGGACAGTGAGGGGGAGGGCGGGTGGGAGCAACATGGACAGTGAGGGGGAGGGCGGGTGGGAGCAACATGGACAGTGAGGGGGAGGGCGGGTGGGAGCAACATGGACAGTGAGGGGGAGGGCGGGTGGGAGCAACATGGACAGTGAGGGGGAGGGCGGGTGGGAGCAACATGGACAGTGAGGGGGAGGGCGGGTGGGAGCAACATGGACAGTGAGGGGGAGGGCGGGGAGCAACATGGACAGTGAGGGGGAGGGCGGTGGGAGCAACATGGACAGTGAGGGGGAGGGCGGCTGGGAGCAACATGGACAGTGAGGGGGAGGGCGGCTGGGAGCAACATGGACAGTGAGGGGGAGGGCGGGTGGGAGCAACATGGACAGTGAGGGGGAGGGCGGGTGGGAGCAACATGGACAGTGAGGGGGAGGGCGGGTGGGAGCAACATGGACAGTGAGGGGGAGGGCGGGTGGGAGCAACATGGACAGTGAGGGGGAGGGCGGGTGGGAGCAACATGGACAGTGAGGGGGAGGGCGGGTGGGAGCAACATGGACAGTGAGGGGGAGGGCGGGTGGGAGCAACATGGACAGTGAGGGGGAGGGCGGGTGGGAGCAACATGGACAGTGAGGGGGAGGGCGGGTGGGAGCAACATGGACAGTGAGGGGGAGGGCGGGTGGGAGCAACATGGACAGTGAGGGGGAGGGCGGGTGGGAGCAACATGGACAGTGGGGGGAGGGCGGGTGGGAGCAACATGGACAGTGGGGGAGTTGGGCAGATGGGAGCAACACGGACAGTGGGGGAGGGCGGGTGGGAGCAACACGGACAGTGGGGGCAGGGCGGGTGGGATTAACATGGACAGTGGGGGGCGGATCGGAGCAACATGGACTAGGGAGCAACATGGACAGGGAAGGGGGTGGGAGCAACATGGACAATGAGGGGGAGGGCGGGTGGGAGCAACATGGACAATGAGGGGGAGGGCGGGTGGGAGCAACATGGACAATGAGGGGGAGGGCGGGTGGGAGCAACATGGACAATGAGGGGGAGGGCGGGTGGGAGCAACATGGACAATGAGGGGGAGGGCGGGTGGGAGCAACATGGACAATGAGGGGGTGGGCGGGTGGGAGCAACATGGACAATGAGGGGGTGGGCGGGTGGGAGCAACATGGACAATGAGGGGGTGGGTGGGTGTTTGGGAGCAACATGGACAATGAGGGGGTGGGTGGGTGGGAGCAACATGGACAGTGGGGGGGAGCAACATGGACATGGGGGAGGGTGGTTGGGAGCAACATGGACAGGGGGGAGGGAGGGCGAGTGGGAGCAACATGGACAGTGGGAGGGAGGGCGGGTGGTTGGGAGCAACATGGAGAGTTGGGAGCAACATGGACAGCGGGGGGAGGGCGGGTTGGAGCAACATGGACAGTGGGGGGAGGGCGGGTTGGAGCAACATGGACTGTGGGGCAGGGCGGGTGGGAGCAACATGGACAGTGGGGGGAGGGCGGGTGCAAGCAACATGGATAGTGGGAGCAACATGGACAGTGGGGGGAGGGTGGGTGGGAGCACATGGACAGTGGGGGGGGAAGGAGGATGGGAGCAACATGGACAGCGGGGGAGGGTGGGTGGGAGCAACATGGACAGCGGGGGGAGGGTGGGTGGTAGCAACATGGACAGGGGAGAGGGTGGGCGGGAGCAACATGGACAGCGGGGGGGAGGGTGGGCGGGAGCAACATGGACAGCGGGGGGGAGGGTGGGCGGGAGCAACATGGACAGCGGGGGGGAGGGGGGGCGGGAGCAACATGGACAGCGGGGGGAGGGTGGGTAGGAGCAACATGGACAGCGAGGGGGACGGTGGGTGGGAGCAACATGGACAGCGAGGGGGAGGGTGGGTGGGAGCAACATGGACAGCGAGGGGGAGGGTGGGTGGGAGCAACATGGACAGCGAGGGGGAGGGTGGGTGGGAGCAACATGGACAGTGGGACAGGGCGGGTGGGAGTAACACGGACAGTGGGGCAGGGCGTGTGGGAGTAACACGGACAGTGGGGAGGGCGGGTGGGAGTAACACGGACAGTGGGGAGGGCGGGTGGGAGCAACACGGACAGTGGGGGAGGGCGGGTGGGAGCAACACGGACAGTGGGGGAGGGCAGGTGGGAGCAACATGGACAGTGGGGGCAGGGCGGGTGGGAGCAACATGGACAGTGGGGGGCGGATTGGAGCAACATGGACTAGGGAGCAACATGGACAGCGAGGGGGGTGGGAGCAACATGGACAATGAGGGGGAGGGCGGGTGGGAGCAACATGGACAATGAGGGGGAGGGCGGGTGGGAGCAACATGGAAAATGAGGGGGAGGGCGGGTGGGAGCAACATGGACAATGAGGGGGAGGGCGGGTGGGAGCAACATGGACAATGAGGGAGAGGGCGGGTGGGAGCAACATGGACAATGAGGGGGAGGGCGGGTGGGAGCAACATGGACAATGAGGGGGAGGGCGGGTGGGAGCAACATGGACAATGAGGGGGAGGGCGGGTGGGAGCAACATGGACAATGAGGGGGAGGGCGGGTGGGAGCAACATGGACAATGAGGGGGAGGGCGGGTGGGAGCAACATGGACAATGAGGGGGAGGGCGGGTGGGAGCAACATGGACAGTGGGCGGTGGGAGCAACATGGACAGTGGGGGGGAGGGCGGGTGGGAGCAACATGGACAGTGGGGGGGAGGGCTGGTGGGAGCAATATGGACAGTGGGGGGGAGGGCGGGTGGGAGCAACATGGACAGTGGGGGGGAGGGCAGGTGGGAGCAACATGGACAGTGGGGGGGAGGGCGGGTGGGAGCAACATGGACAGTGGGGGGGAGGGCGGGTGGGAGCAACATGGACAGTGGGGGGGAGGGCGGGTGGGAGCAACATGGACAGTGGGGGGGAGGGCGGGTGGGAGCAACATGGACAGTGGGGGGGAGGGCGGGCGGGAGCAACATGGACAGTGGGGGGGAGGGCGGGCGGGAGCAACATGGACAGTGGGGGGGAGGGCGGGCGGGAGCAACATGGACAGTGGGGGGAAGGGCGGGTGGGAGCAACATGGACAGTGGGGGGGAGGGTGGGTGGGAGCAACATGGACAGTGGGGAGGAGGGTGGGTGGGAGCAACATGGACAGTGGGGGGGAGGGTGGGTGGGAGCAACATGGACAGTGGGGGGGGAGGGTGGGTGGTTTGCAACATGGACAGTGGGGGGGAGGGTGGGTGGGAGCAACATGGACAGTGGGGGGGAGGGTGGGTGGGAGCAACATGGACAGTGGGGGGGTGGGTGGGAGCAACATGGACAGCGGGGGGGAGGGTGGGTGGGAGCAACATGGATAGTGGGGGGAGGGTGGATGGGAGCAAAATGGATAGTGGGGGGAGGGTGGGTGGGAGCAACATGGATTTTCTGGGAGCAACATGGACAGTGGGGGGGAGGGTGGGTGGGAGCAACATGGACAGTGGGGGGTGGATGGGAGCAACATGGACAGTGGGGTAGGGTGGGTGGGAGCAGCATCGACAGTGGGGGGTGAGGGAGCAACACAGACATAGTGGGAGGTTACAAAAATAGACATGGGTAGGGGGTGGGTGGAAGGGTGTTGGCAACATAGGCAAATGGGGCTGGAGGGAAAAAGCAACACAGACAAGGAAGGGGGTAGAAGAACCATGGAAGAAGCAACATGAACGAGAAAGAAAAAAGTTTAAAAAAGTACTTTAATCATAGTTCGAGCAGCAGAAGAAAACTTAACAAAATTAAGCAATTAGTACTGGGTCCACCCTCCACACAAAGGAAGAGAAATTGAAACTGCCACAAGCTGGCCAAATAAAAAAGCAGAAAGAGTGGCAATAAAGCCAACAAATTCTAAGCAATGGGCAGGCTCTAAGCCCATTGAGGTAAACAATATCTTTAGCAAGCAAACCATTTTCATTGGTTCTTTCAGACTTTAGTCTCCAAAGCAGGAGAAGGAGGGGCTGATTATTTAATGGCAACTTTGTACTCAAGTAGTAGATTAGCAATTATTGAGGCAGGGCCGCATTAAACTGCGAGTCTAAAGATTTCCAACTGCAGACTCAAAACGCAGACAGACCCATGTGCAAGCCAATTCTTCAATGGTGATTTGTTCCATCTCTAAAACAGACAGACTTAGTCAAAGGGGCAAAACTGATAACAGCCCAGAAGGAGGAAACAAATCAAGCACTGCATGCCCTTAATCATAACACCATGGAACTATTAAGTGGAATGGAGCAGTTCCTGTTCAACTTCAATGTCAGATCTCTTTACAGGATCAATATCCACATTGGTTCCTTTTGGGTAGTGTACGCCCTTATAAAGAAAGCTGCTCTACTGGATAGAAGAGAGAGTCCGCAGCTTTAGAATAATCAGACAGAGGGGTTTGTAGCATTGTCGTCATCAAGAATAAAAGCTAAGAAAACAAGTTACTTACCTGTAACTACAGTTATCCAGTATTGGTATCTTTCATAGATTCACATGCCTGTATCATTCCCCGTCGTCGAGGCGGGAGTCCAACGGTAAAATAGAAAACCAGTGCCTAAGTAAATAATAGTAGTAGGCTAAAAGAAAGCCAAAGGCCTAAAACTTAGTAGCCTATCGACATCATTATACGAAAAGAACTAAAAAATAGTTCCAACCAATCAGCTACCAGCACCCTCTAGAACCTTCCCAGCAGAGGCAGTTCTCCTCAGATTTTCTTAACACAAGTGGGAAACAGGGATCCCAACCAAAGAACTGTCTTGCCGGGTAGGAGGGTGGGCGCATGTGAATCTATGAAAGATACCAATACTGGATAAGGAATATGCTACTTACCAGTATGCATCTGTTCTTGGCATGTAGAGCTGCAGAGTCGTATACTGTGCATTAGAACGCCACCTGGTGTTGGGCTCGGATAATTGCAGGTTGTTGTCTTCTTGGAAGAAGTCTTTGTAGTCACGAGATAGGTGACTCCTCCCTTGGACAATACTGCGCATGGTCATCGACTCCATCCTCAGATTGTTTTTCGCCATGATGGGAAATGATGGAGTTAGTAGGAGTAAAGATAAAGAAAGGATGTCCATGCGTGTGCATCTAATTAAGATAACTGGAACGGATACAAGCCCCGGGGAGGCGGGAGGGCATATACGACTCTGCAGCTCTACATGCCAAGAACAGATGCATACTGGTAAGTAGCATATTCCGTTCAAGGCATATGAGCTGCAGATCGTATACTGTGCATCGATTGTGCAGCAGTGTCTCCCCTAGCGGTGGTCGCCTGTATCCGTTGCAGTATTCTGAAACAGTGTTCTAAGGACAGCTTGGCCTACTGCAGCTTGCTGCTTGGCTTGCATATCAACACAATAGTGTTTGGTGAAGGTGTGTATTGTAGACCATGTGGCTGCCTTGCATATGTCCTCTAGTGGTATATTTCCTAAGAAAGCCATAGAGGCTCCTAGTTTGCGAGTAGAGTGTGCTCTAGGAGGAACTGTTAGTGTACGTTTAGCCTTTTGATAGCATATTTGTATACACTTTACAATCCACCTGGCAAATCCCCCCTTAGTGATGGGGTTGCCTTTGTGTGGAGGAGAGAAAGATACCAATAATTGTTTTGTCTTTCTGAAGGTTTTGGTTCTATCTGTGTAGTATAATAGGGCTCTTCTAACATCTAAGGTGTGTAAAGCCCTTTCTGCAACACAGTCCGGGTTTTGAAAAAACACCAGAAGCTCTACTGATTGGTTTAGGTGAAAAGGAGTAATAACCTTTGGCAGGAATTATGGATTAGGCCTAAGAACCACTTTGTTAGTGTGTATCTGAAAAAATGGTTCTTGTATTGTGAATGCTTGTATTTCGCTAACTCTTCTGAGAGAGGTGATGGCCACAAGGAAAGCAGTTTTCCATGTTAGGAACTGTAATTCACACTTATGTAAAGGCTCGAAAGGGGGTCCCATAAGTCTAGTCAGGACCACGTTTAGGTTCCATACTAGAGCAGGTGGTAACCTAGATGGGATTATACGTTTTAATCCTTCCATAAAAGCTTTGATAGCAGGTACTCTGAATAGAGATAGATGTTGTCTATTCTGTAAATAGGCTGCTATTGCTGCCAGATGCAGTCGTATGGAAGAATAAGCTAAATTGGACTTTTGTAGGTGTAGAAATTAGCAAATTATATTTTGGATGGAAACATCCAGTGGATCAATGTGATTATTGTTGCAATATATTGCAAACCTTTTCCACTTAGCGGCATAACATGCTCTGGTAGTGAGTTTTCTAGCCTCTTTAGTTATATTCATGCAGTCTGGTGGTAGGTTTAAGTAACCAAACTCTAAGACTTCAGGAGCCAGATTGCCAAATTCAGTTGGCTTGGTTCTGGGTGTCTTAATTCTCCATGGTTCTGTGTTAACAGGGAGGGCGTAAGCTTTAATTTTTTATGTGGAACTAGTGAGAGATCCAGCAGTGTGGTGAACAACGGCTGGCGTGCCCATGTGGGCGCTACTATTATCAGTTTGAGAGACTGTTGTCTGAGTTTGGGCACTACTAGTGGAATGAGTGGGAGAGGCGGAAAAGCGTACGCAAATCTGCCTGACCAGTTCATCCATATTGCATTCCCCTCCGACCTTGGGTGTGGAAACCTGGCGGCGAAGGTTGGACATTTTGTGTTCTCGTGGGTGGAAACAGATCTATCTGTGGATGCCCCCACTTTTGGAAGAATGGTTGGAGAACTTGTGGGTGCAGCTCCCATTCGTGAATCTGTTGTGACTGACGACTCAACACATCTGCTATCTGATTGTGAATTCCTGGAAGGTGTTTTACTGTCAGATGTATGTTTTGCGGAATGGCCTATCTCCAAATGTTTTGTGCAAGCTGGGACAGTTGCAGAGAGTATGTCCCCCCCTGTTTTTGTATATAGTACATGGCTGTCATATTGTCTGTCCGGATTACGACAGCTTTGTTTTGTACTTGTACTTGAAATGTTTTGAGTGCTAGGAAAATTGCTAGCAGCTCTAGATGGTTGATATGGAACAGTTTTTGTTGGTTGTTCCATTGGCCTTGTGTGGTATAGTGTAGGAGATGGGCTCCCCATCCTGTGAGGGATGCGTCTGTTGTGAGCACTATCTGTGGAGCAGGGTCTAGGAACGGCCGTCCCTTTGTCAAGTTTTTGCTGTTCCACCATTGCAGAGAGCGATATGTACGGCTGTCCACCAACACCAGGTCTGTGAGCTGACCTTGAGCCTGATTCCATTGTTGTGCTAGACATTCCTGTAACGGTCACATTTGCAGTCTTGCATGTGGCACTATAAAAATGCAAGACACCATCATTCCTATTAGTCTCATGAACACTTTGGCTTGGAGAGACTGCTGGTGTTGAAAAATGGAGACTAAGGTCTGAATGCTCTGTATCCTGGCTGGACTGGGATACGCTTGAGCTGTAGATGTGTCTATGGTAGCTCCTAGATACTGATGAACGTGCGAAGGCTCTAGGTGCGACTTGGTGTAGTTTATTGTAAACCCTAATTTGTGCAGTGTTTGAATTGTTTGCTTTGTGTGATGGACACATTGACTGTATGATTTTGCTTTTATGAGCCAATCGTCTAGATAAGGGTAGACATGTATCTGTTGTCTTTTGAGATGTGCCGCTACTACTGCTAAGCACTTTGTGAACACTCGTGGTGCTGTTGTGACCCCGAATGGAAGAACTTTGAATTGATAGTGCTGTCCTTGTATGACAAACCTTAGGTACTTCCTGTGAGCAGGATGTATAGGAATGTGAAAGTAGGCATCCTTTAGGTCTAGTGTTGAAAGAAAATCGCCCTGTTGTAGTAGTGGGAGTACTTGCTGCAGAGTGATCATGTGGAAATGATCTGACTGTATGTAATGGTTGAGGTGCCTGAGGTCGAGAATTGTCCTTAGTGTCCCGTCCTTTTTGGGAATTAGGAAGTACAAGGAGTAAACTCCTGTTCCTTGTTCCTCTAAAGGAACTACTTGTATAGCATCCTTTTGTGGAAGTGCTAGAACTTCTTGTTGAAGCAGAGTAATATGGTCTGTGAACATTGGTCACTGCCTGGGTAGTATGTTTGGGGGGGTTGCTGTGAGTTCTAGGCAGTAGCCATGTTGAATAATTTGTCTTACCCACCTGTCTGTTGTGATGGGATTCCAGACAGGTAGGAACTGCGATAATCTGTCCCCCCACAGGGGTGGAATGCTGTGGGGGAGGCAGAGGGACGTCACTGTTTGGGAGTGGAAGAGGAGCGGTTGTTGTTATTACCTCTACCTCTTCCCTTGTTATTATTTCCCCTGTATCCTCCTCTGAAGTAGCTTTTGTTAGAAGAGGTCTGTGTATTTGTTTTAAAAGACGACGTTGGATCTGCGCCAGTTTGCTTAGAGCCTCCTCTATAGAAGGAGCGGCGAAAAGAACTTCTAGTCTGTGTGGATTGTAATGCACCCATAGACTTAGCTGTGTCTGTCTTTTTTAATCTTTTCTAGTGTATTGTCTACTTCCGGCCCGAACAATTGGTTTTGATTGAATCGCTGGTACAAGATGGTAGTTTGTACCTCAGTTTTAAAGCCGGAAATGCGTAGCCGCGCATGTCGCCTGAGGATAACACTGGTATTGACTGCTCTGGATGCTGTGTCAGCTACATCTAGTGCACATTTAATTGAGGCATTGGATATTAACTTGCCTTCCTGTATGAGCTCTGTTGCCTGATCTTTGTACTGATCTGGAAGGTGCTCCATTAGCTTTTCTAGTTGGTCGTAGTGCGCCCTATCATAGCGTGAGAGCAGTGCTTGTGTATTTGCTATTCGCCACATGTTTGTTGCTTGCGCAGCAATCCGTTTCCCTGACGCATCAATAACTTTAGATTCTTTGTCAGGCGGGGGCGTGTCACCAGAAGTCTGAGAATTGGCTCTTTTCCGTGCATTAGACACTACTAAAGAGTCTAGTGGCAGATGTCCCTTAATATAGACTGGATCAGATAGTGCTGGTCTGTATTTCTTTTCAATTCTTGGGTTTAGTACCCTACAGCGTACCGGGTCTTTAAATATTTCTGGAGCATGTTTAATGACTCCTTTGATCATAGGTAATATTTGTGTAGACCTTTGTGACTGCTCAAATGTATCCAGTAAAAAGTCCTCATCAATAGCATAAGAGTGCATTGAAACCCCGTGGTAAAGGGCTGCCCTATTTAATAAATGATTAAACCCAATACTATCCTCTGGAGGGGAAGGTTTTGTTGGGTAGGACTGAGGCTCAGTAATGTCGTGCACATTGTGTGGTGGGAAGCCATACATGTCATCGTCCTTAGGATATTTAGGATTGACATCCTCATCTAAGGGGTCTAATTGTGGTATGTCATTTCCCCCACCTATATCATACTCCTCATCAGTGTGGTGTGATGATGCAGGAGATTGAGCAGGAGAAACTGTAGGTTCAATGTAAGGAGGGATAGGAGAGGAAGAAGGTAAAGGAGAGGAAGTGTGCATTGGAGAAGTTGCACTGTCCTTCTTTTTGTCAGGAACCACAGGTAGAAGTGGTGTTTCTGCTGCTCTCTTCTTATAAGGAATAGCCTCTACATGTCCAGTCTTTGGGGTGATGTAGACTTTCTTTTGTTTAGGATCTGGCCTAAACAGTTCTTCCTCCTTTGCAACCTTCTTTGGCGTCGATTTTTTCGGTGTCGATAGGGGTTGTTTCGTGTGCTTTGCTTTAGGAGGCGTTATTGAGTTCTGTGGCAAAGTTTTCGGTGTCGAAGGTGGTTTCGGCTTGGTAGGAGTTTTTGGTACCGACGTTTGAGATTTGGGATTGGAGGCAGGTCTCGTTGGCCTTGCGGCGGCGGACTCTGGCTTTCCATCTTTATTTTTGGAACCGGAAGGCTTCGGAGTCCGAGCTTTTTTTGTATCCGGTACAGTCTTAGGCTTCGGCACCGATGCGTCTTTTGGTTTGGGTGCCGAAGGATCTTTGTCTTTGGGCACCGAAGGGCGTTTTGGCTTCGGTGTCGAGGAACCTTTCTGTACCGAAGGATGTGTGTGCTTCGGTGCCAATGGAAGAGGTGGAATTGGCACGTGTGGTCTTGTCGATGCCGAGGCACCGGAAGGCGTAGTTGTTTTCCTCGGAGCCGAGCCCGAAGGCGGGGGTATTTCGGTCCCGACTGGGCCCCATGGGCGGAGTGCTGACCGTTGCCTTTGGTTTGTGTAGTGTCTGTTGTGCAGGGGCAGAGGTACTCACGGTTGGCGAGATGGAATCGATTTGCCTGAGTCCTCTGCCCCCGATATGATCTGGAGATCAGGCGAGTGTTCCTCGGCGACGAGTGGAGCCTCGTCCTCTGAGATATCTTCGAGTGGATCCTCGTCCTCGGAGACGTCTTCTTCGACGATCTCCTCCTCAAAGATGGCCTCCGGTGCTGGTGCTGATCTCCTCATCTCGTGTCGACGCGCCCTCCGATCCCGATTGGTCTTCTTCGATCGGAAGGACGCACAAGCTGTGCAGGTCGACTCGTCGTGTTCCGGCGATAGACAGAGGTTGCAGACCTCGTGATGGTCGCTATGAGGGAACTTTGCTCGACATACTGGGCATCTCTTGAATGGAGTTCTGTCCATGAGGCATAGGCCGTACGGCGCCGATAGGCCCAACGGCCCGCGTCGACACACCGATTCGATGTCGATGATGTTGTTATAAAGTTGTTTGCGCTTCGAAGTTGCAGAAAAGTCTTTTCTAGCCGGAGCGGAAAACTTTCATCCGAACCCAGTGGCGGAAAAAAACAATCTGAGGATGAGTCGATGACCATGCGCAGTATTGTCCAGGGGAGGAGTCACCTATCTCGTGACTCCAAGGACTTCTTCCAAGAAGACAACAACTTGCAATCATCCGAGCCTAACACCAGCTGGCGATCTAATGCACAGTATACGATCTGCAGCTCCTATGCCTTGAACCTGTAGGTACAGGTAAGTAACTTGTTTTCTTATCCAGTATTGGGGTATCTTTAATCGATTCACATGCCTGAATTAGAATAGCAAGCAGTAAGCTAAAACAGTGTCGTTTGCGGATGGTGGGAGACCGGACTATAAACTCCCAAAACACATCCAGGAAGTTTAAAACCTTAACAAGCTAGATACACTTTCAAATGAATATAATAAATGCTGGGAAACATTACGTATGGAAGGTAAGGTTATAAATACAAGGAAATTAATAAATTCGAATCCATAAAAATATATATCAATATCACATGAAACACTGCAGTATATCATGATAAATGCGTAAATCTAACCTTAGTGAAAAAGATGCTGAAGAGCGGCTTGTCCTATTGCTGCATCGTCCTGCAGAGCAGATTGCAGACAGTAGTGTTTCATGAACGTGTGGACATTCTTCCATGTCGCAGCACGACAGATATTTTCCAATGTTACTCCAGCAAAGAGTGCAGTAGAGGCTGCCATAGTCCTGGCAGGATGCGCTTTGACCTTTCTTAGTATAGGTTTGTTGGCTTTGTCATGACAGAAATTAATTGTAGAAGCCAGCCATCTGGCTATTGTTGCCTTTTTTACAGCAGTCACAAGTGTGGCTTGAACTTGGCCACGAATAATTGATTGGATTTCCTGATGTCCTTAGTCTTCTGTAAATAGCACTGTAAACAACGTTTAACATCGAGTGAGTGTAAAGCTCTTTCTGCTGGCGTGGATGGATCCGGAAAGAAAACTTTAGGCTTTACGGGCTCATTCAAGTGAAATTGTGACGGTACTTTAGGGATAAATTTGGGATTTGACTGGAGAGTGATGTACGCCTTCGAGAAATGCAAAAAGG
The DNA here is from genome assembly GCF_964261635.1 of Lissotriton helveticus. Taxonomy (NCBI): domain Eukaryota; kingdom Metazoa; phylum Chordata; class Amphibia; order Caudata; family Salamandridae; genus Lissotriton; species Lissotriton helveticus. Next base: position 1,275,834,072 of record NC_136057.1, read on the forward strand.
GTTCTGAGATAGTGAAAGCTTGGATCTCACTAACCCTTCGAGCCGATGTAAGACGGATAGCATTGTCTTGAGATAGTAGAAGCAGTTCCTGAAACCAATATTGCCTTGGCCATCGGGGTGCAATCAGGATGAGACGGCAGCCCTCCATCTTCATTTTGCGGAGCACTTTCGGGATCAAAGGTATTGGGGGAAAAGCGTACGCACAAATCCCTGACCATCGCATGGACAGGGCATTCCCTCTTGATCCATGTTAAGGGAACCTGCTGGCGTAATATTGGCATTTCCTGTTCTCTCTCGTCGCAAACAGATCCAGTGCTGGTTTGCCCCAAACTTGGAAGATTCTGTTCACCTGCTTCTGCTCCAATTCCCATTCGTGACAGCCCGAGAGAGACCTGCTCAGGGTGTCGGCCAGAGTATTTTGAAGCCCTTTGACATGTTCTGCTCTCAGTGTTATCTTGTGGGCTATAACCCACTCTCAGAGTTCCTGAGCCTCCTGCGAAAGAGACAGTGACCTTGTTCCTCCCTCTTTGTTGATGTAATACATGCGGGTCGTATTGTCGGTACGGACAGGCACTGAGGAGCCCGCACTCCTCGAAAGAAATGCCTGCAGAGAGAGAAAGATGGCACGAAGCTCCAATCTGTTGATATGCTGTTGACGGTATTCTTGGGACCATCTTCCTTGGATCTGTGAGTCTTGGAGATGGCCTCCCCATCCCTCCATGGAAGCGTCAGTTGTTAGGACAAATTCTGGAGGAGTTGGTAGGAAAGTAAGACCTGGAGCCAAGTTCGCTGTCTGGGACCACCAACGCAGAGAGTCTATCATGCGCGATGTGGTCCTGATGGAGTCGTCGAACAACCCTACAGCTTGCTGCCATTGCAGGTGCAATTCATCCTGCAGGTCTCATTCTGTGTCGTGTCAACGGTACAAGGTTTATTGCAGATGAGTACATCCCCAGAAGAGAAGCCAATATCCGGACAGAAACTGTCTTTCTTTTTGTGATTGATATTGCCAACTCCTGCAGACGTAGCTGGCTGTCTGACAAGAATGCTTTGCACTATATGGTGTCCAGCATTGCTCCCAGAAAAGGAATAACTTGGAGAGGACGTAATTGTGATTTTTCTTCGTTGAAAGTAAGGACTAGCGTTGAAAAGACATGTTGAGATGGCGTGTTCGGTTGCCTGTTCCGAAGGACCCTTGAGCAACCAATCGTCAAGATAAGGAAACACTAGTATTCCTTGAGATCTCAAAGTCGCTGCCACTAGTGCAAGACATTTCGTGAAGATTCTTGGTGCCGATTTCAGTACGAACGGAAGCACCTTGAACTGATAGTGTACGCCAGCCACTCGAAGGTATTTGCTTTGTTTAGACAGCTCAAAACTTTGGCAAGTGTATCCATCCGGAAACTCTGCTTCTTCAGAAATGTGTTGAGCTAGCGGAGGTCCAGAATCGGGCGCCACTCTCCTGATTTCTTTTTTATGAGGAAAAAACGAGAGTAGAAACCGGTTCCCTTTTGAGATGGTGGAACCTTCTCTATTGCCTTTTTGCCGAGCATTTTTAAGGCTTCTTTGAACAGTAAGTAAAGATGAGGGGGAGGGGGACCCCTGGGCGGGGTAGTAGGTGGTTGTTTGATGAATTCCAGGGTGTGGCAGTTGCTGACTAGGTCGAAAACCCATCGATCCGAAGTGATTTGTTGCCACTTGTGAGCAAAAGTTGAGATTTTTGCGCCCACTGGGAGGTAGGGCAGGATGACTGGCGTCCTGCGTAACTCGTTGCTTTCTGTTAGTATCGCGACCTTGATTGTTTGATCGCTTTCGTCCGCATTGACAGGAGAAACCAGTAGAGGAGGATTGTCGGTAAGATGACTGGCCGTAAGGTGGTCTATACTGTGTCTGATATTGCTTATTTTGTTGATTTTGATACCCTCCTCTTGTTCCAAATCCACGACCTCTTGCACCTCGGAAAGATCCACGCCTGTATTGAAGAGCAGCCAACGATTTAGCCGTATCGGTATCCGTCTTTATAGCAAGGAGGGCCACATCATTGTGTTTTCCTAACAAGGAATCACCATCATAAGCCATGTCTAAAATTTTTGTTTGTACTTCTGGCCTAAAAGATGTTGCTTTAAGCCATCCTCAGCGTCCAAGTACTGCAGCACCAGCAAGTTGTCGAAAGTTGGTATTAGCAATGTCAAGAGCGGAATCTATAATCTCAGATGCAGCTCGTTCTCCCTCCAAAAGTATCTTTCTTGCATCTTGTTTACGTACCTCAGGGATGAGGTCAATAAATTCCGCCAAATCTGACCACATCTGGCGGTCATATCGGCCGAGGATCGCCAAAGAATTTGCTGCTTTAATGGAGGCTTTAATGGAGGCTGCTGCCACAGTGGAGAACTTCTTGACTACAGTGGTGGCTCCTCTATAAGGGTGTTTGGGGGCCACCCCCCTGCTTTCTCGCAGTGCGAAAAGACAGAAATATACATGGTAATAACTACCATTTGTTTCTGCCTTCTTGCACGGCGAGAAAGCTGAAGTTCATAGTATGGCGTGGGCGGTGTTTCTCGAGGGCAGGGGGGAGAGGCTTGCCCACTGTTGTTCATACTTTCTGTTTGGGCAGCCAGTATGAACATCAGTGGGAAAGCCACTCTCCCTGCCCTCGAGAAACACCGCCCACTCTCCCTGTTACTCTATGTATTCTGCGGGTGGGGCAGCGGCCTCACCAATCACAATGCCTTACCTAGGCCTGGTCGCCCCCACGCTCCTCCTGCCTGCTGTTCCTGCCGCTGCTAACCTTGCCCCGTGCAGACGACCCAGCCGCCGCTGAGCCGCCCGCCCGCGACTTTCCCTCCGCTGCCTCCCTGCGGCCCGCCCCCGCCAGCCTATTGGTCCCCCGCTCCCGCCACCTAGTGCGGACCCTCCCTCCCGGCTCTCTTCTTATGACGCCCCCACGCACGCGCAGCGTTGTCGCGCAGCGGGCGCGCCGATTGTGCGCCGAAGGCGCGCCAAAGGTAAGCCCGTCTGCGCCCGTCCGAGCCAAGCGCCAGAACCCCTGGCCCCCGCAGACGCCAGCCCACCCGCCGGACCTACGACGCCGCCACCCTCAACGCACTCAACACCGGCCGGATCCCCGGATGCTACCGAGCCACCCCGCGACGCACCCACGGACCCTTCGGCTGCCGATCCTGCAACTTCTCCTGCACCCGGACCTGCATCGCACCCACCAAGCCGAGCACCAGCAGCAACCACCTCAAGTGCATCCTGCTCAACACCCTCCGTCCACAGGCACGCCGTCGAACTCTGGAACCTGCTCGACACCACATCTCCAGACGTCGCCTTCCTCACGGAAACCTGGATGAACGCCCCCTCTGCGCCCGACATCGCCATCCCGGACGGATACAAGATCACCCGAAGGGACCGCGTCAACCAGACAGGAGGAGGCATCGCCATCGTCCACAAGAACACCATCCGCATCACGACCAACTCCGACGACACCCTCGCAGCCGCCGAACATCTTCACTTCCAGATACACACCGACCCCAAGACCATACTCAGAGGCACCCTCATCTACAGACCCCCGGGACCCAGCACACAATTCAGCGAAGACATCGCAGACCTCATCAGCCCACACGCCCTCTCTTCCGCTGCCTACATCCTCCTAGGGGACCTCAACTTCCACCTGGAGAACAACAAGGACAGCAACACCACCACCCTGCTGGACAACCTCGGACTCAAACAACTGGTGAACACCCCCACCCACTACGCCGGACACACGCTTGACCCCGTCTTCTCCTCCAGCAAGTACGTCTCCTTTAGCCACACCACCGGACTCCACTGGACAGACCACAGCTGCGTCCACTTCAGCTTCAGAAGAACCACGACTCACCACCACCCGCAACAGGTTCACCGCAGGAGCTGGAACAAGATCACCTCCGACCAGCTCTCCACATCCCTGAACCTGAATCCTCCCGCCAGCTCAACGGACCCCAACCAGGCAGCCAACAACCTCACACAGTGGATCACCAACTGCGCGGACGACCTCGCACCCCTGAAAAACCATCCCAGCAGACCCGGCAGCAAGAAGGCCTCCTGGTTCAACGACGATCTCATGAACTCCAAGAAGAACTGCCGCACCCTCGAGAAAGCCTGGCGCAAAGACCCGACTACAGACAACATGACGGCCTTCAAGCACGCCACCCGCAAACACCACCAGCTAATCCACGCCACCAAGAAAACAGCATTCAAGGAACGACTAGACAACAACGCACACAACAGCAAAGAACTCTTCCACATCGTCAAGGAGCTCTCGAACCACAGCGCCGGAACCAACGACATCACCCCCTCGCAAGAACTCTGCGACTCACTCGCCTCGTTCTTCCACAACAAGATCGCCAACATACACAACAGCTTCGGTGCACAGACCACGCACCCTACCACCGAACCGACGCACCCCACCACCACCCTCCGCGCCTGGACCCCGGTCAGCACCGAAGACACCATCCACACGAACACCATCCACTCCGGATCTCCAACCGACCCTTGCCCCCACCACGTCTTCAACAAGGCCGACTCCGTCATCGCACCCCAACTCCGGGACATCATCAACTGCTCCTTCAACACCGCCACCTTCCCGGAGAGCTGGAAGGACGCCGAACTCAGCGGTCTCCTGAAGAAACCATTAGCAGACCCCACCGACCTCAAGAACTACCGCCCCATCTCGCTCCTCCCGTTTTCTGCCAAAGTCATCGACAAGACCGTCAACCGACAGCTTGCCGCCTTCCTCGAGATGAACGGATCCCTCGACCCCTCGCAGTCCGGCTTCCGAGCCAACCACAGCACCGAGACCGCCCTCATCGCAGCCACTGACGACATCCGTACCCTGCTCGACAACGGTGAAACAGCTGCCCTCATCCTCCAGGACCTCTCCGCTGCGTTCGACACTGTCTGCCACCGCACCCTAGTGCAGCGCCTCAGCAACATCGGAATCCAAGAGAGGGCCCTGGAGTGGATCATCTCGTTCCTCGCCGGAAGAACTCAGAGAGTCCTCCTCCCCCTGTTCAGATCCGAGGCCACCGAAGTCATCTGCGGCGTACCACAAGGATTATCACTCAGCCCCACCCTCTTCAACATCTACATGAGCCCACTCGCGGCCATCGCACGCCAACACAACCTCAACATCATCTCCTACCCCGACGACACGCAGCGGATCCTCTCCCTCATCAACGACCCAGCCACCGCCAGAACCAACCTACACGAAGGGATGATAGAAGTAGCCGAGTGGATGAAGAACAGCCGCTTGAAACTCAACTCTGACAAGACGGAAGTCTTCATCCTGGGAACATCTTCCTCCGCCTGGGACGACTCCTGGTGGCCCCCTGCCCTGGGCAGCGCACCCAAACCAATGGACCACGCACGCAACCTGGGCTTCATCCTGGACTCCTCCCTCTCGATGACCAGACAAGTCAACGCCGTCTCGTCCTCATGCTTCAACATCCTACGCATGCTCCGGAAGATCTTCCGATGGATCCCCACCGAAACCAGGAAGACGGTCACCCAGGCACTCGTCACCAGCCGACTGGACTACGGAAACACCCTCTACACCGGTACCACAGCCAAACTACAGAAGAGACTCCAACGCATCCAGAACGCCTCCGCACGACTCATCCTGGACATCCACAGCCACATCTCCGGACACCTGAGAGACCTGCACTGGCTCCCCATCAACAAGAGAATCACGTTCCGACTCCTCACCCACGCACACAAGGCCCTCCACGACCTGGGCCCCAGGTACCTCAACAACCGTCTGACCTACACTCCCACCCGCCAGCTTCGATCGACCAGCCACGCCCTCGCAGCCGTTACACGCATCCGCAGGACGACCATGGGAGGAAGATCCTTCTCCTACCTGGCAGCCAAGACGTGGAACTCCCTCCCCATCCACCTCCGTCAGACCCAAGACCACCTCGCCTTCAGGAAGCAACTCAAGACCTGGCTGTTCGAGCAGTAGCAGTCCCCCTCCCTAAGCGCCTTGAGACCCTCCGGGGTGAGTATCGCGCTATATAAATTTCTTGATTGATTGATTGAATGCTGCCATTGCAGCGTTGTGATTGGTGGAGGGAAGGGAGGCTGCCTGCAGCCTTCCTGATGACGAGCGCTGCAGAATTCGAAAAGCAGGACGGCGGGATTCGGGAGTCACGCAAAAGCGGGATGGTAAGATTAACTTTTATTTTATACTAGCAGCCCGTCCTGACGTTGTCCGGGTATGAATTGCTGCCGGCCAATAGTATATTGTTTTGTAGGATTTCGTTTAGATAGCATTTCTTATCTGTGACAGGCCTGTTAAACGCTCCGATTCACAGTGCACTGCTGATGCACTTAAGAGTGCGTGTTCAGTCGTGTGTGAACTCGAGTTTCCCTACTTTATTTTTCCTTGCAATATTATATAGCACGAACTCGACAACATGGCATGAGCACAATTTACATTACAGAAGAGCGCATTAATTTGTGGTAGGCACGGGGAGACAAAGCGATTTGCCTGGAATCACAGAATGTTGAGCTGATGACGAGATTCGAACGTAGCTCCCCAGCTCTAAAGTTCGCAATTCTAGAACTTGTGGCGGGAGGTGCGTCTAAAAGTGTATGTCGGTGCTGGCCATCAATGAGAGAGACCTTTGCATTTTTCAAATGGGTGGTGAAAAAATATGAGTATATTGCTGGAGATGTGGGCCACCGTGCCACCAATGTACTTACCGGGGGAGGGTAAACACCCATTATTCCGCAACTTTCTTTCCGCATACCATCACTCCGCATACTTTCATTACGAAAGTACCATGACTCCGCAATGGCATTATAACGCATGGCATTACATTTTATATGCTTTTACCACGCATACATTTACAACGAAATTTGTTGTAAATGCATGAATGGTAAAAGCATGTTTTTTAAAAATGTTTGGATAAGGTAAGTATGGGTATAGGGGTACATGTTTTGGGGTACTGAGGTATATGTTTTGGGGTGTTTGGGTATTTTAAGGGTTCAGATATAGTTTGGGGTTATGGGTACAGGGGTAGTTTTAGGAATTAGGGATAGGTATGGGTATGGGTTTTGGGGTACAAGGGTATTTTTAGGGGTGAGGGCTAGTGTGAGAAGTTGGCCTGATATATGATGTTCACTAGTTCTAGTGACCACCTTGTATCAGTCCAAACAACCCTTATGGTGATTGGTTGTAAGTCAACCTTATAGACCAGCTATCCTAATGGTAGCATGGACAAAGCAGTCTTAGGCTAAACTCTTTTGGCATGTGAAGCCAGCTGTTTTACCACAATATAACCCCTTGAATACCAAGTGAAAGGACACTACACAGGTTGTTATGAAAATAAACAGTATATTTATTAATAACAACACCTCTGAACTCTTTATGAGGTCAGAGGGCTAAGCACATGACAATCTCTTACAAAAAATACGGTAAGTTGCACAAAATTACAATGGTGCCCTAGGGGCACGACAAACCATATACTAAGTAAGTGGAATGTGAAAGTCGATAGAAAGAATGGAGCTGTCCAGAGGCTGGAGGTTCGCTAGGACTACACTATCTTCACCTTAGGTAAGTAATAGGAGGCCCACGGGACGCGTGTGCAGAGTGTGAACTCACACGCGAGATGCGTAACAACGTCTATGGACAGTACAGTTCAAGTAAAAGGCAAGTACGGACAATCCTGACTAGGTAGAACTAAAACGACTGTGGAACTGGACACTAGGACAGTTAAACTACCCTTGAGCACCGAAATGCTCTCGTTACCTCACCCACGGGCTGCGGGTGCATAGATGTCAAAGTGTGTCGGGTTCTCACGTTGAAGTCTATGGAGCCTGGAAGAAAAGATGCTGCAGGCGACCAGGAGGAAGATGTCCGGTGCGATCCAAGGGTGGATAGGTGAAGAAGAGGACCTGAAAGCAGAGGGGACAGTGTTCAAAGTCACTAGCCAGTGACCGGTGTGGAACCAGAAAGGAACCAGATGCTGTCGTCGCGATCAGGTGAAGAGTGGACGCTTGACTCTGCGGCCACGTGGACCAGGAGGTGTCTTCGACGACCAGGATGGAGGCACGAGCTGTCCCACGCAGGCTCTCGCTGTCGGCGGTGTCGGATCCGGAATTGGAGTCAACAGGCCTTGGCAAAGGCAACCTACGCGGTGAGTGGAAAAGACGTCTGGTGCGGACTAGGAGAGTCCGGGGTGCCCCTCTTTAGGAAGGGAGCAAGGGGCAGTCTGGAGCAATCAGACCAGCAGTGAAGATTCAAAGGTTCGTCGTCTAGGAGGTCACTAGCCAGCCGGCAAGTGACCAGACAATGCGTCGAGCAGCAAACAAGCAGAAGGGCCCCACACAGATCTCGTGGAAGCTGGAGGGCTGATCTTCGGTGCAGGGGCTGCTCGGGGCTGAGGCTTCTCAATCCCCAAAGCACTTGGTCGAGTTTACCTCGGGAGTCGTGCTGGAAGCGAAGTGCAGGTTCGTTCAAGATGGCCGGTCCCACATGTCTCGTCGCACCCACGGGTCTCAGCTTTGCTGCAGATGTGAGTTGAGGTCGGAGAGGTCTGGGAATCCGGGTCTCGTCGGGCTCTGAAGTCTGGATCCTCGAGGGAAGACGACAAAGTTAAGCCGCTGGACGCTTGATGGTGCCTGCAGTTGCAGGGTGGACACTCCTTGCCCACAAGGGAGATTCGTCAGTCTTCTGTGGAGCAGAACGTCGAAGTCCAGAGTTTCTTCTTGTAGAATTGTTCAGGATAATCTAATTTGGAATGGGACCAGCTCCTACCTTTATTCTCCTAAAGGGGGCTGCACTCCTGACTAGGTCCCTCCCCTGGGTGGGACCAGGAAGGGGGGTGGTTACACCCCCTATCCTTTGTCCGGTTTCCCGCCAGAGCTGGGGCTGGGATGCCGCAGCAACTGGTTTGAACCGGTGTATGCACAGGGCACCTTGTGTGCCCCAGGCATGTCTCATTCCTTTCAGGTCTCCCTACCTCAATACACAAAATCCTGTCTGGGGTGGTGCTAGCACCTCCCAAGGCAGGAAACCCTTTGTCCAAGCCATCCTCGCTGGAAGGACTCCCAGCAGCAGGAGGTCAGACTTGTGTCTGCGGTGGCAGCATCCATTTTGTGATGCTGAGGCTCGAGTTAACTTTAACCGGGGTTCACAGTTACATACATGTCGTGCCCCTCTAGAAGGGTGGAATGCTACCCCCGTCGCCAGAATTGGCGAGGGGGTAGTATTCCAAATCGTATGACAGCTTACTCGACACGTTTTGATAATGTTATACCAGAGTTAGCATTTAACAGCGAGGTTGATAATGCACTTAAGAGTATATGGTATAGCGTTATCATGGAACAGCTATTAGGACTTGGTTCCGCAAGCTGCAAAGGGGCTCAGCTCATGCCAGAGCACCATCTCACATAATTCCAAGCACTCTGCCTTCAGGATTGATAAGGCCTTCCATAGGAGTGACTGATAGGAATATATGTGTCCATTTTAGGGTTAGATATAGGTATACTATATCTATAGCAAAGGGTGTTTACACCACCTTGCCCCAGCTGTCATGCAGCCAGTTGTGTCAGATTTAGATGGCCAGCCAGGGGTGGCATAATACATGCTTCAGCCCCTGGTAGGCCCTGGGTACACCTATGCCCTGGGTACAGGGACTGATAAGGTGGCCCAGTACCAATTGGTAAATGCACCTAAAGTACATGGTTGTCAATTTAGAGAGAGAACAGCTAGGCTGTGGGTCTGATTAGCTGGCCCACAGCCAGGGAAAGTCGTAAACCAGTGAAGCAAAAAGCAAAAATCTGGGGTGACCATAGGATTGCAGACCCCACTCTCCTACAGCTAGGTTTGGGTTTTGGGGTTTAGGGGTATTTTAAGGGTTCAGGGCTAGGTTTGGGTTTTGGGGTACAGGGGTATTTTTATGGTTCAGGGCTAGTTTTGGGTTTTGGGGTACAGGGGTATTTTAGGGTCCAGTCGTAGGTTTTGGGGTACAGGGTTATTTTTAGGGTTCAGGGCTAGGTTTGGGTTTTGGGTACAGGGGTATTTTAGGGTTCAGGGGTAGGTTTGGGTTTTGGGGTACAGTGGTATTATTAGGGTTCAGGGCTAGGTTTGGGTTTTGGGGTACAGGGGTATTTTTAGGGTTCAGGGGTAGGTTTGGGGTTTGAGGTACAGGGGTATTTATAGGGATCAGGGCTAGGTTTGTGTTTTGGGGTACAGGGGTATTTTTAGGGTTTAGGGATAGGTTTGGGTATATTTATAGGGTTAAGATGGGTTAGTGTTTAAGGGTGTTGGGGTATTTTAAGGAGTATGGGTGGGTTATGATTATGGGGTGCAGGGGCATTTAAAGGGAGCAAGGTGGGATTAGCACACTGTGACTGGCAATTGAAATCTGGTTGCAGCACGTTGCATCAGATTGTGAAAGCCCCCAATGTCCTCGGGAGGGGGTTTAGAATCCGAAGGCTGAGGAATGGGTGGAGAAGGCATTGGTATGATATAATCACACTAATAGCTTTGTCAGGCAATTCACCCTCTTAAACCTCTTCCTCCTCCGAAGAACAAGTATCCTGGTGTGTTTGTGGTAATGAGGGGGCGAAGTAGGAACCTCGGTCTACGGTAGCGAGTCTGGCACTTCAGAAGGTAGAGGTGGAATGTCAGGCACAGCCTGTTGTGGGGGGAAACCGTTGACGGTAATCCGCCAGCATGGCCTGGAGATCTTGTATGAGTGTAGGAGGAAGATGACTCGCCTCTCTATGATCCAAATCCATTCTGGGAGGTCTATGATGAGGTGTAGAGAGATCTTGCTGGTAATAGTGTTCCTGGTAATCCTCTTCCTCATCCTCATCTTGGCATTTTATGTGAAGTTCAGAGGGGTGGCGAGCTATGCCGAACGGTCCCTCTTCATCATCGTCATCAAAATCATCATCCTCAACATAAGTCTCTAAAATATGAGATGGCAGGAGAGGAGATATCCTGCTATAATCCTGTATATGGTAGGTCTTTAGTTGAAAATGAGTATAAGATATAGGTGTTGTTTGAAAAACTTGTGGAATCGTCGTTGATAAACTCTTCGTCGACGGGCTCTTCGTCGTCAACGGGATGATCGTCGACGGGCTCTTCGTCGACGGGGCTAACGTCAACGGACTCTTGTCGACGGGATCATCGTCGTCGGGACGGTCGTCGATGGACCCTTCGTCGACGGGCTATTTTTAGATGGAGTCGTAGTCGACGGGCTCTTCGTCGACGGGGCTGACGTCGACGGACTCTTCGTCGACGGGCTCTTCGTCGATGGGCTCTTCGTCGACGGGCTCTTCATCGATGGGCTCTTCATCGATGGGCTCTTCATCGATGGGCTCTTCATCGATGGGCTGTTCGTCAACGGGCTCTTCATCGATGGGCTGTTCGTCAACGGGCTCTTCGTCAACGGGCACTTCTTAGATGAAGTCGTAGTCGACGGGCTCGATGTCGACAGGGTCACTGAAGGAGTCGTCGACAGAACAGACGTCGACGACATCGTCGACGAGTTTGACGTCGATGAGGTGGACTTTAAAGATAGAAGTACCTTTGTCGTCTACGGAACCTTCGTCGACTAGCTCGACGTCGACGGAGACTTAGAAGATGAGCTCTTCGTCGACGAATCTTTCAAAACAGGCTTCTTAGACGTAGTAGAGATCTTTGAAGACACAATAGGTGAAGAGATGGCCGTAGTGGAGACAGTAGCCGTCGACAGAGGGGCAGCAGAAGTCACAGAAACCGTATGAGAGGAAACCAGAGTAAGAGTTTTAACCTGGGTTTTACTCGGTTAGATATTGAACGTCTTTTAGATGCCTCAGAGGGTGAAGACAGCGTTGACCCAGAGGAATATTTTGGTGACCTCTGAGAATGGTCAGAAACTTCATGAGAAGCCTTGTGGAAGAGCTGTCATGCGATCTAGCCCTTTGCTAGACGTCGAGGCCTTGTCATCCTCCTCAGCAGAGGAAGATTTCAACCATAAAAGAAGCCTTGCCTCCTTGTCCCTAAGAGTCTTAGCAGGGAAGGTCTGGCACATTCTACAATCCTTACCAACATGCTTAGGATGTAGGCAGTAGATACAATCTTTATGCTGGTCATCCACATGGACCCTCTTCTACTCACAGATCCTGCAAGGTCTAAAATGAGTCTTCTTGGCAGACATTCTGAAGAAAATAAGTGAAGAACTGAGTAGGCACTCAGGGAGACTCCCTTCCACACGACGTGCTGTGAAAATCTGAGGAGAACTGCCTCTGCCTGGAAGGTTCTGGAGGGTGCTGGTAGCTGATTGGTTGGAACTATTTTTTAGTTCTTTTCGTATAATGATGTAGATAGGCTACTAAGTTTTAGGCCTTTGGCTTTCTTTTAGCCTACTACTACTATTATTTACTTATGCACTGCTTTTCTATTTTACCGTGGGACTCCCGCCTCGACGACCCAATACTGTATAAAGTATAATTCTTAAGACCGATTTCTGGAATCTCATGTGCACTCTTCAATCTAGAAACAAATGGTAGCACTGTTGCCTTAAGAGAGTCCATTAAAGAACTATGGTTAGGTTATTATTGCTACAATGGATACTAAAGGTCAAGCTACCTGTACTTTGGTCAAAGGGATTAGCTGGGGAGATGCAGGAAGACGAGGAGGAGGAAGGCATGAAATCTACATGCCAGAAACAAATGAGAGTCTACATAATCAGCTGAAAATAAAAACATCTGCCTTAGGGCAGTCCCTAAGGGCTTGCTCATTACATAGTGCTGAGAATAAACCTGGAGTACTGAGTGTGAAGTCCAGACCAATAATCAACTAACTTTTATTGTGATTGTACCATGCAGAAAGGCATTGATTCTCTTTCATGAGGAGTGTGTGGGCACGCTTGTGAAGGAATAGTTTCTTACCTGTAACTCCAGTTCTCTTGTATGGGAATTTTCATTATAGGCATAAGCACTGAATAGTCCCGCAGACTCACGGGGACCCCAGGAGCACTTTTTCACAATATATATTCTTAAGTGTAGATGTTCGCCTTTCCTCAGGAAGGCCTGCAGTCACTTAAGAAATAAAAATATATGGGGGGGGGGAGCCGCGCCAGCGACCAAGATGGCCGCTTAGGGACCGGCTCCGCTGGCTCTCCGCTCCTGATACCTCCATCCTGTTAACTATCCTGTGTTCCTGCCTCACCTTGGGGTGGGGGAACCGCTCCGGTGCCGGGGTGTGCAACTCCGGTTTTCGGCTGAGACCGGGTCCCCCCGTGAGCCGCCCGTGAAGTTTACAGCCTGCTTCCCGCAGAGACCGGGACCTCGCGTGACGCCCTGCCCGCCCTAGAGTGCAACAACAGCGGGCACTGGGGCGGGCGGGCCGGTCTGGTCTGAGGCCGGTCTGACTTAGCCGCGGGTCCCTGGCGGGATTAGCGGCTGACGAGTGCCGCAGCTGTTGAGGGGCACCGCACTGAAGGACCCTGTCGGGTGCTCAGTGTTACTGTACTCCGGCCGGGCTGGATTGTTGATGCCCGGCCCCGAGGAGACATTGGAGTCCGGCCTGGCCTGGAGGGGCGTGAGGGTGTCCCTGGAGCCCCGATGCTTGGGCCCGCGGGACAACTGGGGTGTGGGCGGCCAGGCCTCTGGCACAGAATCTGGCCTGCACCTGAGGTGGTGCTGCGGTGACCAGCGGCGATTTTGGGCTTTTCTGGCTGGGCCCCCGGAGCGCTTCGACGGAGTGGATGAGGAGCTGATTACCCAGTACCGGAGGTCCCTGCGGGGCGGCAGGTCGGCCGCTGGCTGGATTGAGACGCAGGGAACGTCTGGATTGTAGGGGCTGCCTGGGGTCCATTAGTACTTTTACGCAGAGGGCCCTGACTCTATCTGCTCTTTGATTGGGAGCAGTGGTGAGAGGGGGGCAGAGAGCCGCTTCCTCCCGGGTCATTTTGAGGGGCCGTGGGTGAGATTGCTGTCTGGACTTGCCCTCGAGGAGATTGGTGGTCTCGTCCTCCGGCGAGGCCCGGGGGGTGTTCTGGAGTGGTCTACCGGTGAGGGCTGGACGTTGACGACGATGGTGACCCTGGGCCCTTCCTGATTCGGATACCTCTGAGGCGCTGTCTGTCTGGAGGTGGAGCGCGGCGGTGGGCTGCTTAGAGTGGTGTGATGGTGGCGAGAGTGGACTCAGATAAACCGGGGGCCAAGTCGTCGAGAGGGGCCAGGCAAATCCAATCTAATAAACTGGATCTCTATACTTTCCCCAAGGGATCGCCGGGTGAGACCAAGAAGGGGTGTGCGGGGGGTCCAGAGGATACCCCTGGGACTGCAGAGCAAACTATGGCGGATCTTATGGCCACGATCGCGGGAGTGCAGACGTTCCCGGGTCAGAAAATGGAGACAATAGACGGCAAATTAGATACTGTCACCATTGAAATGGGACTTTTGCGGGCAGACCTCACAAAAACCAGCGAGAAAGTCAAATCTCTGGAGGTGAAGGCCACGAGTCTTATCGACGATGTCAACACGTTGCATCAGGAGGTGCGGGATCTTCAGTAGTCAAGGGATCTTACTGACTGGAAGCTCGATGAATATGAAGGGCGGGCACGGCGCAATAACATCCGCATTTTAGGTGTGCCGGAGAAGTCAGAGGGTCCTACGCCAGATTTGTTTGTGGAGAATCTCGTCCTCAAGTACTTGAAGCCTAAAGGCCTGAGCAACTTCTTTACAATTGAGCGGGCACACAGGGTCCCGGGTGGGAGACCCAGGCCTGGGGTCCCATGATAGCCAGAGTTCTTAACTTCCGAGACCGGGATGTTATTCTTCAGGCGGCTCGTACCTCGGGCCCGTTAGCGTTAGAGAACGCATCCCTCCTCTTCTTCCTGGATTTCACCCAGCTGGTACAGAAACAACGGCAGAGCTTTTTGTCGGTCAAGAGGAGACTGAGGGACAAGGGTGTGAAATATGCAATGCTGTATCCGGCCCGTCTGCGAGTGGAACTGAATGGTAGGACTTGGTTTTTTGACAATCCTGAGGTGGCGGCAGACTGGCTGGTCAGCTCCCATGGGCCGGAGTCCGGGACAGGTGACGCGGCGGAGGCGGGAGAACAATGAGTGTATAAATGTTTGGCCGTTGGGACTCGCTATGACTCTTAAGTAGCTTTTGGTTCCACAGGAGCAAATATTTGAATCCCCTGTTTAGCATAGTATAGTTTGCTTTCCTCGTTCGAATTTTTTTTACAGGGGGGGCTGTGTGGTTCGGGGGTGGGAGGGTGCGGCGGGCCTGTAAGTGGGTCCTCCTCCGTTTACTACTTTTAGTTAATATTAGGCTAGCGTAGGTTAGTTGGGGGTGACAGGCACACTGCGAGTTGGGGATGAGCGTAAGCTGCAAGCAGGGGTGCAGGGAGGGGGAGTGGTGGGGGGTGTTCGGGGTTTATTTTTGTATCATTGTATGTGGGTTTTTTTCACGCTGGGAGCCATCACGCTATTTTGTTTTGTCTTGGAATGGTGATGTCCTCCGTTAAAGGGGTGGTTGGGATCTCCGCCTTGAGTTGGAATGTGAATGGGTTGGGGGAGAAGATCAAGAGGGGTATGGTGGGCCAGCTGATTCAGAGGCACTCCCCAGATGTGGTGTTATTGCAGGAAACCCATCTTAGGGGAAGGCGATGCATGGCTCTCCACATGGGGGGCTATAAGTTGGTTGCGCACGCTGGCTTTACAACTGGGTCGAGAGGGTCGGGATTTTGGTTAAGAACACCTTCCCCCTGGCCATACAGTCCACCTGGACTGATAATAGGGGTAGATATGTCGGCATTTCGGGGCTGTGGGAGGGGAGAACTGTGATCCTTTTGTCTGTTTATGTTCCTCCGGCCCTTCAGGCTGATAACTTTCAGGATCTGTGTAAGATTTTTTTTTGTCGGGTTGTTGATTGTTGGTGGTGATTTTAATGCAGTTATGGATGGGCAGGTTGATAGGTGTCCGGCTCGTGAGTTGTTGTCGTCCCGGAAGTGGTTGGCTGATTTTGTGGAAACTGTTGGACTGATTGATGGATAGAGGCTTAAAAACCCAGGTGATTCTCAATACACTCATGTATCGGCAGCGCACAAATCCCTCTCCAGAATAGATTATGTACTGGTGCCTGCGGCTCAGGCTGCGTGTATTCGGGAGGTGCGGCACTTGGCTAGGGGGGTCTCGGATCATTCATCTGTTTGGATCAGTTTAGACCCTGGCGGGCGTGATGTGGCCAGGGTCGCTCCTATTAGTGCTTGGCGGTTCCGAGACCCAGCGGCTACGAAGGAGATGGTGCGTGTGGCCGATAGATATTTTCAAGAGAACGTAGAATCGGTGGACTCCAAATGCTCCCTATGGGAAGCGTATAAAACTGTCCTGAGAGGGGAACTGCTCTTATATATTTTTTTGGGAAAAAAAGTAGGGGCGCGCTGTGATTGATAGGATGGAATCAGAGTTGCTTGTTCTGGAACGGGAGATGTCGCTTGCCTCCACCCTGGAGGGACAGCATCGCCTGCGTCTCCTCAGGGATGAGTATCGGAGTCTGGCCCGAGATAGCGCGAGGTCGCAGCTGGCAGTTACCCAGAGTAGGGTGTATGAGCACGGGGACAAGGCCGGGAAGCTTGGTTGGAGAAAGGGGACTGGGCGTCTCGGTTGGTTCCGGTGCTGCAGCCCACTGGTTCGGATAGAATCACGAGTCCACAGGAGATTGTGGATGCGTTTGCTACCTACTATAGGAAGGTGTATGCGGCAGAATGTAACTATTCGGAGTCCGAAAACGCGGACATGATTCGGGACATTCCGATGCCCGCTCTTTCGGAGGAGGACAGGGAGTTTCTTGACTCTCCCCTCACAGACGACGAAGTGGCGCAGGCTATTAGAGGGGTTCGTTCTGGTAAGGCTTCCGGTCCTAATGGGCTCCCCGTTGAACTCTATAAAGTAAACGCATATAAGTTGGCTCCCTTCGTCAGAGGTATGTTTGTGGAGAGTAGGGAGAGGGGTCAGCTCCCGTACGATCAACGTGTGGCGAAAATCATAGTCCTGCACAAGGAAGGCAAGCCGACGATGGAGTGTTCTTCAAAAATCGGCCGATCTCATTGTTAAATGCTGAGCCAAAAGTCTTGGCAAAATTATTGGCGACCCGACTTGTAAAGGTCATTACGACGCTGGTTCATCCGGACAGGTCAGGTTTTATGCCTCGCCGGAATACGGCTCTCAATCTACGCAGGCTGCATGGGGTCCTGGATGGGCAGCCCCTGACTGTTTTACTATCGCTGGATGCCACTATGGCATTCGACAGAGTGGAATGGCCCTAGCTTTTCGCTGTCCTGGAGAAGATGGGTTTTGGCCCGGAGTTCGTGTCTTGGGTCAGACTTTTATATTCTGGTCCATTGGCTCGAGTAGTCGTCAATAACCACAGTTTGGCTGACTTTGCTTTGGGGAGGGGCACCAGGCAGATGTCCTCTGTCCCCGCTGTAATTTGCATTGGCGCTCGAGCCTTTGGCAGCCTGGGTCCGTTGGGACAGGTCGATTAGGGGGCTCCGGTGGACACCAGAGTGGGAGGATAAGATATCGCTTTATGCGGATGACATTTTGTTGTATTTGACCTCCCCTCGAACTTCGCTCATAGTTTTTTTGGATGTCCTGGAGGTGTTTGGTGGGTATTCCGGCTTTGCCATTAACTGGGCGAAGTCGGTCCTTTTTGTCTTAAGTGGTTTCCCCGGGTTGTCCGGTTAGAGTGTGTAGGAGAGTGGGGTCTGCAATCCTATGGTCACCCCAGATTTTTGCTTTTTGCTTCACTGGTTTACGACTTTCCCTGGCTGTGGGCCAGCTAATCAGACCCACAGCCTAGCTGTTCTCTCTCTAAATTGACAAGCATGTACTTTAAGTGCATTTACCAATTGGTACTGGGCCACCTTATCAGTCCCTGTACCCAGGGCATAGGTGTACCCAGGGCCTACCAGGGGCTGAAGCATGTAGTATGCCACCCCTGGCTGGCCATCTAAATCTGACACAACTGGCTGCATGACAGCTGGGGCAAGGTGGTGTAAACACCCTTTGCTGTAGATATAGTATACCTATATCTAACCCTAAAATGGACACATATATTCCTATCAGTCACTCCTATGGCAGGCCTTATCAATCCTGAAGGCAGAGTGCTCGGAATTATGTGAGATGGTGCTCTGGCATGAGCTGAGCCCGTTTGCAGCTTGCGGAACCAAGTCCTAATAGCTGTTCCATGATAACGCTATACCATATACTCTTAAGTGCATTATAATCCTCGCGGTTAAATGCCAACTCTGGTATAACATTATCAAAACATGTCGAGTAAGGTGTCCTACGATTTGGAATACTACCCCCTCGCCAATTCTGGCGACGGGGGTAGCATTCCACCCTTCTAGAGGAACACGACATGAATGTAACTGAGAACCCCGGTTAAAGTTAACTCGAGCCTTGGCATCACAAAATGGATGCTGCCACCACAGACACAAGTCTGACCTCCTGCTGCTGGGAGTCCTTCCAGCGAGGGCGGTTTGGACAAAGGGTTTCCTGCCTTGGGAGGTGCTAGCACCACCCCAGACAGGATTTTGTGTATTGGGTAGGGTAGGCTTGAAAGGAATGAGACATGCCTGGGGCACACAAGGTGCCCTGTGCATACACCGGTTCAAACCAGTTGCTGGGGCATCCCAGCCCCAGCTCTGGCGGGAAACCGGACAAAGGATAGGGGGTGTAACCACCCCCCTTCCTGGTCCCACCCAGGAGAGGGACCTAGTCAGTAGTGCAGCCCCCTTTAGGAGAATAAAGGTAGGAGCTGGTCCCATTCCAAATTAGATTATCCTGAACTATTCAAGAAGAAGAAACTCTGGCCTTCGACGTTCTGCTCCACAGAAGACTGAAGAATCTCCCTTGTGGACAAGGAGTGTCCACCCTGCAACTGCAGGCACCATCAAGCGTCAAGCGGCTTCACTTTGTCGTCTTCCCTCAAGGATCCAGACTTCAGAGCCCGACGAGACCCGGATTCCCAGACCTCTCCGACCTCAACCCACATCTGCAGCAAAGCTGAGACCCGTTGGTGCGACGAGACACGTGGGACCGGCCACCTTGAACGAACCTGCACTTCGCTTCCAGCACGACTCCCGAGGTAAACTCGACCAAGTGCTTTGGGGACTGAGAAGCCCAAACCCCGAGCAGCCCCTGCACCGAAGTTCAGCCCTCCAGCATCCACGAGATCTGCGTGGGGCCCTTCTGCTTTGTTGCTGCTCGACGCGTTGTCTGGTCACTTGCCGGCTGGCTAGTGACCTCCCAGACGACGAACCTGTGAATTTCCACTGCTGATCTGGTTGCTCCAGATTGGCCCTTGCTCCCTTCCAAAAGAGGGGCACCCCGGACTCTCCTAGTCCGCACCAGATGCTTTCTTCACTCACCGCGTGGGTTGCCTTTGCCAAGGCCTGTTGAGTCCAATCCAGGATCCGACACCGAGAGCCTGCGTGGGACAGCTCGTGCCTCCATCCTAGTCGTCGAAGACACCTCCTGGTCCACGTGGCTGCAGAGTCAAGCGTCCACTCTTCACCTGAACACGACGACGACATCTGGTTCCTTCCTGGTTCCACTCCAGTCACTGGCTAGTGACTGTGAACATTGTCCCCTCTGCTTTCAGGTCTCCTTCTTCAACAATCCACCCTTGGATTGCACCGGACATCTTCCTCCTGGTCGCCTGCAGCATCTTTTCTTTCAGGCTCCATTGACTTCAACGCGAGAACCCGACGCACTTTGAACCCTATGCACCCGCGGCCCATGGGTGAGGTAACAAGAGCATTTCGGTGCTCAAGGGTAGTTTAACTGTCCTAGTGTCCAGTTCCACAGTCGTTTTAGTCCTATCTAGTCAGGATTGTCCGTACTCACCTTTTTCTTAAACTGTACTGTCCATAGACGTTGTTACGCATTTCGCGTGTGAGTTCACACTCTGCACACGCGTTCCGTGGGTCTCCTATTACTTACCTGAAGTTAGTGTAGCGTGGTCCCACCGATCCTACAGCCTCTGGACAGCTCCATTCGAACTATTGACTTTCACATTCCACTTACTTAGTATATGGTTTGTCGTGCCCCTAGGGCACCATTGTGATTTTGTGCAACTTAACGTATTTTTCGTAAGAGATTGTCATGTGCTTAGCCCTCTGACCTCATAAAGAGTTCAGAGGTGTTGTTATTAATAAATAGACTGTTTATTTTCATAACAACCTGTGTGGTGTCATTTCATCTGGTATTCAAGGGGTTATATTGTGGTAAAACAGCTGGCTTCACATGCCAAAAGAGTTTAGCCTAAGACTGCTTTGTCCATGCTACCATTAGGATAGCTGGTCTATAAGGTTGACTTACAACCAATCACCATAAGGATTGTTTGGACTGATACAAGGTGATCACTAGAACTAGTGAGCATCATATATCAGGCCAACTTCTAACAGAGTGGAAACGGTGGGGTTCAAATATCTTGGCGTCTTTATATCCTTGGATCCCCATAGTAGATACTCCAATAACTTGTTGCCGCCCCTGGTCCGGCTCCGACGCGATGTGTCTCGATGGAAATCGCTTCCTCTCTCCCTTCTCGGCCGTGCAGTCCTGTTTAAGATGATGGCTCTGCCTCGTTTTCTGTACGCACTTCAGAACTCATTGCATCCGGTTCCCTCGTCATATTTCAGGGAGGTTGAGTCTCTCCAGGGACAGCTTCTTTGGGATGGTAGACCCCGAATTGCATTTGCGAAATTGACGCTGCCGTGGTACAACGGGGGGATCGGTCTGCCCAATATCCGCAAGTATTACTGGCCGTCACAGCTGGCGGCGGTTAATCATGCCATTAACGGTTCGCCGCTGGATCCTGGCTATGCTATGGACCGCGGTCAGGTTCCCAGGGGGGAGTTTACTAGGGCAATGTATGCCCGGCGTGGGCGTTTTCCTTTGGTGGGGCCAACGGCGGTTTCTGTACAGATCTGGCATGAGGCCAATCGCTCCCTTAAGTGGGAGGGGAAGATTACGTTGGCCACACCCCTCTGGAATTCCGAACGCTTGGGAAGTTTATGGAAGTCTAAGGGTTTTGACAAATGGGACCTCGTCGGGATTTCCTGAGTAGGTGATCTCTGGGGTAAGGATGGAATCCTCCCGCTTGAAACTTTGCAGGAACGGTATCAACTGCATGGGAACGAGAGGTTTCGCTACCTCCAGATTAGGCATGCGCTGCTGGCTGGTGTTCCCCGGGAAGCGACGCTCCCGGAGGCGTCCCCGTTGGAGGACCGAGTGTTGGATGGTCATCTTCCAACAAAAACGATCTCCCTGATTTATAAAAAAAACTGATTAACTATATGGAGGATCCCCTCGTGGTTCTTAGAGACCAATGGCTTGCTGATGGAATGCTCCTAGATGATGAAGACTGGAGGGAGGCCGTAGCCTCTCCTAGGGTTGTTGCAATTCAAATGAGACTCCGGCTGGTTCAACTAAAGATCCTCCATCGCAGTTAAGTGACTGGCCCGCAAATTGTGCGAATGGGTTTGGCTGAGAGCGGTGTGTGCAAGAGAGGATGTGGCGAGATTGGTACGTTGTTCCATATGCTATGGGACTGTGCTCTTATTCGGGAGTACTGGTCCGCTGTTCACGCCAAGGTGCGGGAGGTGTGGGGAGTGAGTTTTGAGTTGGAGGCGCGGCGGTGTCTCCTGAATGTTTGGGAGCCAACTGACCTCTCTTCCCATGGAAAGGTGTGGGCCACGTTGGCATGCGGGGTTGCTAAACGTAATATCGCTCAAATGTGGGGTGTGCGATTCAGCCGCCTACGATCGGAAAATGGCTGGAAGACTTGGACTGGTGTATGTTCAGAGAGCGGGCAGTGTATGTGGCCAGAGGGAGGCCCAAGAAATGGGGCACAATTTGGGGGCCCTGGAATCTGTATAGGGGCGATATATGCACCCCCCCGGAGGCAACGAAGGATCCGGCATTGTTGGAAGATCCCTGAACCCATATGTTATTATTATTTGATGTACTTGAATTGATCAGGAGGGCGTTTTTCTTTGTACTGTGCTTGGAGATGGAACCCAGTGTATTTTTTGTATGTTTTTTATGATTTATTTTGTGTGCATTAATAAAAAAGAATGAATAAAAAAAAAAGAAAGACAAATATTATGCAGCCTATAGGACTAGGCTACAATGGACCAATTCTTCATCTTGTACTTAAAAAAGGGTCTGGAAAATTATAGATGTGTGTATAATTTCATGGTGTTTTCATATAACAGCATAAATCTCTGTCACAAACCTTTTTTTGATAGGGCATAAAGATGAAGGGAAGCAGGACAGAGTAGCCCCATAGGCTGTATAATAAGAGTTAAAACAGAGACTACACCTTTAAGAACCTAGAAACCACCAGTATTCCACATCATGCTCAGCATATGGCAGTTGCTTCAATTCTTTTTGAAAGCGATGCATGATGACAGGTAGATCCTATGGTTATCTCTGTCCACTCCACCGTTTATTTATGACTATAATGGAAATTATCATATGAGAGAACTGGAGTTACAAGTGAGAAACTATTCCTTCTCTCTTAGGGGATTACTATTTATAGTCATAAGGACTGAATAGAGTAGCAAGCCCATCCCTACTAAGAGCGGTGGGGAAGACAGAGAATGAACTAAGGTAGCCATTTAAGCAAATAGATTTCTGAGAGAGGCCTATCCTACTTGAAAGTCTGCTCCAGCCTCAGAGTCTAGGCAGGAATGGTTGGTAAATATATGAACAGATCTCCATGTGGCTGTTTTGCTTTACAAATATCCGGAATATGGATATTCCTCAATAAAGCATTAGTAGCCGCTTTACCCCAAGTGGAATGTGCTTTAGGTTTAGCTGCTAGTGTCTAGTTTGCTTTTTGGTAGCACACAAGGATGCATGAAACTATCCATATGGAGATGGATTGTTGGAAGTGGTTAAAACCGTATAGACCTGATCATCATAGTAGATAAACAATTGGCTCGATCTGCAGATATCCCTTATCTTATCGCGATAGAGTTTCAAAACACTCCTCACATCTAGAGAATGAAGAGATCTTTCGGCTATAGTAGAGGGATTCTGAAAGAATGTTGGTAAGGAGATGGTTTTATCAACATGAAAGTCCGAAATAACTTTGGGAAGGAATTTTGGATGGCTTCTCATTACCACTTTGCTAGAGTGGAAGACTATATATGGTTCGTGAGAACAAAGTGCTTGGATCTTGCTAACACTGTGCGCTGAAGTTATTGCTACAAGGAAAGCTTCTTCCAAGAAAGGTGCTGCAGAGAGGCTTTATGGATAGGCTCAAATGGGTCCCGCATCAGACGTGAAAGTTCCCAGGGAGGAGAAGGGTGACTAATGGGAGGGAAACCCTTCGTTAGCGGTTCTAGAAAATCTTTGATCGTGGGGATTTTGGAAAAAGAGGTTTGTGAATGACATTTTCTACAGGCAGTAAGAGCTGCCAGGTGAACCTTTATAGAAGAAAATTGCAAGCCAGATTTGACCAAATGGAGTAAGTATGGCAGAATGACATCTTCCTGGCAAGACGTAGGCTCCACGTTCTTAAAGGAATACGATATGCAAAATCTATTCCATTTGAAGGCATATGCAGAACGGGTTGAAGGCCGCTTAGCCTCTTTCAGGATAATAATGCAGTTTTGTGTCAGATTCAAGTGTCCTACTGCACTAGCTCAGAAGCCATGCCTCCAAATTCAAAGAGGAGAGAATGGGGTGTACTATCTGGCCTTCGAACTTTGTACGGTCTGCATGGCGGCTTGAGATATGGAACGAAGGACCGGTGAAGGAGGTCCATGAACCAACAGTGATATGGCCACTCCGGAGCTATGAGGAACATGTTGAGTCTCAATTGGGACAACTTGATGAGGACTGTTGGGATCAGTGACATTGGGGGAAAAGCGTAGAGAAATTTGCCATACCAATAGATTCATAGGGAATTAACCAGTGTCCCTGGCTGGTAGTATCTTGAGGCAAAGCTTCTGCGCTGGCGAACAAGTCGATGGCTGGAGCTCCCCAACATTGAAAGATGTTTTGGGCAATGTTGTCAGTTAAGATTTACTCGTAGTTTTCTTGCATGAGTCTGCTTGAGCATTTTTGACACCAGGAAGGTGAGTGGCCGTGATCTTAAGGTCCCTGGTTAGAAGCCATTTCCAGATCGTCTGGGCCTTGTGAGACAAGAGCATGGACCTCGTCACTCCCTGCTTGCTGAGGTAGTACATGGTTGTTGTATTGTCCGTGTAGGAGTCTGACTTAGAACACAGTCCACACTTATGTAAGTGATGCAGCTTGCACTAATCCAGGCAAAATATATGGTGATTTTAGTGGTCTTTGATAACCATAGAAGCGCCCAAAGTAGTAACCGTGGAGAGCAGCCTTCAGGCTCATCTTGAAGGAGTGTTAAGCAGCTTATTTTACCAGTTTAATCATGTAATGTAGGTGAAATAAAAAATAACCACACATTGTTTATATAAAAATACTTCTATTTATTATACAACACTCAATAACACATTGGTATATCACCTACCTGTAGATATCAACACAAATATACAATAATACTCAATTGCAATAAGGTAAGTAGCACAAAATACAGTAGTCTCCAGGGGGAGACCAAACCATGTATTAAGAAAGTGCAAAGCTCATGCAAGGGAATCCTCACACTTATAACCAAGCACCCTGCCTTCAGGACTGAGGAGCCTGTCATAGGGGTGATTTATAGGTTTTAAGTGCAGTGACCTCAGATATAAGGAAACTTATATCTGTCATAAGCAGTGTAAGCACCAACTCACGCAGGCTGCAATGGCAGACCTGTAGTCACAGTTTAAGTAGACTCCCATGGGAGGCGCAATACATGCTGCAGCCCATGAGAGACCCCTGGGGTACCTATGCCCTGGGTACCTTAGTACCATATACTAAAGACTCACAAGGGTACACCAGTAGCCAATTGTGCATGTACAGAAGTACTTTCCATGGTCAATGTAGGGAGAATGCACAGTGACAGGATTTCAGTCAGACTAGTCAAAAACATACCAACACCAATCAAAAAATGGGGGTAATCATGAGGGCAGATCCTACTTTCCCACATGTTTGTAGTAATTTACATGGCAATTCAACCAGGGCAAATGTAAACAAACTGTTGCTACTGCACGCACATGCTGTAGGGGAGGCATAATCCCATTGTAATACATAAAATTAATCAATAAACCAAGACAGAACAGTAGGTGCTTGACATGGAGCATAAACTGTGCAGTACAGTTCATAGGATGGAGAGGTTGGCACTGAAGGGGCGCGTGGCGTACCCATCTTATGCAGACCCAAGCAGATCACACCATAAATGAGTCACAAATAAACGAAGGTTAGTGTCCGATTCGACCAGGGCAATTGTAAAACAAACCGTTGCTAATGCAAGCATGTGTTGTAGGGAAGGTTCAATCCTGTTGTAATACATAAAATTAATCAATCTAGCACGACAGAACAGTACATGTTTGATGTGGAGCAGAAACTGTGCAGTACAATTCATAAGATGGAAAAGATGGCACTGAAGGAGCACGTGGTGTAGTGTCTATGCTCCAAGTGCCGTACCTGGAAAGTCGATTCCCAAATAAAATTTTACCAACTTGCCAAACACGATGGATACAGGGCTGTATGTTAGTTACATATGAACAATAGTTACTTACTTGTAATCTGTGGTTCTCCAGTATTGGTGTCTTTCATAGATTCACATGCCTGAATCATTCCCCGTCGTCGGAGTGGGAGTCCCACGGTATATAAAAAAGCAATAATATGCCTGTAATAACTAAAAAACCTTGGTAATAACCAATCAGGAAGTAAAGTAGCCCTAGCTACAGGAGCAAAAAGCTCCCACACTCATGACTATCCTAGTCATTTTGTATAGACCAAACTGCAGCCAATCAGGCGACAGCACCCACCAGAATGCTCTCCCCAGAGGCTCAGGCTCTCAGATTTTCTCGCATAGGGAGCCTCTGAGGGGAAGTGGGCGGGTTGCATGTGAATCTATGAAAGACACCAATACTGGAGAACCACAGATTACAGGTAACTATTGTTCTTCTCCAGTATTTGGGGTGTCTTTCATAGATTCACATGCCTGAATCAGAATA
Organism: Lissotriton helveticus; assembly: GCF_964261635.1. Classification (NCBI taxonomy): domain Eukaryota; kingdom Metazoa; phylum Chordata; class Amphibia; order Caudata; family Salamandridae; genus Lissotriton; species Lissotriton helveticus. Next base: position 1,275,860,230 of record NC_136057.1, read on the forward strand.
GATAGCAGTACTCATAACCTAATGCTCATAGACGCTAATTGTATCATAGTATACATGCATAAAGATAAAATACAAAAGACATTGTAAAGCGTCTAAAAGAGCATAGAGGAGGCGGGAGAACAGAGGCTCACCTTATTGGAAAAGATTGCGCAGAACTGCTCTTCCCACCGAAGCATCTGCATCACTTGCCGAGTTCAGACAGTAGTGCCTCGTAAAGGTGTGTCTGTTGGACCACGTTGCAGCTCTGCAGATTTGCAAAAGAGGCACCCCAGCAAACAAAGCAGTGGAAGAGGAAACTGCCCTTGTAGAATGCGCTCTTGGTAAGGCCTGTAAGTGTCTTCCTGCCTGTTGATGACAGAGTCCAATTGTTGAGGAGTCCCATCTGGCGATAGTCTGTTTGGATACTGCACAGCCATGGCGCAGTCTGCCATAGGCCACAAACAATTGATCTGTCTTGCGTACAGCTGCTGTTCTTGAAAGATAAAACTTATGACATCTCCTGATGTCCAAGGACTGTAACGCTCGTTCAGCCGGTGATTGTGGATTTTGAAAAAATGTCTTGAGGATTACCGGCTCATTCAAATGAAAGTCCGAAGGGACCTTGGGCATGTACCTTAGATTGGTCCGCAGCACCACCGAATCAGAGGTAAATTGTAAAAAAGGTGGTTTAGACGTGAATGCTTGAATGTCACTGACCCTTCTGGTAGAGGTTAAAGCCAATAACAAGGAGACTTTCCAAGTAATAAACTTACGGTCAACCTTATGGATTGGTTCAAAGGGGTGACGCATTAGCTGGGCTAGCACCACGTTTAAATGCCAAACAGGAGGTGGTCGTCGAGTCGGAGGAAACATACGAAATAACCCCTTGAAAAACTGCTGGATAATTCTTGAAGAAAACAGAGAGTTTGATCCGTCCTGACGGAAACGGGAAATGGCTGCTAGAAACACCTTTAGGGTTGAATGCGCCAAACCCGATCTAGCCAGCTGCAGGAAGAAAGGCAATATCTGTTGTGGTGTAGCCTGAATGGGATGCAGATCAACAGTTTGGCACCAGGCACAGAAACGCTTCCACTTGAGTTTGTAGGTCTTAATCGTTGATGGTGCCCTGGCGTTAGCCAGAACCTCTTGACAATCCTGAGGAATGTCAAAGTGGGCGAATTCATTGTGCTGAGGAGCCAAGCTGATAATTTCAGAGAAACTGGGTCCGGGTGGTACACATTGCCTCTCTGAATTGTCAGGAGATTCGGTATTCGAGGCAGTTGCATTGGCCTGCACTCCGGGAGGAGGAGAAGTTCGGTGAACCAATATTGCCGGGGCCACCTTGGAGCAATTAGGATAAGGCGACATGGTTGACTCTTCATCTTCCTGATGATCTTGGGAATTAACGGAATTGGCGGAAAAGCGTATGCAAATATTCGACAACAATTCATCGAAAGGGCATCCCCGCACGAGTCCTTGTGGGGAACCCAGCTTGCAAAGCGTCGGCATTTTCGGTTCTGAGCTGTTGCGAACAAATCCAGGTCGGGATGACCCCACTCTCGGAATATCTGATCCAGGGATGGTTGATGTAGCTCCCATTCGTGATTGCTTCCGGAGGATCTGCTGAGTGAGTCCGCTAGGAGATTGGCAACCCCTGGGACATGGACCGCCGACAGATTGATGTTGTGATCCAGGGCCCAAGTCCAAATTTCCTGCGCCTGATGGGACAACCGGGCCGATCTTGTGCCCCCCTGCTTGTTCAGGTAATGCATGCTGGTTGTGTTGTCCGTTCGTATCAACAGCGTAGATCCCTCCAAGATCGCCTGAAAGGATTTCATGGCGAGAAAAATGGCTCTTAGTTCCAGCAGATTTATGTGCCATCTTTTCTGCTGTATGCTCCATTTGCCACGGACTGTCATACCTTGGAGATGGGCGCCCCAGCCCTCCAGAGAAGCATCCGTGGTCACGATGAATCTGGGTCCTTCTGCCTGGAACGTACATCCCACTTTCAAGTTTCTTCCTTGCCCCCACCACTGGATGGAGCTCTTCATCCGAGGGGTTATCTTGATGACGTCCTCGAATGAGCCTGTTATTTGCACCCACTGACGACTGAGTTCCTCCTGCAAGGGTCTCATTCGTAGGAGACAGTTGGGGTGAGAGGAATACAGGATGAGATCATCCCGAGGAAAGACTTGAACTTGCGAACAGAAACGCACTTTCTTGTTAGTAGTGCTGAGGCCATTTTTTGAATCTTCAGCTGCCTTTCTTTTGATATAAACACTTGGGCGAGACTTGTGTCCAGCGTCGCTCCCAAGAAGGACTTCCTCTGCGATGGAGTCAGGTGAGACTTTTTGAAATTCACCGAAATCCCCAGGCTCTGGAATAGGGATAGACATTTCTGAACGTGAGTTTTTGCACGTCTATAGAACTGGCCTTGATAAGGCAGTCGTCCAAATAGGGATAAATTTGAACTCCCTCTAATCTCAGGTGTGTGGCCACCGGGGCCAACATTTTTGTGAAAACTCTGGGGGCTGAACGCAGTCCAAAGGGGAGTACTTTGAACTGGAAGTCCCTGCCAGCCACTCTGAACCGTAAGAACTTCCGGTGTCTGGGAAAATGGGCACATGGAAGTATGCGTCCTGAAGGTCGAGTGTTGCCATGTGATCCCCTACCGTGAGAAACTGGAGGATTTCTTGAAGCGTCAACATTCTGAAAGATAATTTTTTGAGGTACTTGTTGAGGGCACGCAGGTCGAGGATGGGGCGCCATTCCCCCGACTTCTTGCGGATGAGGAAGAATCTTGAATAAAATCCTGTTCCTCTCTGATGTTGAGGTACCTTTTCTATTGCTCCCTTTCGAATCATAGAGTGTGATTGGTAAAACAGCTCTTTGAGGTGAGCTGGAGGTGGTCCTTTTGGGGGAGAATTTGGAGGGGTTTTGACGAATTCGAGAATGTGACCCCTGGAAACCACGTCCAGGACCCATCTGTCCGTCGTAATCTTGGACCAGTTTGAATAGTATCGGGATATTCTTCCTCCAATTTGCTTCAGGCTGGGACAAAGTGGTGGCAGGATGTGTTTCTCACTTGCTCTTGTTGTCTCTATCTCGATAAGAGGGTTTTCCTCTGGATTGAGAATAATTATTTCTCCTTTGGCCATATGTTTGTTGACGGTATGGCTGGTATCTTTGATTTCCTTGGGTGGTATTGTAGGAGCGTAGTTGTGAATAGTTTCCTCTGTTAGGAAAATTACCTCTTTCTCTTGCGCCACGAAAGGACGACTTTCGAAATTGTAGAGAGCCCAGCGACCGTGCCATCTCAGTATCCTTTTTAATGGCTTGCAAAGCCTCGTCAACATGTTGTCCAAAAAGGAACTCCCCATCATAGGCCATGTACATGATCTTGGTCTGGACCTCTAGACGAAAGGATGTAGCCTTTAACCAGCCTTGCCTCCGGAGAACAGCTGCTCCCGCCAGCAGTCTGAAACCCGTCGCTGCTACGTCCACAGCAGCATCAATTATTTCAGACGAAACGCTCTCTCCCTCTAGCAGGATCTTTTTTGCTTCAGCTCTATCTGGTTCCGAAAGTTTTTTGATGAAAGGCGATATGTCAGACCACATCTGCCTATCATACCTTCCAAGTATTGCTAGTGAATTTGCGGCTCGGACCGTGGTTGCCGCAATAGTTGACACTTTCTTCCTTATCGAGTCAAGACGTCTACCGTCTTTATCAGGGGGAGCAGAGACCTGTGCAGATGGATTCTTGGCCCTTCTTTGAGCTGCTTGCGTAACTACAGAATCCGTCTTAGCCTGACCAACAAGGCATGCCGGTGACGTAGTAGGTGCTCTATACTTCTTATCTACCCGAGGTAGAACTGCGGGTAGTGAATTTGGTGTAGCCATTATTTTCAGACCTTCCTTCCATATAAAGTCAATGATTGGAATAGACCAACTCTGTCTCTGCGGCAAATCCTTAAAATCATATAGGAAGCATTCGTCTTGTTTAGCTTCCATGGTGATGAGGAACCTCTTTGTAGCCCTTTCCATAATCTTGTGGAAACTGGCAATGTCCACCGGTGGAGAATCCGCCTTAGGCGGGTCCACTGGAGAGGGGGTTTGTGCCTGCTAGTCGTCCCACTCCGACGACACGGACTTGTCGTCCAATTCACCGTCCTCTCGTTCGTCTTCCGAAGAATTCTCACCCCCTGCTTGATGAGATGGTACCGGTGAAGAAGTTACTGCGGGTCGTGCCTCATCAGTTGCCACTTGAGACTCAAATTCTTGCGGTTGTAAAGTTGTCGTAGATGTCCTTGGTCTAGGTGTAGAGACATGAGAATCACCCGATTCTGAAGGCGGAAACCTGCGATAATAATCGCTCAACATATATTGGAGATTCTGGAATAACTCCATAGGAATTTGCATGTTAGGCGCCGACACAGTCTCCTGATTAGAGTGCTCCTGGAAAAGGTCTTCCTCCTCCTGATCCATATCCTGAACCTTTATGAGCAGGTCAGAAGGGCTCCTGGCAGCACGGAAATTGTCGTCCTCATAGGACTCTTCCTCTTCAGAATCCAGTAATCTATCTGGAAGCTTTAAAGGAGACAAAGCTGTGGAGGATGAACCACGCTTTTGTAGGAGCGCAGCGGTGGTAGCCGGCGATGGCAAAGGTATAGTGGATGTCTTGGCTGACCACACTTGCATCGCCGTACAGGTTGACAGTGGAGGCGTCGAAGGAACCACTGGTGCTGATGACAAGCCTGATCCCCCTTGTGTAGTCAGATCCGTCGTCGACGGAGCGGCCGTCAACGGTAGCGTCTTCGTCGACGGTGAACTCGTCGACGGGATTGTTTTCTTCTTCGCCGACGGTGTCGACGTCGACGGAAGTGTTAGCTTCGTCAACGAGGATTTCGTCGACGGGATCATTTTCTTCGTCGACGGTAACTTCGTCGACGAGGGTGTCGTCGACGGTAACTTCGTCGACGAGGGTGTCGTCGACGGGAACTTCGTCGACGAGGGTGTCGTCGACGGGAACTTCGTCGACGAGGGTGTCGTCGACGGGAACTTCGTCGACGGAAACTTCATCGACGAGGATGTCAACGGTAAGGCCTTCTTCGTCGACGGCGGGATGTTCGTCGACGGCTGAATCGACGACGAAGAACTCGTCGACGGTACCTTCAGGATTCCCGTCGACGATCGATGAAATTATCTTCGTCGACGAGATAGGTCTAACCAGAACCTGGACTATTGTCGACGGTGAGGAGGCTGAGGACATCACCATAGCAGATTTTGGTGAGGAAAAATTCACTGTTGAAGTGGAAGAAGTAGCCACATGAAAAGATGGCGACGAAGAGGCTGTACTTGACTCTGTTATGGCTAGAGGTGTAATCTGAGGTGAAATTTTCTGAGAAGGGACTTTGGAAACTGTGGTTTTCCCAGCTTTCCCTGAGGGCACAGATTTCACAGGTGGGGACACCTTCTTGGAAGTAGTAGGCACACCAGAATCCTGAAAGGATTGGGCCTTCTTCAACACTCTCGCCCTGGGAGAAGTCACCTCAACCTCAGTTTTCCTCTTCTTTGAGGAAACAGAAGACCCCGACTAAGGTGCTTGAGACCTGCAGACCCCCTGGAATGTGTCACGGACCCATGGGGGTTCGTGGGCCACAGGTTGGGAACTGCTGACATAATTATCCAGGACCCTTTTGTAAGTACAATACGAAAAATTGGCCCACAGTTCAGGCCTTCCTGAAGAAAGGCAAACATCTACACTTAAGATGATAGATTGTAAAAAAGTGCCTGGGGTTTCCGCACGTGTGCGGTATTATTCAGTGCTTACGACTATAAATCCGCTACGAGAGAATATTTTTTACTCATTTGTACTATTATGGTAGGTAGGATTTAAATCTGTAAATTTGACGGTATTAGGTTGACAAAGAACACATCTCGGTGGAGACTGCTCCCAACATGCACATAAACAATCAAAAATATCTCTAGCACATCAATGGTGGAATCAAGTTCTTGCAAGTCAAAATAGAAAGGTCTATACTGAAAATAAAAAGTAAATATAAAACATTTTATTGAACATATTTTACCTGCATTTATCACAACAGATCATATATCCATCATCATGGGTAAAGCCGCAGATACACCGCGTAATATCTGTACCATAGCTCCCATCTTCAGATGTACTGATGGTAGTGGCACTGGAAGTCTCATCAAAATTGGGAGCAGTACATGTGCTTCTTTCATTCTTACTGATGAGGACAACAGGAGGAGGAGACGCTGGGGGTGTTGGTGGCGGACGAGCACCATAATTATGGTCCTAAATGGTTTAAAAGAATCATTCATCATTTGTCAATATTTAAGCTGATAGTCTGATTACGGAAAAATCGCTTTATTTTAATCTTGATTTCAGCTTGTGTGAATCTTTGTGAAAATTGCAAAGATTTGAATGGTTGCACCTTGTGTGAAACCCCAGAATAGTTTTCATAATATAAATGACTATTTATAAATCAGGCAATTTTAAATATATAAAGACATGTACTGTACAATGTACTGAAATGTTGTCTGTCAAAGGTAGCTGCAAATTGTGCACAGATTGTTTACAACCAGACTAATTTAGAGATGCAACATATATACTCAAAAGGTCCTCACAAAATCTCCAGTTACAGAGAATCACAGAACAACCTGCCTAGTGTGTAATAATTAGGCACAGCATTTGACTCACCCATAAATTAAAGGATATTTATTCACAGAAATGACACCACAAAGATTCTATTCTAGTGTTGCTGGACTATGTTTAATCCATCAAATGTGTTTTAAAAATAAAGGTAAGCAAACACCCATTACATCTCTTCTTAAAACAGTGTGTAATGCCTTCAACTGTTTTTAAACTACTTTTAGATCCCAGTGATGATGTCTAATCCTTTACCATGAGACAAAATATCAATAAGAACATTGGATGCGTCCTAAAATCAAGCGATCATCAGTCTCTCAACACAATAGTTTTAGCCAACAGAATCCGAGAATCCGAGGTTACAATTAGGGTTTGTACTTCATTCCAACTTATCACTTTATGTAAAAAAAAAAATCCTTTCCACTGAGTGTGCTATGCCTCTTTCTTAAGTTTAGGTACCGTCTTTTTTAGGTCTCTATATGTCCTAATTGTCAGAATATTTGAATGCACCTCTCATTTCTGAAAGTCAATGTGTTTTGACCTCTGTGTAGGAGCTAGAATTTGTACGAGGTCTTCATCATGAGTGTTATCCGGTCTTTCCTTAGCTACATTGATAATAAACATTGTATTATATTGTAATTGAATCCATATAGCAAATCCGGCAGCAGGAATCTCTAGTACCAAAGGTTAGCAGTTAATCCAGTAGGTATTGGCATTACTCAGGTGCTCTCAATGAGACCATGCCGTGCATTTACTTCAGTATATTTGCAGTGGATTAAATTAGCTGGAGTTCGATGTGATCCTTAGTGGGTGAATGTGAGTTAATGCAGAGGGATGGTGGGATAAGGAATTGAGTTAGAGATTAGGTATTCCTAGGATGCAGGTTATGACTAAGAAAAGGGCAAGTTGTGATCTTTGAGATGAGGTGTAAGCTATTTGCAGAAATACAATAACAGAGATAAAGTCTAACACACATATGATTAGTAGTAGGCTGTATTCAGGGAGGGGGGCATGCAATGGAAGGAAAGTAAGGAGAGGGTCATTTAAGGACAAGCATTGGTAAAAGCAAATAGGTCTCGCCTAAGCAAGAACTAATGGCTTTGCTAATATGTTTTAGCCATTTTGTACGCCAGAGTGATTGCTGTCCAGCATGGCTAAAAGTTAACGGCTTAGAGGAGAGTGGCGTGAAGTGTAATGTTGTAGAGTGGAGTGGAGTGGCATAGTGAGGAGACAAGCTGGGTGTCATACACTGGTGTGGCATAGGTTAGACTGGACCAGTGTACCTTGCACTGGCATAGAGTGTTGAAGAGTAAAGTGGAGTAGAGTGCAGTGTCATTGAATTCAGCGGCGTACAATGCAGCGTCATAAAATGTAGTGGCGTAGATTAGACTTGGGTGCAGTAGAACAGAGTGGAGTAGCGTAGAGTGGAGTGGCATACAGTGCATTGGCGTACAGTAGAGTGGGGTATAGTGCAGTGGCGGAGAGCGACGTGGAGTTGTGCAGAGAGGTGTGACGTATAGCTGAGTGATGCAGAGGGGAGTGGTGTAGGGTCGAGTGGCATAGAAAGCAGTGGCCAGGGGTGCAGAGTAGAGTTGAGTGGCATGTAGAGGGGTGCACAGTAGAGTAGCACAGAGTGGTGCACAGTAGAATGCCATAGAGTACAGTAGTGTAGAGTTCAGTGGCAGAGAATGCAATGTTGCAGACTGCAGTGTCAGAGTGTAGTGGTGTAGAGTGGCGTTAAGAGGAGTGGAGTAGAATACTGTGGTTAAGAGTCGAGTGAAAGAGTGCAGTGGCATAAAGTAGAGTGGCATAGAGCAGATTGTTTCAGAGTAGAGTGAAGTGGCATAAAATGGAGAAGTGCAGTGTAGAGTGCAGTTGCGTAGAGTGACATAGTGTAATGGCATAAAGTGGTGTAGAGTGCAGTGGCATAGAGTGCAGTGGTTCAGAGTAGATTAGAGTGGCGTATAGTAGATTGGCGTAAGGTGCAGGGGCAGAGAGTTGAATGTTATAGAGTAAAGTGCATTGGCATAGAGTGCATTGTTTCAGAGTGGCGTACAGTGGAGCTGTGCAGAGTGGACTGGTGCGGCCTAGACTAGAGCGGTGTAGAGTGCAGTGGCGAAGAGTGCAGTGGTGTTGAGTAGAGTGGCAAAGATTGAATTGGCATAGAGTAGAGTGGTACAGGGTAGAGTTGAGAGACATGTGGTGTGGCGCAGAGGGGAGAGACGTGGTGTGAAGTGGTGCAGAGTGTAGTGGTGTGGAGCAGAGTAGAGTAGAGTGGAGTATTCATGGTGTAGTAGCGCATTGCCATTATAGACAACACATTTTCAATTGAAATAACCATTAGATTTCCACGAATGGAGAAGTTATTTACCTTTGGAAACGCCTTATCTGCTAGAGACATGCCGCTGAATCCTTACCTGTGAACATCCCAGGCATCAGACTGGATCCGGAAGATTTTTCTCGAGCAGTACCCTTGCGTGCCGTTAGGTGGTGTCAGTCCACACTGTGTAACGTCGTCGGCACTGATTCAGTTATTGTGACATCCGCGTTGTCTACATAGGCCCCAGCAAGCTGAGGTCAGCAGTTTTCACACCTTTCCACACCAGAAGCACGGAACCATGAAGTTGACTGACAGTGGTGTGTTTATACAACTAGGGCTCTGAAGGGAAACAGAACTGACAGCAGTAACTGATCCACAGTGCGGAGGATGGGTGGATCAGTAAGGAATTTGTGGCTAGCTCACATCTATAACAGATAATGCACTACCAAAAACAAGTAACTTGTCCATCTGATAGAGACATCTAGCCCCAGATTCCATACCTGTTAACAGATAGATACTAAAGCAATACTATGCCTGGAGGGGGGACCGCAGAAAAGTTCAGACCAGAAGTCCTGTAGGACCGAACGGCCAGAGAGCCTCCCGACAGACTTGATGCACAAGTTACTTACCTTCGGTAACGATATATCTGTAAGAAACAGTAGTTGGTATTAGATTCCTTACCTTAGAATATCCCCAGGCGTCAGACTGGATCAGGAAACATTTGCGTAGCAGTACCCTTGCGCGTCTGTAGGCGTCGTCTGCGGCTCCGCGTCCGTCGTCGTTGGCACCGGTATGACGTTGCCGGAGTACTTAGACGCCGCCCTCGCGCGCTGACGTCAGTTCTTATACAGAGCTTTTCCGTGCAAGAAACGCAGAGCCATGATAAAAATCAACACTGGTGCCATGAAACTCGGGCCCTGAAAGGGGATGACCTTAACCCTAGATATCGGTTCACAGAACGGGGAGGATGGGTGGGGCGGTAAGGAATCTAATACTAACTACGGTTTCTTACAGATATATTGTTACCGAAGGTAAGTAACTTGTGCTTCTGAAAGAAACAGGTCAGCATTAGATTCCTTACCTTAGAATAGACACCCCAACAATATCAACCCTGGTGGTGGGTCTGCGAACCAATGATCACACCAGAAAGTCCTGGAGAACGGAACAGCCGAAAAAGCCATCTCTCCGGAATTGGCTGTCCAGGCAGTAGTGTCTTGCGAACGTGTGCAGCGAGGCCCAAGTAGCCGCCTGACAGATGTCCTGCAAGGGGACTCCACGGCCCAGGGCAGTAGTAGCCGCCGTGGCCCATGTGGAATGGGCACGAAGCCCCACAGGAGGCTCCTTTCGAGCCAAAGAGTAACAAGCCTTGATGCACAAGACGACCCATCGAGATATGGTTCGTTTGTGCAACGCCCGTCCCTTCTTAGCGCCCACCTAACCAACAAAGAGTTGGTCATCCACCCGGAACTGGCGTGTGTGATCCAAATAGAATGAGAGCGCACGTTTTGGGTCCAGACGGTGGAGCCTCCCTTCCTCTTTCGAGGGATGCGGAGGCGAAAAGAAGGTGGGCAAAGTGATGCACTGCCCGATGTGGAAGACTGTGACTACCTTGGGCAGGAAAGAGGGTCGAGTCCGCAACACAACTTTGTCCGGATGGACTGAAAGGAAAGGAGGCTTAGAAGAAAGGGCCTGGAGCTCACTCACTCTCCTGGCAGAGGTGATGGCAACCAGGAAAGCGGTCTTCAGAGTAAGGAGGCGAAGAAGACAGTTATGAAGTGGCTCAAAGGGAGCGCACATCAGAAAAGTTAGAACACGGTTGTAGTCCCACTGAGGCATCATGAAAGGAACTGGAGGAAACATATGAGTGATGCCCTTCAAAAACATATTCACAACCGGGGACTTCAACAAAGAGGGCTGATCAGGTAGCCTTAAGAAGGCGGAAATGGCCGAGAGGTAGCCCTTCAGAGTGCCCAGAGCAGAGCCCTGCTGGGCAAGAGAAAGAAGAAAGAGGAGAACCTCTGAAATAGGGGCAGAAAGGGGATCCACAGCCTTTGCTGTGCACCAGGCCACAAATTTGTTCCACCTGCAAGCGTATACCGATTTTGTGGAGGGACGCCTGGCTGCCAGAATGACATTACAGACTTCAGGAGGCCAGTCAAATGGCCTCAACGGCCGCCGCTCAATCTCCACGCATGTAAGTGGAGACTGGACAGGTTCGGGTGGAGAACCGTCGCCTGCTGCTGCGACAGAAGGTCCTCCTGAAGGGGCAGACGAATCGGGGGATCGACAGACATGCTGAGTAGCTCGGGATACCAGAACCTCCGTGCCCAGTCCGGAGCCACAAGGATGACGTGGACCCAGTCGTGTCTGATCTACTTCAGCACTCTGGGCAGAAGTGGTATAGGCGGAAAGGCGTACAACAGACCGCAACTCCACTCGCAGCGAAAAGCGTCTCCGAGCAAGTGCCGCCTTGGAAATTCCAACACGCAGAACTGATGACATTGCGCGTTCTCTTCTGTGGCGAAGAGATCTAACCAAGGCTCTCCCCACTGCTGAAAGAGGCCTTGCGCCACGTCCGAGTTCAGACGCCATTCGTGATCCATCATGCACCGACGGCTGAGTTCGTCCGCCCTGGCATTCAGGGAACCTGCCAGGTTTTGAACCACCAGGGTCACGCCCTGATGTTCCAGCCACTGCCAGAGGCGCAGAGCCTCCTGGCATAGGGTCCACAACCCCACCCGCCCTGTTTGTTGCAGTACCACATGGCGGTGGTGTTGTCCGTTAACACCTGCACTACACTGCCCCGGACAGAGGGGAGGAATGCCTTAAGTGCAAGCCGGATCGCCCGCAGCTCCAGAAGGTTGATATGGAGCTGGGACTCCGCCGAAGACCAGAGGCCTCTGATCTCCGCCTCTCCCATGTGGCCTCCCCAGCCCTGGAGGGACGCGTACGTCACAACTAAGTGCTCCGGTTGGGGTAGGGTGAGGGATCTGCCGCTGCCCAATCGCGGTCCGTGAGCCACCACTGCAACTGTCTTGCAGTGCACTCCGAGATCAAGACATGGTCGGACAAGTTGCCCTAATGCTGGGCCCACTGAAACTTCAGGTCCCACTGCAGAGCTCGCATCCGCCACCTCGCGTGATGCACCAGAAGGATGCAGGAGGCCATCAGCCCCAGAAGCCGCAGCGTCAACCTGACCCAGACTCGGGATAAAGGCTGAAAGATCGGAATCAGAGCCCGAATATCCCGAACCCGCTGTTCGGGAGGATAAACCTGAAACTGCGCCGAGTCTAGAACCGCTCCGATGAAGAGGAGCTTCTGAGAGGGACACAGGTGCGACTTCGGCACATTGATGGAGAACTCCAGCAGGTGCAGGAGGTCGGCCGTAGTCTGGAGGTGGCCGACAACTGTCTGGGGCGAGCCCGCCTTCAACAACCAGTTGTCGAGGTAGGGGAAGACTGAAACCCCTAACCTGCGCAGATGAGCTGCAACCACTGCCATCACTATCGTGAACACCCGTGGGGCGCTGGTAAGGCCGAAGGTGAGCACGGTAAACTGAAAGTGCTCATGGCTACCGTGAACCGCAGGTAGCGCCGGTGGGCCGGCAGGACAGGGATGTGGAAATAAGCATCTTGCAAGTCCAACGCTACCATCCAGTCTACCGGGTCCAGGGCAGCTAAGACCTGAGCCAGTGTCAGCATCTTGAACCTCTCCTTCCGGAGGAAGCCGTTGACGTTCCACAGGTCCAAGATAGGGTGTAGGCCCCCTCTGCCCTTCTTGGGAACCAGAAAGTAGTGGGAGTAACTGTAGGAGAGTTGGGTCTGCTTCCTCTGGTCACCCCCACTTTTTGCTTTTGCTTTACTGGTTTTCGACTTAGATGTGGCTGTGGGCCTGCTAATCAGACCCACAGCCCAGATGCACTCTCTCTAAATTCACACCATGTACTCTAGGTACATCCACAATTGGGAATTGGTTCACCTTATCAGCCCCTGTAGAAGTGTACCCTAGGTTCTCAGGGCATAGGTGTAACCAAGGCCTACCAGGGGCTGCAGCATGTATTGTGCCACCCCGGCTGGCCACTCAAACTGACACAACTGGCTGATCACTCAGCTGGGGTAAGGTCGTGTAATCACCCCTTGCTTAGGTATAGTATTCCTATATCTACCCTTATATATAGACACACAGTAACCTAGAAGTCACTCCTATGGCAGGCCTTAACAATCATGGAGGCAGAGTGCTTGGTTATGTGTGAGATGGTGCTCTAGCAGGAGCTGAGCCTGTCTGCAGCTTTTGGAACCATGTCCTTATAGCTGTTCTATGATATTGCCATACCATATACTCTTAAGTGCATTATAATCCTCGCGGTTGAATGCTAACTTTGGTTTGGCTTTATCTAAACATGTTGTGTAAGGTGTCATACGCTTTGGAATACTACCCCCTCGCCAATTCTGGCGATGGGGGTAGCATTCCACCCTTCTAGAGGGAGAAGACATGTTAGTTCTGACTATCACGGTTAAAGTTAACCAGAGCCCCAGCGTCACACAATGGATGCTGCTGCCACAGACACAAGTCTGACCTCCTGCTGCTGGGAGTCCTTCCAGCGAGGGAGGCCTGGACAATAGGTTTTCTGCCTGGAGAGGTGCGAGCACCACCCCAGACAGGATTTTGTGTATTGGGACAGGGAGGGCTGAATAGATTGAGACATGCCTGGGGCGCACTAGGTGCTCCATGCATACCCCAGTTCAAACCGGTTGCTGGGGCACTCCAGCCCCAGCTCTGGCGCAAAACTGCACAAAGGAGAGGGGGTGTAACCACCCCCCTTCCTGGTCCCACCCATAGGAGGGACCTAGTGCGTAAACCAGCCCCCTTTAGTTGTATAAAGGTAGGAGCTGACCCAGGAGAGATTAGATTAATCCTGGAATCGAACTGAAGACGAAACTCTGGACCCTTCGACTGAAGAATCTCCCTTGTGGCCAAGGAGTGACCTCCCTGGACAACCAGGCACCATCCAGCAACTAGACGGCTTGCTTTGTCCCTGTTCCCGCCGGAACCCGAGCACAGAGCCTGACAAGACCTCGACCCCCGGACTCCTCTGACCCCACTGCACGACTCCAGCACAGCTGAGCTCCGTGGAAGGCGTCGGAATCCGTGGAAGCAGGCAACTTGGAAAGTCTTCAACTTGCTACCAGCGCAGCTCCTGAGTCCGGGTGACTGATCTCGCCACGGTTCTGGGTTAAGAGGCATGGGGAGAGGTGTAGTTTTTGGTGCAAAACTACAGATAGTTCCAGAAATGTGGTGTACCACGGTTGTCTGGCTCATGTTGGAGCAACTAGGATGAGATTCAGTGAGTGTTGCTGCAGTTTGCGCACCACCAGTGGAATGAGTGGGAAAGGAGGAAAAGAGTACGCAAATCTGCCTGACCAATTCATCCATATCACAATGCCTTTGGACAGTGGGTGTGGATATCTGGCGGCGAAGCTTGGGCATTTGGCGTTTTTGTGTGTGGCGAAGAGATCCATCTCTGGTTGTCCCCACATATGGAAAAACAGTTGAAGAACTTGTGGATGAAGTTCCCACTCGTGAATCTGTTGTGTCTGACGACTTAACAGATCTGCTATGTTGTTCTGGACTCCTGGAACGTGTTAGGCTAGGAGAAAAAATTTCTGGGGAAGAACAAAAGTTACTTACCTGTAAACTGTGGTTCTCCAGAATTGGTATCTTTCATAGAGTCACATGCTTGAATCATTCCCCGTCGTCGGAGTGGGAGTCCTCCTACAGTATATAAAAATAGCAATAAATATGCAAAACATAGCCATATCATAGATAGATTAGAACCAGGAAGTAAAATAGCTACAAGTTAATAGGAACAAATCTTGCATTTTTATGACTCGTCCAAGTCATTATATATAGTCCAAACTACAGCCAATCAGGCGACAGCACCCTTCAGAATGTTCTCCCCAGAGGCTCAGGCTCTCAGATTTTCCAGCACAGTGTGATATAAGAGTGAAAGAGCCTAGCAGAGCCTCTGAGGGGAGGTGGGTGGGTCGCATGTGAATCTATGAAAGATACCAATACTGGAGAACCACAGTTTACAGGTAAGTAACTATTGTTCTTCTCCAGTATTGGGGTATCTTTCATAGATTCACATGCTTGGACCAGAGTAGAGAGCAGTAGCTCCATAATGATGCTTGTGAGAATATCAAAGAAATACATATATATATATATGTGTGTGTGTGTGTGTATGGGAATAAAGTTGATCTATTCCATGAGATAATGGTGGAAGAAATCTCAAGAATTTCAGGAAAACCCATCAACGACAAGAATGAGGTGTGGAATAAAAGATCACACAATCTCTCGCCAAAAGAATACCAGGCGATGTCAGAACTTAAGAATGATCCCACCATAATAATAAAATCCTCGGATAAGGGGGGTAATATTGTGGTGCAGAATGTCACGGATTACATCATTGAGGCTAAACGGCAATTAAACTATCAAGATCATTATGAACAACTAAAGAACAACCCGATGGAAGAATGGACAGAGGAATATCATGCTCTACTACTGGGTTGGAAAGATAAAGGTTTGATTGATTTTGATGAGTACTTATATTTAAAAACTGATAACCCTATCATAGCCACTATCTACTTTTTACCAAAAGTGCATAAGGCAATTGAAAGACCACCTGGCTGAACGATAGTGAGCTCCATAGGTTCATTGCTAGAAACAACCTCAAGATTTATCGACATATTCTTAATGAACTGTGTAACATCACTACCTTCGTATCTCAGGGATACAATGGATTTTCTTAACAGGATGTCAGGCATTGAATGGAAAACAGGATATCTAATGACAACGATAGACGTATCATCCCTTTACACCTCGATACGCCATGAGGACGGAATAAGAGCCATTAAAAAGACCTTGGAGACACGATCAATAAGTCAAATGGAACACTCTGCAATGTTGATTGACATGCTAATTTACTGCCTGACTCACAATGTTTTTCTTTTCAGGGGCAACTTGTACCTGCAAAAGCAGGGGACTGCAATGGGGACATCTTTTGCCCCGACGTATGCAAACCTCCTGATGGCCATCTGGGAGAATGAGGTCGTAGGACAAGAAAAGAAAAAACATTCAAAAATTAAAACCCGGTGTCGTTTCATCGACAACCTATTTGTCATATGGGACGGGAGCAAAGAAGAGCTTCAAACCTTTATCGATTGACTGGAGAATAACAACTATAACCTCCACTGGATGTAGAAATTTTTATTCAGAACAACCGACTATGCACTAAGATACATAGAAAACCGACATCATGTAATAGCATCCTTCATGCTTACAGCGGGCATCCACCGAAACTAAAGTGGAGCATACCTTATGGCCAGATGTTAAGAGCAAAAAGAAACTGCTCTGAAATTGAGGACCTTGAACAGGAAATTGAAAGAATGAGTGATCGATTCCGGGAAAGGGGTTACCCGACAGAAGTGATTGAAACAGCGATATCCAGAATGAATCTAAAAGAGAGAACAGATCTCCTGGTCACAGCAACTGACAAAGTAGAAGAGATGAAAGATTAAACGGGAGAGACAAAGGGCGTAACACGCTTAATTATGGACTTCAACAATCAAAGTGATGATCTTAGAAGGGCACTAAATAAGAACTGGAAGATTCTACTACTAGATGAAACTTTGAAAGAGAACTTAACATCGTCTCCAAGCATTACCTATAGGAAAACGTCCTCTTTACGGGACATCCTTACTCAGAGTCATCTAGAAATCAGACAACCAATGAAGATCTCATGGCTAACCACACCTGGATTTTGGAAGTGCTCCAAATGCAAGGCCTGTGAACATGGTCTGAACATCACAGAATACAAATTGCAGAATGGGAGGTCCGAATAAATTGTGGACCATATTACGTGCGAGTCAAAATATGTAGTCTACAGACTATTGTGCCCCTGTGGGAAGTCCTACATAGGGAGCACTATAAACAAATTGAAGCTGAGGATACTCCAACACCTACGTGCGATTAAGAACAAGGACCCCAATTACCCTATGGCTAAAATTTCGATGAATTCCATCAAAGCAATTGTAGCCTACTGAAATATTCAGGGAATAAGATCAGCAAACCATCGCAGAGAGGGGGGAGATCGCGCAATGCAACTACGAAGAGTCCAGAATGATGCTGAATTATTTGTACATCTGTAAATAGACTATGAAAGCGATGAATCCAGGCAAGCCTCTGAACTCCAATATCAATTGGCTTTATGTATATAGGTGTAAATATCATGAATAATAGTGACATGGCTGTCCCTCCAGACTTGAGTGAAAATAAAACACGGGCAGCAGTAAGATAATCTGATAAGGAAAATTGGAATTATCATCATGTTTTGGGAAATAACGACTATGAATTTATATAATTTGAATGAAAAATTGAGTTGCCCTTAAACAGAAATTTATTGAATTATACTTTTTGAAATATGGATAAAGTACTTCACATATACGAAGAAATGGTATAATGAAAATGAAAACAAATCATATAATGTACAAAGGATATCTGTTGCAACACAAAACTGTAAATATTGTATATAGTCGTCAAAAAATGAAAACCATGAGTTGACAAATTAATTTTGAAAGAGAAATGGAAGAATAAGACTCGATAATTAATTTGATTTTGTAAATCACGAGTACTTTACTGTGATTGAAACAGACTTTATCAGAGACAATTGCATGCTGCGCGTAATTAAATTAATTTAATTCAATGTAATTGATCTTCACATGTACTTTACTGTGACGTTTAAGTATCTTCACTCAAGAAAATGGAGACCACCTTTTGGCCATAATTTGTGAACAAGGTTGACAGTCTCGAGGAATAGTAGAAATAGAAAAGGGTACTTTCACAATACACTTTAAAAATGGTCTAGACAACAGGGACTCTATGGTCCAGTGGAAGGCTAGCAGTAGCCGAAACGCGTAGGCCGTCCTAATATTGCACGTAATTTTGCACATGGTGTGTATAAAATAAAACTTTTATACAAGAAACCTACCTGCTGTTGTGACGTGACTTCCGCCAGGAGGGTACTGGGAGGCGAGAAGATTCGAAGGAATATATATATATATATATGTATACACATATAAATATAAACATCAACATATATATATACATATATATATATATACACATCTGCATCAACATATAAATATATATTCATAAACAATATGTATATAAGAATGCATCAAAGAGGAGGAGGGAAGATAGAGGCTCACCTTATTAAAAAAGATTACGGAGAACCGCTTTTCCCACAGACGTGACTGCATTGCTGGCAGCTTCCAGACAGTAGTGCTTGGTAAAAGTGTGCCTGCTGGACCATGTTGCAGCTCTGCAGATTTGATGTAGAGGCACACCAGCAAAGAGAGCAGTAGACGAAGAGACTGCAAGTACAATGTGCTCTCGGAGTTGCCTGCAGCGGTCTACCCGCCTGCTGACGACAAAAAGAGATTGCAGCAGAAATCCAACGAGCTATGGTCTGTTTGGTGATTGGGTGCCCCTTACGCATCTTTCCATATGCAATGAAAAGCTAATCAGATTTTCGTAATGAGGATGTCCTTTGCAAGTAAAATGTTAAGACATCTTTTGACATCAAGGGTATGTAAAGCCTTTTCTGCAGGTGATTGAGGATCAGGAAAGAAAGTCTTTAAAATAACTGCTTCATTGAGGTGGAAATCAGAAGGAACTTTAGGCACAAAAATGGGGTTAGTGCAGAGCACTACAGAATCCCCGGTGAATTGAAGGAAGGCTGGTTTGATAGTGAAGGCTTGAACGTCAATGACACGCCTGGCTGATGTGAGAGCTAACAGCAGAGACATCTTCCACGACACAATCTTCAAATCAGCTCTATGAATAGGTTCAAAGGGATGTTGCATGAGTTGTGACAGAACAATATTAAGATGCCAGGGCGGGGGCGGACGGCGGATGGGAGAAAACATACGAAACAGTCCTTTGAAGAATTGTTGAATGATCCGAGAAGAGTAAAAAGAATGTGTACCATCTTGTTGGACTCTTGAGATAGCCGCTAAGAATACTTTAAGAGTAGAATAGGAAAGGCCTGACTTTGCCAAATGTAAAAAGAAATGCAACAGTTGTTCCAGTTTTGCTCGTATTGGGTGAATGTTGGCGCCTTGACACCCGAGGCAAACACGCTTCCATTTGAGCATGTAGGCTTTAATTGTGCCAAGACCTCCCTACACTCTGAAGGAATGTCTAGCTTGGGCAAATTCAAAGTATTCAGGCGGCAGGCTGCTAAACGCAGAGATGCCGGATCTCAATGGCACATCTGCCCGTTGTGGATGGGTAGGAGATTTGGTATTGGTAGCAACTGAATGAGATGGCATTCGGATTGAAGGAAGAGTTCGGTAAACCAGAACTGGCGAGGACACCTGGGAGCTATTAGGAGCAGGAGACAAGGCTCCTTCATTTTCCGGAGAACCCTGGGAACCAACGGTATTGGTGGAAAAGCGTAGGCATAAATCTGCGACCAATTCATCAAAAACGCATTCCCGCACGAGTCTTGTTGGGGAAGCCAACTTGCGTAGAACGGGCATTTGCGGTTCAGACTGGTCGCAAACAAGTCCAGATCGGGTCGACCCTACTTCTGAAATATCAGATCCAATGTTGGTTGAGGGAGCTCCCACTCGTGATTGGACACTGTCGACCTGCTGAGGGAGTCCGCTAGGATGTTGGACACTCCCGTAACGTGGACTGGTGACAGAGTTATTTGGTGTCGGATCGCCCAATCCCAAATTTGCGGGACTTGCTGGGACAGGAGAGCAGATCTTGTCCCTCCCTGTTTCTTTAGGTAGTGCATACTTGTTGTGTTGTCCGTCCGGATCAACACTGATGCTCCTAGAATGATGGTCCTAATAGATTTTAGGGCCAGGAACATCGCTAGCAACTCTACAAGGTTGATATGCCAAGTTCTTTGGTGAGTATCCAATTTGCAGTGGACTGTTAGCCCTTGAAGTTGCGCTCCCCACCCTTCGAGGGAGGCGTCCGTGGTGATGACGAAACTTCCACTAGGAATGAAAGGCCTGCTGCCATGTTCCTCTTGCTGGTCCACCAGAGCACCGCCTTCCACATCGGAGGAGTGATGCAGATGAGATTGTCGAAGGACCCTGGGACCTGTAGCCATTGGTTATTGAGCTTCTATTGCAGGGGTTTCATTTTGAGATGACAGTTGGGATAAGGGAATGCAGGATGATAGCATCCCAAGTAGTGACTTGAACTGTCAGACAGAAACACACTTTTTTGATCGAAATAGTTGGGCCAGCGTGCACAGCTTTTGCTGCCTTTCGTTTGAGACAAAGGCTTGAGTCCGTAGAGTATCTATGGTGGCTCCTAAGAATGTTCTAGCTTGTGACGGGACAAGTTAAGACTAGTCCAGATTGATGGAGAGACCCGGAGACTGTAAAAGTGAGAGACATTTTTGAGTATGGACGTTTGCGACTGCTAAGGAATTCGCCTTGATAAGGCAGTCATCTAAATAAGGAAAAATTGGATTCCTTCTAATCGAAGGTGTGCAGCCACTGGTGCCAAAACTTTGGTGAAAACACGGGGGCGGAACGTAGTCTGAAGAGAAGGACCTTGAACTGGAAGTCCCTGCCAGCCACTCTGAATCTCAAGAACTTCCTGTGTCTGGGCAAAATTGGTAAATGAAAGTAAGCGTCTTAGAGGTCGAGGGCGGTCATATAATCCCCCGCTGAGAGGAGTTGAAGGACTTCTTGTAAAGTCAAGATCCGGAAGGATTGTTTTTTTTAGATATTTGTTTAGGGAACGAAGATCTAAGATGGGGCACCATTTTCCCGATTTCTTTTTTCTTAGAAAAAATCTGGAATAGAAACCGGTGCCTCTTTGAAGTTTTGGAACCACTTCGATCGCTCCCTTTTTTATCATCAAATTTATTTGGGAGAAAAGCTCTGTAAGATGAGCTGGAGGCAGGCCTTTGGGAGTAGAATTTGGAGGAAGTTTGATAAACTCCAGAATGTGGCCTCAGGCCACAATGTCCAAGACCCATTTGTCTGTTATAGCATGCCAGGTTGATTAAAAACGGCAGATCCTTCCTCCAACTTTTGTAGGATTGAGCGGTAGAGCAGGTGGCAGTTGTCACTGCTTCTTGGACGAATTCAGTCCGTGGTAAGATGACTTATTTCTGTTTTGTGCATAAGACGTAGTTGGCTGCTGCCTGAAGGATTGTTGTCATTGTGAGGAGTAACGTTGGTTACCCTGGTAGGACTGGTTTTGCCTTGACTGATTATAGCCTCCTCGACTGTAGAAGTATACACGTCCTCTGGCGCCACGAAAAGGCGGCTTCCGAGAGATCTTGCAGTCACAGTATCTTTTTTTAATGGCTTGTAGGGCTTCATCGATATGCTGACCAGAAAGAGACTCGCCGTCAAAAGGCATGTCGATTATTTTCGTTTGAACTTCCTGACGAAATGATGTGGACTTCAACCAGCCCTGTCGCCTCAAGCAGCTGCCCCGCCAGTTGCCGAACACCGATAGACTCAACATCCACAGCAGAATCGATAATCTCAGCCGAGATTCGTTCTCCCTCCTGGAGGATCTTGAGCGCTTCTGCCTTGGAGGGCTCAGGTAACATGTCGATGTAGGGGGAGATGTCGGACCGCATCTGCCTATCATAGTGGCCTAAGACATGGTTGGTGAACCCTTTTTCCCAATTGCGTCTCGACGACTCCCATCCTGATCCGGGGGAGCTGACAATGGAGAGGAGGGATTCCGTGCTCGTCGCTGTGCTGCTTTGGGCAATAACTGAATCCGGCTTAGGCTGACCTATTAGACAAGCTGGTGAGTTATCCGGTGCCTTGTATTTCTTTTCAAGGCGAGGCAGGACTGCCGGAATGGAGGCAGGAGTCTGCATGACTTTCAGGCCTTCCTGCCAAATAAAGTCAATAATAGGGATAGTCTACACTTGCTTCCTTGGCTGGTAATTAAAATCGTAAAGGAAACAATCATCTTTCCTTGTGTCTATGGGAAGAATGAAACGTTGTGCTGCCCTTTCCATCAGAACAAGAAAACCTCTGATGTCCACTGGAGGTGAGTCAACAGGAGTCGGAGTCGAAGGAGACAGGGTTTGTATTTGATAGTCATCCCATCAGTAAGGAGTGATCTATCATCCAATTCTCCTTCTTCTCCGTCATCATCCGTGGTGTGAGCTTCCTGATGATGCGACATAGAAGGTACCGGAGAAACTGGTCTGGGTGACCTCAACACTGTGGAAGATTGAGGAACGGGTGTTGGTGGAACAGAAGAAGCAGATTCAGATGGAGAAAACTGCGGTAAAAATCATCTAACATGTACTGCAGATTGTTGAGAAGTGAGAGAGGCAATGGCACTGTAGGGTTTGGCTCTGGGGCTGGAGGATCAGGGTAGTAGTCCTCTTCTTGATCCACATCTTGATATTTAATGAAGAGTTCTGAAGGGTTCCTGACAATACGAAATCTGTCATCCTCTTCAGATTTATCCTCATCTGCCCCATAATCCAGTAATTGCTCTGGTAACGCAAGAAGAACTCTACTGGGGGATGTGTGAACTGGAGAGAGAACCTCCAAAGAAGATCCGCGCCTTTGAAGCAAGGAAGACGCTGTCGTTGACGGTGGCAATGGCGTAGACAGCACCGTAGATGTCTTTGAGGATGCTGTGGCTGTAAATGACAACCAAACTGGAAGATCAGTGCAGGAAGACAGTAGTGTTGACGAAGCAGCAGGCGAAGTGGTAGCCGCCGAAGAGGAGGGCGCAGACGAGGCAACCGACGACGAGGCAAACATTGACGATGGATTCGTCGACGAGGCAATCGTAGACAAGGCGGCCGTCGATGAGACAATCGTCGACGAGGTCTTCTTGCCCTTCGTCGACGGAGGGACGTCAACGGTAGACTTTAATGTCTTCGTCAACGAGAAGGCAGTGACTGGCGTGGTTGGTCTTACTGAGACAGACACCAGCGTCGACGGCGAAGAAGCAGACTACAGTATCATCTGAGGCTTCGGAGACGAGAAGGTTGCAGTAGACGTCGTTGTCGCGGCGACGGCAGGCTTCGTCGATGAAGACGCCGTTGTCGAGCTAGTCGACAAGGGACCCCGTTTTTTAGGTAAATCACTGTCAGAAACAGGTTTAGAAACCTGAGATTTAACAGTCCTTCTCGGGGGTGTAGAGGGCAGAGTTTTACCCTTAGTAGGTGGAGGAGCCTTTCTGGAAGTGGAAGGCAACTCAGCACTCTTAGAGGTATGCTGTTTTTTCAACACCTTAGCCCCAGGAGACTTTAATTCCGTATAGCTAGTCCTCTTCCTAGAGACAGCAGTCCTGACAGAGGAAACACTTCCCACCTCAGATAAAGGGTTGTCTTGATCCTTAATCTTCTGTAGCCACAGAAGTAGGCGTCCCTCTCTGTCCCTCAGAGTTTTTTTAGGGAGAGTTCTACAAATTGTGCAGTCTCTCACCTGGTGGTCTGGATACAAGCAATAAATGCATTTCTTGTGGGGGTCTTCAGAAAACAGCCGGAGTTTCCCACAAGACTCAGAAGGTCTAAAGAGAGATTTCTTAGCAGAAGACATCATGAATGAAGAAAATTCTGAAGAAACCTGAGAAGTACTGAGCATAGCTCCGGAAGACTTCCATTCACACGACGTGTGGTTGAAAATCTGAGAGCCTGAGCCTCTGGGAGAACATTCTGGAGGGTGCTGTCGCCTGATTGGCTGTAGTTTGGACTATATATAATGACTTGGACGAGTCGTGGAAGGTTTT
This sequence comes from Lissotriton helveticus, assembly GCF_964261635.1. NCBI lineage: Eukaryota > Metazoa > Chordata > Amphibia > Caudata > Salamandridae > Lissotriton > Lissotriton helveticus. Next base: position 1,275,884,013 of record NC_136057.1, read on the forward strand.
TTCCTATTAACTTCTAGTTATTTTACTTCCTGGTTCTAATCTATCTATGATATGGCTATGTTATGCATATTTATTGCTGTTTTTATGTACCATGGGACTCCCACTCCGACGACGGGGAATGATTCAAGCATGTGAATCTATGAAAGATACCGCAATACTGGAGAATAGCCCATCTCCATATGCTTTGTGCTAGTTGAGAGAGCTGTAGGGAGTGTGTCCCGCCTTGTTTCTGTATGTAGTACATTGCGGTCATGTTGTCCGTGCGGACTAGGACAGCTTTGCCTGATATTTGTTTCTGTAATTACTTTAACGCCAGACGTATGGCTAGTAACTCCAGGTGATTGATGTGGAGTAACCTTTGTTGAGGCACCCACCTGCCCTGCATGGTGTGATGTAATAGATGAGCTCCCCAGCTGGAGAGCGATGCATCTGCTCTTAGCACAATCTGTGGAACTGGCTCGATGAACGGTCGCCCCTTGGAAAGGTTTTGGGTGTTCCACCATTGCAGAAAACGATGCGTGCGGCCATCCACCACCACCAGATCTGTCAGCTGATCTTGAGCCTGGTTCCAGTGAAGTGTTAAGCATTCCTGTAGAGGACGCATCTGGAGTCTTGCGTGCGGTACTATAAATATGCAAGAGGCCATCATCCCTATCAACTGCATGAACACTCGTGCTGGAAAAGAGTGGTGAGGCTGAAATTTTGTTATGAGGGTCTGTATGCTTGCTATCCTGGATGGACTGGGATATGCAAGTGCTTTTTGAGGTGTTTATTGTGGCACCAAGGTACTGTTGTATGTGAGACTGTGGTAGGTGGGACTTTGCGTAGTTTATTGTAAAGCCTAAGTCGTGGAGTAGTTGGATTGTAGCGTAAGTGTGATGTATACACCTGGCTGTATGACTTGGCTTTTATGAGCCAGTCGTCTAGGTATAGGAAGATGTGAATTTGCGGTCTTCTTAGGTGAGCTGCAACCACGCCAGACATTTGGTGAAGACTCTGGGCGCTGACCGTCCACTACAAACCGGCGATATTTCCTGTGAGAGGTGTGAATGGGAATATGGAAGTAGGCGTCCTTGAGATCTAGAGTGCCAAGGAAATCGCCTTGTGTGAGAAGAGTAAGAACCTGTTGAAGTGTGACCATGTGAAAATGGTCTGATTGTATGTATAGGTTTAGGGGTCTGAGGTGCAAAATGGGTCTTAGAGAGCTGTCCTTCTTGGGAATGAGGAAGTACAGGGAATAAACAAACCCCTGTGTTTTGTTGATGCAGGGGAACTGGTTCTATTGCATGTTTTTGTAGGAGGGAAAGTACCCCTTGCTTTAGCAGAGTTAAATGTTCTGGTGACTTTGGGCGCTGTCTGGGTGGTATGTTTGGAGGGATAGAGGTGAGTTCTAGACAATATCCTGATTGAACTAGTTGTGTTACCCACCTGTCTTTAGTGAGGTTGGTCCAGACAGGTAGAAATTGTAGCAGTCTTCCCCCGACCGGAGTGGATTGGTCCGGGGGGAGCGGAGGAAAGTCATTGGGTAGGGGTGGAGGCGGAGCAAGTTTTGTTGGTTTTGCCTCTACATTTGTTATTATTGCCTCTGTAACCTCCTCTTTGATAACCTCTGGTGAATGAGGTCTGGGTTGGATTTTTATAGGAGGTGTAGGGGTTGTCAGAGGAATAGCCTCTGGAGGTGCCCTTGTAGGTGGAGCCACGAAAAGAACATCTGGGAGCTTGCGAGTGCAAGGCTCCTATTGATTTAGTTGTGTTGGTGTCTTTTTTCATCTTTTCTAGAGATGAATCCACGGCAGGGCCAAATAGGTGTTGCTGATCAAATGGCTGGTTAAGTATTGTAGTTTGCACTTCTGGTTTGAAACCAGAAATGCGTAGCCATGCATGTCTACGTAGAAGAACACTTGTGTTAGTAGCTCTGGAGGCGGTGTCTGCTACGTCTTGAGTGCAACAAATGCAGGTGTTCGTTATGAGTTTACCCTCTTGTATGAGGTCGTTGGACCTGATTTTGTATTTGTCAGGAAGGTGTTGCAATAGGGTCTCTAGCTCGTCATAGTGTGCCCTATCGTACCTAGCCAACAAAGCTTGTGTGTTGGCGATTCGCCATATATTGGCTGCTTGTGACGCTGTACGTTTTCCCCAGTATCTGTATGTTCCAGGAGATATACCCTAAGAGGGCCCCAGATATCCTTAGGGCGAGAGGAAGGTGGCATAAGGTCAGCGTAAGTGTGCAACTGTTCCTGGCAGTACACAAGGTCATTAAGCCACTAAAAATTGGGGGCTCGGCCACGTCCTCATCTACAGGCTATGCGACGTTTCGCCATCAACAGGGCTAGAGAGGTGAACCTCCGGACCCCAGCGGGAATTTGCTCCGTATAGCCCAACAGGACGGTCAGGGGATCATCAGGCACAGGTATCCCAGTCATGACAACCAGCGCCCGCAGGACCTCCCTCCAGTACTCCCGAACAATCGGGTACCCCCATACCAAATGTCCAAAATCAGCGCCTGCAGCCCCGCATCTGTCACATCGGTCAGTATGTCGCAAGCGTAACCGATGTAGCCTAGCAGGTGTATAATATAAGCAGTGAATATATTTATAATGTACCAGGTGTAGCCTACTATTTGCAGAGATTAGCCCTGTTTGACGTCAGCAATAGGCCCATTGCTCCTCCGAGATGGGAGCATCCAGCTCCTCCTCCCACTTCCCCTTAGCTGGAGCAGGGCTCCTGTCCCATTCTCCCTGAGTAGAACTATATAAACGCGACACCACGTGCACAGGGGGATTTTGTTGCAGTAGATTATGTAAAGGGACCATGACGGGAGGCTCCGATGGGAAGTCGCGGGTCAGTGATCGCACATCCTGCCTAAGCCGCACATAGTAAAAGCGCACTAAAGGGGTAGGGGTGTAGGAGCCCAAAACTCCTTACTAGTCTTAAACTTCCCTTTTGTGTATAGGTGGCTCCAAGTAAGGCAGGACAGTTTCCGCAGCATGCAACGGCACCCTCCTTCCGTAGTAACCGGTATATCCTGCCTCCACTGCAAGGGCACCAACGGCGAGTAAAGAAAGGAGCATTGAAGTGTACGCGCAAGGTCGCGGCAGGCGCTAGTCGTGCATTGGACCGTGGTGGCCGCTAAGTGTCTAAGTACCGTGGGCGCGCTAATATATGCTGTACACGGTGCAGGTGTTTTGGGAAACAGGGGACCCCTACAAATACATAGTTTGCTATACGTAGGGAAGTGGTATCATTTTAGGGAAGTGAAAACTATAGCAAAACATTCAATTAATTACTGCCAGAACCCACAGAGGATACATCTTACTAACACGAAGTACAACGAGCGACTTTCCAGCACCGCTGTTATTTTCCAGGCCATAGTATTGAGCAACATTTACCCCCATTAGAAGAATCATTCATATATGTTTCACTTGCGGAGAACCTAAAGCTACTGTTTAGCGTCACTGTCTCAGAAGATTTTTTGGAACATTTGAGCCTCAGTCGTCATAGACACCTATTAAAGGCAGCCGTTGCCCTTGAATTGCAGTTCGTGAAAACCCTCAGGAATGCTAAGATACAGCAGTTTACGAATATTGTGAGGATCATATACAGTGTATATTTTGTCCTATGTGTGTGCGAAAGACAGTCACCTGACGAAGGCAGAATGCCGAAACGCGCGTAGTCCTAATCCACCGCTTTGCCTACTTTATAAAGAACACTGACCGGTTCTATTGTTATCTGTTTATTTTATGTAATGTATGTGTGTATATATATATATATATATATATATGTTTACCTATATATGATTTTTGAATTATCAATAACCAGATGAAGAATAAAATACCATGTTTTTAAAAATGTATATAAAAATGTTGAAAAAAGCAAATTAAAACAAATTATCATGAAAAAAATAAAAATGCTTTTCATATAAAAGAAATACTTTGACTCTAATCTTATATATGTAATATGTAGTCACAATCTTTTTTGGAGTATGAATAAGGGAGAGTTCTGGCAGTAATTAATTGAATGTTTTGCTACAGTTTTCACTTCCCTAAAATAAGTACACGGTGCAGGTGCCATATATCTGCCCTCAATAACCAGGTGAGGCATATATGGAGGGGGATGGAACCAATATGCTGCAAAGTGTGCTTGAGCGCAGGCAAAGTATAGGTCCTTGTCCGGGATCTCGAAGCCACTGTCTTCAAAGGATCGAGTCAAAATCCCCCACGCCAATCTGGGCTGCTTTCCCCCCCCCTCCATGTTAGTTGAATCAGCTGTGTTTTGATACAGCTAAAGAAAAACCGGCTCGGAACGTAGGGAATATTAGTAAAAAGGTAAAGGAGCTTAGGTAAAATTATCATTTTGATTAGCGACACCCTAGCCGCCATGGAAAGAGGCATCGAAACCCACCCATCCACCCTGTCTGTAATGGTATCAAGCGCACAGTCATAATTGGAGCGCATCAATTCCTCCCGACTCCTAGAGATGCGGATACCCAGATAAGTAACGGTGTCTCTGCACCATTTCAGCGGAAAGTCAGGCGCAAGTTCCTTCGTAGCGTCCGTGAGGGGGGATATTTGGGACTTGCCCCAGTTCACAGTAACGTCAGAAAGTTGTCCGAAAAAATGAGCAGTCGGAGAATGGGGTTAAGGCTGACCGCAGGGTCCCGCAAGTAGAGTGTTAAGTCATCTGCGTATAGGGAAATAAATATTTGCCTCTCAGGATCTATTAGAGCATGCTCACAATAGTGCTGTCGGACCTTCGCCGCTAGGGGCTCAATAGCTATGGCAAAGAGCAGCGGAGATAGGGGCATCCCTGCCGGGTACCCCGTGTGATAGAGAAGGGTGCCGACTGAATGTCATTCACCACCACTCCGGCCCGCACCCCAGAGTATAGCAAGTTGATCCACTCTAGGAAGGGTGTCGGAATCCCCATGTGTTGAAGGACAAAAAGGGAGATAGTCCCACTCCAGAGAATCGAACGCCTTAATGGCGTCAAGAAACACTGCTGCAGCGTTGGCGTCCGGATCTATGTCATGAAGGAGTGCAAATAGCGTCTGCAAGTTATGGGATGTGCCCCGAATGGGCACGAAGCCAGACTGGTCCGGAAGCACCAGTGCCGTCATAAGGGGGCTGATACGATTAGCGATGAGTTTGGCCATGATCTTCGCGTCAACATTTATTAAGGAGAAGGGCCTATATGAGTCGCACAGAGTAGGTGATATGCCAGATTTAGGTATAGAAATGATACGTGCCTCTCTGATAGTGGGGGAGAGTATACCACTCTCTCTAGGCTCTTCCTACACGTGTCTCAGCACTGGGATAAGGAGATGATGGAAGGTTTTATAAAACTCGGCTGGGAGGCCATCTCGGCCGGGAGGCCATCCATGCCTGGAGCCTTCCCGGACTGTAACTGCATTATCGCAGCAATGATTTCCTCATCCTCATGGAGCCGTAGAAGGAATTCCCTTTGCCCGTCCCCCAGCCAGGCAATCGACGTATCCTCAAAGAAGGGGGCAAAATCAGCTGTCTGAGTTCTAGTAGATTTATACAGCCGCTTGTAAAAACACCTAAAGATTTCTACAATCTCAGCTGCTTCGTTATGCATTTGCCCCTCTTCCCCCTCAATCTCTAACACTGTGTTCGAGAAGCGTGGAGGTCGGACCAAAGCCGCCAGCATCTTTCCGGGCCTATCTCCTTTCCCATACCGCCGCGCTCTATGATATTTCCCAATGTATTTGCACTCCCTCTCCGCGGTCTCTTGATATTCACTGAGGGCACTATGTAGCTTGGCTTGCAATTCAGGGTGGGATGCAGTTCAGCTTCGATGTGCCCAAGTTCCGTCTCTAGGCGACGCAAGGTGGATTGGATGTCTATCAGGACTCCTCCACTCTTCGCAATACATATACCCCAAACCGTGGCATTAAAAGCGTCCCATAGTGTGGAATAATGTGCCACTTAGCCCTCGTTCTGGGGGAAGAAATCTGTGATCGCCTACTCTAATTCCTGTCTGAATACTGGGTCCAATAAGGAGAGTGGGTTAAAGCGCCAAAACTGAAAGGGGGAGTTAGGCTGCGGGAAGGTCACAGTGACCAATACCGGGGAATGGTCTGAGTAAGTTCGAGGTAGGTGTGAGGAATATGTAACCCATGGGGCGAGGCCCTTCGAAATAATACAGACATCTATCCTCGACCAAGAGGCCCGGGCGGTGGTATACCAAGTACCCTCCCGCCTAGTCGGGTGCAAATGCCGCCAAGCATCAACCAGGTCGTAGTCCTCAAGTAATGTTTTAAGGGCGGCCTGTGAACGGGAGTAGTGGTGTGGTTGTGGGTGTGAGCGATCCATACCAGGGGCAATTGTCACATTGAGATACCCCCCCCATAAGAGATGCACCGACCCAATCTCCAAAATCTTTCCCCATAGCACCCAGAACAATTCCGGATCATCAGTGTTAGGTCAATAGCATGACAGGGATGGAATACCGCCCCTGCTTGTCACATACATTTCCTAGCGGGGTATAAGGGAGGGACTTCCTCACCAGTATGCACGTACCACGGGCATACGTAGAGTAGGAAGAGAAGCACGTGTGACTGGCCCATCGAGCAGCAAAGCTAGGGGGACAGTGGGGTTGAAGTGCGTCTCTTGTAGCATAGCGCAGTGTACATTGTGTCTGTCTAAATAGGACAGTATGTGTCTACGTTTACGGGCCTCCCCCATCCCTCTGACATTCCAGGTAAGGAAACGGTAGGAAGGGGGTCCTGAGCGGTCATCCATGGTAAAGCCTGGGGTAGCACATTTTTCTGGAGCGTGTAACGGCATCATGGTAAACAAAGCTCATGGCAACAGTGGCACAGAATACAGTGGCTTGTGACGTGGCATGACATCGATCATCACGTAAAATCTCAACTAACAGTTCCCCCCCCACCCACCCACATCACCAGCCCAATCCTGCCGTGGCCCAATTCTCCCCCCCCCATCCCACCAACCCACAAAATGAGGCTCCCAACAGGGGAAAACATCTGTACCAGTACCATAACCTTTTTTTTTTTTTTTTATTTATTTTTATTGCAGATTCACAGGAAGCCATGTACAATCAATCAAATATCCCAGTCATTCAGCACAAATGACGCATCTCACCACAGGTAAAGGGATACACGGCCATTCAGCCCAAAACCCGGGGGTCGGGCGGCAATTATCAGGAGAGCGCTGTATGTACCAATACCCATGAAAATGCAGGCATGCTAAGGGCATTCCGGGAGTCTGCTTTTTTTTTTCCCCCCCTGAGTTCTGTTTCCAGACCCCTCCCCCCACCCCCTTAACTAACAATAGACAGCAGTGTCGTACTCCCAACATTGCATACATGAAGAAAAAAAAAACCAAAAAAAAAATAAAACAGCAGTAGTTACAGTACCAAGTCTTCCCTTGTTTCTCTAGTGCCAACGTAGTCCACCACGGTTCTAAACCACAAGACGCAGGGGGTGTAATGTCTCCTGCAATTCGACATGTCTCATCCTACCCCTATATCATGGCGTTGATCGTCGTCGTGTTCTGGCCCATGTTCCACTCTAAGTAGTCCTCCTCCCTCGAAGCCCTCCGTCCAGCCCATGATAGCGTCTCCACTTAGACCAAACTCTTCGAAATTTTTTCAGACATCCTCTCACCTTATAGGTCACCCTCTCAGCTGCCATATAAAGATCCAGCCCTCTTCTCCACTCCTCTAGATCCGGGGGTTCCGGCGCCCCCCAGTGCCTTGCGATGTCCCTTTTTGCTACCACCAGCGCAAGGACCAGGAATATGAGGAGGGGGCGAGTCAGGTCCACCTCGGTAGTCATGCCTAACAGTGCCAGCCTGGGATCCCTCGGGATCGGAGTCTCCAGTACCTCATCTAGTTCTTGAAACACCTGTGTCCAGTAGTGCTGGATTATGTCGCACTCCCATAATGTATGATAGAAGCCCCCCACCTCCCGTAAGCATCTAAGGCAGCTTGGATCCTCTATCTTCCCCATTTTACTGAGGCGTAATCTGTCGTAATAGGTTCTATGTAATATATTAAATTGAATGAGGCGTAGCCTCGACTTGATAGCCACCTCCCGGGGATGCATCAACACTATTTCCCAATCTAGGTCCTCCATCTCTCCCACCTCAGCCTCCCATGTGGACCTGAGGTTCGCCAGATCTCCCAACATATGATTGGTCAATGTTTTGTATGTTAGGGAGACCGCCTTGCCTAAGAGCTGTTCTTGAAGGAGCCTCCCCTCTAACGGTGCGTATTCCGGGAGTTCAGAAAGTGTGATGTTTTGTGCGCTCCAAGCGTGCCGCAATTGGAGATATTTGAAGTGTTGTGTGCTGTGTAGCCCAAACTCTGTTTTAAGGATTTGAAAGGATTTAAGCTCCCCCTTGGCCACCACGTCTCCGATAGTTGAAATGCCAATGACGTCCCATCTTTGAAAGCCTTGCAGTTTGTTGAGTTCAGCCAGCCACTGGCAATGCCACAGCGGTGTCTGCCTCGTGGTCTTCCTATCCCAACCCATACGTTTAGTGGCCTTCGTCCATGCGCTAATTGTGAGAGACGTAGCAGGGAGGAGGGATGCCCTACCAGGGCTCCCATAGAGGTAGCACAATAGGTTCCTCGAGGACATCTTTCGTCTCTCCAGGGCATAGGTCGGGTGGTCCACCGGGGCATGTAACCAGTCATTGATCGGCGTTAGATGTTCGGCCCAGTAGTAGGCCTCTAAGTTAGGGAGTGAGATCCCTCCACTATACTGGTGTCTCTGAAGCGTGGACAGAGCCACCCTGGCATGCTTGCCCAGCCAGAGGAAGGACCGCAGATCCGCATGTATCCTGCGGAAGACCGCCAGTGGTATCGGGTAGTATTCGTTTTGTAAGCCGTAGAGGAGTTTCGGAAGCGTAACCATTTTATACATGGCCGCCCTGCCCAAGAGTGTCAATGGGAGCTGTCTCCACCTAGCCATATCTGCCACCGCATTAGTGATAATCCGTTCCAGGTTTCTGTGGAAGGAGAGGGTTGCATCAGAGGTTACATAAATCCCAAGATATTGGAACCCTTCCGTGGTAGTCAACAGTTTGTCTGGCAGCTTCCCCCACTGGTCACGTCCCCTAGGGTCATAGAGTACGGATTTATGCCAGTTTATACTGTGTCCCGCCATTCCACCATACTCCTCTAGTTCTCGGAAGAGCGCAGGGACGGTAATCTCCGGCGTAGTAATGTACAGCAAGACATCGTCCGCATACAGCGATATCTTCTCCGACGTCGTATCCGTGACGTCGGACAAGAAGCCATGAATATCGTTGTTTTGCCTGATCCTGGCAGCGAGCACCTCAATGGTGAGCGTAAAGAGGAGGGGAGACAGGGGGCATCCCTGTCGAGTGCCTCTCCGAATTGGGAACTCGCGCGACAACACCCCATTCACTCTCACCCTAGCTCTCGGGGCAGTATAAAGAAGCTGGACCCACCTGACAAAATTGGGCCCAAAACCTAGCTTACAGAGCACTGCGAACAGGAAGGGCCAGTGTACCGCGTCAAATGCCTTTTCGGCATCCAGGGAGAGGAACCAATGAGGGTCGCCGCGCCCTTTCACTTCCTGCAGCCAATTATGGGTTCTTCTAAGGTTCAATTTAGTTGCCCTGTCTGGTAGAAAGCCTGACTGGTCCATATGAACTAAATCTGTGGTCACTGCCCTTAAGCGGGTCACCAATATAGTTGCTAACAGTTTGACCTCCGTGTTCAGCAGGGAGATAGGCCGGTATGAGGCACAATCCTCCCGTGGTTTGCCTTCCTTATATATGGGAATGATTGTGGCCGTGGCAAGATCCGGAGGGAGCACTCCCTCCTCGAGGGCCCCGGCGAAGAGGCCTTTAAGATGTCGGGTCAAAAGGTCTGACGCACGTTTGAAAAACTCCGCGGGGAAACCATTCGGGCCCGGGGTTTTGCCTGGCCTCAGCCTGGCTATAGCGTCTGTGATGTCGTCAGACGTTATGCCTGCCTCCAGGGCCTCCAGAGTCTCAGGAGGTAGGACCGGTAGTAGTGTAGTGTCTAAATATTGCATGGCCTCGTCCCGAGTTGCAAAATCACGGGCCGCATAAAACCTTTCGTAATACGTGGCAAACGCTTCCGCTATCTCCGCGTCGGTACTAACAGTGACCCCACCTGCGATGTCTACACTGTCTATCCATCTCGCAGCCCGCTCCTTTTTGCTGAGCCACGCCAGGAGTTTCCCCGACTTGTCTCCCACATCGTACAGCCTATGTAAAGTGGCAAGGGACTGTGTCTTCGCCTCGTCAGTCGCCAACGCTCTATATTGTTTCTGGGCATCTAGTAGCCGTCTGAGAGCCCCGCTATCTTTCTGGGTCAGATAGTCTCTCTCCCGTTCCAGGACCTCCTGCTCTAGGGCAGATATCTCGGCCTGGAGCCTCTGCCTTGCTTCTCCTCGTCTGGAGTTTATCCTATCTCGCATGACTGGCTTCAGGGCTTCCCACAGGGTGACGCTAGAGTCTATCGTACCCTCATTCTCGGCAATGTAGACCTTAATGTCTGCTCTGACGCCTCTCAGTAAGGTGGGATTATGAAGATCCCAGGCCGTAACTCGCCAGGAGCCCCTGCCTCCGCCCTGGTCATGGCCTACCCTCACATATAGTGGCGAGTGGTCCGATATGCCCCTGGCCTTATATTCTGCGACGTCATTGGGCCCCAAATACTGGCGGGACATGAAAATATAATCGAGGCGCGAGAACACCTTGTGCGCCCCAGAATAGTACGAGTAGGTTTGTTGGGTCGGGTGGAGCCGCCTCCATACGTCTGTAAGTCCAATAGTGGACATCTGAGTGGACAAAGCGGTTGGGTGTGTAGTTCTCGCCATGTCTCCAGATCTATCGAGCCGAGTGCTCATGACATCGTTGAAATCCCCACCCACCACCTGAATGGTGTCTGCGGTGTCCATAAGTATGTTGGCTAGAGCTGTGAGTGTACGAGACTGTAGTTTGGGTGGTGCATAGACCGAGAGTAGTGTATAGACGCTCCTATTCCAAGTGCCCTGTACTCCCGCATAGGTCCCCTGTGTGTCCACCCAGGTGCGGGTGATGCAAAATGGTGATGACTTTTTAATGATGACTGCCACCCCTCTTGAGTCGGACGTGTATCCCGCGTGGGCCAGGACTCTGTATCGGCCCCTGGCAATGAAGGCACACTGGGTACCCCTGAGGTGAGTTTCTTGTAAGAAGGTAATGTCAGGGGCCACTCTTTTAATGTATGCATTCACTAGGCCCCTCTTTATCTTAGAGCCCAGGCCATTAACGTTCCATGTTAGGACGCTCAGTCTCCTATCTCCCACTTGTGGGGTTACTACGGTATCTGCCATTGGAAGATGTGAAGGTCGTAGGTGGTTAGACTTCGGCATGTATGGGTGCCGTTGTGTCTCAATGTATGCTGGTGTACTTTAACATCCGTCTTCCCCTTTCCCCATTCGTTTCCACCCCCACCCCCACTAGAATGAACTTGAACTGAAACAGCCCCATTCCCTCCCCCCTCCCTACCTCCCTCTCCGTCCAGTCCCATCCCAACACAGGACACAACTTTTCGTAAGAGTAGGCCTGTCGCCCACCCCAGATCCCTCCCTTCAAGGAACCAAAGAACAATAAAACTTGTAAAACAAAGGAGTAGGTCAACTTGCGTGCTCTCCTCTATCAGGCTGCCATTCCCAATTTCCAAGTGCACCGCCATTCAAAGATCTCGTCAGCGTGTGGATAGCTGCCTCTCATAGTGTCAGTTCAGGCGCTCAGAGTCGTGCGATTCATGATGTAGAGTCTTGAGTCTCTGTTTCGGGCGCACTTTGGTGTCCAGAAAAGTCATGTTCCAACACCCGAATCTCCTCCACCAACGGGTGGGCTGACGCATTTCCTGCTACCTCGTGTTCTCCTCCGGACTCGCGACCATCAGGGCCCTCCTCGTCGTCACCCTCCGAACGAGCAGTGGACCGCAGAGCAGCAAATCGTGAGCCGGTCTCAGCAGCCGCCCTCGGGGAGGCCGAGCGGCCCCTCCGTCCAGTTCCCGCGTCCCGGCCTCGGTAAGGTGTCGTCGGGATTTGCCTCTTAGATCTCCTTGACTTTAGTGTCTGTGCTTTAGGCAGTTCCCATTGGGACGTATTGCGTAGGGACCTATCCAGGAAGTCTCGGCCAGCGGTTTCTCTGCTGTTGAGGATCGGACGTTCCTCCAGCCATTGCCAAGCGTCCTCCGGGTGGGTGAAGAAGAGTGACTGGTCCTTGTACATCACCTTAAGTTTCGCCGGGAAGAGGAGCATGTAGGAGAGCCTTAAGTCTCTGAGTTTCGCCTTCACAGAGTCAAAAGCGCGGCGTTGTTTCTGAACCTCCTGACTCTAGTCCGGAAAAACCATGATGTGGGTATTCTCCAGGCGAATTTCACCCAATTTCCGTGCTTCTCTGAGAATAAGGTCTCTGTCAGCGAAGTTGAGAAAACGCGCTATGACTGGCCGCGGTCTTGCCCCCTCCGGAGGCCTTGCCAGGAGGGCTCTGTGCGCCCTCTCGATAATGAAGCAGGGTGAAAAGTTTGCCGCGGGGAAAGTTTCCATGATCCACGTGCGCAAGAAGGAGACCATATCCGTTTTCTCAATACCCTCTCTAAAACCAACAAATCGGAGGTTGTTGCGTCGCGCTCTATTCTCCGCGTCGTCGACCTTCCATAGGAGTTGGCAATGAGACGCCTGGAGCTCCGCCATATCTTTGCGGAGGGTAGTGATTGAGTCCTCTGCCTCGCCCATCCGCGTCTCCGCAGAGGTGACTCTGTCGGATAGGTTCCGGAAGTCCTGGCGCAGGAGAGTCACCTCCGAGCACACTTCTCCTATCTTCACCTCCAGGGCCGCTCTGGACTCCTGAATGTCCATCCGTGAGGCCTGGATGGCCCCCATCAGCAGCTCAGTGTCCGAGCGTGTGCTTGACGCATTATGGGGGCCGTCCGCTCCCGTACGCGGGGCAGTAAAGTTGTCCATGGTCCCCTGTTTGGGTCCTTTCGGTGGTAGGTCTCTCTTCCCCATGACTCACTGAATCCGCGTGACCAGCACCCTATTAGGACGACCAGCCACTCCAAATCTCAGGCGTTCCTTATAGGCCGGAGGACTATCCGCTGGGACCGCGCTTTACAGGGGAGCCTGTGTTGGGGTCGCCCGGGCAGGGATGTTTCAGGCCCCTCGCTCTCCCCCAGCCGCTCACTACAGTCCCCTGCACTCGCGGGCTTATCTCCCCGCACCCCTGCGGCTGTACTGTGCGCTGATGTATATCGGCTATCTCCTGCGGAGTTCAGGTGTACTGCAACCTTAAGCGCGGCAGACGAGCCGTAACTACGGCTCCGCCGGACCCAGCAGTGGCAGCTGTCACAGTCTCAGGACCTGCAGAAGTGGCCGCAAAAAGGATCGCTGGCTCAGGCACCCCGTCTCATCCACCAGTAGGCGACTATTTCCCGATGACTCTGGGCCGCTCCTTTCATATCCCCCTAGCCCCAGCAGCAACAGTCATCTCAGGGGGCGACCAGTCTCTCCCGCCGCCTCGGTAGTCCAGTCACCGGCGGGCGCCGCCCGGGGTGTCTTCACTCCTATCCCACTGTCTCAACGGAGGGGGAGGAGGGGGGGACGGTGTCGCCTCGTAGCCCAGAGTGGTCCGTGCTGGGTACGTGCAATCCACTGCCACCAGGGTGCACCGCTGCCGAGGGATGGGCGCCACCTGGGGTTGCAGCAGCGCCTCGCTGTCTCCGCCTCAGCCACCACCCCTCTCGCTTCAGCAGTACCATAACTAATGGCTCTAAGCCCACATTCATCACAGTAAGGGGTCACCTGCGAGGTGGAGTCCAGAGGGCGACCAAGGGTCTTCCTCGCTATAGCGAGGGTGCTCGGGAGAATATATACCGGTCATCTGGAACTTAGTTACATACAACACACATTGCCTAGAACCTTCCGTTTTTTGTAAAAAGAATAAAGAGGCGTAGGGGCAAATTATAACTGTTCTTGTCATAGCAAATGGGCAGGGGGAGGGGAGCCAGCCCAGACAGTTCCAAAGCGATCGTCTCTGTCCATGCCTCCATGACATCGGCCAGCATAGCGGATTATTCAGCTGGGCCACGTCGCCCCTTCAAGGGGGGGATGAAACCCTCCTTCCCAAATCCCCCCCCTATATCATGCAGCTACCCCTCTCACCTCATAGTCATAAGAACTTCATTCGAATGTTCATAGTAACATCCATAAAAGCACATTTCAATAAAATTTACAATTGATGCATATAATTCATATATTACAAAAAATCACATGAAGTAAAAAGTTTACAGGCAGAATACACAGTAAAAAAAAAAAACAAAAAAAAAAAAGAATTTTAAATAGTTAAAAAGAAGAACTCTCGACAAGAACACAACTATCCCTCCATGCTTTTCCTGAATTTGACCGCAAGTTTTAAAAAACTGCATACAAACAAAATGCAATCACTACTTAGTAGTTGGAGATAATAAAGTGCTGGTCGAATTTGTGCAAAGTTCAGCTGTTTGAGTATTGATTTTAGATATAATTTCCGGGGTACCAAATAGAAAGGGAAGATGAATAAAAAGTGTGCCAAATTTTGCGGAGACTTATCGTCGCAGCCGCAAGATTGCAACACTTGGCCTCGATGGGCCCCCCTCGGTACTGCCAGTAGAAGATGAAATAAGTCTAGGCGGAACCTCGTGAGCAGAAAACGGTCATAGCCTGACAGGGGCCATGACAGGTACGGTTCCATGTGCACAGAGGTTTTTACAAGTACATGTTTCTGTACACTGTCTTTCTTTAATTCGGCCTCCTCCCGGGCTAAGTACCTTAAAGAAATAAATGACTTCTTCACAGAGGTAACATCAGATTTTCTAGTGAGTTCTGGGGTTACAAAGAGATCAGGGCGCCCTGGTTCAGTTAAACATTTTCTAATATATTTGAGCCAGGGGACTTTAGATCCATTTTCCTATGTTATAGCTTCTTTTAGAATTTGTTGGGTAAGGGGTATTTCAGTATTTACCCAGCAGCTTAGCCAACAAAGTATAGGATTTACGGCTAAACTGTCGCTTAGGTATGGCATACCCAGTTCTTCATGAACACCTATACTGCTCAGGTCAGGATCCCCAGGTTCGAATTTGTGTTCATGGGCGACGTACAGGAGGTTGGGGATCATTCCACATCTGAGGTGCCTCCACCTGCATCAGAGCGATGGGGTAGGGTCCTCAGGAAGTCCTGTGCAAGCTGCGGAGTGTTGAAAAAATGCTGCTTACTTTGGTAAGTCACTTTAAGCTTTGCAGGGAAGAGCATCGCGTAGGGGATGTTAAGCTGCTGCAGCTTCTTTTTCACCGGCAGAAATTTCCGTCTCTGCTCCTGTACCGTCATGGTGAAACCGGGGTATATCGAAATGTCCATCCCTTCATGTCAGAGTTGTCCTTTCTCTCTGGAGAGGCGCAGGGCCACATCCCAGTCCCGATAGTTAAGCAAGCGGGCAATTACTGAGCAATGGTGTTGCTCCAGGCACCGTGAGCTCGCTCCACCACCAACACCGGCGTGAACGCCTCCCTTCCGAATAGAGCTATGAGAAGGCGCTCCACAGTCTTCCATCCTCCCGGTAGCAGTTGTTTCAGACACACCCAAAATGCGGAGGTTGTTCCTTCAAGAGCGGGATTCGAGATCCTCATTCTTGGCCGCTATCACCCGCAGCACTCTCTCCATATCCAGCGTGCGTGACGTAGTCGTGGTGGATGCGTCCTACAGATCCGAGATCCGCCGCTCCGCCTCCGTCAGGCGCTCTTCATGTTTGTCTACTTTATGCGCCATCCAATCTAGCAACACAGACATGGAGTCCATTTTTGATTCTATTGAGGTCAGGCTAGACTGCATGGCCAGGAGCATTTCTTTCAGGTCAGCGGTCGAGGGTGCCTGATCCTCTGCCTGCTCCTCTTTAGGGTCTGTGTGCGAGCGCGTGCCTTTGCGCACCTCAAAGTTCAGTTTTGGCTGGCGGCCATCGGGTTTTCCCATGGTGTCCAGCCATGCAGCCCAGCCCGCAGCGCAGGCCTCCCCCTCTCCACTCGGATCCGGGACAAATAATAAAATGAGGTGCTCCCTTTCTGTGTCTTACACCTTCAATACCCAGCACTGTGCAGCAGGGGTCTGCCTCAGGAAGCGCCCAGGGAAAGAGAGCCAGCCCTCCTCGCCAGGGGTGGGGCAGAGAAGACGTCCCAACCGTGCCCCTAAGTAGCCCCCTCCAAATCAAACTAGGTCCCCCTTGCTGTTATCCGTGCCGCTCACGGGACCTCAACCCGGCAGGCAGCAGGTGCTCCGGTACAGGACTCTAGGTGGACCACTACGCCTCCACAGGGCTTCCAGCCACTGAGCCCCACTATCCGTGTTGCCAGCACACTTCTCCTTTTCCTGTCAGGCCAGAAGAGGGGGCCCCAGGCCAGGCAGCCGACCCACAGTCAACTGGGTCCTCACAGCCCTCGCCTCCCGTCCAGTACCAAAGCTCCCCCGGAGGCCCGCACAATCAAACAATTAGAGTCCAGCCTCAGTCACTGCAGCAGGCCCGGCGGGTACCCACTCATCGCCAATCTTTCTCCCAAGCGGCTCCACCAGGGACGGGGCCAGCACGGCTTCACGCGGCGATACGCTGCATCGCCGCGTCCCACTCCTCCTCGATTCCGGCCTTATACCGATCTTCACAGGCCAGCCTGCAGGGTCCACACACGCCGCCGGAGCAGGGAGGCAGCCGGGGGTCTCACCACACTCCGAGCAGCGTCGCCCGCTTGCACATCGGGCACCACGCACCTGTGTCTCAGTGAGAAGCCACTCCCGCCGGGTGGATTATTGCCCCGCTCCTGCCACCAGACAGGCGTGTCCCTCCTACATATGCGCTGATCCGTCCTGCAGCGTGCCGCCGGACCCCGCAGGCACCAGAGCCAGGCAGCGGCGCCTCTCCACCTCGCTCAGAAGGCTCACGCAGCGGTCGCTGCACTCCAGGGCACGTCATTGTCGGGTGGGGGGTAAGGGAGCACCCCCAGCACTCCGGCCCTAGTTCCAGGCCACCCCCACAGTTCTACAGATTTCACAGGCCGCAGACTCGTGGCGTCTCCCCAACTTAAGCAACTCGCCAGCGCCAGTCGGGGGCAGTTCTTCACAGTAGCCCCGCCATCAGAGGGTCCGCGCAGACGATCGGAATCGGCAGCACCTCCAGGCACCGCCGGCCAGGTCCAGCAATCTCCGCAGCTACGATGCCTCCTCAGTCCGCCATGTTAAGTCCGATCCCCGCAGCAGTCAGCAGCAGCCATCCTCCAAGCACAGGCAGGTTCCAGCAATTTCCACGCTTAAATATCCTCCTGTACACTTCTGCTACACAAAGCTTGATTTACAAGCACAACCAAGCACTGGGTGGCCAGGATAACAGTCGGATTGTCCCCCGAGCCGCAAGAGCCTCACAGTAGTGCAGCCATCTTGCTTGGCGCCCTCTAGCGCCCCCAGCAATTGCACCATACTTATATAGTGAGATCCAATACCATATTTGAGCAGTGTTGCAAAAAGGAACAACCATTCCAGTGAGTAGAAAGCCTTTTCGAGGTCTAGTACAAGGCATCCCGCCAGACCCCAGCACTGCAGCGCGTAAGCCTGAACCTGAAAGAAGCGTCTAAGATTTAAGGAGGTGTTATGTGTTGGTACAAATCTGTTTTGGTCCGGTTGTATCAAAGTTGGGATTAAAGGAGCCAAGCGGGCTTCTAGCACTTAAGCCAGAATTTTGTAAACTGTATAAAGTAGCACAAGTGGCCTATATGACCCCTCTTTTGCTAGTTTGGGGAAGGAGATAAGAAGGGCCTCACGCTGGGATGGAGTAGCAGCCGAAAAGGCTTGCTCATATAACAGCTTCAGCCGTGGAGCAAGGAGCGTGGCAGGGTTTTATAGAACTCAGCTGAGATCCCATCGGGGCCCGGAGTCCTGGCAGTGGCAAGTACCCGAATACTGAGCAGTATTTTATCTTGAGTTAGTGTTTCATCTAGTTTCGCCCGTTGTTCAGGAGTAATACTCTGCAGCTCCATCGCAGAGAAGAACAAGCGAAGTTCGTCCAGGGCAGCCACAGTGGATGACATATTTCAGTTGGAACACCCACCGCACGAGTTTCCTCCTGGAGGAGCCCTCCCTCAAGACGCGAAATATCTTCCTGAATGGATCTACACATATTGCATTGGGTACCCAAGCAGTGCCCCTGGATAACTATCTTAAAAGTGTTCCATTCTACAAGACGCGAGGACGCCATGCAGTCATTGTTCGTAAAGAAATCTGCTATGGCAGAACTCAGGGTTTCCAGGAAAGGAGGGTACTCCAGGGCTTCCAGCTGTAGTTGCCATGTGGGGATGGCAGGTGTATCAGCATCCTACGACACCTATAAGATTTGCGGATTGTGATTGGAATGTGTCTGACCGTTATAGTCAATCTGTGTCACCGATGAGACAAGTTAAGACATGCAGACAATTTTGTCTAGTCTGACATGTAACTGATGTGAGTCCAAAAAGTATGAATACACTTTATCTGTAGAGTTGCTGTGCCGTCAGACATCAACGAACTGCCAGTGCTCCGGCTAGCTCCACGGTGCCTGCAAGCACCTGATAGCAGGGGGAAAGATAAGTCCAAGTCTGGATCAAGGACACAGTTAAAGTTGCCGCCTATTAGCCAAAGCAGTCCGTTGCAGCAGGAAAGCCTGTTAGAAAGGATAGCAAAGAATGCGGCTTGTTCCATGCTCGGCGGGTAGATCAAACCAATAAGTATGTGTGGCCCATCTAAAAGGCCTGGCTCAGCAGCAGGAGGCAGAAATGTGTCTGTAGTCAGCTGCAGCACTATCTTGGTGTCATACCCTGAAAGGCTGTTACCGGGATACAGGCGGGGGACTCCAAGGGAGCCTCCAAGTACATGGGATCATGCTTCCAACACTGGAATAGGTGTTAGGGTAAGATTCCAACATGTTTGATACCAAACATGACCGGGTTTGGTGCAGCCACTATATAGTTAGACATCCCATAAAGACTGATGTCCACTATATGTGTTAAAATGGCTGACCGCATGGACAAAGCCTGGAGAATCGACTCCAGGGTTTGCAGGAGTGTCCTGCTCATGCAGGGGCACCGTCACACCCTGCCCTCAGGACTGAAGAGCCTGCCATAGGGGTGACATAGGTTTTAAGTGCAGTGACCTCAGATATAAGGAAACATATATCTGTTGTGAGAGGTGCAAGCACCAACTCACACAGGGTGCAATAGAAGGTCTATTGTCACAGTTTAAGTTGTCTCTCATGGGTGGCATAATACATGCAGCAGCCCATGGGAGACCTCTGGTGTATCTATGCCCTGGGTACCTTAATACCATACACTTGGGACTTACAAGGGTACACCAGTAGTCAATTGTGGATGTACAGAAGTACCATTGTCAATTTAGGGAGGAAGCCCAGTGACTGGTGCCCTGAATAGCAGGATCTCAGTAGACAGGGTCAAAAACATACTGCCATCAAGGAAAAAGTGGGGGTTCCCATGAAAACAGATCCTTTCCTACACCACGTTTTAGGGACTTTTGATCCGTTTGAGCTAATAACACGTTTGGTTGAAATCTGCAGATTATGCAGCAGAAGATAGGAGCAAATGCGACAAATCCATGATTATGTAGAAAAGTTTGTGGCCGCAAAAATCGCATAAATCCAGTGGCCCTGGCTTTAGGGTTACTAAGGAGGGATTTATTCACTAATTGGTAAAAGAAAATGATATATGAAACAATTTACCTTGGATTGGATTGTTGTGATGGTTAGACAAAAAGTATTAAGAGGACCGTAGTCCTCAAATAGGTGGTAAGTTTGTCTGACCTCTTTTGTCTTATCAGGATGAAATGTTAATACTCTCTTGACATACAATGATTTAAAGGCTCTTTCCGTTGAAATTATCTGCAAAATGGTTTGGTAAAGAAACTGCCCCATTGACGTGAAAATCTGACACTGTCTTTAGAAGAAAGGAGGGGTGAGTCCTTATTACAACCTTGTTCTTTTGAGAACCTGTGTAAGGCTCTTTTGATCATAAAGAGTGAATTTTGTAGACTCTGCGTACATATTTAGGTCGACAAAGAAGTGCGTCTTCACTGATAAATATTGCAGAGTTCCGGAGACTTCTTCGTCTAATCTGTTTATAACTGAGAGGGCGTACAGAGGGTTGATCCGGGCATCTCCTGCAGGCGCCCCTCCTCATACTCTCATAGCAAAGATATTAAACTATAGAGACCGAGATTGCATCCTTGGGGAGGTCAGGAAGATGGGAGACCCTAAATTTGAAAAACACAACATACGTATGTTTACAGACTACACTAAATTAGTCCAGCAACAGAGGATGTCATTCACAAGCGTGAAGCAAAAAATTGAGAGCCATGCAGTTGCAGTATATGCTGCTGCACCCAGCAAATCATAAGGTAATACATGCAGGCCATTCACATTTCTTTACCTCCCCTGAGGCAGTGTGGACTGGCTGGGGGCACGGGTGGGGGGGGCTTTCCTTCGAGGGGGACAAGCTCCACAAATCGGGGCGCACAACAATCCGCTATCCCTAACAGGCGTCGGCAGTCTACTAAGCAACCCAGCCGTTTCTCCCAGAGGATAGTAGTGCGGCAGGGCCACCACAGGAGCTGATACTGGCAGATCACGCCCTAGCAGGGGTACAGAACACTGCTCCCGATTTACCCCAGGCGCCGGAACAGCTACTGAATGCCCACCGTCGAGTGGGAGAGATATGGGATAAGAACAATAGTTACTTACCTATAATCTGTGATTCTCCAGTATTGGTGTCTTTCATAGATTCACAAGCCTGAATCAGTCCCAGTCGTTGGAGTGGGAGTCCCACGGTACATAAAAAAGCAATAATATGCCTATAATAAACAAAAAACCTTGGCAATAAACAACCAGAAAGTAAAGTAGCCCAAAGCTACAAGAGAAAAAACTTTCACACTCATGACTATCATAGTCATTTTGTATAGCCCAAACTGCAGCCAATCAGGCGACAGCACCCACCAGAATGTTCTCCCCAGAGGCTCAGGCTCTCAGATTTTCTCGCACAGGAGTAAGCAAACATAATAGCCTGAACCAGCCTCTGAGGGGAAGTGGGCGGGTTGCATGTGAATCTATGAAAGACACCAATACTGGAGAACCACAGATTACAGGTAAGTAACTATTGTTGTTCTCCAGTATTAGGGGTGTCTTTCATAGATTCACATGCCTGAATCAGAGAAGCAAGCAGTGCATAACATAATGCTCGTTAGACGCTCCTTGTATTGCAGTATACATATAATAAAAAGCATAAGGAAAATCATAACATACACAAATGCATTAGTGGTAGCATATGCATACTAGATCAGAATACATAACAGCATGTAAATAAGCGTCTAAAAAGAGCAAGTGGAGGAGGGAGAACAGAGGCTCACCTTATTTAAACAGATTGCGGAGAACAGCTCGTCCAACTGACGTATCTGCTTGAGGTGTCCAAACAGTAATATTTGGTAAAAGTGTGTCTGTTGGACCAGGTTGCCGCTCTGCAGATCTGATGAAGAGGCACACCAGCAAAGAGCGCAGTAGATGAAGAAATTGCTCTCGTAGAATGCGCCCTCGGGGTTATCTGTAAAGCCTTCCCGCCTGCTGATGACATAGACTAATCGTTGCAGACATCCAACGTGCTATGGTCTGCTTGGATACAGAATAGCCTTGACGTAGTCATCCATACGCTATAAATAGCTGATCTGATTTCTGAATTGTTGTAGTTCGTTGAAGATAGAACTTGAGACACCTCCTGACATCCAGGGAATGCAAGGCTCTTTCAGCCGCTGTTTGAAGATTTGGAAAGAAAGTCTTCAAAATTATCGGTTCATTGAGGTGAAAATCCGTAGGTACCTTAGGCATGAAGCTGGGATTGGTACGAAGCACCACCGAATTGGAAGTGAACTGTAGAAAAGGTGATTTCACCGTAAAAGCTTGAATGTCGCTGACCCTCCTAGCTGAAGTCAGCGCTAAAAGGAGAGATACCTTCCAGGAAAGGAACTTAAGATCCACCTTATGAATAGGTTCAAAGGGGTGACGCATGAGTTGAGCGAGCACTACATTCAAATGCCAAGATGGAGGCGGACGCCGGACAGGAGGAAACATTCTAAATAGTTCCTTAAAAAATTGCTGGATAACTCTAGTAGAGTAGAGAGAGTTAGAACCATCCTGACGGAACCTTGAGATAGCTGCCAAGAACACTTTCAACGTGGAATGCGATAAACCTGATTTCGCCAATTGAAGAAAGAACGGTAAGATCTGTTCGGGTCTGGCATGAATTGGATGCAAATTGACAGATTGACACCAGGCGCAGAATTTTTTCCATTTAAGTTTGTATGTTTTAATCGTGGCAGGTGCCCTTGCATTGGCCAATACTTCTTGACAAACTGCAGGGATATTTAAGTGTGCGAATTCAAGGTGTTGAGGAGTCAAGCTGCTAATCTCAAGGAGGCTGGGTCTGGGTGACAGACTCGACCCTCCTGGATGGACAGAAGGTTCGCTAGTGGTGGAAACTGAATGGGATCGCACTCCGAAAGGAGGAGAAGTTTGGTGAACCAATATTGGCCCGGCCATCTGGGAGCAATGAGAATGAGACGACAAGGCTGTTTCTTCATCTTGCGGATGACTCGGGGAACCAACAGAATCGGAGAATCGGAGGAAAGGCGTATGCATATATCTGTGACCAGTTTATCGAAAGCGCATTCCCGCACGAGTCCTTGTGGGGAAGCAAGCTTGCGAAGGGTGGGCATTTGCGGTTCTGACTTGTTGCAAACAGGTCCAGATCGGGGCGGCCCCACCCCCGAAAGACCCGGTCCAACGTTGGTTGATTGATCTCCCATTCGGGATTGGAAATTGCAGATCTGCTGAGGGAATCTGCTAGAACATTGGAGTTCCCCGGAACATGGACAGCCGAGATGCTGATCCCCTGACTCAATGCCCAGTCCCAGATCTCCTGGGTTTGTTGAAAGTGCAGGGCTGACTTTGTACCGCCCTGTTTGTTTAAGTAATGCATACTTGTTGTATTGTCTGTCCGAATTAGTACCGAGGCCCCTTGCATGACTGTTCAAAAGGATTTTAAGGCCAAGAAAATGGCTCGCAGCTCCAGGAGATTGATGTGCCACTTCTTTTGTTGCACATTCCATTTTCCGTTGACAGTCATTCCCTGAAGGTGTGCTCCCCATCCCTCGAGAGAAGCGTCCGTGGTGATGGTGAAGTATGGCGCTTCCGCTAGGAATGCACATCCCTTCTGTAAATTCCTTATCTGAGTCCACTGGAGAAAGGCTTCTCGCATCCGAGGAGTTATGTGAATGATGCCGTTGAATGACCCCGAAACCTGCAACCATTGGAGGTTGAGTTCTTCTTGCAAAGGTCTCATTCTGAGACGATAGTTGGGTATCAGAGGGATGCAGGATGAAATCATCCCTAGGAATGATTTGAACATCCGAACTGAAACGTACTCTTTTTCTTGCAATAGGCGAGCTAACTTGCAGATCTTGTGTTGTCTTTCTTTTGAGACGAAAGCCTGAGTGAGTTGGGTGTCTAGTGTGGTTCCCAAGAAGGACTTTCTTTGTGACGGAATGAGATGGGATTGATTTCTCGAAGTTGATGGAAAGACTCAGCAACTGGAATAGTGATAGGCATCTTTGAACTGGAGCGCTCGCTTTTGCAAAAGAACTCGCCTTGATAAGGCAATCCTCCAAGTATGGGATGATTTGAATGCCCACTAAGTGGAGGTGTGCCGCCACCGGAGCCAGAACTTTTGTGAAAACACGGGGCGCTGATCGAAGTCCAAAGAAAAAAACCTGTTCCTTTTTGCAAATAAGGGACCTTTTCGATCGCTCCCTTCCGTATCATCAAATTTATCTGGGTGAACAACTCCTTGATATGAGCTGGAGGTGAGCCAATGGGAGGAGAATTTGGAGGGATCTTGATGAATTCTAAATTGTGGGCCCTGGCCACTGTATCCAGGACCCACTTGTCTGTAGTAATTGTGGATCAGTTTGAGTAGAAACAGGATACTTTTCCTCCAACTTTTGACTGGGGGGGAGGGGAGAGATGGTGGCAGGTTGCGTGTCTCATGGTTTCTTATTGGAATCTCTACCACAGTAGGTGGATTTTCTCCTTGACTGCGTGTAGGAGTTACCTCGCTGTCCGTAAGACTGCTATTTGTAGGGCTGGTATCTCTGGTTAGTTTGCGAGGTTTGGTATGACCTCTGATGATTATAGTTTCCTCTGTTGAATTAGGATCCACGCCCTTTAGGTCCTTGAAAGGACGACCTACGAAACTGAAGGTTACCAAAAGATCTCGCCATCTCCGTGTCCTTCTTGATAGCCTGTAAGGCCTCGTCAACATGTTGGCCAAAAAGAAACTCGCCATCAAATGGCATGTCGACTATTTTAGTTTGGACCTCTTGGCGAAAAGATGTGGATTTCAGCCACCCTTGCCTTCTCAACACAGCTGCACCCGCTAGCTGCCGGAAACCTGTAGACGCCACATCTACTGCTGCGTCAATCATCTCTGCTGAGGTGAGTTCACCTTCTCGCAATATCTGCCTTGCCTCCGACTTTGCAGGTTCTGGTAACATTTCTACGTAAGGGGAAATGTCAGACCACATTTATCTGTCGTATGGATTAGTTACTTACCTGTAATCCTAGTTCTCTTCCAGGGGTATCCTCATCAAAGTCATAAGCATTAGAATATTCCCGCCCATGCGCGGGACCCCGGAAACAATATATTATATGTGCCCCACATATATATAGACATATATATATATAAATATATATATATATATATAAAAATAAGCAATTGCAGCCAAATAAAAATAATAGAGCTGGAATATGCCGTGAAGAATTTCCACCATACAGTGTATTTTGCATTAGAAACATGAGAAACAACACCAATGCTCATTTAGAAACTGTTTTAATGCTTAAAAAACAGTAGAAATTCTCATAACACACTGTTAGCATATACAGCTCCCAGGCTGCATTGCAAATCCCCAGTCTAAAAAGACTGAAAAGCTAACCTGTAGCTGAATGTACTAAAACTGACGCCGTGCCTTTAAGGCCACTCTGCCCCCAGCTTCCCATCATGCCTCAGGGGTTACAGTTAGGTCAGTTGTTCTTTTCGGAGACTGAAAACCAAACCATGGTAATAACAGGTTAAAAAACATCTCCTATGTAATAAACAAAGTCCTTTGCCCGGGGAGGCGGGAGGGTTGCTTATGACTTTGATGAGGATACCCCTGGAAGAGAACTAGGATTACAGGTAAGTAACTAATCCTTCTCTTCCAGGGGATCCTCATCAATAGTCATAAGCATTAGAATAGAGTAGCGAGCCTCACCTCATCCCTGCGGGCAAAGGACTCAACAGATAACATTCATATCCGTAGGCCCAAAAATAGGCTTTATTCTACCCAAATAGGTTTCTCAAGGAGGCTTGCCCTACTTGAGAACCCGCTCTGGAATCAGACTCTAGGCAATAATGCCTTGTAAAGGTATGGACTGATTTCCATGTCGCAGCCTTGCATATTTCTGACATAGGAATGTCATGCAAAAAAGCTATTGTGGCTGCTTTCCCTCTAGTGGAATGAGCTTTGGGTGATTGCAACAAAGGTTTGCCAGCCAGCTGGTATGCTAGTTTGATACAAGAGACAATCCATCTGGAGATGGATCTTTTGGCTGCTGCAAACCCGGTCCTCATAGCACCATAATTGACAAAGAGTTGGTCTGTCTTTCTGGTGTCCTTAGTTTTTTCTAGGTAAAACTTTAGCACCCGTTTAAGATCTAACGAGTGCAACGACCTCTCAGCTGGGGTCGATGGGTTAGGAAAGAACGAAGGAAGGGTAATCGTTTGATTTATATTAAAATCCGATACCACCTTTGGAAGAAAAGAAGGGTGAGCCCTCATTACTACTCTGTTGTGGTGAAACACAGTGTAAGGTTCCTTGGTGCAGAGTGCTTGTATCTCGCTAACCCTGCGCGCAGAGGTTATTGCCACCAAGAAGGCCGCCTTCCAAGTGAGATGCTGCAAGGAGGCCTTGTGTATGGGCTCAAACGGTGTAGACATCAGTCTGGAGAGAACCAGGTTCAACTCCCAGGGAGGAGAAGGATTTCTCACAGGGGGATAGACCTTCTTTAATCCCTGAAGGAAATCTTTCACCACTGGGACTTGAAAAAACGATGTTTGTGCAGGTGATTTTCTGTACGCTACTATGGCGGATAGATGAACCCTAAAAGAAGCGTATTTCAACCCTGATGTCGCTAAGTATAGGAGGTATGGAAGAACTACCTCTTCTTGTCCTTTGGTGGGATCAAAGCCATGGTCCTTACACCAAATGAAAAATCATTTCCACTTGAACGCATAAGACGCCCTTGTGGAAGGTCTCTTTGCCTCTCTTAAAATATTCATACATTCCGGAGGCAGATTTAAGTGTCCATATTGCAAGACCTCAGGAGCCATGCAGTCAGGTTCAGCGACGGGAGGTTGGGATGCAGGATCCTCCCGTTCATCTTGCTCAGCAGGTCTGGCCTGCACGGAAGACGTCTGTGTGGACACAGCGACAGATGTAACAGGTCTGGATACCACCATTGTCGCGGCCAATCCGGAGCAATTAGGATCATGTCCATGCTCGATCTGATGAGCTTGGCCACCACCTTCGGAATCAGTGCCAGAGGGGGAAAAGCATAAGCGAACATTCCTGTCCACTCCAGCAGGAGAGCGTTCCCTTGCGTCCCTGGCCGGTGGAACCTGGACGCGAAGGCGTGGCATTTGGCGTTTTCGTCGTCCGCAAATAAGTCTATGTCTGGACGACCCCAGCAACGGAAGAGTTCTTCGACTACTTCGTCGTTTAGCACCCAGTCTGGCTGATCTTCGAAGTGCCTGCTGAGTGCGTCCGCTTTTGTGTTTAGCTCGCCTGAAAGGTGCACTGCCACCACCGACAGTCCCCGAGCCAGAAGCCAGTGCCAGATTGTCTGGGCCTCCAGAGACAGAGGGCGAGATCGAGTTCCTCCCTGCTTGTTCAGATAGAACATAGTTGTAGTGTTGTCCGTCTGAACCAGGATTTTGTCCGTTGATATTGCTGGAAAGAACGCTTTGAGCGCCAGATGAACTGCTCGAAGCTCCAGCATGTTGATGTGGTATGTCTGAAGGTTGGTCGACCAGCGACCCTGAATCTGAAGATGACCCATGTGAGCACCCCAGCCTTCTAGAGATGCGTCCGTTACCACAGACAGCGAAGGAAGAGGTTGCTGAAAAGGGACTCCCTGCAGGACATTCCGAGGGCGAGTCCACCACTTTATTGAGGTCAGTGCTGCTTGAGACAGGATGATTCGATCCTCCCAATCTCCAGTCGCTTGGTCCCACTGATCCTCCACAGACTCTTGTAGAGGCCGCATCCTCAACCTGGCGTTCGGTATTAGGAAGATGCAGGACGCCATGGAGCCCAATAGAGACGCTACTTCTCGCACCTTTGGACGAGGAAACTGAAGTAACTTTTTGCATTTTTGCCCCATGGAAGACAGTCTCTCCTGAGAAGGAAACGCTCTTCCTAACTTTGTGTCTAGAACTGCACCCAGATAGTGGATAGTTTGCGTGGGCTGCAGGACTGATTTTTCTGTGTTCACGTGGAGGCCGAGCCTGTGTAGTTGTTGGAGACACAGGTGACAGTCTTTGGTGGCTTGACGAGGGGACAGACTCTTCAGGAGCCAGTCGTCTAGATATGGGTACACAAAGAGACCTTTTTTGTGTAGACACGCCGCTACCACTGCCATGCACTTGGTGAAGACCCTTGGTGCGGATTTGAGTCCGAAAGGAAGCACTTTGAACTGGTAATGCTTGGTCCCTACCAGGAACCTCAAGTACTTTCGATGACCTGGTGTAATAGGAATGTGGAAGTACGCGTCTTGTAAATCCACCGAACACATCCAATCTCCGATTTGTAGATGAGGACATATTTGGTGGAGTGCCAACATGCGAAACTTCTCTTTGACCACCCCTTTGTTGAGGAGTCGAAGATCCAAAATCGGTCTGAATTTGCCTTCTTGATCTCTTTTGGGGACAAGGAAATATCTTGAGTACACTCCTTTCCCCCTTTGGGAAAGGGGTACCTCTTCGATTGCGTTTTTCTTTAAGAGGACGCTCACTTCCCTTTTGAGGAGCTCTAGTTGGTACGAGCGAGACTTTTTTGGAGGAATCGGTTGTGGTTTCTTCCGGAAACGTAGCGCATATCCATTGCGCAGTATATTCAGCACCCACCGATCTTTTGTGATGCTGACCCACTCTGCCAGGTGTTGTGCAGCACTTCCTCCCACTGGAGTGGGTAACGGCGCCAGAGGAAGCCACTGCTCAGGCCTTGCCTCCTCTAGGCGTGGTAGAGGACTGATTATGTCCGCCTCTGCCTCTGCCTCTGCTCGACCTTCCTCCTCTGTATTGCGGCTTTCCTTGTGGCTTGTTTTGAGACCATTGAGGGGTTTGAACCCTCTGTTGGCCTCCCCGGTTCTTGTTGGTCTTGAAGCGTCGTTTGAACGGCGCTTTCTGTTTTTCCAGACCCACTGCCTTTACTGTGTCTAACTCAGTCTTCATACGGGCCATTTCCTGATCGGCATGCTCCCCGAAGAGTGAAGATCCGGAAAAAGGTAGATTGAGGATGCGCTGCTGGGCATCTGGTTTGAGTCCAGTTAAACGCAGCCAAGAGGATCTCCTCGCACATATCCCATGTGAGTAGTTATGTCCTGCTAGAAGGGCGTCATCTGCTGATGAACTAATCATTTGGTTTGCCACCAAACAGCCCTCCGTCACTGTCTCCTCAAAGTCCTTCTGGTCTTCCTTGGGCAATTTCCCTTTGAATCGTTCCATGGAGTCCCATAGGGCTCTATCGTACCTTCCCAGAAGGGCTGATGCACTAGAGACTTTCAGGGATGAAGCTGCTGTGCTGCATACCTTGCGTCCCCAAGAATCTTGCGTCTTGCTGTCTTTGTCAGGAGGAACTGACGAAGAAGGAGCGACTGTGTGATTCTTCTTAGCTGAGGCTACTATAACTGAGTCCGCCGCAGGCTCTCCTTTAACAAAGATAGGATCTGAGTCGGCCGGCCTATATTTCTTTTGGATACGTGCCGGTACTGCCCTGATCGTTGCTGGCGTGAGGAAAACCTCTTTGACTGGGTCCATTATCCCTGGAACCAATGGGAGCAAAGGCCGTGTATATGATTTGTGATGAAGGGTCTCAAAAATCACAGTAGTGGACACCTCTGGAGTAGCCATCTCTATATTCAGTTTGTGAGCACCCCTTTGCAAGACGTCCAGATACGTGTTGACATCGTCAAGCGGGGAAGCTCTTGAGCGAGGGCTGTCTGCCAGCGTTGGAGAGTAATCCCCTTTAGAAGTTCTAGATGAAGATGGAGAGGAGGATGATGGAGTTCTTCTTCTCCTGTGGTGAGAATGCTCCTTCCTCACTGGTGATCTCCTAGGTCGTTCCTCCCTTCGAGGAGAACGTGATACCCTCTGATGCACTGGAGATCTCTATCTCCCAGTCCGTACCTCCTTTCTCGGTGTTCGAGATCTGGGTTGTTCCCTCCTTGGTGATCGGGAGACCCTAGGGGTATGCGACCTGTCCGCTCCTCTCTCTCGTGAGCGTGATCGGTGAATGGCAGGACTCTGTCCATCTGCCTCTTCTGCCAGCTGCTGAAGAGGGGACCTGTGGACTGGACTCAAGTACCTTTGAAGTCTCTCTGTTGCCCCAGAATCCTTCCAATTACTCAACGGACCATACCATCTTGGCGAGAGTCTTGCCTGTGAGATGCACCGCCGCTGGGGACTCTTTTGCACAGGACTCCTACTCCTATAAGAGGACCCCGATATACCCGAGGCACTTAAGGAGGAATGGAGCGAAGCAGATTGTGTCACTAGGACTGTCGAAGGCACTGAAGGAGATCTCCGTCTCACCGGTGTTGGAGGACGTCTCAAAAGCCTTTCCCTCGACGTCGAACGCCTCTGCGGCGTCGACGGAGTGATAACCTTCGACGTTGAATGCTTCGACGTTGACCTGTGGTCCCTCGACGTCGATCGGCGATGATGAGCCGACGACGGAGTCTTCTCCCTTGACGTCAAACGGCGTCGTCCTGCCTTCGACGGAGGTCTCGACGTCGAACGGCGTTGACCTGCCGTCGACGGAGGTCTCGACGTCGAACGGCGTTGCCCTGCCGTCGACGGAGGTCTCGACGTCGACCGACCTTGGTCTGTCGGCGACGGAGATGCCAATCGACGTTGTCCTGTCGTCGACGATGCCCTCGACGTTGACCTGACATGCGACGTCGAGCGCCGACGTGCCGTCGATGACGACCCCTTCCTCGACGCCGAGCGTCCGAGGGGGCTCTTACTCCTCGACGCCGAGCGCCTCCGTGGAGACGTCGGCGGAGGTGTCACACTCTTAGGAGCCTGTCGACGTTGAGACGACGGCGGGTGTGATCTGTGCCTCGACGCCGATCGTCGCCTGGTTGACGACGGCGGAGGTGATTCAAATCTTGACGTCGATCTTCTCGTCGACGGCGATCTCGTGGCTTCTCTCGACGCCGATCGTCGCCTAGTTGACGACGGCGGAGCTTTCTTCGTCGTCGGTGAACTTCTCGACGACGACTCCCTCATCGACGCCGGTCCCGACGTCGACGGAGCTTTTTGTCTCGCAATGTCTATCAGATGCCGTTTTTTCAGCGCCGAGCCCGGTGCTGAGGTTGATGGGCGCTCTGACTTGCCTTTGGAGGGAGTTCTGGGTCTCTTTGAACTCTTCCTCTCTGTAGATCTTCCTCTCATGGATCTCTGAGCCAGACCAAAGAGCCTGTTCCTCTCTCTGTCTCTAAGAGTCCTGTCAGAGAGATTTTTACAATGTGAACAGTCTTTAGGATCATGATCCTCTGGCAAACATAAAATACAGACCTCATGAGAGTCTGTTTTTGCCTTCTTGTGGCCACAAGAAGGGCAATCATCGAATAATGAGGGCATCCTGACAGGAAAACCTCACCAAAAAATCGACTGCTAAGCAGCTATTTACTTGACCCTGTTGTTAAAAGTCAAAGTAAATCAAAAAATTGTTCTATATAAGATTTTCTGACTGAAAAAGGCAGAAAAGTGTGGAGCTGTGTATCCAGGGTCCTTCCTGAAGGAGCCGGAAAGAACAACTGACCTAACTGTAACCCCTGAGGCATGATGGGAAGCTGGGGGCAGAGTGGCCTTAAAGGCACGGCGTCAGTTTTAGTACATTCAGCTACAGGTTAGCTTTTCAGTCTTATTAGACTGGGGATTTGCAATGCAGCCTGGGAGCTGTATATGCTTACAGTGTGTTATGAGAATTTCTACTGTTTTTTAAGCATTAAAACAGTTTCTAAACAAGCATTGGTGTTGTTTCTCATGTTTCTAATGCAAAATACACTGTATGGTGGAAATTCTTCACGGCATATTCCAGCTCTATTATTTTTATTTGGCTGCAATTGCTTATTTTTATATATATATGTCTATATATATGTGGGGCACATATAATATATTGTTTCCGGGGTCCCGCGCATGGGCGGAAATATTCTAATGCTTATGACTATTGATGAGGATCCCCTGGAAGAGAACTCCCTAATATCGCTAGGGAATTTGCAGCACGTACAGTAGTTGCTGCCATCGTGGAGAACTTTTTTCCGATGGAACACAATTGCCTGCCATCCCTATCTGGTGGAGCAGATATAGGCGAAGAGGGGTTCCTGGCCCGTCTCTGTGCCGCATGGGCAACGACCGAATCAGCCTTAGGTTGTCCTATTAGGCATGTAGGAGATTTGTCCGGTGCTTTATATTTCTTGTCCAACTGGGGCAAGACAGCAGGAAGAGAATTGGCCCAGATCTCTGTACTGGGGTGAATGTATGACATTGTTCTGCATTCTGTCCATCAACTGTTGTTTTTGCATTTGGGTATGCTCAGACTTGAGTCCCGTGATCTCCACACCACTGGAGTCAAGCTATCCTGGCTGATGACGGCTGATAGCCGGAAACCGGTCCTAGGATGCTTGATTCCGGTCCAGGGAAGACATGGATTGGCAGTTCGGCTTGCCTATTCCCATGGGGCACAGGGTCAAGGCTGATTTGCATATGGCCATGTCTGAAATGGGGTGGTGTGGAGTGCAAAAAAACGATGGATTCAGGCCCAGATCTCTGTACTGGGGGGAATGTATGACATTGTTCTGTATTCTGTCCATCAACTGTTGTTTTTGCATTTGTCACCCCGAGTGGGACGGGTAAGCTCAGACGTGAGTCCCGTGCTCTCCACACCACTGGAGTCAAGCTATCATGGCTGATGACGGCTGATAGCCAGAAACCAGTCCTAGGATGCTTGATTCCGGTCCAGGGAAGACATGGCTTGGCAGTTCGGGCTGGACTGTTCCCATGAGGCACAGGGTCAAGGCTGATTTGCATATGGCCATGTCTTAACTGGGGTGGTGTGGAGTGCAAAAAAACAATGGATTCAGGTCCAGATCTCTGTACTGGGGTGAATGTATGACATTGTTCTGCATTCTGTCCATCAACTGTTGTTTGAGAATTGGGTGTTGCCATAATTTTTAAACCTTCCTTCCATATGAAGTCAATAATGGGAATAGTTTTGACCTGTTTTCGTCTTTAAAGTCATAAAGAAAACATTCATCTTTCTTGGTTTCCATTGGAATTAGAAATCTTTCAGTAGCCCTCTTCATTAGTAGATGGAAGCCTCCAATGTCTACTGGAGGGGAACTAGCCGCAGCTGGTGCCGAAGGTGATGGCGTCTGAATTTGGTACTCATCCCACTCCGACAGAACCGATTTGTCATCCACCTGTCCTTCCTCTCTATCGTCATCCGTGGTGTTAGCCTCCTGAGAATAATGAGATGGTGCTGGAGAAGGTGGTCTTGGAGATCTCAAAGAAGATACAGAGGCCTGAGGCACAGGAGTTGATGGGAGACCCCGCCGACACAGATGGAGGGAAAGGACAATAGTAATCATCTAACATGTACTGCAAATTATTGAGAAGGGCCAAAGGCATCTGTGCTGTGGGCATTGTAGCTGGAGTTTGATGCACAGGCTCTGAAAAGTGTTCCTCATCTTGATCTTCTCCCTGAAATTTAATGAGCAATTCTGACGGACTCGTCGCAGTGCGGAATCTGTCGTCTACATCAGATTGCTCCTTGTAGTCATCAGAATCCAGCAGTTGGTCATGCAATTTAAGTGGTGATAAGGTTTGCAATGATGAGCCACGTCTTTCAAGTAAAGAAGCTGTAGTAGCCGGTGCGGCCAAGGAGGCTGGAGACGGTGTGGAGGACCATACTTGCAAATCAGTGCAAGTGGACAGAAG
This sequence comes from Lissotriton helveticus, assembly GCF_964261635.1. NCBI lineage: Eukaryota > Metazoa > Chordata > Amphibia > Caudata > Salamandridae > Lissotriton > Lissotriton helveticus. The sequence goes on from NC_136057.1 coordinate 1,275,917,469, forward strand.
AGGCGTTGACGGTCTTGTCGTCGACTGTGCTGTCGTCGAAGGAGATGGTGTCGACGAGACATTTAACTTCGTCCACAGTGAAATCTTCGTTAACGGTGGCTTCAACGACGAGGCATCCTTCATCGACGATGTCTTCGCCAACGAGACGGTGGGGTCGTCGACTTCAAGGCAATCTTCGTCGACGAGGTAGCCGTCGACGAGGTAGTTGGTCGACGACAAAGCCGTTGTCGAGGTGGTTTTCGTTGACGGAGCACTCGTCGACCGAATCATTCTTCCTTTCGTCGCCGACGACGGAGCGTCGACGATAGATGGCATTACCTTCGTCGACGAGATAGGTCTTATTGAAACAGAGACCAGTGTCGACGGTGAAGAGGCTGACGACATGATCATCTTAGGCTTTGGCGATGAGAAGGTGACTGTCGAAGTTGAAGTAGCGTTAACGACGATAATCATCGACGAAGGAGCCATCGATGAGCCCGTCGACGGCGAGGTCTTCTTCTTCTGAGGAAAAACCTTCTCAGGAAGCTTTTTCGACGCCAGAGACTTTCCAGTCTTTTTAGGGGGCGAAACAGAAGATGATTCAGAAGGTGGAGAAGCCTTTTTTGTAGAAGGCAAGCCAGAGCCCTTGGAGGGCTGAACTTTCCTCAACACCTTAGCCCCAGGAGAAGATAGATCTTCAGCCATCCTCTTTCTGGAGGATACAGATGAACCTGAAGCCACACTTCCCACTTCAGATAAAGGGTTATCCTGGTCTTTAATCTTCTGTAGCCACATAAGTAGGCGTCCTTCCCTATCTCTGAGGGTCTTCTGAGGGAAGGTCCTGCAGATCTTACAATCTCTCACCTCATGATCAGGATACAGGCAGTAGATGCACTTTTTGTGGGGATCTTCTTTAAAAAGCCGGAGCTTCCCACAAGATTCACAAGGCCTGAAGAGAGATGTTTTAGTAGATGACATCCTAAGGATAGAAATCCAGTCAGAAAAGAGAAGTACTGAGCAGAGCTCAGGGATACTCCCTTCACACGACGTGTGGTAGAAAATCTGAGAGCCTGAGCCTCTGGGGAGAACATTCTGGTGGGTGCTGTCGCCTGATTGGCTGCAGTTTGGGCTATACAAAATGACTATGATAGTCATGAGTGTGGAAGTTTTTTCTCTTGTAGCTTGGGGCTACTTTACTTCCTGGTTGTTTATTACCATGGATTTTTATTTATTATAGGCATATTATTGCTTTTTTTATGTACCGTGGGACTCCCACTCCGACGACAGGGAATAATTCAGGCATGTGAATCTATGAAAGACACCCCTAATACTGGAGAAACTAGATTGCTTAGTCCGCCGCGAATATCACCTATTGCTCCATTGGGAGGGAGATAAATCAAGCCGACAACTAGCATGGTGGCTAAAGCATGAGCGGCCTCCACTAATTATCCTCATATTACAGAAGCCAGGGGGTAGCTACACCGCTACTCAAACGGGTGTTAATGTACTCCTGCACACTCACCTGGCATCCATCTACAAGGAGGGCACAAAATTACCCCTCAGACATCCTATCTCATTTCCTAGATGACTCGGCGTTGCTCGGCCTCATTGACGACCACGGCTGTGGTCTAGATATGGGGCTCACACTAGAGGACCTGCGGGAGGCGTGGACTGCGATGGCCCACTACAAATTACTAGGCCCGGATGGTCTTCCCACAGAATATTATCAAACATATGCTGACATATTGCTCCCCCGACTCCTGGAAACTCAACAAGAGGCCAAGAAAATAGGGGGCCTGCCCCCGTCAATGAGGCAATCCCAGGTAGTCATGCTCCCCAAGCCAGGGGGCAACCCCTTTGTGCCAGGATCCTACCGGCCACTATCAATGTTGGGAATGGACACGAAAATATTAGCTAAGGCTCTAGCAATATGACTGGGCAGGTTAATCCCCCATCTAGTCCACAGTGACCAGTGTGGCTTTATGCCGGGGCGTGGCTGTTGCACCACGGATCGTGATTCGGCCCACGATGCTGCCTGCCATTTCCTCACGGGCCACGATACAGCCCGCAGCTCCTCCCTCTATTCTTCAGGCGCGTAGCGGTGGCCCACTGTTGCTATTTTAGAGCCGCGGTGTGTCCTGTGGCGCATGCTCTCTTTCTGTGTCGGGCACGCTGCATAGCTATGCAGCAGCCCATTATCTGACAATTTGCATGACAGGTATGCCCCTGCTCCAGTTTTGGAACTGCAGCTTCCTATTTTCACACGTTGGGGCACTATATTCTTACCTTCCATTCCCTGGATATATATTTCTTTCCTCAATTTTTCTTGAGGCCATCTTGCCTTCCCATGATTCCATAGTCTTCATCCCAGAAGGCCTTAGGAAGTATCTGCTCACCAATTCATGATGGCGACCTTCCTATTCCATCCACTATCCTTTTCCTTATCCAAGATGATGGTTGATTACTTACTGTTCGGTCACTTCCTGTTCCTGTTTGGTCACTTCCTATTCATGGGTATTCAAAGGGCTGAATCCTTCATTTCCTTGTGTTGCAACACTCTTTGCTCCTGCTGATGTTTTCTCGCTCCAGTTGGTATCCTGTGCTCCTGTCTGGTGTATCTGTGATTCCTGCTGGTGTACCGTGTTCCTGATTATAGTCTTCTATTCCGGTTTGGATCCCTTGCCTACTACCTCCTTACTGGAAGCTTCTTTCCTACTTTTTCATTCCTGGAGTCCCCACTTCCATCAGAGGTTTTTCCCTACAGGGTTTTTTCCTCTTGGGACTCCTTTTAGAAGGCATGGTCTGTGTGGCCTTTTTCCTTGTCGGTAGCACCGTGGCTACTAGAAGGGGTCGCCCTTACCTCAAACAGACCAGAACCCTCAAGAACTGAAGTTGAGGATCTCTCCAACACGCCAGAACCGGTAAGAACACTACAAGTCGTGATATAGGCACCCATATGAATATGCGTAGACTGTCACATATTTTACACGCCACAGCTACAATGGAACTCAAGGCCGCAGTACTCACCTTAGATATCAAAAAGGCCTTTGATACCCTAAAATGGGATTGTCTCTGGGAGGTACTGGCAAGAATGGGATTAGGCCAGCAATATATTGCTTGGTTATTTCTTCTATACCATTTACCCATCGCACTGGTGCACAGCGGTGGGGAGATTTCCAAAAGGTTTTCTATATAGCGGTGTACACAACAAGGATGCCCGTTGTCCCCGCTCTTATTCGGCCTGACAATGGAGCCGCTGGCGATTAGGCTGCAAAGGGACCTGTCAAACTGGGGTATATCAGTAGATGGGCGGGTACATGTGGTGTCTCTGTACGCATACGGCGCCTTGTTATATTTAACTTGACTCAAGGAGGCAATGCCCAAGTTACTGGACATACTAACGAATTTTGGCATAGTGTCCGGTCTGAAAGTCAATAAAGGTAAATCTACCCTGTTTCCACTCGCATTAGCAAAAAGAGACACAGCGGCACTCCCCCTCATGGAATTCCAATGGAGGTGCTCGCACTTCAGCTACTTGGGGATTCAGGTGGCGCGTACAACAGAGGAGCAGCATAACTTGAATGTAAGTGGGGTGATGAAGGAATTGAAAACTTCCATCCATTGACTTCTGGAATCACCTTCCTCTCTCAGTCATGGGACGGACAGCACTGTCTCGAATGGTGCTTCTACTGAGATTCCTATATGTCACACAGAACTCATTTTGCGTTGTCCTTAACTTTACTTTTAAGACCCTAAATAGCCTTCTATTAATGCTGGTCTGGGATGGAAAATGTAACAGAGTGAAGTTGGAGATTCTAAAGCTAGACACCGAACAGGGAGTGCTTGGCCTACCGGACCTACAACTGTACTACATGGCCGCTCTCCTCCAAAAGAACAATGGATTAAACCCAGATCTTTGTGACTGGGGGTTAATGTTTGCATTGTTCAGCATTCCGTCCATCATTTATTGCTTTTGTCGCCCTAAGTGGGAAGGGTATGCCCAGACGTGGCTCTCGTGCTCACTGCGCCACTGGATTCAAGCTAGCTTGGCAGAGGAGGGGTGATGCCCGAAACCAGTCCCAAGATGCTTGTTTCCAGTCCAGGGAGGGCCTGGCTTGGCAGTTTGGGCTGGACTGTTCCCATGAGGCACATTGTCAGGGCTGATTTGCATATGGCTGGGTCCAAACTGGGGTAGTGTGGGGAGCAAAAGAACAATGGATAAAACCCAGATCTTTGTGACAGGGGGTGAATGTTTGCATTGTTCAGCATTCCGTCCATCATGTGTTGCTTTTGCCGCCCTAAGTGGGAAGGGTATGCACAGACGTGGGTCCCGTGCTCACTGCGCCACTGGATTCAAGCGAGCCTGGCTAATAAGGGGTGATGCCCCGAAACCGGTCCCAGGATGCTTGTTTTCAGTCCAGGAAGGACCTGGCTTGGCAGTTTGGGCTGGACTGTTCCCATGAGGCACAGGGTCAAGACTGATTTGCATATGGCTGGGTCCAAACTGGGGAGGCGTGGTGAGCAAAAGATCGATGGACTAAACCTAGATCTTTGTGACAGGGGGTGAATGTTTATATTGTTCAGTATTCCGTCCATTTGTTGCTTTTGCTCCTCCAATACGCAGCATTGTGGTGTGCAGATTGAGGACAGGAGAATAACCTACCAAAATGGGAGCTCAAACACTGCCGCACTACCTATTTGTGATGCATCAGGTGGCAAGGGCCTGGGAAAGGGCGGTTACATTGGTACTGCGTAAAGCACCTTACATGTGAGCACTGCCTCTGGGATTCTTCTTTAGCTACTGCAAAATCCAAGAGGTCATGGACCTGGCGAAATGGTCGGAGGGGGGTTGCACTACTGCAGGTGACGTATACTGTAATGAGACATTGCTTACATTCAGGGAGGTGCAGGAGTGTTTTGACCTCCCAGATGGACAGTATCTGCAGTATCTGAAGATCTCTCACACTGCACAGGAGATATGGAACACATTCCCAGATGAACCAGCAGAATCTTACACACTGATGGCACTTCTAGAGCCAGGTACACACAGGAGCTTAATTTAAATCCTACATCGGACGCTCAAAGTTGATCGGAAAGTAGATGTCGCGCAGGTCCAGGATAGATGAATGTGAGAAGTTGGCCTGGTATATGCTGTCCTCTAATTAAAGTGGGCACCCTGTACAAGTCCAAACAACCTTATAGTGATTGGGTCAAACATAACCTTTATTGAAAGCTATCCTAGTGGTAGCTATGCAGAGCAGCCTTCAGGCTAAGCTTAGAAGGAATGTTAAGCACCTTGTTTTACCAGAATGCAACCTTATAGTATTGGTTAAATGAAAGGGAAACCACACAGTAGTTATAAAAATATGTATTTATTATATATAATAGTCTCTAGTATTCTCTACATGAGGATAGAACACAAATCAAATAATACAGTTGCAAAGAATCAAATGTAAGTAGCACAATACACAGTGGACTACTGGGGGAGACAAAACCATATACTAAATAAGTAGTATAAGAACCACGACTCACGACTAGACCTAGTCTAGAAGATGTAGAATCGCTGGGACCCTAAGGAACCACCCAAGGTGAGTGAGTAGGGACCCCACGGAGGACGGGTGCACTTTTGTTCATTTTTCAAAGTGCCATGTGGTGCACATACATGCCCTTCGGGCATGTATGTGCGCCACATGTGCACACATACATATTTCAGGGGTGCAACAGGGTGTACTTTTGGCACCCTTGCAACCTTGAAATTGCATTCTCAATTTGTGTGTCTCTAATTGATAATCACAAATTGAGAATGTCTTCCCAGTCATTCCTATGGGCCTCCTAGCCTATAGGAATGAATGGGAAGGTATTCCTTATTTGCGAATCTCAATTTGCGATTCGCAAATAAGGAATATGTAAGATCCGCAAAAGTTTTTGCAAATCCTACATACATTGCATTTTGCAATTTTCTAATTGCAATTCTCTAAAAATCGCAATTTGAGAATCGCAAAACTCTTTTTTCATACATATGCCTCATATTGTCTTAGTGGAGGGTCTCTTTGCTTCTTTTGAGTAGTTCATACAATCTTGTGAAAGATGTTAATGTCCGTATTGCAAGAATTCAAGAGCCAAACTGCACATTTTTCGATGTTAGGTTGTGGTGTAGGTTCTGGCCGCTGAACTTGTATAGATGCTTTGTTCTGGACTTGGGCTTCCTGTCTGGTCTCTCGAAGAGGTGAAGAACTGTATACCACCACTGCAGAGGCCATTCCTGCGCTATTAGAACCATTTTTGCTTTGGAACAATGTAGTTTTATTAATACTGTTGGAATCACAGGGATGGGAAGAAAAGCATAGAGAAGTTTCCCTAACCAATTGATCAAAAGGGATTTCTCCATGGCATTTGTTGTTGTTTGCGTCTGCAAAAAGATCTGTTTGAGGAAAAAGTCAGTCTTAAAAGATGTTTTGCATTACTTTGTCGCGAAGGATCCAGTCATAAATCTCTTGTATCAAACAACTTACGGTAGCTGCTTGCAGAATCTGAATGCCTGGTAGATGGACCGCAGTAATCGTTAAATTACTTTGGCCATATTTAAATGTTCAGGTAATAAATTGTGGTTGTACTGTCTACCTGAACAAGAAGTTAATTTCTTCCGAATGAAGGGAGGAATGATTTCAAAGCTACACACACAGCTCTTAATTCTAATAAATCAATGTGATAGGACTTCGATGTTCCCTGTAGCTGCGTGTACCTGTAGTCGATCCATGTGAGTACTCCATCCTAGGAGGCATGCATCCTTTCCTATAGTCTGAGGGTTATTTCACTGGCACTACAAGGGGTCTCTGCCCCCTACGGACTCTCCAGGCTGCAGGGGACTCCATCCCCCAACTCAGCAAGCGCAAGGAGGCAGGCTTGCAGTGACAGCAACGGAGTGGGCAGGGCCATATCCCGAAGTGTGAAAGCACTTCCAGGCAATCATGCAGAGCAGGTAATTTCAATGGCACTACGAGTTGTCTCTAGCACCCATGGAATCTCCAGGCCGTAGGGGGACTCCATCCCCCCCCAACTCAGGAGGGGCCAGGAAGAGCGCTTGCATTGACAGCCCAAGAGTGTTTTAGGGGAATCTCCTGATGCACTAAAAGCATTTTCAACAATCCTGCCTGGGACATGGGCAGCCTGTCTGCGCCAAGTAGCGGCAAGGCAGGGACACCCTCCTTGGTCTTGTGTTTTTTAGTGTGATTGGTCATATTTTATCAGGTAAGCCCTTCCTTTTGTGTCCCTGATCTTCGGCTGGTCTTGTTCTCTGCACCAGCTGCCTGCTTGATCACTTGCTCGTCGGCTGTGTTTTTGTTACAGCCAGTGTTTATCACTCAAACCTCTTTCTTAATGTCAGCGTTAAGGGGGATTCCACGCCGGCCGAGCTCACCTAGCTCCGCTGAGGCGTTAAACAGCTTCCTGCTCCTGTGCAGTGGCCGGGCTTTGCTCCGCCGAGTGACCTGCCTCCACTGCTTCCGGACTGGCCGGGCTTGGCTCCGCCGGTCAGGACTACATCACCCAGCAGCCCCGAACTCAGGACCCACCCCCTTCATCATCCTGCGCCAGGAGGCGCATAAAGCACCGTTTGCTACCTCGTCCCGCGAGGACGCGCGCGGGACGCGCCGGGCTAAGCCCGGGCAAAGGGCGGGCCGTCTGTGGCCGTCCGGGGCAGGAGGAGGATAGGCTGGGCCACCACTCTTGGCCCCTTCATTTGGGACGTTTTTTCAGGTAAACTGTGTCGAAAAATACCAAATTGTACTTAGTTGACAGCACTATACGTACATTAATGGCGACAAGGTCTAAAATGGGCATAAACACCCTTATGTCAACTCGCTCAACATCGAGGAAAAAAGAACTAGCTATCACTCCACTACCAAGCCTGACGGCGATAGATAGAATGCTACAAAAAACTATTGGGGTCGTTGTTACAGCAATAGAAAGTACCGAGAGGCGTATGTCATTACCACCAAGTTTGTGCTTATCAAATTTACCCACCCAAGATAGGAATACTCATGTAAATACATCTGCAACTACAGAGTATTCTCAGGACTCTATCCTCATGGAATCATACGCAGACTTTCCAGGGAAAGATCACAACTGTGTTAGTATACCGCAACAATCACCCCCCATTGACTTTCCACGTCGGGAAAACAGATTGTCAGTGACTCCCAATATGCGAACAGACGAGGAGTCCCCTATCTTAATTAATGTATCTGATGATCTGGAGAGGTTGGATGAATGCAGTAATGTCAACACTAACTCAACAGATAAGACAGATAACGTGAATCCCCCTCAAAACGTAGGTGGCAGTGGTTCTAAAGGTAAACCAGCACCTAGTAGAAAATTGCTGATTGCACATAAATTCCGGGGGAAACCAAGGGGTAGACAGAAGAAAATAGTACCCCTTTTTTTTTTAAACAAAAGGGTGATCAGAGCAAGCCACATATTAGTTCTGACTTGCAGCCCAATGAAGATAGGTGCACCATTCAACAGGAAACAGCATCCCTAATTGTAGCAGACTTTAAGACCCAACTCGAGCAGTTAGTGAAGTCACATACTTTACCGATAGTGGAAAGATTAAAGGTCCTAGTAGATAAGGTAGGAAACCTAGAAAGGCTAGGCATAGCCCACTCAGACATGCCTGAAAACATGAATATACCAGTCAAGCTAGCCCAGGAAAATGTTCCCAAGGATAAACCCCTAAACAAACCGGCTAATGGTGGACCGAGAGTAAACAATCGTATCGCACCAACTGGCCCAGTCATTATCCCGGAAAGGCCCTTCAGGGACACACAGCCCCCTCTAAGGAGACTTTGTTTAGATCTGAAACTGACCCTGAGGTGGCCGGATTAAATAAAGTTGACGTGGATATTGATGAGGGATTAGTGAGAGGTGGCATGCACACATCTGTAACGACAGTCCAATGTGATATAATTCCAGCTACAGATGCCAGTTTAATGGATAGCTCAGCAATAGTCCAACCCCACATTATTCCATATAATACTAACGATGAAGGTCTCAACATCACCACATGGAATATTGCGGGAATTGCTGGAAAACCTACGACCCCATTCTGGAAGAGCTTTATTAATCGAGGGTACGATATAATCTGTCTCCAGGAGACATGGTCTAGAGAACAAATTCATGTGGAGGGGTATATATCATATAATGTAGCTGCAGTAACACCCGTAGCGGGTAGGGCAAAGGGTGGGCTTTTAACCTTGGTATCAACCAAGCTCACTGAGTTTAAATTTGGGAGTTGCTCCGAGGTTGTCCCGTACGCACAGATATTGCATCTAGAACATGGAAAAGGTAGGGACCTGGTTATAATAAATTTTTATAATAATATTTTGGGAGTCAATCAGGAACCGATAATACAAGACATAGGGAGGGAAATAGAAAGAACCTTATCGCAATCCAGAGATTTACCAGTTATCGTCTGGGCAGGTGACTTTAATATACAAGCCTGTAAATATGCACAAAAGGGGATTTGCGGTCATCTAGGTGAGCAGGATAGTAGAGACGGCACTCCATACAATCATTTCCCTCATACTGTTCTCGGAAATGCATTAAACAACCTAGTTGCGAAAATGGACTTGGAGTTGTTGGATTGTACAAAAAATAGCGATAATAGAGAATGTCCATCATTTAAAGGAAGGGATGCCTATTCTAATATTGACCATGTCCTCGTATCCTGTGGCTCGGCCTACTCTAATTTATGGGTGGTTGAGCAAACTGTGAGTGACCACAACAGCATTTCACTCACACTATATGGTTGGGGGCGTAAAACCTATACCGATGGGAGTCATAGTCAAGGGATTTCATCTGAAAGACCGAATGGCATGAGAATAAAATGAGCCAACACTAACCCGACCAACTTATGATGGATGTTCACTATAAATGTGCTGCAGAAATAAGCTACTGTTTAGGCATTGAGGTGATTCCTGCTAGTCTCCTTACTAACTTTTTTAAAATAAATGTGGTAATTGTGGGCTTATTGACTGCTAGGAGCCGGAGGCCGAGGAAAACCAAGGTGGTTTGGTTTGACAAAAACTGTGCTCTGGCATTAACTAAATTAAAAATGGCCCTAGATGTTAAGCCCAGAGATATAGTAAAAATCAGGGAAGAGCGCCACAACTATAAGACCTCGTTAGCTAGGCGAAAAAAGGAGCTACAAGACGAGGCTTGGTCTAACCTGGATATGGCGGCATCTACTAAAAATCACAAGTTATTTTGGGAAACAATCAATTGCCCTTTTTAAAAAAATGAAAATATTCCCGAAATAACCTCCCATGTAAGTTGTAGCGCCTGGATAGCCCATTTTTCCAGGATTTTTAATTCAGATGGGTTACTTTTAGACACAATCAAAGAAAATAAGTCAAATGGCAGAGAATGCAGTTAGTACCAAGAAGGTGTAGGAAATTCCCACACTGTATCCTGCAGGTACTCCTATAGAGGTAAATCCAGCCTCTGATTTTATCAAAATTATTCCAGTTCAAAAAGACTGATGGTTCATCAAAATTTTATTCAAGAGAGTCATGTATTATAATCATTTTGACTTCAAATGATAATGTTCAATTTTTATCCCTCAAAAACATTTCAAAATTCAAAAATCCCTGTGCATTTAGGGACAGATGTCCCTTCATCAGGGGATTCAAGTTAATCTGTAATGGAAACAAAACACTGTTTCAGGAAGGGGACTTTTCCTCAAAGTGAATAAGAATATAATGGAAAAATAGAACCGATGAAAACATACGTGGTACAGGAAGAACAGACATGAAGTGAAACCGGATACTTAGTAACCATTAGCTCCAAATTATATGCAAGAGTGTTATCAAAAAGCCAAGGAAGAGAATTGTGAAAGAGCTTGTGCCAGGGTCGTGCCTGCGAGTAAATAAAACAGTGAGCGGTACAAAATTAACTAAAATACGAATCGATAGTCACCCGGTAAAAAACCCAACTGTGTGTGATACAATAATACAAAATAAAGTGGGTCATAGAAAAAAATGAAAAAAGGTTGAGATGATAAAAGTAAAGCCGAAACAAAGGTATGAAAATGAAAGTCAGGGATATTGTAAAGGAATGATCGTCATCTAGAGAGGAATTAAAATAAGATGGGAGAGGAACAAAAGGAAGAAAATACATTGAGTTATGTGTGACGGATGTGATAAACAGAAAAACAAGACACATGTTCAAAGGAAACAACTATATTCGATCCGTTCATTGAGTCCCTTCGGTTGGCACGAGTCCAACAATTTTATCCAGAAGAGTTCGCGTTGTAATAGTTTTTTGCGATTGTCAACGCCAGGTCTCATTGGGACAACCTCCAGTACAAGGAACATTAACTGGCTGATGTTATGCTGAGATGAAGTGAAATGAGCAGCTAGTGGAGATTTCAAGATCTTGTTCCTTATTGTGCTTTTGTGTTCCGTTAGGCGGACTTTAATTCCTCTCTAGATGACGATCATTCCTTTACAATATCCCTGACTTTCATTTTCTTTGTTTCGGCTTTACTTTTTTCATCGCAACCTTTTTTCATTTTTTTTCTATGACCCACTTTACTATATCCCCTGTATATTTTTCTTACTCTGTTTCTTACTTTTTGGTGATGATAATCATCTCTTGTATCTGAACATTGTGTTACCATTTCGTATGCACTGTCATTTACTTGTTGCCAACCTTCCCTAACTGTTTCTAAAGTATTCCTGATCCAAGATGGCCGACACCTCCAGTGTTTAAACTTACAACCGCTTTAATACACCAACGTTTATATTTTGTTTAGTCTGTAACTTAACTTGGTTTTCATTTTGTTACATTGGACATTCCGAATGGAGCCATCGGGACCTTTTTATTTTATTTTTTCAAACTCTTTATTTGTTATGTATAGCACACACTTTGGTCCTTCTTTTATGTTGCACGCTTTCCATCGTCCGTTTTCCCTGTCACATGACTCGCTCTCATAACACACCCGCTCCTCCATGCACAATGATTCCTGCCGGTATCCCCTATCGAACGCGGCAACCAGAACTTCTGGGTAAGGACCACTAACCCCAGCCTCACGGCTTCAGACCGTGTCTTGTCACGTTTGTATCACACACAGTTGGGTGTTTTACCGGGTGACTATCGATTCGTATTTTAGTTAATTTTGTACCGCTCACTGTTTTATTTACTCGCAGGCACGACCCTGGCACAAGCTCTTTCACAATTCTCTTCCTTGGCTTTTTGATAACACTCTTGCATATAATTTGGAGCTAATGGTTACTAAGTATCCGGTTTCACTTCATGTCTGTTCTTCCTGTACCACGTATGTTTTCTTCGGTTTTATTTTTCCATCATATTCTTATTCACTTTGAGGAAAAGTTCCCTTCCTGAAACAGTGTTTTGTTTCCATTACAGATTAACTTGAATCCCCTGATGAAGGAACATCTGTCCCGAAATGCATAGGGATTTTTGCATTTTGAAATGTTTTTGAGGGATAAAAATTGAACATTATCATTTGAAGTCAACATGATTATAATACATAACTCTCTTGAATAAAATTTTGATGAACCATCAGTCTTTTTGAACTGGAATAATTTTGATAAAATCAGAGGCTGGATTTACCTCTATAGGAGCACCTGCAGGATACAGTGTGGGAATTCCCTACACCTTCTTGGTACTAATTCTATTTAAGAGTCCCTTACTAGCCAGAAGGGACTATTCCTGAGGCGCCCAGAAACGTGTCAAACGTTCTGTTTGAGGATTACCTTTTTGAACTTACATTACTATTTAAGGTGTGCCACACCCCCTGTATTTTTTCAGAGAATGCAGTTAAACATCAGCTTGAATGAGGTACATGAGGGACTTAGAAAAAGCAAGGGTGGCGAAGCCCCGGGCCCGACGGGGTACCAGTGAACCACTATAAGCATGAAATGGTTCTATTCTATGGGCACCCATATTGACACGTCTATTCAATGCTGCTGTTGAAAATGGGTTACCACAGACATGGGGTCAGTCGATTATTGTTCCCCTATTTAAGAAAGGCTCGAGGTCAGAGGCATGCAATTACTGTCCCATCTCCCTTCTGGACTCGTCAATTAAGGTTCTCAGTAGAGTTCTCTTAGAGAGATTAGAAACTTGGGTTGAAGAAAACGCTATTTTATCCCCAGTGCAGTACGGATTCAGAAGGGGGTTGGGAACGATGGAGCAGTGCGTAAACCTCAAGCTTATTGCTAGCAAATATACAAAAGCTAAAGAAGGTAACCTATTATTATGTTTTGCAGATCTGAGTTCTGCTTTTGATTTAGTTGAACATTCTCTTTTATGGCCAGTTTTATTAGATATGGGAGCACCAGCCGAGATCCTCCACTTCTTGGCGAGACTCTACGAAAATTTGTCTAGTGAAGTCAGATTTGGTCCAGCTGGTGAATGTACCCCCCTTTTTAAGATTAATAGAGGCATTCGGCAAGGATGTGTTTTGGCACCCCTTTTATTTTTCTTATTTATAAACCAAATTGACCAAACCCTTAGATTAATTCCAGCCGATGCCCCTACCATTAATGGCAACCCCATTCCAATACTGTTGTACTCGGATGACGCGGTCCTCCTGTCTCGTACCAAAAATGGCCTGCAATGCCTTATTAATAAATTTCAGACCTTCATAAATAGCAGGAAATTGATAATAAATAAAGGTAAAACATTCGTAATGTCATGCGGGAAGAAGACTAGGAAAAACAGGACTTTCTACTTAGATGGGGATAAATTAGAAACCGTCAAAAAGTTCTGTTACCTCGGCATTACATTTTCCGGGGATGGAAGGTGGGCCAGCGAACAGGAAAGCGTACGTTTTAAAATGGTTAGGAACACTAGTAGTGTTTTTAGATTTGCTGCTAAATTAGGGCTGTCGGAGAATAAAGGAGATGGTGTCGATCTACAATTCAAGGTGTCTGTCATCAGCCTTATATGGGGCGGGCGTCTGGGGTTAAAATACTCAAAGTGGCAAGCTAATCCAGAATGAGGAGAATCCATTTCTGAAACGCTTGCTATGTGCTCCGGCCTCAGCCTCCTCTGTGATAATCCATAGGGAAGTGGGCTTAAAACATGTTAAGGATCTAACAGCTCTGCGCCCATTGGCCCTATGGCGATCAATTTGGTCAAAAACCGAAACTAAATTTACCCAGGACGTGATAATTGACTGCTTAAGGCTCGATCATTGTTCACGTATACCATGGCTTGGCCATATTAAATATTGGTATAAAACACTTTACGAAATCGATGCTTTTCATGAACCTGAGTCAGTGCCCTGTGTATCCAAAAAAGAGCTTGCAGTATCCTTTTTAAAACACATGGAAAATATTAGATCCATCAAATGCGCTTAACTAAAAACATTTATCCTTTACCAGGAGTATAGCGTTAGCGAAGGCTTTCAATCGTACCTAACATCAGTTACAAAAAGCTCACACTGTTTTGTATTAACTCGCCTTCGCCTGGGCATTGTACATCATCTAGTGGCATTCCCTATGATTAACCAGCACAGCACCTCTCCCAGCCCTTGTGACGGGATATCCAAACAGAGTAGCTGTCATTTTATGTTGTTTTGCAAATTTTATATTTCAATGAGGACATTTTATTTAAAACCCATCTTTTTATCCAATAAATTACGATGCACTTAGACAGCTATGCAGGGAATGTTTAATCTGCAGAGCCCAGATATATGTTTCTGCATTTTATGAACAAACTGTACTAAATGTCTTATATTATCATAACAGGGAAAGACAATAACCCCCCCCCCCCCCCTGCCATACTATGTGTCCAGTGCACTAGTGACATTATGAATTTTAGATTTGTGCTTTAAGTCTATTTTATTATGGGCGCATTATTGAAACTGTGAACTTTGTATTTTAATCTTTTTAAACCTGTGTTCCAATTCCTATGTATTTTATCATTGCTAGTTTTTGCACATAAACTAAAAGACGACTATTGCACTTTCCAAATGCTAATTTTGCACATATTTCCATTAATCATTAGCATGTGCTTTATAAAGATAAATTGCACTTTATTATGTATTGGCATTTGAGGATTTAGGAATTGTTGCTGATATTTATGGGCTGAATATATTTTGTATATGTACTATTTTATGTTTTGCTGTTTTGTTGCTATATGGTCATATACATATATATATACCGAATAAAGAATTTTGAATCTGAATCTGAAT
Source organism: Lissotriton helveticus (assembly GCF_964261635.1). Taxonomy (NCBI): domain Eukaryota; kingdom Metazoa; phylum Chordata; class Amphibia; order Caudata; family Salamandridae; genus Lissotriton; species Lissotriton helveticus. The sequence continues at coordinate 1,275,932,668 of NC_136057.1, forward strand.
CTGACATGGTTAAAGGGAAGGTGCAAGGCAATTCTTGGGGACTGGGAAGAAGCTCAAATCTGCAAGGCGCCATGCAGCTGAGAATTGTGCCTTTCACGTAATTGACAAACTGATTGTGGAAGTTGAGGACATGATTAGTGGTGGTAGAACTGTCCCCAGTATGTCTGACACCTAGAAGGCGAAATCTAATATCACCAAGTTCTACAAAGGGAAAGCTACTGTTTCAACCAATTGTTCCAGGGACAAAGTCCTCGTTGATTCTAGGCCTAACTTGTTGTTGAGAGTTAGGCTCGATGGATGGTGCTATAGCCTTCCCTCTTTCCCTGCCTACCACTGCCCTGGGTCGCCTACCCACTGTGGCATTACCAACGCACAATCCTCTGGCGTTGCCATTATCCTTACCATCTCATGCTCCTGTCCCCATTGATCTAAATAGCACAGCTAGTATTACAAGGCAGCAGGATGTAGGATTAGTCCCTGTTGCTGCTGACCATGTTTGCCCAGAGGGCTTTAAGAGCCTGGTTGTGCTATTTAGATCTAGACTTAATGCTGTCAAAGATGTTGTTGTTTCCTTGAGTTCAAGGGTGTCTGACCTAATTAGCACAATAATGGTTTATTAGCAAAATCTAGGTGATAGGGATCCCTGTACAAACCTTACCATGGCAAATACTCACCCCAACCTTCTGGGGATGGTGGGGTTATGATGGGAGCCCGATTCTGCCCAACCTCAGTAAGACAAGCCCCCCCCCCCCCAAACAGAGCATAAATCTCAGTCCTGATAATGCTCATACAGGTATTCCCATTGATCCCCATTCAGTAACCTCAGGACATGGCACTACCAGGGATACTTATCCAAGCGCTTAGCCTAAGGTTCCTACAACCCCTTCAATGGAGAATGGCTCTGCGGTTCCCCCAGTAGGAGTGATTTTTTTATATCACCTGACTTCTGTACTCCTTACGTAGTAGTCTTAGTGGATGCGCCTCCAATTACTACAAACACTCAAAAGGGGTTCTGTCACTCAAGAATAATGTATTCCATTGCTGTCCATGAAGGCGGGCGGATGCCTGTTTTCACACCCAGATAAACATGGTCCATAGAGTGGGTGGGTTGAACGTGGCCCCAAGTTGTTTAGTGGGGATTGCATGGTGGTGATGGTGGGCTGCTGCCAGAATTCTGGCTTCCTCTCAGTGATTAAGGGAGGTCAGGCAATAGGGTGCGTCTGTAGGGGTTTCTTTAACAAACCAGGGCTGAGCCCTGTAAATAGTCGCCCCTACCATGCCCGGGCACCTCAGACCATCCCACCACACTCAGTAAGTCCACTCGGAAGCAATATGCTCGTCCTGCTTTTTCTGCTTTCGGAGCAAATATCTATCAACATTCTGAGGCCCCCCCTTGGCCCCTCTCCCATCTAACTATGGGCCTTGAAAAAAGATTTTTGCTCACTTCCCCATTGACAACAGAATTGAAACTCTGAGCATACCTAGTATTGAATGTGCGACTGAGGAGAAATCGATGGAAACGGAGGTGGGAGGAGGTCCATCAGATCCTCATATTAGTGACCATTTGGGATTCCTATCATGGAACATAGCAGGGTTAAATGCCAACATTAGGGAACCAAATTGGCTACATTTGATCAAATCCTACCAAGTCTTAGCCTTTCTAGAAACATGGCCCTCGAATACCACTCCTTTTTTAGATAACTTTGTTCACTTCTTTTGCTCAGCCATACCTTTGCCCTCTGGGCGAGCCAAGGCCGGGTTGTGCATTTTAATCTCTATAGCATTAATCTGCAAAGCAACCAAGGTGGAGACAGGCTGCCCTTATATAGGGGCCGTCCTACTCATTTTTATAGAGAGGTCACTGGTGTTAATTGTGAATGTCATTCTGAAGTCATTCTTAAGACCAGCATAGTGATAGATATGTAAGAATTCACTGGCCCCTTGTGGATCTGCTCCGGCCAGAAGGGTGTTAATAATGGCCATGGGTGACCTTAATTTCCAACGCTGCCTAGGGCCTTGCTTCCTTTTTCAGGACCCTTTGGCTGATGGAAAGTCTCCACTATCCCATGTTTAACACCCCTCTCAAGGGGAGCAGTAAATTGTCTGATCCCTTCCCAGGACCTGATTATATCCAGTGTTTAGGCAGCTCCCACGTATGTTGGCAGAGGTGCAGAATCAATTGTTCATCACATCTTAATATCTATGTCACTCTCTAGCTCCCTGGGACACTATCGGATAAAATGGACAGAGTGGAGTCACATTAACTCTCGGAGTCTAGGGCTAAAATACCAGAGTCCGGATTTTCCTCACCGACCCCTTGCTTGCAACATTTGACCCCTACAGACCAACCCACATGCTTAAGGTGGTCCAAAATTAACCCAGAGAAACACTTTTCAGCCAGTTTAGCCTGGAAGTTGAATGTTGCCTTAATCCGGATCTCTGGCCCGAGAACGTTCTTTTTGCATTCTCAGCACTTTGATCCAGGGTTAAGTCTGCTCTTGCTGCCGCTAGTTGTGGCACTCCTGCATTTACTAGATTTTGGCGGTTTAACAAGGCATGCTCAAAAGCCCATTGTGCACTGAAAACAACTCTTAAGCTCTACCCGAGAGACAGTTGGAGATACAGAGTGCTAGATCAAACTAGAAGATGCTGCTGAAGGAGCGGAAAGACTCAATATATGGGACCAGTTACGCTGCGCTAGCGAGTCTAATGAACATGCAGCATTCAGGAGAGCTGTAAATCACCACTTCCTGACTGCAGATATCAATCAATCAAACAGCATTTGTAAAGGGCAACACTGTTACCCCATGGGTATCGGGGCGCCGAGTCTCTGTCGGAGAGATACCATGTCCAATTTGGCCACTACTCTTCCGAAGTTGACTGGTTTGTCAATTTTTCTCAGATCTATTCATTCAGTGATAGACATGAGCCAATGACTTCTATCTCTGGTCTGAAGGAAGTTAGTTCCCCCTGCCTCTCCTTCTCTATCACTGACATTTCTAGTGCCATTAGATGTTGGTCCTGCAATAAGGCTTCTGTGCCAGCTCATCTCTTTAAGAGTGATGCCATCATGCAATAGGCCTCTCTACACACAGGGTACCAAAGTCGTCCTATCTTCATCCACAAGGCGAAAATGCTATCTACTTATCCATAACATCACTAATCTAAAGCACATATCGTGAGGCTGCCTTTTATTATAAATAATAGGCATCCCGATAGATCAATAGAAGTGGAACTTCTGCAGATACAGAGGGTCCTTGCATACTGAGAATTCACCAGGCAGCAACCTGCCTTCTCTTGAGGGGTGTCCAGTTTGTGACCAAGATGGGGTCCTTCACTCTATCCCATCAGGTAAAGGGGTTGGATCGCCCCTTGGGGGGATTCTTGGCTCTAGACCCGCACACACTCTCGGTAGACTTAGAGTAGGGTTTGCATAGTAGGAGTACGCTGGGTTACTGCCTTGTTTATATGCTTGCACGTATATAATTGTTCCGCAGCATAGTAGAACTAGATCTACTCTATTGGTGATTGTAATCACGTTTATCTGCTACTGTCTACTAATCATTGCAGCACATATTTTATGCAAGAATAACGTTGATAAGAACTATAGTTACTTACCTGTAAACTGTGGTTCTCCAGTATTGGTGTCTTTCATAGATTCACATGCTTGAATATCCCCCGTCGTCGAAGTGGGAGTCCCACGGTACATAAAATAGCAGTCATATATGCATGTATACATGAAAATTATAACGAATAAAAAATATACATACATATAGTGCAATAAATTGTAAATTCTAAAAGTACCATAGAACATAATAGGCCCATTGAAAAGCCTAAGGGAGAACTCACTTTAGTAGCATATCAGTGTCATTATGTGTTGGATCACATTCCAGCCAATCAGGCTGTAGCCTCCTCTACAACCTTCTCCTCAGAAGCCCAAGTCCTCAGATTTTCGTAGCACAGAGTAAGTAAAAGTGCCTGAGGAGAAGAGAGCCTCTGAGGGGAGGATGGGAGGGTCGCATGTGAATCTATGAAAGACACCAATACTGGAGAACCACAGTTTACAGGTAAGTAACTATAGTTCTTCTCCAGTATTAGGGGTGTCTTTCATAGATTCACATGCTTGAATAGAGTAGAAAGCAGTAAAACATCACAGGAGCCATAAAGGTAATAAATCAAGCAAAGAGGGTAAATATATATGGCAATATGCACTAAATACCAAAACATAATTAGGAAAAAACCTTTATGACTGGAGGCGGGTAGCAACAGAGGCTCACCTTTATTGGAAAAGATTCCGCAGCACCGCTTGACCCACTGCCGCATCCGCGGCGTCTGTTGATTGCAGGCAGTAGTGCTTAGTAAAAGTATGGCTGCTCGACCAAGTAGCAGCTCTGCAGATCTGTCGTAACGGTACCCCCGCAAAAAGGGCAGCCGAAGTAGACACTGCTCTAGTTGAATGAGCTCGAACTGGAGCAGGAAGGGGCTTTCCAGCCCGTTGGTGGCAGAAGGATATGGTAGAGGATATCCACCTGGTTATAGTCTGCTTGGTAACAGGTTGTCCTTTGCAAGTTGGACCATATGCCACAAACAATTGATCCGATTTTCTGATAGGTGCAGTTCGTTGAATGTAGAATTTGAGACAACGTTTCACATCTAATGAATGCAATGACCGCTCAGCTGGAGTTTGCGGAGCAGGAAAGAAAGTCTTCAGAATTACAGGTTCGTTGAGATGAAAGTCACTGGGAACCTTTGGGATGAACCTAGGATTAGTTCGTAATGTCACGGCCTCGTTGGAGAATTTTAGGAAAGGAGGCTGTATGGTAAACGCCTGGATGTCACTGACACGTCTTGAGGACGTTAAGGCGAGTAAGAGAGCAACTTTCCAAGTGAGAAATTTAAGAGTTGCCGAGTGAATAGGCTCAAATGGTGGTAGAAGTAGTTGAGACAAGACCAAATTCAAGCGCCAGGCAGGCGGAGGGCGACGGATAGGTGGAAACATCCTAAAAAGGCCCTTGTAAAATTGCTTAATGATCCTTGAAGAACATAAAGATGTGGAACCATCATGGCGGAAACGGGAAATCGCCGCCAGAAAAACTTTAAGAGTTGAGTGGGACAGACCTGATTTTGCCAGGGATAAAAAGAAAGGTAAAATTTGTTCAGGTTTTGCAGTCATTACGTCCAAATCCTTGGTGCGGCACCAGACACAGAAACGCTTCCACTTGAGTTGGTACGTTTTTATGGTGGAGGGTGCGCGAGCCCGCGCTAACACCTCCCTGCAGTCCCTGTCAATAGTTAAACGTGCAAATTCATTGTACTCAGGTTCCAGGCATGGAGTTGAAGGTATGCTGGATCCGGATGACAAATTAGTCCCTGCTGCATCGTGAGGAGGTGCGGTAGAGGATGGAGTGGCAACGGATCGGACTGCGAGAAGAGGAGCAGGTCCGTGAACCATGGACGTCTCGGCCACTTGGGTGCGATCAGTATGATGCGACAAGGTTGGAACCTCATCCTGTGTAACAATCGAGGGATCAGAGGAAGTGGAGGGAAAGCATAGATGAAGTCGTTCGACCAATCGATCGAAAATGCATTCCCGCTCGACTCTCTGTGGGGATGCCGACTTGCAAAGCGTGGGCATTTCCTGTTGACAGCAGTCGCGAAAAGATCCATCCGTGGCTGGCCCCACCGCCGGAAGATGAACTCGACCGTGGGCTGGTTGAGTTCCCACTCGTGATTGTCTGATGATGCTCGGCTGAGTGAATCCGCCAGAACATTGGCCACACCTGGCACGTGAATGGCTGTGAGATGAATTTGACGTTGAATCGCCCAATCCCATATTTCTTGTGCCAGTTGAGAAAGTGGAAGAGACCTCGTGCCGCCCTGCTTGTTGAGGTAGTGCATGCTGGTGGTGTTGTCCGTCCTCACCAGCAAAGTGTGTCCCCGCACTAACCTCTGGAAAGATTTGAGGGCTAAGAAAATCGCCAAGAGTTCCAGACGATTGATGTGCCAAGTTCGTTGTATTGCCGTCCACTTCCCTTTCACAGACATGCCGTCGAGATGCGCTCCCCAGCCTTCGAGAGACGCGTCTGTCGTAAGCGTCAGAGTTGGGGGTTCGTCCTGGAATGAACGGCCCGCAGATATGTGTGGAGGGTGAGCCCACCACTCCAGCGCTTTCTGTATGCGAGGTGTTAAAAGGACCTTGTCCTCGAATGACCCCGACACCTGTTTCCACTGCCTGTCCAGTTCCTCCTGTAGAGTCCTCATGTGCAATCTGCAATTTGGAATGAGGTGGATGCACGAGGAGGCCATGCCAAGGAATGATTTGAACATTCGGACAGAAACGGACAGTTTTGATTGGAGGGAGCGCACCATCTTTATCATGCGGTCCTGTCTTTCCTGGGAAACGAATACTTTTCCCTGCCGAGAATCTAGCAAGGCTCCGAGAAAATTTCTCCGTTGCGATGGTTGAAAGTGTGACTTCTGGCAATTGATTGAAAGCCCCAAGGCGTGGAAAAGGGAGACGCAAACTTGAGTGTGCTGCTCCGTCAGTTGAAAAGTGCTTGCCTTGATGAGGCAGTCGTCCAGGTATGGGTAAAATTGGATACCTTGGAGATGTAGGAAGGCAGCTACGGGGGCCAAGATCTTGGTAAAAACCCTTGGTGCTGAGCGGAGGCCGAATGGCAGGACTTTGAATTGGAAGTGTAGCTGCCCGACCGTGAAGCGGAGATACTTCCTGTGTCTGGGGTGGATTGGCACATGGAAGTAAGCGTCCTGAAGGTCGATTGTGGAATAGAACTCGCTTGGATTGAGAAAATTCAGAATTTGGATCAGAGTTAACATCTGAAAAGTTTTTGAAATTAGAAATTTGTTTAGAGCTCGTAGATCCAATATTGGACGCCATTCCCCCGACTTCTTCTTGACTAAGAAAAAGCGGGAATAAAACCCCTTGGCGCGTTGACCTTGCGGCACTAGTTCGATGGCTCCTTTTTTGATCATTAAGTTCACCTGGGCCAGAAGGTCCTTGAAATGAGGAGGTGGTGGCCCCGAAGGTGGATGAGTGGGTGGAAATTTTGTGAATTCCAGGGTATGGCCTTTGGATATAACGTCCAGGACCCATTGGTCGGAGGTGATTGTGGACCATTTGTAAAAGTACTTCGAGATGCGACCTCCAAGATTTACGGTCGGCAAAAGGAAGGGTCTGAGGCAGTCACTGCTTTTTGGTGTTTGATCCACCTCTAAAAGTGGATTTCCTTTGGTAAGGTCTGGAGGTGGATTGTCGAGTTTGAGATTGATAGGCACCCCTCTGTCTGTTATCGTTGTAGGTGTTGTATGAACGATATTGACTTGAGCCACGAAAAGTAGAGGAGCCTCCGCCTCTACCCCGTGCACCCCGAAAGGGCCGTTTCTTGTATTGTAGGGTCGCCAAAGATTTCGCAGTGTCAGTGTCCTTTTTGATCGCCTCAAGGGCATCATCCACATGTTTGCCAAACAATAATTCTCCGTCATACGGTAAATCTAGGACTCTTGCCTGTACTTCTGGACGGAAAGTGGTAGATCGCAGCCAGCCTTGACGCCTCAAGACTGCAGCCCCCGCCAATTGTCGAAACCCCATGGAGGAAATATCGAGTGCACAATCAATGATTTCGGAAGAAATCAACTCTCCCTCGTGAATAATCGCCTGTGCTTCTGCCCGGATTGCCTCAGGCAGCTGAGGAATCAATGCAGCAACCTCGGACCACATCTGGCGGTCATAACGGCCCAGTATAGCCAGAGTGTTTGCCGCCCTCACCGTAGTAGCCGCCATGGTCGTGAATTTCTTTCCTATGGAATCCAATTTGCGGCCTTCCTGATCAGGAGGAGACGTGAGTGGCGTTGCCGGATTGCGCGATCTTTTTTGTGCAGCCTGAGTAATCACCGAATCTGCTTTCGGTTGAGACACCAAGCAGGCCGGAGAAGACGCCGGAGCTTTGTATTTCCTGTCCAATCTGGGTAAAACCGCAGGAACAGAATTGGGACGTTCCATCAATTTAAGGCCTTCCTTCCAAATATAGTCCACGATTGGTATAGTGTGGGATTGCCTTTGTGATATGTCTTTAAAGTCATATAGAAAGCAGTCACTTTCATGCTGTTGTTGTTCGACTTTGAGATGAAACCGTTTTGTAGCACGGATCATCAAATTGTGGAAATGTGCCATGTCCACTGGGGGCGAATGTAGAGGCGAGGTGGGCGGAGTGGAAGGTGTTTGAGCCCTATAATTGTCCCACTCAGCCATGTTGGCGTCATTGTCGTCGCCATCAGTATAGTGAGGATCCGGATCCTCGTCGCCAGTGTCAGGACGAGCACCATCCGGTGAAGCAGGTGAAACTGGTGTAGGTGCCTGAGGAAGTTGCGGTTGAGGCTGCGGAGGAGGCAGTGGTGCTGGAGAAGCAGGAGTAGAAGAAGGAAACCTGCGGTTATAATCATCCAGCATGTGCTGAAGGTTCATTACCAAAGATAGAGGTATCTGAGTAACAGGTTCTGAAGGCACCGGTTCGGACGTATCAACAGGAAACAATTCGGTCCCATCTTCGACATTGTCCACCACATCACCCTCGTCACTATATTCCTGGCACTTAATGTTTAAATCCGAAGGACTGGTTGCCTGTTTAAAAAATCCTTCCACTTCTGAATCATTTCCGGATTCTTCCTCACCAGACTGGAATAATTTGTCTGGAAGACGAGTGCCACTCCTCACAGGACTCAGTTGGATGAGTGGTATGGTCCGTAAAGAAGAAGCAGTAACCACTGTGTAGACGGAAGCCGTTTTTGGTAGAGGTTGGTGCGACGCCAACGAGCCCGTTGGCGTAAATGCGGCACTGTCAGCAACACCCTGAGGCGGGTGCATCGTCGACAAAGAGGCCATCGGCGTCGACTTGAACGGAATTTTCTTCGTCGACGAGGATTTCTTGTCCGTCGACGGGGCCGTCGACGAACAAAGCCCCGCTTTCGTCGACGGCCCCGTCGACGGACAAGAAATCCTCGTCGACGAAGAATGGAGCTTTGGCCGTCGACGACGAAGGCGTCGACGGGATGAGAGTCGTCGACGAGGCCGCCGACGAGGCCGTCGACGATGTAGTGCTGGTCGACGGAGGCGCCGTCGACGGAGGCGCCGTCGACGGGGCCGTCGACGGGGCGCTGGGTGGAGGCTTGGTCTTCGTCGACGGTGTATGCGCCGACGGTCTATCCTTGACGGTCGTCGACGAGATCTTCACCACTGAAGAGATGGGTCTCACCTTCGTGGTCGCCGTCGACGAGGTGGTCGTCGTCGACGTAGCGCTGGTAGACATAGAACATGTCGTCGTCGACGTGGAGGTGGCAGTCGTCGAGCCAAAACCAGATTTCTTACTGGTAGGTAAGGCTTTGGGCGCAGACGTCAGAGAACCAGGTCCCGTAGACGTGCCCTGAAGCGAATCCTGTGGGGAGACAATCCTAGAGGACTCCAACAGTCTACTCTTCTTGAGAAAAGGAGAAGGAACCTCGGTCTCAGACCCACGCTTCTGAGAGGACTTTGAAGCAAAAGATGACAGGCTCTCCGCATCAGAAACCACAGACTCCGAAGTCTTCAACTTCTGTAGCCACAGAAGGAGACGGGCCTCTCTATCTCTCAGAGTCTTAGGAGGGAAAGTGCGACAGTACTTACAGTTTTTCACCTCATGGTCTGGGTAGAGACAGTAAATGCATTTACTGTGTGGATCCTCGTGGAAAAGGCGCAGTTTACCACATGAAGGGCAGGCCTTAAACAGAGATTTCTTGTTTGAAGACATTTTGTTGAAGAAAAAACTGGTAAAGTTGAAGAAAACTGAGCAGAGCTCAGGGAGACTCCCTTCACACGACGTGCGGTAGAAAATCTGAGGACTTGGGCTTCTGAGGAGAAGGTTCTAGAGGAGGCTACAGCCTGATTGGCTGGAATGTGATCCAACACATAATGACACTGATATGCTACTAAAGTGAGTTCTCCCTTAGGCTTTTCAATGGGCCTATTATGTTCTATGGTACTTTTAGAATTTACAATTTATTGCACTATATGTATGTATATTTTTTATTCGTTATAATTTTCATGTATACATGCATATATGACTGCTATTTTATGTACCGTGGGACTCCCACTTTGACGACGGGGGATATTCAAGCATGTGAATCTATGAAAGACACCCCTAATACTGGAGAAATAAATATTATTGAAAGTGTACCACTGTTTATTCTCTGTATACTTCTCTGAAAATAAGTGAACATGAGTGACTGAGCAAAAGATTCTGTACTTGTCCACGATTCCTGAGGGTTGTTCTGTTCAGTGGTTGCCAGAAACCATTCGCTCCCTGGTAGGGTAGGGGGCTTACGGTGGCACGGTTAGCTAGCTGGTCTCTAGGCCATCATTTCCTCCGGGGGTGTCTGGAATGCGTCTTGACACCAAGCCCTTAGTTTATGTTGTTCAAACAGTGCGCAAGTCCTAATGATTGGGAGGAACCACACAACAGCTTCATATGCCGTACAGCTGCACTTCTCAAAGGAGACTTGCTGGACTTTTCATGCCCTAGAAACAAGCTGAACTGGGCCAAAAACCCAGGGAAGAAGATATGGGGTAGCTCATAGGGGTACTGATGCACAATGTATAGGAAATGCGAGGGATGGGGGGAGGGGGAGGGGTTACCATTTTGAAGAGCGTCCCTTGACCAACCAGGGAGAGTTGTAGTTACTCCCATACTTGAAACTCATTTTTGATTTTGGTCAGGGTGGAAGAATGTTAACTTTCATAGTATCTTTGTTAGGAGAGGGCCACTGTAATTTCCATGTAGCGGAAGTGATCTCCCGCCACCCGAAGGCCTGCCTCTGCAGTCACTGTCACAATGTCCCCTCTGATCGGTACTAGAGTGGATTTTCCCCAACCTACCTTCAGCCCTGTGGCATCTATGTATAAATGGAGAAATTTCATTAGTCAGGGGACTGTGCAATAAGGTTGTTGAAAGTAAAGAAGCATATCGACTGTGTAGAGTGAAATTCTATCTTTATTTATTTATAAAGTTTTAAGCCCCATACCACCAAAAGACATATACCCAGGTGTCTACTCTGGATACTTCTGTCAGGGGTTCCACGTTCTGCGGGACAGACTGCTACTAGGGTCCCTTTGACTCGAACCTGGGCCCATAAGTCAGCGTAGAGGGTCCCAACCCATTAGACAATGGGTATTTTGCTAAGTATCACTACTGGTAAGGGCCAAATCACCATATTGAAGGATGTCTACCAGGAGAAGTGACTTGGCCTCCAAGAGCTCGTCCACCCAAGCCAGGGCCAGATGTAATCAGTGGAGGCAGTGTCTGGGGCATGAAGCCATTTTGGTTCTTTAGCAAGGATTTTGAATTCTGCTTTTATTAATGAGAGTGGGCGACAGAAAGCACAGTCCATGGAGTTCCTGTCAGGTTTGAGGATGGTTGTTATGAATGACATTCTTAGATCAGTTGGTAGTGATAGTTTAGTCCAGACCTCTTCGTAGAGGGCTAGCAAATGTGGAGTAAGCAGGGAGGAGTATTGTTTGAACTGTTTGAGGTGAAACCCAATAGGGTCTGGGGCCTTCCTGATGGCATCTCTAATAGAGGGATGAACTCACCCTCGGAGAAGATCCAATTCTGCCCTATCGGTCGGTGACAATGTCTGCACCGGGAGATCCCACACTATTGGGTTCTAAATTTCAGGTGGGTGAGGCTGTCTGGATGCATTAAAGTCCCTATAATGGATTACGCACTCGACCACGATGCCTGGTGCCACCTGGAGCACTTTCCAAGTGTGGGTATGCAGCTCAGCAACAAAATTGCTAAAATCTCGCACCCCTGTTATCCAGTAAAGCAGTTTCCCAACTTAACCCCCAGATCATATACCCTGCCCTGAGCATGGAGCGGGCACAGTCGGCCACATTCAGGAGCTGCTGTTGAAATTCTGTGCATGGCAGTTCAAGGTGTGTATTGTATCAGTAAGGCAGGCAGCATCAAGCCGGAAGAGCTCCCCCTCCAACTACACCACGTTGGCCTTGCCATCCAGAGTCTTCCTTCTAATGATCGACAGGGCCCTGCCTTAAACCACCATTTTAAGGGTGTTGTGGGTCCCCTACAGGGCCCACTGTAGTTTTGCCTTTGGTTAGCCCAACTATATACATATTAGGTCGCTTCTGCTTTGCACACCTGTTTTTGTGTTACACTGTTATTTTTAAAAAAAGGCTGCACGCGTTTTATTATTATGTTCTTCTGCTGAGATTCAGTCCGTACATCATGCAAGGCCGAAGAACATTCTTACCTGTTTTATTCTGTGGTCGGGCACTAACACCTAGACACAATAGAGACCCCCCAGCAGCTGTTTTTTGAACAGAGCAAGTCTTATCATATAAGCAAAGATCTGCAGTTCTAATAACAGAGCAAGACGAGGCTTGTAGGGGAAGGGTGCAAATGAGAACGAACATTGAGCCTGAGATGTAGACCAACTGACTATGACTCACAGGTATGTGGTTCAGCACTAATCCTAGAAATCTTTAGTATAATATAGTACATACCTAGCAAGAGTAGGCTTAGGTGGATTTTTCATCTAAATATGACAGGGATTTTAATTGTGTACAGTTTATTAATTATGCTAATCACTTTATTGATTTGCATATGTATCCTAACTGCAGCACAGCTTCGGCATGACAGAGCACGTTACTTTCCATAAATATTGTGAGCTTTTCACATCTCTTTCATTTTATTCGGGAAATATGTGTGTTAGGAACAAAAGGTGATGACCTGTTACCGCGACTCCTGAGAGAGTTCAGAGTGTTGTGTTCTGGGGTGCCAATTAATTTCTCTCTCTGGAAAGGTTAGGAGGGCAAGTGAGGCACTATTAGCTAATCAGTTTTGGGCCCATAGGTGCTGATGTGGTAAGGTGACTCATCTCCTACACACTGATGTTCTATGGTCCCATGCATACTTCTATTTCGGATCAGAATCGCTGCAACAATAGCTTCCCATAATGTTGCAGGAGATGAAATCTTACACTCATTAGTGTAAAGTTGTCTGGGATGGTGTCATGAAGAAAGTCAGCAAAGGAGCCGCCCTGGAGCCATCAAGCATTCATGAGGCCCAGGTCATGTTCAATGCCCTTTTGTTTGTCAGTGTCGAACAAGTTACTTACCTTCGGTAACGATATATCTGTAAGAAACAGTAGTTAGTATTAGATTCCTTACCGTAGAATATCCCCAGGCGTCAGACTGGATCTGGAAATTTTTGCGTAGCAGTACCCTTGCGCGTCGGTAGGCGTCGTCTGCGGCTCCGCGTCCGTCATCGGCGTCGTGGGTGCGTGATGTCGTCGTCGGAGTACTTAGACGCCGCCTCCGCGTGCTGACGTCAGTTCTTAGACACAGCTTTTCCGCGCCAGAAACGCAGAGCCATGTTAAAAACCAACACTGGTGCCATCGAAACTAGGGCCCTGAAAGGGGATGACCTTAACCCTAGATATCAGTTCGCAGAACAGGGAGGATGGGTGGGGCGGTAAGGAATCGAATACTCTGTTTCTTACAGATATATCGTAACCGAAGGTAAGTAACTTGTTCATCTGAAAGAAACAGGTTAGTATAATATTCCTTACTTTAGAATAGATACCCCAGCAATACCAACCCCATTGGTGGGTCTGCGAACCAATAATCACACCAGAAAGTCCTGGAGGACGGAACGGCCAAAGAAGCCATCCCTCCGGACTTGACTGTCCAGGCAGTAGTGTCTAGCAAACGTGTGCAGCGATGCCCACGTAGCTGCCTGACAGATGTCCTGTAAGGGGACTCCCCGGCCCAGGGCAGTGCTAGCCGCCATGGCCCGAGTGGAATGGGCCCTCAGCCCAACAGGAGGCTCCTTCCTCGCCAAGGAGTAACATGCCTTGATACACAAGACGACCCACCGAGAGATGGTGCTCTTGTGCATAGCCTGTCCCTTCTTAGCGCCCACGTAACCAACAAAGAGTTGGTCATCCACCCGGAACTGGCGTGTACGATCTAGATAGAACGAAATCGCACGTTTTGGGTCCAGACGGTGGAGCCGCTCTTCCTCTTTAGAGGGATGCGGTGGCGGAAAGAAGGTGGGCAAGGTGATAGACTGCCCGATATGGAAGGCCGTGACAACCTTGGGCAGGAAAGATGGCTTAGTCCGCAACACAACCTTGTCCGGATGGACAGAAAGGAAAGGGGGTGTACATGAAAGAGCCTGGAGCTCACTCACTCTCCTGGCAGAGGTGATGGCAACCAGGAAAGCAGTCTTCAGAGTAAGAAGGCGGAGAGGACAGTTGTGGAGTGGCTCAAAGGAAGCGCACATCAGAAACGTAAGAACAAGGTTCAAGTCCCACTGAGGCATCACAAACGGTCAGGAGGGAACATGTGCGTGATGCCCTTCAGAAACCGAGTTACAATAGGGGACTTGAACAAAGAAGGTTGATCAGGCAGCCTAAGAAAGGCTGAAAGGGCAGAAAGGTAGCCCTTGATAGTGCCCAGAGCAGATCCCTGCCGGCAAGAGAAAGAAGGAAGAGGAGAACCTCAGAAAGAGGGGCAGAAAGAGGATCCACAGCCTTTGCTGTGCACCATGCCACAAATTTGTGCCACCTGCAGGCGAATACAGACTTTGTGGAGGGACGCCTGGCTGCCAGAAAGACATTACAGACTTCAGGAGGCAAGTCAAATGGCCTCAACTGTCGCCGCTCAATCTCCAAGCATGGAGGTGGAGACTGGACAGGTTTGGGTGGCGGACCGTCCCCTGCTGCTGCGACCGAAGGTCCTCCTGAAGAGGCAGGCGAACCGGGGGATCGACTGACATACTGAGTAGCTCGGGATACCAGTACCTTCGTGCCCAGTCCGGAGCCACAAGGATGATTTGGGCCCGGTCGCGTTTGATCTTCTTCAGCACTCTGGGCAGAAGTGGTATAGGCGGAAAGGCTGTCAATAGACCGCAACTCCACTCGCGACGAAAAGCGTCTTCGAGCGAGTGCCGCCTTGGAAATTCCAACGCGCAGAACTGATGACATTGCGCGTTCTCTTCGGTGTCGAATAGATCTAACCAAGGCTCTCCCCACTGCTGATAGAGGCCTTGCGCCACGTCCAAGTTCAGACGCCATTCGTGATCCATCATGCACCGACGGCTGAGTTCGTCCGCCCTGGCGTTCAGAGAACCTGCCAGGTGTTGAACCACCAGGGTCATGCCCTGATGTTCCAGCCACTGCCAGAGGCGCAGAGCCTCCTGGCAAAGGATCCGCGACCCCACCCCGCCCTGTTTGTTGCAGTACCACATGGCGGTGGTGTTGTCCGTGAACACCTGCACTACACTCCCCCGGACAGAGGGGAGGAATGCCTTCAGTGCTAGACGAATCGCCCTCAGCTCCAAAAGGTTGATATGGAGCCGGGACTCCGCCGGAGACCAGAGGCCTCTGATCTCTGCCTCTCCCATGTGGCCTCCCCAGCCCTGGAGGGACGCGTCCGTCACAACTATGTGCTCCGGTTGGGGAAGGGAGAGGGATCTGCCGCTGCCCCAATCGCGGTCCGTGAGCCACCACTGCAGCTGTCTCGCAGTGCCCTCCTAGATCAGGACATGGTCGGATAGGTTGCCCTGATGCTGGGCCCACTGAAACTTCAGGTCCCACTGCATAGCCCGCATCCGCCACCGGGCGTGATGCACCAGAAGGATGCAGGAGGCCACCAGCCCCAGAAGCCGCAGCGTCAACCTGACCGAGACCCGGGACAAAGGCTGAAAGAGTGGAATCAGAGCCTGAATGTCACGAACCCGCTGTTCGGGAGGATAAACCCGAAACTGCGCCGAGTCGAGAACCGCTCCGATGAAGAGGAGCTTCTGAGAGGGGCACAGGTGTGACTTCGGCACATTGATGGAAAACCCCAGCTGGTGCAGGAGGTCTGCCGTCGTCTGGAGGTGGCTGACGACTGTGTGGGGCGAGCCCGCCTTCAACAACCAGTCGTCGAGGTAGGGGAAGACTGAAACCCCTAACCTGCACAGATGAGCTGTGACCACCGCCATCACCTTTGTGAACACCCGTGGGGCGCTGGTAAGGCAGAAGGGGAGCATGGTAAACTGAAAGTGCTCGTGGCCTACCGTGAACCGCAGGTAAAGCCGATGGGCCGGCAGGACGGGGATGTGGAAATAAGGGTCCTGCAAGTCCAACGCTACCATCCAGTCTCCTGGGTCCAGGGCAGCTAAGACCTGAGCCAGTGTCAGCATTTTGAACTTCTGCTTCCGGAGGAAGCCGTTGACGTTCCGTAGGTCCAAGATAGGGCGTAGGCCCCCTTTGCCCTTCTTGGGTACCAGAAAGTAGTGGGAGTAGCAACCACACCCTACTTCTGGCCCAGGAACGAGCTCGATGGCCCCCTTGGCCAAGAGGGCCGTAACTTCCTCCTGCAGATGTCGCAAATGATCCCCCGATACGCGGTGGTATTGCGGTGGCATGGCTGGAGGGGTCGCCTCGAAGGGGAGGGAGTAGCCCCTTCGGACGATTTGCAGCACCCACCTGTCCGATGTTACAGTGCGCCAGTGGAAGAGGTGATGGCGAACCCTGCCCCCCACTGGCGTCACATGGGCTTGAAAGCACGGACTAGGAGGGTTTTGAGGCGGATGCTGCGGAGGAAGTTGTGGACTGACCTCGCCGTTGTCCCTGACCGCCTCCACGGCGGTTTCCACGGCCGCCACCGCGTTGGATATTAGTCTGCAGTGCGTGGCTGGTAGCACGTGTGGGGGCACCCCTTCCTTGGCCACGAAAGGAGCGAAAGGCACCCGATTGCTTGCGCGGGGCCGAGAGGCCCAAGGACCTGGCCGTAGCCCTGGAGTCCTTAAAGCGCTCAAGCGCATGGTCTGCCTTGTCGTCAAAAAGGCGACGGCCATCAAACGGCATGTCCATGAGAGTATTCTGGACATCAGCCGAGAAGTTGGCGGACCTCAACCAGGCGTGGCGACGAATCACCACCGTCATTGCCATCGCTCTGCCCACTGAGTCGTTGGTATCCAGTCCACACCGGATAGAATATCGTGCTGCATCCCGGCCTTCCACAAGGGCCTGGCCGAGTTTAGCCCGAACCTCCAACGGGCATTCTGGCAGCACTTCCGCGACCGTGTCCCACAGAGAGTGGGTGTAGCGGCCCAAGAGGCATGCGGTGTTGGAAGACTGCAGTCCCAGACTTAGGGAGGAGAATATCTTTTTGCCGTACTACTCATACCTCTTGGATTCCCTGTCAGGCGGAGTCGACGGGAATGCGGACTGGGAATTCGAAGCCTGGATGACCAGGCTCTCGGGGGTGGGGTGGGTGGACAGGAAACATGGGTCGCCCGGGGCCGGGCGGTGGCGTCTGGCCACGTTCCTATCTACAGGCGAACCTGTAGCCGGCCTGGACCAAGTGCCCAAAAGAACGTCGGTCAAGGCCTTGTTAAACGGCAGCAGAGGCTCAGCTGAGCATGACTGCGGTTTAAGGACCTCAGTGAGGAGGTTAGTCCTCACGGCCGCGACGGGGAGCTCAAGGGCCAAGGCCTTGGACGCCCGCGTCAACACCACACTGTAGGTTGCCCACTCCTCCGTAGCCACGGTAGAGGTGAGACAAATCCAGTGTCTGGCGAGGTGTCCAGACCACTGGCATCCCCAAGTCCACCTGTCCAGTCCTCCTGGGACTGACACTCCCGTGTCAGAGGGTCCTCAGACCCCTCCCAATACTCCTCATCACCCATCTCCTGATACTCAGGGTTGGCAACGGATGGGGCCGGTTTGTTGAAGTAGAACTCTCCAAACGGCGTTGAGAGCGGGGCCAGAACCGGATCGAGGGAGGTATCGGGGACGGCGTCGCCAGAAGACGGCGCCGGAGGTGACACCTATGGGACCGGCGCCTGTGAGGTCATCAGGTCAACCGGCGACGACCCAGATCCAGAAGTGGATCCAGTGGGGCCCTGCGGCGCCGAGCCCGAAGGCGGCGTCGGGGCCGAAGCCCCCGACCAGCTAGGGCCCCCAGACGGGTCCGCTGGGCCCGAAGGCGCCGCGGAGCCCGCCGGAGGAGTGAGGGACCTCATGGCCATGAGGAAGCACTCGATCTCCTCCGGCGTCGCGTGCTGCCCAGGAACCCAGAGGGTATGGAGCAGGCCGCGACGCCCGCGACTCCGACTGAGCCGCGTGGGCGGTGTCACCCAAACCCCCGGCCGCATCGCGCGAGCGTCGGGGGGAGTCGGAAGAGCGATGTCGTCTCTTCGACTTCTTGTGCTTACCTGACGACTTCGAACTTGAGGAGTGATGTCGACTCCCGGAGCTATGGTGGCTCCGACCCCGCGACCGGTCCCTCGACCTCCGCCCGGACCGGGACCTCTCACGGCACGGGGCCGACTGTCGGAGTTTGAGCCGCTTGCGGGACCGCTCCCGCTTAGCTTTCGAAGTCAGGGCCCGGCAGTCGGAGCAGGTCTTGTCGTCGTGATCGACGCCGAGACAGTGTAGACACCGGCGGTGAGGGTCGGTGAGCGACATCAGACGGTCGCAGTCCTCACAGGGTTTGAAACCTGGCATCCCTACCGGCACAGTTCGGAGTCGAAGACTCGAAAAAGGGATCAGGAGAGATCTCAAAAAGTTTAGTCAAAAAATGACTAAGGTACCACTTTTTCCGGATCTGCGCTTGCTGGCGCGGAAAAAAGAAGAACTGACGTCAGCACGGGGAAGCGGCGTCTAAGTACTCAGACGACGTTATCACGGCACCCACGACGCCGACGACGGACGCGGAGCCGCAGACGATGCCTACCGACGCGCAAGGGTACTGCTATGCAAAAATTTCCAGATCCAGTCTGACACCTGGGGATATTCTACGATAAGGAATCTAATACTAACCTGTTTCTTTCAGATATCCTTACCAGGGTAATGGTGAGAGAGCCCTCTGGGTAGTATGATTATGTGTCTTGTATTGCCTACGTCCATGGATGGGGAGAATATGTATTCGATGTGGGAGGAGGTTCTATGTGAAATGTTGGTCTTTCCCATTGTGTAGCTGCTAAACATTTACAAGACCTATGGCCTCTACCAAG
The DNA here is from genome assembly GCF_964261635.1 of Lissotriton helveticus. Lineage (NCBI taxonomy): Eukaryota > Metazoa > Chordata > Amphibia > Caudata > Salamandridae > Lissotriton > Lissotriton helveticus. The sequence continues at coordinate 1,275,951,747 of NC_136057.1, forward strand.
ACCCTCAGACACAAATGCCTAATGACCGCAGTGCCTGCGTCCGTCCATCACCTCACTGATATTGTTATTATCCTCCCAGGGACTGTACCTGTCAGGAGGCACGAAACAGCCTCCAGTGTGGAGTCTAGTAACTGTGATGGAACATATACAACAAGTAGGGCCAATGGCAGTCCATCTAGTAACCATGATGAAATGGCCAGCGAGATCAGTGGTGGCCCCATGGATGGTCGGAGAGAAGATTCTTTCAAGATTGATGGCCACCCCCGCAAGAGTCCCGGATGTATCCCGAGTGGTATACCCAGCTGTTTCACGCTTCTCCCCAGGAAGGATCGGATGGATCCCAAGAGAAGGGTTTCTTAAAGTAGGACAGCAGAGTGGAATCTAGTGACTGCATGACCGCCCTCTTTTAATTTTGTCATGAGAGCATTGTAGGAAGGTAGATCCCTGACTATGGTTGCCCCCAACTTTTTGCCTGGTGTTTTGCTGGTTTTCTGACTTAGTTGACCTGGGGCCCTGCTATTCAGGACCCCAGGCCCACTGCTCTCTCTGTTAAAATGGATTCCATGTACCCTAGGTACATATCTGATTGGATACTGAGTCACCTTATTAGTCCCTGTACAGTATACCTTAGGTATCCAGGGCATAGGTGTACCCAGGGCCTACCAGGGGCTGAAGCATGTATTATGCCACCCCTGGCTGGCCATCCAAAACTGACACAACTGGCTGCTTGACGGCTGGGGCAAGGTGGTGTAATCACCCTTTGCTTTAGATATAGTATTCCTATACCTAACCCTAAAATGGACACATATATTCCTATCAGTCACTCCTATGGCAGGCCTTATCAATCCTGAAGGCAGAGTGCTTGGAATAATGTGAGATGGTGCTCTGGCATGAGCTGAGCCCGTTTGCAGCTTGCGGAACCAAGTCCTAATAGCTGTTCCATGATAACGCATACCATATACTCTTAAGTGCATTATAATCCTCGCGGTTATATGCCAACTCTGGTATCGCTTTATCAAAACATGTCGAGTAAGGTGTCAAACGAATTGGAATACTAACCCCTCGCCAATTCTGGCGACGGGGTTAGCATTCCACCCTTCTAGAGGGACACGACATGTATGTAGCTGTAACCCCGGTTAAAGTTAACTCAAGCCTCAGCTCCACAAAATGGATGCTGCCACCACAGACACAAGTCTGCCCTCCTGCTGCTGGGAGTCCTTCCAGCAACGGAGGCCTGGACAAAGGGTTTCCTGTCAGGGGCGGTGCCAGCACCGTCCCAGACAGGATTTTGTGTATCCTAGGTAGGCAGGGCTTTAGAGGAAGGTGACTGCAAGTGGCACCCCGGTGCTCACTGTGCATAGGCCGGCTTGAACCAGTTCCAGGGGCACTCCAGCCCCTGCTCAGGGGAAAAGCCCGCCAAAGGAGAGGGGGTGTAACCACCCCCCTCCTAGTCCCACCCATAGGGCAGGACTTAGTCGCGTGCCAGCCCCCTTTTGCAGGATAAAGGTAGGAGCAGGCACCCTTCCAAATCAGATCATCTTTGAATCCTGAAACTACTTTCCACGAAAGGAACTCAAGACTTCTTCCCAAGATTTCTCCCTTGTGACTAAGGAGTAGTCACCCTGCAGCAGCAGGCACCATCCAAGCATCGCGGTCTGCTGTAAGTCTCTCCTCCGGATCAAGACTGCCCAGCTCGACGAGAACCGGCTTCCCTGGCACCTCTGACCTCTACCTGCATCTTCAGCCCAGCTGAGACCCGTGGGTGTGACGAGACCTCGAGGGACCGGCCATCTTCAAGACTGCACGACGCTTGCCCAGCACGACTCCCGAGTGACCCTCGACCGAGTGCTTTGGGGTAAGAGAAGCCCCAACCCTGAGCAGCTCCAGCACCGAAGTCCAGCCCCCTTGCATCCACGAGATCTGCGTGGGGCCCTTCTGCTCTTTGCTGCTCACCGCGTTGTCCAGGTCACTTGCCCGTTGGCTAGTGGCCCTCCTGACGACGAACTTCGACGACAACACCTCTGGTCTGGTTGCTCCAGACTGGCCCTTGCTTCCCTCCATCAGAGAAGCACTCCGGACCCTCCTGGTCCACTCCAGACGCCATTTTAAGTCCACCGCGTGGGCTTGCATTTGCCAAGACTTGTTGCCCCCATCCCGGGTCCAGCGACGTCTACAGCAGATACCACCGTGGGACAGCTCGCCCCTCCATCCTGGTCGCCGACAACGCCTCCTGGTCCGAGAGACTGCAGAGCCCAGCGTCGCCCACTCACCTGGTCGAGGTGACTTTGCCCGGTGCCATCCTGGTGCCCATCTAATCACTGGCTAGTGATTCAGAACTTGGTCCCCTCTGCTTACAGGTATCCATCTTCACTGATCCAGGCTTGGATCACCACGAACTTCTTCACTGGTCACCTGCCAGCAACTTCTTTCTTCAGGCTCCATAGACTGCAACGAGGATCTCCGACGTCTTTTCAGCCCTATGCAGCCGCAGCCCCTGGGCTAGGTAACCTGAGCATTTCGGTGCTCCAGCATAGTCTTACTATCTAAGTGTCAGGATCCACTGTCGTTTCAGCTCTACTTAGTCGGGTTCGCCCGAGAACACTAACTTTGCTTTTACTAGCCTCCATAGACTTTTTCCCGCCTTACGCGTGAGAGTTCCAACTCTGCACACGACGACCCTAGGCCTCCCACTTGCAATCTAAAGGTTCAGGGGATTAGCCCTAGCGATTCTAAAGCCTATGAGAATAGTTACTTACCTGCTAGTATTTCGCATTCCACTTGTATAGTATATGGTTTTTCGTGCCCCTCGGGCATTTGTGTAAATTGTGCTACTTAAAGTATTTTCTTAAGAGTTTTGTTGTGTGCTTAGCTCCCTGACTCATAAAGAGTCCAGGGTAGACTTGTTATAAATACATATCTGTTTATTTTCATAACAACTTGTGTGGTGTCCTTTCACTTGGTGTTCAAGGGGTAAATGTGATGGTAAAACAGCTGGCTTAACACGCCCTCTAGAGTTTAGCCTAAAGACTGCACGTGTCCATGCTACTAGGATAGCTGGTCTATCAGGTTGACTTACAACCAAACATCAATAAGGGTTGTTTGGACTGATACAAAGTGTTCACTAGAATAGTGAACATTATATATCAGGCCAACTTCTCACAAGCATTTTCTGGCCGGCTGTTGGTCTAGAATGCTGAGGGGCTACCTCAGAGGGGAGTGTGCTTTATAAGGCATCACAGGAGAGGAACCTGGATCTGTCCAGCACAAAAACATAATAACAGTAACATTGCACTCATCAAAGCATGCAGCCGTAGATCTACCCCCTCCCTCCCTCTCTACACTTCTCTGGTAGAAGAAATGTGTTACTTACCTGTAACAGCAGTTATCCAGTATTGGTGTCTTTCATAGATTCACATGCCTGAATCATTCCCCGTCGTCGAGACGGGAGTCTCCGGTACATAGAAAAGTAATGTCCTATAGACATACATAGAGAAAAGTAGGCCTAAGGGCCTTGCCTTAGTAGCCTATGTCGTTTTGTAAAAAGGACCAAATTCCAGAAGGTAGCCAATCAGCTACCACCTCCCTCTAGAACCTTCCTGTCAGGAACCTCAGTCTCTCAGATTTTCGTACGCACTAAGCTAGATAGGCGTAATACATGTTAGAGAGAGAGAGGTGAGACCTTCCAGGGGAGGCGGGAGGGTTGTATGTGAATCTATGAAAGACACCAATACTGGATAACTGCTGTTACAGGTAAGTAACGCATTTCTTATCCAGTATTATGGGTGTCTTTCATAGATTCACATGCCTGAATCAGAGTAGCAAGCAATACATTATGCACATTTCTGATGGAAGAGCATAAGCAGTCTGAGATAGTACATATCATGCGACTAAGAACCATCAACAAGTAACAAGAAGTAAGTAAATAAATGAGCATACCAGTGAAGGATGGTGGGAAGGAGGAAGGCTCACCTCACTGGAATAGGTGGCGAAGTACAGCCTGGCCAACAGCTGCATCCTGCATCAGTTCCGTATCCAGGCAGTAGTACCTGGTAAAGGTGTGTGGCGACTTCCAGGTCGCTGCCCTGCAAATGTCTAGTATTGGCACGCCAGCAAATAGCTCGGCTGATGTGGACACAGCTCTTGTAGAATGAGCTCGTACTTTGGATTGTAATGGCCTTCCGGCTTTGTCATGACAAAAGGCAATTGCAGAAGATATCCATCGTGAAATGCTTTGTTTGGAAAGTGGCATGCCTTTTCTTGGTCTGCTGAAAGCGATGAAAAGCTGATTCGTTTTCCTGAAATGTTTTGTTTTGTCAAGGTAAAACTTAAGACACCTCTTCAGGTCCAAGGAATGCAGGGATCTTTCAGCTGCAGTACTGGGATTTGGGAAGAATGATCGGAGGACTAAGGGTTCATTTAAATGGTAGTCCGACGGGACCTTAGGAATAAATCGAGGATTCGTTCTCAGAATCACTCTATCTTCCTTGAACTGCATGAAGGGATCTTGGATGAAAAGAGCCTGTAGTTCGCTGACCCTTCTAGCTGAGGTCAGAGCCAATAGAAGAGCTGTCTTCCATGAGATATGTTTGAGATCCGCCCTATGGATTGGTTCGAAAGAGTGTTTCATCGATTGGTTGAGTACCACATTGAGATGCCATGTTGGAGGAACTCTTCTTGGTCGAGGGAAGGATCTATAGAGTCCCTTATTGAATTGCTTTATTAACTGGTGGGACCAGAGAGAGGGCCCTTTTGATGTCCTCGTAAACCGGGAAATTGCTGCCAGATGAACTCTGATAGAGGCATGCGCAAGTCCCGATTGTGCCAGGTGTAACAGATATGGCAATAGTTGCTCTGGAGTAACTCGGAAAGGATGGAGACCTTTGTCCTTACACCAAATGCAAAAGCGTTTCCATTTTAAGGAATAGGTCTTGTTTGTGCTGTCTGCTCTTGCTTTCGCGAGGACATCCTTGCAGTCCTGTGGAATGTCTAGTTGGTAGAATTCTCAGTCCTCAGGAGCCATGCCGATAATCTGAGAGATTTTAGATTCGGGTGCAGTACCTGGCCTTTGGACATCGTGAGTAGGGATGGATGTTGTCCCAAACGGATTGGGGGTTGAACTGAGAGGCGATGGAGGTCCGTGAACCAATGCTGCCTCGGCCAGAACGGGGCAATCAGAATCAGGGCGCAGCGCTCCGCTTTCATTTTCCGTAGGACTCTTGGTATGAGTGGAAATGGTGGAAATGCGTACGCAAAGACGTTGCACCAGGCGATGGAAAATGCATTTCCGAGGGACAGCAACTGGGGATGTCAACTTGCGAAGTTGCGACATTTGGCGTTCTCCCTGGTGGCAAAGAGGTCGATCTGCGGACTCCCCCATTCCGAGAATATGCGATTCAGCACTTTTTGTTCGAGTTCCCATTCGTGGGACAGGGATCTCTGTCTGCTTAGAGCATCTGCTATGACGTTGTCCTTGCCTGGGACATACTCTGCTGTCAGCGTGATATTGTGGAGCACTAGCCAGTTCCACATTTTCTGCGATTCGCGAGATAGTGTTAGCGAACGCATCCCTCCCTGCTTGTTCAGGTAGTGCATTGTCGTGGTGTTGTCTGTCCTGACAAGCACTGGGGAGTTTGTGATGCGCAGGAGGAAGGCCTGCAGAGATAGGAAAACTGCCCTCAGTTCTAGGAGGTTGATATGGAGCTGCCGCTCCTGGTCCGTCCACTTGCCGCTGATTTGTAATTCTTGAAGGACCGCTCCCCATCCCTCTAGAGAGGCATCTGTAGTTATTACGTGTGGAGTTGCAGGTAGCAGGAATGGTAATCCCTGCGAAAGGTTGTTGGGCGTCCTCCACCAGAGCAAGGCTTTGGTTATTTGTTGAGTAATCACGATGTGATCCTCGAAAGAGCCTGTGCTCTGAGTCCACTGCCTGGTCAAGGCCTCTTGCAGGGGGCGCATCCTGAGCCGACAGTGTGGAATAAGCAGGATACACGAGGACATCATCCCCAGGAGGGATATGAAAGTACGGACCGGTAGGGTTTTCTTTGAAACCACTGCGGTGGCCTGAGTAATCAGCTTGTGCTTCCTCTCTTGAGATGGGAATGCTTTTGAACATTCCATATTCAGAGTTGCCCCAAGAAAGGTAAGAACTCTGGAGGGTTGTAAGGTAGACTTCTTGTGATTGAGCGTCAAGCCCAGTTGCTGGAAAATTTCGAGACAGGCTTTGGAAGACTCTGCTGCGCCTGTTAGAGATGGTGCTTTCACCAGCCAGTCGTCCAGGTAGGGGAAGACTTGGTGTCCATGTTGTCGTAGGAAAGCTGTAATGGGGGTGTGTGAGGAGCACTCCTTAATTTTATTTGTCTCTCTACTCAATTGGTGCTGCAACTAATTGGGTTTGTCACGCCCGTTGTTAATAGCCAGTTATGATGGGTTAAACACTCATCTAGTGGCGCACTGTGCACATGGTGTGTTCCTACACCTTAATAATTTTTACACTTTCTCCTTTATATACACACATTGATCAATTATTTATTTTCATAGTCTGATTTCTTCATATCATCAATATGTTATGCTTTCCATAATCATTGTACACTTTTGATCACTATATATATACACGATACATTGTAGAAGAATAACAATGTTTACAATTTGTAATCAATAATCACATTGTTCAATTTTCAATCCCTGCCCAATGCATTTCGGCACTCACTAGTGCCTTCATCAGGGGCTGTTCTAAAAATAAAAAACAAACAAAAATGTGTGAGTATTTTCTGTGTTTAGGGTGCCATGGGAGTGATTACTTTTATTTAATTCCATTTCGTACCTGTCTATTTTTCTTGTGTTGATTGTCAGCTGAAATATAGACCACAAGACCTAATGTTATTTTTAAACCAAAAGATGTTGCGGTATTAGGACTAAGCCTTGTTTTCCAAGTTGTTGTGCTTACCCTATTATTCCTGAGACTTGTTGCTCTCTAGGGAAAAATACATGAAAAGCCTACCGGTTAATCATTTACATTGATTTATGCCAAGGTATTACTTTGTGTGGAGAAAAAATTTAATGAATCCTACCTTATCTTCTCCAATTATAGTGACCTGTAGACGCATAATAGGGATGTTTTTATTTTTACTTCAAATCGCTATGTTAGGAAGTTTCCAATCTGTTGCCAAAAATTAGACATACCTTCGAAGCGGTATTTGGTCTTCCTGCAAGAACATAAATATACGAACGTATGGCATGAATTATTGCCCTTCGTAACGTTTCACTCTCTTCACGGAATTAAGATAACTATTGCGAGAAAATACCTGTATTATCTCCCGTCGCTGCTAAAGAAAGCCGTCTTGCATTAGGTTCGCCAAAATAGTTTACCGTTCACGGGACGCCATTCTCGAGTCTGCCATATACTGGCGTTCACCGTTTGTTTAGACAATGACGACGGACTTCGTTACCACGCTGTTGTTCAGAGTGACAATGTAGATGCGCCATATTGTAGTGTCCGCCTATTCTACGAATATTAGATTTCTAGTGGCTTTACGCTAATATTAAGAGCTGTTCTCATGACTACAGGCTCCACCGTTTTGTGTTAGAATTAAAGAATGATTTGTCTCAATGCGCTTGACATTAAAACTAACTTGCCTGACACAGACTGATAATCACAAATTAACGTGTGTGACCGATTTCAGAATGTGAATTATATGTTTAAAGTGTGTGGTGTTCTGTTGTGGTGCTTACACACTATCCCCCCGTTAGTCAATAAAAAGAATATAACATGCCACTTTATCCACATTCAGTCACTTTTTTTCATTTCATTTCATTTGTGTCTTATACATCGATATCTCAGGTTGCTACCTATTGATGAATTTTCATGATGGTATTTATGTATATTCCAACAAAAGGGTATTAGATTTTGTCCTAATGAGGTGGTATTCTGAAATGGACATAACTAGATTCTGAAATCTTAGAACCTCTAATCACAGTGATCTACAGGTAACATGAAAGGTCATATCTGTCATTTAACCCCGTCGGGTGCATTGTCTGTAAATATTTTATCCAGTAAAGCTCTCGTTGTAAGAGTTTCTGTCTGTTGTCAATGCCTGATTTGATCTCCACTTTTTCTATTATGATAAACCGTAACTGGGCAATCTTGTGGTTAGCTTCCTTCCAATGATTAGCTAGTGGTGATGATAAATTCTGATTCCGTATTCGGCTCTTGTGCTCAGTTAATCGGGTTTTGATTTTCCTCTCTGTTTTACCCACATACATTTTCCCACATGGGCACTTGATTCCATACACCACATTATGGGCATTACAGTCACTGGTGTGTCTAAGTTTAATGGTCTTGCCCGTGGTTGGGTGCGTGAATGTATTTCCTGTGTTTACGTTGCTACAATGTGTACAATTTTGACATGACTTGTGTTCGATCCGTCGTTCATCCAAAGTGGTTCGCTTGAGTATTTGTCTGATGTTAGGACCTCTAGTGTACGCATGCATAGGTAGTTCTGAAAAGATTCCATTAAAGTCCTTTTCTGCAGATAAAAGTTCCCACCTTTGGTTAATGATCCGCTTGATCATCGTGGATTGTGTTGTAAATTTGGATACAAAGATCATTCTGTCCTGTTGTATCTTCTGTTTTGATCGAACAATCCTTGTCTGTCCATGTGTTTAATTCTTTCTTTGCTGTACTCCACAATTTCCGTTGGATATCCACGCTCTTTGTACTTTTGAACAAACCTATCAATATTTTGATCACTTGTGTTGGCTAGTGAACATATTCTTTTAATTCGAATAAATTGGGAAAATGGTAAATTCTTCACTAATGACCTTGGGTGAAAACTGGTGTAGTGCAGTGCACTATTTCGATCAGTGGGTTTAGTGAATAACTCCGTATTGAAACCTGTAGAGTGCTTGGTTATCCTCACATCCAGAAAATCCATCGTGTGGCAATCAATTTTGTGGGTGAATTGAATTCTAGGGTTCACCTGGTTCAGATGTTGTATGGTGTCCTGTAGTGTTTCCTTTGTAGCTTGCCATATTAAAAAGATGTCGTCTATGAAACGACAGTACATTTTGATTTTTGACCAAAATGTCGTTTCCATTAGGTGTTCTGCTTCAAACTGCGCCATGAAAATGTTCGCATATGCAGGGGCCCCTGCAAAGCCCATAGAAGTTCCGGTCATTTGGGCATAATACTGGTGATTCCACTCAAAGTAACTGTTGTATAGGCAGAACTTTAACAATTGCAAAAGGAACACTTTGTCTGTTGGTAGTTCTTCCATTTGTAATAGGGCCCATTCTACTGATTCTAACCCCGCTGAATGTGGCATCGATGTGTACAATGCTACAACATCTATTGTGCACAGAATCCAACTCTCCTCAAATTCCCGTTCAATCTCTGAGATTTTTGTTAAAAAAATCACTGGTGTCCTTTATGTAGGAATGCCATCCTTGTACAAATTTTTGAAGAAAATAATCCAAGTATTGTCCGAGGGGATCAAAAATAGACCCGCATCCCGAGACGATAGGCCTAAAAGGAGGATTAGTTAGGTGTTTATGGACTTTTGGGATCATGTACAGTTGGGGACATCGAGGATAGGTGGTGGTTAGGTATCCTTTGATTTTCTCATCAATCCATTCTTGTTCCAGTGCGTTTTCCAGTAAGTCCTTAAGCATCAATTGTAGTGATCCTGTTGGGTCTCTATCCAATAGTTGGTATGTCCCTGTGTCTGCAACATGCTCTTCAACTTTGGTAGTGTAGAAATCCGCATCCATCACAACCATTGCTCCCCCTTTATCTGCTGGTTGTATTTGTATCGCCTGATTGTTAGCCAAATTTCGTAGTGTTTGCATCTCAGATTTTGTTAAGTTACGTTGTTTTGTTGACTTGTAGTTCACTCTTTGCATATCCTTTTTAACCATTGTTTCAAATGTATCAAGCATTTTGTGCGAGACGGGTGGTTGGTAAACACTTTTTGGTTTGAAACGTGTGCTGTATTCGGTTTGAACTACTTCTGTGGGTTGCAGTACGTTGCTAAAAAAATGTCTTAATCTCAAGGTTCTCATGAACCTGTAGAATGCTCCTTCTAGTTCCATTTCATTAGCTGTGACTGTAGGTACAAATGACAGTCCCTTGTTTAGCACTCTCAGCTGTTGTTGTGTAAGAGTCACTGAAGAGATGTTTATTATCAGACCACTGTCCTCCCGCTCCTTAAAGATTTTCCTGCCATTTCGTCTCCTGGTTTTTCGCTTACTGTTACACCTATTGTTTGACCCGTAGGTTGTAATCAATGGTGTCCCGTTTGTATTTTCGTAGTTTACCTTCCTGGAGTTCTTTACTGTATTTGTCAAGTTTTTGGGTTAATACATCTATACTCATTTGCCATGTGTCCACTTCCATTCTGGTTTCAAGTTCAGATTTTAACGTAGAGATTTCCTCCTCCAGTTCGCGTATTGTTTTTGATAATTCCTCAATGATCAGAAGGATCAGATCAAGCGAACATTTATTTAGTATGTTGTACCACTTCTCCATAAATTTTGCGTTCAGATTAAAGCGAAACAACATTGGTTTGATCGACAGTCTCAAACCCCTCGGAATCCGTTTGGCTTTATGGTATTGCACCAGTGTAGATGCGTGCATTTTCTGGTTCAATTGGCGTCGGGTCAAATATTCAAGTTGTTTCAATTGCTGACTGATTGAACCCCTATGGGCATCCATTGTCCGTACCTCCTGTATCAATGAATAAATCTTGTCAGCTTGTTCTGGTGTGTATGCCATTGTACTGGCCCTATTATCGGTCATCACTAACAGGAGGATAGTGTGTAAGCACCACAACAGAACACCACACACTTTAGACATATAATTCACATTCTGAAATCGGTCACACACGTTAATTTGTGATTATCAGTCTCAGTGTCAGGGAAGTTAGTTTTAATGTCAAGCGCATTGAGACAAATCATTCTTTAATTCTAACACAAAACGGTGGAGCCTGTAGTCATGAGAACAGCTCTTAATATTAGCGTAAAGCCACTAGAAATCTAATATTCGTAGTATAGGCGGACACTACAATATGGCGCATCTACATTGTAACTCTGAACAACAGCGTGGTAACGAAGTCCGTCGTCATTGTCTAAACAAACGGTGAACGCCAGTATATGGCAGACTCGAGAATGGCGTCCCGTGAACGGTAAACTATTTTGGCGAACCTAATGCAAGATGGCTTTCTTTAGCAGCGACGGGAGATAATACAGGTATTTTCTCGCAATAGTTATCTTAATTCCGTGAAGAGAGTGAAACGTTACGAAGGGCAATAATTCATGCCATACGTTCGTATATTTATGTTCTTGCAGGAAGACCAAATACCGCTTCGAAGGTATGTCTAATTTTTGGCAACAGATAGGAAACTTCCTAACATAGCGATTTGACGTAAAAATAAAAACATCCCTATTATGCGTCTACAGGTCACTATAATTGGAGAAGATAAGGTAGGATTCATTAAATTTTTTCTCCACACAAAGTAATACCTTGGCATAAATCAATGTAAATGATTAACCGGTAGGCTTTTCATGTATTTTTCCCTAGAGAGCAACAAGTCTCAGGAATAATAGGGTAAGCACAACAACTTGGAAAACAAGGCTTAGTCCTAATACCGCAACATCTTTTGGTTTAAAAATAACATTAGGTCTTGTGGTCTATATTTCAGCTGACAATCAACACAAGAAAAATAGACAGGTACGAAATGGAATTAAATAAAAGTAATCACTCCCATGGCACCCTAAACACAGAAAATACTCACACATTTTTGTTTGTTTTTTATTTTTAGAACAGCCCCTGATGAAGGCACTAGTGAGTGCCGAAATGCATTGAGCAGGGATTGAAAATTGAACAATGTGATTATTGATTACAAATTGTAAACATTGTTATTCTTCTACAATGTATCGTGTATATATATATAGTAATCAAAAGTGTACAATGATTATGAAAAGTGTACAATGATTATGGAAAGCATAACATATTGATGATATGAAGAAATCAGATTATGAAAATAAATAAATAATTGATCAATGTGTGTATATAAAGGAGAAAGTGTAAAAATTATTAAGGTGTAGGAACACACCATGTGCACAGTGCGCAACTAGATGAGTGTTTAACCCATCATAACTGGGTGTCGTAGGAAAGCTGCCACAGGGGAGAGGCACTTGGTAAAAATTCGAGGTGCCGATTTGAGACCGAATGAGAGGACACAGAATTGGTAGTGTTGTCCCGCTACTGCGAATTTGAGGAATTTTCTGTGGCGTTTGTGTATTGGTATGTGATAATATGCGTCTTGTAGGTCTAAAGACGTCATAAAGTCTCCTTCCTCTAGTGACCCCAAGATCTCTTGGATAGTCACCATCCGAAACGATTGACTCTTCAAGAATGTATTGAGTGCCCTGAGATCTAAGATGGGCCTCCATTTTTTCCGTTTCTGTTGTATTAGAAAGAAGCGGGAATAAAATCCTTTCCCTTTGTGGGCTGATGGTACTCGCTCTATTGCTCCTTTCTTTAACATTGAAGCGATCTCTTGAAGGAGTAATCGTAAGTGCCTGTGTTGGAGCTTGCGAGGAGGAGTTATCGGGGGAATTGAATTGAATTCCAATGAATGTCCGTATTGGATCAATTGGAGCACCCACCGATCTGTTGTTATTGATCTCCAATTGTGGAGGAAGTGTGTTAGTTTTCCTCCAATTTTGAAAGAACGAGATGGTGGATGGACTGGCTGCTGGAAACGGTCATTGGCGTCCGCCAGTGGGTTTCCTTTGGGTTTTTCCCTTGTAGTTGGACCTCCCATACGAGGTCTGACGACCTTGTGGCTGTTGTCGCTGCTGGTATTGCGATCGGCCTTGGTTATGAGGATTTGCCCTGGTATGATCTGTAAGAGGGCTGTCCTCTACCCCTGTTCCCTCGAAAGGACTGGTTTTTAAACTGCAACGTGCCAAGCGCTCGTGCCGTATCCGTATCTTTTTTGATTGTCTGTAAGGCCTCATCTATTTTCTCCCCAAAGAGGTGTTGGCCGTCGTAGGGCATGTCAAGTACTTTAGTTTGGACTTCTTGACGAAAGGATGTTGCCTTGAGCCACCCTTGTCTTCGCAAGACCACGGCACCTGCTAGTTGTCTGAAGCCGGTCATTGCGACATCTACAGCACAATCAATAAGCTCTGATGCCGACGTTTGTCCCTCCTTAAGGAGAACTTCCTCCTTTAAGTTATCAGGCAGTTCTGTCAGATATGGGGCAATGTCCTCCCACAATTGCCTATTGTAGCGTCCCAGTAGTGCAATGGCGTTAGCTACTTTGATAGTCATGGCTGACGTGGTTGAAAAGCGTTTGCCAATGCCGTCTAGTTTCCTGCCTTCCTTGTCTGGTGGTGCTGACAATGGAGAGGATGGATTTCTAGAGTTCTTTTGAGCCGCCTGGGTGACCACGGAATCTGGCTTTGGATGCCTAGTAAGGCATGCTGGTGCTGTTGCCTTATATTTTTTGTCCAGTCTGGGTACCACTCCGGAGACCGAGGCTGGTGTCTGCATCAATTGTTGCCCTTGTTCCCATATGTGATCAATGATTGGTATTGATCTAGTTGTTTTTCTGACTGGGTCTTTAAAATCATATAGGAAACACTCTGTTTCATGGGACTCCATAGTCATATGGAATCTCGTGGCCGCTCTCTCCACTAAATTGTGGAATCCACCAATGTCCGCCGGCGGCGAGTCCGAAGTAGTGGGCTCAGGTGTGGCTGGAGAAGGAGCGATGTAGTCTTCATCATCCCTGTGGTCGGAAAGGTCGTCCCGTACTTCCCCTGTGAGAAGTTGGCCTGATATGCAGTGCTCACTATTCTAGTGATCACTATGTATCAGTCCAAACGACCCTTATTGATGATTGGTTGCAAGTCAACCTGATAGACCAGCTATCCTAGTAGCATGGACACGTGAAGTCTTTAGGCTAAACTCTAGAGGGCGTGTTAAGCCAGCTGTTTTACCATCACATATACCCTTTGAACACCAAGTGAAAGGACACCACACAAGTTGTTATGAAAATAAAAGTATATTTATTTATAACAGTACTGCCCTGAACTCTTTATGAGTCAGGGAGCTAAGCACAATACAAAACTCTTAAAGAAATACTGAAAGTCGCACAATTTACACAAATGCCCGAGGGGCACGAAAAACCATATACTACAAAAGTGGAATGCGAATTACTAGCAGGTAAGTAACTATTCTCAGAAGCTTTGGGATCGCTAGGACTAGACTACTGAACCTTTAGATTACGAGCAGGAGGCCTAGGGAGATCGGGTGCAGAGTGTGCACTCTCACGCGGGATGCGGAACAAAGTCTATGGAGGCTAGTAAATGCAAAGTTAGTGTTATCGGACTAGGTAGAGCTGAAACGAAAAAGGATCTGGACACTTAGATAGTTAAGCTATGCTGGAGCACCGAAATGCTCAGGTTACCTAGCCCAGGGGCTGCGGCTGCATAGGTCTGAAAAGACGTCGGGAATCCTCGTTGCAGTCTATGGAGCCTGAAAGAAGAAGTTGCTGGCAGACGACCAGTGATGAAGTTCGGTGTGATCCAAGCCTGGATCGAGGAAGATGGATACCTGTAAGCAGAGGGGACCAAGTCCTGAATCACTAGCCAGTGATTAGGTGGGCACCAGGATGGCACCGGGCGAAGTCACCTCGACCAGGTGAGTGGGCGACGCTGGGCTCTGCAGTCTCTCGGACCAGGAGGCGTTGTCGGGGACCAGGATGGAGGTGCGAGCTGTCCCACGAAGGTGTCTGCTGTCGACGTCGCTGGACCCAGGATTGGGGCAACAACTCTTGGCAAATGCAAGCCCACGCGGTGGACTCAAGATGGCGTCTGGAGTGGACCAGGAGGGTCCGGGGTGCTCCTCTGTTGGAGGGGAGCAAGGGCCAGTCTGGAGCAACCAGACCAGCGGTGTTGTCGTCATGGTTCGTCGTCAGAAGGGCCACTAGCCAACGGGCAAGTGTCCTGGACAACGCGGTGAGCAGCAAAGAGCAGAAGGGCCCCACGCAGATCTCGTGGATGCTGGAGGGCTGGACTTCGGTGCTGGAGCTGCTCAGGGTCGGGGCTTCTCAAACCCCAAAGCACTCACTCAAGGATCCCTCGGTGGTCATGCTGGGCAAGCGTCGTGCAGTCTTGAAGATGGCCGGTCCCTCGAGGTCTCGTCACACCCACGAATCTCAGCTGGGCTGATGATGCAGGTAGAGGTCAGAGGTGCCAGGGAAGCCGGTTCTCGTCGAGCTGGGCAGTCTTGATCCGGAGGAGAGACTTACAGCAGATCGCGATGCTTGGATGGTGCCTGCGGGTGCAGGGTGGCTACTCCTTAGCCACAAGGGAGAGTCTTCAGAAGTAGTTCAAAAGTCCTTTCGTGGAAAGTAGTCAAGATTCAGAATTATCTAATTTGGGAAGGGGGCCCGCTCCTATCTTTATACTAAGGAAACGGGCTGGAACGCGACTAGGTCCTGCCCATGGGTGGGACCAGGAAGGGGGGTGGTTACACCCCTCTCCCCTGCTGGACTTCCCCCAGCTCAGGGGCTGGTGTGCCACTGGAACTGGTTCAAGCCGGCATATGCACAGTGAGCACCGGGGTGCCACTTGCAGTCACCTTCCTCTAAAGCCCTGCCTACCTAGGATACACAAAACCCTGTCTGGGATGGTGCTAGCACCGCCCCTGACAGGAAACCCTTTTTCCAAGCTCTCCTCGCTGGAAGGACTCCCAGCAGCAGGAGGTCAGACTTGTGTCTGTGGTAGCAGCATCTATTTTGTGATGCTGAGGCTTGAGTTAACTTTAACCGGGGTACACAGTTACATACATGTCGTGTCCCTCTAGAAGGGTGGAATGCTAACCCCGTCGCCAGAATTGGCGAGGGGTTAGTATTCCAATTCGTATGACACCTTACTCGACATGTTTTGATAATGTTATACCAAAGTTAGCATTTGACCGCGAGGTACATAATGCACTTAAGAGTATATGGTATAGCGTTATCATGGAACAGCTATTAGGACTTGGTTCCGCAAGCTGCAAACGGGCTCAGCTCATGCCAGAGCACCATTTCACATTATTCCAAGCACTCTGCCTTCAGGATTGATAAGGTCTGCCATAGGAGTGACTGATAGGAATATATGTGTCCATTTTAGGGTTAGATATAGGAATACTATATCTAAAGCAAAGGGTGTGTACACCACCTTGCCCCAGCTGTCAAGCAGCCAGTTGTGTCTGTTTTAGTTAGTCAGCCCAGGGGTGGCATAATACATGCTGCAGCCCCTGGGAGACCTCTGGGTACACCTCTGCCCTGGTTACAGGGACACAAGAGAGGGCCCAGTGCCAATTCAGTACCTGGGTACAATTTGGAATAGAGAGAACAGCTAGGCTGTGGGTCTGATTAGCAGGCCCACAGCCAGGGAAAGTCGTAAACCAGTGAAGCAAAAAGCAAAAATCTGGGGTGATTATAGGATTGCAGACCCTACTCTCCTACATGACCCCCCCCCCCAAACTTTGGGACAATAAGCTAACCTTGACCAGGTGAGTCTTCTTGCTCTAAGTGGAAATACCTGGAGAGCCCATCAGCATTGCCATGATCAGTACCAGGTCTATGCTCCACTGTAAAATCCATCCCCTGTAGGGAAATGGACAACCTAAGTAGTTTGGGGTTTTCACCCTTCATCTGATTTAGCCATAAGAGGGGCTTATGGTCGGTCTGAATCTTGAAGTGAGTGCCAAACAAGTATGACCTCAACTTCTTCAGGGCCCAAACCACAGCAAAGGCCTCCCTCTCAATAGCTGACCAATTTTTCTCTCTGGGGGTCAGCCTTCTGCTAATAAAAGCAATGGGCTGGTCGTTACCATCAAAATTCAGCTGAGATAGAACAGCTCCCACACCCAACTCAGAAGCATCTGTTTGGACAATGAATGTTTTGGAGTAGTCTGGACTCTTTAGGATAGGTGCTGTGCACATGGCCTGCTTTAGGTCATCAAATGCTTTCTGACAGCTTGCTGTCCACTGAACTTTCTTTGGCATCTTTTTACTTGTCAGGTCATTAAGTGGAGTCACAATGGACCCATAATTCTTGACAAATTTTCTATAGTAACCAGTCAGGCCCAAGAAAGCTCGAACCTGAGTCTGGGTGGTTGGAGGAGCCCAGTCCTGGATGGCCTGTATCTTGCTCTCCAATGGCTGAACCTGGCCTCCACCTACAAGGTGGCCCAGATATACAACCTGTGCCCTGATAGTGAGACCTGCCTTCTGCAGTGCCTCTAACACTTTCCTCAGGTGGACCAGGTGATCCTCCCAGGTGGAGCTAAAGACAGCTATATCATCAAGATATGCTGCACAGAAGTCATCCAACCCAGTGAGAACTTGATTCACCAGCCTTTGGAAGGTGGCAGGTGCATTTTTCAAACCAAAGGGCATTACCACAAACTGATAATGCCCACCAGGGGTAGAAAATGCTGTCTTGGGTTTGGCCTCCTCAGCTAACCTGATTTGCCAATACCCAGCTGTCAGGTCAAATGTACTTAAGTAGTTGGCAGAAGCCAATCTATCTATAAGTTCATCTGCTCTTGGTATTGGGTGGGCATCAGTCTTAGTGACTGCATTGAGACCTCTGTAGTCTACGCAAAACCTCATCTCTTTCTTACCACCCTGGGTGTGAGGTCTTGGCACTAGAACTACTGGACTAGCCCAAGGGCTATCTGAGGGCTCAATGACTCCGAGCTCCAACATTTTCTGCACTTCTGTCTTGATGCAGTCTCTGACATGATCAGGCTGTCTGTAGATTTTACTCTTGACAGGCAGGCTGTCTCCAGTGTCAACCTCATGGGTACACCAATCAGTTTGACTGGGTGTCAGAGAGAACATATGTCTAAAAGACTGAAGAACCTGTCTACAATCTTTTTGTTGATGTTCAGAGAGGCTGCCACAAAAGACAACACCATCTACTGATCCATCATCAGGATTCTGAGTGAGCAGGTCTGGGAGAGGGTCACTCTCTTCCTCCTGTCCCTCATCTGTGGCCATGAGCAAGCCCATGTCCTTCCTGTCGACATATGCCTTGAGCCTGTTTACATGGAGCACCCTGAGGGGGCTCCTGGGAGTTCCAAGGTCCACCAGGTAGGTGACCTCTCCCTTTTGCTCAATGATTGTGTGGGGCCCAGACCATTTGTCTTTGAGTGCTGCTGGGGCCACTGGCTCCAGCACCCACACCTTCTGTCCAGGCTTGTACATAGTCAGGACAGCCTTCTGGTCATGCCAAGCTTTTTGGAGTTCTTGGCTTGCCTCAAGGTTTTTAGATGCCTTTTCCATGTACTCAGCCATCCTGGAGCGGAGACCAAGTACATAGTCCACAATGTTTGTTCCAGGCTTTTTGAGAGGTCTCTCCCATCCTTCCTTTACCAAACAATGGGGTCCTCTTACAGGATGCCCAAACAGAAGTTCAAAAGGGCTGTAGCCAACCCCCTTCTGTGGGACCTCTCTGTAAGCAAACAAGAGGCAGGGTATCAGGACATCCCATCTCCGCCTGAGTGGTTCAGGTAGTCCATGAATCATCCCTTTGAGGGTCCTGTTGAATCTCTCAACAAGCCCATTGCACTGTGGGTGATAGGGTGTGGTGAACTTATAGTTGACACCACATTCCTTCCACATTGCAGTCAGATATCCTGACATGAAGTTTGCACCTCTGTCAGAGACAACCTCCTTAGGGAAGCCCACTCTGGAGAACACTCCAATTAGGGCTCTTGCCACAACAGGTGCTGTAGTGGTCCTAAGGGGTATAGCTTCAGGATACCTGGTGGCATGATCCACTACCACCAGTATAAACTTGTGCCCTGATGCTGTCTGGGGTTCCATTGGACCAACAATGTCAATCCCCACTCTCTCAAAGGGTACCCCCACCACAGGTAGTGGTATGAGGGGGGCCTTTGTTGGGCCACCTGACTTACCACTGGCTTGGCAAGTGACACAGGAGTGACAAAACTCCTTGGTATCTTCATTCATGTGGGGCCAGTGAAAGTGTGTGACAAGCCTGTCCCACGTCTTGTTCTGGCCTAAGTGACCTGCAAGGGGAATTTCATGGGCCAAGGTAAGAAGGAAACCTCTCTGAGACAAGGGGATGACCAGCCTCCTGGTTGCACCAGGCTTGGGGTCTCTTGACTCAGAGTACAGGAGTCCATCATCCCAGTATACCTTGTGGGTACCTGTGGCATTCCCTGCAGCCTCAGCAGCAGCCTGCTGTCTGAGGGGTTCAAGGGAGGGGCAGTCTAACTGTGCCTTCCCCAGGTCTTCCCTGGAGGGTCCCCCTGAGCCCAGAAACTCAACCTGATCAGGTTCAAGCTCTTTAGGCTCAGTTTCCCTCAGTTCTTTGAGATCAGCCTCCTCAGAGACTTGATCCACAACCTGGGGCAAGGGGGAAGGCAATGCCTTAACCCTACTGCTCCTCTTCTTGGGAGGTGTCTGGTCCATTGTTCCAGGATCCAGCACCTGTTCAGTGGGGCATCTTTTGGCCTGTGACCTAGTCACAGCAAGCACATGTGCTGGCAAGCCTAACATTTCCATGTGAGTCCTCTGCTCCACTTCTGACCATAGGGATGTTTCCAAATCATTGCCCAATAGACATTCTACTGGGAGGTCTGAACTAACCACAACCTTCTTTGGGCCACTTACCCCTCCCCAGGAGAAATCAACAATTGCCATACTGTGATTGGTAGTGACATTGCTGGCATTGGTCACCAGGTAATCTGCACCTGGCATGATCTGTCCAGGGAACACAAAGTTAGGTGTCACCATTGTGACACTGGCACAAGTGTCCCTGTAGGCCTGAGCCATTTTTCCATTAATTAAAGGTGTCTGCCTGTATTTGCCCAAAGTATTGGGACTGGCATCAGGGGATATATCCACATCCCCTGTACAGACAAGGACAGCCTGAGCGAGTGTGCCAACTAAGTTGTCAGACCCCTCAGTTCCCAAGGTTAACCCAACTATTCCCATTGGGAGGTGCACTACCACTACTGACTGTACTAGGGGGTGCAGTTGCCTTAGGGGCTGTAGTGGTAGGAGTTTGCCCTCCTCTCTTGGTGCACTCACTAAACCAGTGAGACTTACTTTTACAGTATTGGCACCACCTTTTTGACTGGCCTTCTTGAGTCTTCTTTTTCTGCTGTGAAGCCTGACCTCCACCCTCTTTGGTTTGTTGGGGACCTGTTGAAGACTTCTGGTCATTTTGTTCACTCTTGTTACTACCCTTTTGGTCTGCTTTCTTCTGACCACCCTGGTTCTGAGTCTGGTTCTGCTTGACCCTTGTTCTGACCCATCGGTCTGCCTTCTTTCCCAATTCTTGGGGAGAGGTCAGATCTGAATCAACAAGGTGCTGATGCAACAACTGGTTCTGACAGTTATTTAAAATCTGTTCTCTCATGATCAGATTATACAACCCTGTGTAATCAGTAACCTTGCTACCCAGCAACCAGCCTTCCAAAGCCTTAGTGGCACAATCAACAAAGTCAGCCCAATCCTGAGACTGAATTTTCTGGGTGTCCCTGAACAGCAACCTGTACTGCTCAGTGGTTAAGCCAAACCCATCAACCAGTGTATTCTTCAGGACTTGGTAATTGTTAGCATACTCAACTCTAGTAGTGAGGAGCTTATCTCTACCTTTGCCTTCAAAGGAGAGCCACAGTATAGCTGCCCACTGACTCTGGGGGATGCACTGGACAGTGCAGGCCCTCTCCAAAGCAGCCATCCATTTGTGGATGTCATCCCCTTGTTTAAAGGGGGGCACTATCTTACTCAGGTGTTTAGTATCTAAACTCCTTTCTTTATCTCTAGGGAGATTGCTGCCACCAGTGGGTGCTAACCCACTCATCTGCTGCTCTCTAGCAAAGGCAAGCTTCTCTTTGGCCAGGGCAAGTTCTTCCCTTTCAATCCTTAGATTAGCCTGTTTCATTCTAGCTTCATGTTCTCTTCTCTGAGGGGAAGTCAATCGCCTCTGGGGAGAAATCCTTCTCCTCTGAGAAGAGGCATTAGAGTGCAGAGATCTATTGGAGTCCCTAGAATGAGATCTATCTCTTCTAACTCCAAGGTTAGGCCTTATTAGGGTCAGTACTGGGGGTCCCCCAGATCCTTCCCTAAGTAGGTCTAAGTTGGCCCTAGTAAGTCTGCTGACTAACTCAGACCTGTTGTCTGCCTCATCCCCAGAGAGTTCCTCTTCTTCCTCCTCCTCAACTGCATTTTCAGTGTCAAGGAGGTCTGGATCACCAAGGGTACCCTCTAAGGCTGGCATATTCCCATCTGTATGAGAAGCTTTCTTAGCATCATATGTCTCTAAGAGACCTATCAGAAAGGGAATGGTGGGGTTAGACCCCTGTTTCAGTTTCCTGGAGGTACACACTTGTCTCATCTCCTGGAAACTGAGGGCTGCATATCTTGAGATGACCTGTGGAGGGTCATTAGCCACTAGGGGAGTCTCTGAAGACTCTCCATGGGTAGATATGCTTCTAGTGTGGTGTAAGTGATGCACCTACCTACACTATGGGTTTACCTACTGATCCCTTGCTAGAGTTGTAGTTTAGGGTGTGCTAAGCCCTAACACACTACAACAGCTGGTTCAGTAGAACTCAGATTATTCTAAGTTAAGTTATATGTACCTATGTACCTATGTGATCTTTCAAATGATACTCTTAGGATACGTGTGTGGTAAAACAACAGCTAGCTCAAATCCCAACCGCTGCTCACCAATGTGAGAAGTTGGCCTGATATGCAGTGCTCACTATTCTAGTGATCACTATGTATCAGTCCAAACGACCCTTATTGATGATTGGTTGCAAGTCAACCTGATAGACCAGCTATCCTAGTAGCATGGACACGTGCAGTCTTTAGGCTAAACTCTAGAGGGCGTGTTAAGCCAGCTGTTTTACCATCACATTTACCCTTTGAACACCAAGTGAAAGGACACCACACAAGTTGTTATGAAAATAAAAGTATATTTATTTATAACAGTACTGCCCTGAACTCTTTATGAGTCAGGGAGCTAAGCACAATACAAAACTCTTAAAGAAATACTGAAAGTCGCACAATTTACACAAATGCCCGAGGGGCACGAAAAACCATATACTACAAAAGTGGAATGCGAATTTGTAGGAGAGTAGGGTCTGCAATCCTATGATCACCCAGATTTTTGCTTTTTGCTGCACTGGTTTACGACTTTCCCTGGCTGTGGGCCTGCTAATCAGACCCACAGCCTAGCTGTTCTCTCTATCCAAATTGTACCCAGGTACTGAATTGGCACTGGGCCCTCTCCAAGTCCCTGTACCCAGGGCTGAGGTGCACCCAGAAGTCTCCCAGGGGCTGAAGCACGTATTGTGCCACCCCTGGATTGACTAACTAAAACTGACACAACTGGCTGCACGACAGCTGGGGCAAGGTGGTGTACTCACCCTTTGCTTTAGATATAGTATACCTATATCTAACCCTAAAATGGACACACAGATCTCCTATCAGTCACTCCTATGGCAGGCCTTAACAATCCTGAAGGCAGAGTGCTTGGAATCGTGTGAGATGGTGCTCTGGCATGAGCTGAGCCTGTCTGCGGCTTTCGGGATCCATCCCTTAGCCGTTTCCATGATATCGCATACCATATACTCTTAAGTGCATTATAATCCTCGCGGTTATGTGCCAACTCTGGTATCGCTTTATCAAAACATGTCGAGTAAGGTGTCATACGAATTGGAATACTAACCCCTCGCCAATTCTGGCGACGGGGTTAGCATTCCACCCTTCTAGAGGGACACGACATGCCTGTAACCTATAACCCGGTTAAAAGTCAGACAGAGCCTTAGCATCCACAAAATGGATGCTGCCACCGAGACACAAGTCTGCCCTCCTGCTGCTGGGAGTCCTCCCAGAGCAGGAGATAAGGACAAAGGGTTTCCTGCCAGGGGCGGTGCCAGCACCGTCCCAGACAGGGTTTTGTGTATTGTAGGTAGGCAGGGCTTTAGAGGAAGGTGACTGCAAGTAGCACCCCGGTGCTCACTGTGCATAGGCCGGCTTGAACCAGTTCCAGGGTCACTCCAGACCCTGTGCTGGGGAAAAGCCCGCCAAGGAAGTGGGTGTAACCACCCCCCTCCTAGTCCCACCCATAGGGCAGGACTTAGTCGCGTGCCAGCCCCTTTTTACAGGATAAAGGTAGAGACTGGCCCCCTTCCAAATCAGATCATCTTTGAATCCTGAAACTACTTTCTGCGAAAGGAACTCAAGACTTCTTCCTAAGATTTCTCCCTTGTGGCTAAGGAGTAGTCACCCTGCATCCGCAGGCACCATCTAAGAACACTGCGGTCTGCTGCACGTCCTTCCTCCGGAATCCGACTGCCCAGCTCGACGAGACCCGGCTTCCCTGGCACCTCTGACCTCTACCCACCTCTACAGCACAGCTGAGAACCGTGGGTGCGACGAGACCTCGAGGGACCGGCCATCGCCAAGACTGCACGACTTCTGCACAGCAAGCCCACCGAGTAATTTCCTGGTGAGTGCTTTGGGGTCCGAGAAGCCCCCACCCTGAGCAGCTCCAGCTCCGAAGTTCAGCCCCCCAGCATCTCCACGATCTGCGTGGGGCCCTTCTGCTTTCCGCTGCTCACCGCGTTGTTTGGCTACTAGCCCGTTGGCTTGTGGCCTTCCTGACGACGCCCGACGACATTTCTGCTGCTGGTCTGGTTGCTCCAGACTGGCCCTTGCTCCCTCCCAGAAGAGGAGCACCCTGGACCCTCCTGGTCCACTCAAGAGGCCATTTTGAGTCCACCGCGTGGGCTTGAATTAGCCAAGGCTTGTTGCCCAATCCTGGGTAACTTCGACGCCAACGACTTCATCCTTCGTGGGACAGCTCGCACCTCCATCCTGGTCGCCGACAACGCCTCCTGGTCCGAGAGACTGCAGAGCCCAGCAGCGCCCACTCACCTGACTGCGGTGACTTCGCCCGGTGCCATCCTGGTGCCCACTTAATCACTGGCTAGTGATTCAAGAACTTGGTCCCCTCTGCTTTCAGGTTTCCTTCTTCCTTGATCCAGGCTTGGATCCATCGAACTTTTCTTCACTGGTCGCCTGCCAGCAACTTCTTCCTTCCAGGCTCCTGGTCCGGCAACGAGATCCCCGACGTCTTTTCAGACCTATGCAACTGCAGCCCCTGGGCTAGGTAACTTCGGCACTCCGGTGTCCCAGCATAGCCTCACTATCCAAGGGTCAGGATCCACTGTCGTTTTCTCCCTACCAGGTCGGGTTCGCCCGTGAACACTAACTTTGTGAATTCTAGCTTCCATAGACTTTGTCCCGCATCCCGCGTGAGAGTGCACACTCTGCACCCGAGTCCCCTGGGCCTCCTAGTAGTAATCTAACGATTCCCTAGTCCAGTCCTAGCGATTCCAAAGCCTATTAGAACTGTTACTTACCTGCTAGTAATTCGCATTCCACTTTTAGCGTATATGGTTTTTCGTGCCCCTCGGGCATTTGTGTAACGTGCTAACTTAAAAGTATTTTCGTAAGAGTTTTGTTGTGTGCCTAGCACCCTGTCCTCATAAAGAGTACAGGGTTGTTGTGATTCTAATAAATACACTGTTTATTTTCATAACACTTGTGTGGTGTCCTTTCACTGGGTGTTCAAGGGGTAATGTGATGGTAAAACAGCTGGCTTAACACGCCCTCTAGAGTCTTAGCCTTAGACTGCTCGTATCCATGCTACTAGGATAGCTGGTCTATAAGGTTGACTTACAACCAATCATCAATAAGGGTTGTTTGGACTGATATATAGTGATCACTAGAATAGTGAGCACTGCACATCAGGCCAACTTCTCACAGAATTACTAGCAGGTAATTAACTATTCTCAGAGGTTTTGGGATCGCTAGGACTAGACTACTGAACTTTTAGATTACGAGCAGGAGGCCTAGGGAGATCGGGTGCAGAGTGTGCACTCTCACGCGGGATGCGGAACAAAGTCTATGGAGGCTAGTAAATGCAAAGTTAGTGTTATCGGACGAATCCGACTAGGTAGAGCTGAAACGAAAAAGGATCTGGACACTTAGATAGTTAAGCTATGCTGGAGCACCGAAATGCTCAGGTTACCTAGCCCAGGGGCTGCGGCTGCATAGGTCTGAAAAGACGTCGGGAATCCTCGTTGCAGTCTATGGAGCCTGAAAGAAGAAGTTGCTGGCAGGCGACCAGTGATGAAGTTCGGTGTGATCCAAGCCTGGATCGAGGAAGATGGATACCTGTAAGCAGAGGGGACCAAGTCCTGAATCACTAGCCAGTGATTAGGTGGGCACCAGGATGGCACCGGGCGAAGTCACCTCGACCAGGTGAGTGGGCGACGCTGGGCTCTGCAGTCTCTCGGACCAGGAGGCGTTGTCGGCGACCAGGATGGAGGTGCGAGCTGTCCCACGAAGGTGTCTGCTGTCGACGTCGCTGGACCCAGGATTGGGGCAACAACTCTTGGCAAATGCAAGCCCACGCGGTGGACTCAAGATGGCGTCTGGAGTGGACCAGGAGGGTCCGGGGTGCTCCTCTGTTGGAGGGGAGCAAGGGCCAGTCTGGAGCAACCAGACCAGCGGTGTTGTCGTCGTGGTTCGTCGTCAGAAGGGCCACTAGCCAACGGGCAAGTGTCCTGGACAACGCGGTGAGCAGCAAAGAGCAGAAGGGCCCCACGCAGATCTCGTGGATGCTTGAGGTCTGGACTTCGGTGCTGGAGCTGCTCAGGGTCGGGGCTTCTCAAACCCCAAAGCACTCACTCAAGGATCCCTCGGTGGTCGTGCTGGGCAAGCGTCGTGCAGTCTTGAAGATGGCCGGTCCCTCGAGGTCTCGTCACACCCATGAATCTCAGCTGGGCTGATGATGCAGGTAGAGGTCAGAGGTGCCAGGGAAGCCGGTTCTCGTCGAGCTGGGCAGTCTTGATCCGGAGGAGAGACTTACAGCAGACCGCGATGCTTGGATGGTGCCTGCGGGTGCAGGGTGGCTACTCCTTAGCCACAAGGGAGAGTCTTCAGAAGTAGTTCAAGAGTCCTTTCGTGGAAAGTAGTCAAGATTCAGAATTATCTAATTTGGGAAGGGGGCCCGCTCCTATCTTTATACTAAGGAAAGGGGCTGGCACGCGACTAGGTCCTGCCAATGGGTGGGACCAGGAAGGGGGTGGTTACACCCCTCTCCCCTGCTGGACTTCCCCCAGCTCAGGGGCTGGTGTGCCCCTGGAACTGGTTCAAGCCGGCATATGCACAGTGAGCACCGGGGTGCCACTTGCAGTCACCTTCCTCTAAAGCCCTGCCTACCTAGGATACCCAAAACCCTGTCTGGGATGGTGCTAGCACCGCCCCTGACAGGAAACCCTTTGTCCAAGCTCTCCTCGCTGGAAGGACTCCCAGCAGCAGGAGGTCAGACTTGTGTCTGTGGTGGCAGCATCCATTTTGTGATGCTGAGGCTTGAGTTAACTTTAACCGGGGTTCACAGTTACATACATGTCGTGTCCCTCTAGAAGGGTGGAATGCTAACCCCGTCGCCAGAATTGGCGAGGGGTTAGTATTCCAATTCGTATGACACCTTACTCGACATGTTTTGATAATGTTATACCAAAGTTAGCATTTGACCGCGAGGTACATAATGCACTTAAGAGTATATGGTATAGCGTTATCATGGAACAGCTATTAGGACTTGGTTCCGCAAGCTGCAAACGGGCTCAGCTCATGCCAGAGCACCATTTCACATTATTCCAAGCACTCTGTCTCTGGTTTTCAGTCTGTTCAACCAGAGGAGCAGCCTTCCCTCTCTGTCTTTAAGTGTCTTTGTAGAGAATGTTCTACATTCCTTAGGAGAATTGTAGGTGAGTAGGGTCTGCAATCCTATGATCACCCAGATTTTTGCTTTTTGCTGCACTGGTTTAAGACTTTCCCTGGCTGTGGGCCTGCTAATCAGACCCACAGCCTAGCTGTTCTCTCTATCCAAATTGTACTCAGGTACTGAATTGGCACTGGGCCCTCTCCAAGTCCCTGTACCCAGGGCTGAGGTGCACCCAGAAGTCTCCCAGGGGCTGAAGCATGTATTGTGCCACCCCTGGACTGACTAACTAAACTGACACAACTGGCTGCACGACAGCTGGGGCAAGGTGGTGTACTCACCCTTTGCTTTAGATATAGTATACCTATATCTAACCCTAAAATGGACACACAGATCTCCTATCAGTCACTCCTATGGCAGGCCTTAACAATCCTGAAGGCAGAGTGCTTGGAATCGTGTGAGATGGTGCTCTGGCATGAGCTGAGCCTGTCTGCGGCTTTCGGGATCTATCCCTTAGCCGTTTCCATGATATCGCATACCATATACTATTAAGTGCATTATAATCCTCGCGGTTATATGCCAACTCTGGTATCGCTTTATCAAAACATGTCGAGTAAGGTGTCATACGAATTGGAATACTAACCCCTCGCCAATTCTGGCGACGGGGTTAGCATTCCACCCTTCTAGAGGGACACGACATGTATGTAACCTCTAACCCCGGTTAAAGTCAAACAGAGCCTCAGCTCCACAAAATGGATGCTGCCACCGAGACACAAGTCTGCCCTCCTGCTGCTGGGAGTCCTCCCAGAGCAGGAGATAAGGACAAAGGGTTTCCTGCCAGGGGCGGTGCCAGCACCGTCCCAGACAGGATTTTGTGTATCCTAGGTAGGCAGGGCTTCAGAGGAAGGTGACTGCAAGTGGCACCCCGGTGCTCACTGTGCATAGGCCGGCTGAAACCAGTTCCAGGGGCACTCCAGCCCCTGGCCTGGGGAAAGCCCGCCAAAGGAGAGGGGTGTAACCACCCCCCTCCTGGTCCCACCCCTAGGGCGGGACTTAGTCGCGTGCCAGCCCCCTTTTCCCAGATAAAGGTAGGAGCAGGCCCCCTTCCAAATTAGATCATCTTTGGAATCAAGACACGACTTTCTACGAAAGGACATCAAGATTTCTTCTTCAAGATTCTCCCTTGTGACTAAGGAGTAGTCACCCTGCATCCGCAGGCACCATCCGAAGAACACTGCGGTCTGCTGTAAGTCCTTCCTCCGGAATCCGACTGCCCAGCTCGACAAGACCCGGCTTCCCTTGCACCTCCGACCTCTACTCACCTCTACAGCCAAGCTGAGAACCGTGAGTGCGACGAGACCTCAAGGGACCGACTATTGCCAAGACTGCACGACTTCTGCACAGCAAGCCCGCCGAGTAATCTCCTGGCGAGTGCTTTGGGGTCCGAGAAGCCCCAACCCTGAGCAGCTCCAGCACCGAAGAGCAGCCCCCCAGCATCTCCACGATCGGCGTGGGGCCCTTCTGCTTTTTGCTGCTCACCGCGTTGTTTGGCTACTAGCCCGCTGGCTTGTGGCCTTCTGAACGACGCCCGACGACATCACTGCTGCTGGTCTGGTTGCTCCAGACTGGCTCTTCCTCCCTTCCAGAAGAGGAGCACCCCGGACCCTCCTGGTCCACTCAAGACGCCATTTTGAGTCCACCGCGTGGGCTTGAATTAGCCAAGGCTTTGTTGCCCAATCCTGGGTTCTTCGACGCCGACAGCTTCATCCATCGTGGGACAGCTCGCCTCTCCATCCTGGTCGCCGACAACGCCTCCTGGTCCGTGAGATCTGCAGAGTACAGCGTCGCCCACTCACCTAGCCGAGGTGACTACCATCCGGTGCCCTCCTGGTGCCACCTGACTACTGGCTAGTAGTCACGAACTTGGTCCACTCTGCTTTCAGGTGTCATCCATCTTCAAGATCCAGGCTTGGATCAACTCGAACTCTCTTCACTGGTCGCCTGCCAGCATCTTTCTTCCAGGCTCCTGGTTCGTCTACGAGGATTCCCGACGTCTTTTGAGACCTATGCAGCTGCAGCCCCTGGGCTAGGTAACTTCGGCATTTCGGTGCCCCAGCATAGCCTCACTATCCAAGGGTCAGGATCCACTGTCGTTTTCTCCCTACCAGGTCGGGTTCGCCCGTGAACACTAACTTTAACTTTACTAGCTATCATAGACTTTGTCCCGCATCCCGCGTGAGAGTGCACACTCTGCACCCGAGTCCCCTGGGCCTCCTAGAAGTAATCTAACGATTCTATAGTCAAGTCCTAGCGATTCCAAAGCCTATTAGTACTGTACTTACCTGCTAGTAATTTCGCATTCCACTTTTAGAGTATATGGTTTTTCGTGCCCCTCGGGCATTTGTATATACTGTGCTAACTTATGTATTTTCGTAAGAGTTTTGTTGTGTGCCTAGCACCCTGTCCTCATAAAGAGCACAGGGCTGTTGTGATTCTAATAAATACACTGTTTATTTTCATAACACTTGTGTGGTGTCCTTTCACTGGGTGTTCAAGGGGTACTGTGATGGTAAAACAGCTGGCTTAACACGCCCTCTAGAGTCTTAGCCTTAGACTGCTCGTATCCATGCTACTAGGATAGCTGGTCTATAAGGTTGACTTACAACCAATCATCAATAAGGGTTGTTTGGACTGATATATAGTGATCACTAGAATAGTGAGCACTGCACATCAGGCCAACTTCTCACAAGAATGATCTGGATAAAGACAGTATAGGCAAGTTTCACGCTTGTCATCGACGTGAAGTCTCTTCTTACCACAAGATGAGCAAGCTCTGAAGAGACCTTTCTTCTGTTGATCAGCCATTGTTGATTTTTGAAGGAAATATCCAATTTCTGTGAGGAAAAGAGATAAAACTAGGAAACCTGAGGAGAACTCAGGTGGAGACTCCCTAGCACAACGTGCAGTAGAAAATCTGAGAGACTGAGGCTCCTGACAGGAAGGTTCTAGAGGGAGGTGGTAGCTGATTGGCTACCTTCTGGAATTTGGTCCTTTTTACAAAAGGACATAGATAAGCTACTAAGGCAAGGCCCTTAGGCCTACTTTTCTCTATGTATGAAAACGAGTTACTTACCTGTAACTACGGTTATCCAGTATTGGTATCTTTCATAGATTCACATGCCTGAATCATTCCCCGTCGTCGAGGCGGGAGTCCCACGGTAAATTATATACAATAGCAGTGCCTAAAAATTTCTTGTAGTAGGCTGAAAAAGCCCAAAGGCCTAACTAGGCCTCAAAACTTAGCAGCCTATCTACATCATTATGTAAAAAGACCTGAAATAGTAGCCCTAGCCAATCAGCTGTCCTCACCCTCTAGAACCTTCCCAGCTCAGGCAGTTCTCCTCAGATTTTCCCAGCACAAGTGAGAATGAGTATCCATAGAAAGAACTGCCCTACCGGGGAGGAGGGTGGGTGCATGTGAATCTATGAAAGATACCGATACTGGATAACCGTAGTTACAGGTAAGTAACTCGTTTTCTTATCCAGTATTAGGGTATCTTTCATAGATTCACATGCCTGAATCAGAATAGCAAGCAGTAACATCATGTCTGTCGATAGAGGAAGGTGGGAGACAAAGAAAACATATATCTATCCCCACTCAACCAGGAAGGTAATAGAGTACAAATTTGTTAACAGAACACATGCATCAAAACCTTCAAAAACATGACTGATAGGACAGCATTATAAATACTTAAACTTTAAAAGAAGAATAAAAAAGACTATAAGCTAGCCAACCTTAGTGAAGAAGATGCTGCAGCACCGCATCACCAACAGCTGTGTCATCCTGGACCGCCAACTGCAGACAGTAATGTTCGGTAAAAGTGTGTACACTTTTCCAAGTAGCAGCTCGGCAAATGTTCTCCAGCGTCACTCCAGCGAAAAGGGCCGTAGACGCCGACATTGTTCTTGTGGAATGAGCTTTGACCTTCCTTGATAAAGGTCTGTTGGCCTTGTCATGACAGAAGGTAATTGTAGAAGACAACCACCTGGCAATAGTTGCTTTTGTGACAGCTTGACCCAAGGTGGCTTTCCCATAGGCAACAAAAAGTTGTTTAGATTTACGGATGTCCTTTGTCTTCTGAAGATAAAACTTGAGACACCTTTTCACATCCAGAGAATGTAAAACCCTCTCTGCAGGAGTTTTTGGATCCGGGAAAAAGGTTCTGAGTTTGACCGGTTGATTAATATGGAATTGAGTTGGTACTTTAGGAATGAATTTTGGATTGGTTCTAAGCGTAACAAAGTCCTTAGAGAATTGCAGAAAAGGGTGAGTAATAGTGAAGGCCTGTATTTCACTAACTCTGCGAGCAGAAGCAAGAGCCAACAAGATTGCCACTTTCCAAGTCAGAAACTTTAGTTCTGCTTTATGAATTGGTTCAAAAGGCCTTTTTAGAAGTTGGGAAAGAACAACATTAAGATCCCACTCCGGAGGAGGAGGACGAACTGGCGGAAAAGCTCGGAAGAGCCCTTTAAGGAATTGTTTGATCAAAGAGGATGAACATAAGGATGGTTTGTTGGAACTCTTCCTGAATCTGGATATTGCTGCCAGATGCACTTTAATAGAAGAAAAAGCTAGACCTGCCTTAGCCAACGACAGTAAGTATGGAAGGATGGCTTCAGGAGGAGCCTGAAGTGGATGAACCTCATTATTTCCACACCATGAACAGAATCTCTTCCACTTGAAACGATATGTTTTGATGGTACTCTGCGCACGTGCTTGCGACAATATCTCCCTGCAGTCCGAGGAGATGTTTAGGTCCTTGAACTCTAGGAAGTCAGGAGCCAAGCGTGCAAGTGCAGCGATTGAGGATCCATCCGGATGATGGATTTGACCTCCCTCCCTTGTCAACATCGACACTGTCGGTTTGAGACGAAACGGAGGTTGTTGAGATAGCAGAAGGAGCTCCTGAAACCAAAATTGCCTTGGCCAACGTGGAGCAATGAGGATGAGAGTGCAGTGTTCCCTCTTCATCTTTTGCAGCACCTTCGGAATGAGCGGAATCGGAGGATAGGCGTACGCAAACATTCCGGTCCATCTCATCAGGAGGGCATTTCCTCTTGACCCCTGTTCTGGGAACCTGCTGGCATAAAACAGGCATTTGCTGTTTTGCTGCGTGGCAAACAAATCCAGCGTCGGCTTCCCCCAGAGCCGAAAGATTCTCTCTACTTGATGTTGTTCGAGTTCCCATTCGTGACAGCCCACGAACGTTCTGCTGAGACTGTCTGCTAGAGAGTTGCGAACTCCTTGTACATGCTCTGCTCTGAGGGATATGCCGTGACTCAGGGCCCATTCCCACATCTCCTGAGCTTGCAGTGACAGGGTAAGAGATTTCGTTCCTCCCTGTTTGTTTATGTAGAACATGCTGGTGGTATTGTCCGTACGCACCAGCACGGACGAATTCACAACCCTTGGCAGGAAGGCTTGTAGGGAAAGAAAAATGGCCCTTAGTTCCAAGCTGTTGATGTGCATCTGTTGGTACTGACGAGACCATTTTCCCTGGATCCGAAGGTCCTGAAGGTGACCTCCCCAACCTTCCATGGACGCATCCGTAGTCAGGGTGAACTCCGGAATTTCTTGGAGAAAGGTGAGGCCCGGCGACAAGTTGTGTGCCTTTGACCACCAAAGAAGAGCATGTTTCATTTTGGCAGTGACCTTGATGCGGTCGTCGAATGATCCCTCGACTTGCTTCCACTGACGAAGTAACTCTTCTTGCAACGGTCTCATTCTGAGTCTCGCCATAGGAATGAGGTTGATCGCAGATGAACACATCCCTAGAAGGGAAGCATATATCCGAACTGAAAGTGACCTTCTTGCGGATATCTGTTTTGCTAGTTTTACGAGTTTGTTTTGTCGCTCCTGTGTCAGGTATGCTTTGCACTGGCATGTGTCCAAGATTGCACCCAGAAATGTCAATTGTTGACGAGGTTGGAGCTGAGATTTCTTTGAATTTAGGGTCAGTCCTAGATTCGAGAAGAGAGAAAGCGTACTGCTGACCGCTTCCACTGCCGAGTTTCTGGTTGGACCTTTTAACAGCCAGTCGTCGAGGTATGGGAAAACTTGCATTCCCTGGGACCTCAACATTGCTGCCACTGGAGCCAGGCATTTGGTAAAGATTCTGGGGGCCGATTTTAGGCCGAATGGAAGCACTTTGAACTGGAAATGGACGCCGGCCACTTGAAACCTTAGGAATTTGCGGTGGTTCGGGTGTATAGGGATGTGGAAATAGGCGTCTTGTAGATCCAGAGAAGCCATAAAGTCCCCTTCGTTGAGACAATTCAGAATGTCCTTCAACGTCACCATGCGGAAACTCTGTTTCTTTAGATATTTGTTGAGTTTGCGCAGATCTAATATTGGACGTCACTCTTCCGAATTTTTCTCCACGAGGAAGAAGCGAGAATAAAACCCCCTCCCTTTTTGAGAAGGAGGGACTCGTTCTATCGCATTCTTGTGTTGCATCTTTAAGGCTTCTTTGAAGAGTAAGTGAAGACGAGGGGGAGGGGGACCCCTGGGCGGCGTTGTTGGAGGCTTCTGCAAAAACTCCAAAGTGTGTCCCTTGCTGACCAAATCCAGGACCCACTGATCTGAAGTTATCTTCCGCCATTGGTGGTAAAAGGCGGAAATTTTGGCGCCCACGGGAAGGGAAAGGTGAGTGGCTGACATCCGGCAAAGCTCATTGGCGCTTGTTGGAATCTCGTCCTTGATTGCCTGAGCGTCGTTTTCCTCCTTGCCGAGAGAAAGAGCCAGAGGCAGGCTTGTTGTAGTTAGATTGATACTGACGATTTTGTTGGTTGGAATAATTGCCTCCGGATGAGTAACCTCGGCCTCTTGCTCCTCTAAATGATCCCCTCTTGTATTGTAGGGTTCCAAGAGATTTAGCTGTATCGGTATCAGTTTTAATAGCCAGTAAAGCGTCACCAATGTGCTTCCCAAACAATGATTCACCATCGAATGCCATGTCCAAGATTTTGGTTTGGACCTCAGGTCTGAAAGTGGTAGCCTTGAGCCAACCTTGACGCCGAAGCACAGCTGCTCCAGCCAATTGTCTAAAATTGCAGTTAGAAATGTCCAGGGCGCAATCAATAATTTCTGAGGCCGCCCTTTCACCCTCTTGTACAATTCTGCGCACCTCCATCTGATGATCCTCAGGGATCATTTCAAGATATTCCGTGAGCTCAGACCACATTTGTCTATCATAGCGAGCCAGAATAGCTAATGAATTAGCAGCCTTAATGGAGGCTGCTGCATTCGCTGAAAACTTCTTTCCAATTGCATCAAGCCTTCTTCCCTCCTTGTCAGGTGGCGTTGAAATGGGAGCAGAAGGATTTTTGGATTTTTGCTGCGCAGCCTGAGATATGACAGAATCAGGTCGAGGGTGACCTATTAAACAAGCAGGAGTATCAGATGGTGCTCGATACTTTTTGTCTATCCTTGGCAGGACTGCAGGAATGGAAGCGGGAGTTTTCATTATGTTGAGGCCTTCCTTCCATATATAATCAATAATAGGAATGGCCCTGATCACTCTCCGATATCCCTCCTTAAAGTCATGTAAAAAGCAGTCTGACTGTTCAACTGTGACAGCTAACTCAAATCGATTAGCAGCTCTCTGCATAATATTGTGGAAACCACCAATATCTTCAGGTGGAGAATCTGAAGGGCGGGGGGCAGGTGGAGAAGGCATAGGGATGACATAATCCTCCCAAGGATCCACAGGTGTTGTATCCGGTAACTCTCCCTCTTCCCTGCTTTCTTCATCATCATTGGAAGAACTGTCTTCAATTTGAGGAACTGAAGCAGTATTTTGCTGTGGCGACAATGAAGCTCTTGGTGACGGAGGTCTTGGCACGGGAACTGGAACAGGTGACCCAGCGGGCGCACCCTGATTGGATGGAAATCTCTGGCGATAATCTGCCAACATAGCCTGCAAATCCTGTATTAAGGAGGTTGGTAAATGTGTAGTATCCTCAGACCGAGAAGGTCTAGTATGAGGTGACTGATATGGCGTGGAATAAACGTCATGTGTATAATGATCATGGACTTCCTCTTCATCATCCTCCTGATATTTAATATTTAATTGAGAAGGGTGACGGGCAATCCCAAAAGGACCATCATCCTCTTCCCCTTCATCTGACTCCTCTTCCATGTATGTCTCCAAAATGTGCGATGGCAAGAGCGGAGAAATATGTGAATAATCCTGTCTTTGATACGTTTTCATCTGAAAATGAGTGAATTGTATCTTTGCTGGAGGGGAACCGTGCATCCGATGAGCAGATGTCAGTGTGGAAGCCCCTGTTACCGGGATCTCCGTCGACGGTTCTGTCAATGAAAAAGATTTTGCCGTCGACGAGGTCGTCAATGGTACCTTCGTCGACGAACCCCTCGTCGTCGGGGCCGTCGATGGTGTCTTCGTCGACGAGTCCCTCGTCGTCGGGACCGTCGATGATGTCTTCGTCGACGGGTCTCTCGTCGTCGGGACCGTCGATGATGTCTTCGTCGACGGGTCTCTGGTTGTCGGGACCGTCGATGGTGTCTTCGTCGACGAGTCCTTCGTCGTCGGGACCGTCGATGGTGCCTTCGTCGACGAGGCCTTCGTCGACGGGTCCGCCGTTGATGTCTTCGTCGACGAGTTCTTCGTTGACGAGACCGTCGATGATGTCTTCGTCGACGAGTCTTTCGTCGACGAGGCCATCGATGGTGACTTCGACGACAACGAGCCCTTTGGTGACGATATCTTCATCGTCGACGGCTTTGTTGTCGTCGACGGAGCAGGAGATTTAATCGACGGAGCCGTCGTCGAGTAGGACTTCGACGATGGTAACTTGGTTTTAGTCAGCAATGGTTGAACAGACATCAAAGGTGACGTAATAGCTGAAGTGGTAACCATAGAAGTAGATGAGGAGGTAGAAGTCCAAGTAGTAGTAGGTACAGACACCAGAGAAATAGTCTTAGCCTGGGTTGTACTTACAGTTGAAGAAGCCGATGCACTCTTAGAGGGTTCTGAAGCTTTCTGAGAGGTTTTTAGTTTTTTCTTTCTCTCAGGAGAAGCACTATCTTTGGATCTAGCTCTCTTGCTGGAGGTAGAGGCTTTGTCCTCATCATCAGTGGAAGAAGACTTCAACCACAAAAGAACCCTTGCCTCCCTATCCCTGATAGTTTTCTGAGGGAAGGTACGGCAAATTCGACAGTCCTTCACAACATGTGAAGGGTGCAGGCAATAAATACAGTCAGAGTGCTGGTCATCCACATGGACTCTCTTCTTGAAGCAGGTCCCACAAGCTTTGAAAAGAGCCTTCTTTTCAGACATTTTAAGGAATAAAGATCAAAAAACTGAGTAGGCACTCAGGGAGACTCCCTTACACACGAAGTGCGGTGAAAATCTGAGAACTGCCTGAGCTGGGAAGGTTCTAGAGGGTGAGGACAGCTGATTGGCTAGGGCTACTATTTCAGGTCTTTTTACATAATGATGTAGATAGGCTGCTAAGTTTTGAGGCCTAGTTAGGCCTTTGGGCTTTTTCAGCCTACTACAAGAAATTTTTAGGCACTGCTATTGTATATAATTTACCGTGGGACTCCCGCCTCGACGACGGGGAATGATTCAGGCATGTGAATCTATGAAAGATACCCTAATACTGGATAAGTCTATAGGACATTACTTTTCTATGTACCGGAGACTCCCGTCTCGACGACGGGAAATGATTCAGGCATGAGAATCTATGAAAGACACCCATAATACTGGATAAGCAGCTTCTTTTTCCCCACAGAGTTTTATATAGCACGAACTTGACCCGAATCGGGTATCGGAGCACTTTACACAAGCACCAGTTGTGTTACATGAGGACACATTCATGTTTTGGTAGGCACAGGGAGATTAAGTGATTTGCCCAGAATCACAGGATGTTGCGCGTCCCTGCTGAGACTCGAACCCGGTTCCCCAGATTTGAGCCATTAGGCAACTCCTCTCTCTGTGCCCTGGCAACAATTAAATAAACTAACCCAACCAGCAAAAGTCTAAAACAACTGAACCAATATAGAGGGGAAACTGGATACCCAGGCGTAGCTGTTGTTACCACTATGGAATCAGATATCTGGGTTCTTTCTTTGCAGGGGGGCCCAGTCTGTTCAGGGAGCACCTGTTTCAACATTTGTGTTTTGGTGAGCCCCCTGTCTCTGTAGGGCACACATGTTTTAGTATGACATAAGTTAGATCCCAGGAGCAGTGTTGCCTCCTGCTCCTCCTTGTGCAAGGCTGAAGTTGTGTCTACATAGTGCCCTCTCTCTCTCCTTTGAGTGACTCATGACAAGGGGAGCGTGTGTGACAGAGGATTGCCCGTTCCTCCAGCCAAGTCCATGCACAGTCAGGTCCGTCGGGGAAGTGGGTACTATCCATATGGATAATTTAAAATTGTGCTGCAAGACACAGCATACAAAAGTGCAAAACTTGGTTGATGTACAGACATGGCATTACAGCAAGCCCAATCGTCAACAGTATGTAACACTGTACAATCATATCGATATATCATAATAGTTACACTATTACCCCATATACATTCATGCTTCTTAGGACAGCCGCAAGCCTCATAAATTGGCATCTGGTGATGGGCACACAAATCCACCCCTGCACGCCAGCATCTAACAGTTGGCGGCGTATGTTGTTTCCATGCACGGGCCACATCCCGCTTGGCAACCAAGCAAGCCATACCCAGAAAGGAAAATGCTACTTACCAGTATGCATCTGTTCTTGGCATGTAGGGCTGCAGATTCACAAACTAGTGCATAGATCGCCATCTGGTGGTGGGCCCGGATGATTACACTTTGTTGTTGTCCTGGAAGAGTCTTTGTATGGTAGATGACTCCTCCTGTGGAGCATAGTGCACATGGGCATCGACTCCGTCCTCAGATTGTTGTTCGCCATGAGGGAAAATGATGGAGTTGTTTGAGAACAAAAAGAGATGTCCATGTATTGTGTATCTAATTAAGATATTACTGGAACAGATAAAGTCAGCCAGGGAGGCGGGTGGGCGTGTGTGAATCTGCAGCCCTACATACAAAGAACAGATGCATACTGGTAAGTAGCATTTTCCGTTTGAGGCATATGGGCGGCAGATCACACACTAGTGCATTGATTGAATAGCAGTTCTCTCCCTTAGTGGCAACCACCAGTATCTGTTGCAGTGGTTTGGAATAGTGTTTTGAGAACAGCCTGGCCCACACTAGCATGTTGTTTTGCTTGCACATCTACACAGTAGTGCTTTGTGAATGTGTGCGGTGTAGACCATGTAGCTGCTTTGCAGATATCATCTAAGGGAATGTTCCCTAAAAATGCCATAGATGCCCCTAGTTTACGGGTGGAATGAGCCCTAGGGGGAATGGAGTGTGTTTTGCTTTCTGGTAGCAAATTTGAATGCATTTGACAATCCACCTTCCAATCCCAGTTTTTGAGATGGGATTACCTTTATGTGGAAGAGAAAAGGACACAAAGGGCTGTTTTGTTTTACAAAATGGCTTTGTCCTATCAATATAGCAGAGGAGAGCTCTTTTGACATCTAATGTATGGAGAGCTCTTTCTGCAACTGTTTGAGGTCGGGAGAAGAATACTGGCAACTCAATAGACTGAGATGGAACAGTGAAATTACTTTTGAAAGGAATTTGGGATTTGTCTTTAGAACCACTTTGTTGTGATGGAGTTGCAATAATGGTTCTTGAATTGTTAATGCCTGGATCTCACTTACTCTTCTGAGTGAAGTAATAGCAATTAAAAAATAAACTTTCCATGAAAGAAATTGTAAGTCACACTTATGCAAGGGTTCAAATGGAGGACCCATAAGCCTAGTGAGAACAATGTTTAGATTCCATACAGGGGAGGGTGGTACTCTGGGAGGAATAATTCTTCTGAGGCCTTCCGTGAATGCTTTGACGGCAGGAACTCTGAATAATGACAGATGTTGTCTGTTTTGTAGGTAAGCTGCTATAGCAGCAAGATGTAACCTGATTGAGGAGTATGCCAAACTGCATCTTCGTAGATGGAGCAAGTAGCATATGATGTTTTGGATGGAAACATCTAGTGGGTTAATGTTGTTATTGGTGCAATACACAACACACCTTTTCCACTTGGCTGCATACCATGCCCTAATGGTGGGACATTTAGCTTCTTTTATAACATTCATGCAATCAGGCGGGAGATTGAGATATCCAAATTCTAAGACCTCAGGAGCCAAATCGCTAGGTTGAGCTGCATGGGGTCTGGATGCATGATCTCTCCACGGTTCTGTGTTAGCAGGTGTGGAGCGAGTTTTAGTTTCTGATGTGGTACCAATGAGAGCTCTAGTAGTGTGTTGTACCACGGTTGCCTTGCCCACGTTGGTGCAATGAGAATCAATGTGAAGGAGTGTTGCTGCAACTTATGCACCACTAACGTAATGAGTGGGAGAGGCGGAAAAGGGTACGTAAATCTGTCTGACCAAGTCATCCATATCGCATTGCCTTTGGACAATGGGTGTGGATACCTGGCAGCGAAGCATGGGCATTTGGAGTTGAGGTGTGTTGCGAATAGATCTATTTCTGGCTGTCCCCACTTTTGAAAGAAAGGTTGAAGAACTTGAGGATAAAGTTCCCATTTGTGTATCTGTTGTCTCGGACGACTTAACAGATCTGCAACCTGATTGTGAACTCCTGGTAGATGTTCTGCTAATAGGAAGATTTTTTGAGGAATGGCCTACCTCCATATGCTCTGCGCAAGCCAGGAGAGCAGTAAGGAGTGTGTTCCTCCCTGTTTTTGGATGTAGTACATGGCTGTCATATTGTCGGTGCGGACTAAGCCTTGCGGATAGGTAATGTTGAAATGGCTTTAGAGCTAGAAAAATGGCTAGCAATTCCAGATGGTTTATGTGGAGTAGCTTTTGCTGTGGTGTCCATCTGCCCTGTACTGTGTGCTCTGCTAAATGAGCTCCTCAGCCGGTGAGGGATGCGTCCGTGATTAGCACCACCTGTGGAACTGGCTCTATGAACGACCGTCCTTTGGAAAGATTTTTGGTGTTCCACCACTGCAGAGAGTGATGGGTCCGGCCGTCCACCACCACCACCAGATCTGTTAATTGATGTTGAGCCTGGTTCCATTGGCTTGCTAAGCACTCTTGCAGGGGGCGCATTTGGAGTGTTGCGTGCGGTATTAAGAAGATGCAAGACGCCATCATTTCAATTCGTTGCATGAACACTCAAGCTGGTAGCGAGTGTTGCGGTTGGAATTTGTGTATAAGAGCTTACATACTTTGTATTCTTGCTGGATTGGGTGATGCAAGTGCTTTGGAGGTATCTATTGTGGCACCCAGATACTGTTGAGACAGGGATGGTTGGAGATGTGACTTTGTTTGATTTATAGTGAACCAGAGCTTGTGTAGCAGGTGAATGGTCTGGTGTGTGTGCTGCACGCACTGGTGGTATGACTTAGCTTTTATTAGCAAGTCGTCAAGATATGGGAAGACATGGATGTTTTCCCTTCTCAAGTGTGCCTCTACTATTGCGAGACACTTTGTGAAAACTCAAGGTGCTGTAGTCACTCCGAAAGGGAGGACTTTGAACTGGTAATGCTGACCGTCCAGTACGAACCGAAGGTACTTTCTGTGAGCTTGGTAGATGGGAATGTGGAAGTAGGCGTCCTTGAGATCTAGGGTAGCAAGGAAGTCGCCTTGTTTTAACAGAGGAATGACCTGCTGTAATGTGACCATATAGAAGCGGTTGGATTGTAGGTAAAGATTTAGGGGTCTCAGGTCTAGTAAAGGTCTGAGGGAGCCGTCCTTTTTGGGAACAAGGAAATATAGGGAGTAGACTCCTGTATTTTGATGGTGTACTGGAACTGGTTCTATTGCATTTTTCTGCAGTGGAGTGGCAACTTCTTGTTTTAGGAGTGTGTGACATGGGACGCTGTCTGGGTGATATTGTTGGAGGAGTGGAAGTAAGCTCCAGGCAATAACCTGACTGAACTATTTGTGTCACTCACCTGTCTGCTGTGATGGAGCTCCAGACAGGTAGGAACTGTTGTAATACCCCCCTGACAGAAGTGGAATGGTGTGGGGTGAGGGGAGGGAAGTCCTGTTTGGGAGTGGAGGCATTACGTTTGTTGTTACCTCTGCCTCTACCTTTAGTGTTGTTACCTCTATATCCTCCTCTGTAATAACCTCTATTGGGTGGTATCCGTTGGAAAATTTGTGGAGGTGCCCCTGTAAGAGGAGCGACGAAAGGACGCTCTGGGAGTCTGTGTTTGTAAAGCTCCCATGGACTTTGCAGTGTCAGTATCCTTCTTCATTTTTCCTAGTGCATTATCAACTGTAGGACCAAAAAGATGTTTGCTGGTCAAAAGGTTGATTAAGAATACTGGTTTGTACCTCTTGTTTGAAACCAGAAATGTGCAGCCAGGCATGCCTACGTAAACATATGCTGGTATTCATTGCCCTTGAGGCTGCCTCAGAAGTATCCAAAGGACAACGGATGGAAGTATTAGTAATGACCTCACCTTCCTGTAATAAGTCAGAAGCCCTGGTCTTATATTTGCCTGGCAAATGTTGCATGAGGGTTTTAAGCTCATCGTAGTGAGCCCTATCATACCTTGACAATAGAGCTTGGGTGTTAGCAATTCTCCAGACGTTGGCCACCTGAGAGATCATGCATTTGCTTGAAGCATCTAAAAGTTTGGACTCTATCAGGGGGTGGAGCATCCCCTGTATTCTGTGAATTAGCTCTTTTCCTGGCGTTTGAGACTACTAGTGAGTCTAATGGCAGCTGGCCTTTGATGTAGGCTGGGTCAGTTGGAGCTGCTTTATACTTTTTTTCCAATCTGGGATTAATTACCCTGGCCCTGACGGGGTCTTTAAATACCTCTGGTGCGTGTTTTACTACCCCTTTAAGCATTGGTAATATGGTTGTGGTTTTATGTGATGGTAATAGTGTGTCCATAAGGAAGTCGTCTTCTACTGGATCAGTGTGTAGATCCACCCCATGAAAGGTTGCTGCTCTATGAATGAGTTGTGTAAACCTTATAGTGTCATCTGGAGGAGATGGCCTAGAAGGGTAAACGTCATCTTGTGGCAGATCTGGGGCATCTGGTGCATTATAATCGTCCCAAGGATCATCTGATAGTCCAGGAATATCATCTGGCTCATCCAGGGGTTGCTCATCTTCTATCACCCCTGAGTAATCATCCTCATCATCATCTGCTGGTGCAGGGCTGTGTGGGATGAATGGTGAATGTGCAGGGGAAATGTCAAGGTCTGGTACCTCTGGAAGTGGTGAAGGTACCCTTATAGGAGAAGTCTGAGCATGCTTTTTGAGAGGGACTGGAGGTGTGGTGGGAGGGTCCAGCTTCCTTTTAGCAGGCACAGTAATGACATGTCCAGTCTTTGGATGAATAAGAAGAATCTTTTGTTTTGGGTCTGGACGGAAAAGGTCTTCTGTGGAAGTATCCTTTTTCTGCACCGACTTTTCTTGCTTGGGGCCGAGTTGTTTAGAGGGTTTAGCAGTGTCTATTAGTCTTTGGAGCAGATTTTGGTTTTGGTTTCGAAGACTTGAGGTCAGAAGCTTTCTTCGGGTCGTGATTTTTGTTCGGAACAGATGTTTTCGGATACAGAGTTTTTGGTTCCAAAGCACGTTTCGGTTCGACAGCTTTAGATGCCGAAGTGTGTTTTGGTGCCAAAGTGGACTTTGGTTCAACTTGTTTCGGTACCAGAGTTGGTTTCGGTTCAATAGTTTTTGGTGTGGAAATTGGTTTCAGTGTTGAGCTTGTTTTCGGCTCGACCAGTTTGGGTACAGAGGTTTGCTTCGGCTTTTTGTTTATCTGGACCAACAGCCTGACTCGAGCCCCAGTCGCCTAGAGGCTTTTTGGTAGTCTTCGTTGCCAGGCTGGAAGGCAGGGCGTAGGAAGTTTGGGACCGGTATACACCTGGAGCTAAAGGCGGAGGTGGTACCGAAGCCTGGCCTGGTATGAGGGTGTGAACAGGGTCGACATTTGTACTCACGACCTGTTGACCAGCTGGAAGGGGATCGTCATCATCTGCCTGTTCTACGGCTCCGGAAGCTGAATCCTCTGCTCCGGAAACAACAACTTCTTCCTGATGTTCTTCTTCGGACTCTAGATTGGCTGGAGTATCTTCGACGATGATGTATGGTGCCGATGAAGAGGATTGTGCCATGACTCTTCGAGCTCGACGGTCTCTGATAGTTTTCTTAGACCGGAACGAAGCACAGGCCTGGCAATCTCGGCTCTCATGCTCTGGGGACAAGCACAGATTGCACACCTCATGTAGATCGGTGTGGGGAAATTTGTGTCCACACTGAGGGCACTTCTTGAAGGGTGTTCTTTCCATGAGCCAAAGGCCCAATGGTGCAGTTGGGCCCAATGGCCCGACGATCACCGGAATAGAGTAGTGCAGGCTTTTTCGACGCGAGTATGAAGGAAATCGTGATCGAAAAAGATACCTAAGGTAGAAATCAAGGAATGGGCGTCGAAAGAAGATCGGTAACGGGACAGAGTGATAAACACATCCGAGCCCGATGGCAGAAAAAAACAATCTGAGGATAGAGTTGATGCCCATGCGCACTATGCTCCACAGGAGGAGTCATCTACCATACAAAGACTCTTCCAGGACAACAACAAAGTGTAATCATCTGGGCCCATCACCAGATGGCGATCTATACACTAGTGTGTGATCTGCAGCCCATATGCCTCGAACATCATGTTCAGCTCTAGGGCCCCCTACCTCTTCCGTTAACCCCAACAGCACAGCACGAGGTGTTAACTCCAGGGAGCGTCCCAGGACAGAGGAAAGTATATGACCCACCTTCTCTCAAAAGGGCCTCAGCACTGGACACTCCCAGGCCACTTGGAAAAAATCTGCAGCTGGAAGCGCGCAAAGGGCGCACACTGATTGCATATCGTGGAGCAAGGGCTGTAAGCGCCTCGAGTTGGGTACGTCGCATGCATGTAGTTACATTGGACCATACATAGCCAGGTTGAAATCATCAGCTCTCTAGGGGTCATCCAAGCCTCCCTCCAATCTTCTTCATCCAAGTCTACCTCTTAGGACACCCATCACTGACGGACATTCTCAAGGCAGTCAGGGGCATGGGTCACTAGTGATCACTAAATCCCAGAAGTTGCCCATTTACCCAGCCACCCAAGGAACATCTTCTCCTCCACTGACTGAATTTGGGCACTGAGTCATTTGGGAACTCATAAGCTTGCGAGTTAGACAGATAGTACTTAACTTTTAACTTCTGAAACAACATAATGCTCGCTCCCCCATATAAACACCTCTCAGGTACGAGATCCCAAATCAATTCCATGGCAGAACACCTTACAGGGTCGAAAGCTGACCAAGCCACCTTCCCCGACATAGAGTCATCCCGGTGAGGTGAGGCGATAATCTCAATCAGTGAGGCATAGGGCCGCCCTCCAAAAGATGAGGGATACCCGTGTGCAAGAAGGCAATAGACCCGGTGGACGCACTCCATACAAAAGTTCAAGCAGGCCGTTTATACCCAGCAAATGAATTTCCAATGTTATAGATGACTTTACGGCAGGCCCATAAATGTAACATATATTAGATTTACAAGGCTCCCAGCTTCTCCTTCACAGCCTGGAATAAGTGGCGCAGCGGATGGATTTTAAG
Organism: Lissotriton helveticus; assembly: GCF_964261635.1. Classification (NCBI taxonomy): domain Eukaryota; kingdom Metazoa; phylum Chordata; class Amphibia; order Caudata; family Salamandridae; genus Lissotriton; species Lissotriton helveticus. The sequence continues at coordinate 1,275,996,303 of NC_136057.1, forward strand.
AGAGTAGTCTGGCAAAAGCATGACTGATCCGCATTGGAGTTTTCTGATTTTAAGAACCTCTTGGGGAATAGTGTCTGTATTCATGAAGTTCAGAAGTCTTGCTATCATGGGTTGCAGTGGGGCCCCCAGTGGTGGATGAGCTGCTAGGGACCTGTGGGCCCACTCCACTACAGGCAGGGCGGCAGCTGGAAGCCATGACATGAGCCTGACCATTATAAATAAATAAATCCGGTATTTGTGAAGTGCTTACTAATCACCCCTTAGGGTCTCAAGACGTTTAAGTAGTGAGCAGGGTGGGAGCCCTCTGCTCCCTCCAGGATTCCCCCGATATAGATGTTATTTCTTCTTATTCTACACTCTGCATCCTGCGCTCTGGCTTCAAGTGTGCCAAACTTGCGCTGGAGGGTGAACAGTGCTATCTGTAGTGTATGTACCAAATCTTCCACTGTTGAGTAGCGGCCTTACGCCTCAGCCTCCCACTTGTTTGCTGAGCAGGTCTTGTCTCAGTAGTGACAAGTCCAGGCTCAGTTTGCCCATCTTGCTTTTGAGTGAGCTCCGGGTGTCCTTGATGACCTGGAATATGGAGACCGTAGAGTCCTACTGAGTAGGGGGCATCGTGGTGTTGGCTATCCTATTTAACTGCGCTGGAGGTTGGCTTACTGTATTTGTTTATTTATTCCTGGGTGAGCTGCAGGGCCCCTTACCTTTCTCCATGGCTGGCCTGTTTTGATACACAGATTGTGGTTTTGTAAACTCCCTTTCCAACGCAGGTGGCACACAGGTTCTTTCGGGGCCTCCTCTACTGGCGCTGGGAGGGCTCCGCTGTTGGCTTCACCTCTCATGAGCTACTCATCCTGGGAGGGCGGCAGAGGCACGTTATCAGCCCCCCTCCCCCGGCATGCAGCAGCCCCAAGGGGCCCCCAGTGTTGACAGAGGAGTATAGAAGAGGGCCACCCAGGTGACCGCACAGCCTGGGGGGGGGGGGGGACGGGGACAATGCCCATTTTGATTGAGCTTGTTAGGAGGGACATATTCCAGATCTCTTTTGCGGGTTTTGCAGGCCCAGATGGAGATGCGGGGGGTGTCCCGGCAGTATCACTGCAGTCAAATTTATCAGTTGGAAACAGGTGGTCACACAGTTTCTGAGGATGGTGCCGTAGTGGGCTTGGAGAATTCAGGGACGATATATCCTCCAGTGTTAAACCTTCAGCACATGTGCCAGCTGCTATCGCCATAGGATATGTGTCAGAGAGGCAGGGGCAGCCCCTGGTGTAATGGCAGCTTAATCTGAGCAGTCCAACTCAAGTGAGGCGCTGTCCTTCAGGGTCTCTCCGCCCAGGACTGGCCTCGCCCGATCAGGCCCTCCACAGCCCGGGGCAGTCTTGATTCAGAGCTTTATATTTTTAATCAGTCTTATAGGAGCAGCTTTTGCAGAAACTTGTACTAGAAACAGGTGCATGGCAGGTTCCAAAAAACCAGAACCCAAGAGCAGCAAAGGTCTTTAAGACACCCTAGGGTGAAGAGTTTAAAAAGAAAAAAAAAATCGATGTAGAGGTAGTAAGCATCGGGATAGGGAAGTTTATCTTAATAGGATCTCTGTGTAGGGCCTCTAGTAGTGTCGTCTACTAGAGGCCCTACGTGAAGTTATTCTTCCACTAAGTCTGGTGGCATCTAGACAGGGATCTAGATCTACTTGGGGACCTAGAACTTTTTTGAAATTTAGATCTAGCACATTCCTTTTTCCATGGAGTCTTTTTATGCGCAGGCCTAGATGGAACCTGTCGGATTACTGTTGACCTTGTTCACTGTGACAAAACAGGAGTAGCCAGTGGCACTGGTGTAAAGAGCAGAGACACAGACCTTCGCTGTGAAGGAGTGAGGGACACATTGACCAAAGGCATCACATTGCTAGTAGGAGAGTACACTTTTGAGTACTCTGAATCTGAGGAGCATGGCACAGTCCTTCTTTGATGGAAATTGAGCAAATCAGCTATATGCCTATGCAATGGAGAAGGAGATGAAGATTTTATTTAGGCGTCAATGATGATGATCTCAACGTTGATGGTAGTCTCAACCTCGACTTCCTGTGTCTTCTTGAGGTCGAGGTACTATGTCTTATCGGCAAACTTGTGCCTACAGTATCTGTTCTTTTACTCCGTGTTACAGCACTGGCAACTAATGTAAATCTCAAAGAAGAAGGTAATTATCTCCTGCGGGGCAAAGATGCACAGAGACAGGGTGAGAGACTGTGCACCTTGTTCTTGGAAGGGTAGAAATTATAAGAAAAATAACAAGTATAAACAAGTAATATAAAAGGCTACAAATAATCTTTCTCAGAATCTTAGGTTTTTATACTGTCTGCACTCCAAATGAGAAAGTTTAAGTTAAAGATATTTCCACAGAAAGAGAATAGATCATGAGGATTCTTTTTAGCTCAAAAAGCAGGAAAAAAGAAAGGAAAAAAGGAAGCATCTAGGAAGAGAGGAGTTCAGAGCCTCTCCGCCTTGGGTCATATATACAGATGGAGAGTCTATACAAAAGGCAAAGTTAAATAAGTATTTTTAAAATGGGTATTTTAGCATGATGATTCTAGGCCTCAGAAGTTTAAATAAGTCAAGAAAGTGAATTTATAAAAGATCTAATTCTTGAAAGCTAGCTTTTGTCAAGCAAATTACATTAATGATACTTTGAACACAAAATTTGCCACAATCGTTAATTTTTTCAATATGTCAGTAAAACCTTGTGAGATAATACATTTTACATAGAAATTCTTTGTAATTTAATACTTACTGCATACGGTAACCCAATATAATTGTGAGAATGATGAGAAGTGCTGGTATACAACTGAAGTGGATAAATGTTTGACTTCTCTACAATCACAGGTGTAGCTTCTACAGATTCAGGTCTGAAACAAATAAATGTAATTAAAAAGTAAATAAAGAGTAGAATGTTCATTCTGGGGTCTTCGTGTGGGCCATACATCCTTAATTACTGAATTATGTTGTTAAGCCTAAAAAGTCTATTTGAACTATCAAAAAAACCAAACGTGAAACCTTGTTGAAATGCTAAGATACATAAAATCCTGTATTTTTTAAAACAGTCTGTAAAGTTCAGGTAGTTCAATCCAACAGTTATGTAAGCCAATGCTGGTATGTGGGTGTCAATGATCCTCATTTTCACAGTGTGACTGACCTGGTAGGTTTACTTGTGAGGAGACTCTTGTGGTGAGTCCTCTGACTAAAGTACTACACAATTTTGTTTAAAAAATATTTTTATTAGGAAGAGAGAATGGGCAAAACAAATTAATCAACATAAAATAAACAATCATAAACAAATCAAAATGTACCATAACTACATAAACGCACTAGTAAATCAATATTGATTCACCACTACACAATTAGTGAGCCCCAGGTTTTGTGAAATTACTTATGTCCAACAGTACCTCTAGTACGATAGATAGCACTTTTAGATGAAAAAATAATAATTCACAGCTGACTTTAATTCTCAATCTTGAAGGCACATTTACGTTCCATTCTTGTAATATACAAAGTTAAGAAATAGTTATAGCCACAAATATAACATGGCTCCTCTGTATATTAGCATTAATAACTAGTTTCAAGCAGAGAGGAAGTTTAATATTGTCTTTTTTAAGGAGATGAGATAATATTCCAGCAACATTCACCCATAAAGCAGTGAGCTGTGACCAGTCAACAAACAAATGTACAATATCAGCAGGTTCACGGCTACATCTTGGACACTTTGAATACATAAAAACCTTGAATTTAAATAATTTGTGTGGTATACAATATAATTGATTAATCGTTTTGTACTGTTGTAACTTTAAATTAGCACATTTGAACATGTGCTGACAAATGCTAATTGCTTTTAATATTTTGTGTCACAGTAAATCTAGAAATACTATTTAATTAATTCCTGTACGAGAAAACTCAATTTTGGTAAGATCATCCATTAGCTGCATATACTTATCAAAACTATACTTAGGAAAAATAAATTCTTTGTGCCATCAGAAAATCAGTGCAGCTCACCATTTACAAAAAGTTGTCCTATTATATTTAAACCAACCAGAGACAAAATCTGACGCATAACATCATTAAATATATCTGGAAGGGAAGAGCTACCCCATAGCGGGGAGTGTACATATGAAAACCTGAAATATTAAAAAGATGTCAATCCTAGCTTCTATATTAGCAATCATCGCCAATGGGGTTTATAATGCCTTCTCATGAAATTGGGTCAATGGAAATTAGTTACTTCCCTCTAACTACGGTTCTCCAGTATTGATATCTTTCACAGGTTCTCAGGCTTGAATCATCCCGTCGTCGCAGTGGAAGTCCAACAGTATCCTTATAAAAGCAGTAATTATTATTACCGTAGGTTACAATGCAATGTACAGTCACTGCAATAGCCTATCTACTTTATTTTGTAAAAAAGAACCAAACTTTAAATAGCAGCCAATGAGGCGACACTACCATGTAGAACGTTGGTGAGACTGCCGGTGTGCTTTTTTAAAATGTTGCCGCTAAATCACGCTGGTGATTCAGATCACGCTGCAGAATCAATATTACTGTGTTTTAGTCCGTTTTTAGCCCATTGTGTTTTAACTACAGAATACAAAGTTTTTACATGGGAGGCTGAACGGGCACTTTTTAACCCCTTCCATGCTGATTGTGAGAAGTTGGCCTGATATATAGTGCTCACTATTCTAGTGATCACTTTGTATCATACCAAACAACCCTTATTGATGATTGGTTGTAAGTCAACCGTATCAGACCAGCTATCCTAGTAGCGTGGACAAGAGCAGTATTTAGGCTAAACTCTAGAGGGCGTGTTAAGCCAGCTGTTTTACCATCACATATACCCCTTGAACACCAAGTGAAAGGACACCACACAAGTTGTTATAAAAATATAGGATATTTATTAATAACAAGTCTACCCTGAACTCTTTATGAGTCAGGGAGCTAAGCACAATACAAAACTCTTACGAAAATACTATAAGTTGCACAATTTACACAAATGCCTGAGGGGCACGAAAAACCATATACTCTAAAAGTGGAATGCGAAATACTAGCAGGTAAGTAACATGATCCAGAGGCTTTAGGACCGCTAGGACTACCTTACTGAACCCTCAGGTTAGGAGCAGGAGGCCTAGGGAACCCGGGTGCAGAGTGGGAACTCTTACATGGGATGCGGGACAAAGTCTATGGATGCTAGCAGTTCTTAAAGTTACTGTTTCCGGACGAATCCGACTAGGTAGACTGAAAACGAAAAAGGATCTGGACACTAGGATAGTGAACCTGTGCTGGAGCACCGAAATGCTCGAGTTACCTAGCCCAGGGGCTGCGGCTGCATAGGGTTCAAGTGACGTCGGGAATCCTCGTTGTAGTCTATGGAGCCTGAAAGAAGATGTTGCTGGCAGGCGACCAGTGAAGAAGTTCGGTGTGATCCAAGGCTAGATCAGTGAAGGAGACGACCTGAAAGCAGAGGGGACTTAGTTCTTAATCACTAGCCAGTGATTATGTGGGCACCAGGATGGCACCGGATGAAGTCACCTCGACCAGGTGAGTGGGCGACGCTGGACTCTGCAGTTATACGGGCCAGGAGGCGTTGTCGGCGTCCAGGCTGGAGGTGCGAGCTGTCCCACGAGGCTGTCTGCTGTCGGCGATGCTGGACTCAAGATTGGAGCAACAAACCTTGGCAAAGGCAAGCCTACGCGGTGGAGTCAAAATGGCGTCTGGAGTGGACCAGAAGGGTCCAGGACACTTCTTGTTGGACAAGAAGCAAGGGCCAATCTAGGGGACCTAGACCAGCGGTGAAAACGTCGTGGTACGTCGTCAAAAGGGTCACTAGCCACCAACGGGCAAGTGACCGGACAACGTGGCAAGCAGCAAAGAAGCAGAAGGGCCCCACACAGACCTCGTGAATGCTGGGGGGCTGGACTTCGGTGCTGGAGCTGCTTAGGGTTAGGGCTTCTCAAACCCCAGTGCACTTACTCGAGGGTCTCTCGGGGGTCGTGCTGGTGAAGCGTCGTGCAGGTTTTGAATATGGCCGGTCCCATGGGTCTCGTCACACCCACGAATCTCAGCTGGGCTGATGATGCAGGTAGAGGTCAGAGATGGCAGGGAATCCGGGTCTCGTCGAGCTGGGCAGTCTTGATCCGGAGGATGGACGTGCAGCAAACCGCAAGCGCTTCGATGGTGCCTGCTGGTGCAGGGTGGCTACTCCATAGCCACAAGGGAGAGTCTTCGGAGATGACAAGAGTTCCTTTCGTGGAAAGTAGTTCAAGTTTCAAGATGATCTAATTTGGGAAGGGGGCCTGCTCCTACCTTTATCCAAAGAAAAGGGGCTGGCACGCGACTAGGTCCTGCCCTATGGGTGGGACCAGGAGGGGGGTGGTTACACCCCTCTCCTTTGTCCGGTCTCTCCCCAGCTCAGGGGCTGGGGTGCCCCAGGAACTGGTTTGAGCCGGCCTACGCACAGTGAGCACCGGGGTGCCACTTGCAGTCACCTTCCTTTCAGCCCTGCCTACCTGGGATACACAAAATCCTGTCTGGGATGGTGCTAGCACTGCCCCTGACAGGAAACCCTTTGTCCAGGCCTCCGTTGCTGGAAGGACTCCCAGTAGCAGGAGGGCAGACTTGTGTCTCGGTGGCAGCATCCATTTTGTGGAGCTGAGGCTGTGTCTGACTTTAACCGGGGTTCACAGTTACATACATGTCGTGTCCCTCTAGAAGGGTGGAATGCTGCAAACGGGCTCAGCTCATGCCAGAGCACCATCTCGCATAATTCCATGCACTCTGCCTTCAGGATTGATAAGGCCTGCCATAGGAGTGACTGATAGGAATATATGTGTCCGTTTTAGGTTTAGATATAGGTATACTACATCTAAAGTAAAAAGTGATTACACCACCTTGCCCCAGCTGTCGTGCAGCCAGTTGTGTCTGTTTGGGTGGCCAGCCAGGGGTGGCATAATACATGCTTCAGCCCCTGGTAGGCCCTGGGTACACCTATGCCCTGGATACCTAAGGTATGCTGTACAGGGACTGATAAGGTGGCCCAGTACCAATTGGTAAAATGCACCTAAGGTACATGGTTGTAATTTAGAGAGAGAACAGCTAGGCTGTGGGTCTGATTAGCAGGCCCACAGCCAGGGAAAGTCGTAAATCAGTGAAGCAAAAAGCAAAAATCTGGGGTGGCCATGGGATTGCAGACCCCACTCTCCTACACTGATGACGGCCCCCGTCCGTCATGCATCACGGTGGCCGTGTGCTGAGGATGGCTGGGTGCCGTCATGATCCCGCCTACTCATTAAAAAGGCCGCACAGGCGCAGAATTGCGGCCGCACCCAAGGGGTTAAAACTGTTGATGATAAATTTGCTATTTGCACTCACCGATCGCCTGCCCCGGTCCATCGCAGCGGAAGTGCCGTTTGTGTGGAGGGCGTGGCTAGTAGGGTCAAGGATTGACCGGAAGCACTTCCGGTTAGGGAGAGGGTAGAGGGACTGCACGCTCTTCTCTCTATATAAAACCAATGTGCCAGGGCCCGCGCAGCAGACGCGCGCAGCGGGGGGGCCTAAGGCAAGCCCATCTGCGCCCATCCACGCTTGGCCGGGCCCAAGGACCAGGACCCCTGATTCTCCCGACACAACCCCCACTCAAGTTTACTCTAGAGAGACACTCTTAGCACTTTCAGGTCAGGACGTAGGCGATGAAACCTATTGTATCAAAGCTCATCCTGGGCACACGGAAGGCCCTTTCTCATGCCTGAACTGTAAATGGTGTAGTGTGACACAGCCGGAGCGGCCTTCCAGAGAAAAGGATGACCTGTACAGACTGAGATGCATCTACTTCAATGCCCGCTCTGTACCCAAACACTCCCTCAATATCTGGGACATTATAAACGAAATGCGCCCTGATCTAGTTTATATAACGGAAACATGGCTGGATGAAAGTAACTCTCCTGACATGCCACCGCCCTGCCTACAGACTACAAAATTTTAAAACAAGATAGGCAGGGACGGACAGGAGGGGTATACTTTTTAAAGACTACCTCACTTGCCTCCACGTCACAGTGGCACAACTAGGGAAGCAAGAAGTACTATCATTCTAAGTGGCCAGAGATGGTCATACATTCCACGGAGGAGCTGTAAGAAAACAAGTTACTTACCTGTAACTTTGGTTCCCCAGTATTGGTAACTTTCATAGATTCCCATGCTTTGTATCATTCCCCGTCGTCAGCATGGGAGCCTCTGTAAATAGAAAATACCATAGCAGTATGTACAAAAGAGAAAGTAAGGCCTAGGCCTCTGTCTCATCTCATTTTGTAGCCTATCTACCTCTTTTTGTAAAAGAGACCAACATTTTGCAACAACCAATCAGATTAGCCTCACCCCATAGAACCCTCCTGAGAGAGCCTCAGATTTTCGTAGCCGTTGTGTAACAGTAACAAGTTTTGCTGAAGGCTGAGCTTTCCCAGGGGAGGTTGGTAGGCACATGGGAATCTATGAAAGTTACCAATACTGGGGAACCAAAGTAACAGGTAAGTAACTTGTTTTCTTGCCCCAGTAATGGAACTTCCATAGATTCCCATGCTTTGTATCAGAGTAGCTACCAGTAAGCCACCAGTGCACATTTTGCTACAAGTGTATTATAACAGCACAGCATAACTGTATCTATCTATCCATCCATCTATCCATCCATCCATCCATCCATCCATCCATCCATCCATCCATCCATCCATCCATCTATATATATATATATATATATATATATATATATATATATATATATATATATATATATCTGTTCTTGGCATGTAGAGCTGCAGAATTGCACACTATGCATAGATGGCCACTGGCCACCTAGTGTTGGGCCCGGATGTTTGCAGTTTGTTTTTCTTGTAGAAAGTCTTTGGAAGTCACGAGATAGGTGACTCCTCCTTTGGGTGATACTGCGCATGGGCATCGGCTCCATCCCCAGATTGTTTTTCGTCATTAGCGAAGTGACGGAGCTAAGAGACAGTGATGACCATGTGGGTTTGTATCTAATGCCGATAACACTGGAACAGGGTAGCCGGGGAGGCGGGTGGGCGTGTGCAATTCTGCAGCTCTACATGCCAAGAACAGATGCATACTGGTAACAAGCATTTTCCGTTCGAGGCATATGAGCTGCAGATTGCACACTATGCATAGATTGCATAGCAGTACCCACATTAGCGGCGACCACCCGTATCTGTTGCAGTTGTTTGGAATAGTGTTTAAGTACAGCTTGGCCTACAGTGGCTTGTTGCTTTGTTTGCACATCTACACAATAGTATTTTGTGAATGTATGAGGTGTAGACCATGTAGCTGCTTTGCAGATGTCTTGTAAGGGAATGTTCCCTAAGAATGCCATGGAAGCCCCTATTTCCCTTGTAGAATGGACTTTAGGAGGAATTATTAGTGTACGCTTAGCTTTGTGATAACATATTTGGATACACTTAACGATCCACCTGGCAATACCAGATTTTGATACTGGGTTGCCTTTATGCGGTGGTGAAAAAGATACAAAAAGTTGTTTTGTTTTCCTAAAGCTTTGTGTTCTCTCTATATAGTATAGTAATGCTCTTTTGACATCTAAGGTGTGCAGAGCTCTTTCTGCTACTGTTTGTGGCTGCGAGAAGAAAACTGGCAGTTCCACAGATTGGTTTAGATGGAATGGCGAAATTACTTTTGGAAGGAATTTAGGGTTTGTACGAAGAACAACCTTATTGTGGTGCATTTGCAGAAAAGGTTCTTGAATGGTAAATGCTTGCATTTCACTAACTCTTCTTAAACAAGTAATGGCTACTAGGAAAGCCACTTTCCAAGTGAGAAATTGCAATTCGCATTTATGTAAAGGTTCAAAAGGAGGTCCCATGAGACGTGTGAGAACTGTGTTTAAGTTCCACACAGGTGAAGGTGGTATTCTTGGAGGTATTATTCTTTTGAGACCCTCCATGAAAGCTTTAATGGCTGGTACTTTAAAAAGAGACAGATGTTGTCTATTTTGTAAGTAAGCTGCAATGGCAGCTAGGTGTAACCTGATAGATGTGTAGGCTAAATTACACTTTTGAAGGTGTAGTAAATATCCTATAATGTGTTGGATGGACACATCTAGGGGATTTATGTTGTTGTTTTAAAAGTATATTGCAAAACGTTTCCACTTAGCAGCATAACATGCTCTAGTGGTGGGACGTCTTGCTTCCTTGATAACATTCATGCACTCGAGGGATTTTAAGATAACCAAACTCTATGACTTCAGGAGCCAGATCGCAAGGTTGAGCCGAGCTGGGTCTGGGTGCCTGATCTCTCCATGGATCTGAGTTAAAAGATGTGGAGATAGGTTTAGTTTTTGGTGTGGTACCACAGATAGCTGTAGCAGTGTGGTGTACCACGGTTGTCTGGCCCACGTTGGAGCTACTAGTATAAGCGTTAGCGAGTGTTGTTGCATCTTGCGTACTAGTAAAGGAATCATTGGTAGAGGAGGAAAAGCGTATGCAAATAGTCCTGACCAGTTCATCCATATCGCATTGCCTATGGCCAATGGGTGTGGGTATCTGGCGGCGAAGTGTGGGCATTTTACGTTGTCGTGGGTGGTGAAGAGGTCTATCTGAGGTTGTCCCCACATTTGAAAGAACGGATGAAGAACTTGTGGATGAAGTTCCCACTCGTGCATCTGCTGAGTCTGCCGACTTAGCAGATCTGCCATGGTGTTTTGAACCCCTGGGACGTGTTGGGCTATTAAGAAGATGTCCTGAGGTATAGCCCACCTCCATATCTGCTGAGCTAGTTGAGAGAGCTGCAGAGAGTGTGTCCCTCCTTGTTTGTTTATGTAATACATGGCTGTCATATTGTCTGTGCGGACTAAGACAGTCTTGTTTGCAATTTGTTTTTGGAATGCTTTTAGAGCTAGAAACACAGCTAACAACTCCAGATGGTTGATGTGGAGTAGTTTTTGCATTGGTGTCCACTTTCCCTGCGTGGTGTGATGCAGTAGGTGGGCTCCCCAGCCGGAGAGCGATGCGTCTGCTGTTAGAATTATTTGTGGAACTGGCTCTAGGAACAGTCGGCCTTTTGACAGGTTTTTTGTGTTCCACCATTGCAGAGGGCAATGAGTCCAACTGTCTACCAACACTAGGTCTGTTAACGGACCCTGAGCCTGGTTCCATTGACGTGCTAGACATTTCTGAAGTGGACGCATTTGCAGTCTTGCGTGAGGTACTATGAATATGCAAGATGCCATCATCCCTATGAGTTGCATAAACACTCGAGCTGGAAGCGAGTGTTGTGATTTGAATTTTATTAGGAGCGTTTGCACACTTGTTATCCTTGCTGGAGAGGGATAAGCTAGTGTTAGTTGAGTATTGATTGTAGCTCCTAGGTACTGTTGTGTGTGCGATGGTAGCAGATGTGACTTGGTGTAATTTACTGTGAAGCCTAAGTTGTGGAGTAACATTATTGTGTTGTGAGTGTGTTGTACACACTGGCTGTACGACTGTGCTTTTATGAGCCAGTCGTCTAGATATGGGAAGACGTGGATGTGCTGTCTTCTTAAGTGAGCTGCTACCACTGCTAGACATTTGGTGAACACTCTTGGCGCTGTTGTTACTCCGAATGGGAGTACTTTGAATTGGTAGTGCTGTCCTTCTAGCACAAATCTTAGATACTTTCTGTGCGCCTGGTGAATTGGGATGTGAAAGTAGGCGTCTTTGAGATCTAGTGTGACAAGAAAGTCGTTCTGCAACAGGAGTGGAAGGACTTGCTGAAGTGTGACCATATGGAAATGATCTGACTGTATGTAAGCGTTTAGAGGTCTGAGGTCTAGAATAGGTCTCAGAGATCCGTCCTTCTTTGGAATTAAGAAGTATAGGGAATGTACTCCTTTGTTCCTTTGATGTTTTGGAACTATTTCTATTGCATTTTTCTGCAGGAGAGAAAGTACTTCTTGTCTGAGCAGCGTTAAATGATCTAGTGACATTGGACTCTGTTTGGTTGGTATGTTTGGGGGGGTAGATGTTAGTTCTAGACAGTAACCAGACGTCTGAAGTGATGTTTTCCCAGGCTGGTAGGTATTGCTGTATCCTTCCCCCGACAGGAGTGGAATGGGGCGGGGGAAGGGGAGGGGAGTCATTGGGTAGGAGTGGAGGCAGAGCGTGAGTTGTTGTTCTTGCCTCTGCCCTTGTTGTTGTTACCGCGGTAACCACCCCTTTAGTAGCCCTTACTGTAGGTAGACTGAGTGGGGTTTTTGTATGCTGTGGAAGGTGTATCTGAAGAGTACTCTCTGTTTGCACCTCTATATGTGGAGCGACGAAATGAACGCCAGGGAGCCTGCGACTGCAGGGCTCCCATAGATTTTGCTGTGTCGGTGTCTTTCTTAATTTTTTCAAGAGAGACATCCACCTCGGGTCCAAATAAGTGTTGCTCATCGAATGGTTGATTGAGTATAGCACTTTGGACCTCTGGCTTGAAGCCAGATATACGTAGCCAAGCATGCCTGCGCAGCAGGACGCTAGTATTGATGGCTCTGGAGGCTGTGTCTGCTGCATCTAGTGCACAGCGGATAGATATGTTAGTGATAATTTTCCCTTCCTGAATTAGCTCACTAGCTCTATCTTTAAATTGATCTCTGAGATGTTGCATTATGTCTTCGAGCTCATCATAATGTGCCCTATCATAGCGTGCTAGTAAGGCTTGTGTGTTGGCAATGTGCCACATGTTTGCTGCTTGTAAGGCAGTTCTTTTCCCGGACGCGTCAAGGAGTTTAGATTCCTTATCTGGTGGGGGAGCTTCGCCTGACGTTAGCTCTCTTACGTGCGTTGGATACGACTAAAGAGTCTAGGGGAACTGGTCCCTTTATATATGCTGGGTCAGATGGTGCAGCGTTATACTTTTTTTCTACTCTTGGGTTTATGACCTGAGTTCTGACTGGGTCTTTAAAGACCTGAGAGGCATGTTTAACCACGCCTTTGAGCATTGGCAAAATTGCTGAGGATCTTTGTGCGGTGTCAAATGTGTCTAGCAGGAAGTCCTCCTCTACTGCATCGGAGTGCATGCCTACCCCATGGTATTGTGCTGCTCTAAGCAGTAACTGGTTAAACCCCATGGTGTCCTCTGGCGGTGAAGGCCTAGAGGGGTATACATCTTGAGGTACATTTGGGACGTCTGGTGTGTTATAGTTGTCCCATGGGTCTGGCGAGGCTGGGGAATAATATGGCTCCTGTGGGTTAGCCCCTGTATCTGATATGTCGTCCCCATTATCATCATGTGTGCTAGATGGTGTAGGGGAGCGAGGTGGTGAAATATGGGGGGAGGGATTGGGTGCAGGAGACGGGGAAGGTACATGCATAGGTGAGGTAGCAATGTCCTTCTTCTTCATTGGAGCCGGAGCTGGTGCTGGTGCCTCTGATGGTCGTTTCTTTGATAACGTCAATCGACCAGTCTTAGGATCTTTTATGAGAGTCTTTTGCCTTGGGTCTGGAGTAAACAAGTCTCTTACAGGAGTGTGACCTTTCGGCGTGGAAGCTTGTTTTGGCGCCGTAGCGGCTTCTTTCGACCTCTTGTCTTTAATGGGGGAAGACGGGGTCTTTTTCGGTTCTGAAGTCTTTCTCGGTTCCGAGTGTTTTTTCGAGTCTGATACTTTTTTCGACTCCGATGTGTGCTTCGGCTCCGGTACTTTCTTGGGGCCGGAAGTTTTGAGAGGCTCCGAAGTTGTTTTGGGTGCTGAGGGAACGGAGTGTTTAGGCGCCGATGGCTTTGGTGCGGTACTAGATGGTTTCTTCGGTGCCGGTGCGTGTGGGCTGGCACAGAGTGGGGATCGACTCGAACCCGAGTCGCCCGAAGGCTTTATTGACTTCTTTGCCGAGCCCGAAGGTGGGGCCGTGGAAGTGGTGTCTCGGTGTGCACCGGAGCCCGAGGGCGAGGGTGTGACCGTAGCCTTTTTAGTGTGTGTCGAGGGAGGGTTGGGGTCGACGGTCTTACTTACGACCCGCTGCGCTGGAGTCACGTCCTCGACATCAGAATCTTCTGCCTCTGAGTAGCTGTCGACGTCGTGCTGTTCTGGGACGTCGACGCCTTCCTGGAAGATGTCGTCCGCAATCGATGCTGAAGATCTTTGAGCCATTGTTCTTCTGGTTCTCCGGTCCTGGATAGTCTTTTTGGAGCGGAAGGAGGCACAGGCTGAACAGTCCTTGGCCTCGTGCTCCGGAATGAGGCAGAGGTTACAGACCTTGTGGAGGTCTGTGTGGGCAAACTTCGACCCACATCGAGGATACTACTTAAATGGCGTCCTTTTCAATAGCTGGAGTCGAGGCCTAGTTGGGCCCGAAGGCCGTAGTCGACGACCGGAATAGTGTCGACTGGAAAACGCTTTCGAGAGTAGTTTCTTGAAGCCGGTGAGGATTGCGCGCCGATGATAGTCTGTTCAAACAAGGAGCGCTGGAACCACATCCGAGCCCGGTGGCGGAAAAAAACAATCTGGGGATGGAGCCGATGCCCATTCGAAGTATCACCCAAAGGAGGAGTCCCCTATCTCGTGACTTCCAAAGACTTTCTACAAGAAAAACAAACTGCAAACATCCCAACACTAGGTGGCCATCTATGCATAGTGTGCAATCTGCAGCTCATATGCCTCGGAAAAAAAAAAATATATATATATATATATATATATATATATATATATAAAAATATAAATATATACCTTGTAACAATACATCAGTAAAATTTTGTGATACAAAATGTGCAATCATAGGAAGGAGGGATAGAAGGGAAAGCTCACCTCTCATTGGAAAAGATTCCTCAGGACTGCTTGTCCTACTGCCGCTTCGGTCCTCGTGAAAGAGTCCAGGCAGTAAACTTTGTGAATGTATGAGCACTGCTCTATGTGGCCGCCCTACAAATGTCTTTTATAGGGACTCCAGCAAAGAGAGCTGCTGAAGATGAAATTGATCTTGTGGAGTGAGATCTTGCATGTCTCTCCAGCTGCTTTCCTGTCACTTTGTGGCAATAATGAATTGCACTTGAAATCCAGCGTGAGATTCCTTGTTTTGAGAGAGGAAGTCCTTTCCTAGGTGCACTAAAAGCCACAAAAAGTTGAGATGATTTTCTAAAATCCTTTGTGCGTTCAAGGTAAAATTTGAGACATCTCTGGACATACAAGGAATGCAGAGACCGTTCTGCAGGGGATGTAGGCCGCGGAAAGAATGACTTTAAACCACTGGCTCGCTCAAATGGAAATCCGAAGGGACCTTTGGAATACATTTTTTTTATTGGTCCTTAAAATCACAGTGTCCGTTTTTGAACTGAAGAAAGGGTTCTAGAATGGATAGAGCTTGTAATTCTCCTACTCTCCTAGCTGAAGTAAGGGCTAAAGGGAGAGCTAATTTCCAAGACAAAACTTTTAAGTCCACCCTATGGATTGGCTCGAGCGAAGGTCTCATGTGATGAGTCAGAACCAGATTGAGATTCCAAGCTGGAGGTGGTGGCCGCACTGGAGGAAAAACCCTGAAAAGACCTTTCAGGAATTGTTTGATAATTCTGGCCGACCAGATAGAAGGACGCAAAGCTGATCTTCTGAACCTTGAAATAGCCGCCAGATGTACTTTGACAGAAGTATGAGAAAGACCTGATTTGGCCAGCGATAGAATGTAAGGCAGTATCTGATGAGGAGCTGAAGAGAATGGATGGATGCGTTCCCGATGACACCACAGGCAGAAGCGCTTCCATTTAGCCCAATAAGTTTTATTTGTACTTGGTGCGTGTGCTTGACTTAATATCTCCCTACATTCCTGAGGGATATCTAGGCTGTGGAATACTCTGTGCTTAGGAGCCAGGCCTTCAAATGAAGAGAGCCCGGATCTGGCTGTACCACCTGTCCCTGGGACATTGTTGATAGAGATGGAATGGAACACAGGTGAAATGGATGGTCCTGGGATAGTAGGAGAAGCTCTGTGAACCAGAATTGGCGAGGCCACGCTGGTGCTATTAAGATCATCCTGCAGGGTTCCATCTTTATTTTCCTGAGAAGCTGTGGGATTAGGGGAATTGGAGGAAAGGCGTAAACAAATGTGCCTAACCAATACATCGAAAGAGCATTCCCCAGTGACCCTCGATGGTGACCCCTGCTCGCATAGAGTCGGCATTTCCTGTTTACTGGAGTCGCAAACAGTTCTATTGTTGGAGTTCCCCAGCGTTAAAACACTTCCTCCAGAATGTCTTGATTCAATTCCCACTCGTGACAGGTCGATTTCAGACGACTCAAGGTGTCTGCTGTTGTGTTGAGAGTGCCTGGTAGATGCTCTGCTGAAAGAATTACATTGCGGAGAATCGCCCATTCCCATATCTCCTGGTCCTCTTTCGAGAGCAGACAAGACCTCGTACCTCCCTGCTTGTTTATGTAATGCTTGGCCGTTGTGTTGTCCGTCCTGACCAGCACTGTTGCGTCTTGAACTTTCGGCCTGAAAGCCTGCAAGGCTAGGCGAATCGCTCTGAGTTCCAAGAGATTGATATGAAGAAAATGCTCTTTTGCGCTCCAGTGACTGCTGACTTGGAGGTCCTGTAAGACAGCGCCCCACCCTTCCATTGAGGCATCTGTGGTTAGAATCAGAGGGGATTTATCCATTCTGAAAGAGAGACCTTTTGAGCTGTTCTCCGTGATAGCCCACCAACCAGCAGCTTTTCTCATGAGAGGAATGACCCATATCTTGTCCTCGAAAGAACCTTCCACCTGGCGCCATTGTATGTCCAGCTGTTCTTGCAAGGGACGCATTCGCAGTCTGCAATGCGGAACTAATGGTATGCAAGATGAGATCAATCCTAGGAAAGACTTTTATTGACGAACCATCAGGGATCGTCTCTTCCTTAAATGGTTGGCAGAGAAGATTAGCCTTTTCTGTCTTTCTTTCGATGGAAAAGCCTTGCAGCTTCTTGTATCCAGAATGGCACCCAGGAACTTGACCCTTCTGGATGGAACAAAGACTGATTTTTCCTTGTTGAGATTTAGACCGAGGTGATTGAAAAGTTGGATGCAACTTTCGACTGCTTGAGAAGACGGAGCTTTTATTAACCAATCGTCTAGGTAAGGGAAAACTTCTAGCGATTGTTTCCTTAGGAATGCTGCTACCGGGGCCAACACCTTTGTGAATATCCGCTGCGCGGATCTGAGTCCGAACGGTAGTACTTTGAACTGAAAGTGGCTCTTGGCTACTGTGAAGCGTAAATATTTTCTGTGAGCTGGGTGGATCGGGAAGTGGAAATATGCGTCCTGGAGATCCATGATCGCCATGTAATCCCCTGGATTTAGAAGACGTAAGATGTCTTGAAGAGAGACCATTCGAAAAGAGAGTTTTATGAGATAGGTGTTGAGCTCCCTCAGATCTAAGATTGGGCGCCACTTTTCCTCCGTCTTGTGACTGAGGAAAAACCTGGAATAGAACCCTTTTCCTCTTTGAGAGAGTGGCACTGGTTCTATCACTCCTTTGTTGAGCAGATGACAAACTTCGAGACGGAGAAGATGCAGATGTTTTGATTCTGTGGCACGAGGGGCTCTGGGAGGCGGGGGGTTTTGGAATTCTAATGTGTGGCCAAATTGAACGATATTCAGGACCCACCGATCTGTTGATATGATCTTCCAGCAATCGAGAAAATGTGTAATCCTGCCCCCTAACGATGTCACAAGGGGTGAAGGACCAGTAGGCAGAGCCAGGAAGCCGCTATTGCCGTTTAGAGGTATCTCTCCCCTGAAGTTCTTGTCTACCTCTGGAAGATTGGCGAGAGAAAGACGCCGATTGACTTTGCCGCTGAGAGTACTGAGGCTTGAATGATTGAGAGGACTGTGAATAGGAGGAGTAGCGTTGCTGATAACCTCCCCTATATGTAGAGAATCCTTTACCTCTTGCACCCCGGAAAGGTACTTTTCGATATTGAAGTGTGCCCAAAGATTTTGCCGTTTCGGTATCTTTTTTAATGTCTTGTAAAGCATCAACTACATGCTTGCCAAACAGGATATCCCAATCGAAGGGCAGATCCAGAATCTTATTCTGCACCTCCGGGCGAAACCAGGTACATCTCAGCCAACCTTGACGCCTCAGGGCTCCTGAACGTGCTAAGGCGCGAAAAGCCATTGTAGCAATGTCCATTGCACAATCTATAATCTCAGATGAAGATCGTTCACCTTCTTCCAGGATTTTTCTCGCTTCCGCCTTGGCACTCTCTGTAAGCTGATCAATGAAAGGAGAAAGATCGCACTACATTTGCCGATCATATCGTCCCAAAATCGCTAATGCGTTAGAGGCTCTAACAAGGAGGCTAGACATAGAGGAAAACCTCTTGCCTACATTGTCCAGGCGCCTGCCCTCTCTGTCTGGCGGTGCAGTCAGGGGAGCTGTCGGGTTTCTTGATTTTCTTTGGGCTGCCTGAGAAATAACCGAGTCCGTTTTAGGTTGCCCAATAAGACAGGCAGGACTGTCCTCCGGAGCTTTATATTTTTTCTCCAGCCGCGGTAGAACCGGAGTTACAGTAGCTGGAGACTGCATTACCTTCTGTCCCTCATTCCAAACATGTTCTACATTGGGTATGGAACAAATAGATTTTTTGTAGGGCTCTTTAAAATCATAGAGGAAACAGTCAGATTGTAACACAGGAACAGGAAAGCCAAATCTTTTAGATGCCCTTTCCATCAGATTATGGAAACCTCCTATGTCCACTGGAGGCGAATCCACCGCGTCCGGAGATGGTGAAGCCGGATCTGGGATAACATAATCGTCCCATTCTGCATCAGCATTTTGGATATGCTCCACATTCTGGTCCTCATCTGATGAATCATCATCATCAGGCAGCGTAACCACATCAGGCCCTTCTGTCAAAGGCTGTTCTCCCTGCCTTTGAGAGGTTGATGCCACAGAAGCAGGAGGAGGTTGCTGAGGTGGAGGTGGGGAGGTTGTATGGTTCCGGAGGTTTCTGATGGGAACCTCTTATTGTAATCCAACAACATCAGCTGTAGGTCATTTATGAGTGACGACAGCATGGCAACCATACCTTGTCCTGATGGTTCCTGATGTGCATCACGTGGAGTGAATTGAGTTTATGGATGATGTTGATCCAGGTAATAGTCATCTGAATCCGAGTCCTGGTACTTCACCTGAAGTTGTGATGAACTATAAGCATCCCCATATGGAATCTCATCCTCGTCAGAATATTCCTCCTCCAGAAGAGGTGGAGGCAATGGTTTTACCCTACGGGGTGATGTAATTTCCAGAGTAATTAGTCTTTTCCTGATGGAAATTTTCACTTTTTGGATCGTCGACGGTGTCGTCGACAAGGAAATCGTCGTCGCTGGAAGTGTGGTCGACAGTGGAGTAGCCGTCGACGGTGATTTGATCGTCGACGGTACTGTCGACGAGGTCGACGTCAGGATCATCGTCGCTGTAGTCATCGACGTCGTCGTCCTCATCCTCGTCGACACTATCGTCGGCGTCATCACCGTCGACGTCGAGGTTGTTAGTCTCGTCGACGTAGGATGTATCGTCGACGAAGTCATTGTCGATGATGACGTCGGTGAAGCTCTCGACGACGGGTCCGTCGATGGAGCAGATATCGAAATCAATTGAGTCTTTGACGTCGTCGACGTACCTGAGGAGATTGTCGTCGACAAATTTTCTTTCCTCCTTTCGCCGCCTGAGGTGTACTTGAAGGTTTCTTAAAGATCTTTTCTTTTTCCGACGGCAAAGAGGCAACAGAAAGGCCTTGGCTTGCCTTTTTTCCAGATGACACCTCAGGAAGAAGTCCCTCTTTCTACTTTGGATGGTGAGGAGATTTTTTGGGACTACGCCTTTTAGACCTTTCAGAAGTCATTTGAGAGGCCTTAGCAGGAGGTTCGGCTGAAGTAGAGGGGGAATACCTACCCCTTTTGGAAACCTCCTCGAAGATGTTGCTGAGGAAGAATCTTCACTATCACTAGACAGAACCTCCTTTCGAGACTTCATTTTCTGTAGCCAAGTCAGAAGTCTTCCTTCTCCGTCTCTCAGAGTTTTGGTGAAGAAGGTCCTGCAGATCTTGCACTCAGTGGCCTTGTGATCTGGGTATAAGCAATAAATGCAATCTTTATGCTTATCTTTGACATATAGCCTCTTCTTTGAGCAAGTAGCACAGGCTTTGAATAAACCTTTCTTTTCAGACATCCTGAAAAGAAAAAGGTGTAGAAATCCAAAGTTGAAGAGAAAACTGAGCAGAGCTCAGTGGAGACTCCCTTAGCACAACGTGCGGTAGAAAATCTAAGGCTCTGAGGCTCTCTCAGGAGGGTTCTATGGGGTGAGGCTAATCTGATTGGTTGTTGCAAAATGTTGGTCTCTTTTACAAAAAGAGGTAGGTAGGCTACAAAATGAGATGAGGCCTAGGCCTTACTTTCTCTTTTGTACATACTGCTATGGTATTTTCTATTTACTGAGGCTCCCAGGCTGACGACGGGGAATGATACAAAGCATGGGAATCTATGAAGGCTCCAAAACTGGGGCAAAAAGTGTTCATGGAGCAGTTTCTGGACACCTTACCAGCAACAACCCGTGCTTGGGTAAAACAGCACCCCAATCTCACCTCTGCAACGGCTGTAGACTTGGCTTGTGCTTTCCATAGATCCCCAGAGTTCAAGGCTGGCCTATCACAAGCCCCTTTTTTGGCCCCGAGTACCAACCGCAGACCCGAAACGATACCCCAACCAGTATCTCGTGCAATTCCCAGACCTATACCGCCTACACCAGGTCGAGGTGGACAGGGTCTTCAGTGTTACCACTGTGCCGAGTGGGGGCACATAGTCCCCATCGAACCCCACCAGCAGAACCAATTATTTGTGACAGGCAAGGGTCCCCAGCAGTACAGGAAGGATGTATTACTAAATGGGAAAAAGCACCAGGCTCTGTTAGACACAGGGTGTCATGCGACTGTGGTAGACAGAGCCCTAGTATCCCAACTCCAAATACGAGAGACAGAAAAAGTACATGTCACCTGCGTTCAAGGGGACACTAAATCCTACCCTGTAGCAGTGATCCTTCTGGATGTATCCAATGTATCCGAAAGGTGGGAGTCATACCCTCACTTCCTGAGGCTGTCATTATTGGCACAGACCATCCCAGGTTTGAACAGTACTTGTACCAGAAAAAAGGGGAGGACTTACCCTGGTTACATGAAGCCCCTTTCAAAGACAATGAGTTGGAGGACACAGGAGGAAAAGGATAGGAAGAGGATAGGAAATAAAGAGGAAGAGAGAAACAGCTCAACACACAAACACAGACATCACACCTTGCTTTTCCACTCTCCCTTACAGACCCGGTTGAGACAGCCCCGGTTAGCTTTCGAATGGCCCAGAGGGAAGATAACACGCTCGTCCATGCTTGGGAACAGGTGCAAGAATGGGAGCCAGACTAGGTAGGAACATACTTCTTCATAAAGAGGGGATTGCTACATAGATCTGTAAAAGGGGGAGATCACACCAACACACAGCTAATTGTACCCCTTCCTTTCCGTGACCATGTATTACAACTAGCTCACAACTATACAGAGGTGGACACTATGGAAAAGAAAACACGTTGAAGTACCTTTTGAATAAGTTTTATTGGCCGGGGTATACAGAGACGTGGCCAAAAACTGCGACCTGTGTAAGATGTCAATATACCAATCCCGAAGGGGTGAGAAAGGCCCCTTTGTTCCCATTACCCAACATAGACATCTCGTTCAAGCGTGTTGATATGAATCTGGTGGGTCCCCTGCCTCCCTCAGCCAGAGGCCATAAGTATATCCTTGTCACAGTGGACTACGCGAGTAGGTATCAGGAAGCTTTTCCTTTGTCATCAATGACCACCCCCACTATATTCAGAGTCATGGTTACTTTGTTCTCCCAGGCGGGGTTTCCATCAGAGATACTCACTGACCAAGAGACCCCTTTCATGTCTTGTCTCATGGCACAGGTCTGTGAGATATTAGGTATCCGTCAAATTCGAACATCCAGTTACCATCCCCAAACAGATGGCCTTGAGGAGCGCTACAATAAAACCATCAAGAATATGTTCCGCGGGAGGAGCTTCGCGCGCAACCAAGATGGCCGCGTGAGCTTAGGGCTCTCGAGACTCTCGCAACCTCCCGCATCTATCCTGTCCTATATCCTGTTCTTCATTGATGCTTTCGTGAAGACGAACCACGCGTGAGGCTAAATCTGCATTCCGATTTCTAATCGGACCCCGGAAGCCGGAGCTACGGTGCCTTGAAGATTGCGGCCTACGCCTCCGTGATGCCCGGCTGTGAAGTGGTCCTGCTACCCGAGCTGTAGTTGAACAACATCGGCCTGAGGGGGTTGGCACGACCTGTCTGGTTGGTTTCACTTTCGGTTTCGCCTTCAAGCTGCCCCGTGACTGGGATCGAGTTTACTCCTGTGCCTACAGACGACGGCCTGGTAGCCCATTCTGACTGCTTTTGTTGGATTTTGTGATCTTTCAACTCGGGCCCACTGGCCGGGGCTGCTTTCGCCCCCGTGGTGGCCAGGGGTTGCTGTCCTCTTGCTTGTCCTCATCGAGTCACACCAGTCCATCTCCCCTAATGGCGGGGAAACCGGAGGGCGACAGGCTGAAACCTAAGTACACTTGGCGAGGTGGCTCCACTCAATCTAACAATATGGATCGCTATACCCAGCCTAAGGGTTCTCCCGGTGGAGCTGGCACAGGGGATCCGTCTACCTCGGCGACCGAGCCGACATTACAAGATGTTATGGCAGCGATCGATGGAATCAAGTCCTCATTAGGGCACCAAATTGAGGCTCTCGCGCATAAACTCGACACTGGCTATTGACGTCAACTTGATCCGTACGGATCTGGGCAAAACGAACGAGAAGGTTAAATCTCTGGACATTAAGACTTCAAGCCTGACAGGTGATGTCATTGATCTGCAGGCTGATGCCGTCGCTTGAAAACCAATAGTGACCTTATTCTGCGTCGTCTCGAGGATTATGAAGGGCGGGCTCGCCGAAACAACGTCCGTATCATAGGGGTCCCGGAAAAGGCGGAAGATCCGGCAGCTGACCTCTTTGTTGAGGACTTAATTGTTCGCCACCTTGCCCCTAAAGGACTGAGCAAGTTCTTCACGATCGAACGTGCTCAAAGAGTTCCGGGTGGACAGCCGAAGTTGGGAGCCCCGCCGCGGCCTATAATAGCCAGAATCCTTAATTTTCGAGACAGGGAAGCTATCCTGCAGGCCTCGCGGACAAGTGGCCCTACAAAATTTGAAAATACCACTGTCAGTTTCTACCCGGACTTTACCCAATCAGTCCAGAGGCAAAGACTCGGTTTCATGGGTGTAGGAGAGTAGGGTCTGCAATCCTATGATCACCCAGATTTTTGCTTTTTGCTGCACTGGTTTACGACTTTCCCTGGCTGTGGGCCTGCTAATCAGACCCACAGCCTAGCTGTTCTCTCTATCCAAATTGTACTCAGGTACTGAATTGGCACTGGGCCCTCTCCAAGTCCCTGTACCCAGGGCTGAGGTGCACCCAGAAGTCTCCCAGGGGCTGAAGCATGTATTGTGCCACCCCTGGACTGACTAACTAAACTGACACAACTGGCTGCACGACAGCTGGGGCAAGGTGGTGTACTCACCCTTTGCTTTAGATATAGTATACCTATATCTAACCCTAAAATGGACACACAGATCTCCTATCAGTCACTCCTATGGCAGGCCTTAACAATCCTGAAGGCAGAGTGCTTGGAATCGTGTGAGATGGTGCTCTGGCATGAGCTGAGCCTGTCTGCGGCTTTCGGGATCTATCCCTTAGCCGTTTCCATGATATCGCATACCATATACTCTTAAGTGCATTATAATCCTCGCGGTTATATGCCAACTCTGGTATCGCTTTATCAAAACATGTCGAGTAAGGTGTCATACGAATTGGAATACTAACCCCTCGCCAATTCTGGCGACGGGGTTAGCATTCCACCCTTCTAGAGGGACACGGCATGTATGTAACCCCTAACCCCGGTTAAAGTCAAACAGAGCCTCAGCTCCACAAAATGGATGCTGCCACCGAGACACAAGTCTGCCCTCCTGCTGCTGGGAGTCCTCCCAGAGCAGGAGATAAGGACAAAGGGTTTCCTGCCAGGGGCGGTGCCAGCACCGTCCCAGACAGGATTTTGTGTATCCTAGGTAGGCAGGGCTTCAGAGGAAGGTGACTGCAAGTGGCACCCCGGTGCTCACTATGCATAGGCCGGCTTGAACCAGTTCCAGGGACACTCCAGACCCTGAGCTGGGGAAAAGCCCGCCAAAGAAGTGGGTGTAACCACCCCCCTCCTGGTCCCACCCATAGGGCAGGACTTAGTCGCGTGCCAGCCCCCCTTTTCCAGATAAAGGTAGGAGCAGGCCCCCTTCCAAATTAGATCATCTTTGGAATCAAGACACGACTTTCTACGAAAGGACTTCAAGATTTCCTTCTTCAAGATTCTCCCTTGTGGCTCAGGAGTAGTCACCCTGCATCCGCAGGCACCATCGCAAGAACACTGCGGTCTGCTGTAAGTCCTTCCTCCGGAATCCGACTGCCCAGCTCGACAAGATCCGGCTTCCCTGGCACCTCCGACCTCTACTCACCTCTACAGCCAAGCTGAGAACCGTGAGTGCGACGAGACCTCAAGGGACCGACTATTGCCAAGACTGCACGGCTTCTGCACAGCAAGCCCGCCGAGTAATTTCCTGGCGAGTGCTTTGGGGTCCGAGAAGCCCCGACCCTGAGCAGCTCCAGCACCGAAGAGCAGCCCCCCAGCATCTCCACGATCGGCGTGGGGCCCTTCTGCTCTTTGCTGCTCACCGCGTTGTTTGGCTACTAGCCCGCTGGCTTGTGGCCTTCTGAACGACGCCCGACGACATCACTGCTGCTGGTCTGGTTGCTCCAGACTGGCCCTTGCTCCCTTCCCGAAGAGGAGCACCCCGGACCCTCCTGGTCCACTCAAGACGCCATTTTGAGTCCACCGCGTGGGCTTGAATTAGCCAAGGCTTTGTTGCCCAATCCTGGGTTCTTCGACGCCGACAGCTTCATCCATCGTGGGACAGCTCGCCTCTCCATCCTGGTCGCCGACAACGCCTCCTGGTCCGTGAGATCTGCGGAGCCAGCGTCGCCCACTCACCTAGTCGAGGTGGCTACCATCCGGTGCCCTCCTGGTGCCCACTGACTACTGGCTAGTAGTCACAAACTTGGTCTCCTCTGCTTTCAGGTGTCATCCATCTTCCAGATCCAGGCTTGGATCAACTCGAACTATCTTCACTGGTCGCCTGCCAGCATCTTTCTTCCAGGCTCCTGGTCCGGCAACGAGGATTCCCGACGTCTTTTGAGACCTATGCAGCTGCAGCCCCTGGGCTAGGTAACTTCGGCATTTCGGTGCCCCAGCATAGCCTCACTATCCAAGGGTCAGGATCCACTGTCGTTTTCTCCCTACCAGGTCGGGTTCGCCCGTGAACACTAACTTTAGCGTTACTAGCTTCCATAGACTTTGTCCCGCATCCCGCGTGAGAGTGTACACTCTGCACCCGAGTCCCCTAGGCCTCCTAGAAGTAATCTAACGATTCCCTAGTCAAGTCCTAGCGATTCCAAAGCCTATTAGTACTGTACTTACCTGCTAGTAATTTCGCATTCCACTTTTAAAGTATATGGTTTTTCGTGCCCCTCGGGCACTTGTGTATACCGTGCTAACTTAAGTATTTTCGTAAGAGTTTTGTTGTGTGCCTAGCACCCTGTCCTCATAAAGAGTACAGGGTTGTTGTGATTCTAATAAATACACTGTTTATTTTCATAACACTTGTGTGGTGTCCTTTCACTGGGTGTTCAAGGGGTAATGTGATGGTAAAACAGCTGGCTTAACACGCCCTCTAGAGTCTTAGCCTTAGACTGCTCGTATCCATGCTACTAGGATAGCTGGTCTATAAGGTTGACTTACAACCAATCATCAATAAGGGTTGTTTGGACTGATATATAGTGATCACTAGAATAGTGAGCACTGCACATCAGGCCAACTTCTCACAATGGGTGTGAAGAGAAGATTGCGAGACATGGGCTTTAAATATGCTATGCTTTTTCCGGCTAAGTTACGAATTGAACATGCGGAGCAGACTTATTTTTTCGATCGTCCGGAGGTGGTATCGGACTGGCTTGACACTCTCTCTGGTCAGCCTCCACCGGAGGAACAGTCTGGTGGAGCGGAGGGGAGCCCGACGGAACAAGAATAGATACCGGCGGACGGTATCCTGGGGCCTAGAACTGTGGTTCGATACTCCTGACATTTGACTTGATCTATATTTTGGGGGTTGCGGGGTCAGTAGTGGGTCTCTTTCCTCCTCTATTTTTCTTTTTGTAGCCTAGTTAGATGGGGGGGCGACATGCACACTGCAAGTTTGGGTGTTTTTTTTTCAATTCCGCAGGGGTGCAGGGTGGGGGGTGTTGTAACGGGATGTTGTTGGGGAATGTGTGTGTTTCTTTGCAAGGCTATGTATCTCTGTCTGATTTGAGTAAGGTGCAGTATTCTTCCCGGGGTTGGATTCTCTTTCTATTTCTGGAAGGGGGGCAGAGGGCTGAAATTGATGAGTTGGAATGTAAATGGTTTGGGGGATCGGATAAAACAGTGTTGTGTTGCAACTGTTGAAACGTCTTTCCCCGGACGTTGTCCTCCTCCAGGAGACGCACTTGATCGGTAATACCTGCCGTGCTATGAACAGGAGGGGGTACCGATTGGCTGCTCATGCCGGGTTCTCCTCTGGTTCCAGAGGAGTGGGTATCCTGATTAAGACTTCTCTCCCGCTTGAAATAGATTCCACTGTCCTTGACGACAGAGGGCAGTAGGTGGGAAGGCCAGACCATTTCCCTGGTTTCTGTTTCTGTCCCCCCTGGCTTGCAGACGACTACCTTTACTGACTTGGGGCATGTTCTTCTGACTCTTCCTGAGGGATCACTGCTCATGGGTGGCGACTTCAATGCAGTGGTTTCTGGTAGGATGGATCGACACCCACCCAGAGATCTGAGAAGTTCCCAAAACTGGCTGTCTGAGTTCCTTGATGCCTTGGGTTTGATTGATTGTTGGAGAATGTTACACCCGGTGCAACAGCAGTACACTTTCCATTCTGGTGCACACGGGAGCCTTTCCAGAATCGATTATGTGTTAGTACCGGCGGCACAGACCCTCTCTGTCACTGAGGTCAAACATCTGGCTCGTGGTATTTCTGACCACTCTCTTTTGTGACTGCGGGTGGAGCCGGGCTCTGAGTGTGAGGGCCGGACGGCCCCGATTAACCCCTGGTACCTCCGAAACCCCAAAACTCGGACGGCCCTGGTAAAATCCTTTGACCAATATTTTTCCGAAAACGAGGGCTCGGTTTCCTCAGCTGTCTCCCTCTGGGAGGCTTTTAAGACTGTCATTAGGGGTCAGGCCCTGGCACTGATAGCGAGTGTTAAGAAGCAGAAGGATGAGGCAGTGGTTAAGATTGAAGTGGAGATAGCGGACTTGGAGTTTGGTCTGGAGGAGGGGGTAACCCGCGCTGCGTTGCATGTATTACGATTGAAACAACTTGACTACAGGGCTCTGGTCACCGACGCGGCTAGGGCTATGAGCAGAGAGCAGCAGGGACGTCTTTATGATGTGGGTGATAAGGCCGGTAAATTAATTGCGTGGTTGGACAAGAGGGATAGGGCCAGTCGGTAGTGCCTGTGATTATGACGACTAGTGGTGATCGTGTTTCTGACCCTGAAGAGATCGTTGAGCAGTTCGCGGATCACTTCCGGGCGGTCTACTGCTCTGTCTCAGACAGACCGGAGGAGGACTCGCATCTCTTGTTACGGGATATAGCCTTGCCGCGACTCTCTAATGAAGATAGGGCGCTAATGGACGCCACAATAACCGCAGACGAGGTGGCTTTAGCGATTCGCTATTTGCGTTCGGGGAAGGCGACGGGTCCTAACAGCCTGCCTATCGAAATCTACAAAATGAGACCTGATAAAATCGCTCTTATCTGCGAGACATGTTTTTAGAGTCTCGGAAATGTGGCTCTCTTCCCCGTGATCAGCGGTTGGCGTCTATTGTGGTGATTCACAAGGAGGGGAAGCCCAGAGATAGGTGTGCGTCATATCGTCCGATTTCCCTATTAAACGCTGAACCTAAGATTCTGGCAAAGGTCCTGGCTAATAGATTGATTACTATTATTGGTGAGCTGATACCCCCGGATCAGTCCGGTTTCATCCCGCATAGGAACACTGCCCTGAATCTCCGGCGCCTGAACGGCGTCCTCGCAAGAGCGGCGACGTTGCGTGAGTCGGCCATCTTGGCGTCATTGGATGCCACGATGGCCTTTGATACGGTGGAATGGCCATACTTATGGGCCGCGTTGGCAAAGTTCGGGTTTGGACCGGGTTTTATTGGTTGGGTCAGGTTGCTCTACGAGGACCCCCTTGCGCAAATTGTTGTTAATGGCCGTGTCTCTACCCCGTTTCGTCTCGAGAGGGGAACTCGACAGGGTTGTCCTTTGTCACCACTCCTGTTCGGCTTGGCCCTCGAGCCCCTTGCCGCGTGGATCCGATGGGAGCCGTCGATGAAGGGCATCCGTTGGTCCTCTGACTTCGAAGATCGTATCTCGCTCTATGCAGACGATATTCTATTATATCTGACTTCGCCGCGGAAATCCTTGATAGTATTGTGCGACGTCTTGACTTCATTTGGTAGGAACTCAGGCCTCATCATTAATTGGACAAAATCCTATTTATACGTCCTTTCAGGCGACGTTCCTCTTCTCCCGCGAAACTGTCCCACCCAGATTGCGCAAACGGGGTTTAAATACCTCGGTATTTACATCTCATTGGACCCCGCAGTTCGGCACGAACGTAATCTTCTTCCGCCCTTGTCTAGATTGAAGCAAGATGTTGCGGGTTGGCGTAGGCTTCCACTTTCCCCACTTGGTCGTGCTGCCCTTTTCAAAATGATGTCTTTACCTCGTTTTCTCTATGCTCTTCAGAATAGTTTTGTTATTGTCCCCGCTAGTTATTTTCGGGCGATCGAGGATCTCCAAAGAAAATTGATATGGGATGGTAGGCCATGTATTTCGCTCGCCAAACTGACGCTCCCATGGTATGATGGGGTTATCGCTCTCCCGGACATAAAGCGATACTATTGGGCGTCTCAATTATGTGCGATTAATCACAGCATGTATGGTCCCAACTTGAACCCCGCATTCGCCATGGATCGATGGCTACTGCCTGGTGGCAATTATTACAGGGCACTATACTCCAAATCGGTGATCGGGGCCTTGTCGGGACCTACGAAGACAGCTGTACGTCTGTGGCCCGATGCGACTAGTGCGACAGGGTGGACAGACCGACTGACTCGGGCAGCCCCGCTTTTTGGTTCTGATAGACTTGGCAAATTGTGGAATACCAAGGGATTTGATAAATGGGACCTCATTGGTATTAGTAAAGTGGGGGATCTCTGGGTCCGGGGACAGGTGAAATCTTTTGAGACGTTGCGGGAGGAATCTGACTTGTGTAACTCGGAGTACTTCCGCTATGTTCAGATTCGCCATGCTTTGCAGTCGGTTTTCCCAGTCGGGGAGGAAATTCCGGAATCGTCCCCGCTTGAAGATAGGTTGTTGGATGGCTGCTATGTACCTGATAGTACCATCTCACTAGTTTATAAAAAACTTATTAACGATAGATCAGACCTCCTATTGCACCTACAAGATTTGTGGACACATGATGGTCTTGAACTGGATGACGAGGACTGGCAATCTGAGATCTCCTCTTCGAAGGAGGTCGCGATCCCAGCTCGACTCCGGTTGGTGCAATTGAAGATTCTGCATAGGATTTATGTCACGGGCCCTCGTCTTGTCCACATGGGTTTTTCTGAGGATGGTCTGTGTAAGCGTGGATGTGGGCAGGTGGGGACATTCCTCCATATTATCTGGGAATGTCGTGAGATTTTGACTTTCTGGAACGGGGTCCATGAGGTAATGAAAGAGGTCACTGGGATTGCCCTCTTGCCGGAGGCTAGACGCTGCCTATTGAATGTTTGGGAGCCCACGAATCATAATGTAGCGCAAACTCAATGGGTGACCATGGGAGCCATGATTGCTAAGAGGGATATTGCTCAACTGTGGGGATCCCCAAGGCCGCCGTCGGTGGTGGCATGGAAGGAAAACATGGACTGGTGCATGTTTAGAGAAAAGACTGTTTACTTGGCTCGGGCCGCCCCCGGAAATGGTGTAAAATATGGAGACCTTGGAATGGCTATCGTGGAGATATATGTGAGCCTCCTGTTGTAGATGTCCCTGATGTCCCACTTTCCCCCTAGCCCCACATTCCAAACGCTGTTTTCTATTTGTTTTACCTCTGCCTAGCTCCCCCCCCTTTTTTTCCTGCATTGATTACTGATTTCTTGTATTGCTTTTCCTCCCCCGTTCTGGAATCTGTACTGTATGTAATATATTGCTCTGCCTTGCTGTTTATTTAAGAATTTTTCAATAAAAAGAAATATAAAACATTTTTAAAAAAAGAATATGCTCCGCAAGGTCATCTCAGAGACCGGAAGGGACTGGGACCAGAAACTGCCCCTGATCCTCTTCGCTATACGAACCCATGAGCAGAGGTCAACAGGAATTTCCCCGTTTGAGTTGTTGTTCGGGAGAAAGCCCCGAACATTATTAGATATGGCAGCAGAGCAGTGAGAAGAGGAAGAAGAGGAGGGACAACCCCTATTGAAGTACGCAGCTGATTTGAAATCAGCTGTCTTTGGGATATGGGGTCTGGTACACAAGACCATGGAAAAAGCCCAACACACCCAAAAACATTACTATGAACAAAACAGTCAGCTGAGCGAATTTGTGCCCGGTGAAAAGGTACTTATCCTACTTCTGTCAATGAGAATACGATTTTAATGCAGTGGCAAGGTCCCTACGTTATTGAAAAGAAAATAACCCCAGTCACCTTCAGCATTCAGCAGCCCCAGCAGGTTGGGGGAAAACAGATAGATCATGTTGATTTGCTAAAGAAATGGGAAGAACCCGCTGTACCTGCTGCTATAAGACAATCAGCACTGTTTGTGAATACCGAGAGATCCCTAGACATTTCTATAGCTGATACCCAAAGAGAACCCAATGAGAAAGTCCCAATCGGGGACATAATGACCCCGGTATAACAAACACAGTTGTTTGCCCTGCTGGAAAAATTCCCTAAACTCTTTGCCTCCACACCCGGACTGACCACCTTGGTTCAACATGATATCGTTTCCCTGGACCAGACTGTCATAAAACAGAAACCCTATCGAATCCCGGCAGCCAGAAGAGAGGCCGTGGAGAAGGAAGTAGCAGCTATGCTACAGGCCCATATCATAGAACCCTCCTCAAGCAACCAGTGCTCCCCAATTGTAATCGTGCCGAAACCGGATGGAAGTCTACGTCTTCCGTCAGGGAAACAGTATCACTAAATTTGACTCATACCCAATGCCCCGTATCGATGAGCCAATCGAACAATTAGGAAACACCAAATACATGACCACCCTGGACCTTACTAAAGGTCAATGGCAAATACCTCTGGCTCCACAGGCCAGAGAGAAGAGCGCCTTCTCAACCCCCTCGGGTCTCTACCAATTCAGGGTACTCCCTTTTGGCCTCCATGGGGCACCGGCGACGTTTCAGCGCTTAATGGATCGCTTGCTGAAGTCTCATGCGGCATACGCCGCTTACTTAGATGACATAGTCGTCTTTAGCCCAACGTGGAAGGAACATATGAGACACTTGGCGGCAGTGTTCACTGCCATCCAAGAGGCTGGCCTAAAAATAAACCCTAGGAAATCTCTTCTGGTCACAGATTCCATCCAATACCTTGGGTACACGATACAAGGGGGACTACTTAAACCTCAGATGAGCAAGATTGAAGCCATTAAAACCCTCCCTGTTCCCAAGACCAAACAAGATATATGGTCCTTCCTGGGCTTTATTGGATATTATAGGAGATTTATCCCAAATTTCTTAACCTTAGCCAGTCCTCTAACTAATCTTCTGACTAAGACCTACCCATCCTGAATAGCAACCTGGAATAAAACACAAGAGAACAGCTTTCAAGCCCCAAAATACACCATCTGTACAGCACCTGTATTACACTGCCCTTACTTCCATAAATAGTTCATCCTCCAAACTGATGCTTCTGGTCTAGGGCTGGGCGCCGTGTTATTTTATCTCTGATCTTCCCGAAAATATAACCACCTTAGTTAGTTCCCGTTCCAATTTTTCTATAATAGGAGATCTGAATATTCACTTCGATGATGTTTCCTCTCCCGGCACGGAGGAGCTAGTGGATAATCTAGGAGCCCTTGCTCTTGACCTCATAGTGAATGGTGCTACCCACCTTAAAGGGCACTTACTTGACCCCATTTTAACTAATACTAATCTAATAGCTGACAGCCCTATCCCCTTACCTTGGAGTGACCATTACCTAATACCCTTTTCCTGGTCAACACCCACTAAAAAACAACCCGATACGGCCCAAAAAAAGCTTGGACGGAATTTGACTAGGATCCCTTCAGAGATCCTGAATAACACCCGACCATCACTAAAGGGGGATACTGAATCAGCCAATCTGGAGGTCAATGATTGGCTGGAAACCCCTCTGGATGCGGTCGTCCCTAAGAAATTCAGTAAAAGTCAAGACAGGTTTAAAGATGGAGAAAAGATTTCTCAAAAGAAAAAAAGCAAATCTACAGGGAAGCTGTAATAATATATAAACGGGAAATCTATAAAACCCAAGCTAAATATTACGAAACAAAAATCTCCACTGCCGCTAATGACCCACATGAAATGTTTAAAATCTTTAAAAGCATTAGAACCTTGACACCACCATTGCCTCCTACAGATAATACACTTAAAACGCTGTAATGATATCGCGGAATACTTCCACACTAAAATTCAGAATATCTATCAAAGTTTTCCTCCGCCCATTCTCCCACAAAACCCCCCTCTTATAGACACTGTGAAGAGGCAGTCAGGAACAGTTCTAGAGATGTTTCCCCCTAATGAACCTGGAATCTTTAAAATCCTATTTAAATAAATTAAAATCAGGCTCCCCAGGAGACATGGCCTCAATCAAGTTGCACATACTGTCGCCCCTACCATACTAGACCTTATAAACTCATCCTTAAGCACCGGCGTGGTTCCGTCTGCTTGGAAGCAAGCAATGGTTAGAGCACTACTCAAAAAAGCCGGAGCCGACCCAGAGGTCCTTTCTAACTATCGCCCCATCTCTTTGCTGCCTGGAATTGCCAAAATCACAGAGAAACATGTGAATGCTATACTCTCTACATATCTTGAAGACAATGACTGCCTGCACCCTAGACAAACACGCTTTAGACCCCAGCAGGGCACAGAGACCGCCCTGATCGCTGTCACAGAGGAAGCCAGAAAAATCATGGACTCCGGAGGATCTGCTGCCATTCTCCTCCTAGATCTGAGTGCAGCCTTCGATGTCGTGAACCATCATCTGCTTATCTCCAGGATCAGAGAGGCAGGAGTATCAGGGGTGGCACTGAGATGGCTACAATCCTTCCTAGAAGGGCGATCATTTCAAGTATTCGAGGAGAATGGAGGCGCTAGAGGGCGCACTCACGGAATGGCCGCCTAACTGCGTGGCTCCCGTTCCCTGCAGCCTTGATCCTTCACTGATCCTTGCCACCTGAGGAGCAGAGTCTTTCAAACCTAGCGGAATCGGTGCATCTAGGACTCAGCTGCCCTCGGTCCAATTCTCGGACCGCTAGCGGACACCTGCGGCAAGATATCAGCTCCGCAAGACTTGCCGGCGATACCCCTGGAACCGCTGTGACGAGAGGCCCGGCCGCTGGCGCTCACGCGAGGTCGGTGCATGCCACGAGGCGGAAGGCCCGGAGCGGGGGACATGCTCTGGAGGCCTACCGCACCTCTCACTTCGGCTCGATCCACTGATCCTTGACTCGGACCGCGACGAGCCCCACCGAGGCATTGCCGAAGGCTGTACTCTTCACGCGACTGCCATGGCGGGGCCCTGCTTGAGACGGTGCCGGGCGGAAGACACATCGCTGAGACACCCACCACCCGATGTCAGGTACTGGGCGCGGCGGGGGAAGGACACTTGGCCTCGACCTCGGTGGCGGTCTAACCGCCCGCACAGACTTTAGCCGTGGACAGAGAGTTGCAGGCCACGCTGCTGGTGATCTACCGCCGCTCTGGTGCACTGGACGCGGGGTGTGGGAATAATCAGAATAACATTCAGGGCATGTGGGAGGGCGAGGGCGCCTGGTCTCCCCGAGAAGCGCGCCGACCTTTCCCAGCTGTGCTTCGCTTGTCGCTGGGGTGCATTGCGAGGCTGTCTACCTGACATCGCCACATTAGCATCGGGCAGCACAGAGGCCTACAACACCGGAGGCACTGGGAGCTTCTGAGGAGCTGGGCGAACGGACTAGCCGACCCGGGGGAAGCTGGAGAAGTGCGACACTTACTGCCTCTGCGCTCCCTAGGTTGCATCTGCCACACCAGTATCGAGTATACACCTGGCACCTGGTTCCTACTTGACGCTGCCCCATCTGCAATCCTTTGACCGCCTGCCTGCCACACACACAGCTCATAGCCGGGGTTTGCTGAATCTGGCTTACTACAGTCACTGCGCTCTGCGCTGGGACAGGTTGGAGGGCGCTCTGACACCTCGCTTGGCTGGAAGGCGGACCCCCACTACTTTGGTGCGTACTGAGAAAGTGGCTCAAGAGAGGCGCAAAAGCACGATGGTGCGCCCAGAGAAACGCCAAACAAAAATCAACTTTGAGGGCGCCAAGAAGGGGTCGAAACCAGGCTCGGCTGAGCCTGGGCCTAGTGGCGCGGATCATGCCGCAGCACCCTCCCCCTCGACAGAATTGGATATGCACCGCTTGTTTCAAGAAATGCGCCACGGTTTTGCTACAGTGGTGGAGAAAGTGTACAGGATGTCCTCCAGAATGGATGCTCTTGTACACAAAGTTGATCAGCATGAGGAGAGGATCACTGCGACGGAGCAACGGATCTCGGACAATGATGACCTCACTGCCACGCATACCTCTCAACTTGCTCGTATGGACATTCTTCTCCGTGTTATTGCAGCCAAGAATGAGGACTTGGAAGCCCGCAGCAGACGCAATAACATCCGCGTCACAGGCATTCCGGAGTCCACAGACACTGGCAGGATGGAAATCTATGTTGAGAAAATCCTCCGAGCATCCATAGGGGAAGATGCCTTCTCACCTCACTTCATTGTGGAGAGGGCACATAGGTCTTTAGCTCCCGTCCCGAAACCGGGATTGCCGCCCAGGCCAATCATCGCTCGCCTGCTGAATTACCGCGATCGAGATGTCGCCCTGAGAGCTGCACGAACCAGGCAGGCCCTACACTACAATGGTGTCACATTCTCTCTCTATCCTGACTTCACTCCCCTAGTGCAGGAGGAAAGACGAAAGTTTCTGGCTGTCAAAAAGAAATTGAGAGAGGCTCAGTTGGACTATGCCTTACTGTACCCGGCGAGGTTAAGGGTGACGCACCAGGGCAAGCAGCGATTTTTTATGGACCCGCGAAAAGTTGAGGACTATTTGAAAACACTCCGCAAGGCGCAGAGGGGCAGACTGAAGAGGATCCACCTTTGGCCGAAGATGACAATTGATACACAGTGCCCCTCCTGGGCAGGTCTGGCCTAGTGTTATCTTATTGCGTTTGTCCTACTGATGCTGACTCAGATGACAAAGCCATTTCCCTTGTGAGATGAGACTACCTGTCTCTTCTAGTGGTACGAAATTGCAGGGACCACTCTCCCTACCCTGCCTCTACCGAGGGCGGTACACAGCGAGAGGCTGTTGGAGGGAGCAGTGGCTGTGCGCCCTTGATGATGATTCCCCTACGGGAGTACCCCACTCATGGGCACAAGTTGTGGGAATTCTGGGGAGGTAGGAGGTGGGAGGGTGTGGAGATGAATGGCTGCTGGCATGATTGGGATGCAGTAGTGGGGGGGGGTTGAGTTCTATTGAGGGGGGATTGGTTTAATGGGGACAGCTTATGGCTGGTTGGTCACTGTGTTGTATGGCATCATTTGCGCGTTGTTGAAATGCTGGCGTCCACAGTGGCATGTCTTATATTTACGACCTCTTCTTTGTTATGGCGAGATCAGGGTCTGATGCGCAATTGAAGTGTTTATCATAGAACATACTAGGGCTCAACAATGCTAAAAAATGTCGAAATGTTGTTGCATACTTAGATCGCCATCAGGTTCAAATTGCTATGTTACAGGAAACGCATATAGCGTCACAAGCGCGCCCTTCTTTTGGCTGTAAATGGGCTAATACCCGTGCATTCTCCTCTTACTCCACCTATGCGAGGGGAGTGGTCATCCTGATTAAACGCACATTACCCTTTCAGGTGTGTGGAGAGCTCGCGGACACGGAGAGCCGCTTTGTATTACTGTGGGGACTGTTAGGCCGTGACACTATCACCCTAGTAAATTGCTATGCACCTAACTTGGATACGCCCCTTTTTTTCTCCACACTCTGGGGTAAAATCTTAGACATAGGATCCCGACATGTCATTTGGGGTGGAGACTTTAACATAGCGTTAGTGCCCCGGTTGGATAGAGCGGACAGAGAGATACATTACAAACCCAGATCCAGAGAAGCGTTAGAGGGCGTGATCTCTGAGGGCAACCTGATCGACGCCTGGCGACAGTTGCATCCTGGCCACACGGAGGGTACCCACTTCACATCACTGACCGGCACATGGGCACGCCTTGACTACTTTTTCTTGACAAGAGAGATCTTTGCAGGATTAACTGATGTAATTCACCTCCCGAGGACATACTCGGACCATAGCCCGGTCCTTCTGACCCTACGAATACCTGGGTGGGATAATCCTAGACCGCATTGGCGGTTACAACCAGCGGCCTTACTAGACTTGGTATTCCGCACTGAACTTGGCGAAGAGATCACTGCCTTTTTCCCCAGAAATAAGGGTTCTGTTGACTCTGTTGAGCATATTTGGGAGGCGTTCAAGGTAACGATCAGAGGCCACTGCATGTCGAAAAGCTTTGGGGTCTTGCGCGATATACAACGCACGCTCCGAAAGCTCGAGGGCGAGTTGAGGGCATTGGAGGCACGGATGGTGGAGGGTGATAACACTGCAGTACACGCTGAATTCAGGGATACGCTCACACAATATGAGGAGGAAGCGGACAGGGAGGCTAAGTTTAGGGGCAAACATTGGCAGGCGAGGAAATATTGCGAGGGAGATAGGCCTGGCAGGGCGCTAGCCATGTTGACACGCACACCACACGTGAATAACACGATCGTTGAGATGTTCACTTGTGATGTATTCCTATAGGTTCTGTATCGATCCCCCTATTCCTGACCCTATTCTGGTTAACAAGTTAACTAGCAGCCATCCCATGAGGCAGAAAACCCCCATGATGCAGGAACCGTTATCTGATTAAGCCACACTACGGCACAGGAACGTGTTATCTGATTAGGTCATAACGCTTGCCATCTAATTAGACAAGCGATATTCCTCCAGCCCCTGATAAGGCATACGGAGTTCTCAAATCAAATCAAACCTATGACAACCTGGGAAAAACCCTGCGGCCATTGTTTTGATTTCACCGAGAACTTCAGCAAAAGAATGTGCTAAAGACCAGGTCGTATGACATCCCTATTGACATATCTATGTCCATCCTTACGTCAATCTCGGCACCTTAAAGGTATAAATATTACCGATATTGCCCTATGCAAACACACACGGTGGTGACGAGATCGGAGCAGCCAGACTTGCCGAAGCCCAGAGCAGAGCAGACCCCGCTGGCGTAGCCCCGCCTTCCTGACGCGCTGAGAACGAGACGCTGCTTTCTCCTGCCGAGAAATCCAGCTCCGGCGCTTCCGGGTAGCCCTCGCAGGCAGCCTGGAATATCGAGACGAGAGATACCATCCCTCATTCATCCTAGACTCCAGGTACAGAACTGAATAACCCATTGCAGAGAATTCTTGAGTCAGTCACTTGGCAAAACAAACTTAACTTAAACTGCTACTTTCTATTCCCGCCCACGTATTAGGCTTAGGTCAGGTACATCTGGGGTAGGCGTAGTTAGAAACACCAGTTGAGTACGATTAGTCAAATGTATATGTGTATGTATCTATTTTATCCATTTTAACCCATCATATGGCTTAGAAACCATATCAATGTTTTTACAGTATTATTTTATACTTCTGCTTTTAATGTATGCACTTTACTTAACCATAAGTATTGCAATAATATCGATCCATTTCTCTTGTATGAGAAAAGAGACTGATCAATAAATACCATCTTTTATTGAACACGCCCGTCTCTTCCTTTTCTCTACAATCTGGTGAGACTAAGAATGCACGTACTGACTGAGTAAAATAAGTCGTCTTTTGTTTTCACACGACTCTAGAGATACACTCTTGATTAGGGGAGAGCAAAGTTGTCATGTTCTATGGTTGTCAGAAACTAAATCCCTTCTTGTCTATCCAGGGAGGTTCAACTCCTCCTTGCCTATTCGAGAAAGTTTCTAGTGAACTCTGAGCTAGCTGGCAAACCCAAAACTTTAAGTCTAATATCGACAATAGAAGACCTAGTTAACGTCTGGTCTAGGCCTATACTATTGAAGGTATTATTCCAATGCGCAGAGCCTATTGGGATAATAGGAACTACACTACATGGCGCCCAACGTGTTTGGATAGGCGATAAAACTAACGTAAGACATTTAGAGTAACTCAGTCGTGCTTTTTCACTCAGACCCCTTTTTTTCCCATAATACTCCAAAGACGTCTGGAGTGGGTGAAAGGTAATATCCGCCAGACCTCGCAGGAGGAAACTCCTATGTATGGTCCTTGGTTTAGTCAACGTTGAAGGATACACTGTTCCAAAATATTGTGCATCTAATCTTTGTTTCCATAAGAACCTGATCTGCAAAACAAACTAAATAACCTTCTGGACAGTACAATGTCAGACACTGAAGGAGAAAGAGAGGCAGTTAGAATAATAACTGAACTCGCAGCAGCTGATAATGCACTGCAAGACGCTGACCCGGATATAATACTCATCGCGGTCAACATAAGAAAATCTATAACTTTAAAACTTATAGAAAATGGACTGACACCTAGAGGTGGCACAGTCATATTTGTAATTGAGGCACACGAATATCGGCAGACAGAGGTATTCTATTCATGGATACACTTTCCAGCAGCAAATGCTGTAACAAAGGTCTTCCACTATTACAAAACAGAGGAACCTCCTAATGAGTACACTCCTTTTGAGGAGGTGGAGTACCACTTAAATTTCAAGAGCATCTGCTCTTATTTAATGGCGCCCTAAAACATAATAATCACATCACCAGGCTCGGTCCATTAGGTAGACCAGGAGCAACGTGGCCGGTCCTAGCCGGATACACACCACATCCAGACATCGATGGGATGTCTGCAGCAGAGCTTTTAACACAGCTAAAACAATTAATAAAATTACATAGACAATTAGTCCAATATGTGATGCGGACTTCAACAATTCAACCAGCAATTAAAATTCCACAGCTGACCCCTCATCAGGGGAACACAAATAAAATTACACCACAGAACATACAGTCCTGCCTAGGTAAAGTACCAGCTAAGAGGGAACAAATACCATTCTGGTTAGCACAAAAAATAACCCAAATAGAGGCGGTGTTTCCAGACACCACCCCTGTGGATAAACACAGGATTCTGACTATCTGTCTTCCAATAGGAATCGCAACACACGTGGAGGACTGTGACACTTGGGGTACAGTCTTTGCTTCCATCTACACAAAAACGCACGGTGTTCCATCCATTTCGGTAATACCAGATGTGCTAAAACAAATTCAAGACGAATACGGTCCAGAACCCGCTTTAACTCTTGGTATGAAATTACTAAAAGACTTCAAGCAGGTCTCGGCTATATTATTAGCCAACATAAAGGGAGAAGCAGCAAACGTGGCGATCCGCCAGAGGCTAAAGGAGACAGATATAGCAGACCAACCAGCTGAAATTGCCAGAAATATAGAAAAATCCTATGAGGAACTAGGTAGAGATAAAACCACAACTGATTGAAAGTCCTGGAAAAATATTTTTTAATAATAATTCAACATCACAAAAAAAGAGCTGGGATGGAAACAAACAATCCAATCCTAAAGAAAAGAAATTCCAGTCCAGAGGAAGGTCTCCTCGGCGGAGAGAAAAATCTCCGAACCAAAGACACAGGTCACCCCAAAGTGACCCCTCTGGGAAAAGATATAACCTTAGAAATAGGGATAATATAAAGAAGCCTGATAGATATCAAGACATTGATACACGTCCCTCTCAATCTTTTCAGACTTCCTCGCAGAAATCGGAAAGAAGAGGACGATCAGAACAAAGAGAAGAGCACGCCAAGTCCAAAGACAAATCTGCTCATCTAAAAAAGAAACTACAATTTCCAAAAAAGAAGGTAGCCAGTATCAAGGTAGTTAACAATGCCGAGAATACTGAGGACACAACTGAAAAACGGAGAATGGGCTCAGACAATGCTAGACAGCGCAGCAGAAGTGAGCATAGCTCGCAAAGTCCTTATGAATCTTCTGGAGACAGTGGACACGAATGAATATCTTCAAGTGGAAACTGCAGACACCAGAGTTAGCAAACCTCACAAAATATATGAAATAACTTTACGTATAGAAGGGGATAAGACTGGAAAAATAAGGGGACTATTTTGGGATAATCTCTCCAAGGGCTATGACATCCTTCTAGCTGAAAAAGACTGGCCACCAGAGTTTGTCAGGGAGTGCCCTCATGGCGAAGAAATAATTATGCCTGCCTTCTCAAATCATATCCCAATTCATAAAAAATACACACTTGCCAGAAAGTGGGCAGTAGCTTTATATAGAAATCATGTAGGATGGGATGAGGACTCTCCTCCTCACAAAATCCAGTTAAAATCACAACCTACTGCACAAAGACAGTACCCAATTAAGCAAGAAGCTAAAAAACAGGTAAAAGAAATCCTAGATCAACTAGAATACCAGGGGGTGATTGAAACTTGCACCTCACAAATGAACAACCCTTTGTTTCCGGTCTCCAAACCAGACAATTCATATCGTCTAGTTTTGGATTACCGACACTAACTCATGTTGCAAAACTTTTGCAGTACAAAACTCGCATAGTGCTGCACTAATGAATAACATAGTGCGCAAAAAATACAAAACAACATTGGACATCTCTAATGGATTCTTTTGTCAAAACATAGCACCAGAGAGCAGATATTTGTCTGCGTTCTCAATAAATGGCACTCAAAAACAATTCTGTCGGTTAGCCCAGGGGTACAAGAATAGCCCAGGGGTATTCTCAGCGAGAGTAACAGAATTACTACAAACATATGATGACGAGGCATTATCTTATGTCGACGACATATACCTAACGGATGATGACTTGGATACTCACTTGAAGAGAGTGAACACCATAATACTTGGGTTCGCAGCAGAGGGTTACAAATTCAACTTTAAAAAATCTAGAATTGCCCATCTAACAGTCCTGTTCTTAGGATACGAATTATCAAGTGAAGGCAAAAGCCTGGCTGACAATTTCCTAGAGAAATGTGCCGTACTCCAAGCACCTAGAACACTAAAAAACCTACAGTCAATTCTAGGCTTCCTAAATTTCGGAAGAACATACATTGCAAATTACGCAGAAAGGGTCAAACCCCTTTATGATCTAATAAAACCAGATTTTAAAAGAACCAATTGGACTCAAATACACACAGAAATTTTGAGATCCTTACAAACAGACATGTTAATTAAAACAAAATTAGAAACACGTGATAACACACGCAATCTAGTGATTCGAGTCATCCCAGGAAGATGCGGATTCACATACCTGACCTCTAATGAGGGAGAAAAGGTACCAATTGCATTCAAATCACACTTGTACACTAAGGCTGAAATGAAATTTAGCCCAACGGAAAAAATTCTTACTGCAACACAGACAGCTATAGCAAAAGAACGAGCCCTGGCACAAGGAAAACGAATAATAATCGTGACACCGATACCAGCCCTAGAGGCTGTAACAAAAGCAAGCATTCCAAATGCTAAAGCGCTCCATCCGAGATGGATACAATGGGCTAATTCTCTTGCTGCAACAGACGTGGCATACGAATTTGATCCTAACTTAAAAACACAAGAATTTCTCCAATATGAATTTGAATGTCCTCCGCCGACCGAAATTCTGCCTCTAGAACATTACGGCTGTATAATATATACAGACGGATCAGCACAACCCGCAGTAGAGTGTAAACAAGCTTACAGTGCTGCGTGCGCGATTGTTAAAGGTCGCTGGCACGAAGGAAAATTCAAACCAGCTATCACTAAGACACAATCTCTAGGAGATTGTACAGCTCAGCGAGCTGAACTACTGGCGTTTAAGATGGCGCTTGAAAATACCGATCGCGAATTCCCCACACTCATAGTGTGCGATTCGTATTACTGCGTTCAGTCTTACAATGAATACTTGCAGATCTGGCTTCAGAATGGCTTTAAGGATGCAAAAGGAGGCACAATCGAGCATAAGATGCTCTGGGAACAAGTAGTTCTATTACAAAAAGAACTACCAAAGACTCACGTGATACATACGCTGAGTCATCAACGTGATGGCGTTCACGTTGCAGGGAATTCATTGGCTGATGAGGCCGCGAAGGCAGCTGTGCAAACGGCTTCCGTAGCTGCCATCACACGGTCAAAAACAAAAATAGACAGCGAAATATTACAGGCTGTCAGCGCTACAGAAAAGGATTCGATAGAAACACTCCCGAAAGGCTTTCCAGTAAAATACTCATACATAACTGATGCAAACAATGTTCCTTTTGCTCGAATCCCTGGAGTGGGGGATAGGGCAATTCCAAACATGGAACATAGGTTAGGACTGATAATAGCGGCACACGAAGGGCTTGCTTCTATACATGCTGGCGTCTCAGCCACAGTATCATTATTAAAACAGAGATACTGGTGGCCACAAATGAGAAGACAAACAAGGAACTATGTTTTAGAATGTGAAATATGTCAAAGTATGAAAGTATCAACGGTGAGACGTCCAGCGCAGACGCCCCTTCTAATCTCGGATAAACCATTAGCCTGTGTTTACCTAGACCACTGTGGTCCCTTACAAAGGGATGGTAACTATAAATATATCTTGGTTGCAGTGGACTCATGCACGAGATTCATATGGATGTGGCCCCAGCGAACGGCTGACGCCAGAACTGTTATAAAAGATTTGCGAGTCTTTATCGGCACATACGCAATTGGCATGCTGCATTCGGACCATGGTCCTGCTTTTAGCTCTAGAGCTTATAAGGAGGCCATGGTCAGCATGGGTGTTACATTGCGGTACTCTTGTCCATTTCACCCTGAGGGGAACGGAATTGTTGAAAGAAAAAAACGTGACATAAAGCAATCTATAACGGCAAAGGTATTAGGTTCGGGAACTGGGTGGGTCAAACATCTAATAAGTGTCCAACGTAGTCTAAATAACCTGCCAAGAAATTCTCTGAAGGGATTCAGTCCGTACGAATTATCGTTTGGAACTAGGATGTTAGTCTTAGACCTCGACAGTCAGACTTCAGTGGTGAAGGAAAAAAGCTTTGATATCAAAGATCGTTTGGCTATTTTGCAGGACTTAAACGAAACAAGAAAAGACCTGAGCAACATAAAGTTGAAACAGCAGCCAACAACCACTGAAGAACCACCACCTGTCCCAGCAAGACCTGTCTGGATTCCAAAAGTCGGGGATCTAGTCAGAGATAAGATCGCGGTAAAGAAGGAATTTGGGCCTTCTTACAGAAAAGCATTCCTGTCTTGTCCATCAACGGGACAAGATCAGTTGTACTACCGCCGCTTGCTGGTAAAAAGGAGAACCGAGTTGTATCCATCGACCTGGTAAAACCACAATCATGTGGCCGATAACAAATAGTAGGCCAAGTGGACTCCCGATAAGTAGTAGAACACCAAGATTTGCTACAAACACAGAGGTTCAATCTAAGAGGCTAATCACATTCGAAACGCCTACAGAACTACAACAAGGACTATGCAACAATGCAATGGAACTTAGACCTCTGAAAACCCAAATAAAAACATTTAGCAGAGACACACCAATCTATAATGAAGTAACAAACGACTATGCAAGAAACAGTAATCCTGAAGCAATTGGAACAATTGACCGAACTGCATCCGGCTACTTCATAAACTTCGATGATTCCTCTGAAGGCTTCACTGAATCAAAAACACAGCCATCAACAAAAACCTTTAAAGATAAAGTTAAAGTACTTTTGAAACAACTGAAAGAAACATATCTGATTTCTCCATGGATTGAATTTTGGGTGGGTTTTGGTGCATTTATCCTCATACTTTGGCTCATCATGGTACTAACTTTGGGACGCTTCATTGAGGGAAAATATGCTAAAATGGACACAGCAAGTCAGAAAATCAACTTGATCCTCAAACCACACACATCTTCACACGTCGAGAAAAGAGAACTTTCTTCAGTCAACTTCACAGCCAATCC
Organism: Lissotriton helveticus; assembly: GCF_964261635.1. NCBI lineage: Eukaryota > Metazoa > Chordata > Amphibia > Caudata > Salamandridae > Lissotriton > Lissotriton helveticus. The sequence goes on from NC_136057.1 coordinate 1,276,040,959, forward strand.
TATACCGGGTGGGGTAACATGGGACAACACTGACTACGAAATTTATGGTCCGGTTGAAATCCTGAAATATCCACACCAAATTAAGATCTCGTTGAGTGACTTTGTAAAACCAAGCTCATTTGCTGATGATTGGGACTTTGAAAGTATAAATAATATGATGTCTGACTTAGTGATGTCTGCTAAATTTACCAAACATGATTATTTGCAGGGTTCGACAAATTATGATAGTATGTACTGTTATAACCACTATGGTAACCATTTTCTACATAGATCTGCACAACCTAGAAATGTTTTAAATTATAATCAATGGGAACATTGTGCAACCCCTCCAAAAGGAAGCTCAAGAACCGTTTATGACAAATATTCATACTTTTCAGGTTTTAACACAAGTAATGCTGAAACATTTTTTTTTTCAAATTGTCAAATAAGACAGGGACAAAGACCATGATAACAAACACGAAATTGATATATTCAGACTCATTCTTTGAACAAATGAATACTTTTGGTTTTGATTATTGGGACAAAAATGTTGAAGTAAAGAGTGTTTGGGGTACAAAAGAATGGCAAGTACAGGGTATAGAATCTTTGTTTAGAGCCTGCATGATCCCAGAACAAATTATATTCTTAAATGACACTGTTCAACAAACTACCTGTCTTGGCCTAGCCAAAATCAAAGACTTAAATAAACCGTCTATTCCAAAACCAACAATGAACAGCAATAGCTCTACAGATGAAGAGATAGACGTAAATTATGTATTAAACCAAAACAGAACACATCCTGATTGGAAAAAGTGGTTGATCTGGCCCACAGATACTAATAACTGTCAAGACAGATTCCTGAACAAAACACAGGGGTTCAAAATGACCAGGCCAGACCATAGATATTCCCAAAGACAACACCCAGGGATAATAACCACCTACAGTGTGGGCAAATTATGCCTTCAGTGGCTACAAACTTCCACACTGGCAGAAATTAAGCAACACCTAACTTTACTTACTGATGGTGCTGACTTGCATGATTTCATTATGGGACCGCGCAAACAGCGTCAGAAACGTGTCATAGCAGCCTCTGTATATGCAGCATACAACGAGGCCTGGAAGGTGACTCAAATTGAGACAGCAGAAAGTATACGGGAAATTGACCGTATTAATTTGGAAAAATCACTTTCTGTAGTGGACAATGGGTTAATGACTCTGTCCTCCAGAATTTTTTCTCTGGACAGCATTGTGTCTTCAGCAATCGACATATTATCGCAAGACTTACTGTTGTTACAACACGGTCAGTCCCAATTGCGTTCTATTGTACAGCTTGGCTGGACGTTACAAAATCTGCGTTCAGGCTATGTGCCTTGGCGTTTAATCAACACAACGTCACTATTCAATATCTTTAACCTCACTGATAAACAAATCAGTATGGCACAAAAGGGTGCTGATTATACAATCCTGAGCATTGAGAAACTCGAGAGATTACCAGTGACAATGTCAGAACGACCTGTCAGTGAATGGATAATACATGGGATAATTAATATTCCAATATCAACCTTCAGGTTTCAATACTGCCAAAAATATATACAGGCTGGCATGTACGAAAAATTGGGAAAAGGGTACATTAAAACAACATGGAACTTGCCCTATTCACATGCATGTGTCAGTAATAAAGGACAGAAAGTGTTTCTTAGTGGCAATAATTGTGCGATGTCACTGAGCCACTTCCACTTCTGTGTAATGGAATTAGTTTGCATGGAGCCTGTGAAGGGAACTCAAATAACCTTTCATGTCACCAGCTAGGCGCACCTGCAACAGAGATAGAACCATTCTTTCAAAGACTCTATAATGGGAGTTACGTTCTAATTGTGGACCGCAGATGTTGTAGTCTTATGCCCGGGACTCCTTATCTCGTAACTACGACTGCGAAGGTCAAGTGCTGTGGACGCTTATTGTTCCCCAGCTCCCTTCCAGACAGGGAGGCAAGGGCATGGCCCAACTTGAAAATTACTTCTATTCGAATAGATACTTTAAGCAGAATGAAAACAGTGCTTCTTCAGACGCCGACCAGGCTCACGTCATCAAAAGAAACGTATGATCTCCTAGTCGCAAGGACGACTGCAGAGATTCACTCATTGTTATCAACTAATTCCCCCATACATTTCGCAGAAATCCTGAATGAAATCTTAAATATTTCTGATACCAGTGGAGTCTCAAAAGTATTTAAGACAGTATTTTCGATGGCATTAACACCATTCAAAGCCATACTGGGTATTTTTCCAGATTTCGTCCATTCGATTTTTGGCGGACTTCCCCTCATTTTGGGACTAATTGCAGGAATACTATTCTTAGTCCTTATATTTCGTTATGGCAAACCATGTCACAGACAAAACACCTGCGACAAGGGAAGAAACAATCCTAGCCATTGGATACCGGGACCGGATATCAAAAATCCTGGGACTGTCCCGGCTTAGAGATCTGAACATGACTTGGTTTCTTTCATTTCGACCAATGTGGCAACGATGTGTTTTACCTGTATTAAGGTGCTTGCTATGCGGAGAAGAATGCGTGTTAGACACCTGTCTGACGCTACAATCAGATGCGCCAATGGTTGCAGAAACATTGTTGAGTCCAATAAAGGCTCATGCTTTGTGCTGCCCTCAACGGCTACCAATCCTGATGACGGCATTCGTGGAAGCTTCACCACTACGATTGAGGGGTAGTGAAGTTCAAGATGAAAGCAGCATTGATCAGGTACGACCTTCTGTCAGCAATACTAATCAAACCGTCAATGGAGACAATCATGCGCACAAATGCATGGTTACATCCTTTTCCGAGTTAGTGGAACTCTCCCAGGAAGCTGTTGACAGCTTTTTCGACAGTCTAAATGATATGATGTTCTCACCAGAGCAGAAATAGAGACTTCTGAGCAAGCTCGCACACGGCGTTCCCTGAATTTGGCCTTCAACTAGAATAGCAAAATACCATGAACAATTTTCCTTCCAGTTCACGGACAGCGATTTTTTCAGCAGCCCCAAATTATTTTTACATATTTTTCGGGACACTTATCTTCTGCTTAAAGTAAGAACTATTCTTAGAGAACTAAAACTTCTAATTTTAGATAGTTTATAGACATTAGCTGCCCGCTGGTATGTTCATAATTATTTTATTCTGTGATGGAATGGTCTCAAAACTTTTTTCTGTATTAAGAGCCATTTCATGTGTAAATTCTCATATGCAAATTAGTGATAATGTATAGATATGCGTGATTACTTTAGCATTATTCTACAGCTTGAGTGCATATATTACATGTGACTGTTTTTTCCGTATATTTGATAATTTCAAAATGCATTTATGTATTTTGGGGTGGTAAGGTATACACGATACTCTACAGTATGTTTTACTATGCATAGATTCGTAAATATGTCCATAGTTAGCGTGGAGTGGGTGTGATGTATTCCTATAGGTTCTGTATCGATCCCCCTATTCCTGACCCTATTCTGGTTAACAAGTTAACTAGCAGCCATCCCATGAGGCAGAAAACCCCCATGATGCAGGAACCGTTATCTGATTAAGCCACACTACGGCACAGAAACGTGTTATCTGATTAGGTCATAACGCTTGCCATCTAATTAGACAAGCGATATTCCTCCAGCCCCTGATAAGGCATACGGAGTTCTCAAAACAAATCAAACCTATGACAACCTGGGAAAAACCCTGTGGCCATTGTTTTGATTTCACCGAGAACTTCAGCAAAAGAATGTGCTAACGACCAGGTCGTATGACATCCTTATTGACGTATCTATGTCCATCCTTACGTCAATCTCGGCACCTTAAAGGTATAAATATTACCGATATTGCCCTATGCAAACACACGCGGTGGTGACGAGATCGGAGCAGCCAGACTTGTCGAAGCCCAGAGCAGAGCAGACCCCGCTGGCGCAGCCCCGCCTTCCTGACGCGCTGAGAACGAGACGCTGCTTTCTCCTGCCGAGAAATCCAGCTCCGGCGCTTCCGGGTAGCCCTCGCAGGCAGCCTGGAATATCGAGACCAGAGACGAGAGATACCATCCCTCATTCATCCTAGACTCCAGGTACAGAACTGAATAACCCATTGCAGAGAATTCTTGAGTCAGTCACTTGGCAAAACAAACTTAACTTAAACTGCTACTTTCTATTCCCGCCCACGTATTAGGCTTAGGTCAGGTACATCTGGGGTAGGCGTAGTTAGAAACACCAGTTGAGTACGATTAGTCAAATGTATATGTGTATGTATCTATTTTATCCATTTTAACCCATCATATGGCTTAGAAACCATATCAATGTTTTTACAGTATTATTTTATACTTCTGCTTTTAATGTATGCACTTTACTTAACCATAAGTATTGCAATAATATCGATCCATTTCTCTTGTATGAGAAAAGAGACTGATCAATAAATACCATGTTTTATTGAACACGCCGTCTCTTCCTTTTCTCTACAATCTGGTGAGACTAAGAATGCACGTACTGACTGAGTAAAATAAGTCGTCTTTTGTTTTCACACGACTCTAGAGATACACTCTTGATTAGGGGAGAGCAAAGTTGTCATGTTCTATGGTTGTCAGAAACTAAATCCCTTCTTGTCTATCCAGGGAGGTTCAACTCCTCCTTGCCTATTCGAGAAAGTTTCTAGTGAACTCTGAGCTAGCTGGCAAACCCAAAACTTTAAGTCTAATATCGACAATAGAAGACCTAGTTAACGTCTGGTCTAGGCCTATACTATAGAAGGTATTATTCCAATGCGCAGAGCCTATTGGGATAATAGGAACTACACTACACACTGACCAGGGACACACTGTTAGGGATTCCGATGACTTAATTGCAACTTTTGTCTCTCATTATCGCACACTCTACACCACAGTCACGACTGCTGATACCCAGTACGATGACTTCCTGGGTGACATAGCCCTATGCTGGCTTAGTGACGTTGACAGGACTTTCCTCGCTGCCCCTTTCGAGTTAGGAGAAATTAGGGACGCTATTATGTCACTCCAAAATGGGAAGGCGCCCGGTCTGGACGGACTCCCCGCTGAATTCTACAAGACCTATGTAGACACTTTGGCCCCGGTCCTCCGCGAGGTTTTCGAGGAGTCCCTCACTGATGGCATTCTCCCCTGCTCCATGCGCGAGGTCGTTATCACTTCATTATTGAAACCTAACAAAAATCCCAAGGCCTGTGACTCTTACCGGCCCCTGTCACTCTTGAATTGTGACGTTAAGATTTTGGCCAAGGTACTGGCCACCAGACTATCTCTCCTTATGACCCGAATTGTTTTACCTGATCAGTCCTGTTTTGTCCCGAGTCGCTCCACTTCCCATGAACTGCGCACTTTGTTTTCTTTACTTCACACGATCCACCCTGAACTCCCTGTTCCAGCGACCTTCTTGGACGCCACTAAGGCCTTTGACTCCGTTGAGTGGCCATACTTGTTCACTGTCCTGACCCGCATGGGGTTCCCCAAACTATTCGTCTCCTGGGTCCAATTGCTATATACACAGCCCACAGCAAGGGTCTTGATCAACGGTCGTCTATCCACACCACTTACCATTTCCAGGGGCACCCGGCAAGGATGCCCACTGTCCCCTCTATTATTCGCGAATGCCGTGGAGCCCCTCGCCTGTCGACTTCGACAGCTTCATAGGGATGGTGCAATTCGCTGCCTTCAACGCCAGATCGATGTATCGTTATATGCAGACAATATGACTCTGTTCGTCAAGGACCCGGTACGCAACCTGAATCCCCTACTCAGGGAATTCGTTGTCTTTGGCAGAATGTCTGGGGTACAGATCAATTGGGCGAAGTCCCTGTTTTTTCCACTCACGGACGCGGTACCTGACTTCCCCCTGGACTACCCCCTAGAGTGGTGTCGTACTGAACTTCGATACCTAGGTATCCAGGTTTCACGAGACAAAGATGAGACGATCCGCTCTAACTACGGCGTTGCCGTGACCAAACTCACTGCACTGGTGGACCGCTGGATCTCCCTTCCCATCTCCATGGCAGGAAGGGCCTCCCTTATCAAAATGGTGGTGCTCCCACGTTTCCTTTACCTTTTCCTTAATATCCCCTACCATCCGGGCGCCTACTTCTTCAAAACTCTGAAGTCGGAGCTCTGTCGCCTATTCTGGGGGGGCAAAGGTCCGAGGCTAAAATGGTCCATGCTGATACAGCCATACGATAAGGGGGGTTTCGACCTCCCCGATTTCGAGGTCTACTATCTGTGTGCTCAGGCACACTATGCCTATCACTGGCTTGTTCCTACTCCCTTTATGCCTCAGTTGGCGGTGGAGGACTGGATTGCTAACCCCCTGCCTCTAAATGGCCTCCTTCAATGTCCAACCTCGGCCATCACGACGCCGTATACATCCGTTACATGTACTATCGACGCGTGGCACCGTTTGGCTAAAAAGCTAGACTGCAGCCTACTATACTCCCCTCAGATGCCACTGGCATATCACCCTGAGCTTGAACTCCTACAGGAGTGCGGGTTCCGAACACTTTGTGAGACTCTACAGATCAATTGCTGGGGCGATCTCTTCTCCGCAAGCCGCTTTAAAACTGCGGACGCATTCTTTACGACGCACAACCGCACCCCGCTTGACGTATTTTATTATTTACGACTGCGCCAAGGATGCGGGATATGCTTCCTAACTTCCCTGAGGAGCCTGAGATCATGCCCGCGCTTCACTTCCTGCTAAACTCACAAGATGGTTCTCATTTGGTGTCGGGCATGTATCGCCATGTCAGAGCATGTGGCCTGATGCCGGAGGTCTCGGCGAGAAAGCACTGGACTGCTGAGCTGGCCGTTGACCTCACTGACGCCCAATGATCCTACTGTTGTACCCTCACGGGTCGTATATCGGCCAGCTGCAGGCTCAAGATAATTCACTACAAATTCCTGCAGCGCTTATACTACACTCCGAAGAAGAAATACAGGTTCCATTTATCTGATAATGATCGCTGCGAACGCTGCCGTGCAGAGCACGAGGGTTTCTTGCATCTTGCCTGGGAGTGCCCCCCTGTACGGACCTATTGGCAGCAGGTACATAGCGCCCTAGAATCCATGACTGGGGAATCCATACCTTCGGACCCGTTACTAATGCTCTTGAGACACACACCCCACATCCCTACGACATGCAGGAAATTCGTAGATATTGCACTCCTCCTAGCAAGGCGGCGCGTGGCGCGCAGGTGGGGTCGTGGCAGGGCCCCGAAATTTAAGGAATGGCTCGCTGATATGACATATAGCCAGGACCAACATACAGTCTTCGCTGACTTACTCCCGCTATATAGCAGGCCGAGAGACATTTGGGGACCCTTGGTTGACTATCTTCAGGCTCAGACAGCCGAGGTGAAAGCTCCGAAGGGGACAACCTCCATGATGATGGTGAAGTCCAGATATAACATGTCCTTACACTCCAATAGACTTGACCTGGCTACACTGTCTATACTACTACACTGCATTATATGTAAATGTAACCTTCCCTTTCCCCAATGATTGATCATTATTCACTGTTACTCTGCTTATTCATGTCTGATTTGGTTCCCTGTATTCCTCTGTGATACGCTTCGACATGATGCTCGATTGATATGCATTGATGCTAATGCCTTGCCCTTGGTCACTGCACAGACTTCCTCTCGTGCCGCTCTGTCATTGCTGTATACGTACCATTGTGATGTGCCATGCTGTAACTGATGTATATTTTGGATGCTACCTCACTGACTGTATGACCCAGCCACTGTATTGTCCTTTTTTTCTTTATGTATGTTCTTTTTGTTGATGCAAAAACACTAATAAACAGAGTTTATAAAAAAAAATTAAAAAAAGTATTCAAGGAGAATTGTACCTCCAAGAGCATGCCTCTGAGTTGTGGGGTGCCACAGGGCTCATCCTTGAGCCCCACCCTTTTTAATATTTATATGAGCCCTTTGGCAAAAATAGTTGAACCATTTGGAATCCAAATCGTCACCTATGCTGATGATACCCAATTGATAGTATCCCTCAGCCAACCAGGACAAAACTCCAACAATCTACTCAATTGTCTTAAAACAATCTCAGCTTTTATGGAAGGTTCCTTTCTCCAACTGAATGGAGCAAAAACTGAACTAATGCTTTTGGGTAAACCTCTCCCAGAGGGATCCACTGCCCTGTGGCATAATTATTTAGGAAACGCTCCCCTCCCCAAAGATACAATAAACTAAATATGAAAGTCCACGCACAGAAAGTGGCAAGCTGCTGCTTTGGACTTCTAAAAATGATGAGAAAAGTTTTTCCAATTTTATCTAGGGAGAAACTAGTGGTCCAAGCGTTGATTCTCTCCCGCTTGGACTACGCTAATGCGCTCTATATTGGATCTCCAAAATCCACTATAAGGAGACTTCAAGCAGTGCAGAACTGTGCAGCCAGACTGCTCCTAGGCATTCCCCACAGAGAATCTGCCCGAGGACCTATAGCCTCACTCCACTGGCCGCCCATTGCAGAGAGGATACAATTTAAGGCCATCTGTGTCACCCACAAGATCATGACCTCAAATTCCCCGCAAATACTTCAGTGAATCATTGTCCCGTATCACCCAAATAGAGCACTTCGATCTGGAAACAAACGCCTGACAACCATTCCGAGAATTCGCAAAACCAGAAGTGGAGGACAGTGATTCTCATATGTTGCCTCCAAAACATGGAACACCCTTCCAGATCAGATTCGTCTGGAAGAAAAACATCTGGCCTTCCGTAAGTGGCTGAAAACACTGCTATTTCCATCCATTTAAAGTATGCATCTACAGATCAGTTCATTAGCGCTGGGAGGCCTCTTGGTAGCAATGCGCTTTACAAATACCTTTCCATTCCATTCCATTCCATTCCATGTCAGCCTGACTCAAAAGGTGATCTTAAGCCCATTCTCTATATCAGTAGGAAATTGTTCCCCTTAACTATAGAGAAGGAATGTCTGGCAATCAAGTGGGCAGTTGAGGCACACCAATATTACCTTTTGGGACGTTCTTTCACTGTTCTCACGGGACCCTGCTCCTCTCACCTGGCTCGTGAAACACAAAGACTCCAACCAGCGCATTCTCAGATTGTTTTTAGCACTGCAACCTTTTTCCTTTCAGACTTTGCATCTACCGGGGGTACTAGACACACCTGTGCCGACTACCTGTCCCGGAGGACGGAGTCAGGTCGGACCGGAAGTGGAGTACAGCTGCGACGCCGCAACCCGGACCAGAAGGCGGCAGCGGTCTAGCGGCAGCGCAGGAAATCAGGGACGAGACTGTGACGCAGACGGAAGAGGGCGGCACAAAAGACACGGAGGACCAGGAGTGGGAGTGAGTCACCGGAGAAAGAGAGACGGCGGCGCAGCGGAGGAAGACGGGAATAAAGAGGAACAGACAAGGAGACGAAAGAAGAGTGGAGTTTATAACGCGACCATACCCGATGGGCTAAAGAAAGGAGAAGACGCCCGGGTCCAGCCGCCACGGTCCTGGGGACGGGCGAGGCCCAAGGCAAGTATCCCTACAGGGATCGTTCTGGTGGGGGAGGTGGGGAGGTATGGGGAGGTAGGGCACTGGAATGGTGGTACTCTCTTTTGATAAAGAACCACACGAACTCTCCCCGCACAGACATTGGTGACCGTAGCACAAGGACAATCCTATTTTGAGAGCATATTTACTGACTCTGACCTGTATTTCATTTTCTTTCCCGCCCCACCGAGTGTATGCAAGCAAGAGTGCAAGAAACAGGAGGACCCCGGCATACACTACCACGACATCCTGGAGCCAAGAACTAGAAGAAGAAGCTGTCTTATACCTCCTTTTTTGTGTTGTTCTTTTGACTGGCCGTTATACCCACAACTCCTTGCTATCCCTACCCACCTATACCTGGGAAAGGGAAAAAAAGAAAAATTATGCATAGCATAATACGGCGCCCTGTGATTCATTCCAACTCTGTAACAGTAACTGCCCATTACACACAATATTTCCAGAAACAGGGAAACAGGCTGTAGTAACCCCCCTTTTGAAGAAAGCAGGAACAGACGTGCGTAATCCGGCAAATTACCGACCTATTTCCCAACTGCCGTACCTCTCCAAAGTCATGGAAAAATTGGTTAATAGACAGCTGTCAAACTATCTCGAGTCAAACGATCTACTACACCCCTCTCAAACTGGCTTTAGGACCACCAACAGCACTGAAGCAACTCTCTTAGCCGTTAAGATCCCTGGTTAACCAAGGGAAAGCCGCCGCCTTGATTTTATTAGACCTATCGGCAGCGTTCAACACTGTCTCACATAGTCGCCTACTGGAGATTCTTCATGGAAAAGGAGTTTATGCTAAAGTCCTTCAATGGCTGAGCTCCTTCTTGAATATTATAACACAGAGAGTACAAATGGGGGAGTTCGCATCTATACCAAAACCCATCAGTTACGGTGTTCCACAGGGGGCATCCCTGAGCCCCACACTTTTTAATGTCTATGTGTCATCTCTGGCAAAAATCAGTGAGAAGTGGGGCTTTGGAATCTGCTCCTATGCTGATGATACTCAACTGCTGATAACCATTGAACAGCACGAGGACACAAGACTAAAACTGAATAATTGTCTCTCGGAAATGGCATCCTGGATGGCAGAAAAATGTCAAACTAAATGCAGGGAAATCTGAAATTGTACTCTTTGGAGGAGCCAAACTTGTCTGGTATCCCACCTGGTGGCCCCAGACATTGCACAGAAAATCTGGGGGTCCTCATGGACAATACCCTCTCCATGCAGGACCATGTGCAGGTTCTATGTGGAAGAAGCTTCGCGATGTTGAAGCTTCTAAGAAGGCTATATCCTTGGATCCCGCAAGATTGTAGCAGAACTGTCACACAGGCATTACTTACCAGCAGATTGGATTATGGTAAAGCACTATTTGTGGGCATAGCAGACTACCTCTTAACACGACTACAGATGGTGCAAAATGCAGCCGCAAAACTGGTATGTAACAAAGACAGACTCAGTTCATCGTCCAAGTGCCTGAAAATACTCCATTGGCTGCCAATGAGCCAAAGAGCGAAATTTAAGCTGCTCACACAAGGACCTGCACCAACGGGGGCCTTTTATCCCACAGAGGAAAGTTGAATTTTATGTACCCACCAGGTGCTTAAGATCACGGTCCCTAGCTCTAGCCAGAACAAAGTGCATTAAGAAAACAAGAACAGGGGGTCGTAGCTTTTCATACTTGGCAGCAATACACTGGAATGACCTACCACAAGAACTCCGCCTCAGAAAGGACTATCTAGTTTTTAGGAAAAAACTCAAGACTCACTTGTTCTCTAGAAAATAATACTGGCCAAATTCATGAACCACCCAGTTACACACCAGAAGCCCGAGCACAGCGCCGTGATATCCTTTGGATGAATGACACGCTTTACAAATACAAATAGAACACTCTCAAGAGAAACTCAGTTCCTCAGATTTTTAAGCACAAGTGTGAAACTTATAGGAAATAGGGGAAGCCTCTCAGGGGAGGAGGGTGGGTCACATGTGAATCTATAAAATATACCAATACTGGAGAACCGTAGTTACAGGTAAGTAACTCATTTTCTTCTCCAGTATTGGATCTTTCATAGATTCACATGCTTAAATGAAAGTAGCTAGCAGTTGCATAGACAAATGTGCACAGAAATATATACATATATACCCATAGGGGATGGTGTGTAACAATATATATGCATATACTGTAACATATATAAAATAAAATGTAGCTTTGTATCACTAGCATACAAACAAAGCAACATGCAAAACCAAAAGAGCATAACATGACTTTAAAATGGTAAAAACACATAATGCAGAAGGAAAAAACACACCTCTAAGAGTAGAGGCTTATCTTACTGAAACAGATGACATAGAACCACCTGTCTTACAGGAGTAAGTTGCCATATCCAGACAATAAATAATGCAGCATGAAAGTATGTGCACTCTTCCATATAGCGGCACGGCAAATCTTGTCCAACAAATAGAGCAGCAGAAGAGAAAACTGCTCTAGTAGAATGTGCCTTGGCTTTGGTAGTAAGCGGTTTACCCTCCTTAATATGACATAGCTGAATAGTAGCTGTAATCCCTCTGGCAATACTCCCCTTTGTGACAGCAGCACTCAGTCTTTGAGACCCATAAGAGACCAGCAGTTGATCTGTTTTGCGCAACTGCTTAGTCTTTAGTAAATAGAACTGAAGGCATCATTTAACATCCAAGAAGTGAAGAGATGTCACTGATGGAGAGGAAGGATTTGGGGAAAAAAATGCGAATGACTACAGGTTAATTAAGGCGAAACTAAGTTGGAACCTTTGGGATGAATCTAGGATTTGTTCTCAATAAAACATAGTCCTCTGTAAATCGTAAATAGGGTTCTGTTTGGTAACTTACTCTTTGCAGAGATAAGCGTGAGAAGCGATGCCACTTTCCAAGTGAGAAACTTAAGCTCAATTTTGTGAATTGGCTCACACTGTGGTTTCATTAGTTGAGATAGGACTACATTGAGACACCATTCTGGCGGAGGATGCCGAATGGGAGTTAAAGTCCTGAACAACCCTCTCATGAATTGTTTGATGATGCAAGAGGAACAGAGGGAAGAAGCATCGGAAGTGCGTCTGTATCAGGAGAGGACTGCAAGGTGGACCCTCACTGATGCATACGCCAGTCCGGACTTTGCCATAGAGAGTAGATAAGGCAAGAGTTGTTCTGGAGATGAGAGAAGAGGGTTGATATCGTTCCGAAGGAACCAAGAACAGAAACGTCTCCATTTTAATCTGTATATTTTATTGGTGGACTCAGCCCTAGCCATGGACAATATATCCCTACAGTCCTGGGGAATGACTTATTCTTTGAATTTATTGAATTCAGGTGCCAAGCATGCAACTGAAGAGAAGCTGGGTGCAGGTTTTGTCCTTTGCTCATGATCAGTAGAGTCGTCATTACAGGCAGGCGATAAGGCTTGGATTTCAACAGTAGTCGTAGCTCCATGATCCAATGCTGGTGGCACCAACGTGGGGCAATGAGGATTAGCCGGCACGGTTCCCTTTTCATTAACTTTGGAACTCTGGAGATGAGAGGGTAGGGAGGAAAAGCATAAGCAAAGATTCCTCGCCATCTTATCAAAAATGCATTCCCCCCATGACCCCCTCTGAGGTTCCCTGCTGGCGAAGAACCAGCATTTCTGGTACTCTTCAGATGCAAAGAGGTCTAAGTTAAGTGTTCCCCATTGCCAGAAGATGGAGTTGAGAATTAACTGATCGAGTTCCCACTTGTGAAATGTTTGACCTATTATGCTAAAAGTGTCTGCCAGGTTGTTCCTTACACCTGGGAGATGTTCTGCCTTGATGGTTATGTGATGCAGTAGTGCCCATTCCCAGATCTTTTGATCTTCGAAAGAGAGAACTGGAGATCTCGTTCCTCCCTGATTGTTGAGATAATGCATGCCAGTGGTACTGTCTGTTTGAATGAGGACTGAGGATGCTCGCATTCCTGGGAGAAACGACTGAAGAGCCAGGAAGATTGCCTTCAATTCTAGGAAATTGATGTGCATCTTGGAAATAGAGAGACTCCATTTGCAACTTATTTGAAGGTCCTGAAGGTGCCCCCCCCCCTCCAATGAAGCATCTGTGGTCAAAACGAACTCTCGGAGAGGAGAGAGGAACGTCAGTCACACAGAGAGATTGTTTGCATACTGCCACCAATGAAGTGCTTTTTAGGTCGAGCTAGAGTGCGCATGCGTAGCATGCACCTAGCTCGACAACTATTGTTTTCAGTCTCCTGGGAATCTGAGACAGGGTTCGGACACGCGCGCCTATTGCACCTCGTGGGCGCGCACGCCCAGGCCGGCGCCGTGCACATATCCTATCTCAGATTCCCAGGAAGTCAGCCATGCCGCCATGCCTCTCTCAGTCGCGCGCGCACACATACACACAGCCACACTCACACACACATACACACACGCAGGCAGGCAGGCCCACACACACACACACGCACACACATTGCATATACACACGCTCACACGCCCACCCCCCTTACCTCATCTCTGTACTCCAGGTCCTTTGGCAGCACGATGCGGGGCTCTCCCCTTAGGCATGGGAGCCCCGCCGACGAAAGTTATGAATGGCGCATGTTGCGCATGCGCGGGCAACCCCGCCCTCCCACGTCTCCTCGTTGTCTCTGCTTTGTCTCCTGTTTAGCGACTCATGCGTGAGACCCCGGAGTCCGGGATGGGAGTTCGAATAGCCTGTCTCTTTCGAGAGTCCATTTTTGGCTCTGAAGATCTACGAAATCAGAAACCAGCTCAAGGGAAAATGTTGTGAATACGAACTGGTAAGTCTGTTGCTCAAGCCCTGCATATGTGTTTTTGTTGCCCCCAGTAGTCTATGTGCATGTGTTCGCTTTCTTCCTACATGCGTCCTTAAATTATCCTCTTTCAGAATCAGAAGTTCATCCTACCACTGCAGTTATGTTTTTAAACATGCGTTTGGTATGTCAGTTGAATGCAGGCATTCCCACGCGCTTTTAAAAACCTATAGCTGTAGACTTAGTGTGTGATTGTGACTTCCTTCATTACCATTTCACTTTCCCCTAATAGTCTTTTATGAAAATCGTGATATAAATGGAAGCAACGCCATAATAACCTGTGCTTAGTATAAATATGAAATATGTGAAAGTGATTGAAGTTCTCTTTGAAATGGAATAAAAAGCATTAATGGGAAATGCCAGAACAGTAGCTTTTTCTAGTTTACATACTCGTTTTAGTTGGGATTCTAACCCAGTTACGTAGTGAACTGTTTTTGTACCATACTAGGAAGATAGAAATAGTAGTCTAATTTTACAAATTTCGAAGATGTAGCTTGGACCACTTTAATTATGTAGCAGGATGGACCTAAATTATTCAGCAAAAAAGTGGAATTATTTGGTGCTATGAGGCACATTTTCTTTTAGTTACCTTATTATTTTGGCATTTTTACTCATTCTGGGAAAACGTTTCACCTCCTTAATACCCGGCAAATCCATAACCATGCTGGAAGTGCTTCAGCTTCAAAATTGCAAAAGGCTAGTGGCCATGGAAATAGAGTTGGTGCACAAACTTGGTCTGAACACCTGTAACGCTAACTCACTGAAAAAGTTCTGTTCCTTGCATCTGATGTGCAGCGAGTCGTCAAATGCTAAGATTTTTCCAGTAAGAGTATCAAGTATAGAATTTGCTGTGATCCTCTTAACGCAGTTTGAGAACTGTGCTTGTCACATTGTGGCTCACGTCACATTAGTTGTAATGGTAGATCCGATGACTGATAAGATGATCTTCGCGCTTACTCGTGAAAAAAAATCTCAAACAATATTGTGATGGTGCCTCTTGCAAAGTGCATGGAGCTTAATTACCAGTAAGCAAAGCGGTTTTGACATTTCTAATTTGAGTGAACCCTAACTTTGTTCCATGAGCTACCCCAATACATTATTTACAAGAGTGATCTGTCTTTAAAAAATAAATAAAACAAAACGTGTCCTCCTTCTTTCAAAACGTCACATTTTAAAGCCAGAATGCACATGTGATTTTATTTTATTTATTTTCTGGAGCATTATTTGCAGTTGGCTGCTTCTCTAGTGTTTGTGAGACTGATAACATGGGCAAATAAAAATTAAGTAGATAAATGTACCATAGCAGTGTGACTCAGATTGGTAGACATATGCGTTTTCATACACCGCTTTAGATTTAAGTGGGCTTGAGCCATTCACAAAGAAGTACCACAAAGTCAATCACATGCAGTTTCATGCCCGATAAAAATATCACAGTAAGGTATGTCACAAAAAGATTGACTCTAGTGTTAAAATAATCTTTTTAGAAAATGTAAGACTGGAACCTGATATATATTAATGCTAAATACTACCAGCCAAAAATATGCAGCAGCTAAAGCTAGCAAAAGGTAAATAGATTAGTTTAACAGTACAAGATGTTTAGGCAGTCAACTGATGTGGCAGCCATCAACACAGAAATTGCAAACACATCTCTTAACTACTCCTAAATGGCTCCCATTAAAAAAAAAACACATTAGGAAAATAGTGATTTCACGTTTCTCAATGACATGCAAATGTTTTTTAAGCTGTACCTGGAATGTGAAGACTTTAAGATCAAGAGTGCCATTGCAAACTGTACAGTGTTCTCATCCTTGTCCCATATCTCCGAAGTTTATTTTGTGTTCTTTGTCACTGTACCCAGGATGCACAGACATGTGCAGTACTGGAAGAAGTTAGGGTTTTCGAGCTTATGGACATAGGTTGTTTTGTAACAAGCAGACTCCACATTTCTATTTTCGGTTTCATTATCTTTGGTGCGGCCCCTCGCGCAAATGTCTACAGCATAGCCTTTGGACTTACATCTCCACCTACCTTTGCCACAAAGGCATTCTGCAGACCTCAATTTTTTATTTAAACATAAGAAAATGACCAATGCACATAGACAATCAAGGTAGGTAGCCATCCTCCGACTGCTGATTCCAGGGCTCTAAAGTATCAGAGGTGCAATTATACTTTGCAGAACAAATTTCTCGAAATCTACCCTTTAGGAATGTACCCTTATTATTTCATGTTCTAATAATGTGCTTAATGAGAAGATGCTTCTAATTAAGTGAAGACAATGTATGCAATGAAAAGGGTAAACTAATGAACATAAATTATTTCATATAATATACATTGATATTCTCTATGCACTAACAGATAAGCTCCATTGGCATTGTATGAATTGAAAAACAAGCCTCGGAAATTCTACCTTTCCAGGATTACACTTTTTTTTATTTATTGTGCAGATGGGACTTGAGGGTGTCAGTGTGTAACCTAGTAATAGAGCATAAAACATAAACAATGGTATAGTTAGAGTACATACATAAATATATTTATATGTGAAAACTCGAACAGTTTCGAATAGAAGTACTAGCAAATCTTAATATTTGACAGATAACTATAGGGTGGGGGCATGAATGAAGGGAAGCATCATTCTATTAAAGAACAATACCGAGCCGAGGATGAGGACCTCTGTCTTGTCCGTGTTCAGCTTCAGTCGGCTGATCTTCATCCAGTCGGCGATGGCCTTCATTCCTTCGTGGAGGTTGGATTTGGTGGTGAGGGGGTCCTTAGTGAGGGAGAGGATCAGTTGAGTGTCGTTGGCGTAGGAGATTATGTTGAGGTCGTGCTTTCGGGCGACTCGGTGAAATGATGCAAATTATTCTGCTGATGTTATCGAAGCCTTTAACTACGTTTGTTAGTGCACAAAGTATCTTTAAATAGATCTAGATGATGATGTAGATTAAGGAAAGCAGAACAGCATCGACGAGAGCTGGCCAAGCGCAATAGAAGAGTAGTTGGTGACTTTCTTTCCCCTGCCCATACTGGAGGTCCCACACGAGAGCCTCCTGCCTCCCTGGTCGCTCTTTAGAGAGTGTAACAGCAGCAGGGGCTGTCTTTTCTCACTTTGGGGCAAGGAGGGAAGGGGGCAGCACTACCACATTATCATTCAGCACCACCACAGCACCACTCTGCGCCAACACAGCACCACCACAGCATCACTCAGCACCACCACAGCATCACTCAGCACCACCACAGCACCACTCTGCGCCACAGCAGCACCACTCTGCGCCACCACAGCACCACTCTGCGCCACCACAGCATCACTCAGCGCAACCACAGCATCACTCAGCACCACAACGGCATCACTGGTTCAAATATGTTCTCTCAATGTTTAAAGCTTTATTACAAATGTCACAAAAAGATTTTAATATTTCACTTCTGTTCTTGGATTTTCGTCACAATAAAATAGACTGAACATAATCTTCACAAAAGTTATTTACAAAAGTTTAAGCTATTGCCATTATAAATGACAATCACTTTTATTTAAGTATTAATTATTTTAAAAAATTACAAGCCATTGATATTTGTAATATCAATACATCTAAGTCACGTAAATACAAAACATGTTGCATTACAAATGCTATAGGTGTCACATTTGCGAAAGTTATAACTATTGGCATTGTAAATGACAAAGCTATTAATTTAGCTATTTTCAAAAACAACACATAAATAAAAAAAATTGTCATTTACAAGACCAATAACTCAAACTTTCCTAATGCGAGACCTATTGCATTGCAAATGCTTGTTCATGATTGGGGTGATCTGAATAATATTCTAGAATGATCCTATTATCCGAAGCCATTGCCTGTCCAACTGCACTTGAAAAGATCTCATCCTTAGGCGTACATGAGGCACCATGAGGATGGCAGAGGACATCATGCCGAAAAAGGATTTGAGGAGACGGACAGAAGTAAAGGTTTTTTGGATAGACTGTGAGCCAAAGATAGTATGGTGGTCTGCCTTTCTGTGGATAAGAATGCCTTGTTTTGGAGGGTATCCAATGTTGCTCTGAGAAATGTTATCCATTTAGAAGATGTGAGGATGGATTTTTTGTAATTGACTGCAAGCCTTAGAGAGCTGAACAGTTGTAGGCAGAATGAAAAGGTCTCCAAAACTTGATGAAGAGAAGGAGCCTTCACTAGCCAATCATCGAGATATGGGAAGATCTGCAGGCCTCAGGAGTGAGACACTTGGTAAAAACCCAAGGAGCTGAGCGGAGGCCAAAGGAAAGAACTTTGAACCGATAGTGTGCGCCTGCCACAGTGAAATTGAAGAATTTTCGATCTTTGAGATGAATAGGAATATGGAAATACACGTCCTGTAAATCAAGGCAGGCCAGAAAATCCAAATGGTTCAGAAGTTGTAATATTTCCTGGAGAGTTACCATGCAAAAGGATTTTTTCTGCAGGTATTTGTTGAGCTTTCTGATGTCCAGAATGGGATGCCGTTCTCCTGATTTCTGCTTCACAAGAAAAAAGCGGGAGTAGAAGCCCCTTCCCCATTGAGAGGGTGGTACATATTGTTTTGCTACTTTTTGCAGTGTGACCAATGCTTCCTTCTTTAGTCACTGAAGATGGGATGGTAGAGATTTTTGAGGTGGGTGAGGAGGTGGTATTGTGACAAACTCCAGTGTATGGCCACATTTTAATATATCCAAGACCCATCTGTCTGTGGTATTTTTTTGCCATTGACTGAAATAGCGTTAAATGCGAGTCCCTCTGGTTGAGATTAAATGGGAAGTGCAGCAGGTACGAGACCTTGTAACTTTTTCTGAACAGTATCCCTACACTGTACCAGCTGTTTCCGTCTGGGTTGTCTGGAGTAGGCAGCCTGTAATGGTGCACAGTATGTTTAGCTGGTAGAAAGGGTAAAATGAGGTGTAAATCTTAGGTTGTTGCAAGAAACGTGCTCTATATATACTAAACCAAAATGGGGTATAGTGTGTAGAGAGTCCCAGTGTCCCCAGAGGTAGGCAGAGGTTAAAGTTAGATAGAACCTTACTCTCTAATAGTGGTAGCTTGGTCGAGAAGTAAGGCAGTATCAGAGGACAGTGTTAAGCATTTGATGTACACACTCAGTCGGCAAATGAATTCACACACTCAAGAACTGAACTCGAGGCCAATTGTTTTTGTATAAAAATATACTGTTTATTTGTAGAACCAAGCAAGCCTGGCACTGGTAAGCATTAAATACTTGTCAGTAATAAGTTACTGGATATAGAAAAGTTTGGAAATGCAATAGAAATTGTACTTTGTTTGATGTACAGGGAAGCAGTAGTATGCAACACTTAACAAATACAGTTCAATGAAATTAATAGGCTTTTTCAGTAAATTACAGGTAAGTTACTTTTTACGTTACTTTTCTAACTCAGTGCTGGATACCTATAATTCAGCACTGGGACATTTCCTGGAAACAGGTAAGTAATTACATTTTGGTTATTCGCATTATTTTTAAAGAATATTTTCAGATTTCAAAACTCCACACAGAAACGTTTGGGAGAAACAGTGTCAATGTTATCTTATGGAAGGAAAACAGGTTAACGGTTCACAGGCAAGTAAACGGCTGCGGGAGATAAGGTTCTGGGGTTAGAGTCAGGGGTCCCCCAGGGTCAGTGATGCACTGTTGTTACACCCTCACCGGCACTAGGGTGCAGTGTTGAGGCTCAATGTTATCCAATGGGGACAGGAGGCTTCCGGCTGGTGGCTGCTGGCAAGAAGGCCACTCACTGGGTTGTGGGAGCAAAGCTCCCAGGGTTAAGGTCAGGGCAAATGGGGAAACAAAGTAGCACAAAAGGTGCCCCCTCAGCTGCACTGGGGCGGCCAGGTGCAGAGTGCTATTTCGACGTCGGGCGCCCTGTTTTTTATGGAGAACCTCCGGTTTGTAAAAGCACTGCAGGCAGGGAGACGAAGGACTTCTGGGTGCGACCACCACTTGGAGAGCTACGTTGGGAAGTTGAGAGTTGGTTAGGCACTGTCGGTTTTGGCACATAAGGCCGTGGGGCGTCGGGTGCAGGGGTGCCTTTTGGGGTCGGATCTTCTTACCAGCTCCTGGTCGCGGTTAGGGGGGCCTTCTGGATTTAAGCTGCAGGCGTCGCCTGGAGGCTTGAGGCAGGTCAGAGGTCGCCAGATCGCGGGTCAGGATCGCAGGGGTGACCTCTTCACGGTGTTTTTCCACCCGAGCTCGGGCCGGGTTCGGCGGGTGCAGAGTGGGCTGGATTTGCGGTCTCTGGCTGGCACCAGGAGCTGCAGTTTGAACAAGTCCAGTGTTCACTGGAGATTCAGTCTTTGAAGTGAAGGCAGGCAGGTCCTCCTGGGTTTTTGAGGGTGCTGGCTGCAGGACACACCAGGATTTCACAGGAGCAGGTTTGAGGGGAGACAGGCCTGTAGGGCTGGGGCCAAGTCAGTGGGCGTCGTCCTCTTGTTAGCTCTGCACAGCTCTTCGTCCTTCTTCTTTTCTTGTTGTTTCTGGATCTGAGGAAGGACGGTTCAGGGTGTCCCTAAATACTAAATTTAAGGGCGTGACAGGTGGGTAAAGGGTATGGACCAATGGGTCCCTTCCCTGGGGTGGGTACACCCCCTATTCTGCCACTCTCCAGTGGGAGGGGGGCATGAGCATGTCTCTGGTTGTCTGGGTCCCCCCGTCCTCAAGATGGCGGGGACTTGAGGTTGTGCTTCACCTCTCCTCCCCCACTTGAGGGGTGGAGTAGGCGGAGGTGGGCACATCTCTCCTTCTCACTTGTTTTTCCCGCCGGTTATCCCACCCAAAGTGGGGGGGGGGGTAGAACCAGTGGGGACAACTTCTGAAAGCAGCAAATGGTCTGGAGAGGCTCACAAAGGTTGCATGCCTTGAAGCTTCTCCTTCATGAACCCTGCCCACTAGAAGTTGGTCAAGTTTCAGGGGGCATCTCTAAGATGCCCTCTGTTGTGCATTCTACATTAATTCCCACACTGGCATCAGTGTGGGTTTAATATGCGAGAAGTTTGATACCAAACTTCCCAGTCTTCAGTGTAGCCATTATGGTGTTGTGGAGTTCGTAATGACAAACTCCTAGCACCATATACTCTTAATGGCAGCCCTGCACTTACAGTGCCCCGAAATGGACTTGGGCACTGTAGTGGTACATACTCCTGTACCCTCACCACTGGTATAGTGCACCCAGCTAGAGGGGTGACTGATGTATGCCAGGGCAGGAGTTTGTGGGCACGCCACATGTGTGCCATGTCGACTCTTCACTTTGTTTTGCACCAAGACATGCAGCCTGCAAAGGCAGTGTGTGAGGGTCAGGGTACAGGGCCTCTAAGGGTGGCACAATAAGTACTGCAGCACTTAGAGGTCTTCTCTGGTCACACTGTCATGGGCACCTGTGGTACAATTTACCAGGGGCTGACATGTGGCCAGAGATGCCAATTGGGTTTAGGCTTCAATGCAGTTTTAGGGAAGGAACATAGGCCCTGGCTACCTGATTAGCAGGAGCCTAGGGCACACTCAGTCAAAGAACATCAGCAATTGAGCAAAAAGTGGGGGAATTCCATGCAAGAAAGAGGGCACTTTCTCACAGTTGGTGTTTTTGGTAACTTCTGCAAAATGAATACGTTCCTCTTACCACATGCTCCACTAAAGGGGGTCTTCCTGTATTGGAGCGTACACAAAGCCTTAGCTGTTTTGGTGTCCGCCTTAATGGTCTGCAGGAACTTTTTATAAGTTAATAATACGTACGGAACACTGTAAACCATTTCAGGTAAAGACTACAAGTTTTAGAAGCTAAGGAAACTGCAAACGTTAAGCTGCTTTAAAAGACTTACGTTCAGCTTTACATAGTGGTTACTCGAAGATGTCGGATACGTTTTGATTACAAGAAGTCGGCTCTTAAGTCGTCAGAGCTTGAATCATCTAAGAAAGTGTGCCGACGCACTGTACTGCTTACTTTCGAACGTTTGGACAAAGCAGAATATTTTTGAGTCTAAAATCTAATCAAAGTTTGCATTGTACTCGAACGGCCGAAATATGTATCTAACCAAATTCATACTCCCTGATGCAAAGTTAAATTTGCAAAACATTCTAAATTTGGCGCATTGTACTTGTTTAGCAATGCCGACCCCAAAATATCGATCCAGATATATCATAACCATAATATTGACATTCAAAATATCATAAAAGTAAGTTTATATTTACTGTTAACAGCTTCGCCTTGACGATATTTCGGCAATCGAAAATAACGGTCATCTCTAAATTTCGGTAGGTCTATATTTCAACGGCAATACTGTGGGACAACGCCTACTGAACAATCAAGTTGCTCCATCAGGATGACTAAGTTCTCTATCCTGGCAGTGTAAAGCCAGCGCCCTTGCATATTGTCAGTATAAGTCGTAATGACAAAAGTAAAGTGCCGGGAAAAATAAAGCGCTCCCCAGCCAATCCAAGCCCTGCTCTTATGCCGCTTACAATACTAAACAGCATAACAGCCGTGCTTGAATTGGCTGGGGCATGGATGCACAACACTCCACTGAAGACTGATGGGGCTGTGTCTTTGAATACAGCTCCATGCTAGCCTTCAACTTGGAAGCCGGAACAGCACATGTCAGGTTGGCTGCAGCAAAAAATACCAGCCAATCTGACATGCACAGCTCCGATAACAGCCTCAGCTGCTCATCCCACCCACCTACTACTTTCGTGAGAGCACCTTAGCCCCACCCTCAAGAGGAAGTAAGTTACTATTTAAATTGTAAAAATAATGAGCCTAGGAGGTAGTGGCTCGAAGTAGAAGGGGGTCAACGCCGCTGCTCCCCTGTAAAGGAACCATCGCTGTTCGAAACATCATAAAAATGTCACCAGACCTGCAGATCTAGTGACTATAAAAAATCTACTAGACCTAACTAATGCACTTGACCCATAAACTGGTCTCAAATTGTGTGATCCTAAATTCAAAGAGTTTCCTTTTTCTACATTATCACATATGAATGTACTTTCAAATATGTGAGTTCAGCATGTTCGCTGTACAAAAAAAATAGTTTGCTTAATTGTACTCCATGTATAATAAGAATCTAGCCCACATGTGGGGTACACGTGACCCCCTGACTTGCCACTTATCTCAATAATAGCACTGCAATCAGGGCAGGGCCAGGAATGTTTCTCAGTTCATGTTTAAAAACTCTCACTTTTAATAAAGCTATTACTAAAGGATGATGTGGTAGCCCACTGTCATTTGCAGACAGCCAGGACACTTTAGATTGAAATGGCCACAAACCTTTCACTGACATGCAGTTTTACTGATAAAACTATATAGCATACAAACGTTAATGTGTGGAAATTATGTTTCAGCAAATATTAATAATTTACACATCACCAAGTTTTCGGATTTGTTTTGATCCTACTGAAATCTTTGTTTCCATCATACTTCAGAATCACAAAAAATCTACTTTCCTACCTGCTAATATATTTTGAAATATATTTACAGTTCTTTTACAAGCTATTTAGATTTTGTGTGTGGAAAAAAACTGCCATCCTACAGCCATTCATTTCATACTCCCTATACCGCAGCAAAATTGTCAGACAGTTGACTTTACAAAATGTTCTAACTTTGCAGCCAAAGAAAGAAAACTAACCTCAATCTCCATTAAAAAATAAGCAGCAATGTGTAAGAAGACCTAATATGACATTTGACTTCTGACTTTGAACAGCAAATGTGACCTGATAAAAACAAGATTTAAAGGCATCTTTTATTGCGGATTCATTTGTGAATTAACAGAGCACCTGTTGTTCGCCAGCCCGAGGTCTCGGCAGAACGAACCAGTAGGCCCTAAAAATAACTTGTCCTGATAAAATCCAACTCGCCATGGCAAATGGGTGGATAGCTTTTTCAAGGATTGTCTTGTCAAATAAAAGTGGTCTGGGATCCCACAAGAAAGTTGAGATGTTCAGTATTTGTTTTACACACAGTTAACGAGGTAGTGAACAAGCCCGTATTCTCATCACAAAGGGGAATATCAGATCCCACAACCAGGCTTACTTGGTATAGAGAGGGTTTTCTCTGCTAGTGGGGTGGCCGTGGTGGACAGGAATAGAAGTCTCTATGGAAGTAACCGGACTTCCTTCGTTTGCAACAGTCGAAATCCGACACGCAACGAAGGAATAAGGCAAGCAGGAACTACAATTCCCAAGAGGCAAAGCGGAAGCGACCGAGTTTGCCTGGGAAATAGCAAGATCGAACCGAAGTAGAGGACAGCAGATAAGGAGCCCCGGGGAGGAAAGACTCTGCTAATTATTCAACTAAGCAGCGCGCACTGCACACTATCCTTATCTACCTGCAGTTGCACCAAAGCCTCGTTTTGCCTTGAAATCAGTCCAGCTTGCTGTGCATGGATCTGGCATCGCTTTGGGGATAGGTACTGAGAGTTTATTAGTTTTCGTCCGCGGCAGAGTGTACTATCGGCGTAGATAAACTATAGCAAATCATTGCTCCTGGATATGTTATTCGTTAAGGGTACCTGGGGCGCTGGACATGACATAATTCTAGGAACCATTATTGTTTAACTTTGCAAATAAGGAGCTATTGCTTTACCCACATGTTTCCCCATGAAGCCAATGGGCAGAACTTGACGAGTCGTGGTGATTGTTGTTGTGCTTCCTATTTAACAGGGGGTTCAAGAGGCGGCCTTCTGCTCTTCCCCTGTGAAGCAAAACCCCTAATAACCTATTGGTGTGTATGCTGACATGTAATGTATATCGGATATATGACGTTAAAACGCATGTTTTTACAACGCATACCGTTACAACGGGACTTTTACAACGCCAATACTATTACCACGCATGTATTTACAACGCATTTTTTTACAACGCAGGTACCTTTACAACGCATACCATTACAACGTAAGTATTGGTAAGTATATATATTTTTTTTAATTGTATATTATTTAAAATTAATATAATGTAATGTAATTGTATTTAATTTAATTTAATTTCATTTAAATAATTTAATTTAAATTTAATTTTATTTTATTTTTACCCTGTACCCGTTTATCCAAAAACCCAAAACTGACCCTGTACCCTAAAAATACCCCTTTACCCAAAAACCCAAAACTGACCCTGAACCCTAAAAATACCCCTTTACCCAAAAACCCAAAACTGACCCTAAACCCTAAAAATACCCCTTTACCCAAAAACTGAAAACTGACCCTAAACCCTAAAAATACCCCTTTACCCAAAAACTGAAAACTGACCCTGAACCCTAAAAATACCCCTTTACCCAAAAACTGAAAACTGACCCTGAACCCTAAAAATACCCCTTTACCCAAAAACTGAAAACTGACCCTGAACCCTAAAAATACCCCTTTACCCAAAAACCCAAAACTGACCCTGAACCCTAAAAATACCCCATTACCCAAAAACCCATAACTGACCCTGAACCCTAAAAATACCCCTTTACCCAAAAACCCAAAACTGACCCTGAACCCTAAAAATACCCCATTACCCAAAAACCCATAACTGACCCTGAACCCTAAAAATACCCCTTTACCCAAAAACCTAAAACTGACCCTGAACCCTAAAAATACCCCTTTACCCAAAAACCTAAAACTGACCCTGAACCCTAAAAATACCCCTTTACCCAAAAACCCAAAACTGACCCTAAACCCTAAAAATACCCCTTTACCCAAAAACCCAAAACTGACCCTAAACCCTAAAAATACCCCTTTAAAAAAAACCTAACATATAACATTTTAAATATAATTATATACTTACCAATACTTACGTTGTAATGGTATGCGTTGTAAAAGTACCTGCGTTGTAAAAACATGCGTTGTAAATAAATGCGTGGTAATGGTATTTGCGTTGTAAAAGTTCCGTTGTAATGGTAGTGCGTTGTAAAAAATGCGTTGTAATGTGTGTTTACCGTCTATCTGATGTTATACACAGTATTGTGTGGCAGAGAAGAACAAGTTACTTACCTTCGGTAACGATATAGCGTTAAGAAACATTTGTTAGTTATAGATTCCTTACCTTAGAATTACCCCTGGAGTCAGACTAAATCCGGATTTATTTTTCGTCAGCAGTACCTCTGCGCGTCGGAGGGTGGCGTTGGTCGGCTTCGTGTCCGTCGCTGGCATCGTGGTTTCCGGGATGACGTCGCTGTAGCTACTTAGACGCCACCCTCGCGCGCTGACGTCAGTTCTGTACACGACTTTCCGCGCCAGAAACGCAGAGCCATGCAAAACACTGACAACTGGTGCACAAAACTAGGGCCCTGACAGGATGTCCGTAACCCTAGAAATCACTTTGCAGAACGAGGAGGATGGATGGGGCGGTAAGGAATCTTACAAATATATCTTTACCAACGGTAAGTAACTTGTTCATCTGAAAGAAAAACATTAGTTATAGATTCCTTACCTTAGAATAGATACCCCAGCAATACCAACCCTGGAGGTGGGTCTGCAAACCAAGATCACACCAGAAAGTCCTTGAGAACAGAACGGCCAAAGAATTTGTCTCTCCGGACTTCATTGTCAAGGCAGTAGTGTTTGGTAAAGGTGTGAAACGAAGCACACGTAGCTGCCTGACAAATGTCATTCAGAGGAACTCAACGTCCCAAAGCAATAGTTGCTGCCGTCACCCTGACGGAATGGGCGTCGAGCCATACTGGAGGCTCCTTCTTTTCCAGAGAATAACAGGCTTTGATACACAAAACGACTTATCGGAAGATAGTTTGCTTGTGTACGGCCGACCTTTTTTGGCGCCCACATAGCCAACAAAGAGCTGGTCATCCACCCAGAACTGTTTTGTGCGATCCAGATAGAAGGAAAGCGCACGTTTGGGTCAGGCGGTGGAGCCTCTCCTCTTTCGAAGGATGCGGAAGCGAAAAGAAGGTAGGTAAAGTGATGGTCTGCCCGATGTGAAAGGCAGTGACAGCCTTGGCAGGAAGAAAGGACTAGTCCTGAGAACCACCTTGTCGGGATGGACAGACAGGAAAGGAGGCTTGGAGGAAAGGGCCTGGAACTCACTCACCCATCTGTTAGATGTGATGGCTACCAGGAAAGCAGTTTTAAGCGTCAGATGCCTTAGGGGACAGTTGCGAAGTGGATCAAAGGGAGCACACATTAAAAAAAGTTAAGACTAGATTCAAGTCCCACTGAGGCATAACGAAGGGGATAGGAGAAAAGAGATGAGTTATGCCTTTCAAGAAACGATTAACAACAGGGGACTTGAAAAGAGAAGGCTGACCGGGAAGGCAGAGATGGCCGAAAGATAGCCTTTGATAGTGCTCAGAGCCGAACCCTGCTGGGCTAAATAAAGAAGGAACAAAAGAAATTCAGAAAGAGGGGCAGAAAGTGGATCCACAGCCTTTGCTGTGCACCATGCCACAAACTTGTTCCACCGGCAGGCGTATACCGTCTTAGTGGAGGGATGCCTGGCTGCCAAGATTACATCGCAAATTTCGGGAGGCAGGTCAAATGACGTCAACTGCCGCCGCTCAATCTCCACGAGGTGGAGGCTGGACGGGTTCGGGTGGAGGAACGTCCCCTGCTGCTGAGACAGAAGATCCTCTTGAAGAGGCAGTCTGATTGGAGGATCGATGGCCATGTTGAGCAGCTCGGGATACCAGACTCTTCGTGCCCAATCTGGAGCTACAAGAATGACTTGGGTCCGATCGCGCCTGATCTTCTTCAGCACTCTGGGAAGAAGTGGTATAGGCAGGAAGGCGTACAACAGACCGCAACTCTACTCGCGCCGAAAAGCGTCGCCTAGCGAGTGCCGCCTTGGAAATTGCAACAGGAAGAATTGCTGACATTGCACATTATCTTAGGCAATGTTCCCTCTAATTATTTTCCTCTGTGTGCGGCAGTGTAGGGTCTCTGTGCGCTGCAGCCATGGCTATGTGCGCCAGGAAGCAGACCACGCGTGTTGGTGCCAAATATCAATCCAAACTTTTGCTTAAAATAGTAAAAAGACAGTGCATTTTCACACATACAGCACCACATTAATGGTCTTGAGGCAGATTTGCAATTTGGATACACACGACATGACATGAATTGGTTGCACAGGCAAGTACACTTTGGTTTTAGAAAAGCACAAGACTCCAATGGTGGTACCATCATAAGATTTTACTGCTGTAGGTGTAATGTTACTTGTTATATTATATATCTGGATGCAGAGACAGAAAGATGTAGCAAAGTACCAGCCGGGCAGCACACTATCTAAGCAGAAATTCCTTAACTTCTCCTAGCCAACTGAAAGTTCTCCCCCCTCAAATATTCGTGCCTCGGTGAAAATTCTACACCAATATCTTGTGGAAAATTGCTCAAAGTCACTTTTCATTTAGGCAATTTTCCTGTGAACTGATTGTTTTGTGAAATTATTTTAACCTTTGCTGTTATTGGTCTGTAGTCCTTATTTTGTTCAGGTCAGTCCAATATATGTTGTAATGGATTTATTTTGTCTGCCCTTTTCTGTGCAGAAAAGGCCCCAATGATTAAAGTGCTAATAAACTTTAAAATGACTGTTCCCTACTTGGGCCGCTTTCGAGGCAATGCACAGTTGTCTAACACACAACTTTACACAATACTCAACAAGGGCGTTGGTAACCACCAGACACTCCCTGTGAATGTATTTCACTCTTTCAGGTTCTTTTACTCCTTTTCAGTCGTGCTTTCATTCAGGTCACCGTTTGTCCATCTATCTCTTCTTTCTTTTCCCTTATGGTGGATTTGATGGTCTAGCTTGCAGGGGTGGCTGGCACAGGTAAGAGCGGCAGGGATGAGAGGGAAATAAATTGACAGAAGACGGGACAGGTAAAATTAAATAAAAAATAAATAAAACCACTTTCCTTGCGCTTGCCGATATGTGGTTTTATTTTATTTCATCTTACCTATCCCGTCATCTGTCGACTTACACCTCCCACCCCACCTCTCTTACCTGTGCCATCTGCGCCTGTTAGCTGGACAGCTGTCACCAGGCAATTATGTGAGAATTGCTATAGAGGGGTTTTGGCTCTGCCCACATGTTGGTATCTAGAGTTATATGTTTTGGTAGGGCAGACGTGCTTCCACACAAAAAAGTGTAGCCCTCCCCACAGCTGTGATCATTTTGTTTATTTATCCAGCTGCTGAGCTTGCTTGACCTTTCAGGGACACACACATTATAATTCTGTAAAAGTGTCTTAGAGAACTAGATAATTCATGGTGCTTTTCTCTGGCAGCAGCACAGATGGGAGTAGTCTTTAACCTACATGAATTCTTAGGTCTGGCTTGATAGTGCAAATGACACCAGAACTTTTAACCTACTCCAATATTATTCTACATTTCTTTGCGTCCACAAAATACATATCCATTCTAGTGCTATTTACTTGAAATTATTCACTTTTTTTCTATGTGGAGTTTTATATAGCAGAGGTATCAAAGCGCTTTACATGAGCACCAGTTACGTTACATACAGACACATTCATTTTTGTTAGACATGGGGAGATTAAGTGATTTTCCCAAAATCACAGAATGTCGAGCGTCCCTGCCGAGACTCAAACCCGGTTCCTCAGCTCCGAGGTCGACCGCCCTAGCCGTTAGGCCACATTCTCTCCACATTACTGTCCAATATGCCTTTAAAGCTAAACCTACTGGCATTGCCAATGCTTGACTATCCCTTGCACTGAGTTAAATTACAACTAAGTATGTGCGGGCCCCACCTGCAATAACCAGGGGTAGGAAGGGGGTGAGAGGGGGAGAGAGCGCGCAAGAGAAAGGGTGAGAGGGAGACAGAGCGCGTTACCAAGGCAATACACAGACTCGCAGGGATTACAGGTCAGATAGCTCAGTCGGTTCATGTGCAGGCTGCACACATCGGTCTGTAACCTGAAAGATAGGTATGACTCCGGGCAGTTGGGCACACCCTTTCATCCTTCTACACTCAGCTCTGAACAAGCTGAGTTGAGCAACAGTGACATCTTCTAGTAACTTGAAGAGCGCAAGTGTCATGTGCAAAGGGAGCACAAGTCACCTTCGCATACACACACACACACACACACACACACACACACACACATCACACAAAAAAACACAGCGGAGCTGCAAACTACTCAAAATCTATCAGAAGTTCCTGATACAATCAAACATTTGGAAAAAATTGTAAATCTTATGAAACAAGAAAAATCTGGACAATAATCAACAAATAATAAAAGCGACACAACTAACCCACTAAGGAAAAAATACAAAAGAACCCTCTCCGAACAAACATTCCATTTCTTAGGTCCTAAAAACACTCAAACAGAACCATATGCATAAAGTGGGATCATATGGAGGAATTTACACACTCGAGTGCACACAAATGCTGGTTCACGCACGTTCCCAAGCAAGCATGAGCAAGAAGCATCACACAAACCAAATACATGCAAGAATACACACACACGTATGGCCAGAAAGATATACAAAGTATGAGGAACCCAAGCCACAATCTCCTGAGGGGGTATCCATACTAAAATATATGCACAAGTGTATGCCAGCACAAACATGTGAAGGAAGGTGCGCATCAGCCCTCAGCCTCGCTCCATTAAGAAGAAATGCAGCAAGCCCAAAAGCACGACGTATACTTTACACGTCGTGCTTTTCAACTTGATGCATGTCTTTTCTTAATAGAGCGTGGCTGAGGATTGATTGTGGACACTTGTGAAAGTATTCCTGTTATTTGCAGCACCCTCCTGCGCTGCAATTAACAGGAATATTTTCACAATGGCCCACAATCAGTCATTAGCCTCGCTCTATTAAGAAGAAATGCAGTAAGCCCAAAAGCACGACGTGTACTTTACACGTCATGCTTTTCAACTTGATGCATGTCTTTTCTTAATAGAGCGTGGCTGAGGGCTGATTGTGGGCACCTGTGAAAGTATTCCTGTTAATTGCTGCACCCTCCCGGGTTGCAATTAACAGGAATACTTTCACAATAGCCCACAATCAGCCCTCAGCCGTGGCCTAATTAAAAATCAAATTAAGCAAGTGCAGGAGACTATTGCTTTAGAACTCCGACCCGCAATTAGAAAATTACAGTTTTTCGCACTGCCCGTTTTAAAAGCGGCGTGATTGCTCCCCAGGGATGTGTGCGCGCTAAACTCAGGACAATGCGCGCTCAGGGTCACAGAGCTGGGTGGGTGCGCAGGCGCTCAGGTTACAGGTAACACTGCTCTTAGGTGGCGAATAGATCTAACCAAGTCTCTCCCCACTGTTGAAAGAGACCTTGCACCACCTCCGAGTGAAGATGCCATTCATGATCCATCATGCACCTGCGGCTGAGTTTGTCTGCCCTGGCGTTCAGAGAACCTGTCAGGTGTATGCCCTGATGTTTCAGCCATGTCCAGAGGTGAAAGGCTTCCTCACATAGGGTCCACAATCCCACCCCGCTCTGTTTGTTGCAGTACCACATGGCGGTGCTGTCGTCAGTGAACACCTGCACTACTTTTTCCCGAACAGAGGAAAGGAATGCCTTGAGTGCAAGACGAATCACCCGAAGCTCCAGAAGGTTGATGTGGAGCCCGGACTCCGCCGGAGACCAGATGCCTCTGATCTCTGCCTCTCCCATGTAGACGCCCCATTGCAAAAGGGACGCTTCCGTCTCCACCGTGTGCCTTGGTTGGGGAAGGGAGAGGATCTGCTGTTGACCCAATCCTGGTACGTGAGCCCCCACTGCAACTGTCGAGCAGTGCCCTCTGAGATCTGGATGCAATCAAACAGATTCCCCTGATGCTGCGCCCACTGGAACTTTAGGTCCTACTGCAGAGCTCGCATATGCCACCTGGCATGATTGACCAGCAGGATGCAGGAGGCCATGAGTCCCAGCAGCCTCAGGGTCATTCGGACTGAAACCCGGGATAGATGATGAAAGAGCGGAATCATAGCCCGAATATCCCGGACTTGCTGGTCAGGGGGATAAACCTGAAACTGTGTCGTGTCCAGAACCACTCCAATGAAGATGAGCTTCTGAGAGGGAATCAGGTGTGACTTTGGCACATTGATGGAGAACCCCAACGAATGCAGGAGGTCGGCCGTAGTCTGGAGGTAGGAGACGACTGCCTGGGGCAAGCCTGCCTTCAACAACCAGTCGTCGAGATAGATCTGCGCAGATGCGCTGCGGCCACAGCCATCACTTTCGTGAACACCCGAGGGGCGCTGGTAAGGCCAAAGGGGAGCACTGTAAACTGAAAATGCTCATGGCCTACCGTGAACCGCAGGTGGCCCGGCAGGATGGGGATGTGAAAATAAGCACCCTGCAAGTCCAATGCCACCATCCAGTCTCCAGGGTCGAGAGCAGACCAGACCTGAGCGAGCGCAACATCTGGAACTTCTTCTTCCGGAGGAAGGGGTTGACGTTCCTGAGATCCAAGATAGGACGCAGGCCCTTGTCCTTCTTGGGTACCAGAAAGTAGTGGGAGTAGCCACCACGACCTACCTCGATCGCTCACTTGGCCAAAAGAGCCAAAACCTCCTGTTGAAGAAGTGACAGGTGATCCTCCAACATGCGGTGGTATTGCAGAGACATGGCTGGAGGGGTTCGCCTCGACGAGGAGGGAGTAGCCCCTTTGGACTATTTGCAAAACCCATCTGTACGACGTAGCCACAAAAGGGATGACAAGCAGACTGCGCTGGCTGGAGAGGCCCAAGGACTTGGCCGTAGCCCGTGAGTCCTTGAAACGCTCTAGAGCGTTGTCTGCTTTGTCACCAAAAAGGCGACAGCCATCAAAGGGCATGTCCATGAAGGCGTTCTGGACATCCCCCGAAAAGGTAGTTGATCTCATCCAGGCATAGCGACGAAGGGCTACAGATGTGCAAATCGTCCTGCCTAGAGAGTCGGCGATATCCAGCCCACAACGAATGGTAAACTTAGCCGCAATCCTCCAGGCGGCGACAGCCTGGGAGAGCACTGTCTGGGCAACTGAGGCAGCACCTGCGCAACCGTATCCCACACAGAGTGGGAATAAAGGCCCAAGATACATGCGGTGTTTACCGACCACAGTCCAAAGCTGGCGGAAGAGAACATTTTCTTCCCTAGATTGCCCAGCTTCTTGGATTCCCTTTCCGGTGGAGCGGTAGGGAATGCACTCTTGGAAGTAGAGGCTTGGAACACCAAGCTCTCCGGGGTGAGGTGTTGGGAGACGAAAGTGGGGTCACGCAGAGCCGGGTGGTGGCATCGGGCTATCAACCTATCCTTGGGCGCCCCCGTGTTGGGCCTGGACCACGTACCCAAAAGGACGTCGGTAAGGGCCTCGTTGAACAGCAGCAGTGGCTCCGAAGAGCTCGCTGCCGGCTGAAGCACCTCTGTCAGGAGGTTAGTCCTGGCCACCACCGTAGGAAGCTCGAGGTTGAGGGCCTCAGCCGCCCTATGCAACACTACTGCGTATGATGCTCCCTCTCCGTAGCCACTGTAGGAGGAGACAACATACCAAGCTCAGGGGAGGTGTCAAGACCACTGGCATCCCCCAGTTCCTCTCTCCAGTCCTGCTCAGATCCCATCTGATCAGTTAAAGGGTCACCTGACCCCTCCCAGTCCTCCTCCTTGTCCTCAGGTTGCCAATCTGGCAGAAAAAGGGACCCCAGGAGTGAACAAGGGCACAAAAATCCCTCTTGGCACCGGATCTGGCGTCAAGTGACGCCGGTCCGGCTCCGGGTCCACATCTGGAAGGTATGTCCTGTTTTTCAGGTTGGTCAACATTTGAAAGAGTATCATTGGTGCAAAGCCAATTCTCTTTTGCAGGTTGGTAGTCTTTATAGGGTTGGCCCTTAGTTATTTGCTCAGGTATTTCAAAACTGATGGCACCAAATTATGATTTTGCCTTGATGCCATTGATATGGAAAAGGTTCTTGCTTTTTGTGTAGCTGACAAGGTGACTACGGTACAATCAGGGTTACACATTAGACGTTTCTTTGCATACTCTCCACAAAATAATTCAAAGGACGAGGAGTGCAAAAGAGGCCTGTCAGAGACTGTCTCTGGTCTTTCTTCATTGAAAGATATACCCATGGATGGCTGTGCACATCCTCTTCTCTATCTGTGATTTCCTCAAGGTCCTCCCAAAAGGCTGACTAGCAAGATTTGTGGTACGGTCTCTGAATTAACAAGGTGTAATCAATCAGCCCACCCATGCTCTTTCCTTAACTATATTATTTATTTTTTTACATGGAAAAGTGTAGTGCAACGGTGAATAAAATGAACTGAAGACGTCGCAGGGACTTCAAGCGGTGGTGTATTTCAGTACGATTACAGCAAGCCGCAAGTTCCAACTGACTTCTTTGACCCAAAACATTATAACCCACGCATACAATTCTACATAGAACTAAGAACCTAGAAAGAAAAATACCTCACTAAGATAACTAAAAAACTACAAAAAGATTGTTATATTTTACAAAGAAGTTGCAGACTGAATGGAAGTCTTTACAGGGAAAGCTGGTGTACACTCTGGGTAGAACTTGAAACCGGCATCCACCCTATAAAGAGTATAACCAGGTAATTCTCCTGTCACCCACGTCCTCAAGATGCTGACTCTGAGAAACCGCTTCTCAAAATGCCTTTTTGTTTGCTGCTCAGTGGGTGTATAAAATGTACAGTTGATGCTCGTTTTTAATGCCAATTTATATAGATGCATGCAGGTTATACCCATAACACACCCGTCCAGATCTGATAGTGTAATCAATAATCTAAGGTTGAAGAAGCCCGTGTCACGGTGCTTGAGGGCTTCAGGGAATGTGATCAAGAGTCGTTCAAGTCACTTAAGCAGCCGAAAACAAAGGCTTCATACAACACATGCTGGAACATTTAGTAAACAACACTAGATGGCAGAGGCGCGCACGCACGAAAAAGTGCACTATACATGCCGCACAAAGGAAAAGATTAACCGTATCCCACTTCACATGGATGAGGTAAACTAAAGAACAGGTGTAACAGTTAAGTCGGTGGTTATGGTGGGGGGTTAATGTAAGAGTTGGTGGTGAAGAGAAAGGAGGAAACTAGTGTTAGGGGGAGGTTTAAGGTACGAGTAAGGATTGGTAATAAGGTTAGGGGAACTGTTGATGTAAAGGCATTGATTAATATAGATTTATAAAGCATGTGATTACCAATAGGCATTCGCGCACTGATGGAGTTGAAGACACAGGAGCGAACAGCTCACACAGTGAAAAGCCGGGTTTTAAAGGACCTTTAGAAACGGAAGGTGGTCACTGATTGAGAAGGTGTGTATTTGAAAACAGTTCCAAATGTTATAAATGTAGTGAAAAAAGGAATAACAAACTGTCTTGTAGAACCTTTCTAATCTTTGGGATTGTCAGAGTAAAAGAATTAGCAGATATGAAGGAAGACAGAACCGAGAGATCAGCTCGGAATCCTGTGACAGATTTATGTAGATTGTTATGACAAATGCAGAGACATTTTAAAATTGAGAGTTCCTCGATATGCAGCCAGCGTACATTTTTTAATAAGGAGAAATAAGAAAGGAACGCAATAATTAAGCGGCACAGTTGTGGAAGACTTTAGAACTAAAGGGGGGGGGGGGTAGTCATCGAAAATTATCCCCAAAATGTCACTGATGGCAGTATCCCAGCTCATTACGCCACCAGCTGTTTGACCAAGTGGAAATATTGGCTCAAAAGAACATAATTTCCCTCCTGTCGAAATTGAGCACAGGAGGTTATTATAGTTATTGTTCATCCGTTTATAAACCGCAAGCATACAGTTCTGAAAGTTGACATCACTAGTGACATGAGATGTATCCAGTTACTGATAATTTACATGTTTTAAACTGAATAGTGTGGAACTTCAGGTGCGTGTGTCAGATTAACAGTACACAAAGTAGTTGTTGGAAAGGAAGGGAAATAGAGTTAACAAAAACTGTGCCTGTCTGCGAGTAGGTATTTTCCTTGTAGTGGTACCAGTATTTACTCTCCTGTGGTATGCTTCTCTGCTGAGCAGTTCTCAAGAGTTGGAGAGTACCTCCTTATGAGCATTCAATGTGCAGAAAGCACAAGTTACTACTTGTGTAACGATACGATACGATAAGAGACATTAGTTAGTATTAGATTCCTTACCTTAGAATATCCCCAGGCGTCAGACTGGATCCGGAAACTTTTGCGTAGCAGTACCCTTGCGCGTCGGTAGGCGTCGACTGCGGCTCCGCATCCGTCGTCGGCACCATGATGACGTCGTCGGAGTACTTAGACGCCGCCTCCGCGTGCTGACGTCAGTTCTTAGACACAGCTTTTCCGCACCAGAAACCAACACTGGTGCCATTGAAACTAGGACCCTGAGGGGGGTAACCCTAACCCTAGATATCGGTTCGCAGAACGGGGAGGATGGGTGGGTCGGTAAGGAATCTAATACTAACGAATGTCTCTTACAGATATATTGTTACACAAGTAGTAACTTGTGCATCTGAAAGAGACACATTAGTATTAGATTCCTTACCTTAGAATAGATACCACAGCAATACCAACCCCGGTGGTGGGTCTGCGAACCAATAATCACACCAGAAAGTCCTGGAGGACGGAACGGCCAAAGAAGCCATCCCTCCGGACTTGACTGTCCAGGCAGTAGTGTCTTGCAAATGTGTGCAGCGATGCCCACGTAGCTGCCTGACAGATATCCTGTAAGGGCACACCCCGGCCCAGGGCAGTTGTACTCGCTGTGGCTCGGGTGGAATGAGCCCGTAATCCAACAGGGGGCTCCTTTCTAGCCAAGGAGTAGCATGCCTGGATACACAAGATGATCCACCGGGAGATGGTCCTCTTGTGCACCGCTTTCCCCTTCTTAGCGCCCACGTAACCAACAAAGAGTTGGTCATCCACCCGGAACTGGCGTGTGTGATCCAAGTAAAATGAGAGCGCACGTTTTGGGTCCAGACGGTGGAGCCGCTCTTCCTCTTTAGAGGGATGCGGTGGCGGGAAGAAGGTTGGCAAGGTGATAGACTGCCCGATGTGGAAGGCCGTGACAACCTTGGGCAGGAAAGATGGCTTAGTACGCAACACCACTTTGTCCGGATGGACAGAAAGGAAAGGTGGAGTACAAGAAAGGGCCTGGAGCTCACTCACTCTCCTGGCAGAGGTGATGGCACCCAGGAAAGCAGTCTTCAGAGTAAGAAGGCGGAGAGGACAGTTGTGAAGTGGCTCAAAAGGAGCGCACATCAGAAACTTAAGAACCAGGTTCAAGTCCCACTGAGGCATCACAAACGGAACAGGAGGAAATGTGTTTGTGATGCCTTTTAGAAATCTATTTACAATAGGGGACTTGAACAAAGAAGGTTGATCAGGCAGCCTCAGAAAGGCTGAAAGGGCAGAAAGGTAGCCCTTGATAGTGCCCAGAGCAGAGCCCTGCTGGGCAAGAGAAAGAAGGAAGAGAAGAACCTCAGAGAGAGGGGCAGCAAGAGGATCCACAGCCTTTGCTGTGCACCATGCCACAAATCTCTTCCACCTGCAGGCGTATACCAACTTTGTGGAGGGACGCTGGCTGCCAGAATGACGTTACAGACTTCAGGAGGCAAGTCAAATGGCCTCAACTGTCGCCGCTCAATCTCCAAGCATGGAGGTGGAGACTGGACAGGTTCGGGTGGGTGACCGTCCCCTGCTGCTGCGACAGAAGGTCCTCCTGAAGAGGCAGACGAACCGGGGGATCGACTGACATACTGAGTAGCTCTGGATACCAGTACCTTCTTGCCCAGTCCGGAGCCACAAGGATGACTTGGGCCCGGTCGCGCTTGATCTTCTTCAGCACTCTGGGCAGAAGTGGTATAGGCGGAAAGGCGTACAATAGACCGCAACTCCACTCGGGACGAAAAGCGTCTCCGAGCGAGTGCCGCCTTGGAAATTCCAACGCGCAGAACTGATGACATTGCGCATTCTCTTCGGTGGCGAATAGATCTAACCAAGGCTCTCCCAATTGCTGAAAGAGGCCTTGCGCCACGTCCGAGTTCAGACGCCATTCATGATCCATCATGCACCGACGCCTGAGCTTGCCCGCCCTGGCGTTCAGAGAACCTGCCAGGTGTTGAGCCACCAGGGTCACGCCCTGGCGTTCCAGCCATTGCCAGAGGCGCAGAGCCTCCTGGCAAAGGGTCCACGACCCCACCCCGCCCTGTTTGTTGCAGTACCACATGGCGGTGGTGTTGTCCGTGAACACCTGCACTACACTCCCCCGGACAGAGGGGAGGAATGCCTTCAGTGCTAGACGAATCGCCCGTAACTCCAACAGGTTGATGTGGAGCCGGGCCTCCGCCGGAGACCAGAGGCCTCTGATCTCCGCCTCTCCCATGTGGCCTCCCCAGCCCTGGAGGGACGCGTCCGTCACAACTATGTGCTCCGGTTGGGGAAGGGAGAGGGATCTGCCGCTGACCCAATCGCGGTCCGTGAGCCACCACTGCAGCTGTCTCGCAGTGCCCTCCGAGATCAGGACGTGGTCGGACAGGTTGCCCCGATGCTGGGCCCACTGAAACTTCAGGTCCCACTGCAGAGCCCGCATCCGCCACCTGGCGTGATGCACCAGTAGGATGCAGGAGGCCATCAGCCCCAGAAGCCGCAGCGTCAACCTGACCGAGACCCGGGATAACGGCTGAAAGATGGGAATCAGAGCTTGAATATCCCGGACCCGCTGTTCGGGTGGATAAACCCGAAACCGCGCCGAGTCGAGAACCGCTCCGATGAAAAGGAGCTTCTGAGAGGGGCACAGGTGTGACTTCGGCACATTGATGGAGAACCCCAGCCGGTGCAGGAGATCTGCGGTAGTCTGGAGGTGGCTGACTACTGTCTGGGGCGAGCCCGCCTTCAACAACCAGTCGTTGAGGTAGGGGAAGACTGAAACCCCTAACCTGCGCAGATGAGCTGCGACCACCGCCATCACCTTTGTGAACACCCGTGGGGTGCTGGTAAGGCCGAAGGGGAGCACGGTATACTGAAAGTGCTCGTGGCCAACCGTGAACCGCAGGTAGCGCCGGTGGGCCGGCAGGACGGGGATGTGGAAATAAGCGTCCTGCAAGTCCAGCACTACCATCCAGTCTCCTGGGTCCAGGGCAGCTAGGACCTGAGCGAGTGTCAGCATTTTGAACTTCTCCTTCCGGAGGAAGCCGTTGACGTTCCTTAGGTCCAAGATAGGGCGTAGGCCCCCTTTGCCCTTCTTGGGTACCAGAAAGTAGTGGGAGTAGCAACCACACCCTACTTCTGGCCCAGGAAGGCGCTCGATGGCCCCCATGGCCAAGAGGGCCGTAACTTCCTCCTGCAGAAGTCGCAAATGATCCCCCGACACACGGTGGTTCTGCGGTGGCATGGCTGGAGGAGTCGCCTCGAAGGGGAGGGAGTAGCCCCTTCGGACGATCTGCAGCACCCACCTGTCTGATGTGACAGTGCGCCAGTGGAGAAGGTGATGGCGAACCCTGCCCCCACTGGCGTCACATGGGCCTGAGAGCACAGACTAGGAGGGTTTTGAGGCGGATGCTGCGGGGGCAGGTGCGGACTGACCTCGCCGTTGACCCCTACCGCCAGGATGGCGGTTCCCACGGCCGCCACCGTGTTGGGCATTACCCTGCGGAGCGTGGCTGGCAGCACGTGTGGGTACACCCCTTCCGTGGCCACGAAAGGAGTGAAAAGCAGCCGATTGCTGGCGCGGGGCCGAGAGGCCCAAGGACTTGGCCGTAGCCCTGGAGTCCTTAAAGCGCTCAAGCGCATGGTCTGCTTTGTGGCCAAAGAGGCGACGGCCATCAAACGGCATGTCCATCAACGTGTTCTGGACATCTGCCGAAAAGTTGGCGGACCTCAGCCAGGCGTGGCGTCTGGCCGCCACCGTCATTGCCATCGCTCTACCTAGCGAGTCGGTGGTATCCAGCCCACACCGGATGGAATATTTGGCTGCATCCCGGCCCTCCACAAGGGCTTGGCCAAGTTTGGCCCATACCTCCAACGGACACTCTGGCAGCACTTCCGCAACCGTATCCCACAGAGAGTGGGTGTAACGGCCCAAGAGGCATGCGGTGTTGGAAGACCGCAGTCCCAGACTAAGGGATGAGAAGATCTTTTTACCATACTGCTCATACCTCTTGGATTCCCTGTCCGGCGGACCAGACTCTCGGGGGTGGGATGGGTGGACAGGAAACATGGGTCGCCCGGGGCTGGGCGGTGGCGTCTGGCCACTTTCCTATCTACGGGCGAACCCGTAGCGGGCTTGGACCAAGTGCCCAGAAGAACGTCGGTCAAGGCCTCATTAAAGGGCAGCAGAGGCTCGGCCGAGCTTGACTGCGGTTTAAGGACCTCAGTGAGGAGATTAGTCCTCACGGCCGCGACGGGGAGCTCAAGGCCCAAGGCCTTGGCAGCCCTCATCAACACCACACTGTAGGTTTCCCCCTCCTCCGAAGCCACGGTAGGAGGGGAGACAAAACCAGTGTCTGGAGAGGTGTCCAGGCCACTGGCCTCCCCAAGGTCTCCTGCCCAGTCCTCATGAGACTGACACTCTCGGGTCAGAGGGTCCTCAGACCCCTCCCAATCCCCTTCATCACCCATCTCCTGATACTCAGGGTTCTCAATCAATGGGGCCTGTTCATAGAATTGAAACTCTCCAAACGACGTCTGGAGCCGGGCCGTCCCGACGTCGGAACAGGAACGAAGGAGGAATCGGGGACGGCGCCGCCCGAGGGCGGCGCCGGAGGCGACACCTGATGGTCCGATGCCGGGGAGGTCGTAAGGTCCACCGGCGACGACCCAGATCCCGAAGATGGTCTAGCGGGGTCCCGCGGCGCCGGGCCCGAAGGCGCCGGGACCGCTGGACCTTGCGGCGCCAGGCCCGAAGGCGTCGGCGGCGTCGGGGCCGAAGCCCCTAACCCGCTAGAGGCCCCAGACGGGTCCGCTGGGCCCGAAGGCGCCGCGGAGCCCGTCGGAGGAGAGAGATTCCTCATGGCCATGAGGAAGCGCCCGATCTCCTCCGGCGTCACGTCTAGCCCAGGGACCGGAGGGTGTGGAGCTGGACGCGGCGCCCGCAACTCCGACGGAGCCGCGTGGGTGGTGTCACCCGAACCCCCGGCCGCATCGCGCGAGCGTCGGGG
The DNA here is from genome assembly GCF_964261635.1 of Lissotriton helveticus. Classification (NCBI taxonomy): domain Eukaryota; kingdom Metazoa; phylum Chordata; class Amphibia; order Caudata; family Salamandridae; genus Lissotriton; species Lissotriton helveticus. The sequence continues at coordinate 1,276,082,423 of NC_136057.1, forward strand.
GGAGTCCGAAGAGCGATGACGCCTCTTGGACTTCTTGTGCTTCTTACCTGACGACGACTTCGACCCGGAGGAGTGCGGCCTACTCTCGGAACTGTGGTGGCTCCGAGCCCGCGACCTGTCCCTCGACCTCCCGTGGGACCGGGACCTCTCGCGGCGCGGGACCGACTGCCGGAGTTCGAGCCGCCTGCGGGACCGCTCCCGCCTGGCTTTCGAAGAGAGGGCCAGCAGTCGGATCAGGCCTTGTCGTCGTGGTCGACGCCTAGACAAGTTAGGCACAGGTGGTGAGGATCCGTGACCGACATCGTGCGGTCGCAATCCTCGCAGTGCTTAAAGCCAGGCATCTCTACGGCACCGATCAGAGTCGTGAAGACTTCGAAAAATTATCAAAAAGATCCAAAAAGTTAGTCAAAAATTAACTAAGGGTTACTGCTTTTTCCAGATCTGCGCTTGCTGGCGCGGAAAAAAGAAGAACTGACGTCAGCACGCGGAGGCGGCGTCTAAGTACTCCGACGACGTCATCACGGCGCCCACGACGCCGACGACGGACGCGGAGCCGCAGACGACGCCTACCGACGCGCAAGGGTACTGCTACGCAAAAGTTTCAGGATCCAGTCTGACGCCTGGGGATATTCTAAGGTAAGGAATCGAATACTAGCGTGTCTATTTCAGATGCTTACATTTCCTCGTTGGAGGGATTCTATTAAGAGTAGGTGCCCTTGCTTATTTGTCTCCTTACAGAGTTGAAAAGGAAAATGCTACTTACCAGTATGCATCTGTTCTTGGCATGTAGAGCTGCAGATTTCTACACTTTGCATTAGATCGCCACCTGGTGCTGGGCTCGGATGATTGCATGTTGCTGTCGTCTTGGAAGAAGTCTTTGTAGTCACGAGATAGGTGACCTCCCTCGGACGAAAGTGCGCTTGGGCATCGGCTCCATCCTTAGATTGTTTTTCGCCATAACGGGAAATGATGGAGTCAGTAGAAAGAAAGAAAGGATGTCCATGCGTGTATATCTAATTAAGATAAAACTGGAACAGATACAGGTCCCGGGGAGGCGGGAGGGCGTGTAGAAATCAGCAGCTCTACATGCCAAGAACAGATGCATACTGGTAAGTAGCATTTTCCGTTCGAGGCATATGAGCTGCAGATTCTACACTTTGCATCGATTGTGCAGCAGTGTCTCCCCTAGCGGTGGTCACCTGTGTCTGTTGCAGTAGTTTGAAAGAGAGTGTTAAGGACAGCTTGGCCTACTGCAGCTTACTGCTTGGCTTGCACATCAACACAATAGTGTTTAGTGAAGGTGTGTGTTGTAGACCATGTTGCTGCCTTGCAGATGTCTTCATGGGGAATGTTCCCTAAGTAAGCCATGGAGGCTCCTAGTTTGCATGTGGAGTACGCTCTAGGAGGAACTGTTAATGTGCGTTTTGCTTTGTGATAGCATATTTGTATACATTTAACAATCCACCTTGCAATTCCTGATTCAGAAATGGGGTTGCCTTTATGTGGTGGAGAGAAAGCTACAAATAGTTGCTTTGTTTTGCAAAAGGTCTTATTGATGTAATAGAGAAGAGCTATTTTGACATCTAGTGTGTGTAAAGCTCTCTCTGCTACAGAGTCTGGGTTTTGAAAAAACACTGGTAACTCAACAGATTAGTTTAGATGAAAAGGAGTAATTACTTTAGGAAGGAATTTAGGATTAGTTCTTAGAACCACCTTGTTACGGTGTATTTGTAAGAATGGTTCTTGCATAGTGAAAGCTTGAATCTCACTAACTCTTCTAAGAGTGGTAATAGCAAAGAAGAAAACTGTTTTCCATGTGAGAAATTGTAGTTCACATTTGTGTAAAGGTTCAAAACAGGGTCCCATGAGCCTGGTAAGAGCAATGTTTAGGTTCCACACTGGAGAGGGTCGTAACCTAGGCGGAATAAGAAAACAAGTTACTTACCTGTAACTACGGTTATCCAGTCTTGGTATCTTTCATATATTCACATGCCTGAATCATTCCCCGTAGTCGAGGCGGGAGTCCCACGGTAAAAATATATACAATAGCAGTGCCAAAAAATGTCTTGTAGTAGGATGGCAAAGCCTAAAGGCCAAACTAGGCCCAAAACTTAGCAGCCTATCTACCTCATTATGTAAAAAGACCTGAAAAAAGTAGCCTCAGCCAATCAGCTGTCCTCACCCTCTAGAACCTTCCCAGCTCAGGCAGTTCTCCTCAGATTTTCCCAGCACAAGTGTGAATTAGTATCCATAAAACAGAAATGCCGTGCCGGGGAGGAGGGTGGGTGCATGTGAATCTATGAAAGATACCAATACTGGATAACCGTAGTTACAGGTAAGTAACTTGTTTTCTTATCCAGTATTGGGGTATCTTTCATAGATTCACATGCCTGAATCAGAGTAGCAAGCAGTGACATCATGTCTGTCGTTAGAGGAAGGTGGGAGACAAAATACATCGTATACACCCCCACACAACCAGGAAGGTAATAGAGCACAAACTTGTTTACATAACATATGCATCAAAAACCTTCATAAGTACATTACACATAGGATAGCGTTTGAAAATGCTAAAAACATTATAATGAAATACATGTGCTTAAAACAGTCAAATGAAGAAGAAAAGACTATAAAGAGTCTAACCTTAGTGAAGAAGATGCTGAAGCACCGCTTCTCCAACTGCTGTATTATCATGAGCTGCCGACTGCAGACTGTAGTGCTTCTTAAAAGTGTGCACACTTTTCCACGTAGCAGCTCGGCAAATGTTCTCCAGCGTCACTCCAGCGAAAAGGGCCGTCGGCGCTGACATTGTTCTGGTGGAATGCGCTTTAACCTTTCTTGTTAAAGGTTTGTTAGCTTTGTCATGACAGAAGATGATCGTAGAAGATAACCATATAGCTATAGTTGCTTTTGTTACAGCTTGACCCAAGGTGGCTCGACCATAAGCAACAAAAAGCAGATTAGATTTGCGGATGTCCTTTGTTTTTTGAAGATAAAACTTAAGGCACCGTTTCACATCAAGGGAATGTAAAACCTTCTCCGCCGGAGTTTTAGGATCCGGGAAAAAAGTCTTGAGCTTGACCGGTTGATTGATGTGGAATTGGGTCGGTACTTTTGGAATGAATCTTGGGTTGGTTCTAAGCATCACAAAGTCTTTAGAGAATTGTAAGAAAGGCTGTGCAATAGTGAAGGCCTGTATCTCACTGACTCTGCGGGCTGAAGTGAGAGCCAGTAAGATAGCCACTTTCCAAGTTAGAAACTTTAGCTCCGCCTTGTGAATAGGTTCAAAAGGCCTTTTTAGAAGTTGAGACAGCACAATATTAAGAACCCACTCAGGAGGAGGAGGACGAACTGGTGGAAAAACTCGGAATAGCCCTTTAAGGAATTGCTTGATCAAAGATGATGAACATAAGGATGGTTTGTTGGAACTCTTCCTGAACCTGGATATTGCCGCCAGATGCACCTTAATGGACGAGAAAACTAGTCCAGCTCTAGCTAAAGACAGTAGATAAGGAAGGATGGCTTCAGGAGGAGCTTGAAGTGGATGAACATTATTTTCTCCACACCAGGAACAGAATCATTTCCACTTAAAACGATATGTCTTGATGGTACTTTGCGCAAGGGCCTGTGATAAAATCGCCCTGCAGTCGGAGGAGATGTTAAGATCCTTGAACTCTAGGAAGTCAGGAGCCAAGCGTGCAAGTGCAGTGATTGAGGATCCGGGTGTTGGATCTGGCCTACCTTTCTTGTTAACATTGACACTGTCGGTTTGAGACGAAGTGGAGGCTGCTGAGAGAGTAGAAGGAGCTCCTGAAACCAAAACTGTCTTGGCCAACGGGGAGCAATGAGGATGAGAGTGCAATGTTCCCCCTTCATCTTTTACAGTACTCTCGGAATGAGCGGAATCGGAGGATAAGCGTACGCAAATATCAAAAGGGCATTTCCCCTTGACCCCTGTTGAGGAAACCTGCTGGCATAAAACAGGCATTTGCTGTTCTGCTGCGTGGCGAACAAATCCAGTGTTGGTATTCCCCATGTTTGAAAGATCCTCTCTACTTGATGTTGTTCGAGCTCCCATTCGTGACAGCCCGTGAAAGCCCTGCTGAGGTTGTCGGCTAGAGAGTTCTGGACGCCTTGCACATGTTCTGCTCTGAGGGATATGCCGTGGCGTATGGCCCATTCCCACATCTCTTGAGCCTCCAGCGACAGGGTGAGAGATTTCGTTCCTCCCTGTGTGTTGATATAATGGTATTGTCCGTACGCACCAGCACGGACGAATTCGCAATCCTTGGAAGGAAGGCTTGCAGGGACAGAAAAATGGCCCTCAGCTTCAGGCTGTTGATGTGTTTCTGCCGGTACTGACGAGACCATCGTCCCTGAATCTGAAGGCCCTGAAGGTGACCTCCCCAACCTTCCATGGAAGCGTCCGTAGTCAGGGTGAACTCTGGAATGTCTTGGAGAAAAGTGAGGCCCGGTGACAAATTGTGCGCCTTTGACCACCAAAGAAGGGCTTGCTTCATCTTGGTTGTTACCTTGATGCGGTTGTCGAACGATCAGTCGACTTGCCTCCACTGGCGAAGTAATTCCTCCTGTAGCGGCCTCATTCTGAGTCTCGCCATAGGGATGAGGCTGATTGCAGATGAGCACATCCCTAGAAGGGAAGCAAATGTTCGAACTGAAAGTGACCTTCTTGCAAATATTTGTTTTGCTAACTTTAACAGTTTGTTTTTCCGCTCCTGAGTCAAGAACGCCTTGGACTGGCATGTGTTCAACACCGCTCCCAGAAAGGTCAACTCCTGGCGAGGTTGAAGCTGAGATTTGTTCGAATTGAGGGTCAGTCCCAGATTTGAGAAGAGGGAGAGGGAAGTCTTGACCGCTTCCATTGTGGAGTTTCTTGATGGTCCTTTTAATAGCCAGTCGTCGAGGTATGGGAAAACTTGTATTCCCTGTGACCTCAGCATGGCTGCCACCGGGGCTAAACATTTGGTGAATATCCTGGGGGCCGATTTGAGGCCGAATGGAAGCACTTTGAATTGAAAGTGGATGCCAGCCACTGCAAATCTTAGGTATTTGCGGTGTTTCGGGTGAATAGGGATGTGGAAGTAGGCGTCTTGCAGATCCAGAGAAGCCATAAAGTCCCCTTTGTTGAGACAATTCAGAATGTCCGTCAACGTCACCATGCGAAAACTCTGTTCCTTTAGATATTTGTTGAGCTTGCGCAGACCCAGTATTGGACGCCACTCTTCTGAATTTTTCTCCACGAGGAAGCAGCGAGAATAAAATCCTTTCCCTTTCTGAGAAGCAGGAACTCGTTCTATCGCATTCTTTTGTGGCATCTTTAAGGCCTCTTTGAAGAGTAACTGAAGACGAGGGGGAGGGAGACGCGGCGGCGCTGTTGGTGGCTTCTGCAAAAACTCCAGAGTGTGTTCCTTCCTGTCAAGATCCAGGACCCACTGATCCGAAGTTATTTTCCGCCACTGTTGGTAAAAGGCGAAAATTTTGGCGCCCACGGGAAGGGGAGGATGAATGGCTGACGTCCGGCAAAGCTCATTGGCGCTTGTTGGAATCACGCCCTTGATTGTTTGAGCGCTGTTTCCCTCCTTGACGAGAGAAATTACCAGAGGCAGGCTGTCTGTAAGATGATTGATAGTACGTTTGTTTGTACTGAGGCTGGTACTGGCGATTTTGTTGGTTAGAATAGTTCCCTCTGGAGGATTAACCACGGCCTCTTGTTCCTCTAAAGGATCCTCTCTTGTATTGCAGAGTACCCAGGGATTTAGCTGTGTCCGTATCCGTTTTAATTGCAAGCAAAGCGTCATCGATGTGTTTTCCAAAAAGGGAATCCCCATCGTACGCCATGTCCAAGATTTTTGTTTGGACCTCAGGTCTGAAGGTGGTAGCCCTGAGCCAACCTTGACGCCTGAGGACTGCTGCTCCCGCCAATTGCCTGAAGTTGGTGTTTGAAATATCAAGGGCGCAATCAATGATTTCCGAAGCCGCCCTTTCTCCCTCCAGCACGATCCTGCGCACCTCTTTCTAACGATCCTCAGGGACCAAATCAAGGAACTCAGACAGATCTGACCACATCTGTCTATCATATTGGGCCAAAATAGCCAACGAATTAGCTGCCTTAATGGAGGCTGCTGCATTTGCAGAGAACTTCTTCCCTATGGCATCTAGTCTCCTGCCTTCCTTGTCAGGTGGCGTTGAAATGGGAGCAGAAGGGTTCTTGGACCTCTGTTGTGCAGCCTGGGATATGACAGAGTCTGGTCGAGGGTGTCCTATTAAACAAGATGGAGTATCAGATGGCGCACAATACTTCTTCTCTATTCTTGGAAGGACTGCAGGAATGGAAGCGGGCGTTTTCATGATGTTGAGGCCCTCCTTCCATATGTAATCAATAATGGGGATAGCTCTGGTAACTCTGCGATATCCCTCTTTAAAGTCATGCAAAAAGCAGTCGGACTGCTCAACTGTGACAGACAATTCAAATCTATTAGCTGCACGCTGCATAATGTTATGAAATCCGCCAATATCCTCAGGCGGAGAATCTGACGGGCGTGGCGCAGGCGGGGAAGGCATAGGAATGACATAATCCTCCCACGGATCAATAGGTGTATTACCTGGCAATTCGGCCTCTTCCCTGCCATCATCCTCATCATGAGAGGAGGTATCCGTGTCACCTTCAGTGCAGGGCCAGTATCCTGTCTCGGTGACAATGATGCTCGCGGTGACGGAGGCCTTGGCACGTCAACTGGGGCAGGCGGCACACAAGGTGCAACTGAAGTTGGAGGAAATCTCTGGCGATAGTCTGCCAACATAGCTTGTAAATCTTGAATTAAAGTAGATGGCAGATGACTAGTGTCCTCAGATCAAGGAGGTCTGGTATGGGGCGACTGATATGGCGTTGACAAATCTTCATGCGCATAATGCCCTTGGTCATCGTCCTCAAGGTCCTCCTGATATTTGATATTTAATTGAGAAGGGTGACGGGCAATCCCAAAAGGACCCTCATCCTCTTCACCTTCATCTGAATCTTCCTCCACATATGTCTCCTAAAGGTGTGATGGTAAGAGTGGAGAAATGTGAGAGTAGTCTCGCCTCTGATAAGTTTTTATTTGGAAATGTGTATATTGGACCCTCGTCGGAGGTGAGCTGGGCAACAGATGAGCAGATGCCACTGCTGTCGTAGTAGTCGATGACGATGAACCCATCGCCATTGGAATCATCGTCGACGGGACTGTCATCGGCTTTTCCGTTGATGGAACTGTCGTCGACGTTATTGATTTTGCCGTCGACGGGGTCGTCGATGGTGTCTTCGTCGACGAGGTCGTCGATGGTTTCTTAGTCGACGAGTCCTTCGTCGACGAGGTCGTCGATGGTGCCTTCATCGACGAGTCCTTCGTCGACGAGTTCGTCGATGGTGGCTTCGTCGACGAAGTTGTCGTCGACGGACCGGATGTTTTAGTCGTCGGGGCCTTCGTCGACGGAGACGTCGACGACGGGACAGTCGACGATGATTTTGACGGCAACTTGTCTTTTGTCATGCAAGGCTTCACAGGCGATGACAACATTTTAGCAGACATCAGAGGGGAGGTAATAGCCGAAGTGGTGACCGTAGCAGAAGTAGTTGAAGAAGTAGAAGTCAAAGTAGCAGTATGAACAGACACCAGAGAAACAGTCTTAGTCTGGGCTGTACTCACAGTTGTCGGTCTTGAAGGAGACGATGCACTCTTTGAGGGTTCTGAAGCTCTTTGAGAGGGTTTAAGTTTTATCCTCCTTTCAGGAGAAGAGCTCCCCCTGGATCTGGCTCTCTTGTTGGAGGTAGAGGCCTTGTCATCATCTGTGGAAGATGATTTTAACCACAAAAGAACCCTTGCCTCTCTATCCCTGATAGTTTTTGAAGGGAAGGTACGGCAAATCCTACAATCCTTCACAACATGTGAGGGGTGCAGACAATAGATGCAGTCAGAGTGCTGGTCACCCACATGGACCCTCTTCTTATAGCAGGTTCCACAAGCCTTGAAAAGAGCCTTCATTTCAGACATTTTTGAAGAAAAAAGACAAAAAACTGAGTAGGACCTCAGGGAGACTCCCTTACACACGAAGTGCGGTGAAAATCTGAGGAGAACTGCCTGAGCTGGGAAGGTTCTAGAGGGTGAGGACAGCTGATTGGCTGAGGCTACTTTTTCAGGTCTTTTTACATAATGAGGTAGATAGGCTGCTAGGTTTTGGGCCTAGTTAGGCCTTTAGGCTTTGCCAGCCTACTACAAGAAATTTTTAGGCACTGCTATTGTATATATTTTTACAGTGGGACTCCCGCCTCGACGACAGGGAATGATTCAGGCATGTGAATCTATGAAAGATACCCCAATACTGGCTAATTATTTTTAATCCTTCCATAAAAGCTTTTATTGCTGGTACTCTAAACAACGACATATGTTGTCTGTTTTGTAGATATGCAGCAATGGCTGCAAGATGTAAACGTAAAGATGAATATGATAGATTACATCTTTGTAAATGGAGAAGGTAACAGATCATTTTTGGATGGAAGCATCTAAAGAATCAATTTGATTATTAATGCAGTAAATGGCAAATATTTTCAATTTAGCAGAATAGCAAGCTCTAGTAGTAGGTCTTCTGGCTTCTTTAATGTTATTCATACAGTCTGGTGGCAGGTTAAGGTAACCAAACTCCAAGACTTCAGGAGCCAGATCACCAGATTCAGTTGACTTGGATCTGGATGCCTGATGTCTCCATGGATCTGCGTTAGCATGGATGGTGTCAGAGACAATTTTTGGTATGGAACTAGAGAGCGTTCTAGCAGTGTGGTGAACCACGGTTGGCGTGCCCATATGGGAGCTACCAGGATCATTTTGAGAGACTGTTGTCTGAGCTTGCGTACCACTAGTGGTATTAGTGGGGTTGGCGGAAAGAAGTAAGCAAATCTGCCTGAGCAGTTCGTCCATATCGCATTGCACTTGGACCACGGGTGTGGAAACCTGGCGGCGAAGGTTGGGCATTTTGCGTTTTCGTGTGTGGCAAACATTTGTGGAATGGCCCATTTCCAAATGTTTTGTGCGAGCTGGGACAGTTGCAGGGAATGTGTGCCTCCTTGTTTTTGTATGCAGTACATGGCTGTCATGTTGTCCGTCTAGATTAAGACAGCTTTGTTGTGTATGTGCACTTGGAAGGACTTCAGTGCCAGGAAAATCGCTAGCAACTCTAGGTGATTAATGTGAAGCACCTTTTGTTGAGCGGTCCATCTTCCCCGAATTGTGAGGTGGAGCAGATGTGCTCCCCATCCAGTGAGGGATGCGTCTGTTGTTAGTACTATCTGTGGAACAGGCTCGAGGAACGGCCGCCCTCTGGACACGTTTTTGGTGTTCCACCACTGCAGAGAGTGATGTGTGCGGCTGTCCACCAACACCAGGTCTGTTAGTTGTCCTTGTGCCTGATTCCACTGATGTGCTAGACATTCCTGCAATGGGCGCATTTGCAGTATTGCATATGGTACAATAAATATGCAAGATGCCATCATGCCTATTAATTGCATGAACACTTTGGCTGGGAGAGATTGTTGGTTTTAAAACCTTGTGACTAAGGCTTGAATGCTCTGTATCCTGGCTGGACTGGGATAAGCTAGAGCTGTATTGGTGTTTATGGTAGCCCCTAGGTATTGATGTAGATGAGAGGGCTGTAGATGCGACTTGGTGTGATTTATTGTAAACCCCAAGTTGTGCAGTGTCTGAATTGTATGAGATGTGTGTTGAACACACTGGTTGAATGACTTGGCTTTTATGAGCCAATCGTCTAAGTATGGGAAGACATGGATATGTTGTCTTCTGAGATGTGCTGCTACTACTGCTAGGCACTTTGTGAACACTCTTGGTGCAGTTGTGACCCCGAAAGGAAGGACTTTGAATTGAAAGTGTTGTCCTTCTATCACAAACCTGAGATACTCCCTGTGAGAAGGATGTATAGGAATGTGAAAGTAGGCGTCTTTGAGGTCTAGTGTAGTGAGGAAATTGCCTTGTTGCAATAATGGGAGCACTTGTTGTAAAGTGACCATGTGAAAATGGTCTGAGTGTATATATACATTGAGAGGCCTTAAATCTCGAATTGGTCTTAGTGTCCCATCCTTTTTGGGTATCGGGAAGTAGAGTGAGTAGACCCCTGTTCCTTGATGTTGCAATGGAACTATCTCTATTGCATCTTTTTGCAGCAATGAGAGAACCTCTTGTTGGAGCACCGTTAGATGTTCTGTGGGCATTGGACGCTGTCTGGGTGGTATATTTGGAGGGGAAGCTGTAAGCTCTAGGCAGAACCATACTGGATAATCTGTCTTACCCACTTGTCTGTTGTGATGGAATTCCAGGCAGGTAGGAACTGTGTTAATCTCCCCCCTACAGGAGTGGTATGCTGTTGGGGGAGCTGAAGGAAGTCATTGTTTAGTGGTGGAAGAGGATCGATTGTTGTTGTTACCTCGACCTCTTTCCTTATTGTTATTACCTCTGTAGCCCCCTCTAAAGTATCCTTTATTAGAGGATGCTTGTGTATTTGTCTTAAAGGAAGCTGAATTGTCTGCTCCAGCTTGTTTTGAGCCTCCTCTGTAGAAGGAGCGACGAAAGGAGCCTCTCGCTTGGGTAGACTGCAGAGCACCCATAGACTTGGCTGTGTCCGTGCTTTTTTCATTTTGGCAAGAGCTGTGTCTACTTCTGGACCAAACAATTGTTGTTGGTTGAATGGTTGATTTAAGATAGTAGTCTGTACCTCTTGCTTAAATCCAGAAATGCGTAGCCACGCGTGACGTCTAAGGAGGACACTGGTGTTTATTTCCCTGGATGCAGTATCTGCTACATCTAGTGCACATTTAATGGAGGCATTCGATATAAGCTTACCCTCTGGTATGAGGTCATCTGCTTGTGCCTTATATTGGTCAGGTAGATGTTGTAAGAGCTTCTCTAGCTGATCATAGTGAGCCCTGTTGTATCTTGCGAAGAGAGCTTGTGTGTTAGCAATGCGCCATGCAGCTATTCTTTTCCCTGAAGCATCTAAGATCTTTGATTCTTTATAAAGAGGTGGTGCTTCGCCTGATGTTTGGGAATTTGCTTTTTTCCTAGCGTTTGAAACTACTAGGGAATCTAAGGGTAGCTCTCCTTTAATGTAAGCAGGATCCGCAGGAGCTGCTCTGTACTTTTTCTCTATCCTTGGGTTTATGATTCTAGCTCTTAAAGGATCTCTAAACACTTCTGGTGCATGTTTAATGACTCCTTTAATCATTGGCAGTATTTGCACAGATTTTGGGGATTGTTCATAAGTGTCTAGTAAAAAATCTTCTTCTGCCTCATCTGAATGCACGGTGACATTGTGATAGATGGCAGCCAAGTGTCCAAACCCAATATTGTCTTCTGGGGGAGAAGGTTTAGATGGATATATATGTGGGTCAGGAGTATCCGGTATATCCTGTGGGTTTGGATATTCCCAGTCTGCTGAACCTGCTGGGTAGGGAAAAGGGTCATCAGGGTCTTTCCCTCCCCCCATGCTATACTGATCCTATCAGCATCCTGAGGAGGTGTATGTTGTGGAGAATGAGGAGGAGAATTTTAAGGTGAAATGTTTAAAGGGAGAGCAGGAGAAGGAGATACAGGAGAAGAAGGGTGCATAGGAGATGTGGCAGAGTCCTTCTTCTTGACAGGCACTGGAGGTGTAGGTGCTGTATCTGACTTCCTCTTCCTGTGTCGTGTGGTGGAAACATGTCCTGTTTCTGGATCTATGTATATCCTTTTTTGCAAAGGATCAGATCTAAAAAGCTCTTCTTCTTGAGAAATTGCTTTCGGCGCCGATTTTTTTCGGCTCCGGGCCTGGTTTTTGCTTGTCTTTAGCCTTAGGAGTTGTTGTATAGTCCTTTTGGCATACTTTTCGGCAACAAAGGTATTGTTTTCATGGTCGAGGCCTGGTTTGAGGGCTTGGAGGCATCGGGAGCAGGCTTTGTGGGTTTCGGCACCGAAGATTTTGGGGTGGAAGCAGGCTTCATTGGTTTCGGTGCCGTCTTTTGTGTAGGAGTCAACGGTTTCTGAGTCTTTTTCGGAACCGGGACATCTTTCGGTTTTGGTGCTGAGGGAGCTGGTAGCATCGGCACGTGCGGTTTGCTCGGTGTGGAGCTACCGGAAGACTTTAATATTTTTTTCGGGCTCGATGGCGGGGCTTTCTAAGCAATGTCTCGGTCTAGACTGGGCCCCGAAGGCGGAGTTTTGACCTTAGCCTTTTGGTTTATGGGTTGGGGCTAGGGTAGGGGCAGTCGTACTCACGCGTTGACCTGATGGTATGGAGTCATCGGAGTCGTATGCCTCAGATACGATCTGGAGATCATCGGAATCTTCCTCGGGGACACATGGACCTTCGTTGAAGTTATCCACCGGTTCCGGATCTGATCTCTGCATGTCGCGTCGATGGGCACTCCGATCTCGAATGGTCTTCTTGGATCGAAAGGACGCACAAGCTGTGAAGCTCGACTCGTCGTGTTCAGGTGATAAACACAGGTTACACACCTCGTGATGGTCGCTGTGTGGAAATTTTGCTCCACACACGGGGCATTTTTTGAATAGTGTCCTTTCCATGAGTTGTAGGCCTCACCACATGGGTAGGCCCAACTGCCCGCGTCGACGACTGGAATCGAAGTGATGAGGTCGAGTCTATGTATATTGAAGTTAAAGTTTGTTTTTAGAAGTTTTTACGCGTTGAAGTCTTTGAAAAGTAGATTTTCGAACCGGAGCGGAAAAGTTGCATCCGAACCCAGTGGCGGAAAAAAACAACATAAGGATGGAGCCGATGCCTATGCGCACTATCGTCCACGGGAGGAGTCATCTATCTCGTGACTACAAAGACTTCTTCCAAGATGACAACAACATGCAATCATCCGAGGCCAACACCAGGTGGCGATCTAATGCAAAGTGTAGAATCTGCAGCTCATATGCCTCGAACAGAGGTGTTTTGCTCAAATCAGAAGCGTATCTGTCAACAGACGTTCTTCTAATGTATTGTTTCTCTACAGAAAATGAATCCCCTGCTTCCCGTTCTTCTATGTAGAGTCCTTCAGCCAACACTGGCAGTGCCTTGTTTTCTTGAACCAAGAAGATTTCAACATCAGACTTTTGGACGCTGACAGGGTCAGCAGGAATGAATTGACGGATGTTCCCATTTTCAATGGAGTTTCAAAACTAATTTCGAAAGACATGTAGGTTGAGACAGTAGCCACACTAGCTTTCCTTGTAGGGTAACAAACAGCAGCAGACTCCAGAGGGACTGTTTTGAACATTCCGCACCTCTAAACCAAATCCCCTTTCAGCCTCTCACTGACGTTGTGGACTTTTTCTGGAAAATTGAATTATTGATGATACATGGAGGTACAGGATACATGTAAATCATTTTCAGATTTTACTTTACACGTGATGGACACTTCAGAAAATGTTATAGCATGATATTCTGAGAAAAATGCCATATAGGAAATACACACTTCTCTAGCAAAAATATCAGAGGAATGCAAGCTACACATGTGATGCAGACTGGCATAGCAAAGTAAAGTGTAGAGACTAATGTTTAGAGATTTCAGCTACCTAAACTGAAGCAAAGAACTGCCAATCAATTGCCACAGTAAGGGTGTCTGGGATGCCAGTGCCATTTCACCAGGACCATGAGGTGAGCAGCTTAATAAAACATTTTCAGCTCTTAATTTACAGATAATATTTTTCAGAATAGTAGGTTATATTAAAGAGTATATCCTTAAATAAAATCAAAATAGAAAGGACAAGCAGCAAACATGGCAATCAAAACCAGCGAAGGTGTACAAAACGTTACACACACATACAAATATGTAGAAATACTCACTCTGATCCTGCTGCCATTTCCGAATAGGACGCTTCTGTAGTATCAATCCGCAAAGGGATTACCATGCTCATGACGTTCGTCTTTGATAAATACGATTACTATGGAGTCCTATGCATCTGTATCCAAAACACTGAGGCATTCCAGCCACAGTGCTCATTGCAAACATCTAAGTGCATCCACAAACTCTGTAAAATGAAAGAAAAAAAGTAAACAATAAGGACCGTTCAAGATTGCCTTATTTTGGTAGGAGTTCTAAATATTGTGAGCTATACTGCACAATTATGTAAAATAAGGCAGCCCCTGAACTGAAATCGGGACTAATACAAATTAGAAATGTTCAAATCTAGTACTCAAATGAGTTCATCTTAAAGTAATGAATCCCCTAGGCAAAACAAAATCATGACATACTTTTGGCTTTGCATTTAACTGGCTAACCAAATCATTTCACTTCAAACAAACTTAGCAGGGAAACTTCTGGTGGGGCAAGATGTCGGCAGCTGTGAGGTGCCGAGCTCCATCCTGAGCCTGCTCTTTAGCAAGGATAAAGGCAGGTAGAACATATATCTTCACCAGCGGCACTAAGCAATGGTGCCCAGCAAAACAAAGTATGGATGCAGCAGAAGTGAGCTGGGTTTGGACAGCACAAACTGAGCTGAAAGTGCAGCTGGCATAAGACCGATAGAGTCAGTTTAGGATAACCTGTCAAGGCAAGGAACCAGAGCTGCTTTCGAGAAGCATGGGGGATAGTGGAGGGTTGACGTGTTGAGGAGATAGTAGGAAAGTATGGCAGCTTACAGAGCAGCTGAGTATCTGATCCATCCAAAGGCAACAGTGAGGCCTGTTAGAGTGGGGCCACAGACTAAGTGGGCCACAAGGACACAGAATGAGTAATATCTCCCATTAAAGAGTGAAGAGGGTGTGCTCAGTGGAGGCCAGCAAGTGCAGCAGCTGAGGGACCAGCAGCGGGAAAACGCTGAAAAAAACGTATATGAGTAGTGCTCCTGTTTAGTACTGAGCCGTGAACCAGGTAAGAGAGTCGCTGAGCAAGTGTTTCAAGGAGAGCACCTTCGCTACCAGGAAAGCCAAGTATCTGGTTCGTTCTAGGAAGTCTGTATAGTCCATGCAGTGTGGGTAGAGGCAACAATGGGAAAATTCACGGCCGCAGATTAAGTAGAGAGTCCAGTCAGGAAGCAGCACTTTGAAAAATATATCGATTTCCTTCTTAAAACCCATTTTTAAGTAACCATTGGTGGCTCAAGCCTGCTATGTTAAGGCTAACCGGTGAGTCCAATCACAATTTAGCTAGGCAAGTGTCAAAGTCGTTTTGCAGAGTGGCTGAGTTGCTACACTAGTCTCCTGTAACTGTATGAAAGCAGCAACAGTCATAATAAAACACAAAAGAACTACCAGAAATGTGAAGCTAGAAGGAGCAGGCGTCAGCTAGGCCACTGTAAGATGCCTGTGATGACTGTTGAACTGCTGATAGACACTGCAGTTATCCCAAGTGATTCGAGAAGGGCACCATTCTGCATCACAGGTAGTGGGCTGGATAACTTGCATTTGGTACGAAAAAGACTTTCAGTCACCTTTGTTGGGGGTTTGCACTGACATATGGTTCTGATATCAAGAAGCTTCCAATTGGACGCTCTTACTGAAACAGACACCTCCCTGTGGGGGAACGGCGTTTTGGGAGACCTTTCAGGGGCAAAAGGCATCAAAATGTAAAATAAGTTTTTCAACAACATACAGTTGAGCAAGGGAAGACCTCAGAACCTATGGCTAAAGTCAAACACCTGCTGTATGCTGTCGATGATGCAGAGCCACAGAAAGAGGATGAAACAGTGACCACAAGTGTTCTTTGAAAGCTTTTTAAAAGATCTTGAAACTCAAACTCAGAAACCAAACTATAACAAAGCGTCAGAGACAACCGTAATGAGGTCATAGAGTTAGGCAAAGAAGGAGGGCCATCAGAAGAGTCAGTAGACAACTGCTTCTATCAGCAAGAGCCTTTCAGGTCCGAATGACAAAGTTAATGGCCCCTTCAAAAAATAAGTAGAGCCAGACAACAGGTCCAGAAGGAACAACGTATCCATTCAGATGGCCCCACAAGGAGCAAAGTGAACATGCAACAACTGCTTGCTACCTTACTGGTCATGGATTTAGGAGTGGCTAGACAAAGTGCAAAGGGAGGCAAAACTGGTCTGCAGAGATCATTTGCAACAGACATTGTGGCTATACACCACTGTTCTGGAGACACAAAGTAGCCAATTGGAAAAATCTAAATAAATGGCAAAATCAGCCTTGAGATTCACAGTCTTGTTCTAAATTAGGATTTCTCTGAATATGCACACTAAAAAATAAGTCCTTTGGTTTAGTAACAGATTTTTAATATCTGCTACCACTGGATCCAGCCACTCGATGTCTTTGAATGACAGTAAAGCAATTTGCATTAACACTGCTTCAAGAGGAGCAACAAGTTTACAGCTCCTGAGGCATGGACAGAGGTTAACGAAGAGACCAAGGCAGACACCACTGTGAAGGCAAAGAAATCTAAAACGCAAAGATTTGGGAGAACAACCAGTAAAATGCCAGAAAACTGTGAAATCTGGGAGACAGCGGAGAGGACTGCTGTAGCACCTACAGCGTAAAAAAAAAAGCAGACAATGCTCTTTTTCTGATCATCATGGACTGAGTGGGTCCTGAATGAACATAGTTGCTAGCCTGCGTTTCAAAGCTATGGGGAGGAACCTATCGTCTGTGAATCAGCCACTGCGATTTTGAGATTTAGCCCTGCCTCCTTAGATATGGGAGGCTGAAATAGGTATGTGGAGGGACCCTAGGGTAGTCCTGTTTGAATCCAGGATACCTTTCATGTAGCTGGGTCATCTGACTTTTTGTCACATACAGGTACCATTTGAAGAGAGATTAGTATTCTTTGTGGGCTATGGGAATAGGGGTAAAGCAACATAGAATGTTACTGGAGTGTTCACCATTAGAAGAAGTCTGAGTGGGGGCGGAGGGGGAAGTAGTGGTGACTAGAGGTTGAATCCAAGTTGAGGAATATTGTTGGCTTAAGCATCCTCCAGAAAGATGATGACGGGTCAGTGAAGTGGTCTGACTTAGACCTCATGTTCAGAATAATCATATGTAATGCTACGGTGCTCATCACCCCAATCAAACAGTGAGTGCCCTACGCTGGAAATACTGAAGAGGGGAACTGAATCATCTCCTTAAGTAGGATCAACCTAGATTGATGAGGATCAGTTAATATCTGTAACAATTTTTCTCCTCAGCAAGTGAAAAGGTGCCAAGAGCGTTTATTTTGTGAGCCTGTGATCTTAACATTAAGGTCGAACACTCACACAGAGATAAAGCAGGTATGTAGATGTTAGTCGATGGGAAACGCAATGAAGAGTAATTTTCCTTAATTTCCATATTTAACATATGAACATCCATTTTTGGTCAGAAACACTTCCTGCCTGAATTATTACCAAAATCTATGTAGCTATCTTCAGAGCTTGAGTTCTGGGGGCAACCTGAATGCTGTCATGCATTGCAACAGATAAAACTTAGTAAAACTTTGGAAGCTCAACCATTATCGTGAGGAAGGGAAAAAGTTGGCTAGATGATCTACAATTGACATGTGGCAATTAAACACCCCTCTCTACCTAGATTTCACACAATAATCAGCAGCACATAAAATGTGTGTGAGGCTGGACCGCATCTTTACTGCGTTGAGTACGAAGTGTTAAGAAAAAAAGATTTCGGACCAAAGAACATTTACTAAGGACATTAAGTGAAAGCCTCTAAAGGCAGAACGAACAGAGCCAGATGGAAACTGAATTATTCTCTGCTGAACGATGTCCTAGTGATAAAAACGACAAGACAACGTATTCACGACTACCAATAAACAAATGACAAGAGATGTATTTATAGGTACAATGTGGGGTGATGGCAGTAAAGATTTAACGCTTCCCTCCTCATTAAAGAAAATATGTAGTTACCCATACAGAGTGTGAAAACCTCTAAAGCCCTAACCCAAATGGGGTCGCAAACATTTACAGCCAGACCTACTTTGTATATTTCTGGAAGTAATTATCCAGATGACTTAAGTAGCAATTTCTCTTATCTCTAAACTGAACACAGACCGGACAGATTGTGTTCCTTATACTCTTATAGACCTATATCTGTGCTGGAGGCGGATATTGTTCAAAATAGTGTTGGCTAATACAATGAAAATGGTCCCAGAGGAACTGATCTATTTTGATCAGACACTGTTTATTAGGAATCAAAAAACAAGAGACAACAGAATGTAGCACAGAATTTGACAGATGCAGCCAAGCAAAGTGAAAAATGCTATGTTTTCCCTGAATGCCAAAAAGGTTTTTGATCGGAAAGACAACCTTTCTGGAGGTCACATTCTCTTCGTTCTTTCAGCAAGCATTTCATCTGGTGGGTCATGGCTAACTGCCAGAAATTCATTGATGCAATAAGGGTTAATAGCTAGTTGTCTGATAAGATACAAATACAGCAGAGAATTAGACCGGTTTGCCCGCATTCACCCTTATTGTTCGACCTTCCTCTGAAACATTTTGGCACATTAGGTATGCAACAACGACTTGGTATAGAGAATATAATTGAGTAGGGCCAATTTCAAAAGTAACAATGTTTACAGATAATAAACTGGTGTGTCGGACCAGCTGGAGGTTTAGGTTGCGGAGCTACTTCAGGAGTACTGTACAAATTGTAAGTATCAGAAAGCAATCCGCTTTAAAATTGACAGGAACAAACTGTAAAAAAAAAAAAAAAAAAAAGAAAAGAAAAGGTCAAAGAAATGAAGAGTAGCTTGCCTTTAAGATGGAAAGCTGGTATGGCCAGGTAATTTGAAATACTTATCGCACATGAAGCATCCTTCACAGGGTATAGAAACAGCATCAGAGAGGCAGCACGAGGTTTTGAATTTGTATAAAATGGTGAATGTTAAGCAAGATTGTGAGTATCATGTCTATCTGAGGAACAATAGGAAGGAATAATTTTGCGTCACCAACTTCGTCAAAAATATACTAGCCAAAATACACCCTTGAAGGTGTAGCTAGAGCATGACATTGCGACTGCTATAAGGGGATATGGGGCTACAGAGCCCGTTGGGACGTTACCACAAATCTTGTAGTTTTGTGCTACTTCCAAACGATGGTTTCACAAATACTCGAAGTGACAAGAAGGAAAATGTTACTTACCCAGTAAGCATCTGTTCTTGGCATATAGAGCAGTAGATTCACATGCTTTGCATACTCCTGCCATCTAGTGTTGGGTCCGGATGTTTGCAAGTTGTTTTTCTTCTAAGAAGTCTTTCCAGTTACAAGATAAGGTAGCTCCTCCTTTTGGCGATCATGCGCATGGGCATCAACTCCATTGTTAGGTTGTTTTCCCGCAGAGGTTGAGAATGGAGTTAGTGAGTGTAGAATAGAGATGTCCATGCATGTGAATGTAAATTAAGAACTACAAATATTACAGGAGACGAGGAAGGCGCATGTGAATCTACAGCTCTACATGCCAAGAACAGATGCTTACTGGGTTAAGTAACATTTTCCGTTCGAGGCATGTGAGCTGTAGATCACATGCTTTGCATTGACTATATAGCAGTATACTAAAGTGATGCCTAACCTGTAGTGGGTGTATTTGTTTGATACCCTGTTTTAAGTACCGCTTGGACTACATTTGCTTGTTAGCTCAAAAACATACCTATACAATAGGGTTTGGTGAATGTGTGCGGTGTAGACCATGTTGCTGCCTTACAGATGTTGGCTAGGGGAATATCCCCTAAGAAGACAATCGCAGCCCCTATTTTGCGAGTGGTTTGTGCTCTAGGTGGTATCTTCATAGTTCTTTTTGCTTTTGCATAACATGTTTGGATACATTTGACAATCCATCCTGCAGTACCAGACTTAGATATGGGATTGCCTTCGTGTGGTAAACAAAAGCAATAAATAGTTGTTTTGTTTTTCAAAACTCATTGGTTCTTTCTACATAATATAGTATAGCTCGTCTAACATTAAGTGTTTGTAGAGCTCGCTCTGCTACAGAATCAGGTTGAGGAAAGAACACAAGTAACTCAACTGAATGATTTATATGAAAGGCAGAAACTACTTTAGGGAGAAATTCAGGGTTGGTTCGAAGAACTACCCTATCTCTGTAAAGTTGAAAGAAAGGCTCTTGTATAGTTAATGCCTGGAGTTCACCAACTCTCCTTAATGAGGTTAATGCTATGAGGAAAGCAACCTTTGTGAGAGGAATTGTAACTGACATTTGTGCATTGGTTCAAAAGGTGGACCCATTAGCCTTGTAAGGACTATGTTTGAGTTCCACTCTGGTTCAGGGGGAACTCTTGGTGGTATCATCCTTTTTAATCCTTCCATGAAGGCTTTGATCACTGGTACTCTGAATAGAGAGAAGTGTTGTCTATTTTGCAAGTATGTGGCTACTGCTGCCAGGTGTAAACAAATGGATGTGTAAGCCAATCAAGATTGCTGTAAATGCAACAGATAACAAAAGATGTTTTGTAAAGAAGCATCAAGTAGATTGATGTTGTTATTACAATAGACAACAAACCGTTTCCATTTTGCTGCATGACAGGCTCTAGTAGTAGGCTTTCTAGCCTATTTGATAATATTCATACAGTCTGGTGGTAGTTGTAGTTAACCAAACTCTGACTTCAGGAGCCAAATCGCTAGGTTGAGTTCTTTGGTATTTGGATGTCTGATTTCTCCATGGCTCTGAGTAAGGAGACAGGGTGTGAGATGTAGCTTTTGATGTGGAACCACTGAGAGTTCTAACAGGGTGGTGTACCAAGGTTGAGAAGCCCATGTGGGGGCTACTAAGATCAATGTAAGGCATGTTTGCCAGAGCTTCCGAACCAGTAATGGAATTCGTGGGAGAGGCGGAGAAGTGTAGGCAAATATCCCTTACCAATTCACCCATAGAGCATTGCCTTTGGAAATATGGCGTGGGAACCTGGAAGCGAAGTTTGGACATTTTGTGTTGTGAACTGTGGTAAACAGATCTATCTGTGGACATTTTTCCGAGGCCTTGATCAACTTCAGGGCCAAAAAGATGTTTCCTATCAAAGGGTACAATGAGAATGGATTGCTGGACTTCAGGTTTAAACCCTGAAATACGTAACAAGGAATGTCTCTGAAGTAGGATGCTAGTATTTACCCCTCTAGCTGCAGTATCAGCCGCATCTAGAGCGCATCTAATGGAAGTGTTGGAAGGAAAATGCTACTTACCAGTATACATCTGTTCTTGGTATGTAGGGCTGCAGAACCGCACACTATTGCATTAGATCACCATCTGGTGGTGGGCCTGGATGATTACACTTTGTTGTTGTCTTGGAAGAGTCTTTGTCTGTTGGATGACTCCTCCCTTAGCTCGTAGTGTGCATGAGCATCGACTCCATCCTCAGATTGTTTTCGCCATTGGGCAAATTATGGAGTTGTATGAGTACATATGAAGATGACCATGTGTTGTGTATCTAAATAAGATAATACTGGAACAGATACAGGTAGCCGGGGAGGCGGGTGGGCGTGTGTGGTTCTGCAGCCCTACATGCCAAGAACAGATGCATACTGGTAAGTAGCATTTTCCGTTCGAGGCATATGGGCTGCAGACCACACACTATTGCATATATTACACAGCAGTTTCTCCCTTAGCGGCGGCCACCAGCATCTGTTGCAGTAGTTTGAAATAATGTTTTGAGTACAGCCTGACCCACACTTGCTTGTTGTTTTGCCTGCACATCTACACAGTAGTGTTTTGTAAATGTGTGCGGGGTAGACCATGTAGCTGCTTTACAGATTTCATCTAATGGTATATTTTCTAGGAATTCCATAGATGCCCCTAGTTTACGGGTAGAATGAGCCATAGGGGAATGGATAGAGTGCGTTTTGCTTTTTGGTAACAAATTTGAATGCACTTAACAATCCATCTTGCAATGCCTGATTTTGAAATAGGATTTCCCTTATGTGGAGGAGAAAAAGACACAAACAGCTGTTTAGTTTTGCGAAAAGGTTTCGTCCTATCAATGTAGTATAGAAGCGCTCTTTTTACATCTAATGTATGTAGAGCTCTTTGTGCAACTGTTTGTGGTTGGGGAAAAATACTGGCAACTCAATAGATTAGTTGAGGTGGAAAGGTGAAATGACCTTTTGCAGAAACTTTGGATTTGTTTTAAGAAGCACTTTATTGTGATGCAGTTGTATAAATGGTTCTTGAATTGTTAATGCTTGGATCTCACTTACTCTTCTAAGTGAAGTAACAGCTACTAAAAAAGCAACTTTCCATGTAAGGAACTGTAATTCACACTTATGTAATGGTTCGAAAGGAGGACCCATAAGTCTTGTGAGAACCACATTTAAATTCCACACTGGGGGGGGGGGGGGGGGGGGGGGGGGAGCGTGGTCAAGATGCGGCGTGAGCAGACGTGTAATCTCGCTGCTCCCGCCGACGGCCGTCTTATAGCACCGGTTCTGGCGTCCTAGGGCCCACGGAAACGGTTTGGGGGGCTGCCGGAACCGAGGAAATAGCTGAACGGGACTAAAGAGCCCACCAGGCGAGAGACATTGCGCGATCAGGGCTGTGCAGGGCTCGGAGGTTACGGAACGCCCATCCCCCACAGGGTCGAGAGCAAGGCCCGGAGCTGTGCGAGGGAGCGGAAGCCAAGCAGCGGATTCCCGGGGCCCGGAGCTCGGCGGGCTTTGGTCCAGTGGTCGCGGCAGAGCGGGGACTCAGCGGACGGGCATTGATACCCCGCCCCCCTGAGGAGTCACAGGTGCGGCACATCGAGGCACGGAGCCACGGGCAGGGGGAGGACGTCTCAATCGCCTGGAGAGGCCGGAGAGCGGTCCTGCAGTCTCAGGGGCCCGGAGTGCTGACGTGCGAACAAGCAGCAATGAGAAGCCCGGTGAGCAGGGGAGACGGCCAGTGGGACAGCGGCGGCAGCGTGGTGATCGGCGGAGGAGCTGCGGTCCCTTGGAGCCAGCCGGTGGGTCTGGGGACCACGAGTCTGCAGAGTGAGCCTATGGGGTGGAGAACGCCCGTCGGGGAGCAGGTCTGTCCTGGGCCGTGAGCAGCGAGTCGGCGGAGAAGTTCGAGGTCTGTGACCCGCCCGCCCAGTGAGGGCCGCGACGCCATTTTGAGGGTGCCTGTGAGACGCCGAAAACCCTCATTCCCAGCACCGCTGCCGCCCATTCCGGCGATCGGGGTCTGCGGTCCGTGCTTTGGTGAGGAGAGGACCAGACGCCCAGTGGAACCGAAGGTCTGGAGGCCTTGCAGAGGTGAGGAGGACGCCACGGGGGCGGAATGCGACCGCGGCTGCGGTGAACAGAGGTGCAGGAGGCCCTTTCGGGGACGAGTGGAGGGTGGCCAGTAGCACCGGGAGCGGAGTGGGCCCCTCACTGGAGGTCAGAGATTGGGGGCTGGCAAGAGCGGGCGAGAGGAGATTGCGCCAGACTTCGTGGAGTGGAGGCCCCGACGCCGCGGCGGATCTGAGCAGCTCTGCGTGTTCGGCAGGAAGGAGGCCCTGGCCTAAGGTACTGAGTCGGTACCATTTCTGACCGAGCACTGCCGGTAGCGGTTGCATTAATTTAAATTGCACCGCCAGTGAGCGCGTGATCTTGTGACACGCTGTTCTAAGCTATTGATGGTTGCTGGTATGCAGCAAACGGGCAGCCATCAGGTCGGATCGAACTGAGAAAAACAAAACTTGATTTCAGAACCCCGAGTTTGCCCTGACGAATTTGCTGAAGTTATAGCAATGAAACACGTCGGCATCATTCAAACATGGTATAATATGAACCATTTTTAAACCTGGACTACTTGCTACTTGAAATGTTTCACGAGCAGATGTGAGGGCAACTTCTTTTTGGGACAATAGAGCTCTTATGCGACTCATCTTATTGAACTCTGCTTACAAGGTCGGAATCCTCGGCCAGATGGAAACATCCAGTTTCCCATGCGTGGGTGGATACATTACATTTTTACAGCAAACCACACGCTCACTGACGGTAACGACATAAGCAATGCCTTTTATTAACCCACAGCAATCCTCATTGTTTAATAGTAAATAACTCCCATTTGCCAGTAATGTGAATGTGGGAACGATAGCGGGCACGGGGGTACCTTTCAAAACACAGGGTAAATTAGGCTCATTTTGATGACAAGATCCGTGTAATTGGATATGTCTACACATTAATGAGCGATCCGGTGTTTCAGTGCATTCTTCACCTTTCAGATAAACTTCCTTGCCCTCCCTAAGGCATCTGTATGTAAAAGGAAGTGACCAGGCATCATGGAGATAGGAGCTAGCAAGAGGCTCGTATCTACCAATGGCAAAATACTTCATACAATTTTTAAATTCGAAAAGAGCAATCGATAGAGTTATTAATCCGTGGATAAGCCACGTTGCAGTAGTGGCCTCTGCCACAGAAAATGGTAAAGATTCCAAACGTTCAACATGTAAAATGGAAAAAGAAGCATCCTTCATTGAAAGTAAACGTTACTTATCAGTCAAATTAAACGGGGCAAATAGAGAAGAGGTATTCATGTAATGCCATGGAACTTTCCCGGCCTTGAGTGTCTGCAGGGTCCAAGCAAACTGCATAACAGAACGCAATTGATTTTGACCGTGGTATAACACAGACACTTCATCTTGCACAATATCAACAACAGATGACACAATATTGTCCAACGTGTAAATGCGGGAAGAAAGCGTGTTAATGCTATTATCTACCACTGCAAGCACTTTTTCTAAATTAGCCTGATCTATAGCCCTAAGGCGGGTAGCCGCCTCAATCTGGGATGCTTTCCAGAGTTCGTTATAAACAGCATATATCCATCTTTTAGATCTACCTTTAATCGGGCCTTTTATGAAATCATTCAGATCAACATCGCCAGTCAGTTTAGATAAATGCAGTTTAACTGACGCCAAGGTAGAATGTTTGAGCCAATTCTGACATAGTTTGCCTACTGAATAGGTAGTTACAGAATGGTCACTCTCGAACCAGGGATCCACCCTGTCCTGTGTAAAGCCTTAAGCCAAACCCAGAAAACGATGTTGGCACAAGTCAGCACTTCTGTGCCAGACCAACCAACCATTGGGATCCAAACTGGATATGTTAAAGGACGAATTTAGCAACAGAGTTTGCAACTCTCTAATCGAAAATTTTGTAGTATTACCCCAACCTGAATATTCTTCCAAATCAGTGAAGGAAGGAGTATTTAATTTTTTAGAAGTAGCCAATCCAAAGCATGTTGTCTGTGAAATGGTAGAATTCAAAAACAACATATGATTCGGGATGAGACATGCACGGTGCAAAGCCTCAGTGCCTTGTGCCTGCCAACTTTAAGAACCCCAAACATATTTATGTTCTACTGTTTCCTTCCACAACTCGTAGCCTCCAACAGCTAGCTGGTCTAGAAAGGACTTCGAGTACAATAATTTAGTATCGGTAAGTCTAACCTTGGACATGGACTTTTCTGTCATTTTAAAATAAAATGATGTGGGATTAGACTGATTAAAATCAGTAAAATAAGCGTACTTTTTCAAAAAGGTACTCACACTGCCTTGTATAGGAGCCCGACAATGTTCCCATTGTGTATAATTCACAGTGCTCCTCCTGGAATTACTTTTATGTAGGTAGTGGTTACCAAAATGTTGGTAACAAAATAAATCACTATAATTAGCAGATTCTAAATACAAATCTTCAGCATCAAAGGCAGCATAATATTTCAAATCAGAGAACAACGCTTCTACGGCCTGAACATCCCAATCATCAGAACGCATATTTTGTTAAACTACATCCCCCATGTTAACTCTAAGCACATTAGGGACATTGATAACCTCAGTGGGGCCATGTATTTGACATTTAACAGCATCCCATACAATCCCATCCAGGACAGGCCAAGCAGTGATGTTCACAAAAGCCAAGTCTCTCTTCAATCTGGGTGCAGTATGCGAGGAGGAATGGGGTGCCAATGTTCCATTGAGATGTCGAATACATATTCTCTATTCGACATAGTGTCCATTGACGATTCGGAAAAAATAAAACACAAAACCAATTGACATAAAAAGGTAAATCGAAAAAAGCACCAGCCAAATATATGCCCAAGGGGTAATCACATTTTTTTTTTTAAATAATCTTGCATAGACTGTAATCCGTGAAGGCTTTCCTGATGTGTGCGAAACAGTGTCAAATGAAAATCTGGATTCTGTGGCCAAACGTGTTTGTAAATCAGGCATCGATAAGTCAGTTGGGTAAGTGTAGTCAGTTTCATCAAGTTGAGTACCAGGTAATGTACTCAATAAAGGACTAGAAATAGCAGGCATCTCGAGGGCAACCTCAGGTTCAGGATTCGAAGTCGAGGCCAACACAGAATTTCTCACTATCGAAGGACATGAGACTGTCGGTGTCATACTAAGAAGAATCGGGCATTCTGTGTATCTTGACATTGTCAATGGAGATATACCTGTTTTCCTTACGACCAGGAAGTGGTGGTAAAATGACTGTTCTTGTGCCCTTCACACCAAGCACTGGAACTGGATTTTGATAAGAGGGACCAAACTCTTTCTTGTTTTCGATCTTCTCTCGAATCAATTCTCCAACTTGGGGTAGCCAGCCAACTACCGGGATCTGCAACGCATCATCCGTGCTGGAGGGCAAATGTTCCTTTGCAAGACTGTCTCGCGTCTCTTGTAGTTTCTGTAAAACATTGCAATGTTCATCTACGTCAAAGAAGGCAGCAACAGCCACCGAATCTAGACCGTCAAGGTCCGGTACATACAGCTTGATACCAAAGAGCATTTCGTATGGGGTCCGCCCACCCAGAGACCTTCTAGGGAGATTATTAAGAGCACGCTGCACGCCATTGAGGTGGGCCAGCCAGTTCCTGTCAGAGCCTATAACTCGAGCTGTCAATGATTGCTTTAAGTCACGGTTCATTTGTTACGAAACACTATTACCCTCAGGTCTGTATGGAGACGAAAACTTGACTTGGACCCCCAACGAAGCCATGGCATCCTTATACGCCTTAGAGGCGAAAGCAGGAACCTGATCCGAATGGAAGGTACCACAGGCAAAAATCGCTACAAAGACACGCAAATGTCTTATGACAGTCCGTGAATCAGCGCTGCGGTGAGGCCATACCCACACAAAGCGTGTGCATGAATCAACTGCTACTAAGATGTACTTATACGCAGTATCAGAAGAAAAAGGACCGCAGTGATCTAGATAAACACACCCAAACGGTTTATTAGAAATGAACAACTGTGTTTGGGGCGGACGCTTAGCAGTTGAAGGCTTAATCTGCTGGCAAATGTCACATTGAAGGACATAATCATGCGTCTGTTTGTAAAGACTCCGCTACCAAAAACGCTGTTGTAACTGAGCCACAGTGGCTGAAACGCCTGCATGCGCAGACGCAACACCTTCATGGGCCGCTGTGATCAATGTATTTCTGCGATCCGAGTTGGGAATCAATCTCTCCCCAACGTCAGGTATTTTCACATAAGGAACCTTATCGGGACTTAAGTGGTATGAATACTTCGAAGGGAACCCCTTAGGATATTTACTTCCCTTCTCAGTCGCTGCCAAGATATCATCATCAATCTTACTTTTGGACCGTGTAACTGCTGCAACTAAATATGTCGATACTGCTGATTTTGCTGCCTCATTGGCAAGCAAATTGCCAACAGCGTGGACTCCCACACGCTGATGACCAAGAGTATGAATTACAAACACGAGTGGCAACTGCTCTTTAAGCTCAGCCACTCTGACCCAGATCATTTTATGTTTTATTGTGCTACCCTTGGAATCACGAAAATCATTCTGAATCCAAAAGAACAAGTTTTCATTGTATGACTGGACACAGTAGTAAGAATCACTTACAATAAGAGTCGTCATACTAGGATCGGCGTACTCCAATGCAAGCATCAGAGCACGAAGCTCTGCCAATTGTGCGGTGCAGTCCCCTAGAGTCTGCGTGTGCACGACTCTGGACTTGAACTCATCGTTCACCATGGCACCTACCACAATGGCGCAAGCGGAAACGTATGCATGTTTAGACCCATGCGCAACCTGCGCCGAACCATCAGTGTATATGATGCAATGGAAATCCTCTAAAGGCCGCATAGCCAAAGGTGCAGGATGAACGAATTCATATTCCAAAAACTCCTGCGACCGTAAGGAGGCATCAAAAATAAATGTGACATCCGGGGACGTCAATGATGCAGCCCATTTTATCCACCGAGGGCGCAAAGCTTTAGAATTAGGTACAATGGCTTTCGTAACTGCTTCTAATGCAGGAAACGGGGTTACCACCAACAAGCGTTTTCCCTGTGACAGAGCACGTTCCTTAAGAATCGCCATCTGCACTGCCGTCAAGACTTTCTCCACAGAGGAAAATCGCATTTCAGCCAAAGTGTACAAGTGTGACTTGTAGGCATTAGGTACTGTGTCTCCTTCGTTAAAAGTAAGGTAAGTGAAACCCACCGCCCCAGGGATGATTCTTATCACCAGGTTGGTGTGGTTATCACAAGTCAGTAGGTATTTAGATTCGAGCAGATCAGCCTGCAAAGATTGCAGAATGGCTGAGTGTTCTGGCAGCCAGCATGATTTGGTAAAAGTAGGTTGTATCAAAGCATACAAAGGCTTGATACGCTAGGCATATTCAGGAATGTATGTCCTCCCGAAATTAAAAAATCCCAGCGCATTTCTCCAAGAAGTGAGGAGCCAATCCTCGACCTTCATTGTTGAGCTCGTAGCCCAGGAACAATACTGTGTACTCTGCAATGTGCGATTTTGCAAAGCTGAATATGTAACCGAAGTCTGCAAAGCTACAAATTAAGCGGTCAACTCGACACAGATGTGCCCAAAGTTCGTCGTCCGTGAAATAAATATCATCCACATACGAACAAGCATCTGGGTCTACTCTCTCCATGAGAGAGACTATGCGAGCAGCAAATACCCCAGGACTATTCTTATAGCCCATCGGTAAACCTTTGAACTGTTTTTGTTTGCCGCCGCATGTAAAACTGGTCCATTGGGAACTTAGACCATCCAAATGGTGGGCATAAAAACCGTTGGATATGTCAAGCGTGGTTTTAAACCGCTTACGGACAAGACTATCCTCTAAGGCAGAGCCGTGAGTATTCTGTACTGCACAGGTACGGCAATGCGAGTTCAAATGCCGGTAATCCAATACCAAACGATATGATCCGTCAGGCTTGGTCACAGTAGAAAGAGGGTTGTTCATCAGTGACACACATGTTTCAATTACTCCTTGATATTCCAATTGTTCAAGGATATCCGCGATGGAAGCTTTAGCTTCGCGCCTAATGGGATATTGAGGTTGAGGCTGTGGCATAGACCGTAAAGGAATCTCGTGGTGTGGGGAAAATTTATCCCAACCACAGTGAGTACGGTACAGAGCCGGCGCAAGAGCTTTGGCCCACTCTTCTGCAAAATTCAGTGCATGCTCCTTCGAGACAGTGTGCGCGAAATTAGGGAGGATTACCTCCTCCCCTCTTGGAGCCGCCAACACAAAAGGTGGGGGCCAGTCAGCCTCCGCTAACAAAATGTCATAGGTAGTCGTAAGATTCTCCCAAAATACCCCCTTTATGGTACGTTGTATGTCACCTTCAATGAACGGGACTATTTCATAAAGTCTATCAGGGGGAGCTACTCTCGTGTCAGCTGTCTCCACAACAACATAACGGTCAGTCGCTGTCACCGTCAGTAGTGGACGCAGGGCCTCTCGCACTATGGTAATCTCCGCCGCGCAGCCCATGTCTGATTCCGAAGCTGCGTTCTCACTATCTGTGGCATATCTCGCTGTTAAAGCGGTGACTTTCTTTTTCTCAAACTGGGGTCTTTTCGGTGTAGAATCGTCCTGCTTGCCTTTACCGTCTTTCGGGTGGGGCTGGTCACGTCCCTGCCAGCCACCCCGACCCCTGCCGCCACCTCCACCACCAGTCGATGTGGCTTATGAGTCCTGAAAAGAACGAGGAGAGCGTTGGTCAGAAACCTGAAAACGATCAGGTGATTTTATCGTCGCGCAAGTCATAAATACGTTCTGGGAGCACAGGCAATGGAGACGCAGGGCGAGACTCCTGTCTCTGTTGTTGTTGTTTACCCTGTTTTTGTTTTTTCTGCCAATTTTGTTTTTTGGTCTTGGGCTGTTCGTCAGTTTCTGACTTCAGCCCTTGGGGTTGTTTTTTCTCTTTAGTAGAAAATGGCTTGAGACCCACGCTATTGCGGCCCACGGTTTTATAAGCCGCCACAATCATTTTTGCTAACTGTCGGGGTTTCTCGACATCGAGAATCGCCTGCAAAGCATTGGACACCTGAAATGCGGTAAACTTTCGCAAGAATGAGATCGGAAACCACATCAAAGGAGCCACACAGGCGCATACCCAATTTAACTGCAGTCTCAGGCCCATGCTCACGTTTAAGGACCGTCGGAAGGACAGTCATAGACGGAGTGCCGTAGCACCTCGCATATACTGCCGCAAAGGTCTTACCCCATGTCTCACAGTCACCAATCTCTGGGGTCAAGTCTTTTGGCATGCTAATTGTCAGAATCCTGTGTTTTTCACCAGGAGTCGTGTTAGGAAATACCGCTTCCAGCTGGTCAAACTTTTCGGCAAGCCAGAAAGGAAAATCATCCTTATCCTGGGGTCGCTTGCCCATCACAGCGTTGACCATTACAGGACTAAGCTTCATTCCGCCCTGTCCGGCAGGAAGTGCCGCACCACCTGGGGCCCGGCCCTGGAGGTTACGGGTAATGTATTGCACTAACGACCTAATCACGCTAATTGCGACGACATGTAGTCGTCGTAAGTCAGCAATGTTACACGCTCCATGCTGAGGATGAGGTGTAAATCCAGGCCAAGTCGTGCACGGAATGGACAAAGGACCTAACCTCGGAGCATTCAAAGAGTGGGGAAGGGCGCCATCAAACCAAACGCGGTGCTGCCAAGCATCAATAGGAACTTCCTGTGCCCTATACGGAGCATATTCCTATGGCACAGCAGTGGGAGTGTACGTGTCCAACACAGTAGTATTTGCGTTCACAGCTGGGAAGGTCACCCACGAGTAAAACATTTCGTAAGGGTAAGCCATCTCTGCACTCACCACCATTATCACGGCCATGCCATCCACGGGAACATTTTAAGTCTGCAAATGATTGCGCACCGCAATGCGACTATGTTGCAGAATGTTCACCACGGCCATAGTGACACAGAAAGAAAGAGGTACAAAGTAAACTCTGTAGCACAACTGGGTAGTAACTCAAAGAAACCGTTTTGAAAGATTCAAGCTTGAAAAGACCTAGGTAAATATAGGTAGGTTTGTCCGACACCACCGTTAACCGGAAACAATAGTGAAGGGGTTAAGGACTGAATGTTGCACTACTCAAGTGTCATGTAATAAGACCACCAACGATTGGGCGCCATGTCGCAGGGATTCCGTTCTCATACAGAACTGTGCATAGAGACTTGGAACCTCAGTGAATTAGGGTGTGCCAAAACTCACCTTAGTAACCAAAATCCCCTACCAGACTAGCTATAGTGTCTCATTGGTTATTACAGACTCCCAATGTTTAGACAAACCAGTACATGGACTTAGAACACCTCGGGTAACGTGGAACACATGAACACTCTTTCGTTATACAATCATTTCAATCCAGAACAAGGAGTAAATGAGGACGCGAGCACATTTGAAATGTTTATTTTCTAATGCAGTGTTCTCAAGCGCAGTATCTTGGCCAATACAAGCAAACATATTATAAGAAACAAAGTAATCAGCATAGTTACTAGTCCATAGAATACAAAGGGTGAAAGCATGTTAAAATGCTAGAGGGAAGAAGGCTAAAAGTCACCTAATTCTCACCCTCCCTTGCTAGTATATTATATTATATCTAAGAAGGTCTCTTTGGGTTTTAGCAGGGCGGCCCCATACCTCAGATCCTAGTGGTAAGGGATCACATCATCTTCCACCAGCTCCCTGCATGCGAAGCACCATCGTGTGTGTGTGTATGCTCTGTGTAATGCAATATAAAACGCACCTAAAGCCAGAATTTGGCCGCAGCTGCATGTATGTTATGTCTAGGAACGTGCGAAGATCAGACCTCATAACAACCACTGCGTCGAGATATCCTTGAAGGCTTCAGCACTCACTGTACAGACACAGCTCACCAAGCAAAGCTGATATCAGAGCAATAACATATTCTCGTGTGAAGCAAAACATTCTACTAGGCTCAAAGCTAAAGTAACAATTATGTGTTGTGTGCAGAAGCAGCAGAAAGGTAAAATGGCGTTTAAACTCCTAATAAGCTCATGCTAACTTAACACAGTGTGCAGGCAAAGCATATCTATATGACATTACCACTCCACTAAGTATTGGAAGTGTTGTTGTGGTCTTATGTGACGACATTTGTGTGTCCATTAGGAAGACTTCTACCACTGTATCTGTGTGTAAGTCTACTCCATGAAAAGTGTCTGCTCTATGAATGAGCTGCGTAAACCCAATAGTGTCATCTGGGGGAGATGGTTTAAACGGGTGCACATCATCTTGTGGCAGATCTGGTGCATTATAATCTTTCCATGGGTCACCTGATGGCCCAGGAATATCATCTGGGTCATTAATGTCGTCCATGTGATGTTCACTCCCTACCTCTTGTGAGTAGCTATCCCCATCATCCTCATCTTGTGGTATAAGACTATGTGTACTAGATGGTGAATGTACAGGAGAAATATCTACTGGAATTTCTACTTCTGGTGAAGGAATCCTTATGGGTGAAGTTTGAACATGCTTTTTTAGAGGAACTGGCGGTGGTTTAGGATGGTATACAGCCTTTACAACAAAACTTTTACAACGAACTACCATTACAACGCAACTTTTACAACGCAAACCATTACAACGCATAGCGCTGGGGGCGCTCTAGGATAGGGAATAGGTTTAATGTACTATCCAACACCTTCCCTACTATCCACGGGGACTGGAGTTGGAATAGTAAATTAAACTATTCACTATCCAGCGCCCAAAAGCATTATGCGTTGTAATGGTATGCGTTGTAAAACTTGCGATGTAAAGGTAGGCGTTGTAAAAGTAGGCGTTGTAACGTCATACATCCGTTTAGGATAGTCCATTTCCCTCTTTTCAGGCACCGAAGTGATATGTCCAGTCTTTGGATTAATATGAAGAGTCTTTTGCTTTGGATCAGGTTTAAAAAGCTCTTCTACTGTAAAATCATTTTTCTGCGCCAATTTATCTGGTTTGAGGCCGAAATGCTTAGCTTTAACACCTTCAGCGCGGCGCAAATTTTCGCGCTGTGCTGAAGGTTCTAAAAAACGGGCGGGCCGTGACGGAACGGTTCCGTCATTAGCCCAACCCAACCGGTGCTCATGACGGAACCGTTCCTTGATAGAAGGATTCTTTCCCCCTCCTGAGGCGGAAGCCGGGAGGTCTCTCCTCTTCACTTTGTATTCTTTCACAATTCGTGCGTTTTAAATATTGCATTTATTGTGCTTGATTTAATAAGCGTTTTATTGTGTCCTGAGACTCCCTCGTGCTTGATTCAATAAGCGGTTTGTGTCCTGAGACTCCCTTGTGCTCTGTGACCTCTCCCCCCCCCTCCCTTTGCCACCGGACCGCTCTCGGCCGAGCATTGATGCCGAGGGTTGATTTTCCTGGCTTTTGCGGCCATATTGGGTGTGGGCTGGGCGGGGACGAGCTCTAGTTGTGCTTATAAGGGGACGGTCATGCCTCCGCGCAGCGGATGCGTACAGCGGACGCGCCGGATCTGCGCCGGAGTTGTGCCAGAGTCCTGCCAGTCTGCGCCCATCCGTGCACAACCGGGCACTAGGGCCCATTCCCCTGTTTGTCCTCTGACATATTCCTTTGATGAGCTACACCAGCTAGATTCTAGTACTCTAACCTTAACTCCAACTACGATGGCCAAGTTAAAAGAGACTGGTATACTGCTCATTAATAGGAGCGTGCCGGGATGTCACCCCAGCCTGAAGTTAATTAGCCTGAACACCAGATCGCTACAAAAACACCATCTTGAAATTTTCACTCTTCTTCAAGCTGAAGACATTGATATCTTGACTCTTACAGAAACATGGCTGGGCGATAGCTCTCTACCTGATATCATTGCCTCCCTCCCCAATGATTATGATGCCATATGGCATAATCGTGCAGACAATGCCCGTGGGGGTGGGGTGGCAATTCTTTTTAAAAAACATTTACAGGTTACTAAACTAATGGCCGAAACAGTGGATCTAGCGGATATACTCGGGGTGAAGATTACACTGAGAAACACCTGCCTTATCATACTTACAGTCTACCGCCCCCCAAAATCTACCGCTCTGTTTAATGACCTATTGACCCCTATCATCTCAGATATTTGTACACGTTATCAAAAGGTCTTAATAACAGGAGATTTTAATGTCCACTGGGACAAATTTCATAAGGATGGGGCAACGCGACTGCTGGATAATACTATGACCTCACTTGGACTCAAACAATTAGTAGAGGCACCTACACATATTAAAGGTCATACTCTTGATCTTATTTGTACCTCTTATCCGGCTATAGCGCTAACAGATATTCTACCCTGCATATGGTCAGACCATTATATGATAAATTGCGATATCCCTATAGATGGTTATTTGCCTCAACCATTACCCCTTAAATCTAAAAAAGTTCGGCAATGGAGAAAAATTGACTCCGAAAATCTGTCGAACTCCCTTCTCAAAAATTCACAGTTACCTGATACGCATGGGGATCTTGATCAGGAATATGCATATTTAATGCAAAACCTCGGTCAGGCCATTGACCTAATTGCACCTGAAAGAAATCAAAAGATAAAGGCCCCATGGTTTAATCCTTCCCTGAGGGAACATAAAATAAAACTCCGCCTTTTAGAGAGACGCTGGAGGAAAACAAATGACCCCGTTGACAGGGATCATTACAAAACATTTCTTAAATTGTACAAAACTTGCATTCGGTCAGCAAAAGCAGAGTACTATGAAGCCCGAATTAATAACGCGGATAATGTACAAAAAGAAACTTTTAAGATCTTATCAGAGTTGAGTAAGAAAGTAGAAAGATCAGAATCTCAAATTGATTGTAACACCTTTCAACACTACTTCCTCGACAAGGTACAGATCATTCTTAATGACATCAAGAACACCTCCAGCAGTCACTCCTTTTCTCCCTATCCCCAAGCCCCCCGCCAAAACATATCATCTCTAGGTTTCCTCCGATTGATTCTACAGTCTTAGGACAGCTCATGAATCGAACAAAGTCTGGCTCCCCTGCAGATCCATGTCCCCCTAGCATTTTTCGCTTGGCGCTTCCTGCTCTAGAAAGTCACTTTGTCTCCCTACTAAACAAATCATTAGACACTGGCCAGCTTCCATCTAGTTTTAAAGAAGCACGAGTTAGGCCCCTAATAAAGAAGCCCGGGGCTGATGATTCCACCAACCTAAAAATTTATAGGCCAATATCTCAGCTTCCTTTTTTGTCCAAGATTTTGGAACAACATGTTCTGATATCTCTTTCATCATTTCTGGAATCACATCATCTACTCCAGGAACGTCAAGCATGTTTTCGGGCGCATCACAGCACCGAATTAGTGATGCTTTCGGTGCTTGATGAGCTCAGAGGTATGGCTGACAGTAAAAAACCGAGTGCCCTGATATTGTTAGACCTGTCAGCGGCATTCGACACTGTCAGCCATACCCTGCTTCTGGACAGACTGGCCGCATTTGGGATACAAGACGTAGCCTATAAATGGCTCAAATCCTTTCTTTCCGGAAGATCTCAAAGGATTCAACTGGAGGATCGTACATCAAACTTGGGTATGAAGTGTGGAGTCCCTCAGGGATCTGTCTTGTCCCCACTCCTTTTTAACTTATATTTGCAGCCCTTAATCGACTCCTTGGTAAGCATGGGCTGTAAAACTTTCAATTATGCTGATGACACACAGTTGTTACTCAGTATTGATAACACAGCATCTGCACAGACCCATGCTCAAAAAATACTCAGTCATACGGTGAGCTGGGTGACAGAAAATTCATTGAAGATCAACCCAGAAAAAACTGAGGTTCTGGTGGTTTCAACCGAAGTGTCTCCCTGGGGTGATTTGTTTTGGCCTCAAGATCTGAGCCTGACCCCTAAACCCTGTTCCAACGTAAAAAGCCTAGGCATAATAGATTGACCATGAGTTGACAATGGTCAGTCAGATCTCTTCAGTGGTTGGGACTTGCACTAACTTAATTAGACAGCTACGTAAGTTAGTCCCTCTGCTCTCTTTCTCTACGCTCCGTACAATTGTCTCTGCTACAATAATTTCGAGATTAGATTATGGGAATGCCCTGTATCTGGGTCTCCCCAAAACACTGACAAATAGGCTGCAAGTAGTCCTGAACGATGCAGCTAGGCTGATCTTTAGGCTACCTAGACGCACTCATGCATCGCCGTTGCTCTGTAAGCTACATTGGCTCCCCATAAAACAACGGGTGGAGTTCAAAAGTCTGTGCATTGCCCATAAGGCAATTTATGGTCAAGCACCGGCCTACATCAAAGAACGTCTCGAACTCTATAATCCTACACGATCACTGAGGTCCTCGAACACTCAACTGCTGTCCTGTCCTCGCTATAAATTAGCGACGAAGGGTGGCATATCTTTCTCAGTGGTGATTCCGCAGGTTTGGAATAAACTTCCAGAGTCTCTACGTAAGGAACCAAATTTGTTGCAGTTCAGAAAATCTCTAAAAACACTCCTGTTTAGGGAAGCCCTAGGCTCCACTTAATGCCATGGTTTTACTTTTTTTATGCATTTGTTCATTGTTGTTAGTACAGTTTTCTTCTATCAAGAGCGCCTAGAGACCTGACGGTGATTTGGCGCTATACAAGCTGTAGTTAACAATAACAATAACAATATTGTCTTTGGCGCAGGTTTTGGTTTTGGTTGCTTTCTTGGACCAGAAGGAAGCGCAGGCCTCACAGTCTCATGAAGATCGGTGTGAGGGAATTTTTTGTCCACACCGAGGGCACTTCTTGAAGGGTGTTCTTTCCATGAGCCAAAGGCCCAATGGCGCAGTTGGGCCCAACGGCCCCGACGAACGCTGGAATCGAGAAGTGAAGCCTCTCTTAGACATGGTAACCGGAATCACTGTCGACGACGATGCAGATGGCATTATGATTGATTTATGGATTCGAAAAGAGATCGGTAACGGGACCGAAAGATGAACAAATCCGAGCCCGATGGCGGAAAAAAACAATCTTAGGATGGAGTCGATGCCCATGCGCACTACGATCTAAGGGAGGAGTCATCCAACAGACAAAAACTCTTCCAAAACAACAACAAAGTGTAATCATCCGGGCCCACCACCAGATGGTGATCTAATGCAATTGTGTGTGGTCTGCAGCCCATATGCCTCGAACATTAGTTTACCTTCTTGTACTAAATTCTGTGCTTTGGCCTTATGCTCATCTGGGAGAAACTGTAGTAAATGCTCTATTTCATTTCGTCCCAGTGGGCCCTATCATATATTGCTAGTGCCAGTGATTAGCTGCTTGCGCAGCTACCCATTTGCCAGAACCATCAATCGGTTTTGACTCTTTATCTGGAGGAGGAGCATCTCCAGACACTTGAGAATTAGCTCACTTTCGAGCAATGGATACTACTACAAAGTCAAGAGGCAACTGACCCTTAATAAAAATAGGGTCTGTTGGGCAAGGTTTGTATTTCTTATCTACTCTAGGAGAGAGCATCCTAGCACATACAAGATCTTTAAAGATGTTGTCTGTGTACCTTAACATACCCTTAAGCATAGGCAGTGATGGACTAGACTTATGTGTTCCTAGTGTTTCAAAAAGAAAATCCTCTTCCAGGGGCTCTTTATGGAGCTCCACCCCATGGTACTGTGCAGCCCTAGCAATGAGCTCCTGATATGACAGATTGTCATCAGGTGGAGATGGTCTAGAAGGGAAAAGATCTGGGTGTGTATCCTGTAGAGGATCAATGGTATAATTTGTCCAAGGATCTATTGGTAACTGTGTGTCATCAGCATCAGTATCTGTATCAGGGTAAGGTAGAGGAGAATGGCAAGGTGCAAT
The DNA here is from genome assembly GCF_964261635.1 of Lissotriton helveticus. Classification (NCBI taxonomy): domain Eukaryota; kingdom Metazoa; phylum Chordata; class Amphibia; order Caudata; family Salamandridae; genus Lissotriton; species Lissotriton helveticus. The sequence goes on from NC_136057.1 coordinate 1,276,120,489, forward strand.
GTGTAAAGGATCGAGTTATGGTAGAGAGAGAGAGAGAGGAAGAGATGAAAGTGTGTGGAAAGGACTAGTGTCCACATCCTTCTACTTCAATGGAATTTTATAAGAGCTGTCTTCATCTGGAAGCTTGTGTTTGGATAGCGTGAATATGCCCAGTGTCAGGATGAATGTAGAGTTTTTTCTGTTTCGGACCCGATTTAGGTGGTACAACGTCCATGTTTGGATTCAGTTTTGGTACGGGCAGATCTTTAGTTTTCGGAACTGAAGCTTTTGGTGCAGAACTGGAATGTCCTTTCGGTACCTACGATTTCAGCTCAGAGGAATGTTTTTTAGGTTTCGGTGTCAAAGGTTTCGGCTCCGAGCCCAAACGTTTTGGCATGGAAGTGGGTTTTGGCCAACTCGGTTCCAAGCTGAAAGGCTTGTCAGAGTGCTTCAGTGCCGAGTCGGAAGGCGAAGCATTGGAAACCTCTTCTAGGTACCGACCTTGGTAGAGGTGGTGCCGAATCCTTAGATTTTCTAGGGAAGGTGGGTAGGGGGCTGTCATCTGTACTCACATCCCCTTGTCCATGCGGCACATCGACGTCCTCGAGGTCAATCTGTAACTCTGTTTCGGAGTCTGACGCCATTGAAGCCTGTTCTTTGGTCCCCCGAGACCTCCTCTTGTTCAGAGTCTTCACTGATTAGATCCCGTGTGTCATCTAACTGCTGCCCCTGTATCTCTCGATGTCAAGCCCAATGATCACGGAGAGTTTTCTTCGATCTGAAGGATCGGCACATATTGCAGTCCTGTTCTTTGTTCTTTGGGGACAAGCACAAGTTACACACCTGATGCAAGTCCGTACACGGACACTTTGCTTGGCACACGGGGCAGAATTTAAATGGAGTCTGTTCCATCGACAAGGAGCCGAACCAACGCGGATAGGCTGGAAGGCCGCCCACGAAATTCCAGTCAAAATGGAGATCCCTTGATGGTAGAGTCAAACCGCAGAGATAAAGATACGCGTTCGAAAACAATACCGTTGAGGGTAGAGTGGATTGCGCACCGAGGGGAACCCTAGGACTGATTCCGATATGGAGCGCAGCAATACAAATCCGAACCCGATGGCGGAAAAAAACAATCTGACAATGGAGCCGATGCCCATGCACATTAACATCAAAATGAGTCACCTTACCTCATAACTGGAAAGACTTCTTCGAAAAAAAACAACTTTCAAACATCCGGACCCAACACTGGATGGATGGAGTATGCAAAGCATGTGATCTGCAGCTCACATGCCAAGTACAGATTATTCCCTTCCTTTGGGGATCAGAACAGACATCATAGGAGAGCAGGAAGATGTAGACACTAGCAGCTTTTAAGTAAGAAACATATATTTTACAAGTAGAGGTTTTTTCCTAAACAGTAGACAGAATCTCGAGCCACATTCTCAAAGATCTCTGCCAAGTCCAAGGTACTAAACATCATTGAAGAGGATCTGGCAGTGTTCTGAAAATGTATCTTTAAGGACATGTAATTAAACAATAAAAGTTGAAGAGGAAGGATTCTGGTCAGGAACAGCGTTAGGTTTAAGAGAGGGAAAAGGAAAAATAATAAGGAAAATGCTACTTACCAGTATGCATCTGTTCTTGGCATGTAGAGCTGCAGATTCTCACACTGAGCATTAGATCACCACCTGGTGTTGGGCTCGGATGATTGGATGTTGTTGTCGTCTTTGTAGTCATGAGATAGGTGATTCCTCCCTTGGATGATAGTGCGCATGGGCATCGACTCCATCCTTAGATTGTTTTTCGCCATGATGTGAAATGAGGGAGTTAGTAGAAAGAAAAAATTATGTCCATGTGTGTATATCTAAGTAAGATAGAACTGGAACAGATACAGGTCCCGGGGAGGCGGGTGGGCGTATGAGAATCTGCAGCTCTACATGCCGAGAACAGATGCATACTGGTAAGTAGCATTTTCCGTTCGAGGCATATGAGCTGCAGATCTCACACTGAGCATCGATTATACAGCAGTATCTCCCCTAGCGGTGGTCACCTGTATTTGTTGCAGTAGGTTGAAAAAGAGTTTTGAAGGACAGCTTGGCCTACAGCAGCTTGCTGCTTGGCTTGCACATCAACACAATAGTGTTTAGTGAAGGTATGTGTTGTAGACCATGTTGCTGCCTTGCAGCTGTCTTCTAGGGGAATGTTCCCCTAAGAAAACCATAGAGGCTCCTAGTTTGCGTGTGGAGTGCGCTCTAGAAGGAATTGTTAATGTGTGTTTTGCTTTTTGATTGCATATTTGTAAACATTTTACAATCCACCTTGCAATACCAGCTTTAGAGATGGGTTTGCCTTTATGTGGTGGAGAGATAGCTACAAACAATTGCTTTATTTTGCAAAAGGATTTAGTTCTGTCAATGTAATAGAGAAGGGCTCTTTTCACGTCTAGGGTGTGTAGAGCTCTTTCTGCTATAGAGTCTGGGTTTTGAAAAAATACTGGCAACTCCACTGATTGATTTAGATTAAATGACTTTAGGAAGGAATTTGTGATTTGTTCTTAGGACCACTTTGTTACGATGTAATTGTAAAAATGGTTCTTATATAGTGAAAGCTTGAATCTCACTTACTCTTCTAAGAGAGGTAATAGCTACAAGGAAAGCTTTCCATGTGAGGAATTGCAATTCAAATTTGTGTAAAGGTTCAAAAGGGGGTCCCATGAGCCTGGTAAGACCAATGTTTAGGTTCCACACTGGAGAGGGTGGTAACCTTTGAGCAATGATTCTTTTCAATCCTTCCATAAATGCTTTAATTGCAGGCACTAAAAATAGTGACAAATGTTGTCTATTTTGTAAGTACGCAGCAAGTGCTGCAAGAGGTAGACGTATAGAAGAATATGCTAGATTACATCTTTGTAAGTTTAGAAGATAGCAAATGATATTCTGGATGGAAGCATCCAGGGGATTAATTTGATTATTGGTGCAGTAAATGGCAAATCGTTTCCATTTTGCAGCATAGCAAGCTCTAGTAGTAGGTCACCTAGCTTCCTTAATGATGTTCATACAGTCTGGTGGCAGGTTAAGGTAACCAAACTTCAAGACTTCAGGAGCCAGATCGCCAGATTCAGTTGACTTGGATCTGGATGTCGGATGTCTCCATGGTTCTGCGTTAACATGGATGGGGATAGGCACAGTCTTTGGTGTTGAACTATAGAGAGTTCTAGCAGCGTTGTGAACCACGTTTGGCGTGCCCATGTAGGAGCTACTAAGATTAGTTTGAGAGAATGTTATCGGAGCTTGCGTACTGTCATATAGCTACTGTTTATCTTTATATTGTGTTAAGTTAGCATAGGCTTATTAAATGTTTAAACGCCATTTTTCCTTTTGCTGCTTCTGCACATGACACTGAATTGTTGATTTAGCTTTCAACCTAGTAGCCCGTTGTGGTTTACATGAGAATAATATGTTATTGCTCTGCTATCAGCTTTGCTTAATAAACTATGTCTGTACAGAGAGTGCTGAAGCTTCAGGAATAACACGATACAGAATTGTTATGAGGTCTGATCTCCGCACCTTTATAGACATAACATAAGTGCAGCTTCTGCCAACTTTGGGCTTTAGGCGGGTTTTATATTGCTTTGCTTAAAGCACACACACACACACTTGATGCTGTTCGCATGCAGAGAGAGCTGGTGTATGCTGATGTGATCTCTTCATTCTAGGATCCTGAGGTATGGGCCCGCCCTGTTAAAACCCAAAGAGACCTTCTTAGCTATTAATATAATATGTGAGTTAGGGAGGGTGAGAAATAAGTGTTGTTAACCCTTATTCGTTACAGCATGTTAACATGCTGTCACCGTTTGCTTTCTCTGGACTAGTAACTATGCTGATAACTTTGCTTCTGATAATATGTTTCCTCGTATTATCTAAGATAAAAACGGCATTAGTAAATAAATATTTCAAATGTGCACGTGTCCTCATTTACTCCATGTTCTGGTTTGTAATGATTGTATAACGAAAGAGTGCTCATGTGTTCCACGTAACCTGAGGTATTGTAAGTTCATGTTCTGGTTTGTCTAAACATTGGGAGTTTATGACCAATGAGACACTGTAGCTAGCCTGGTAAGGGGTTTTGGGTACTGAGGTGAGTTTTGGGTCACCCTAATTCACTGAGGTTCCAAATCTCTATGCACAGTTCTGTGGGAGAACAGAACCCCTGCTACATGGCGCCCATACGTTGGTGGTCTTATATCATGACACTCGAGTAGTATATCATTCAAACCTTAACCCCTTCACTATCGTTTCCGGAAAACGGTGGTGTCGGAAAAACCTACCTATTTTTGAAATAGGTCTTTTCAAGCTTGAATCTATCTAAAACGGTTTCCTTGAATTACTACCCAGTTGTGCTACAAAGTTTCCTTTGTTTTTCAGTAGTTCCGGTGTAAGCATGGCGCAGGCTGTGAACATCCCGCAGCATAGTCGCATTGCGGTGCGCAACCATTTACAGACTTTCCAGGTCCCAGTGGATGGCTTGGCTGTGATTTTAGTGGTGTGTGCAGATCCGGCGTACCCTTACGAACTGTTTTACTCGTGGGTAACGTTTCCGGCAGTGGACGCAAATTCTGGTGTGTTCCACACCTACACACCCTCACCTGTACCGGCTGAATATACGCCGTACAGGGCACTGGAGGTACCTATTGATCATTGGCAGCATCGCGTTTGGTTTGATGGCGCCCTACCCCACTCTTTGTCCGCTGCGAGGTTGGGTCCTTTGTCCATTCCAGGCACAAATTGGCCTGCATTGGGTGGATTCACCCCGCACCCGAATCACGGCGCTTGTCCCGTAGAGGATATTCGCAGACTACATGTTGTTTCGATTGCCGTGATTCGTGCATTAGTGCAATACATAGGTCGGCACCTCCCGGGTGGTCCCCCGGGGGATCCGGCTGTTCAAACGGAACATGGCGGTTTAAGGCTCAATCCGGTTATGGTCAATTCGGTTTTTGGTAAGCGCCCCGATGATAAAGATGAATTCCCTTTCTGGCTTGCCGAGAATTTGACCAACTGTAGGCTGTGTTTCCGAATTCTACTCCGGCTGATAAACATCAAATGTTGACGATTACTTTGCCTAAGGATTTAACTCCTGAAATTGTTGACTGTGAAAGTTGGGGGAAAACTTTTGCAGCTGTTTATGCGAGGTGTTTCGGCACCCCATCTATGTCCGTACTGCCTACGATCGTTAAACGTGTTCAGGATGATCACGGACCGGAAGCAGCGGTTGAAATGGGTATGCGCCTGTGTGGTTCTTTTGAGATTGTTAGCGATCTCATTCTCTCCAATATAAAGGGAGATGCGGTGAACTTTCAGGTGTCGAATGCTTTGGCTGCTCTACCCGATGCCGATAAACCCCGACAGTTGGCGAAAATAGTTGTGGCCGCATATAAAACTATAGGTCGCACAAGTAAAGGTCTGAAATATTTTGCTATCAAGGAGAAGAAACAACCACAAGGGCAGTCTGCTGAGGCAGATGTCCAGCCCAAGTCCAAAAAACAAAATTGGCCTAAAAAACAGAAACAGGGGAAGCAACAACAGCAGACTCAGGATTCGTATCCTGCGCCACAAGTTTCTGCGCCGACAGAGAGAGTTTATGACTTGCGCGATCGCGCGATGATTAAATCACCTGAACGATTTCAGGTTTCTGATCAACGCTCTCCTCGTTCCTTTCAGGACTCATCGGCCCCGAAGCCCGGTGGAGGAGGAGGCGGAAGGGGACGTGGTGGCCAACAGGGACGTGGCCAGCCCCGCCAGACAGACGGCGCAGGAGGATTCTACGCCAAAGAGACCGCAGTTTGCGAAAAAGAAAGTCGCAGCCTTAACAGCGCATCGATATGCCACAGATAGTGAGAACGCGGCTTCGGAATCTGACGTGGGCTCTGACCTTGCTGGACAGCGCGGCGGAGATTACCATAGTGAGAGAGGCGCTGCGTCCACTACTGAGGGTGACAGCGACTGATGTCTACGTTGTAATAGAAACAGCCGATACAAGACTTGCTCCCCCTGAAAGACTTTATGAAATTGTCCTGTTAATTGAAGGTGACATACAACGTACCATCAAAGGGGTATTTTGGGAAAATCTTTCTTCTACGTATGATATTTTGCTTTCGGAGGCTGACTGGCCCCCACCTTTTGTGCTTGCGGCGCCGCGAGGGGAGGAGGTAATCCTCCCCAGTTTCGCGAACACTGTCTCGAAAGAGCATGCGCAGCATTTTGCAGAAGAGTGGGCTCGGGCTCTCGTGCCGGCTCTGTACCGTAACCAATATGGTTGGGATAAATTGTCCCCGTGCCACGAGATTCCTTTGCGGTCTCAGCCGCAGCCTCAACCTCAATATCCCATTCGGCGTGAAGCCAAGGCTTCCGTCGCGGAAATCCTTGAACAATTGGAATATCAGGGAGTTATTGAAACGTGTGTCTCACCGATGAATAATCCTCTTTTTACTGTGACCAAGCCTGACGGATCGTATCGTTTGGTATTGGATTACCGGCATTTGAACTCGCATTGCCGTAACTGTGCAGTACAGAATGCTCACAGCTCTGCCCTGGTGGATAGTCTAGTGCGTAAGCGTTTTAAAACAACGCTTGACATATCCAACGGTTTTTATGCCCACAGATTGGATAGCTTTAGCTCCCAATGGACCAGTTTTACATGCACTGGGGTCCAAAAACAATTCCGGCGTCTCCCAATGGGCTATAAGAATAGTCCTGGTATATTTACCGCACGCATAGTCTCTCTTTTGGAGAGGATCGACCCAGATGCTTGCTCGTATGTGGATGACATATATCTCACAGACGACGAAATTTGGGAGCATCTGTGTCGTGTAAATTCGATTATTTGTAACTTTGCAGACATGGGTTACAAGTTTAACTTTGCAAAATCGCACATTGCTGAGTACACAGTGTTATTCCTGGGCTATGAGCTCAACAATGAAGGTAGAGGTTTGGCTCCTCACTTCTTGGAGAAATGCGCACAATTGCGCGCTCCTACAACACTGAAAAAATTACAGTCTTTACTGGGCTTTTTAAATTTCGGGAGGACATACATTCCGGAATATGCCCAGCGTATCAAGCCTTTGTATGCTTTAATACAACCAACTTTTTCAAAATCAAGCTGGCTGCCTGAGCACTCAGCCGTCTTGCAAGCCTTGCAGGCTGATCTACTCGCTTCTAAATTCTTACTGACTCGTAATAACCACACCAACCTGGTGATAAGAATAATTCCGGGGACAGTGGGTTTCACGTACCTCACTTTTAATGAAGGAGACACAGTACCTATTGCTTACAAGTCACACTTGTACACTTTGGCTGAGATGCGGTTTCCCACTGTGGAGAAGGTTTTAACAGCTGTGCAGATGGCGATTCTTAAGGAACGAGCTCTGTCACAGGGGAAACGCATGTTGGTTGTTACACCCTGTCCTCATTTGGAGGCAGTCACGAAAGCCAGTGTTCCAAATTCTAAAGCTTTGCACCCTCGGTGGATTCAATGGGCTGCGTCCTTGACGTCCACTGATGTCACGTTTATTTTTGACGCCTCGTTACGGTCGCAAGAGTACTTGCAGTATGAATTCGTTCATCCTGCTCCTCTGGCTATGCGACCTTTGGAGGACTTCCATTGCATCATTTACACTGATGGTTCGGCGCAGGTTGCGCATGGCTCTAAACACGCCTACGTTTCCGCATGCGCAATTGTGGTCGGTGCCATGGTGAACGATGAGTTCATATCCAGGGAAGTGCACACGCAGCCTCTGGGGGACTGCACCGCACAATTGCGTTGGAGTACGCTGATCCTAGTGTAACTACTCTTATTGTGAGTGATTCTTACTACTGTGTCCAGTCTTACAATGAAAACTTGTTCTTTTGGATTCAGAATGATTTTCGTGATTCCAAGGGTAGCACAATAAAACACAAGATGATCTGGGTTCGAGTGGCGGAGCTTAAGGCTACGTTGCCACTCTTTTTTGTGATTCATACTCTCGGCCGTCAGCATGTTGGAGTCCACGCTGTCGGTAACTCGCTTGCTGATGAAGCAGCGAAATCAGCGGTGTCTACATACTTAGTTGCAGCAGTTACTCGGTCCAAAAGTAAGATTGATAGTGACATCTTGGCGGCTGTTGCTGCCACTGAGAAGGGAGGTAAACATCCTACGGGGTTCCCTTCGAAGTACACATACCACTTAAGTCCCGAAAAGGTTCCTTTTGTGAAAATTCCTGACATTGGCGATCGTTTGATTCCCAACTCGGATCGCAGGGCTGACTTGATTACAGCGGCACATGAAGGTGTGGCGTCTGCGCATGCGGGCGTATCGGCCACTGTTACTCAATTACAACAACGTTTCTGGTGGCGGGGACTGTACAAACAGACGCGTGATTATGTCCTTCTCTGTGACATTTGCCAGCAGATTAAACCTTCAACTGCTGCACGTCCACCACAGACACAGTTGTACATTTCTAATAAACCACTGGGTTGTGTTTATTTAGATCACTGCGGTCCTTTTTCATCTGATACTGCGTATAAGTACATCTTAGTAGCAGTTGATTCATGCACACGCTTTGTGTGGGTCTGGCCCCATCGCAGCGCTGATTCAAGGACTGTCATTAGAGATTTGCGTGTCTTTGTAGGGATTTTTGCCTGTGGTACCTTCCATTCGGATCAGGGTCCGGCTTTCGCCTCTAAGGCGTATAAGGATGCCATGACTTCGATGGGGGTCCAAGTCAAGTTTTCGTCTCCCTACAGACCTGAGGGTAATAGTGTAGTGGAGCGAATGAACCGTGATTTAAAGCAATCTTTGACAGCTCGAGTTATAGGCACTGGTAGGAACTGGCTGGCCCACCTCTATGGCGTGCAGCGTGCTCTTAATAATCTCCCTAGAAGGTCTCTGGGTGGGCGGACCCCATACGAAATGCTCTTTGGCATCAAAATGTACGTCCCTGACCTTGACGGTCTAGACTGCGTGGCTCGCGCCACACCCTTTGACGTAGATGAACATTGCAATGTTTTACAGGATCTACAGAAGGCCAGCGATGGTCTTGCAAAGGAACATTTGCCCTCCACATCGGATGTTGCGTTGCGGATCCCCGTAGTCGGCTGGCTACCCCAAGTTGGAGAACTGGTTCGAGAGAAGATCGATAACAAGAAAGAATTTGGTCCTTCCTATCGAGCTCCGGTTCCAGTACTTGGCGTGAAGGGCACAAGAACAGTCATTTTACCACCGCTTCCTGGTCGTAAGGAAAACAGGTTTATCTCAATTTACGATGTCAAGATACACAGAGTGGCCGATTCTTCTTAGCATGACACCGGCTGTTTCCTGTCCTTCCATTGTGAGAAATTCAGTTTTGCCCACTGCTTCTAATCATGAAACTGAAGTGGCCATCGAATTACCTGCACTTTCCAGTCCTTTATTAAGTACTTTACCCGGTACAAACCATGATGAAATAGACTATACTTACCCCACTGACATTTCCATGCCTGACCTGCAAGCACGTTTGGCCACTGAATCCAGGTTTCATTTGACACTATTTCCAATGCTTCGAGAGAACCCTCACGTTTTGCAGTTTATGCCAGCTTATTTAAAAAACATTTTTTGATTCCCCCTTGGACATATATTTGGCTGGTGCTTTTTTCAATTTACCTTTTTATGTCAATTGGGTTTGTGTTTTATTTTTTCAGGATTATGAATGGACACTATGTCGAGGAAAGAACATGCATTCGACATCTGAATGGAACTTTAGCCCCCCTTTTCTCATCGCATTCTGCACACAGATTGAAAAGAGACTTGACATTGGTTAACATCACTGCTTGGCCTGTCCTTGATGGGATAGTGTGGGATGCCGTTAGGTTTCAAATTCATGGCCCTACTGAGGTTGTTAATGTCCCAAATGTGCTTAGAGTTAATATGGGGGATGTAGTGAAACAAGACATACGTTCTGATGATTGGGATGTTCAGGCCGTAGAGTCTTTGTTTTCTGATTTGAAATACTATGCTGCCTTTGATGCTGAGGATTTATACTTGGAATCTGCTAATTATGGTGATTTGTTTTGCTTTCAACATTTTGGCAATCACTTCTTGCATAAAACAACGTCCAGAAGGAATACTGTAAATTATACACAGTGGGAGCATTGCCCAGCTCCTAAACAAGGCAGTTCAAGTACTTTTTTAAAGGAGTACACTTATTTTACTGACTTCAATCAGTCTAATCCCGAGTCCTTTTATTTCAAAATGACACAGAAGCCTATGTCCAAGGTTAGACTTACCGATACCAAATTATTGTACTCGAAGTCCTTTCTTGATCAGCTGGCTGTTGGTGGCTATGAATTGTGGAAGGACACTATTGACCTGAAATCGGTTTGGGGCTCTAAAAGCTGGCAGGTACAAGGCACTGAGGGTTTACACCGTGCTTGTCTCATCCCGAATCAAATGTTGTTTTTGAATTCCTCTATTTCACAGACGACATGCCTTGGATTGGCTACTTCTAAAAAAATTAAATTCTCCAACCATCCCTGAGTTAGAAGAATATTCTGGCTGGAGTAATTATACTCAGTTTTCGATTAGGGACTTACAGACCCTATTGCATGAATTCATCCTTTAATATATCCAGTATGGATCCAAAGGGTTGGCTGATGTGGCACAGAAGTGCTGATTCATGCCAGCACCGTTTTCTGGGTTTATCTGATGTCTTTACACAGGTTAGACCTGATCCACGTTTTGAAACTCAACATTCTGTCACAACTTACTCTGTGGGCAAATTATGTCAAAATTGGCTGAAACATTCTAAACTGTCTGCTGTAAAATTACATCTTGCAAAGTTAAATGATGATGTTGATTTGAATGATTTCATCAAATGCCCGTCTAGTGGTAGATCAAAAAGATGGATATATGCTGTTTACAATGAAATCTGGAAGACATCACAGATTGAGGCAGCGACACGCCTTAGAGCTATAGATCAAGCCAATCTAGAAAAAGTGCTTGCTGTGGTAGATAATAGTATTAACATGCTTTCTTCCCGCATTTACACTTTAGATAATATTGTGTCTTCTGTAGTGGATATTGTGCATGATGAGGTGTCTGTGTTGTACCATGGCCAGAATCAATTGCGTTCTATCATGCAATTTTCATGGACCCTTCAAACGCTTAAATCTGGCAAGGTGCCATGGACCTGCATGAATGTTTCCTCTCTCTTTGCCCCCTTTAATTTGACTGACAAGCAGCGCTTGCTTTCCATGCGAGATGCTTCATTTTCTATGTTACATATTGAGAGATTGGAGTCCTTGCCTTTTTCTGTGGCAGAGGCCAACGCTGCAACGTGGCTTATCCACGGTTTGATAACGTTGCCTTTTGCTTTATATAAATTTACAAATTGTATGAGATATGTTGCCATAGGTCGCTATGAGCCCTTAGGTAGTGCTTTTCTACATGAAGTCTGGTCCCTTCCTTTCACTTATCGATGTTTGAAAGACGGACAGGAGGTTTATCTGAATGGGGAGGAGTGTACAGAAACGCCAGACCACTCGCTAATGTGTAGGCATATACAATTGCACGGTTCTTGTAACCAAGACCGGCCAAACTTAGCCTGTGTTTTGAAAGGGACTCCAGTTCCTGCAATCACCCCGACTTTTACCTTGCTGGGAAACGGAAGTTATTTGCTTTTAAATAATGAAGATTGTTGCAGGTTAATTAGAGGTGTTGCTTATGTGGTAACCGTAACTGAGCGTGTAGTTTGCTGCAGAAATGTTCTGTACCCACCCACACATGAAAATAGGAATGTTTCCATCTGGCCACGCATCCCAACCTTGACAGCAGAGTTCAACGGCATGAGCAGAATAAGGGCTCTATTGTCCCAGAAAGAAGTGGCCTTGAGTTCGGCTAGGGAGACTTTCGTTCTTCACATAGCTAATACACGGACTGAGGTTCAGGCCCTTTTAAATACTGATTTACCGTTGCATTTCAGCGAGATGGTTCATTCTATCTTTAACGCGTCCTCCACAACTGGGCTGGCGCATTTTTTTAAAACTGTTAGCAGTGGTCTTGTAACTTCATTTGAAAAAATCTTTGGAGTCATCCCTGCTTTCTTCCATTCCATTTTTTCGAGTTTGTTTGGTGGATTCCCGGTTTTACTGGCACTAGCGACAGCCGTTCTCGTGGTTGTTTGCTTCCTTAAATATGGATGCCCCACATGTGGAAGGAGCCGCCCAGCCCCTCCTGGCGCTGTTTCGCAACCGGATGCTTGAATATTATGGCACGCTGCCGCTTGCGATTTTAAGCACGGCATATGGATTATCGTTTCGATTTTCCTACTTCACCTGTGCCCAGCCTGTGTTTCATTGCCTAAGCTGTGATTTTGACTGGGCCATTGATTTGTGTCTCTGCGGACCGGTTTCTCCTGAAGTCGACTTTAATCAGCTGATGAGTCCCATCGTTACTCACGAGTTGGTTTGTACTGGCGACAGGATTATGGCCTTAGCAGCGATGCATGGACTAATGGGTCCTTGGAACATTCTTACGCAGCGCAAGATTTCTTGGCACTGACCTTTCTTGAAAACCCACCGAGTTGTCCTCTGATGGTAATAGAGGCTCCGGTACTGGGAGAACACGTTTGTTCTTTTCCTCTTTTGAATTGGATGGCTGAACTGTTTTCGGATGAAGACAGTGATTTCCTGTTGGAGGCTGTTGCTGCATATTTTGCATATTCGGTCTTGCCTTGATGACCCTTATTAGTTTATGTTGATGCCCAAAAACTTTTTTTGCATTTTTTTCACCTCCCGGTCCTATTGGCTTGAGTGCTGTTGAATTCTGAAATTGACATTTTTGAATTTTGATTTGGTTCATGTTCTTTTTTTAGGATTATAACGTTGTTCGTGTTTCTTGAACTCTGTTCTCATGCAGTTGCCCTTATCTTATCTTATCTTATCCGTGCTCGGATCATGGGGGGGTGTCATATAGCTACTGTTTATCTTTATATTGTGTTAAGTTAGCATAGGCTTATTAAATGTTTAAACACCATTTTTCCTTTTGCTGCTTCTGCACATGACACTGAATTGTTGATTTAGCTTTCAACCTAGTAGCCCGTTGTGGTTTACATGAGAATAATATGTTATTGCTCTGCTATCAGCTTTGCTTAATAAACTATGTCTGTACAGAGAGTGCTGAAGCTTCAGGAATAACACGATACAGAATTGTTATGAGGTCTGATCTCCACACCTTTATAGACATAACATAAGTGCAGCTTCTGCCAACTTTGGGCTTTAGGCGGGTTTTATATTGCTTTGCTTAAAGCACACACACACACACACACTTGATGCTGTTCGCATGCAGAGAGAGCTGGTGTATGCTGATGTGATCTCTTCATTCTAGGATCCTGAGGTATGGGCCCGCCCTGTTAAAACCCAAAGAGACCTTCTTAGCTATTAATATAATATGTGAGTTAGGGAGGGTGAGAAATAAGTGTTGTTAACCCTTATTCGTTACAGCATGTTAACATGCTGTCACCGTTTGCTTTCTATGGACTAGTAACTATGCTGATAACTTTGCTTCTGATAATATGTTTCCTCGTATTATCTAAGATACTGCGTCTTAGAAAACGGCATTAGTAAATAAATATTTCAAATGTGCACGTGTCCTCATTTACTCCATGTTCTGGTTTGTAATGATTGTATAACGAAAGAGTGCTCATGTGTTCCACGTAACCTGAGGTATTGTAAGTTCATGTTCTGGTTTGTCTAAACATTGGAAGTTTGTTATGACCAATGAGACACTGTAGCTAGCCTGGTAAGGGGTTTTGGGTACTGATGTGAGTTTTGGGTCACCCTAATTCACTGAGGTTCCAAATCTCTATGCACAGTTCTGTGGGAGAACAGAAACCCTGCTACAGTACTACTAGTGGGATTAGTGGGAGTGGCGGAAAAGCATACGCAAATTTGCCTGACAAGTTCATCCATATCGCATTGCCTTTGGACAACGGGTGTGGAAACCTGGCGACGAAGGTTGGGCATTTTGCGTTTTCGTGTGTGGCGAACAGATCTATGCCGGTTGGCCCCACTTGTGAAAGAATGGTAGACGAACTTGCGGATGTAGTTCCCATTCGTGAATCTGTTGTGTCTGTCGACTTAACAGATGTGTAATCTGATTGTGAACTCCTTGAAGGTGTTCTGCTAGTAGATTTATTCTTTGTGGAATGGCCCATCTCCAAATGTTCTGTGCAAGCTGGGACAGTTGCAGAGAATGTGTGCCTCCTTGTTTTTGGATGTAGTACATGGCTGTCATGTTGTCTGTCCGGATCAAGACAGCTTTGTTCTGTACATGTATTTGGAAGGATTTTAGTGCTAGGAATACTGCTAGCAGCTCTAGGTGATTGATGTGGAGATCTTTTTGTTGAGTGATCCATCTTCCCTGAGTTGTATGGTCTAGGAGATGGGCTCCACATCCTGTCATAGATGCATCTGTTGTAAGTACTATCTGTGGAACAGGTTTGAGGAACGGCCGCCCTCTGGACACATTTTTGGTGTTCCACCACTGCAGAGAGCGATGTGTGCGGCTGTCCACCAACACCAGGTCTGTAAGTTGTCCATGAGCCGGATTCCACTGATGTGCTAGACATTCTTGTAATGGACGCATTTGAAGTCTTGCATATGGTACAATAAAAATGCAAGATGCCATCATGCCTATGAGTTGCATGAACATTCTGGCTGGGTGAGAGTGTTGGTCTTGAAACCTTGTGACTAAGGCTTGAAAGCTCAGTATCCTGGCAGGACTGGGATAGCCAGAGCTGTAGAGGTGTCTATCGTAGCCCTTAGATATTGATGTACATGAGCGGGCTGGAGATACGACTTGGTGTAGTTGATTGTAAACCCCAAGTTGTGCAATGTTTAAATTGTCCGACGAGTGTTTTGGACACACTGATTGAATGACCTGGCTTTTATCAGCCAGTCGTCTAGATATGGGAAGACATGGATGTGTTGTCTTCTGAGATGTGCTGCTACTACTGCTAGGCACTTTGTAAACACTCTTGGTGCAGTTGTGACCCCGAATGGAAGGACTTTGAACTGACAGTGTTGTCCTTCTAGTACAAACCTTAAATACTTCCTGTGAGAAGGATGTATGGGAATGTGGAAGTAGGCATCCTTGAGATCTACTGTAGTAAGGAAATCGCCTTGTTGCAACAATGGGAGCACTTGTTGTAAAACAATCATGTGAAAATGATCTGGGTGTATATACAGGTTGAGGGGCCTGAGATCGAGAATTGGTCTTAGTGTCCAGTCCTTCTTGGGTATTAGGAAATACAGCGAATAAACCCCTGTTCCTTGATGTTGTATGGGAACTATCTCTATTGCGTCTTTTTGAAGCAATGAGAGAACTTCTTGTTTGAGCAGCGTAAGATGTTCTGTGGACATTGGACGTTGTCTGGGTGGTATATGTGGAGGGGTAGCTGAAAGTTCTAGGCAGCAACCATACTGGATAATTTGTCTCACCCACTTGTCTGTTGTGATGGAATTCCAGACAGGTCGAAAATGTGTTAGTCTCCCCCCAACAGGAGTGAAATGCTGTTGGAGGAGCGGAAGGAAGTCACCGTTTTGTGGTGGGAGAGGTTTGATTGTTGTTATTACCTCAACCTCTTCCCTTGTTGTTGTTTCCTCTGTAGCCTCCTCTAAAATATCCTCTATTGGAGGATGTTTGTGTATTGGCTTTAAAGGAAGCTGAATTGTCTGCTCCAATTTATTTGGAGGCTCCTCTGTAGAAGGAGCGACGAAAGGAGCCTCGTGTTTGTGGGGACTGTAAAGCTCCCATAGATTTGGCAGAGTCAGTGTCCTTTTTAGGTCTCGGCTAGGCGTGGCAGCGAAGCTGCCCCGCATTTCTGTGAGACATCTTGTAAATACAAGATTTCTAAAAGGGACTGTAAGCCCCGCCCCTCCTTTCGATTGGGTAGCGTCAGCGTTTATGATAAACGCTGGCTTCCCAATGGAACAGTGTTTTTGGGTGCTACCCTGTCCGTTTTTCGGACAGCCCCTCTGGACACCATGTCCTGCTTTGCGGTCGGACGTCGTGAATACTTTTCTTATCAGCTTGTCTGATGAGGCTGTCCAGGGAAGGTTCAGGGAGAGTTCAGCAAGTTGAAGCTCAGTCATGCTGCCTTCATGCCTGCAGCACGCGCCACTCCGGCTCTCTGATTGGGCCTGTAGTGATGGATCACGCGCCCTCTGTTTAGGTGGAGAGAGACGGGCACGCAGTCTCGCTTCCCTCCGAGCCGCTGTGGTGAGGTAACCTCCTGCCCCTCCTCCACCCCCGCAAGCTCTGCTGCCTCCTGAGCTCGTATTTTTATTCACCCATTTTAGGGAGACTCCCGGGGGACACGGGCCGTGCGTGTGCTTGCTTGTGCTGCGTATTAATCCCGTACAGCAACTTAAATAACACCCCCCTCCGTGTCGCTAGTTCTTAAAGCACTTTACAAGAGTGCATGTGTTTTCCTGAAGTGTCCATTGTGTGCTTTTCTCCACTCTAACTGCTGCGCTCCTGGTTTCTCTCTCTAGCCTTATGCTTCTCTTCCACTGCCTTCTCAACTGTGTCCTTTCTCCCTTCCAGACGCATATTTCACTTTCATCTGTTTGATTCCCCAACTCGTGCCTCTATGTTGCTTCCCCCACTAGCGCGCTCATGTTGCTTTCACCCTTTATGCCCTGTGTTGCTTCTACACACGTTTTGGTAAGTACAAAGCACCGTAGAAAAGGATGTGAATGACGCTGCAGTCGCAGAGCTTTCAGCAGATGGTTGATTATCCTCCCCGCGTGTCATCAGCTTGTCTGTAGAAGTTGACATTTGCCTTTAGCTCTGCTATCTGCACAGATTCTAAGGAGTCACGGAAAACAAATCAGATCCAGTTGCTCATGAGAGTCGTGCATTTGCTCTTTGCAAAGTATCTTGCATAATACAAAGCGCAGCAATTCTGAAGAATGTACACAGGGAGCTATATGGCGATTGCTAAAACTTTACACTGAGCCTTTAGGAGGCTTGGCTTGAAATTAGAGGGAGCGAGCCACTGAAAGCTCGAGCCTGAAACCTGGCTCTGAAGCAGCTCAAGGTCCAGTTGGAAGCTCGAGCCCGCAAACTGTGTTATCTTGGACAAATATTTTCTAACACAAAACACTTTTTCTTCATTATTACGTAAGTTTATTTAATTTTGAAGAGACTTTATTATACTTGATGTGATCTTTCTGTACGATTTGCATAGGAAACACTTTCAGGGCTCCGCTCGGGCATGGACTCTAAGATCTGAGCCAGATCCTGGGCTCAGACCTCCCTGTTAATTTGTTGGCTCGCCCACCCCTACTTGGAATCTCTGAAGTAGACGCTGGTGGGTGCAAAGTGAACGGAAGTGCAAAGGTCAGGAGCCAGAGATCGCTTCCAGTAGATCATTCTGACATGCATGGCTGTTTTGGAGTGAATGGCCATGCCTTCCTGCCATGCCAAGACGCGTAGGTAACAGCATCAGATCATCTTGCAAACAGTGAAACTTGGTAAACCTCTACATTTGTGGAGGAACTTTTACATTGTGTAGAGGAAGGACTTAGAGAGCACAGTACCTTCCAAAGGCACCTGTAAGACCCTATCAAAGTCTGGATTAGGACTTAACAGGAAGAAGGTACTACAAGGCCGTGGGGATATTTACAGGGCACCAGTCTACTGGGGAGTAGAGCATTGATTAGGCACTCGGCAGTAAGATGTGAGGTAAGGATCAATTTTGAAGATCGTGTTTAGGTGGCATATGTGGCAGTAGAGAGGATAAATGCAGACACGCAAATGTGACATTCGAAATGGTCTCAACGTGTTCTGGCACTGGGCATAGCTAACAATGGTGCAGCGGTGCCAGGCACAGAGGTGGGAGGGGGCCCAGTCTGCCTTGCACCAGTTTCAGTTATTTCAGAAGCTGTCCTTTCAGAAGTAGAGAGGAAAGCATTACAGAACGGAAGAAGAATTTAAGAATCAGAGAGAAAACAAGCATTTGCAATACAATAGGTCTCGCATTTATGCGAGTTTGAGCTATTGGCATTGCAAATAACAATGCCTTTTATTTTTGTTTTCGTTTTAAAAACATAAATAAAAGGCATTGTCATTTACAATGCCATAAGCTTAATCTCGTGTAACAGCGAGACTTATTGCATTGCAAATGCTTGTTCATCTTTTCAAGTGCTCTGTCTACAGCGGGCTCAAAACGCTGCTGTTGGTTAAATGGCTGATTTAAGATAGTAGTTGGGACCTCGTGTTTAAAGCCTGAGATCCGTAGCCATGCATGGCGTCTAAGGAGGACGCTAGTGTTTATTGCTCGAGATGCAGTGTCTGCTGCATCAAGTGCGCATTTGATTGATGCATTGGAGATTAGCTTACCCTCTTGGATAAGATCATTTGCTTGTGCTTTATATTGGTCAGGTAGATGTAAAAGTGTTTCTAACTGATCATAATGAGCCCTGTCATATCTTGCGAGGAGCGCTGGTGTGTTAGCTATGCACCAGGTATTGCTTGCTTGGGCAGCTATTCTTTTACCTGAAGCGTTTATCATTTTAGATTCTTTATCCGGAAGTGGCGCTTCACCTGAGGTTTGGGAGTTTGCGTGCTTTCTAGCATTGGAAACGACTAGGGAATCTAAGGGTAGCTGTCCCTTAATATAGGCAGGATCTGCAGGGGCAGGCCTATATTTCTTTTCTATTCTGGGGTTTATGATCCTAGCACGTACAGGATCTTTAAACACTTGGGGGGTATGCTTACTGACCTCTTTAATCATAGGTATTTGAACTGACTTTTGTGATTGTTCAAAAGTATCTAGTAAAAAGTCTTCCTCTGTCTCATTTGAGTTCATTGTGACACCATGATAGATGGCAGCTCTATTCATTAAGTGTCCAAACCCAATATTATCTTGCGGAGGAGATGGTTTGGAGGGGTATGAATGTGGATCTGGGATGTCTGGTACATCTTGTGGGACCGGGTACTCCCAATCAGGTGGATCAGTTGGGTAGGTAAAAGGGTCATTTAGGTTATCTCCTTCCCCAATGATATCATCATTATGAGGTGTGTGAGGCGGTGAAAAATGAGGAGGAGAATGTTGAGGTGGAATAGGTTTAGGAAGAGGAGGTGGGATAGAAAGAGGTACAGGAGAAGAAGGGTGCATAGGCGATGTGGCAGAGTCCTTCTTCACAGGCACTGGAGGAGCAGGTGCTGTGTCTAACTCTTTCTGTATGGTACAGTGGTAACATGTCCTGTCTCTGGATCAATATATATATTTTTCTGCTTAGGATCAGGATGAAAAAGCTCCTCTTCTGGGGGAACCACTGTCTGTGCCGATTTTTTCGGTTCCGAGCGTGGTTGTTGTTTTTCGTTATCTTTAGCCTTAGGAGGCGTGACAGAGTCCTTTGGCGCAGGGTTTGGCTCCGAGGATCTTGGTTTTGGAGCCGAAGCTGGTTTCGTCGGTATGAAAGCGTTCAAAGCCGGCTTGTGTACGGGCTTGGGTGTTTTCGAAGCCGTTTTATCCTTCGAAGTCGACGGTTTTGGAACGAATTTCGGAACTGGGACTTCTTTCGGTTTCGGTGCCGAGGGAGCTGGTGGTATCGGCACGTGCCGTTTGCTCGGTCCCGAGCTACCGGAAGGCTTTCGGGTTTTCTTTGGAGCCAGGCTCGAAGGGTGGGCTTCTAAAGTAAGTTTTCGGTCGCAACAGGGCCCGGAGGTGGAGTGTTGACCTTTGCCTTAGATTTCGGTGGGTGGGGGGGGGGGGGGGGGTTGGGGTAGGGGCAGTAGTACTCACACTTTGACCCGAAGGGATGGAGTCATCTGCCTCAGATACGATTTCGAGATCTTCTGAATTTTCTTCTGGGACATCTGGACCCTCGTCGAAGATGTCTACCGGTTCCGGAGCTGATCTCTGCATGGTGTGTCGACAGGCCCTTCTATCTCAAATGGTCTTCTTGGATCGAAAGGATGCACAGGCTGGACATCTGGACTCATCGTTTTCAGGTGATAAGCACAGATTACAGACCTTGTGATGGTCGCTGTGTGGGAATTTTGCTCCACACTGGGGGCATTTCTCGAACGGCGGCCTTTCCATGAGCTGTAGGCCTCGCGGCGTGGATAGGCCCAACGGCCCGCGTCGACGACCGGAATCGAGCTGATGAAGTCGAGTCGATGGTTGAGATGTTGAAAGTTATTTAGAAGAATTTAAGTACGTTTTTTCACGTCGAACTACTTAGAAAGTAGATTTCAAACCGGAGCGGAAAAGTTACATCCGAACCCAGGGACGGAAAAAAATAATCTGAGGATGGAGTCGATGCCCATGCGCAATATCGTCCAAGGGAGGAGTCACCTATATTGTGACTACAAAGACTTCTTCCAAGACGACAACAACATGCAATCATCCGAGCCCAACACCAGATGGCGATCTAATGCTCAGTTTTAGATCTGCAGCTCATATGCCTTGAACTTATGCTTTCATAAGGATGGTAATGTCAGCCTTTAACGTGTCTGAAAGAAAAACATACATGGAAAACAAACAATGTGGCAGGCTAGGGGGCAGGAACCATACACAGGAATAAGTTATAATACCTTGCCAATATTGAGCAACTAAACTGAAACTCTATAATGTAGTTTACAGATTAATATATACTCAGGAATCAAATTTCTCCGCATAATGTATCCGTTGAACAAATTCATTTTATAAATTCACTGTCATTCAACCTTATTATATATAGAAAAGTGTTCAAAGGCTTACATAGAAGGTAATTTATTGGGGGGGGGGCCAAGGCACCAACAGTAAAGGCCAAGCGGAGTTGAAGCTCCGTCACAATCCCCAACATCCAGTACATAAACTGGCATAAATGCTACCTGTACATACTGGCGTTACACCTTGGATTACCCCACTGTGAGAGGAGATGGCCAGGGCAATCAGAGCGGCAACACACACCACCTGAATGCTTGACTGGACCTTCGACCATAGACTACATCGTGGTGCCGACACTTGGGGCCTTCACCATGGCAGGCTGTGGAGTTGAGCTGCGCTGCCTGTGTGCTCCGGTGAAGGGGTCGCCATACGGTGCCACACAATCTTACCCCATTGTGACCTGCCGGCCAGCAGATAAGAGTACACCACTGAGCTGGCGGCTATGACTGGAGAGGCCTGTGCTGCGAGAGTGGTGCCCCCGGACCCCTGCTGCTGAGGAGGCAACCTGCCTGGAGCTCTCTGAGCTGAAGAGAGAGGGCTGTGTGGATCCCGGCACGGAGATCGAGTGGAGGGTCATTATGGTGAACTGCATCCAGGAACAAGGTAAGGCCTGTCTGAGGCCTCTCCAGAGGCCCCGCGGTGACAGATGTCACAGGTGAGCCTGGGGGTCTGGCCACTGGGTCGCGGCGAGTCGGACAGCTGCCTTTTATATTCTTTTCTCCCTCCCCGCACGTGTCTCCCACTCCCTTTGCCTATACTGACGACCTTCACCGGCCCATGGTGGCATACTCAACTTAATGTGGCCTGGGATCCGGGCCTTGTGGCCTACGCCTACCACCGCGAAGACTGGAGACTGTCCTTCAGCAGCAGCGCAACTTCTGGCCCCTTTAGAGACTCTTGCGGGGCCGGCTGCCTCAGTGCTTGTGCTGTCAAATGTCCAGTTCAGGCCCATTGTTATTTTCCCTATGTTAGCATGAGCATGTTGCAGAATATCCTCTGCTTTGCGCACGTTACTCTACAGACATATTTTGCTTTGTGCCACACTGTACTTTCACACAGAACACACTGTTGTTTTTGCGTTCTGTTCTTTCCTGGGATTTAGTCTGAACATGCAGACACAGTCGAACAACAATGCCCCTTCTTATTCTGTTTTGGTCAGGCCCTAGCACCTAGACAAAACACACAAACGAGCTGTTGTTTGGGAACATGTACTTTTGTCATATAGGTATGCACAGATAAACACACACTTGGAGAGGGACCTTTCCAGGGGACAGAGCGTGACAGCACATGAGATGTAGAACTTTTGGAGGGGCGTGGCTAGCAGCCGGCGAGGATGGTCGCAGCCTAACGAGGCTCCCGACCCCTCCGCCCGGTAATCCGGAAATTAATCCTTCACCTGGCCTGGGATCCCCGCGAAAGTCTGGGTGATCCCAGAAAATACATCAGTGCCTGCTCCGGTTTGTGCGGCGCGTCGGTGGCTGCACCGAGAGGAGCACAGTTCGGCAGAGAAAGCGCGAGAGACCGAGGCACAAGATGGCGGCACCCGCGAAGCCGACGCCGGAGGGAAGGCTGTGACACTGGCCCTGACGCTCGACTGCAGCACACAAATTGATGCCCGGAAGACCTGAGGAGAGCGGGACCGGCTGGTGAGGCCTCCGACCCCTACTGTCGGCGAAACCGGGGCCGCACTCCGCGCTCCAACAATCCCGGCGAGGCTCCTCCCTACCCGGGAGGGAGGAAATCGACCCCCCGGCTTCCCAAGGCCTACTGCTGCTGCGGTTGCCGAAGGGCGCTCCGGGGACCTTTCCATCGGTCCTGCCGAGCTGGGGCTGCTGCGACGGGCCTCCGGCGGCGGGGTCTGTGGAGCCCGGCGACTCCGGGGCCCCCTAGGTCTGACTCCACTACGAGACGGCGACCCTGGAAGCGGCCATCTTACCTCCGCTGGCTGTTCGGGGGACATCCAAGCACTAGGGCCTGGAGGAGTGAGAGGCCCATTGGGCCCGCCGGCCTCCTGTGAAGCCTACTGCCACCCGCTCCATCTGGGGGGGAAGAGCACTCCTCCGCCGCATTGGTGCTGGTGACTGGGGAAGTCCTGGGAGTCCTGGCTGCCCGCAATAACGCGAAGCACGCAGCGCAGGAGGGCCATCAAGGACGCTAGACGGAGCCCTTCCCCCCCCCCCAGGTGTTGCCGAGCGAGTCCCGACCTGTGGATGTAGCTGGGACCCGCGGAGCGGACGAGGGGGACGGGAGCTTCGGCCTGTGTGCGCCCCAGCTGCTGTTCGATCGCCGCAGCTACAGGTGATTGGGGCCTGGAAATAATCTCCTGCGCGCTGGACCGCTATCGCAAACACCAGGTCGGTGCCAACTTGCGGACATGCTGGTAGCGGGACGGAGGGGAAGACGTCCCTGCCAGGCGTAGGGAGCATAACAGAGGGAGGCGCTGGACACAATCCCACGACGAGTGCTGAACTGCGCTGACCTGGGCGAGCGGGACTCCCTGGGAGCCGAATCTTTAAGTGGGCGGATGAAACTGATCCCAGTGGGGCCGACCAACCTGGCCTAACTGACAAGCGAGCCTGAGAAGCGCTGGTACGCGTGAGGAGGCACGTGTCTGCTATCGCCGGCACCAGGAAAGGCCCGGACCACACGCAGTGACGCAAGATGGGGAAGCCCAGAGGTCCAAAGGGCGAGGGAGGCCCTAGCTCGGAGGTACCTGACGATGCATCACAGCCCTCGACGGACCTACAGCAGATGCAGAACCGTATCTTGGAGGCTATTGCCGCCACAAAAGACGCTCTACACCAGGACATAGCACAGGTGGCAACGGGTCTGGGTCTGCTACGAGCAGACCATGGGAAATTATCGGACAGGGTCAAGACAACAGCGCCCTGAAGGACCTGGTGCCTGCACACAAATCCATGGAGGGTCGGCTGACAGAGGCGCTGGACCGCATACAGTCCCTGGAAAGGCGGGCAGAAGATGCTGAAAACCGCAGCAGGCGCAACAACGTGCGCCTAGTGGGCCTTCCGGGAAAAAAAAGAGGGCCCTGACATCGTGGAATATTTGACCGACTGGCTGAGAACAGAAGTGGCACCGGAGGGGCTTTCACTCTTCTTCACGATCGAAAGAGAGCACCGCGTACCGGCCAGGCCACCCAGTCCGGCACAGCCTCCTCGCCCAGTTGTAATTAAACTACTGCACTACAAGGATAGGGACTGGCTGCTGCAGAGAGCGAGAGATGCGGGTCCCTTTCAAGTGGACAATAGCAGGGTGACGTTGTTTCCGGATTATACCTTCGAGACCCAGAGGCTACGCGCCTTGTTCTTATCCATCAAAAGAGAACTGAAGACTGAGGGCATACAGTACTCGCTCCTCTTTCCAGCCAGACTGCGAGTGGTGGTAGATGAGAAATCGCTGTTCTTCCCTACTTCGGCAGAGGCGTGGGCCTGGTGGGACACTTATAAAGCAGGCACGGACGGAGCGCGGATCAGGGCGGAGGAGGCACGACAACAACTGCCGGTGAGGAGATCGCGGAGGGTCCGGAGACGTACGCAGAAGGCCGGTAAACCGATGGTCTCCCAGACGGAAGATGAGCGAAGAGCCGCTCTACAGGCAGTACTTGACTTGTCAGCCACAGCTTTGACTCAATCGGGGCGGGCCTCGGGCTCGGAGGATCAAGCAACGGGTTCAGAAACAGAACTGTCGGAACTTGGCAGCACGAAGGGCCCAGAGGTCACACCGCAAACATCGGGGGAGATTATTGAAGGCTGAGAGCGGAACATTGCCCCTGTGCTAACTCTCGGCTACTGGAACTTGCCATGGCAGCAACCGGAGCAGGCAGCAATTGTACTGTAATATCGTGAGTTACGAAGAATATTGCGGGGCGGGGGGGATGGGACTGTGGTTCAGGTCCTTAAAGCCAGATCACGCTCCTTAGGGCCCTTAAGGCCTCCGTAGTGCAGACTGCAGATTAGGTGGGTCGAAGAGCATGGTTGCTCACACACAGTTTGGATCGGAGCAGCTTTCGTGAAGTGAGGTCCTGTTCTGGGGGGGGGGGGAGCCTGAGGAAGTTGGGGTGATCCGAGGCACAGTAAAGGGTGGGGGGAAGGGGGCAGTTATTGAGGGGAGGGGGAAATGTTCCGCCACAAGCGCCTGGAGACGTAACGGTGTTGCAATGTACCGAACGACATGGGACAATGGCTAATGCAGGAACGCTAAAATGTGTGACTTGGAATGTGAGGGGGCTCCACACCATGGCAAGACGACACAAGATCCATGCGTATCTGGTTCGCAGAGGGGTCCATATTGCGCTACTACAGGAAACACACTTGACGAAAAAGGAGGGTATGGCGCTACAGCGTAGATGGAGAGGACACTTGTTTAATACCACGTACTCGGCCTTTGCTAGGGGGGTACTAATTTGGATAAGGACGGGTACACCTTTTCAAGCAATCAGACAGATAGTGGATCCGGAGGGGAGATTTGTGGCGGTGGAGGGGAAACTCAGAGGTCGACACATAGTGCTTTGCAGCGTATACGCACCTAATGTGGACCAAGCGGCATACTTTGCAAAGCTATCTGGGGAATTGGCTAGTTACCTCGCAGGTCCTATCTTGATGGGGGGGACTTTAATTTGGTGGCAGATATTGAACTAGATAGGTCGCACCCACCGCTACACACTTCCCCTGTGCGCAGACTAGCGAAGTGCAGGTCAGACTGGCAGGCGCAGTGGGAACTTGCCGATGCTTGGCGCACACAGCACCTAATAGAACGGGATTACTCGTTCCACTCCAGCCTCCATGACCTCCACGTCCGTATTGACGCCTTTCTGTGCTCACCGCTGGTGCTCTCTGCGGTGGCCCGCACCGAATACCTAGCGCGCACGCTGTCAGACCATAACCCCCTAATATTATCACTTGATTGGATGACCGAAATATCCCGAGTCCCGACATGGCAACTGAGGCCAGACACATTGGATGACCCACCGTTCCGTGAGGCACTGGGGGAAAGCATCGGCCAATACTTCGCAGAGAACGAAGGCTCCACTGACTCCAGAGCTACGGAGTGAGACGCCTTCAAGATAGTAGTGAGGGGACACTGCATAGGAAAATACGCTGGGGCTCGTAGAACCTTGCTGGACGACCTGGACAGGGCGGAACGCGCGCTACTGGAGGCTGAGCTGGCGCGCCCTAATCGACCCGAGCTCCAGGAGAGCCTCTGCGAGGCGCGTGAGGCGGTGGCGGTGGAAATTGAGCGCCTCTGCAGTTATGATTACACAACTTATCTAACGAAAACGCATGCTGAGGGTGATAAGGCTGGGACGCTACTGGCTTGGCTGGCCGACCCCGCCAGACGCAGCCATCCGATCCTAACCATATCAGAGGAAGGGGGTCACACGAGTACCACACAGACGGAGATCCTTGATAGGAACATAAGTTACTTACCTGTAAACTGTGGTTCTCCAGTATTGGTGTCTTTCATAGATTCACATGCTTGAATATTCCCCGTCGTCGAAGTGGGAGTCCCACGGTACATAAAATAGCAGTAATATATGCATACATAAGTAAAATTATTAGAATTATAAAATGCATATACATATAAATATACATATATATATTGCATACAATATATCCCGAGCAAAATCACAAAATATTTTATATACAGCACATGTCAAAGTAAGACATCACGTTCCAACTCAGGTGTCAATCTTCTTCTTTTAATGTTCGTTACAGCATCACTTTAGCCAACACGTGTTTCGTCTAATCATAGCAGTTCATGCATTTAGACTTCATCAGGGCTAAACTGTATAACAGAAATAAAAATTACAAACTCAATATGTCCTATCAAACATATTTCCAAAAACAATTCAAAGAGAGACAAGTTTTTCTAAACACCATAAATCACATGTAACCTCAAAATGCAGAAGCATTCAGTATGGTAAAACCACCTGTGTCCCAAGGTAATGGATTTCACCAACACACCCAATGTGGATACACATTTTTAAATTATGCCAAGCAACACACCAAAGAATTCGTGTTAAGAGATGTGCAAAAAGAAAACAAAAAATAAAAAAATCATTAAGGTGAAAAGTGAAACTCAAATCATCCAGAACCAAGAAACGTATCCAATTAATTTGATAAAGGAATCATTCAATTGAATTCAAAAGGTGAAATATTAATAACTCCAACCCTAAATTTAAAACACACGGAACAACCCAAAATAAGGCTCACCAATATTTTGGCTTCACGACTATTATCACCACCAACTTCTTTATCCGGTGGCACAATTCAGTTGCTGTACTACAAAACATTAAAGTAACAAATATATCCTTCAAGTCTAACTGTAACCATGGGGCAACAATATCATTCACATTTTACACTTAGTATCACCCAATTAAATAAAAAGGGTAATCTCCCAATCTCACTAGTTTAGAAGATCGATAATTACTTCAACGAAGAAGTCACACCTCAGTAAAAAAGCAGCATATCAGATAGACCCTCATCTGGGCAAATCCAAAAGTAAAACCTAGAACAAAATGTTCTTGTCAAATTTTCGGTTTTCGAATTTCATCATAATCGCTAACTTTCTGCATCATTTTCTTAAAAAGAATCTCTTAATGATTCTATAAACTCTCGTTTATATTTATCGAGGTCGCGATATATTTGACCACTCGGAACGAGAACTCCCTTGTTTTCAAACCACCGTAAGGTTAAAATTCATTTATTGTTAACATCAAGTCTTAGTGCGTGAAGCCCAATCGCACCGCATAAAACTAACCCGGTTTTTAGAAATAGAATATAACTAATGTTCTTACCAAGTAGGTTTGTAGACCTTAGTAACAGCGGCAGCACGAGTACGGCGTCTTGCACCCGCGCCATTTCCTCAAACATGTAAATACTGTGTCTGCAACACTGAAGAGGGACCAATATTTTCCGAGTCACGGACCATTCCATACTTGAAAAAGAGATTGCTGATTTAAACATAGTTGATGGTACTAAGAAGAATTACGAAATTTTGAAATCTATTTTGGAGAAACACGAAGATGAGATTAAGGAAAGGAAAGCACGTAAAATAAAACGTGATGAACAAGATTATGCTAATGGTAGAGTGTATACCTTTGCAAAACGGTTTGACGGTTTGGTTAAACAGGATAAAGCTCATGTTGGGAACAAGATTCCTAGTGTTGATAATGCTAGCAAAGCGTCTTTTAGTGTTCTATCTAGTAGTGAGGATGAGAACATTAGTGAAACATCTAATAAAGATATGGGAAATCATTCATTTTTAAAGGAGGTGCAAAGAATAAGAATGGGCAACAAGGAAATGAACCAAAGACAGTGGGGCCAAAGAGAGGAAGTAGGAGTAGGACCAAAAGAGGTAAAAGGGCCGGTAGGAAATGTAAGCAGAAGGGAACATTACAATACTCGGTCATGGGGCAGGGCGAATCAGAAGAGATAGGAAACATAAATGACATCCAGGTTATAAACCTATCTAGTCAAAGTTTATCAAGTGAGATGACCTCTGTTCTTAGCAAAGGAATGAATTTTTGTCCAACCTCTGACTGTGATGTTAACGATACGAGAATTGATGTTTACAAATTTGTAAGACAACTAAAATTGAAGAAGTTTTTTGCTGCAGACAAATCTAATAAAGATGTACCAGAACAAGAGACAGTGTGTGGAGAGCTGACAATTCATGATATCCATAACACCAGGTTATTGTTGTCAATCACGGAAAATGAAAATGATCCGGTAACCATTCATAGAGTTTTACAAGATTTAGATTGCTTTACGACAATGAGTGTTGACAGTGGTTTTAAAGATAAGTCCAAATGGACTCCGCAATTACCAAGTGGTAATAACATAGATGCTTTTTCCAAAAGTGTTAATCGGGAATTAGATCTACTAGAAGACAACATGAGAAAAAAGAAGAAGGGGCCTCTATGTTATTTATATAACTTGAATGCAAGAGATAAGATGGCCCTTAACAGTCTAAAGCAAGATGGTACCTTGGCTGTTAGGGAGGCTGACAAAGGCGGAAATATCGTCGTCATGGACAGATCCAAATATGACGACGAGATTCTTGGTCAACTAAGCAATACTCTGTGGTATAAAGAACTCACACACAATCCTATTTTTGAGGTGACTAACACAATCAATAAACATCTTAAAGAATGGTTTACACTTGGTATAATTAAAGACAGTGAATTCAAATATCTTCAGGTGGACCGACCTCGTTTCCCATGCATGTACACTTTACCAAAGGTCCATAAGGACCCAGTCTCTCCTCCGGGTAGACCCATAGTGAGTGGGATTGGGGGTCCAACAGAGAGGTTATCTGAATTTGTCGATTCATTCCTGCAACCTTATGTTTTAAACCTGCCATCCAACATCAAAGATACGAAGCATATTCTTAATATCATGAATGATTACATCTGGGAACCTGATATGCTTTTTGTCACTCTTGATGTTGTTTCGTTATATACGAATATTGGGCATCAACATGGACTGCATGCTTTACAATATTTTTTATACCGGAGACCAGTAGAACTATTAGAGCACACTGAGATGCTTTTGACGATGTTGAAACTCATATTGGAACAAAATGTGTTCCTCTTCAATGGGAAATGGTGCAAACAGATGTGTGGGACTGCCATGGGTTCCAGATTTGCGCCGTCCTTTGCCTGTCTCTTTATGAGATGGTTCGAGGCGGTGCATATCTGGGGCCCAGGTGGTTGTCCCTGGCATGACTTTATCTGCTAATATGGACGTTATATTGACGATTGTTTGTTAATATGGACAGGGGGTGAGATGGAATTACTACGGTTTTTTGAGTATATGAACAATAATGAGGTCAACATGACGTTCACCATGAACTATAGTAGGGAGAGCATGGTCTTCCTGGATGTAGAATTCTTTATTGTAAACAACAAGGTTTGCAGCAGATTACACAGGAAATCAACTGCTTGCAACTCCATTCTACATAGTCAAAGTGCCCACCCAAGGACCCAAGTAAATACCATACCCTATGGAGAATTCTATAGAGCACGTCGTAATTGCTCTAGAGAATTAGAATTTTTGGAGTGTATTGGGGATATGGAACAACGTTTCCTATCCCGTGGTTACGATCCAAAAGTAATCACACGAGCCAAACAAAGAATCTTGAAGCTACCAAGGGAACAGACACTGAAATCCAAGAAAAGGGATAAAAATAAGAACTTGAGCACGGTGCGTCTTATCACTAAATACAGCACCTTATCTTCCAAAATATATAGAATATTGAACAAATACTGGTTTCTCTTAACATCAGACCCTGGGCTACGCCCATTTATTGCAAGCCACCCCTCTGTGACTTACCGCAAGGGAAAGTCAATAAAAAACATCGTACGTCTGAGTTACCCTAAGCAACACTCACGAGCCCCTGACTGGTTACAAACAAGGGGTATAGGCTCTTTCAGATGTGGGAATTGCAGTATGTGCAGTAAAATGATACAGGGCATTAACTGTTTTAGTTATAATGGTTCACAGACTTTCAATATTACCACACACATTGATTGTAATACCACTTATGTAGTATATGCTTTGCTTTGTAAATGTGGATTGATCTATATTGGAAGCACCATTAGGAGACTGAAAGATAGGATTTCTGAACACTTCAGGGCTCTGAAGAATGATGATATCAGATACCCTATCGCAGCTCATGCGGCTGAATGTGCACTACAAGGTACTCATCCCTCATTTACATTTCATGGGATAGAGAACATTCCGATAGATGTAAGGGGTGGCAACAGAGAACTTAGACTCCGACAAAGGGAGGCACGATGGATTTTGAATGTGCGTGCTGTAGATTAGGGCTTGAACTTTGACAATGAACTACAATATTTTCTAGGATGAAAGAACTTATTACATCGTATTGTATTCATACTGTATATTGAAGATCTATTAATTAACTCATGCTGTTAATTTTCGAGTTCCAAATTTGTAAATGCATAAAACCAGACTATGGCTTATATAGTGGTATATTGTACAACTGTGCACTGACAATCAATGGTTAGATCTTGCTTCATGTATACACCATAATCTATTTTGTTAAGGGATAACAAGTGGAAAAATCTATTTTGAGCCTTATAGTGATGTTTTCTGCTGATACTCAAGGGGATTTTTGCATGCTGAAAATTTGCCCCAATACACTATGTAATTATTAATGACTCGAACAATCTACTTAATTTTTCCTTTTCTCTTTGGTGCATGATTAATTAATTCTTGGAACTGTGGGTCTAGTTAGAACCAATAATTAATCTTCACCACCTCAGTTAACTTCTGCTTTTATATTTTATTTTATTTTATTTTTTCAAACCAAGAATAAATAAATAAGTGAATGGCACTATAGTTAGATTGGCAATAAGTGGTTTTAATAAGAATACATAGCATAATATTATCGTGCAAATAGACACGTAAATGTGAACTTGGGCGCCATATTGGAATGGTCCGTGACTCGGAAAATATTGGTCCCTCTTCAGTGTTGCAGACACAGTATTTACATGTTTGAGGAAATGGCGCGGGTGCAAGACGCCGTACTCGTGCTGCCGCTGTTACTAAGGTCTACAAACCTACTTGGTAAGAACATTAGTTATATTCTATTTCTAAAAACCGGGTTAGTTTTATGCGGTGCGATTGGGCTTCACGCACTTAGACTTGATGTTAACGATAAATGAATTTTAACCTTACGGTGGTTTGAAAACAAGGGAGTTCTCGTTCCGAGTGGTCAAATATATCGCGACCTCGATAAATATAAACGAGAGTTTATAGAATCATTAAGAGATTCTTTTTAAGAAAATGATGCAGAAAGTTAGCGATTATGATGAAATTCAAAAACCGAAAATTTGACAAGAACATTTTGTTCTAGGTTTTACTTTTGGATTTGCCCAGATGAGGGTCTATCTGATATGCTGCTTTTTTACTGAGGTGTGACTTCTTCGTTGAAGTAATTATCGATCTTCTAAACTAGTGAGTATGGGAGATTACCCTTTTTATTTAATTGGGTGATACTAAGTGTAAAATGTGAATGATATTGTTGCCCCATGGTTACAGTTAGACTTGGAGGATATATTTGTTCCTTTAATGTTTTGTAGTACAGCAACTGAATTGTGCCACCGGATAAAGAAGTTGGTGGTGATAATAGTCGTGAAGCCAAAATATTGGTGAGCCTTATTTTGGGTTGTTCCGTGTGTTTTAAATTTAGGGTTGGAGTTATTAATATTTCACCTTTTAAATTCAATTGAATGATTCCTTTATCAATTTAATTGGATACGTTTCTTGGTTCTGGATGATTTGAGTTTCACTTTTCACCCTAATGATTTTTTTATTTTTTGTTTTCTTTTTGCACATCTCTTAACACGAATTCTTTGGTGTGTTGCTTGGCATAATTTAAAAAGGTGTATCCACATTGGGTGTGTTGGTGAAATCCATTACCTTGGGACACAGGTGGTTTTACCATACTGAATGCTTCTGCATTTTGAGGTTACATGTGATTTATGGTGTTTAGAAAAACTTGTCTCTCTTTGAATTGTTTTTGGAAATATGTTTGATAGGACATATTGAGTTTGTAATTTTTATTTCTGTTATACAGTTTAGCCCTGATGAAGTCTAAATGCATGAACTGCTATGATTAGACGAAACACGTGTTGGCTAAAGTGATGCTGTAACGAACATTAAAAGAAGAAGATTGACACCTGAGTTGGAACGTGATGTCTTACTTTGACATGTGCTGTATATAAAATATTTTGTGATTTTGCTCGGGATATATTGTATGCAATTCGTTGATGTGGTATCTCACTACATTGTTGATGACGAGTGATAGACGTCATTTTTTCCCTAGTAGCAATCCAAATAAGTTTTTTTCATTACTGCTGACAATAGAGCGCAAGCGTGTTACCTTCTATCATTCCTTCTTATTTTGTTATACATATATATATATATATATATGACTGCTCCACTTGCCCCAAAATATCCCAGCCGGGATTCCAAGCAAATAAGGCACTCACGGAGTCTATGAAATCTCAGCGGTGGTATTTATTAAACAGACGCGTTTCGGGAGAACGCTCCCTTCGTCAGTGTTTCACAGAAAAACGCGCGTAGCAGCAGCATGTTATAGCATTTCATTTCCGTCAAGGCGGGCATAGACATAAACATAGGACAACCTGCGCATCTCAATCATGAGCGCCATCTTGTAATGTCTAATGCGCTCATTTGCCAAAGGTGAGTGTGTGAGTTCATTAAACGTTCAACCTTATTGAATGAAAGTTGTAGTTCATCCTATTCAATATTGATGGCCATGGGGTCTACTGATAATTCGCATAAACGCGAATAATTTAAACGCTCAAATGCGTATATAATGACCCTCAAAATCGAGGGATCTCAAATTGCCGCCGTGAATCGGCATAGGCAGAAAACAAGCTGCCCTTTATTTACAAGCACCAGTGCGGTGCATATTGACTGCAGACCAACTGGTCTGTCTGTCAAAATCTTGCCGTGGATCGGCATCGCAGCCTATACGGCTGCTCAATCTCTCAGTATGCCTCATGGCCATTATTCCACATATTTTAAAAGAAACATAGGCAGGTTGAACAATGCTACACACACATCATCTATTATGAACGGTACCAAAGCTTCAATCATCAGAACAGGTTTCAAGACTATTGCATAATATCACTCAATTATCAAATTGACAAAGCAGCAATCAAAATCAAAATTGAAGATAAGATCAGAATCAAAGTCACAGACAACAGAGTTAATCCATACCATACTGTGAACCAAAACATGTCAATTTGCTCTAATGACATTGTTTCAAAAGCATATATTGCAGCAAAAAATGATGATCTCTTCTCCTCTAACCAAGGTGTGTTGATAACTCCTCCCCCATATTAAGCCCCCCTGGGGCCTTTGTTTCCATATCTAATATGTGGCGAGATTCCAACCTTCTGAGCATCTGTAACTTATTTCCTCCTCTGGGATTATCCGCTATATAATCCACACAGAAGAATCTAAGTAAATCCCTGTTGCTGTTATGCTTGATAGCGAAGTGACGCGCGACTGGATAAGAAAAATCCTTATTCGCGATCGCTCGCATATGTTCGAGTACTCGCAGTTTGACCGGATTGATTGTGCTGCCAACATATCTGAGTTGGCATGGACAAACCAAACAGTAAACTGCGTGGTCCGTGTGGCAGGACATAAACTTCTGTATTCTTTTTCCCCCTTTGACACCTCTTACCTCGTATGACAATGTGCGCCTACTAAAGGCGCAGGCCTTACATTTGCCACACGGGAAGAAGCCTTTGGTTTCATTAAGGGTCCCCGAACTCTTTTTCGTGGAGCTAAGGTGGCTATGGATCAGATGGTCTCGTATACTTCTGGCCTTGCCAAAAGTAATCAAAGGAACAACTGGCAAATCTGGTCCAACTATTTGATCAGTTTTTAAAATATGCCAGTGTTTCTGCATAATTGCTCTCAATTGCCAGGAATTAGCTGAGTAAGGGGTTATCATCCGAAATTGATTTGCCCTATTTGACTTGGTTTTAGTCTTGGGTTCAAAAAGAGAGCGTCTTGAGAGTCCTCTGACTCGATCAAGTGCACTGTTTAGGAGGTTGCGGTTGTATCCTCTTTCAGAGAATCTTTCGATGCTCTCTCGTGCAGACTTTTCAAAATCACTGTCCAAAGTACAGTTGCGTTTCAGCCTGAGTAGCTCCCCATAAGGGATACTTTTCACTAATTTTTCAGGGTGACTACTTGTGGCGTGTAAAACGCTATTTCCCGCAGTTGGCTTGCGGTATAAGGAGGTGCAAATTTTGTTATCTCTTATGGTGACCAGTAGGTCTAAATAACTGACCTGCTCCTTATTAATCTCCCCTGAGAATCTCAGATTGCACTCATTGTTATTGAGTAATTGCACATACTGTTTGGCTTCTTCTGGAGACCCATCCCAGACGAGGAACAGGTCGTCAATGTACCTGTACCAAGCAATGACCTTCCTGTTGGAACTCTCATGCTGTGGGGCCCAGGCTACCTGCTCCTCCCACCAGCCCACGAACAAGTTCGCGTAGCTGGGGGCGAAGCAGGAACCCATCGCTGTACCAGATAGTTGTTTAAATATCTGATCCTGCAATGTAAAGATGTTAAAATACAAACAAAATTGGATAAGATTCAATAGCATTTTGTTGTGCATTGCAAATTTTAACGATTTCTTATCCAAAAAATATTTTACAGCAGATAGGCCTTGCTCATGATCGATAACCGTATACAGGCTTGTGATGTCAAGAGTCATGAGTGTATAAGTTGACTGCCACTCTATTGTTTCAATTTTCTCAATAAAGTCAGACGTGTCTCTTACATATGACTTGAGTGAGATCACAAATTCAAAACATTGGCATGGGAAACAAATGTTAGATTTGGAAGAATATTTGTTTCTGAAAACACCACATCCTATCTTACCCACATTCTACCACCTTCCCAAGGTCCACAAATGCATCACTAATCCGCCGGGCAGACCCATCATTTCGTCCATCGGTGGCCTAACGGAAAATCTGTCCAAATTCCTTGACCATTACCTGTTTGAATTTGTGATCTCACTCAAGTCATATGTAAGAGACACGTCTGACTTTATTGAGAAAATTGAAACAATAGAGTGGCAGTCAACTTATACACTCATGACTCTTGACATCACAAGCCTGTATACGGTTATCGATCATGAGCAAGGCCTATCTGCTGTAAAATATTTTTTGGATAAGAAATCGTTAAAATTTGCAATGCACAACAAAATGCTATTGAATCTTATCCAATTTTGTTTGTATTTTAACATCTTTACATTTCAGGATCAGATATTTAAACAACTATCTGGTACAGCGATGGGTTCCTGCTTCGCCCCCAGCTACGCGAACTTGTTCGTGGGCTGGTGGGAGGAGCAGGTAGCCTGGGCCCCACAGCATGAGAGTTCCAACAGGAAGGTCATTGCTTGGTACAGGTACATTGACGACCTGTTCCTCGTCTGGGATGGGTCTCCAGAAGAAGCCAAACAGTATGTGCAATTACTCAATAACAATGAGTGCAATCTGAGATTCTCAGGGGAGATTAATAAGGAGCAGGTCAGTTATTTAGACCTACTGGTCACCATAAGAGATAACAAAATTTGCACCTCCTTATACCGC
Source organism: Lissotriton helveticus (assembly GCF_964261635.1). Lineage (NCBI taxonomy): Eukaryota > Metazoa > Chordata > Amphibia > Caudata > Salamandridae > Lissotriton > Lissotriton helveticus. The sequence goes on from NC_136057.1 coordinate 1,276,156,404, forward strand.
AAGCCAACTGCGGGAAATAGCGTTTTACACGCCACAAGTAGTCACCCTGAAAAATTAGTGAAAAGTATCCCTTATGGGGAGCTACTCAGGCTGAAACGCAACTGTACTTTGGACAGTGATTTTGAAAAGTCTGCACGAGAGAGCATCGAAAGATTCTCTGAAAGAGGATACAACCGCAACCTCCTAAACAGTGCACTTGATCGAGTCAGAGGACTCTCAAGACGCTCTCTTTTTGAACCCAAGACTAAAACCAAGTCAAATAGGGCAAATCAATTTCGGATGATAACCCCTTACTCAGCTAATTCCTGGCAATTGAGAGCAATTATGCAGAAACACTGGCATATTTTAAAAACTGATCAAATAGTTGGACCAGATTTGCCAGTTGTTCCTTTGATTACTTTTGGCAAGGCCAGAAGTATACGAGACCATCTGATCCATAGCCACCTTAGCTCCACGAAAAAGAGTTCGGGGACCCTTAATGAAACCAAAGGCTTCTTCCCGTGTGGCAAATGTAAGGCCTGCGCCTTTAGTAGGCGCACATTGTCATACGAGGTAAGAGGTGTCAAAGGGGGAAAAAGAATACAGAAGTTTATGTCCTGCCACACGGACCACGCAGTTTACTGTTTGGTTTGTCCATGCCAACTCAGATATGTTGGCAGCACAATCAATCCGGTCAAACTGCGAGTACTCGAACATATGCGAGCGATCGCGAATAAGGATTTTTCTTATCCAGTCGCGCGTCACTTCGCTATCAAGCATAACAGCAACAGGGATTTACTTAGATTCTTCTGTGTGGATTATATAGCGGATAATCCCAGAGGAGGAAATAAGTTACAGATGCTCAGAAGGTTGGAATCTCGCCACATATTAGATATGGAAACAAAGGCCCCAGGGGGGCTTAATATGGGGGAGGAGTTATCAACACACCTTGGTTAGAGGAGAAGAGATCATCATTTTTTGCTGCAATATATGCTTTTGAAACAATGTCATTAGAGCAAATTGACATGTTTTGGTTCACAGTATGGTATGGATTAACTCTGTTGTCTGTGACTTTGATTCTGATCTTATCTTCAATTTTGATTTTGATTGCTGCTTTGTCAATTTGATAATTGAGTGATATTATGCAATAGTCTTGAAACCTGTTCTGATGATTGAAGCTTTGGTACCGTTCATAATAGATGATGTGTGTGTAGCATTGTTCAACCTGCCTATGTTTCTTTTAAAATATGTGGAATAATGGCCATGAGGCATACTGAGAGATTGAGCAGCCGTATAGGCTGCGATGCCGATCCACGGCAAGATTTTGACAGACAGACCAGTTGGTCTGCAGTCAATATGCACCGCACTGGTGCTTGTAAATAAAGGGCAGCTTGTTTTCTGCCTATGCCGATTCACGGCGGCAATTTGAGATCCCTCGATTTTGAGGGTCATTATATACGCATTTGAGCGTTTAAATTATTCGCGTTTATGCGAATTATCAGTAGACCCCATGGCCATCAATATTGAATAGGATGAACTACAACTTTCATTCAATAAGGTTGAACGTTTAATGAACTCACACACTCACCTTTGGCAAATGAGCGCATTAGACATTACAAGATGGCGCTCATGATTGAGATGCGCAGGTTGTCCTATGTTTATGTCTATGCCCGCCTTGACGGAAATGAAATGCTATAACATGCTGCTGCTACGCGCGTTTTTCTGTGAAACACTGACGAAGGGAGCGTTCTCCCGAAACGCGTCTGTTTAATAAATACCACCGCTGAGATTTCATAGACTCCGTGAGTGCCTTATTTGCTTGGAATCCCGGCTGGGATATTTTGGGGCAAGTGGAGCAGTCATTTTGTATCGCGGTGCACCACCGCGAAAAACGGCACCCGCTGCAGGAGTGACTCGTGAATGGTGCATTTGGAGCGTTCATATATATATATATATATAAAAATACAATAAACTCCAAAGTACCATAGAACTGAATAGGCCCATAGAAAGCCTAAGGGAGAAACTCAACTTAGTAACATATCAGTGTCATTATGTTTTGGTCCATATTCCAGCCAATCAGGCTGCAGTTCCCTCTAGAACCTTCTCCTCAGAAGCCCAAGACCTCAGATTTTCGTAGCACAGAGTAACCAAAAAGTGCCTGAGGAGAAGAGAGCCTCTGAGGGGAGGATGGGAGGGTCGCATGTGAATCTATGAAAGACACCAATACTGGAGAACCACAGTTTACAGGTAAGTAACTTATGTTCTTCTCCAGTATTAGGGGTGTCTTTCATACATTCACATGCTTGAATAAGAGTAGAAAGCTGTAAGCACCATATAAGTCATAAAGGTAACAGTAAATTGAAGCATAAAATAAATATATATATATATATATTAAATAGGAAAAACCTTTATGACTGGAGGCGGGTAGCAACAGAGGCTCACCTTCACTGGAAAAGATTCCGCAGCACCGCTTGTACGACTGCTGCATCAGCGGCGTCTGTTGACTGCAGACAGTAGTGCTTCGTAAAAGTATGGCTGCTCGACCACGTAGCAGCTCTGCAAATGTGTCGTAGAGGTACCCCCGCAAAGAGGGCAGCAGAGGCTGACACAGCTCTAGTGGAATGAGCACGTACTGAAGCTGGAAGAGGCTTGCCAGCCCGTTGATGACAAAAGGTAATGGTGGAGGAAATCCACCTAGTAATAGTTTGTTTTGTAACAGGTTGTGCTTTGCAGATCGGGCCGTAGGCCACGAACAATTGATCAGATTTCCTGATGGATGCAGTGCGCTGAATGTAAAATTTAAGGCAACGTTTCACATCCAGGGAATGTAATGAACGTTCCGCAGGAGTCTGTGGATTAGGAAAGAAAGTTCTTAAAATGATTGGTTCGTTGAGATGGAAATCACTGGGAACTTTCGGAATAAATGTAGGATTAGTACGTAATGTAACAGTGTCTTTTGAAAACTGAAGAAAAGGAGGCTGAATTGTGAATGCCTGAATGTCACTGACACGCCTAGATGATGTCAAGGCGAGCAATAGGGCAACTTTCCACGTGAGGAATTTTAAGCTTGCTGAGTGGATGGGTTCAAAAGGAGGTAGGAGGAGCTGAGACAAAACCAGATTCAAGCGCCAAGCAGGCGGAGGACGCCGAATGGGTGGAAACAGACGGAAGAGACCTATGAAAAACTGTTGGATGATTCTAGATGAATACAGTGAAGTCGAACCATCATGGCGGAAGCGGGAGAGAGCCGCTAAAAATACTTTCAGAGTGGAGTGGGAAAGTCCTGACTTTGCAAGGGATAGGAAGAAAGGCAGGATCTGTTCTGGTTTGGCGGTCATCGGATCCAAGGCTTTGGTGTGACACCAGACACAGAAACGCTTCCACTTCAACTGATAGGTTTTAATGGTGGAAGGAGCACGGGCGTGCGCCAACACCTCCCTACAGTCAGCATCGATGGTTAGACGCGCAAATTCATGGTGTTGAGGTTCCAGGCATGGAGCTGGAGGTATGCCGGATCCGGATGGCAAATCTGCCCCTGCTGCATCGTGAGAAGGTGAGGCAGTGGATGAAGCGGAATTGGCTTGTTCTGGGAGAACAAGAGCAGGTCTGAGAACCATGGGCGCCGCGGCCATTTGGGTGCAATCAGGATGATGTGGCAGGGTTGAAGCCTCATTCTGTGTAGTAAGCGCGGAATCAGAGGAAGCGGAGGAAAAGCGTAGCTGAATGCATTCAACCAGCTGATCGAAAATGCATTTCCGCTCGACTCTCTGTGGGGATGAAGACTTGCAATACGTTGGCATTTCCTGTTGGTGATAGTCGCAAAAAGATCCATTTGCGGCTGGCCCCACTGGCGGAAGATGAACTCGAGAGTTGGTTGATTGAGTTCCCACTCGTGATTGTCCGAGAATGATCTGCTGAGTGAATCCGCCAGAACATTGGAAACACCAGGCACAGGGATGGCTGTGAGATGAATTTGATGACAAATCGCCCAATTCCATTTCTCCTGTGCTTGTTGGGAAGGCAAAAGGGACCTGGTGCCGCCCTGCTTGTTCAGGTAATGCATGCTGGTGGTGTTGTCTGTCCTCACCAGCAGGGATTGACCTTGAACAATCCTTTGAAAAGACTTTAGGGCAAGGAAGATCACCAGAAGCTCCAGGCGGTTTATGTGCCAAGTGCGCTGGACCGCAGTCCCATTTTCCCTGTACTGATAGTCCTTCGATATGTGCACCCCAGCCCTCCAGGGATGCATCGGTCGTAAGAGTTAGAGTTGGAGTAGTGTCTTGAAAAGACCGACCCTTTGCAATGTTTGGAGGGTGAGCCCACCACTCCAGAGCCCTTAGGATGCGGGGCTTGAGAAGGATCCTGTCGTTGAATGATCCTGAGATCTGTTTCCACTGCTTGTCCAACTCTTCTTGGATGACCCTCATATGTAGTCTGCAGTGAGAAATCAACTGTATGGCAGAAGAGGCCATGCTGAGGAATGATTTCAACATCCGGTCTGAAACGTACAGTTTTGACTGGAGTGATCGTACCATCTGGAGCATACGGTCTTGTCGTTCCTGGGAGACAAAAACCATTGCCAGATGAGAATCTAGCGAGGCTCCTAGAAAATCTCGCCGCTGAGATGGGCGAAAGTGTGACTTCTGGCAATTGATGGAAAGACCCAAGTCTTGAAACAGGGAGAGGCAAGACTGTGTATGCTGGATTGCCAGTTGAAGATTCGGAGCCTTTATGAGACAGTCGTCCAGGTATGGATAGAATTGCATGCCTCATAGGCGTAGAAAGGCAGCTACCAGGGCCATGATCTTTGTAAAGACCCTCGGTGCTGAACGGAGGCCGAATGGTGGGACCTTGAATTGAAAGTGCAGGTGTCCGACTGTGAAGCGCAGATACTTCCTGTGTCTGGGGTGAATTGGCACATGGAAATATGCGTCCTGGAGGTCTATCGTTGAGAAGAATTCCCCTGTATAAATGGCAGCTGAGGTCGGAGGAGGACGAGAAGCCGACGAGCCCGTTGATGCAACAGCAGTAGTTGTACGACCAGCCTGAGGAGTTGAAATTGAAGATTTTCCCATCGCCGATGAAGATGTCTTATCCGTCGACGATATCGGAGTTTTGATCGTCGATGACGAAGTAACCGTTGACGAGATAGCCGTCGACGGAGTCGTCGTCGCTGATGTTACGGCCGTCGACGGAGGCGCCGCCTGCGAGCTTCTTTTAGACTTGGTCTTCGTCGTCGGTATTCGCGTCGACGACGGGACCGTCGACGGTGTTCGCGTCGACGAGAGAAGCGTTGACGATGATTTCTTCGTCGACGGTACTGACTTGATACTCGTCGACGAGATCTTAACAATCTACGTAATGGGTCTCGTCTCCTGGGCTGCCGTCGACGAGGTGATCGTCGTCGACGCGGCAGTGGATGACATAGAACATGTCGTCATCGACGTAGAGTTTACAGACTTCGTCGTCGTTGAAGACATCGACGGGCGCGTCGACGAGCCCGTCGACGAGCCTATGCCAGATTTTTTAGAGGAAGGCATGGCTTTGGGCGCAGACGTCAGAGAACCAGGTCCCGTAGACGTGCCCTGAAGCAAATCCTGTGGGGAAACAATCCTGGAGGATTCCAATAGTCTACTCTTCTTAAGAAAAGGAGATGGAACCTCAGTTTCAGACCCACGCTTCTGAGAGGATCTGGAAATACCTGAAGAAAAACTTTCCACATCAGAAACCACAGACTCTGAAGTCTTCAACTTCTGTAGCCACAGAAGGAGACGGGCCTCTCTATCCCTCAGAGTCTTGGGAGGAAAAGTGCGACAGTACTTACAGTTCTTAACCTCGTTGTCTGGGTAGAGGCAGTAAATGCATTTACTGTGAGGATCCTCATGGAAAAGACGCAGTTTGCCACAAGAAGGGCAGGCTTTAAACAAAGATTTCTTATTTGAAGACATTTTTGAAGAAATAACAGCTAGTTGAAGAAGAAAACTGAGCAGAGCTCAGGGAGACTCCCTTCACACGACGTGCGGTAGAAAATCTGAGGTCTTGGGCTTCTGAGGAGAAGGTTCTAGAGGGAACTGCAGCCTGATTGGCTGGAATATGGACCAAAACATAATGACACTGATATGTTACTAAGTTGAGTTTCTCCCTTAGGCTTTCTATGGGCCTATTCAGTTCTATGGTACTTTTGAGTTTATTGTATTTTATATATATATATATATATAGTTATATGTATATGCATTTTATAATTATAATAATTTTACTTATGTATGCATATATGACTTATTTTATGTACCGTGGGACTCCCACTTCGACGACGGGGAATATTCAAGCATGTGAATCTATGAAAGACACCCCTAATACTGGAGAACTTTAGATCCTACTATGAAAAGCTGTACAAAAGTGCGCTAGGCGACAGGGGAGAGGAAATAGAAGCATTCTTGGATGGCCTGCATTTACCACACCTGGAGCAGGCGCAGGCGGACGCCTTGGGCAGTCCAATAGACCTAGCTGAAATCAGAGGAGCAGTGAAGCACATGGCTCGCAATAAGACCCCAGGGCTAGACGGACTGCCAATAGAGTTCTATGGGCGATACATAGAACAGCTGGCCCGCGGCTCCAAACGGTCTACAACGAAGCCAAGGACAAGGGGCGGCTACCGCACTCTATGCGCGAAGCCCTGATTCCCCTATTGAAACCGCGAAGGGAGAGCACCAGCACGGCGTCATACCGACCGTTATCAATGCTGACAACTGACTATAAGATTCTGAGCACTGTGCTAGCGTCCAGGTTACTACAACACATGCAGGAACTAGTCCACAAGGACCAATCTGGGTTCATACCCACGCGTAACACCACTCACAATATCCGAAGGTTAACCCGATTAGTGAGTAATCCGCCGCCCGAGGCTAGAGCGCCCCTAGTGCTGGCAGTTGATATAGAAAAGGCTTTCGACAGCTTGGAGTGGGGATACTTGTATAAGGTGCTGCAGCGCTTTGGTCTAGGAGAGGGCTACATAAAGTGGACGAGGGTGTTGTATACGGCGGCGAAAGCGAGAGTGAAGGTGGGCACCCTAATATCAAACCAATATGAGTGTGCCGCGGAACTAGGCAGGGATGCGCGCTGTCCCCACTGCTGTTTGCCCTAGCAGTGGAGCCTCTCGCGGCGATGGCTAGGAAGGGTGGCTACTACAGGGGTCTGGAACACAATGGAATTCGCCACTTTATCTCGCTATACGCGGACGATCTCCTCCTCTTCTTGGAGGATACCGACAAAGCTGTGGAGGGGGCGGAAAGTCTCCTTGCGCGCTTCGGCGAGCTGTCCGGCCTGAGAGTCAACTGGGCCAAGACCTGCCTGTTTCCCCTACGGAAGGGCGAGATACAACCCTCCACCCACCCACTGCTTAGATGGGAGCCTAATTGTTTAGAATATCTGAGAGTATACGTGTACCATGATGCCGCGAACATGCTGGAGGGCAATGTGGGCCGCTGTCTCCGCACCCTGAAAGGCAATATGTCCTTCTGGGCTACTCTCCCGCTATCAGTGGCAGGCCGCATTTCCCTACTAAAGATGATAGCCTTACCCAGGTTGCTGTATTATTTCCGGACACTACCTATCTGGGTGCCAGATGCGATATTTCGTCAGTTGAAATCGATGGTTATATCCTTTCTGTGGGGTACGGGCAGAAGCAGGATAGCGCTGACCACGCTGACCCGCCCGAAGGACGAGGTAGGCCTGGCGGTCCCTGATTTTGAAATCTACTACCTAGCGGCCCAGCTACAGACCTTTACGCAGGAAATTGCGAGGGTGTACCGCGGTCCGGAGCAGGAAAGGAACAGCGGCACCCCTCGACATGTGCTTGCCTATATCGCCCTACAACAACGATTAGCACTCAGAGACCTATCCCTGGAGGAAAGAACTTTCTGTCTTTGCTGGAACCGATCACAAAGACGAGCGGGAGTCAAACATCCATACGCACCCGAGATCCCACTGGGCATGGTGACAGCGCTCCCACATGGTGGAGATTGGTCGCACTTGCAACACTGGGAGGAAGCAGGGCTACAGATGCTGGGGGACTTATACGACGATGGGGCACTGACCCCATACCAAACGCTGCAGGAGCGCTACGGCCTGCCACGGGGGGACTACCTACTGCACGCGGCGGTGGTGCGAGCCATTCAGGCACACTGGGGCGAGGGGCTAGTGGAACCACCAACGATGCTGGCCTGCCAGTACACTATGATGTCTGCAGGTACCTACAAGGCGGTCACATGCCTCTACTCTAGAATACTAAATGAAACCTTGCAACCTCTGACCGGGCTGAAAGCCAAGTGGGAACTAGATCTGCAGACGGAAATCCCAGATACCACCTGGGCGCAGCTGGTGAGACGCGCTAGAAAGAGCACGAGGAATGCACGATTCCAGCTGATTCATTTCTATATTCTCCACAGGGTCTACCTTACCCAAAACAAAATAAGGAAATACTTCAGGGCGGAGGAGGCAGCCTGCCCACGCTGTAATAGAATAGGAGCGGATCTAACCCACATGCTCAGAAGACTGCCCTCACCTACAGGATTACTGGGAGGAGATTGGCGACACCCTGAATGAAGTGGCAAGTAGGGACCTCCGTTATGATACAGCCGTCAGTATATTGCACTGGTTCCCACACATGCCCAAAAATAAGATGTCAAGCAAATTCATTGACATGGGCCTCCTCTTAGCCAAAAGAGAAGTGACCACGGGATGGAAGTCGAAAACGGGCCCCACGCATCAGAGGTGGCTAAACGAGTTTCTGAAATGGGCGGCGAGCGAGAGCACAATCAGGTACCAATTGGCACGCCGAAAGGAGGACGAGAGAGCTCAGGAGGCGGCAATGGAGTGGGAAATTTTGGTGCAAGCCCTGCGAGACAGCTCGGTAGAGGAGGAGGAAGAAGTGGGGGAGGTACCAGGCGACGCGACCGGCACACCCATAGCAATAGCGCCCTCACCAAGCACACACATCCAGTAGACTAGTAGATTATGTAGATTATGATCTCCTGCTAGTCACTACACAGACACACATATGTTGGCTAGGCGCAAGTGGGGACATTTGGGGGGAGGGGGTTAAGGGGGGGTGGGGGAGGAATTCTAGATCAAGAGGTGCAGGAGAGACGATTATTTCATGAGACACCGGGGGGGGGGGGGGGGTGATGAAAACTTAAAAGCAGACAGCGGATCTCCTCATACGACACACACAGCGACTGACGGATGTAAAGATCTCCTTGTTTATGAGTATTGCCGCCCGGCCTCCGGGATGTGGGTTGAATGGCTGTGTATAAAGGATGGATGTACGGACAAGGGGGCGAGGACTCCACGCTGATGACAAAATTCCTGTTCAAGATGCTATGCATTTGGTTCTGCAATAAAAACGGTTTAACAAAAAAAATTAGATGTAGAACTTTTATCTATGCATACTAAGGTACGGGGTCTGCTGCTAACACCTAGAGATCTTCAGATATATAATTATTTTGCTCCTCCCTTTGGGGAGGGAGGTTAGGCTGCAAAGTCGTACATAATGACAGCTCCATTTATGATTTACGGACTACCTGCTATGCTAACCGTATTTGTGTTAGGCATTTTCCTACTTGTTGTGGCACGTATACTGCATACCTGAGCACAATAGTTAAAATAAACATTTTAAACTTTCCTCGTGTCTCTGTCAGAACTTATTGTGGACTCGTACAGAGAGCGAAAGGGTGTGTCCTGTTGCCACGATTCCTGAGAGGGCCGGGAGTGTTGTGTTCTGGGGTGCCTAATCACTTGTTCCTCTGCGAGTGAGTAGGAGGGCAAGTGAGACACTATAGCTAATTTGTAACAGGCTCATGGGTACTCAGGTGGGAGGATGACTCAGTCCCTGCCTACTAAGGTTCCATAATGCAAAGCATAGTTCTGTGACTCTGCAGAATCCCTGCAACACGGCGCCACCAACGTTTGGACTAGTACTTATCCACGAGGCCCCCCAGTAGCACTTTTGCTGGACCATAATACCCTTGACTAATGTCGTGGGAGGGCTTTGCCTCCTTGGTTTTTAGAATTCACCTATTGCTGTAGGTTTTTCAAGTCTGAAGTTTAAAAGGTTTTGGACCCATTTGGTGCTACCGTTTGTTTCCCTTGACTTTTGGCAATGGCTCAGCAGCTTACGATTACGGCTCATTGCCGCGCTGCACTTACTCAACATGTGTTTTTTTTTTTTTTTTTTTGTCCTCATCTTGCGATTATTTTATGTTTGCGGAGTATCAGGTGTCTGCCTCTTTTCTTCTTTCCGACACTGCCCCATGATCTCTCTTGGCTGGGGAGTTTTGGCCTCTTGTTTTTGAGGAGTTTCCTTTACTCGTTACATAACACTGCTTCTGGCTGGGATCGGGGGGAGCTAGCCAACTTGGCTACTCGACAAGTACTATACTTGTCCACCAGAGGATGTAATCGCTTTAATCATAGGACTTAAGTATGATATTTATTTGGGGTTTAGGAAGGTTTCAAAACTATCCCAGAACTTAAATCTTTTGCTAACATTCCTTAACTTATCAAGTTTATTGATTCTTATTGCCGAGTTCAGCCATTCCGCATGAGTTGGGCAAGAGGATCCTATCCATTTGATACAAATCTCTCTCCTTGCAAGAACTATTAACACAAAGAGGAGATTCTCCTCCTCTTTAGTAAGCCCCCATTCATTACCTGAGTCTAATATCCCAAAAAGAATAAGAGTAATACTCACAGTTAGTTGTTTGGACAGGATAGTGCTCAGGGTCTTACCGACTTGGTCCCAAAACTCTTTCAATAGAGGGCAGTTTTTAAACATGTGGATGTCATCTGATTTTTCCTCTCCACATTTGGGGCATTTCTTTATTCCAGCATTCTTAAATTTGGAGAGTTTTTTTGGTGTCCAGTACGCTCTATGGATTGTGTATAAATGGTTTCTCTTCAGCGCCGCGGATTTCAGGCTGGACCAGCATTTGTCCACTGATTTATCCCAAATTAAGTCCAAATCCTTGATTACAATGTCTTTCCCCCATATTTGTGTTTCCATATTGACGTTAGTATCATTGGCCATTATCAAAGCCCAGTACCACTTTGCTACTTCTTTTGGTAATCGCGTTGTTTTGATCATGTCATCTTCCAATTTTTCATTCCCGTTTATACTGGGCAAAGTTCTGGACCAGCTTAACATTTGATAATATTTAAACCTGGATAGAGTGTTGTTTGTCATTTCTTGCAGTTCTAACCATGTTTTTAAGTTTGGGCCATTTAGTATTTGTCCCCAAAATTTAATGTCGGCTCTTTTTAAGGACAGTGCGAGAGTGTCTTTTAAGCATTCTGGGGTTCCAGGAGATTCCCAGATAGGAGCCCACTTGCTATAGTACGGTATTTTTAGAATGCCTCTAATTTGTGTCCATAACTTTGCTGCATCCCTTAGAATCTTGAGCTTTATTTTTTTGAAGTATTTGGGATGTCCAAACTTAAACAACGCCTGATCCTCTGATTTTGCGATTGCTTTAACATGAGCGGGGTAGTATTCGTGGTTTTTTAGTAGTACTTTAATATTTTTAAATTGAAAAGCTCTGCAATACTCCACCAAGTCTGGGCTGGCCAACCCACCATCTTTCTTGCTTCTCCTGATCTTTTTCCATGAAATCCTCGATCCTTTTGCTGCCCATATAAAGCTTGTTATGTTTCTCTGTGCTCGAGCTAATTCCGTCTTTCCAAATTCCATTGGTATCGTGTTAAATAAAAAAGTAAACTTTGGCAAGACGGTCATCTTTATTATATTCGATCTCCCAATCAAGCTCAACGGTAGAGAGGTCCATGTCTCAAGCAGTTTTCTTACCTCCCCGGCAACTTTGTTTAGATTTCTGTTTGCAATCTTCGCTATGTCATGATTTATTAGAATTCCTAAATACCTTATTTCATTTTTTATAAAATTGCTTTGAAAGGTCGTATTCCATGTCATGACCTCTGTCTTTGCTTGATTCACCAGATATCCTGATATTTTTCCGAATGACTGTAAAGTTTCCTCGATACTTGCTTTAGCTTTTGGATAATTATCAGTAAAAATCATTAAGTCGTCCGCGTAAAGAGCGATTTTTTTCTCCCATGTGCCATATTTGAATGGAATGATTTTATTGTTGTTTCTTAATTTGTTTGCCAATGGTTCGATATATAAATTGAATAATAAAGGGGAGAGTGGACAACCCTGTCTCGTTCCTCTGGTTATCTTTATATTTTCTGTTAAGGTGCCATTTATTAGGACCTTTGATCTTGGATTTTTATAAATCTGATTTATCATATTGATAAAATGAGGTCCGAAATTGTTCTTGACCATAACCTTCTCAAGAAAGGCCCAATTGACCCTATCAAATGCCTTTGCGGCATCGACAGCAAGTATGGTAAGTGGGGTTTTCTCACTCGTTGCGATATCTATTGCGATTAGGAGCTCTTGTGTTACTTCATGAAGATATCTTCCTTTAATGAACCCTTTTTGGTCTTGGTGTGATAATTTCGATAGTACTCTCCCTAGTCGAGCTGCCATTATTTTAGTAAATATTTTATAGTCCGTGTTTAATAGTGATATTGGACGATATGACTCGCATTTAAGAGGGTTCTTGCCGGGTTTCAAAATAATTGTAATTATGGCATCGTTCCAAGAGTCTGGTATGGTTTTCTGTTGTGTTAAAATTAGATTAATTAGTCTGGTTATATGAGGGAGTATGGAGTTTTTCAGTTTCATGTATAACTCGTTTGGTAGGGCATCTGGCCCTGCGGCTTTCCCCTTTTTCAAACTTTTGATGGCATCTGCCACTTCTTCTTCTTGAACTTCTTTGTCCAGCGCTTCTCTTTCATTCTCTTCAAGTTTTAGAAGTGCTGCATCATTCAAGTAAGAATTAATCGTTTGATCTGAGGGGTTTATATCTTCCGTGTATAGATCTTTAAAAAATCTCCAAAATTCATACTTAATAGTGTTTTCATCAGAGGTAGGAATTGTTTGATCTTCCGGGATAATACTTTCCACTTTGTTTTTAGCCAGATCCGATTTAAGCTTCCATGCCAACCATTTTCCGCAGCCTTCACCAAACTCATGTTTCGCCAGTTTGCTAGAGTCCCATTTTTTCTGTAACCTCACTTCCAGAATTTGATCAATTTTATCTTTTTGAATCTGTCTTTTTTTAAGGAAATCTTGTTTCTTTTCCTCCTCTTGTTCTGTGGTTATTGCGATGTCTAAGGAGCTAATCTCTGATTCCAAGTCTAAGATCTCTTGTTTTACTTGTTTATTTTTATGTGCCCCTAAACTCAAGAGTTTACCCCTTATGACAGCTTTGTAGGTATCCCAGGTTATTTGATCTGTGGTACCTGACGCGTTTAACTCAAAAAATATATTTGTTTCAGTTTCCAACTCCTTTACAATTTCATCGTCTTCCAGCAAAGCTCTTTCGACTGTAAATCTCCTTTCAGTTATGTTTTCTATGATTTGTATTTCTAATTGTACTGCTGAATGGTCTGAGAAGTGAGCTGGTAGGTGAGATACTCTTTTTACTTTCTTTGATAGTTCATTGCTAACCAAAAAGAAGTCGATCCTGGATTTATGTCCCAGTTTTTTGTTATGCAAAGTAAACGGGTGTGATTTTTCTCCTTTTTTTTCCCAAATATCTACAAGGTTAAGATCCCTTTTATAAGTCACAATCCATTGTCTCATTTTCTTTAAGTTAGTATGTCTACCCGGTGGTAATCTGTCTAGTTTTAGGTCCATTACTAGGTTAAAATCACCTCCCAATATTATGGGAGAGGTAGCTAGTAGTAATTGTGAGTACAAATTTCGCAGCGGATCGGCATCATCCAAATTCGGACCATAGTACCCTGTGATAGTAATGGGAGAATTTCCTATTCTAACATTTGCTATGGCCCATCTTCCCTTACTGTCTACTTCTGAACTGGTTATAGTGGCTTTTAAGGACTTTTTAAAAATTATCGCTATTCCCTTAATATTACATTGTTGTGTTGTGCATATTATGATATCTACCCACCATAGGTTCTTAATTATTTGATCCCATTCTTCTTTTAACAGGTGAGTTTCTTGTAATATTATTATCTCGCTTTTCCCAGTTCTGATGTACTCTAAGATTTTATTCCTTCTGCTTTTTGTTCTCAGACCATTCACATTCCAGGATAGGATATTTACATCCCTACATGCAGTCCCCATTTATTCTGTTCAATTGATGAGAATTGTGTTTCACTCCTATTTGTAATAACTTTTTTTGAATATTCGCAGATGAGGAATTTTTTTTGGTTTTTTTGTTTCCCTATTTTGCGCCCCACCCTTTTTCGTGTAGTTTCATACTTTCTAATTTGTGCTTTAAAGTTACCCTCCCCGGGGAAGCCTCCATCTTCTTCTCCTTCGGTTATCTTCGTAACCCTTTTGGCTTCCCGACCCCATCCCCGTGATTTTAGTCTATGTACAAAAAAAAAAAAAATGAAATTAATTGGTTGGTTTTATGGCTTCTTCATACTTTTTCTATGTTTTGTCCTTGTGTGTAGTTTAAGTCTGTATCTCATTATACTCTTTTTATATATATATATACAGGTTTTTTATTATTATTTATATATTTTTTTGTATTTTTTTGTGTTTCAGAGTTTATATATGGTTGTATGAATTACAGGTTATAGGTTATCAAATAATCTATATGATTATATGTGAACATTTAACTCAGAGGTTCTTCTGCGCGTATTTGATCCCTGATTACCTCTATCAAATTTCTCACCTCTTCAGGCTCTCTTAAATTGCGCATTTTATTTCTCCACATAATCCTTAGTGAAGGTGGAAATTTCATTTGCACCGTGGCACCTAGTTGTTGCAGTTCAGACATTAAATTTCCCAGTTCCCATTGTCTGGTCTGAGAGGCTTTTGACATATCTGATCTTATTTTGAAATTCCAACTGTCTTTGTTGTATATCCTTTTTTTCAGCGCCTCTCCCAAAATCCTATCCTTCAGCATATATGTTTTGAAGTTGACAAGAATCTTTCTGGGGGTTTTCCTTTCTTTGCTCTTTCCATACGGATCTCTGTGCACTCTCTGAATATCTTCCTCTAGAGTTCCTTTGTCTGCCCATGAGAAATGTTCCATCAAAAGCGCCACTACAAATGCTTTTACGTCTTTGCCTTCTTGATTTTCTGGCACATTTAAAATCCTTAAGTTATTTTTCCTCGCTTGGTTTTCCAAGGATTCCAGTTTTTCATTCATGGTTTTATTTTCCAATCTCAGAGAGTTTATTTCCTTTCTATTTTTCTCCACCCTTTTGTCCAGACTAGAGACTTCCTTTTCTACTGCTGTTACTCTATCACCTAGTACATTCAGCTTGGTGTCCAGTTTATCGCAAACCTCCTGTATTTTGTTTTGTTTCGATTCGGAGATAGAAAATTTCTCTTTCATTTCTACCCATATTTTTTCAAGTAGTTCGTCTGTATGGGTTTTTGTTATATCCTTAGTAAACTCTATAGACCTTAAGTCATCATCTTCCTTATCTCCAGCCTCTTCAACCTCATCAGTTATGTTTGCAGTTATATTTACTGCTGCTGCAGCAGAGATGTCTGCGCCCCCCTCCGCCATATGAGTTACCGCTCTCTCTTCTGAACTACTTTCTTTAATTTTCCAGATTTCTTCCAAACTTATGTTCTCTACCAAAAAATTTTTCTTAGTTCGAGGTTTTCTCCCCTTCTTTACGCTACCTGTACTCGATTTTCCGGTTTGAGTAGGGACTTCTCGCTGCTTTTCTTTTCTTAAGGAGTGAGTATCCGGAAATTTGGTTGTAAGTTTAGTTGTTATATCCTCTTTCTCACTTTCCAGAACTTCCGATGTTCTTTGTGCTCCTAAACAAAAAGATTCCGAACTCTGTTCTTGCTGCTGGATTTTAAAATAAGACCTGAGAGAGGGAGTAACTTTTATTTTTGCTTTAGATTTCTGACCAGACTCCAAGTTCTTTTCTTCTTTCTCTATATTGTTTTTTAGATAGCTTTTGAGTGAGGTTTTTTGCTTTTTCCTGCTTACTTTTGGGGTGATGCCTTTCGGAAATTGCTCCTGACTTAAAAACTTTCTATTTCGCAAACTGTAGAAAGATTTTGTTGTGTTAGGCTTAGTTTCTGATTGTGGGGGTTCTGCTTCGAGCTTGGATTTAGTTTGAATTTTTGGACGATTTTTTAGGTCTTGGGGCGGTTTCTCCTCTCTTTCCTCCTGTTTTGATTCTGTTATTCTACTCATATGCTGATTGTTTGTATGACAAGGTTGAAAATGTTTATATGTTTGACAGTGCAGAAGACATTGAAAAAGCTGATTGTTACCACTATTACCGGTGCTAAAGTTATAGCCTGTGTTATAACCTGTATTATAACACAAAACTGTTTGTTGTGCTTTGCAGTGCCGTTTTTCCAGTATCCAAACACTCTCTGCTCTGAAAACGTTACTTGTTTCCTTTCCCTTGTAATCAGACTTTGAGCTTTCCAATCCTGCCTTTTTGCGTTCTTTTGTGAGTCTTATCGTGCTCCTGCAGTCGCTGCAGTCACTCTTTTCCCCCGTCACGTTTGTCTCTGTGTTTGTCTCTGTGTTTCCCAGACCGCCCGCTATCAAGGTTGAAACGGAGCTTTCCTTGCAGTTTTCCTCGCCCTGCCGCTTCTGCTCACTAACTCTGTCGCTCGTGCCCCGGAACTGAAATCTCAGTCTTCCGGAGGCACGGCGGCAGCGCAATCTCGCCTCCCTCGCAGTGCTCCACTTCTCCGTACCTGTCTCCGCTGTCTCCGCTGTGGGGCGACCTCTGGGACTTTTCTCCGCCTGGCTTGTTCCGCTGTTTACTCCGTCTACTCTGGCGACAATTCCCACGGGAGCTGGGTCCGGGTCCCAATCAGGATGTATGCCTACCACCTCCAAGGCACCGTGAGCGGAGCACCGTGTTTCAGCTTTCTCTCCGCTGCTCAAAGGGAGAGGGGAAAGTCCAAGGAGCTCAAAAAGAACCACCATGCCACGCACCACACAGCTTGCACAGTTTGCAGGTAAAACTTGTTAATTATTATTATTATTTCGTCTCATTCGTGGGTAGTTTTCTGCTATGCACCGCACCACCATATACTTCGTGTGTTCTATCTCATTGCTGCATGTTTCAAGCGTTCTTTTCCAACCGCTGTTTATGGTCAATCACGGGTGTGCCGGGAGCTCTCCGACCGAGCTTCCTACCCGGCCGCCATCTTCCCCGAATTGACAGCGAAATTAGGGGGATGGATCTTACTCAACATGTGTTACAGCATGGAGTCCCCAATGCGGGGTCTCAAGTTGTTGTTGTAGTCGAAGCGGATCCTGCATATAGTTTTAAAGTATTTTACTCCAGGGTTATATTTTCTGCTGTGGATGCGAATGATAATTCTTTCCATGCTTATACTCCTGCTGCTGTTCCGGCAGCGATATTGCCCTTATGTGTTTGTTGAAGTTCCTCTTAAGGCCTGGGAGCAACAGATTTGCCTTGATGGCGCCCTACCCCATCTTCTTTCTATCGTTCGTATGGGACCCTTAAGTATTGATGGGGCCAGATGGCCTGTTTTGGACGGCTTTACACCGCATCCTAATTATCTTAATGCTAATTTGGTGAAAGTTTGTTGTATAGTCAGGTGGTTCTTCTTCATAGGCGCATGATCCAATTTGTTCCCCGTGCTTTTCTAGTGGCTCCACCAGGGGCTGCACCTCCAGTGCAGGCTGCACACAGTGGCCACCGTGTGATTAGACCAGTTATTATTATTTCAGTGCTGGGCCATGTGAGGAAGATCAGGACCAGGGATGGGAGACACAACCCGCTGAGGCCATCCCCGATGACATTTCGTCCCGCTGGTCTCCTTACCGTCTTTATGCTGACGAAGATGGTCCGGATCGCCCGATAACCAGGAATCTTTTCCCCGCCACACAGTACGACGTACATGACCCGGAAATCGTTCCTCCCGGAAGCGGCGGGACTCAGCGGCCTGACCAATGGAAGGAGGAGAGCAAAGGTAAAGACCAGCAGAAAAAGCCGGAAGTGGAGTTCATCGGCGCGCACGCTGAGGAGAAGATGGAGGAGAAAGAAGCAGACGCCGACAAAGCCAAGAACTCCCTGATGCGACGAGGAAAAGCAGAGGGAAGCCCCAACGAACATCTGGAAGACCCCGAGACCTGGTCCGAGGAGTGGTGGAGCCCAGAGGACACGCACGAGACGCCACAACTCAGCAGAGTTGTGGCAGACAGCGGTACGTGACGGGTGCTGCGGGCGGATTATGAGAGTGGGGCGTGGGTTGGGATACTCTGGGGAGATAGCGTTTTATTTTTCCTGCTTTATAGATTCTCCCGGTTCTCTGATGCACTGTTAACGCCATTACTCTTGCTCCCGTGCATGTAAATAGGAACCCTGAAACCCCTCACGTTTTATCCTACCTCACATTGAAGAGCCCCAAACCTCGCACATGGTGTGATGACAGACTAGGTTAAGTCTACCCTCCAGATAGGGACAGTGACCGCTATTTCTTTTCTTTCTTTTGAGTGCTTCTAGTACTCCGGGGAAGACTCTACCCAACGGAAGTGTCAAGAGCCACCTGTTCCACCGGAGCTGTTCCAACCTGACCACACCCCTGAGAACGGACGCCGGAGTGATTTTTGTGACACTGGACTGCTAATCTGTTGACGTTATTTACACAATTATATCCACCCCCTAATCTGGGTTATTGAATATCCTCATTAAAACCCTACAATATTCACCCCATACGGCCTCCTCGCTTCTTTTTCCGACCTTCCCTCCGACAGGCAAACGTCTCCGAATCGTGAGGACTCGCCTTTTTGGATTGCTCAGAAAATTTAACAGCTTGATGCAGTTTTACCACTTACGGGTCCTGTAGAGAAGCACTGGATTCTTACTATGTGCTTGCCTAGTGGTTTAATTTCTCCTTTAGCCGACTGCAACAAATAGGGTACGGTGTTTGCCTCAGTGTATACACTTTGTTATGGCACCCCATCGATGAGCGTTCCTCTGAGCGTTCTCAACAGTACAGAATGAACATGGGGCAGGGTCCTGCCCTGGATTTTGGGATGAAGCTTTGGGGTATTTTTTTTCGGTTGTCTCCGTTACGATTCTTTCTAATCTTAAAGGTGAAGCAGCAGTTTTGATGGTTAATCAATTACTTTCGGCGTGCCTGACACTGATTGGGAATGTGCGTTGCCAATTATTATTGCTGACGTTTATATGTCCTTAGCACTCAGTCTCAGGGTAAACCCCCTCTTGAAAAGGAGGGACGTCCAGTCTTTTCAAAGAAGACATGGGACAAAAATAAGCAGCAACACCACGGGACACTTCTGTGCGTTGATATGATTTATGTGATCGCTCAAAGATGAAAACTCCTGAGAGGTTTCATGCTCCTGATCCTCGTTCCTTTCAGAAATAGTCAGTTCAACAGTATGACTGAGGAGGATGGCAAGATCGCAGACAGGGCAACCCAAGCAGGACCTGCAGCGCTCTTTTGACGTGAAAGTCAAGAGAGAGGAACCATCTTCTTATAGAACCCCATTCCAGAAGAAAAAGTTGTAGCATGGACAGCGAAATATGCCCCAGACGGTGAAAACCCTCCTCCTGGATAGGAGTTGGGTGGTGACTCTCCTCGACCGCACAGAGAGTTTACTGTAGTGCGACAGACACTCCACCCATTTCTGGAGGCGAAATCAACGGATACCTTTGCAACTGCTGAAACTGAAACACCTGCATAGCACCCTTTGATAAGACTTTATCATGTAGACATTCAGATTAAAGGGGACATTAAGCGCACCATAATACTATTTTTTGGGACAACTGGACGTCTTCTTATGATATTTTGTTGGCAGAGGTTGATTGCCCGCCACCCCCTCATTTGTTCTTGCTTGTCCTCGTGGTGTGGATGTGATAATTCCTTCCTCATCGCAATACGTCCCTAATGAGACTAAAAATGCCTATTTTTCGGAGTGAGCTCTTGTCTTAGCTCCTGCCTTATATCACAATCAGGCTGGTTGGGATAAGGATTCTCCCTCTCATGTTGTGCCTGTTCCCTCTGTTCCTCAGCACCAGCCTCCATATCCAATTATACGTGGCGCAAAGGCATCCGTTAAAGAGATTGTGCCTCAATTGGAGTATCAAGGTGTAATTGAACCCTGTGCCTCAGCGCCGACAAACCCTCTCTTCCCGGTCATGAAACCTGATGGTTCATAGTGCATTGTTTTATATTATAGACGTTTGAATAGTCATACCCATACTTATGCAGTGCAAAACATGCACAGTACAGCAATAATTAATAATTTTGTACGTAAAAGATTTAAAACTACTTTGGTTATTTCAAATGGCTTTTTTAGTCAAAACCTGGCTCCTGAGAGCTGGGACTTGTCCACATTCAGCGCCCTTGGCTCACAGAGGAGCTATGTGAGATTGCCTATGGAATATAAGAATAGCCCCAGTGTTTATGCGGCACTGATACCTGGCTGACAATGAATTAAATCCTTAACTTGCACAAGTGGATCGCAACACTACACGATTTGCAGCCCTAAGCTACAAATGCAATTTTGCAAAATCACATATTGCGTTTCTGGCCGTTCTCTTTCTTGGTTATGAACTGACAAATAAGGGTAGGGATTTGGCCTCCCATTTTTTGGAAACGTTTTCTCAATTAAAACCTCCAGAACTGGGAGGGAGGACGGGCCGTGAAGGAATCTGCGGCTAGAATAGTCTCTACCAGATACATCGTTACCAAAGGTAGGTAAGTAACTCGTACATCTGATAGAGACTACTAGCTGCAGATTCCTTCACGTAGAATAGATACCCTAGCAATACCCACAGGGAAGAAGGGTCTGCAAAAGGACCCCACCAACTTGAACAGAACAGAGGGTTCCACAGGGGACCAGATCTGCGGACCAGGTAGAACCTCATCCCGGCTAGGAAAGGGGAACCCCACGAGCAGAACATCTCTGAATCCCAGGAGATGTAGGAGGAAGAAGGGGCTGAAGAGGGCCGTACACTCGCAGCAGAGGAACCAAGGACAAGGCTAGGGAGGCCGAAGCACCCCACTCCCCAACAAGGCAACACAGCTTCCATTCAAGACAGGAAGAGGAAGAAGCCGAGAGGGCCCAATGAAACGAGGGGAAAGAAGGCGAACCCACCCCAAATGGAGTGCATCATGCCAGCCAGAAAGGCGCCAACAGTTCTAAGCCGCCAGAAGCAAGAAGAACAGCCCGGGGTCCCAGGAAGGCCCGGCAGGCGGCGCCTGACAAGGGAGGACACAAAATCACTCCAGCCCTCAGGACAAGAGCAGGGGAAGGAGGGAATGCCCGGCACACCACTACGAGGGGCAGCGCACACGACCTCAAGCAGCAAAAGCAACATACACAAATGCCATGGAGAATGGACACCCGAAGGCGACTAGAACTCCATAGCAGAGCGCAAGCTATACAACAGCTACCACTACCCCACATAGGGCACGTTAAGTCCCAAGATATGGGAACCCTCTTTGGAAGAACTTCCGCAGCAGAGGAAAAAACAAAAGACCCACAGGGAAAAAAACGCCCAGTGGAAGGCTTGACAAGCAGCCCAAACAAATCAGAAGGCCTAATCTCAGGTCCAAGTCTGCGCAACAACTCCACACACACATAGGCAGCCAACAATGCCAAAGTCCCAAGGGAGGGTTCAAATGGCCAGAAAACACACTCCACAGCCAGACCAACTAGTCGAAGAAGGCCCAGAACCAGCCCAACTCAGAAGTCACTGAGGAGGAGCATGAGGAGGAGGAGTATAAGGAGGACTGAGCCCTGCCAAGAGCCTTTGGATGGCAGAGTCAGCCGGGGCATGAAACCACAGGCTGCCATCAAATGGAAGGTCAATGAGTCGCTCCCGAACATTCTCGTCCCGTCCCGTCCCGTCCCGAAGCCAAGCATGGCGACGGAGAGCAACTGAGAAAGCCATGGCCCGACCCAGCACCTCTGAGATGTCCAGTGCGGAGCGGAGAATAAACGCCGCAAGCTCCTTGCCATCCAACGCATTATGCCGTAAGTCCACCTGAACATTCTCCTGGATTGCGGAGGATCCCAGAGACTCAGCCGAGTCCCACAAAGAGGAGGAGGCCCTAGCCAGAACATGCAAGGTGTTAAGGGCCCTCAGGGCAGCACTGGTCGAGGCGAACATGTTGCGTCTCCAAGAGTCCAGCCAATGGGCCTCCCGTGATGACCGAGTCAATAGTGGGGGCAGGGAGGGAAAAGCAGACTGCAAAAGCGGACTGGCGGAAGAGGGGTGAAGGGAAAGACATGCCGGGTCACGCGGCACCGGAAGGTGCCAGTGCATTAGATGCTGAGACACCGGATACCCTGAGGCAGGATGCCTTCAAGCCCCCCATCAAGGAAGAAAGGAGCGAACCCTCGAAGGGAAACAAGATTTCCCTCCCACCAGAGCGCTGGTGGAGAACCTCCAAGAGATGGTCCGCCGGAAAATGAGCAACCGGATCACCCATGCGCAGGATGCCCACAGCCGTGGGCACTGCATGAGCAAAGACCGCACCCGCCTCCGTAGGGCTCCGCGGTGGAGAAAGGAGCTCCTCCGTGGGCGACGGCTGCAAACTAAGGCGGCCGTCCCCGAAGCCAAGCGGGACGGGCAAGGGCCAGACCTAGTAGTCAGAAGGAGCCGAAGATTGAGGGACCTGCCGCTCTTCCGACGAACACCTCTGCCTCAGGAAAGGCAGGGAGCCGCCCTTCGGCTACGCTGGTAAAAAAGATACCGCACGGTGACCAGTCTCCGGGGAGGACGACACCAATATACAGCCTGCCTCCGGAGAAGAAAGAGCGTCCGAAGAAGAATCCGCAGCACGACCATTGCGTGGAGCTGTAGAGTCTGCCGCCTGAGGCAGAAGAGCGGCATCATCTGGCGTCGCCGGACAGGGTTCCTCCAAGTTACACCGGATTGTGGACCGAAGTGGAGCCGGAGCCGAACTGGCCCCGGGGCGGCGCCAGAGCGACGCCGACTCGACCCCCGCGGAGGCAACCGCCCGCCCAAAGGAACGAGAAGGGCCTGGGGAGTGACACAAAGCCTTCCGCCAGCCGCGGCCCAGAATGTGGCGGAGATCGTCCGGCAACCCATGTGGCGGCACCAGGGACGATTCAACCTCTGACTCACCCCCGGACAAGGCAGCCGCCCGTGGGGAGGGAGGAGAGGGTCCCGAAGAGGGACGAGGGGTCCCAACCCAGTCACGACCCAGAGCGGGCCAAGGAGGGTCCACCAACCCCTGTGGCTCCGCACGGTCCAGCTGCTGCTGGCGCCGAGCGTCACCGCGGCCTTAGACAGGACCACCTTGTCAAAGGGACGAGAGGGGCTCGGGGATGCGACCAGAGCCCCGGCGACCTCCTGAGACACCACAGGGACTCCCGCGGGAGTTTGCGGCAAGGCAGAGACGCCGTGGCCTGCAGGAGGTGCCCCGGAGGAGCCTCACCCCAACAGCACCACATCCTCCAAGCCTGGATCCGAACCAGTCAGCGCCAGGGCGGAAGCTGCTGGCGGCGCAGCGGAGAGCCCCGCGCAAGGCAGGGGATCTGCCGAAGCCCCTGGGGGAGGAGGAGGAGACGCCAGTGCGGCCTGAAAAGCTGCCGAGTATGTCTCCATCTGAACTCTCGATGCCCCAGCACCGGGAAACGATGGATAGGACAACACGTGGGGCCGCATCACCTGCGGAGAGCCCACGCCCGGGCGGGCCAGAAACGAGCCCCCGGGGAAAAACTGCGACACTTACCCACCAGGGAGTGACCCTCACGTGACATCGGAGAAGGGCGAGGACGACGACCACGGCCGTATCTGAAGTCGTCCGCTGAAGCAGACCGAGGGGAGGACATCCACCTGGAGCGACGCACCGAGAAAAGTTTCATCCGGTGCTCCCGCCGCAACTTCGGTTTCAACTATTGGCACGCCGCACAATCAGTGGTGCCGTGATCCTCCCCCAAACACCACATACAAATGAAGTGAGGGTCCGCGACCGACATAAGACGGCCACACGACGTGCAAGTCTAGAAGCCCAAAGGCATTCCCACACTGTTCCACAAAAAGAAGGGACAATGGAAAGAAAAAAGAGGGCTCAAACAGGCCCATATCAAGGACCGGTCCGCGTTGCACGCGGAAAAGGAAAAAACTGACGTAGGCGTGCCGGGGCGGGTCTTATGTGACCTCACGTATGTCACGTACGGGAACGATGCCTGGATGGAGTCGCGTGATGCAGTTCCGCCCCCGGCGCGCAGGGATGCTGTGGCAAAAAGTTTCCGGATCCAGTCTCACGCCTGGGGATAATTCTACGTGAAGGAATCTGCGGCTAGTAGTCTCTGTTAGATGTCTCATTTACACTGTTGGTTTGGCTCAACCTATCATTGGTTCTAAGCGGGCTTATTCAGCGGCTTGCGCCATTGTCGTGGGTACAATGAATAATGGAGCTTTTACATCTTCCTTGGTGCACACGCAGTCTCTTAGTGACTGCACTCATATTGGCTCTTGAATATGCTGATTCTGAATTACCCACCCTTGTTGTGTGCGATTCTTTTTACTGTGTACAATCTTTTAATGACAATCAGTTTTAGGAAACAAAATGATTTTCTGGACTCTAAAGTTAGCATAATAAAGCATAAAAGACTTTGGGTTCGGGTGGCGGCCCTTAAGGAACACTTGTCCCTGTTGGTAAATCTTTAGCTGATGAAGCAGCCAAATCTGCAGTAGCCACAGGTATAGTTGCCGCTGATACTCGTTCTATGACTAGAACTTACAATGGAATTTTGGCAACCATTGACGCAACTAGTGAGGGTTCTCTTTTTTCACAAGGTTTCCCTTCTTGTTATACTTATCAGTTGACTACTGACAAAGTTCCTTTTGTTTCTATTCCTCCTAGGTTCCTCTGGGTTTGGCTGCAGCATTCTGCTGACACTCGCACTGTTATAAAGGATTTTCATATCTTTGTAAGGACTTGTGCCTTTGGAACTTTCCATTCAGACAAAGGTCCGGCTTTTGCCTCTAATGCTTACCTTGATTTGAAGAAGTCCATGGGAGTGCAGGAGCATTTCTCGTCTTTATATAGGCCCAAGGGAAATTCAGTTATGGAGCTGATGAACTGTGACTTAAAGCAATCTTTAACAGCAAGGGTATTAGGTACGGGCCGTGGCTGGTTAACTCACCTTTATGGGGTTCAACGTGCTCTTAATAATCTCCCAAAAAGATCTCTGGGTGGGTGGACTCCGTACGAAATGCTTTTTGGTATCAAGATGTTGGTTCCAGACCTTATGGCGGCTGTGGCAACCTTTGACGTAGATAACCACTGTGCGGTCTTACAGGATCTACAAAAGTGTTGTAATGCTCTGGCAAAAACTAATTTGCCATCCGATTCGCCTGATGAAGCAGCAGTTCAGATTCCTGTTTCAGGCTGGCTCCCTAAAGTTGGTGATCTGACTTGTGAAAAGGTGGCGATCAAAAAAGAATTCAGTCCCTTCTACAGTGCTTCTGTTCCAGTGCTTGGTCTTCAGGGTACCCAAACTGTGATTTTACCTGCATTGCCTGGATACAAAGATAAAATCTTTGATTTTATTGAACATGTCCAGTGACACCATATGACCAATACTGAATAGTATGCCTCTCGGTGTCCCTGGACAAGATATTCCTTTTCAGCCTGTGAGCTCCGTTCTTTGATTCTCCCTGGCTGCCGGAGGGGGATGTTGAGTCTTTTATGCCTTTTATTTGTTTTAAAAACCAAAACATAAATAAAACACATGGTCATTTGCAATCCCAATAGCTAAAATAGAAAGCATTGTCATTTACAATGCCAATAGCTCAAAGCAATGCCATTGCGAGACCTATTGCATTGTAAATGCTTGTTTTTTTCTAATGATTAATGGCCACTACCTCCCAGACGTTCTGCTGCAGATTTTGTCGACGGGGTGTTGGCCCCACATTCATACTCGCATAAAATGAAAAGAGACCAGTCCCTTGTTAACATTTCAGCACTCCCAGTCACTGATGAATTGGCAGGGGTCAAGTACCATTCAATGTATTCGGTCCTATGGAGACCTTACGGATTCCATATGTATTCTGTGTTTCTATAGGTAATGTGATAATACCTGGGTTGCAATCAGATGATTGGGATGTCAATGCTGCAAATTTGATATTTTCTGAACTGCAATTTTACACTGTTTTTGATACTGAGGATTAATATGTGACCTCTGCTAACTATGCTGATTTGTTCTGTTATCAACATTATGGACATAATTTCTTGCATGAGGCGAATGGACAGCGTCCTCACTTAACAATTTCCTTACCTTCGGTAACGCTTTTTCTGGTGGATACAGTATCTACCTGTGGATTCCTCACCTTTTGTTTTACCCCTTGAGCAGCATTCCACAGAAACTTTTCTCCATAGGTCTCCCACATAGACAAGGACGCCACATAGGAACGGATCCGCTCACGACCCTGCGCGACGTCATCGGGGCCATAAAAAGACCGTGCTGACGTCCGTTCCACCAATTTATTCCGTGGCTTAGAAGCGAACGGGTGAACCGACATTTCCACAAGTATACAGTATATAATTTAAAGAAAGAAAATGGAAAATCTAAAATATAGCATTTCCTAGTGACAAGCACCATATTATTTCAATAAAATCAATGAATTTCATGGCAATTATTTTTTCAGTATAAACTTGCAGGCAACGTAGAGGTGGGTGGGTCAGTGAGGAATCCACAGGCAGATACTGTATCCATCCAGAAAAAGCGTTACTGCGGTAAGTAACTTGTTCTTTTAATGGATACTTCTGCCTGTGGATTCCTCACCTATTGAATTGAATCCCCAAGGAGTCCCACTCTTGGAGGAGGATGCCTGCCTGCCTACTTATATCAAAAAAATCTTGCAGCACCTCCTCACCTCCGACTCTAAGCAGTAATGCTTCGCTAAAGTGTGGAGAGAGGCCCAAGTTGCCGCCTTGCAGATGTCTAAAACAGGGACACCTCTAGCTAAAGCTGAAGAAGCCTTAGCTCGGGTGGAATGAGCTTGAATACCTTCAGGAGGCTCCTTCTTGGCTTAGACGTGGCACATCTTGATGCAGAGGATGATCCACCTGGACAGTGTTCTCTTGTGGACAGCCTTGCCCTTCATCTTGCACACATATCCAATGAAGAGCTGGTCGTTCAACCTGAAGTCCTTAATCCTGTCCAGGTAGAAGCTGACCGTCCTCTTAGGGTCCTGGCAGGGAAGTCTCTCCTCCTCCTTGGAAAGGGGAGGGGGAGGATAGAAAGTGTGTAAAGTGATAAGATTGTCCTAGATGGAAGCGAGGGACCACCTTAGGCAGGAAAGTAGCTCTGGTCCTAAGACCTGAGGTAAAAGGAGGCTTCGAGCTAAGGGCCTGCAGCTCACTAACCTTCCTGGGAGAAGTAATTGCAATCAGAAAAACTCTTAAATGCTTGAACACTCAATGGACAACCACGCAGGGGTTCAAAGGGAGACACAATCAAGAATGTAAGGACTAAATTCAGATCTCACTGAGGCATGATAAATGGAGTGGGAGAGTGAGACCCTTAATGAATCTTATGACTATGGGAGATTAAAACAAAGAGGGTTGGTCTGGTAAGCAAAGAAAGGCTGACAAGGCAGACCAGTAGCTACTGCACAACCATGTTGAGCCAGGGAAAGTGACAAACAGAGAATATCAGACAAATGAGCTCGTAAAGGATCAATCGCTCTCTCTCCACACTATTTTACAAACCTAGCCCACCTACCGGAGTAAACAGATTTGGTGGAGTGTATTTTGGCCGATAAAATAACATCCACCACATCCAGCGGGAGAGAGAAAGAGCTCAGGTGGCCCGTTCAATCTCTGGCATGAAGGTGCAGGCTCTGGATTTGGGGGGGTGCAACCTGCTCCAGCAACTGCGAGAGGAGTTCTGCCCTGAGAGGGAGACGAAGTGAAGGATGCGATGAGAGGTAAAGGAGGTCTGTGTACCACACACTTCTTAGCCAGTCTGGAGCGGCCAATATGACTTCTGCCCGGTCTTGGCGAATCTTCCTCAGAACTCGAGGAATCAAGGGTATGGGAGGAAACATGTAAAGAAGCTCTGAGCCCCAGTCCAGCTGAAACGTGTCCCCAACGCTCCCCACATCGGATCCTGGATACTACAGAACAACGGGCAGTGTCTGTTCTATTGAGTGGCAAACAGGTCTAACCGGGAAAACCCCCACATCCTGAAAATGTGATGGACCACCTCCAGATGGAGATGCCACTCGTTATAGGCCGAGTACTACAGGCTGAGACTGCCCACACGCACATTCAGCACTCCAACCAGATGGTTCGCAGTCACACAAATCTGATAGTCCAGAGCCCGGGACCAGAGTCACAGAGCCTGTTTGTTTATGTACCAACATTGTAATAGTGTTGTCCATCAGGACCTGAAATGATTGACTGCGAAGGAAGGGCAGAAAGGCTTTGAGAGACAAACGTTTCACCTGCAGTTCTAGAAGATTGATATGAAGCAATCTTTCCTCTGGAGACCAAAGACCCTTCACCTCCAGATCTCCCCTCCCTAGAGTGGAGGCACCCATTATCACGGGGCCACCGGAAAAGGAGGTTGAAACGACTGCCCTTGAAACAGGTTGTCCGAAACACTCCACCATGACAGCTCTGCTGCAGTATCTCTGGAGAGTCTGACCACCTCACTGAGATCTACGTTGTGTTGAAATCACTGCCTGCGGAAGCACCATGCATGGTTGACCAACAGTATGCAGGAAGCGAACAGACCGAGCAGGCGTAAAACCTTCATGACTGGAACAACCGCTCCATTTTGAAAAATTGGAATCATAGCCTGGATGTCTAGAATCCTCGGAGGAGGCAGGAAAGCACGACTCACAGTAGTGTCCAGTACTGCCCCTATGAACAGGTTGCGCTGAGAGGGAACCAGGTGAGAATTGGGTACATTTATCGAAAAACCCAAGTCGAACAACAGCCGTGTTGTTACCAAGAGATGATGTAGCACCATGTCTAGCGACTTTGCCTTGAGCAGCCAATCATCCAGATAGGGGAAAACAGGAATCCTACATCTTCCGAGATGTGCCGCTACCACCGCCATCACCTTCGTGAAGACGCATGGAGCGGATGTTAGACCGAACTGAAGGACCGCAAACTGGTGGTGTTGCAAACCCACCGTAAAACTGAGATACTTCCGATGCAACTTCAAGATGGGAATGTGAAAATACGCATCCTGTAAATCGATCAACACCATCCAATCTTCCTCCTGCAGTGCCAGAAGATCCTGAGCTAGGGTCAACATCTTGAATTTCTCCTGTTTGAGGTAAAAGTTCAAGGATCCTGAGGTCTAGGATTGGTCTCAATCGCCAGTCCTTTTTGGGGATCAGAAAATACCAGGAGTAGCATACCTGACGCCTTTCCTGCTCCGGTACAATCTCTATCACACCTTTCAGTAGTAAAGACAGAAACTCTTGTTGCAGAAGCAACAGATGGTCCTCCGAGCACCAAGTATGGCAAGGGGGGAAAAGAGGGGGAAAGTTCAGGAAAGGAAGGGTGTATCCATTTTTTACGCGATCCAAAACCTAGAGATCTGATGTAACAGATCTCCAATTTCGTAGAAAATGGGACATCCGACCTCCCACGGGACCAACATGCTCTAAGATGGGGGATTTAGAGCTGCTTCTCCGCGGTACCAGTTGGGGGAATTGGAGAGGAGGAGGGGAAGACTTGCTGGCGAGCCGAGCAGACGACCTCTTCCTTTCCCTCTGTACGATCTATACAGAGGATTTGCCTGTTATTACTTTTGTTGCTGATGCCGGGCCCGAAAGGAAGTAACCTTGCCAATCGCTCGAAATCTACAGTAACCAAAGCTTTTAGGCTAGGACTGCAGACCCAACGATATAGCTTTGGCCCTGCTATCCTTAATGCGCTGCAGCTCTGTAAGTTTTGGTACCAAAGTGGCAAGAGAATTCAAAAGTCAAGGCCAGCACATCTGGAGAAAAACCAAACCCCCTTAACCAGGCGTGCATCCTAGTTGCCACTGAGGAAGCCCTCACTCTAGAAACAGAGTCCGCTGTGTCAAGCCCGGATTGAATGACTTGATGAGATGCTTGAGAGTCCGACAGAACCTCCTCAAAATGGCCCTGAACATCCTCTGGAACCTTATGGATCAATTCCTTTGCTGAATCCATCAAAGAATGAATCTAGCGACCCAGTGGGCATGTTGTATTTGTGGATTTTAAGGCCATACTGGCTGAGGAAAACACCTTCTCAGCTGATTGTTCTATCCTCTTAGATTCCCTACCTCCAGGCGTAGATAGAAAAGAGGCAGTAGAATGCTTTGTACTACTAAGCTCTCAGGGGATGGACGTGCAGATAAGGAAGGCCGATCCCCAGGCGCTACTTTGTACCTTCTCGCCACTGATCCGGACATAGAAGGGGCAGTCATAGGCTTCTGCCAAACCTCTAAAATGGCTCCATCAAAGCCTCACTAAAGAGAGCAGAGGGTCCATCACAGAAGGAGAGTGAAGAACATCTGTCAGAATGTTTGACTTCATTTCCACAGTAGGCAAGTCCAGTAGATCAGCTGCCTTCCGTATGATTGAGTGGTAAGAAGAGATCTCCTGCGAAGGAAGGCCTCTCAGAGAAGAGAGTTCCCACTATGGAAACATATCTAAACCACTAGCCTCCCGCAGTCCCTCGAACACTTGCATGGTATCAATAATCTCCCCTTTTTCAGCTTCTTCCTGTTGCTCCTGGTATTCTTCTTCCTCCAGTAGCCTCTGTGCCTCCCTTCTAGATCTCAACTAATGATCGGTGTCGGCGGTGCCAGTCGCGGTGCCGGTGACTTCAGGGCCGGCGTCTATAGAGGCTCCATAGGGATAGCTGAAGTTGCAGGGCGAGGCCGAGATCGGAGCCAGACAGCGCCGGAGAATACTGCATCCGCCCCTCCAGGGACTGCACCGGAGTTGAGTACCTTGGCGTCGGGAGAAGCCAACTTCCCAGGGTCATCGGCATGAATGGCATAAAAGATGGCTGTGCAAAATGAGATGGCAAGCCTCCCAGTTTGAAAGACAGCGGTCCCATTGGGGACAACAGGCGCACCAGTAGGGTTAGCTGCCCTGGCAAACATGCCAAACATCGCATTCTAGAAATGCGAAGGATCTGTACCTGGGCTCGGAAAGGGTGGGTATAGATTTGGTACCGCCTGTTCAGAGACAGCTCGAGGAGGCTACAAGACTGGCTCTGGTTGCGGCGCCAGTGACACTGGAGGCGGAGTGCTTGGAAGCGAAGGTGTCGCTTTCCTTGGAGTCAGTGAACCTCTCGGAGTTGAAGAGTGTGCCGGAGTCACCTGAGGAGTAGTGGAGTGTGATACTTCATCCTTTCTGTAACGTCGAAGGACCAGGGGCCCCAACTTTGGAGACTTATCCTTGGACGAGTAACACCTGGACCCATGATGCCGCTTCTTCTTGTGCTTCCTCGATGACTCCGAGGTGTGCTGAGTCTGTGACTTACACGAACGGCAAAGAAGGACGAGATCAAAGTCTGTTTCTTCGCCCTGGCCATGAACAACTTTGTCTCCCTCTCTTTGAGGGCCTTCGGATTCATGCATCGGCACAACGAACACCCCTCAAAGTCATGGTCCGACGAAAGACACCAAAGACCATCATCATGGCGATCAGTGATTGGCAATGACCCCAGCATTCCCTACAAGGCCTGAACACTGAGCAACCACTGCACTGCTACAATTTCAGGAGAATGTGGAACAATGAAACTCTCAGCAATGGAGAGCCCTGGAAAAAACGTTACGCGTCATTGACGTGGAACATGGGAACCGACGTCAGCACAATGACATGGTCTTCTTATGGGTCCAATGTCGTCGTGAGTGGAGCCGTTCCAATGTGACGTGCTCTTTGACGTGTGAGAGCTATGGAGAAAGGTTTCTGTGGAATGCTGCGCAAGGGGTAATTTAAAAGGTGAGGAATACAGAAGCAGATGTATCCATCACAATTAATTATACTCAATGGGAACATTGCCCTAATTCATCTCAATAAATGAAGAACACATTTTCCCGGTTATAACTTTTCAGATTCGGTATCATGTTATTTGAAATTGTCTCCCAATGTTTCAAAAAAATACATGCTTACTCAGACCAGGTTAATTTATGCATCTTATTTTATAGACAAGTTAGCCCTGAAAGGATACGAATATCGGAAAGACCGCATCTATTTGAAATCAGTATGGAGTACAAAGTCCTGGCAAGTCCAAGGTATTGAATCTTTATTCCGTGCATTTTTGATACCTGCTCAAATTATTTTTCTCAATTACACGGTCAAACAGACTACTTGTCTGGGGTGGGCTAAAGAATTGAATACTCCCACTATTCCGTCCTTGGCCCTAATTGATAATTGCATTCTTACACCAATTATACTGCGGACCAACTAAACAGTATGATACACAATGGTCCATTTAATTCCACTTTGATATCTCCATCTGGACAGTGATTATGGCCTCTGAACACAAATGTTTGTCATTCTCTTTTCGTGAACACTACTTAAGGGTTTACATTAAGTAGACCTGTTCCACACAGCCCACATTTCAACACTGTCACCAATTATTCCATAGGTAAATTATGTCAACAACGGTTCGAACATTCCACAATGTCTGCCATGTCTATTGAAAGACGCAAACCTTCCTGATTTCCTTTTGGGCATAAAATCCCCTCGTTCAAAATTATTTGTTTATGCAGCATATAATGGATATTGGAAATTGTCACAAATGGAAGCTGCTGTGCGAATACGACAAATTGATCAGGGCAATTTAGACAAAGTGCTTGCTGTTGTCGACAACAGCATTAATACTTTATCATCTCATATTTATACTTTAGATAATATTGTGTCTTTGGTTATTGATATTGTATGAAGTGTCAAAATCAACTCACATCAGCTATGTGATTTGGTTGGACAC
Organism: Lissotriton helveticus; assembly: GCF_964261635.1. Classification (NCBI taxonomy): domain Eukaryota; kingdom Metazoa; phylum Chordata; class Amphibia; order Caudata; family Salamandridae; genus Lissotriton; species Lissotriton helveticus. Next base: position 1,276,189,405 of record NC_136057.1, read on the forward strand.
TTCAAACACAAAAAAATGGGAGCGTACCTTGGCATTACCTGAATTGCAGCGCGTTGTTCTGGGAAACATCCTTTACATCGCAGTGATTACACCGCGATGCATTTAGAACGTTGGCATTACAACGCAAGTGTCACATCGAATTCCACTGGAGGGCGCTACAACCTAAGGAATAGTAAGATTTACTATTCCAACACCTTCCCTACTGTACGTAGACTGGTGTTGAAATAGTAAATCTTACTACTCCTAAGTCCAGCGCAAGTCGTTGTAACGACTTGCGTGGTAAAAACTGCGATGTTACATACCGCGATCATTTTGATCGCGTTGTAACATCACATATTCGTTGTTCTCACCATTCAATTTAACAAGCAAATAGCGATTAAAAGCTTTGAAAGACGCTAGTTATACCATGCTACATACAGAAAAACTTGAACAGCTTCCCTTCACTGTAGCAAAAACTCATTCTGCGGTTTGGTTAATACACAGGTTTATCTCTTTGCCCATCTCAATGTGTCAGTTTACTGCCTGCATTAAACATGCAGGTAGATATAAGCCCCTTGTGAGCAGTTACATACATGAGTTGTGGTCCTAGAAGTTTTTCTTTTGGGAGAAATGTGCAACTCCACTGCTGGACATTCCCTTGTCTGTCAACAAGTAAAAATCTACGGCGCCTGCAATGTTTCGGCACCTAATCTGGCTTGTTAACTGAATGGAACTCCAGTTCCCGCAATTATTCCCACCCCCACATTGCTTTCAAATGGCAGTTATCTGTCTTAATAATCATGACTTTTGCGGCCTGTGGGCGGAAACCCTGTAAGTGCTGTCGGTTTCTCAGTTAGTTACTTGTTGCAACAACGTCCTGTTTCCTCCTCCACATGGGAGTGTAGATAGTACATTGTGGCCTTCCATTCCAACTATGAAAATAGATTTCAATCAGCAAAGCATACTCAAAGCGCTATTGTTTCAACAAGAAGTGGCTCTCACTTCGGCATGTGAGACCATTGAACTGCAGGTGGCGAGAACGTCTAGTACATTTATTATGTCCTGAATTACACTGTAGAGATTAAGTATAGTAAATTCCTTCTTAAAGATGGCGCTCATGTTACGTCATCTTTCTGCGCTCCATCTTTTACCATTCTCTGGTGTGTGGACTAGAGCAAGGTATTTAAACCATGTGACCGTGTCACTCTGGTTCTTACTTCAAACCACACAGTGGGACCGAACGAGCTTTAGTGACACATTCATTGAGATAGATGTCACTTGCTGTATTTGTCATCTTGACTCTTAATCCATATTTATAGCTTCTATTTTGAGACATTGCTTGATTTTAATGTTTATCGAATATGTACCTTCTGCGATAAGTAGGAAGGTTACCACCCTTACAAGTTATCCTTTTTTTTTTTTAACCTTAAGGGCATAGATTTACACTCTTCCCACTATAAGTAGAAGATCAAATTCATCCATCCAAAATGCACCAATACTGCTAGACGTCACTTATTAGATTTATTACTTCTAACCACATTGTGGGATGCCAATTATTTCAAATCTTAATGCTTAATGCTGCAAGAAAAACTAGCAACAATCATTCAAGATCGTCCAGGGATAGTGGTTCTACAAGAAACCTGGGCAACCAAAAATATTGACCACTCTGACTATTTCGTATATGATACTCCAGCCGAACCGGTTGCCCATGGGCACGTAAAAGGAGGGATAGCAATTCTTCTATCCGAAGAGTACTATTGGGACCAGGAAATCATACCTACACACTCCAAAAATTCCCAATGTATAAAGATCAAAATAGGGTCAGATAGGACCAAAGGCTTGAATAAAATGCTCATTTTTAATGTCTACATTGCCCCGGGAGGAAAAATGGATGCACTAGTGCGAAACATTCTTGAGGACATTGAAAAGGTGGTTGAAGAACAGGATTTCCCGCTAATGTTCCTAACAGGCGACTTAAACGGGCAAATTTCTAACGACCTATTGGAAAAACGGAAGTCAGGAGAAAAAAAAATCAAGCCCTGGCAATACCCATACCACAATTTCCCTCAGGAAGCAAATCAAACAAGAGAGGGAAAATCATTCTATCAACGATTGCTACCCTGAACAGAGTACTACTAAACGGCAACATCGAAGGAGACATTCCGGCTTCCTTCAGAAAGGGCAGCCTTAATGCATCAATTCTTGACTACATGATTTGCAGTTCAGGCCTTTTCGAATTAGCCCATCAATTTAACAAAGTTCGAGAAAGGAAGCGATCATGCTATTCTACAATTAACAACTGGTCTAATATTGAAACGAACATCTCCAGTGCACATAATGGAAGTGCAAAGTACAGCTCTGGCAAACCCAGCTCAAGGTCGGGTAATGTGGAATTCCAGATCTTTTGGAAAAACCATTCAATTCATTGAAAATTCAAATCTATTAACAACTATCCACAATACAAATCCAATAATAAACTTTGAGGCAGTGGCCAAGAAAGTTGTCCAATTGTTTCAGGAAAGCGTAAAACGACGAACGACAAATACACAAAGTAATAAAAGATGGAACCCAGGGCAATGGAACTAAATAAACTAATCAGGGCACAATTTCTCCACTTTTCTGATACTAGAAAATTGGAAATCAACGAGCTAAACAACTGTCGCAGAAGACAAAAAGTAAAAGAAAAACAAAAGTTACAGGACAAAAAATGGATGGAGCTACAGATAGCAGCGACACAAAAGGACAAACGTGCCTATTGGACCATAATAGCGCAAGAAACGGGAACAAAAAAGGCTAAAAGCAAACCCTGTACCTCCTTCTGAATGGGAAGCATACATAACCAATCTATACAAAAAAAATCAAATCTCCAATCGCGACTCAGTAACGCAAACCAATAGAGGACAGGAAAAAAGCACATACATCGAGGCCCCATCACTACCTCAAATAGAATATTACATAAAGAAGGCAAGACCATCGGCTGCAATGGGTCCAGACCAAATTCCTATAATGGTTCTAAAAAACAATCCAAAGGAGTGGAGTAAGCTTCTAGCATGCCTCTTTAGCTACATAATCAGAACAGGGGAAATTCCTAAGTCCTGGAAGGGAAGTATTGTAATTCCAATCCACAAGAAAGGCTCCAGGCTGCTCCCCTGTAATTACCGGCAGATTGCTCTCCTGGACGCAACCTGGAAGATCTTTGCAGCCGCTGTCCTAGATAATCTAAAAGAATGGGCATTTGCACTGGCTCTATCCCGCTTAACCTCAGCCGGATTCAGATCCAAACACTCGGTCACAGATAATATTGCAGTACTTCAAACAATATTAGAAAAATATGTGATCAAAAAGTCGCAGGTAGTGTATGCAGTCTTTGTATACTTTACGACCGCCTTTGATAGGGTTGACCGCGACAAGCTTTGGAACAAACTGCAGAAAATGGGAATCCCACAAAATCTTCTCCATCTAATAAATACATTGTACTCTGGGACATGGTGCCAAGTTCAAATGGGGAGGGAGAAGGGTCTTACCTGCCCAATATCAACTCCAAACGATCTGCGTCATGGGTGCCTTTTAGCTCCCTTATTGTTTTCTCTATATTTGAGTGACCAACCGGAAAACCTTAACCAGGTCAATAACTTCCCATCTAAGATTGCAACTTTTAAAATCCACTATATGATGTACGCAGACGATGTAGTAATCCTAGACCTGGCCCCATTCGGCCTCCAAAGAAATCTGCTGGCACTCACCAAATACACCGAAGAAAATTATTTAATCCCAAATGTTACCAAAACAAAAATTCTACCATTTACAGGAAAGAAGAGCTACTACAAATACAATTGGTCAATATGGGGAAAACCATTGGAAATTGTAAAAGAATATATATATATATCTCGGGAGAACCTTTACTCAGTCTTTGCACAATCAGCCTCATTTGCAAAAAATGGGTTGAAATGCCGATGTCCATTTAGGGGCCCTCCAAAGACTTTATTCCTCCACCGGTCAAAGACACTTCTCTTCTCTGTTACAGGTTTATAGTTCTAAAATCCCTGCCGTTTTATCATATGCAATAGAACATATTCCAATAAATGAATTGAAACAAAATCGACATCAAAGAAGGGAAAATCCTGCAGAAATTAACCAGGATGCCGCAAGCTGTGCTGGTCCAAGCTCTTCGGCTAGAATTATCGCTAGTCAGCTCCTTCGCCAGAGGGATTACAAACATAATCATATGGGCGTATAACCTGGTTCACGCTGATCAAGGAACCCTAAGAGCATTGTTAAAAATTGAGACACTTGAACTAGATTCTCCGAAGTATGTGTTTGGTAAAAATCTAAGCACTGCTTTTAAATTAACAACTGTTACCTTGGACATGATAAAATCTTGGCCACCAGCCCAACTGAAACTTTACTTAAAGAACCTAACCCCAAGGCTAAGCATGAATCTAGACATTCAACATTGTTCCGATCTTTCAACGTATAAACAGTACGCGAACACAATTGTTTTAAAAAAAAATGCAACCATATATCCTTTTCAACTTAAATCACGGAGTAAGGCGGAGCATTATTCTACTACGGCTTGGGATACTACCCCTGAAATCACACACTTTTAGGTGGTTGTCAAAAGAAGGAGGGACTAACCTCTGTGACTTATGTAAAGGCGGGGTGCAAGATTTAGAACACGTTCTGTTACATATAAATTCTATCCAGAATCTGATTTCCCTCTGCCCAGCTCCACCTAATGAATTTGCGTGTATTAACATGTACAACTTTTTAAAATCATTTTAAAAATTATATTAGAGCGATAATTTTATCAGTAAAATTGTAATTTTTATTGTTAAAAATGTGTTGTTCTCGTAAGAGAACTGAATCAAATAAATTATTTCATTTCATTTCATAATGCTTATATTCGTACACTGTCGTTTTTAAAATAGAAGTTAATATAGGACTCTTCTATAAAAACACTTTTTCCTCTTGAGTTTTAAAAAATGTATCCTAATGATTTTTTATAAAAATATTTCTATATTATTAGGACTTTCCTGTCGGTTTTACAAATAAATTAAGGATGAACTACAGATGCAGAAGAATAGCATGCCTAATTAGGAATGTTTCTTAATAGAGGTATGTGAACAATGTGACTAATACAGTGTGCTTATAGCTCCAGCGACATAAGGACATCCCATTAATAACTTATAGAACCCCTGTTAGCTTTACTATGTAGAAATACATGTGTGCTAGCATAATTAACATACAATTGTATTACATCGAGTACAGCGCAATTGTTAACATGCAAATGAGATACTATAAATATCCTGGGGACTTGTTTCTTCTGTATTGGACTTTTGCAACTCTAACTACTGTAACCACGTGCCCTTTACCAAAGCACTTCTTCTCCCCTTGTTGGGGAGGGATCCAGCATTTATACCCTGGAATCTCAGAGACCCCTCTGAGAGAGTCCAGAGCGTACAGAGAACCACACACAGGGCAGGTGTGGGAATGACACCATTTCCTCTGGGATCACAGCACACCGGACATTGGACACTGTTTTTCCTCGTCTCCCCGTTGTGTTTCTTTCACCCTCCCCCAAACTCTTTCCCTCTTTCATTCTTTGTCTACCTCCCCTGGTATCCCCTCTCCCCTTACCTGCTTTTTCCCTTACGTACATGTGTTTAACGCATGTAATTACGCTCCAGAAACTTGTAACAATGCTCTGAAACTGTGTAACTTGTAACTATGTAACTTGTAACTATGCTCTGAAACAATGCTCGTCCTCATGTAAAGCACTCTGATATCTCCGGATCTAGCCAGCGCTATATAAAACTTTTCAAATATAATAATATACTCGCACTCAACAGAATTAAATTAAGGATAGCATGTAAACTAAGATCCTCTTAGGGATTGTTCCTAAAAAGTTGTGCGTTTAATTTGAAATTGTGTTCTTTGGATAATTGTCTGATTTGTATATATATTGTAAATAGGTGTTCTATTTATGTATATTTTTGTAGCCCTGAAGAAGAATGTGAGGAGGAAACGGGTCGGATACGCTTTTAAGTTGATTATCACACTGAGAAAATCAATTAAGAATTTTCAACAAAATACTTCTAAAGGATATTGTGTATTGCAAAGAATATGTATTGTATGTGCTGATTGTTTACGATAATTTTTGCTGAGCTCCTATTCAAATACAAGTGACATGCTTTGTCTAAATTCAGGGTGCTGAACCGCTCTAGATCTATGTATGTTAAAACCATACGTGTGGCAAGGGTGAGCACAGTTACCACACATAGCCTTTGCCATGCATGCCTTTACAACGTAATTCATTGGAAAGGTATGAATGGTAAAGGTATATGTGTGGTAAGGGTGGTGAAGGCAATCAGAATCGTTAGAGGCAAGAGAGAGACTCTTCTGCTTCCTCTTTAGGATGTATGCTGCGCATCAGAAGAGCTGGAGGGAGGTGACATTGTGGAGAGGTAAAGGGGATTGTGCCTGGGGGGGGGAACGGAGTTATGATTTTATGCTAGTGTTTGTGAACTGTAATTTTCTTTTTAGAGGGGATATTGGCGCAGGGGTCTGCTTTTAGGGTTCAGGGCATGGAGGGGTCGTTTTTAGAAGGGTTGATGGTGAGGTGGGTCACGCAGGGGTCTGCTTTTAGGGCTCAGGGTTTTTTTTTTTTTTAAAAAGGGTTAAAGGAGGGGAGGCGCAAGAAACAGGTTTTAGAACTAGGGCAGTGGTAGGGAAAACGAATATGCCTTTAACAGTCATGCTTTTACAACAACATCAGTTGTAAAGAAATGCGTGGTGTAGGCATATTCGTGGTAAAGGTTATTCATGGTAATAGGATTCGCCTTGTAACACATGCGTTGAAACAATGAAATGTAACGTCATAAAACCATCCATGAGAAGACCAATCTTAGAAGTTCCACTAGAAATTAAACTTGCTGTCTTATCTATCCCATAAAAGTAACTGAGAAGCTGCAGGTTTCTAACCTACTCAGCTTGTCCGCTGACAGACCCGGGTAGATAGTGGTCTACCTGAATGTTCTACCTCCAGAGAAATAGATACTCCTGGCACAAGGTTGAGAACCTCACTCTGCCCTGCTTCTTGCTGTACCACATAGCAATTGTGATATCCATGAGAACCGTTCACCAGCCTCCTCCCTTGACCGGTGTCAGGAATGCTTTCAGAGCCAGATGGATCGCCTGAAGCTCCAGAAGATTAATGTGCAACTGGGTTTCTGATGGAGACCAGAGCCATCTGAACTTCACTCCCTCCAGGTGAACCCCTGCCAACCCAGTAGTGACACAAAGGTCACAACCATTAAGTCCGAGTTTAAAAGGGAAGGTGGCTGCCGGCAGGTCAGGCTGGCACTTGTCTGCCACCACAGTAGATCCTGAACTGTCTACTGCGTTTTCTAGTTGAGTGGGAGGGAGCTCTAATGCTGGGCCCACTGAAATGTGAGGTTCCACTACTGAACACACATATGCTATCTGGCATGAGGAGGAAGCTTAAGAGTAAGAATCCAAGAAGCTTCATGGCCATCCTTACCAAGACCCAGAATAAAGCCAGAAACATCGGAATCATATTCTGAACTTCTCTGACTCACTAAGGCATTAAAAAGCCTTTTTGTTTGGGGGGGGGGGGGATATTTTTATTGATTTTCACATAGACACAGTGTACACAGAAGTATGAACATATATAGCATTACTAGGGCACTGCGCCAGTAAGTTGCATAGCTTATTATACAAGGTTGCTCATTATTGTGCTGGTTATCGTTGTAAACATAGCCCTGGTATGGCTCTGGCGGCGCTATGCTTGTTCCTACACATATAACATAAAACATGTAACATATAGGTGTTGGTAGTTTGTTGGTGATCGGTGTACGACATCCTGCCTTGTACTTTCTCTGCTTTACACGTTATCTAAGGTGGTTTGAAAAGGTCTAGTGCTTTGTCTAGGGATGCCCACATCTGTCTGGTTGGTTTCCTCCATGGAGTATTTCTCAGAGCCGTTATGTCTGCCCCTCTCAGGAATGTCACCCAGTTTATCCAACCCTTAAAAGTCGCTTTGGCGGTGTTCTTCCATTTGGACAGTATAACCTTTATGGCGCTAGTTAGGAGAAAGTCTAGCAGGTTACTGTCTTGCTGTGTGTTGATCCCGGTGTTAAAGAGGGCTGTTGTCAGAGTATGGAACTTTCTCTTAAGGTTGCAGCCTAGTGTTTGGTTGATAAAAACGAAGACTCTATCCCAGAATTTTTTGACCTTGCTACACTGGAATATTAGATGGCCCAGGTCCCCTGTTGCCTTGTTGCAGTTCCAACATTGGCTGTTTTCTCTGAGGTTAAGTTTTGCCAGCTTTGTTGGAGTTCAGTGTGCCTAGTGCAGTAGCCAGAATTTGCTTTGTGCGAGTACTGGTGAAATTATATTATGCGAGGGGGAGGTCCAGAAGTATATTAGTTCTTGTTCTGTGAGGGTTCTGACTTTTAATGCCACATGTATAGGACAGCCACAATGAAGGAAATCCTCTCCATGGGACTCATGTGGGACTTTGGCTAGTTAAAGGAAAACCCCAAGGATGGCAGAAGTTCGCCTGTCGTCCGGAGGTTGTCCACTACTGAATGCAGCAAGCCAGTCTTCAGCAGGTAGTTGTTGAAGCAGAGGAATGCATGTATCCCCTACCTCTGAAGAAGGGCAGAAATCACAATGATCAATTCTGTGAACACCCAAGAGGCCACGGTAAGATGGAAGGGAAGCATGGAAAACAGACTATGAATCTCAGAAAATGCCTATGGGACTGCACGACGGATATGTGAAAATACATGTTCTGAAAGTCCAGGAACACCATGCAGTCTTGTGGGTCCAGAGCACAACGAATGTGAGACAGACTGAGTATTCTGAATCTTTCTTTCATCAGAAAGGCATTCGGTGGGCTGAAGTCCAGTACAGGCGTGAGACATCTGTCCATCGATACGAAGAAGTAGCACAAACAGTACTCTTGCACGCTCACCGAATCCAGCACCTGCTCTATGGCATCCTTGGCCAGAAGGAAAGTTGTTGACTAGTAGCAAAACTGAGAAATGGTATGCTACGGGTTGCTCTGATGGTGAGTAAAAAGAGGACAGGGAGGAAACAAAAAGCAGGGCACAGCTCATTTAATTACCTGTAATACCCATCTGTCTGAAATTCTGGAAATATTTTATCTTTCCTCCCTGTCAGTTTGACAGCTGCTGCAGCAGGGGAGAAAGTTAGAGGTAATCTGCCCATCCTGGTGGGAACTGAGTTGTCCACTGACCTAAAGAGAAGGGGCCTGCTATTGTTACACAGATTGAGAGGAGCGATGATGTCTTTAAGTCAGCCCTCTGTAAAAGCATCTCTAGTTTCTGTTTTGTTGGAGGAACTGCTTGGCTGGAGCCAAGAGCCTCAAGGGTAGGTCCTTCCATTGTTTGAGTCCTGGATCAGCCTTATTACCAAACAATCTGGAGACATCAAAGGGCATATCCATCAAATACACCGGGCCAGCAAATGTAAAGTTGGCTGATCTGAAACAGGCTTGCCTTCTAAGCATTACACAGGTGTCAAGAGCTCTGCCTACTGAGTATGTAGTGTCCATGCCACTAGGCAATCCCTGCTTAGCAGCATCCTGGCTGTTATTTATCGTTTGAGCCAGTGAAGACCTCAGGTTTTCCAGGAAGGCCGGCAAGATCTCGCTGGCCATCTCCCATAAAGCATGGGTGTACCTTCTCAAACATCACATTAAGTTCAAGAAACTTTAGGTTAAGCTATCCAAAGAAAACATTCTCTTTTTGAATGCAAAAACAACAGTTGATGGACAGAATGCAGAACAATGTCAAACATTCACCCCAGTACAGAGATCTGGGCCTAAATCCATCGTTTTTTTGCACTCCACACCACCCCAGTTCAGACATGGCCATGTGCAAATCAGCCTTGACCCTGTGCCTCATGGGAACAGTCCAGCCCGAACTGCGAAGCCATGTCTTCCCTGGACCGGAATCAAGCATCCTAGGACCGGTTTCTGGCTATCAGCCGTCATCAGCCAGGATAGCTTGACTCCAGTGGCGTAGTGAGCACGGGACCCACGTCTGGGCATACCCTTCCCACATAGGCTGAATAGCAAAACACACAAGATGATGGATGGAATGTTGCACAATGGCAAAACATTCACCCCCAGTCACAGATCTGGGTTTAATCCATCGTTATTTTGCTGACCAAGCCACCCCAGTTCAGACATGGCCATATGCAAATCAGTCTTGACCCTGTGCCTCATGGATACAGTCCAGCCAGAACTGCCAAGCCATGTCTTCCCTGGACCGGAATCAAGCATCCTAGGACCGGTTTCTGTCTATCAGCCGTCTTCAGCCAGGATAGCTTGACTCCAGTGACGTAGTGAGCACAGGACCCACGTCTGGGCATACCCTTCCCACATAGGTTGAATAGCAAAACACACAAGATGATGGACGGAATTCCGGTCCAGGGAAGACATGGCTTGGCAGTTCGGGCTGGACTGTTCCCATGAGGCACAGGGTCAAGACTGATTTGCATATGGCCACAACATCGACCTGGAGCATCGAAATGATGGTTCGGATGGGACAACAGCATCGGGGTCTGATCCTGGGCTGGCGTTGGTCCCATCGACACAAAAGGAAATGGTGTGGACCATAGAGCCTAGAAGGAAATCTGAACTAGCATTGGTATAGATCTGGAAATGAGCCCTACTGAGTCAATCTCACTGAGTCAATGCCAACTGGAGCGCCTCACAGCTTTGTGAAGCCAAAGGTGTGTTAAAGGCAGCCAGAAGCATCAGACAGAACTATAGCATAGTCTCCTTGAAGGCTATCTGCTACATAGTAGTCAACAACCCAGGGAATTTTGGGTGAGATCAGTTGAAAAACAAAATCAGAATCTGAAAATATTTTTGAGGTGGGATCTTTTGATGGATATCCTTCAGCGTTCTCACCCGATTTCAAGTGGCGTGATGGATTTGAGCTCTGCACAGCTTTCTTAGGTTTTTGACTTTGACTTATCAGAATACCTAAAGTAAGAATGAGACTTCACACGGGACACGTGAAAGAGACTAAAGGCGACCCCCGCGGCTTGGAGAGGGGCTTATGTTCTGATCACAGCATCTTCTTGTGCACTTATATACAGCTCTGCACAGTCGGGTGGCACAGAGTTACTGGAGAACCAGGTGGTGTCACCAACTAGCAGGCCAGAATATTGCTCACAAATCTTCCTATCCAGTCTGGCACCTGAGGAAATTCTAAACCTGAGGAGTCTGTGGTTCAAATATGCATGTGAAAGTCTTATTTCAACAAGTAAAGCAAACTGCAGGGTCAGCGCAATACCTCCGGTGATGAATTACTGTTTGTAGGTCACTGAATAATAAAGGGAATGTGTAGGAGGCGGAAAATATGGTCCTTCCATTTCATGGGTCTTTTACTAAGCCACCAACCACCCCACCCAAAAGCGAGTGAGCTCCCAATGGGCTTCACTCTGTAACAGAACAATTAAGCAAAATAAATTGCATAAACTGTGGCAAAAGGAACTATCTGTTGATTGATAAGAAATGGCTTACCAGGTGGAGACCAGAATAACTGAACTGGAATTTGTTCTTGACCCGGAAGGGAGGGAGGATCTCGCAAACAAACTTTCCGCTGATGAACCTGAAGACGGTATGAAGATAATGCACCTGAAGAAACCACTGACCGGGGTGCAGAAAGGAGGCACAGAAGCTAAAAGAAGGAGAAGCAATTACTTTTCTGAACATTACAGTCTTGAAACGCACATTCCAAAAAATGCATAAATAATAGAAGACAAGTTTGCAGAATCTGACGAGAAAAATGTCCAGCTTGGGCAAGGAAAAGATCAACAGATCTTATTTTAGACATTAGAAATTAATCACATGAAGCAGTATTGGAGAAAGGCATGACCTAGAGATTCAAACCTAGTTGTAGGCAATGTTACAAGCATCAAGCAAAGCATATCACAGATTCTATACAGATTTAGGTATAAAGTTTTCAAGGTGATAACGTGCCTCAACTATTTTTTCATCAAAAGGCTCCATAACTTACCCACAGCTCAGTTATCCATCTTACTTACATAGGTGAAGCTCTCAACCATTAAAAAAAAAGAGTGAGAGACCAAGGGACAAATTTGGGTGGGGGCATGGTGGTGGGGGGGCGACTTTAACCTGGTGTAAATGGATCACAATGCTGCATCCTTCCAGGGAATGGGAGTGATGTCCACAGCTCTCAAACACGACCTTACAGATCTGGGTTTGGTAAATGCATGGAGATACAGTAACTGTGATAGCCAGGACTACTACTTCTACTTGCACGTTCACTCATACTCAAGCATTGATTATATATTTTTCTCACCACCCATGCAATGCTGCAGGAATTGGGCTCTGACTGCCTCTGGGATATCTCCATTGTGGGCCACACTCATCTAGAAATAACCTTAGCTAAAATGGGAACTTCACCTCCCAGTCACTCTCAGCGGTATTTTCCACCACACCTTCTCAGGGATCCAGTCATTCTTGCCGAGATTCAAAAGGAGATCATGTGTACTTCAAAACTAGCATCCAACCCTGGAACGCCTTGATCACGTTGCCCGCTCTTGACGAAATAAGATACAACTAGCTGCACTCGGGGGTAAACGAAGGGCAAACAAGGCATAGCGCTTGTTGCTGGCTTTAACGTAGAAATATTATGATAGGAGGGACAAGGTGGGATCTCAGCTTGTGCGCAAACTTTGCCAACAAACTGCACCAGCCCATATTTCTAAAATCAAGCTAGACAACGGGACATTGGCCACCAGTGAAAGGGTAAAACAGCAGGCGTTCTACGATTTCCATCAAACCTTTTATGAAAGGGCCAACAAGCCCTAAAATAGCATAGCCACCTACCTTAATGCCTGCCCTTGGGAACATCTAGATCCTCTCCATGTGGAGCTCTTAGACCCCCCTATCACGCTGGTTGCACTATAAAGGGCCCTTAGGGAATTGCCAGTGGACAAAACTCATGGTTCCCCAACTTCAGGACCATCTGGTGGCGCTATTTAACAGATTCATGGCAGATATCACCCTAACACCTACCAAAGCCACAGTGGAGATAGTCCTTATTCCCAGACTGGGTAAGGACCCCACCCTGAAATTGAAATTAAAATATTTATAAAGCGCACTACTACCACGCGGTTTCTTGGCGCTGGGGATGCAACCATCGGGCAGTGGGAGGAACGGACTACTAGTGGGGAAAGGCTCGGGCGAAAAGAAATGTTTTCAACGCTTTGCGGAACTCAAGATAGTGAGAAGAAGCTCTTAGAGGGATAGGGAGGGTATTCCAGAAGGCGGGCGCTAATGTGGAAAATTTCACGCCACCTGACGACTTCTTCCTAAATCGGGGGAAGACCAGTAGGAATTGCGAGGAAGATCGCAGGTCTCTACTAGGAAGGTAAACCTGGACTTCGGAAGAGATGAAGCCAGGGGCTGTCCCAGCCCTAGCCTGAAAAGTAATGCAACCCATTTTGAACAGGGCACGGTTCCTGAATGGGCAACCAATGCAGTGCTTTGAGCAATGGAGTAACATGATGCGACTTGGACAGATTGCAAACAAGGCGAGCGGCTTGGTTCTGGACAAGTTGGAGTCTCTGAAGATTGTATGCAGGGACGCCAGTGTACAGAACATTGCTGTAATCTAAACAGGAGATAACCATCGCAGACAGGATAAGTTTGCGTGCAAGAAAGGAAAAAAAGCGTGACACCTTACGAATAGTGCGGAGAGTGAGAAAACATGAGGAGACAACTGAACTAATCTGAGAGTGCAGAGTGAGGAGGGCATTTAGTTTTATCCCTAGGGGTTTAACCAAAAAGGAGGGAATAGGAGGAGAACCCAGGGAAGAAGGCCCAAAAAAGAGAATTCCAGGGACTGGAGGAACCACCTGTCAAGACCAACTCGGTCTTGTCAGGGTTGAGTTTCAGATGGTTATGGTTCATCCAGTCCCTGATGAAGAGCATAACAGAGTGAACATTATAGATAGAATCTGGAGAGGATGATAGATTAAAAATAAGCTGGAGGTCATCGGCATAGTTGTAAATCGTGACCTCCATCTGCTGAAGAGCCAAAATAAGAGGTGAAATGTACAAATTAAACAACAAAGGGGACAGAGAGGATCCTTGCGGAACTCCACACTGGACCTTAGTGAAGGGTGCAGAAAAGTTAGCCAGGTGGACGGCCTGAGTACGGTCCCTCAGGTAAGAGGCCAACCAAACCAGAGCGGTTCCCCCGATACCGGCCGCCCCGACACGGGAAAGAAGAATGGAATGATCCACCGTGTCGAAGGCAGCGGATAAATCAAGAAGAACCAGTGCCTGGGGTTGGTTGGTATCCATGCCTTCTCTGAGGTTGTCCATAACCGAGAGGACTACCGACTCCGTGGAGTGCGCCGGGCGAAAGCCGGCCTGGCGAGAGGCCAGACAGTCGTTCTCCTCCACAAAGGCGCTAAGTATACTGGTGACATGCCGTTCCAGCAGTTTTCCTAGGAAAGGGAGCAGAGAAATGGGGCGATAGTTGGCTAGTGAGGATGGGTCTGCACCTGGCTTTTTTAGAATGGGAATAATAGTCGCAGCTTTGTGGAATTGAGGGACAATGCCTTGGGCAAGGGAATTATTAAGGAAAGTAAGAGGGGGAGAGGGGCAGGCCAGATAGATTTGTTTTAGAATATGTGCAGGGCAGATGTCGGAAGGCGAACCTGACTTGACCGTAGATAAAAGGGACAAGAGAGTTTCTTTACTCAGCGGGGGGAGGTGGTCGAGAAACGACCGGGGAGGTAAGGGTTGTGGATCCGTGAAAGAGGGAGAGGGAGGAGAAATATTGGACTTGATGAATATAATTTTCTCCAGAAAATAATTATTAAGTGAATCACATAGGGCCTGGGAGGGAGAGGGTTTGAGGGTGACTCTGTCTGAATAGGCCAAATCCTGCACTATAGAGAAGATTTCTCTAGGTTGATTTTCAGCAAGCAGGATTTTAGAGGAGAAGTACTCAGTCTTGGCAGAGAGAATAGACTTCTTATATTGGTACAGGAGTGTGGTATATTGACTTTTAAGAATAGGGCAGCAGATGCGCCTCCAAGCTCGCTCAGCTTGCCGAAGGGCAAGCTTTTTCTCCTTAAGTTCGGCGTTAAACCACCTGTTGGCGTCATGGTCACGCCTGGCAGTAACTCGCCTGAGTGGGGCCACCTGATCACAGCCTCTGGCTAGCCATTTATTTAACAAATCCACTTGGGAATGAGCGGGGAGGTCTTGGAGGTTAGGGCTGGAGGCGGAAAGGGAGGAACAGAGGGATTTCATATCAACATGGTTCCAATTTCGGGTCCAGGTGTTCCTGGGGAGAGGAGGCCTCTCTGCCAAACTGGGTTGCAGGGAAAAGGAGATCAAGAAGTGGTCGGACCAAGCACATGGGGAGACCACAGGTGAGTAAACGGGGCAATTAAGCGACCAAACCTGGTCCAAGATATGGCCATGAGTGTGGGTAGGGGTATGAATATGGGACAAAAAATTAAAAGAACGGAGAGAATCTGAGAACTCTTTAGATAAGCTGTCCTCAGCAGGGTCAGAGGGCCAAAAATTAAAATCACCAAGTACCAGGATAGAAGAGTTGTTCACTGCCAGAGTAGCTAGCAGGTCCTGGAAAGCAGGAAGAAACTGCGGGAGTGATTGTGGGGGACGATACATAAGCAGACAGGTGAGGGGTGTGGAAAAGGAGGCAGAGCAAACGACTAAATAGTCGACCGCTGTGATGGAAGGGGCCGCTGAAAATGAAGGCCAGTGCGGACAATGAGAGCAACTCCGCCGCCAGTCTTACAGACCGGTCAATCTGCACGGATGGCGTAGTAAGAGGAAGGGAGGGTGGCTAGGAGGGAGGGGAGAGAGTCCGAACAGAACCAAGTCTCGGTGAGAAACAGGAGGTCGGGTTTGAGTGTGTCAAGCAGAACAAAAAGTTTGTGGTAATGCTTGACCGCAGATCTTGTATTCAACAAGAATACGGAGATTGTCGGGGTCGTAGAAAGTGAAGGGGGTGGCTCTAGAGGGGCCGAAGAGGAAGGGACTGGGGCCAAAATAAGGGGAGTCGGAGAAGTCGGCATAAGGCCGAGTTTAGAAATTTTGGCAGTGATGGAATCTGCCAGGGACCACGGACCCTGCAAGGCACGAAGCTGGGCTGATGAAAAGGTTAAAAATTGGGCAGAGTAAGATGCCCCTAGCCCCGGCCGGGCGCAGACGGGCTTGCCTTGGGCGCGCCCTCGGGCGCCGCCGGCGCGCCCGCTGCCCGCGTCCGCTGTGCGTGCGCATGGGGCGTCCCTTTTGTAGGGATGTGAGCGCGATGGCTGCTGCGCTCACCCTCGACCCACCACAGCCCCACCAAAGATGGCGCCCGCTACCCCGTTAGCCCTCCGGAACAAGCGGCACTCAGCCGTGCCGGACCGGGGCTAGGGGAGCGGGAAAGGCAGGGAGCAGCAGCGGCAAAGGTGAGGAAAAGAACACAATAATGGTTAAAAATAGAACAGCTAAAAATGAGGCAAGACCCTGCACGGTCAGCGTCCGCAGACCCACTGCCACCGGGTGTAAGCGTCCGCTGCGCATGCGCATGGGGCGTCCCTTTTGTAGGGATGTGAGCGCGATGGCTGCTGCGCTCACCCTCGACCCACCACTGCCCCACCAAAGATGGCGCCCGCTACCCCGTCAGCCCTCCGGAACAAGCGGCACTCAGCCGTGCCGGACCGGGGCTTGGGGAGCGGGAAAGGCAGGGAGCAGCAGCGGCAAAGGTGAGGAAAAGAACACAATAATGGTTAAAAATAGAACAGCTAAAAATGAGGCAAGCCCCCGCACGGTCAGCGTCCGCAGACCCACTGCCACCGGGTGTAAGCGTCCCTGTGTATATCTCAACACCCATTCGCCCTGCTGAAGACAGATGCTAAGATCTATACAGAGATTTTGTCAAACAGACTGGAGCCTTTCCTCCCTGGGCTAATTGAGCCAGACCAAGTGGGCTTCATCCGTCAAATCCAGGGAGCAGGCAATATTCGCTGCCTTGCATCACCTAGTAGAAAAACCCAATCGCAACAACATCTCAGCTTGCCTTCTCTCACTCAATGCAGAGAAGGTATTTGATCAGATCCAAGTGCCCTTCCTTCTGGAGATCCTCTGAAAGGTTGGGCTGGGCCAGGGCCTGGGCCTGATTTCCCAGTTAATGGCAGCTTATGTCGCACCCACAGCTACCAACTGCATCAATGGACAACCGTCCCAGCCAACTCACCTGGTGAGGGGCACCAGACAGGGCTGTCCACTCTCGCCCTTACTTTTCACCCAAGCTGTGGAGCTCCTCGCAATTCGCATGTGGCAAGCGGAGGACATTGAGGGCATTCCCTTTGGGGGCGCAAGAACAAGATTACTCTTTTTGCGGACGATATACTGCTAGCCCTCACCCAACCTGCGCCATCACTCCCCCCCTTGGTGAAGGCCCTGTATGCCTTTAAAACAGTCTTTGCCTTTAAAATAATCAGGGCCAAACCACAGACCCTGAATTTAACAATTCCCCAGCCCCATATCCCTGGCCTGCAGTCCCTTACCCCTTTCCAATGGGCACCCAAATTTATAAAATATCTAGGGCTAAACTTGAACTCGGATTTAGCATCCTGGACACACGGCACCTGGCAGGATTATTGGCGCTCGTCTTGGACGGCCTCTGCCGATGGAATCTGCAACTGGTATTCTGGCTAGGGAGCCTCAAAGCTGTTAAAATGTCCATCTTGCCGAAGTTACTCTACTTCTTACAGACACTGCCCACCCCCAACATCTATACTTCTGCTCCCCAGAAATCAGGAGGGACTTACGTGTCCTAACCTTCTCGAGTATTACTGGGCGGACCATCTACGGTATACCTCAGAGTGAGTCATCCATGAGAGTGAAAAGCACTGATTCTACATGGAGCAGGCAGTATCTTGCAGACCCCTCTGGGATTTGGCGTGACTTCCCAAACAAGCTAGACCACGAAGCGCCTAAATAACTGTTCACACTAGAATGGTCCTTGAAATCTGGGACAAACTTAGTCTTAAGAAGCCTTACTACCTTCCCCTCTCGAACATCCTACTTGCACGTAACCCGGAGTTTACTTCGGCCCTCCAGGCTCACTCCATTCTGGAATGGAGGGAGTGGGACTGTTGCACTCTCCACAACTTGTTTGTGTATGACAATATCCAGTCATTTCCCCAGTGCAAACAAGAATTTCAGGTTCCCAATTCAGCTAGATTACAGTACTTTCAATGAAGGCACAGGGCACTCCATCGTACCAATGCACTGGGAGCTAGTTCGATTCCTTACTGGGACAGAGAGCTTAATCTCAAGCACTTACCAGGTACTCCAACACTCAACCCCTGCTAGAACACACCCCTATCAATCCCAGAAGCATTCTGACACTACCATAGGAATCACCCAGAAACAATGGGAGCAGCTGTGGCAAGACATCCCCAAGCTTTTCAGAAGCATCCCCCAACGAAAGATGGCATATAAACTATGTTAAGGTGGTATTACACCCCATCCCGCCTACGCACTATTTACCCACTGCCTCTCCGCTCTGCTGGAGATGCGACTTGGCCCTAGATGACTTCCTCCTTATCTCGTGGTCCCGCCCCCTTGTAATAACATACTTGAAAGAAGTTTCTGAGCCACATCAATGGGTTGGAGGCTACCCGCTACTTAACGTATACAACACGGTAATATTAGGCATTCGCCCCCTGGACTTAAAAGCAATGTCACATGCTGACTGGCGGCTAAAAGCCCAGATGCTTAGCGCAGCAAAGCAACTTATCACACTCCACTGGAAGAAAGCCTCTGCCCAGTCACTTACTCAGTGATTTACACGCCTTTGGCACGCCCTGATCATTGAGCTACAATAGGGTGTCCCACACTGACAAAAAATGTATGCACACATGGTAACCATTGGTAACCTACTCCACCCGGTTGCAACATTCCTGCTTTACACCACCCAGACTCAAAGCTCTCAGCCTGTTCGACTAAAACATCTCCCCAACAGGATATCGGCTTAAGCATGGAGAGGCCAGCCTTCTCTACCTGACCCCCTAATCTCCCTTAGCACATATACCCAGCGACCCGATGCCCTGAAATGCTCTGGTATACAGGTCTCCCCATACAGTCACTGCCATATGTAAGCCCAACTGCAAACTCTACTATGTTAATGGTTGATGTGCTTTTCCTTAATTTCCTACTGTGTTTTGACATATCCTTCTCTGCTGAGGGGCTGTTTATGTGATATGTGTACTACCATGCTGATCCAACATCAATATAACCCTGAAGATGGTTCTTCTCATGTTGTGTAATCCTATATATGTTGTACTGCTCTGAAGATTACCTTTCTCAGACACTTCCTCTGAACAGAGATGATGGTCATATTTGTCGGCTTGCTACTGCCCTGTTATTTGTGTTTTGTCTTAAAAAAATAAACAGATTTCTAGTACAAAAAAAGTAAGATTTGTAAAATGATTTTCTGGGATTGACTTGGAGATCCACAAGTTTAAACAGCAAGCCCCTGTGGGGCAAAGCTATGATTATAAAGAAAACTTAAAAGTAGCTCAAACTTAGCTATATAGTTCTTGCTTTCTGGCAATACGTTATGGCAGCCCTAGGGTGAAGCTGTTTTGATGCCTTGTTAATCTTAAGCTTTTTCCTGCTCAGGCTGACAGAGTACACGTCAGACCAATGCCATTTTTCCTCCTTAAATAAGCTACCATGACTTTTGTAAACCCCCTCTGAACTGAAGAAAGGCCAAATTGAAGTGAAAATCCCCTGTGGTAAACCTTAGAAACTTTCTTCATACCTGAAGAAAAGGGATGTGGAAATGGGTTTCCTGTAGTTCCAGAGATACTATTTAATCAGTCTCTTGCAAATAATTTGAACTTGCCATAAGTTTAACTTCTCTACCTTCATCTTCCTTATGATCAGTTTAAAAAGCAATAATCCAAACTAGGACTCAAGCTCTCTCCTTTCTTTGAACTTAAAAAGTAGAGAGATGTAAAGAACCCTTTTTCTTGCACCAGTGTTGTCACAAAAAGAACTTTTCAGAAGCTTGCTAAATTGCCCTCTGTGAAATATCTGCATTGGAGAAGACTCAGTCCCTGATGGAAGGCTTCCTATGATCCATTTTGTATTGGTTGAGGGTTCCCAGAAACTGACTTAATGATCCGCTTATTGTCATCTCCTGCTTGGGTTTTCCTTCTAGTTGTTTTGGCTCGAGACTTCCCAAACGGCAACAATGCTTCTGCACAAGTATTGCGTGGTGCGCTTCAACTGTAGATTTTCATGAAGAAGCAGAGCCTGTCAACGCGCCTTCACAGAGATAGTTTAATCTGCGCCGCTTGATAATTTCTGAACTTTTTTTTGCCTCAGAATACCTCGTAGAGAGGCAGTGTTTAGTATTTGTGTATTTCCTGACAAGAAACCTCGCTTTTAGGTCTTGCCTACGCAGCGCGTTAGCGCTACTCAGGAGAAGACTTTTTGTAATCGCTCAGGACTTTTGCTCAAACTCGTGCATGTTTTGCACTGTTCTCTATTGGCAATCGTGCCCGTTAGGCGTTTGGAGCAGCGGCGCCATCTGTTTTCAATTATCTTGCTTGCGCTTTCGAATCAGATGGCACAGCTGCTCGCTTCCGCAAGGGAAACGCCAAAAGTGCACGAGTGCCAATAGACCATGGATGTCCCGTGTGCTGTGTGTTCACCTAGGCCATTCCTGTGCTTGTAGTCTAATTTATCATACTACAAAACAAGGATCACAAGCTCCAGAAAGCAAAGTAAAAACCTGAACTGGTGCAGATGGTCGCGCATGGACCTGGGAATCTTGGCAGCTGTAGTCACAAGTGCAAAAAAAACACCACTGGGTCTGGGCCCCCAACAGCAAGGCTAAGCCACAAAGTATCAATGAACAAAAGAAATGCCAGTACTGTCACAACTTATTCTTTTTAATTCATCAGACCATAAGAATTGTGCACTATGGTCGAATAACACAAAAATGTTTGAATGAATCCTTTATTTTTTATTTTTAAATTTTTGAACAAGGATTATCGGTTATTAATTCACCAATCCATTATACATTACACGACCTCTTCTTATATACATATATTTACACAATATTCACAAAAAGATTTTTTACAATATCAACAATATTGTCCAAACAAATTATGATTTTGAAACAGTCATACCCTCACACATTCACACCCATACACAACAAAAATTGTTATCACAAAACCTGGAATCAAAAGTATTCACAGTAAGCCATATACAATAAATTCTCAATGATAAAACTTTTTAGAAGTTTTGTATGTTACTCCTTTGTTTGAATGGCAAAAAAAAAAGGTTGTCTACGCCTTTCGAACTCACACTGTTCGCAGAGTTCTCATCAGGACAAAGTAGCTGTGAAAAAAAGGAGAACAAAAAAGCCTTCCTTTAGGGTCATATCAGAAATGTTGGTAACCTTACTTCCAACCTCCATTACTCAAGCCGCCGTGTCTTACCTCTAAAGTCTAATAGAGCAGTATGGGGTTACGTAGATCACCCGTCGAAGTCACCAGTAATCCAAATCAAACCATCTGTATTTAAAAAAAACAATCAATAACCAAACCATCTCAATGTCAGTCTTTCTTTCTTTCTAAGCAGACAAAGTGTGGGTAAACTTACTTTTATATGGGATAGAGGTCAATTAACAAGTAAGCACTAACATCTTGATGCGTGCTTTGAAGGTCTGTCAAATAAGAAACGACGCTAAAAACATGCACTTTTGTACATTCCCCCACAGGACTGGCTACACTCCATGTTCCACAATTGACCTCTATCCCATATAAAAGTAAGTTTACCCACACTTTGTCTGCTTAGAAAGAAAGAAAGACTGACATTGAGATGGTTTGGGGATTGATTGTTTTTTTAAATACAGATGGTTTGATTTGGATTACTGGTGACTTCGACGGGTGATCTACGTAACCCCATACTGCTCTATTAGACTTTAGAGGTAAGACACGGCGGCTTGGAGGTTGGAAGTAAGGTTACCAACATTTCTGATATGACCCTAAAGGAAGGCTTTTTTGTTCTCCTTTTTTTCACAGCTACTTTGTCCTGATGAGAACTCTGCGAACAGTGTGAGTTCGAAACGCGTAGACAACCTTTTTTTTGCCATTCAAACAAAGGAGTAACATACAAAACTTCTAAAAAGTTTTATCATTGAGAATTTATTGTATATGGCTTACTGTGAATACTTTTGATTCCAGGTTTTGTGATAACAATTTTTGTTGTGTATGGGTGTGAATGTGTGAGGGTATGACTGTTTCAAAATCATAATTTGTTTGGACAATATTGTTGACATTGTAAAAAATCTTTTTGTGAATATTGTGTAAATATATGTATATAAGAAGAGGTCGTGTAATGTATAATGGATTGGTGAATTAATAACCGATAATCCTTGTTCAAAAATTTAAAAATTAAAAATAAAGGATTCATTCAAACATTTTTGTGTTATTCGACCATAGTGCACAATTCTTATGGTCTGATGAATTAAAAAGAATAAGTTGTGACAGTACTGGCATTTCTTTTGTTCATTGTAGTCACAAGTGCAGTATGAAGTGCTATATAAACAGAAGTTAGTATTATATGTGCCCTGTACCGGCCCAAAAAAAGCGCTCAGATAAATAAATAAAATTGCTTTTCTAGACCGTGGGAGTCTAATTAGACTTTGTTGACGGACACCTCCTTTTCGCATTCAGATATGCGTGATTGAATAGTCCCCGGTTCCCTTTCTTGGACACTCTCTCTGTGGGCCCCCAGCAGTGTGGTGGGAGGGCAAGGGGTGAGATTTATTTCACATCTCTATCTGTTAATGTAAGGAATGTCCTCTGAGGACCACAATTCACCGGCTGAAAAGAAAGGACCCCTCAGTGCCCACATGGCTGCCTCCATTTGCTTTCACCTCCTGATGTTTGGCGATCATATAAGGTGCTGTAGGGGGTCAGAGGAAAGGTCAGAGGAAACATCTGATTCCAATTAGTACACAGTTCCATCACGACAGAAGGATGCATATGCTTGAAAGTTAAATCGCAAGTGAAAAGCCACGTGGCCTAGAAGCTGTTGTAGGTTATTTAGGACGTCAGTTAAAACAATTAAATACCTTGATCAGCCTGGTGTTCAGGGACTAATATAAAGAGGCGGTTTCTCTCTTTTGCAGGTGTCATCAGCCTGCAAAGGGCTGTAGGCTGGTTGTTGGTGAGAGCTGAAAACTCTTCTGAGAGGTGGGAATGACCAGCAATTTCAACAGAAGTGTTTGACTCACTGAGCTATCTCACTGGATACCCGAGGAAGAGTCTAGAGTCATGCTAACGAGTTATGTTCTATATGAAGTGGGCACAGTTAACTGGCCCCATTTGATGAGGGTGAATTTCAATCAGTTCTGGATTTTCAACTAAGTCACTTCACTTTTACCATTATATATGTACTGGCCTATCGGAACGTTAAGTTTAAGTTCATACAAGCTATGGTGTTGCACAGGGCATATCTTACCCCCCACAGACTACATAAAATGTTTCCAGACTCCCCCCACTGCTGCCCTAGGTGCGGGGCTGACGAGGCTGGCCTTCTCCATATGCTGTGGGCGTGCCCACGTCTGCGGGGCTACTGGGAGGGGATATGCCAGGCCCTTAGTACAATCACGGCCCTCCCGGTCCCGGAAGAGGCACTGCCGTGCCTGATAGGGCACCGGAAATGCCCTAAACACCACAAGGCCCAGGTGAAGTTCCTAGACTTAGCACTGTTGTTGGCAATCAGGGTACTAACCATGAGGTGGAAATCTGCCAGGACTCCCGACCTAGAGGTGTGGCGTACTGACTTACTCAGATGGGGCAGAGCAGAGGGAATGGTTCTGCGTAGGGAGGAAGAGGGAGGACAACGGAAATACCCAATTGCGCAGGAGTGGGAGCAGATGCTCCTGGAGGTAGAGGAAATGGAGGGAGGGCAGGAGCTGATTCAGGCAGGCGACCCCTAGGAGTGACAGGGCGGGGAGCGAGGTGGGTTAGCTGTGAAACGACCCAGCCCGGATAGAGTACAGGTTTTGCAGCTGGGCAGGACTACATTACTTGAGAAACTGATGATTGCGGCCATGGACGATATACCAGGTACTTGAATGGACCAGGAGACGTACGGAAAAGGGGTGGTGGGAGAGGGGTGGGTGGGGAAAGATCAGACCGAAAAGATCATGGGATATTGTTACACGTTTACGTCGAATGCACAGTAATATCAGTGGCACTGTAATGGAGAGGCGCGAAATATATTGTTTTAAGATTTAAGAATGTGCACGAATTATGTGCTCTGTTGGTAATAAGCGCATACAAATGCAAGTTGAAGGTCTGGAATTACCAGTTGCGGGAGTTAACAGAAAAGACTGCTTGCTGATAACATGTATTGATGTATACTGTGCTGATATGCAGTTGCTAATAAAGAGTTTAAAAAAAATATATATATATATATATATATATATATATATATATATATATATATATATATGTACTGGCCTACAAGGCTCTTTGTGACTATGAAGGCATTCTTGGGAAAGAAGAGCAGGGCAACTTTAAACAAGCATTGGCATAGCCAATAGGTCTCGCCTTTGAGACCTTATAAGTGTTTAGTTATCCAGCACATTATCCTTGGTGCAACAACATCAACTGTTGCATGGCTAAACACTTATAAGGTCCCAAAGGCGAGACCTATTGGCTATGCCAATGCTTGTTTCGTTTTGTCTCCAGAATCCGCTTTTGAGTTTCCTACTGTTCCGATACTCGGTTCAGCTGCAGAAGTATTCCGTCGAGGGAGAGCCAGAGTCAGAGTTCTGGAGAACGCTTCAGTGAAGCGAAGCCTTCTCCATCTTTCAAGTAAGCGTATCCAGACTAGCATTGTGTACAGCATAATTGTGTTTTCCGGAAGCGCTGTGCTTCCGCACTTCAGCATCGTGCTGAGCTACCGCTTACTGCAGCTTTGAGAGCCGCATTTTCTAACAGCGTAGTGCACCGCAATTCTGACAGCATTGTTTACCACAAGACTTGTAATGTGTAAAGACAATTTCTTTGGATAAAAGGATTCTCATTGCTAAAAGAAAAGCAACAACCAAGGATAACAATCCACTTGGATGTAAAATTCATAATATGACTTCATAAAAATACTTAGAGACTATTACAACTACTAATTGTAAAAAAAAAAAAAAAAGAAGAAAGAAAGGCAATGGTATCTTACTAAATATCTTCACAATTCATTTTCTGAGAAAGTAAAGAATGCTAATCAATCGATCAAATAATCAAAAAATTAAACATCATAGAGAGGGGCTATTCCTCAGCACAGACCAGGTAATTGAACTAAAATAGGGGAATCTGTTTGGCAGTATAGAGCTAGGGAGAAGTAATTGTTTTATTAATATTCTTCCAGGTTCATAGAAGAAATTCTAGAAGACCGTGTATCCTGAGGCAGTCTCTCTTGTTTTTGTCTTCCCACTTCTCCTTTCCCCGGGCTGAAGTCTGTGACAGCTGTAATCACCTGTCACTGGCAGCAGTTGGAGGGATTTTGGGTAAGAAATCGAGTTTGATAAGAGAATTAAGGCCCTTCTCGTCAGAGAAGGAGGAATCACCGCTATGGCACTCTTTTCTGGGAAATCTACAAGTTCAAGATGAGTGTGTGGGGGATGAAAAAAGAGGTAAGTGTGGCAGTTTCTTCAAAAATGGAAAACTGAGGGGGGAGGCAGGGCTGGGTTACAACTAGCTATGGAACTCGGGTCTGGGATTACCAGGTTTGAGATTATACTTCTTTGCGGGACTATTGCAATATGCACTGCAATGGTGCTCCGATGGTCTAACGGCAAGAAAGTTCTGCTGGCCAGATGGGGCGAACTTGCCTGGGTTTCTAATGAAAGTATTGAGGGTGCCGAGCGACTGCCCATACACAGTCTTCAGGTTGCTTAGATATGGGAACAGGCACCCAGGGCACAGGTATACCAGGGGTCTCCCATGGGCTGCAGCATGTATTGTGCCACCGTTGAGGGACCACCCAAACTGTGACTACAGAACTGCCATTGCAGCCTATGTGAGTTGGTGCTTGCACCACTCATGACAGATATGTTTCCTTATATCTGAGATTACTACACTTAAAACCTAGAAGTCACCCATATGGCAGGCCTTTCAGTCCTGAAGGCAGGGTGCCTAGTTAAAAGTGTGAGGGTGCCCCTGAATGAGCAGTACACCCCATACAATCTCCAGAGTTAATTCTGTAGGCTTTGTAAGTGCAGTCAGCCATTATAATACATATAGTGGATCAGTCATTACAAGATGTCTAACTATATAGCGGCTGCACCAAACCCGGTCATGTTTGGTATCAAACATGTTGGACTTGTACCCCAAAACTGTGTGTCCCGCTTCTGGAAGGAGGTATGCAGGATACTCGAGATGGACGTACGCCTCTCCTCAGCGTACCACCCCCAGACCGATGGTCAAGCCGAACGAACAAACCACACCATGGAGCAGTTCCTCCGCTGTTTGCTGCTTACGGTCGAGAAGGAATGGTCCGAAGTGCTATGGATGGCGGCGTATGCGTACAATAACAGCAAGCATTCAGCCATCGGCATGTCCCCGTTCTTTTGCCTCCAAGGACGTCATCCCCGCACATCTGCCTGGGAGGTGCCTCTGGATAGCCAACTGCCCACTGTGCGGTCTTATCATGAGTCACTGCGTGGACTCTGGCAACAGGCACGGTTCGAGCTGGCCAAGGCGAAGGACTCCTACAAGGCGCATGCTGACGCTCACAGACAAAAGGAACCCGCTTATCGCACGGGTGATAGGGTGTGGCTTTCCATTCGGCACCTGAACGTGCACGGGCCCAAGAAGCTGTTGCCTCATTTTGTGGGTCCCTTTGTTATCGAGAAGGTGGTCAACCCTGTGGCCATGAGGCTGTCGCTTCCTCCGCACATGAAAATCCATCCGGTCTTCCATGTCTCCCTTCTGCGTGCAGTCCAGTCTGGCGGCTCTCTATTCCGTCTCCCCCTTCTCCGGTGGTGGTGGAGGGCCACGTTGAGTATGAGGTCAGGGCTATCTTGGGGTCCCGTCGTACCAGGGGCAAGCTCTTCTACCTGGTGGACTGGAAAGGGTACGGTCCCGATGAGCGGTCCTGGGAACCCTTGTACCATGTGCGCCACGCTCCTGTTCTGGTTCGTGCTTTCCATCGGAGTCATCCCCTGAGCCCTCGCCCTGTCTCTCTTTTCTGATTTCCGGGGGTTTTGGGGGGGTTCTGTTCTGGGGGGGGGGTGCTGTCACGGTTCGCGGCGATGCCGCGGCCTGCCATCCCCGCATTCACACACAGAACGCCGGAATACTCACTTCCGGCCGGAAGTTGAGTCCCGGTCTAGTCCCGGGCAGCAACCTGGGAGCACAGAAGCACTTCCGGGGGAATCACTTAAACAGCGCGTTTCCCGCCAGCTATGTGCTTCGAATTCCTTGCTGGAGGTTCCTGTGAGGCGGACTTCTTTCGCCTTTGCCGAGACCTGCCAGTTTCTTACAGAGTCAAGCCGCTCTGGAGCGCTGCTCTGCTGTCACGTCAGCTACACGCGCAGGAGCGCTTGCTGAGGCTCGCCGGTCACCATAGAGTCACGCCGCGCTGGAGTGCTGTTCTGCCTTCACGTCTGCGCTGCTCAGGAGCGCTTGCTTGTTCTTCCTCCTAGGTGATCCAGGGATATGCCTGTTTTTGTTTCTTTAACCCTTGCCGTGCAGGAGCGCCTTGAGGGTGTTTGTAGACCTTGCACAGGAGTGTTTTGTTTTGGTTTTGTACATTTCGGTTTCCCACCGCGCAGGAGCGCTACTAGGGAAACAGCTCAGCCAACTGGCTTGTGTTGCTTATTGGGGATGCCACAGGTTGAGTGACTACGCACTATTTCCTGCTACACGCGCCGGAGCGCTTGCTTACCTGTTTTGACTAAGTTCGTTTTGCCCCTGCGCAGGAGCGCTTCTTTTGGTTTGGGCTTGGGTGAAACGCACAGGAGCGCTTCTTTTGGTTTGGGCTTGGGTGAAACGCGCAGGAGCGCCTTACCGTAGCTATTTGTATCCGGAGCTGAACCTGTCTGGGAACCTTATTCCCGGAAGCATTGGTAAGTCCTCAGAGGGTTACTAGGTCTGTGTGTGCATGTGTGGGGTGGTTCTTTTTCTGGTCTGACTCCTTTTCTGATCTAGCTCTTTATTGGTTTCTAGTTGACACCGGGATGCCCCGCCAGCTCCACGCTATCATTTAGCCCTACACCCTGACTCCCATCCCTGCGTCCATCTCATCCCTGCTGGGTATTGCCTTCCACGAGGGTCAGGTGGGTACAGGGACGGGTGCTCTTGTCGTCTCTGCGGAATTGCGTCACAAGCAAAGGTAAGACTTGTGGGGCACCTGACACAATCTTATCTTACGGAAGCCAAACGAGGGGGGGGACACTGCTTCGGAAGCTGATGCTGAGGCGCCCAAAATGGGTTCAGAGACGGGAGTGGAGGAGTAGTCTCTGATGAGGGGTCCACCACATTTCAGAACTGAAAATGGAGGGAGTGAGCAGGAGTGCCTTGAGTGGTGGACTGTGCAGCGGATGCGGCCTTCCTACCTTCACTACCAGGGTGAGCAAAGGAGCCTTGGGGAAGAACCCGATCTTGAGTGGTGGATACTCCAATGAAGTGTGTGAAAATACGGTGTTAGGGTGTACTTGTGCACAGGTACTCCTGATTGTCCTAATTTGTACCGTTTTTTCTGCAGTGACTGGCCTGAGCGGGGTACTGTGTGTGCGTTCTGGGGGGGTGGGGGGAGGCGTTTCTTTTCTGGCATTGTCTGTTTGGTGCCCTCTGCCAAGTTGTGTTACCTTATTGGGGCAGATTGCGGAAATGCTGAGTATATGCGTACTTTCATCCTGGTCGTAAATAACAATGTCTGCAGTCTTTGATTATTGAGGACGCAACTGGAATTCTGTATGTTTGTATTCGCATTGCCGCCGGACCTCAGGGTTGTCGGCTGATGGGCTGTGTAATCTCGGAAACTATTTACAACACGATGGCTGCCCGCCGCCGGCCCCAGGGTTGTAGGCGCTCTGGCTGTGTCTTCACTTTTGATGCAAATAAAGGTTTTTGAAAACTTTAAAAAAAAAAAAAAAAAAAAAAAAAAAGGAGGTATCATTTTACTCAGGAGAACAAGGGGAACCGCTGGGTAGTAGGACATTTGTCCCAGCATGGTGATTTTAAAATATGTGGAAAATGTTTTTGTTCAGCTAAATTTGAGGTTTGCAGGGGGTTCTGGGTAGCGAAACGTTGGGGGATCCACGCAAGCCATACCTCATTGGACTCCTCGGGGTGTCTAGCTTTCGGAAACATGTGGATTTGGTAGGTTCCCCTAGATGGCCACGAGCCCGGGGCCAAAAAAAACAGGTGTCCCCCCAATCCTGGTAGTTTTGTTATAGGTAATTTTGAAGTCTCAACAATATGATTTGGGCCATACCCTGTTTCAGCCACTTTGCCTACCCACGCGAGTGAGGTATCATTTTTATCGGGAGACCTGGGGGAACGCTGGGTGGGAGAAAATTTGTGGATCCACGTAGATTCCAGAACTTTCCCACACAGAAATTTGAGAAAAAAGTGATTTTTTTCAGCTAAATTTGAGGTTTGCAGGGGATTCTGGGTAGGAAAACTTTAGGGGACCCACGCAAGCCATACCTCGCTGGACTCCCTCGGGTGTCTAGTTTTCAGAAATGTATGGGTTTGGTCAATTTCCCAAGATGGCCCTCGAGCCCAAAAACTCATGGGACCCCCCCCCCCTTGCAAAACCAGGTTGTTTTGTGATAGGTAATTTTGATGTTGCCTCAATAGGTTTTGGGCCCTTGCCTGTCGTGGGTACTTGACCCACTCACGCGAGTGAGGTATAATTTTTATCGGTAGACCTTGGGGAACGCTGGGTCGGAGGAAATTTGTGGATCTATGTAGATTCCAGAACTTTCCCACACAGAAATTTCAGAAAAAAGTGATTTTTTTCAGCCAAATTTGAGGTTTGCTGGGGATTGTGGGTAGGAAAACATAAGGAGACCCACGCAAGCCATACCTCGCTGGACTCCCCCGGGTGTCTAGTTTCCAGAAATGTGTGGGTAGATGGTCGCCGAGCCCAGGGCCAAAAACTCATGGGACCCCCCTTGCAGAACCAGGTTGGTTTGTGATAGGTAATTTTGATGTTGCCTCAATAGTTTTTGGGCCCTTGCCTGTCACGGGTCCATGACCCACCCATGCAAATGAGGTACCATTTTTCTTGGAAGACTTTGGGGAACGGGGGGTGAGTGGAAATATGTGGATCTACGCAGATTCCAGAACTTTCCACCACAGAAATGTGAAGAAAATTTGTTTTTTTGACAATTTTTTTAGGTTTGCAAGGGATTCTGGGTAACAGAACCTGGTGAGAGGCAGTCAACTGACCCCATCCTGGATTCTCCTGGGTGTCTAGTATTCAAAAATGTATACTTTTGCTAAGGTTTCTGTAAGTGCCGACAGAGCTAGGGTTCAAAAACCACCGCTAGGCACTTTGCCAAAAAAGGGGCATTTTTCACTGTGAAATTGTGGATTGTCCATGTTGCGTTTTGCTCCGTTTCTTGTCGCGGGCACTAAGCCTACCCACACAAGTGAGCTACAGTTTTACTTGGAAGACTTTGAGGAACGCAGGGGGGGTGAAAATTTGTCAATCCACACAGATTCCAGAACTTTCCACCACAGAAATGTGAGGAAAATGTGTTTTTTTGACAATTGTTTAGGTTTGCAAGGGATTCTGGGTAACAGAACCTGGTGTGAGCCAGTCAAGTCAGTCACCCCATCCTGGATTACCCTGGGTGTCTAGTTTTCGAAAAATGTATAGGTTTGCTAGGTTTCCCCCAGGTGCCGGCAGAGCTAGGGTTCCAAAACAACAGCTAGGCACTTTGCAAAAAAAGGGTAATTTTTCATTGTGAAAATGTGGTGTGTTCACGTTGCGTTGTGATTTGTTTCCTGTCGTGGGCACTAAGCCTACCCACACAAGTGAGGTACCATTTTTATCTGGAGACTCAGGCCAGTTCAGATTTGTAAAGCAACTGTTATTACCTATTGACTTTCAATGCATTTCTGCCTTCCGAATGAAAGACAATGTGTAAAAAAGAAGTAATTTTGAAAAATGATCGATAATTCTCATGCTAGTTTGAGTATTCCCAATTTTGAAAATGTGCAAATATCTACTGTTTCTAAACTCTATATTTTGTTCCTATTTCAGAAATACATAGGTGTCCTTCATACCGATTTTTCCTTGTATACATTTTCCCAGAATAATTGCTATATACCCGGTACATAATAAACAAGCATTTGCAATGCAATAGGTCTCGCATTTGCGAGAGTTTGAGCTATTGGCATTGTAAATGGCAATGCCTTTTATGTATGTGTTCTGAAAACCTGCAAGCAGTGCGTGAACGCTGCTATCAGGTTTTAAAGACATAAATAAAAGGCATTGTCACTTACAATATTTTGCTTGCTTATCCACGATTTTATTACATGCAGCAAGTATTGCCTTAGAAAGAAGAGGAAATATGATATCCGAGTGCATAATGGGTATAGTTAAAACTATTGAACAGTGGGAGCATATAGTACTGGGACAAACTAAACCACCATGAATCATAGAATGAAAAATGTGAACTACCCTGGGTTATGCTGACGGAGGGAAAAGGTAAAAGGGAAGCAACAGAAAGTAGGAGCACAAAGTTTACCGAATCCAGAGCACATGGTGTCACCTTTGGACTCTGTCTCTGCTGCGCTTGATCTTTTTAATTAAGACTCCAGACAACACCGCAGTATAACAGAGAGATAAACATTAGCCATAATAGATGTTCATTTTCAGAGCAGGTCTATGTTACTTTCTGCTGTTCTCTTGATGGTAGTTTTTCATGTTTGCCACAGCATAAACCTTGGTTAGTGTGGTAATTGGGGACCCCTAGACATTACACACATGGGTACAAGAAGAAAATGAAATCTTCTAGTGCTAAAGTGAAACCAGTGGTATGCATCTTAGTCATGTAGAATATACCACCTATTCGAACGCACATGACTAGGTCAACCCGCCCTCCTCCACCCCCTCCAAGTCTGGGTGTGCACACGGAGGGGCCTGCCCTAGCACTGGAACAAAGCCAACCATGTGTGGGAGCTGGGGCGAGCATTCCTGGGCTGGCTGCACATTCCTGTACGAGGTAATCCATTAATGAGGGGCAACCGGGAAGAGCAGGGGTCCGGCCGCGTAAACCGCAAGCCTCAGAGGCAGGACCCACAACACCCTGCCGAGGGAAAGAAAGGAAACAGCCGATAGAAGCCACTCAAATAGAGCGAAGGCCCCTAAAGTCGCGAAGATGCCGCCTCTCCAAGACATAATACTTCATTAATGCGAGGGGCACATGGAGGCGGGCAATAGCCGGAAGTGCAACGCAAACCCCATCATCACAACCGATGCCAAGCGAATAAGGATGCGGACGGGCACAGACACGCAAATATGCGGTCCGCCCTGGGAACGAGTAGGTCGAAATGACGGAGGGTTGCTGAGAACAGTAAGACCTTTTTCTCCTTATAGGAACCAACAAAGGTTTTTTATCTGCATTTTTGAACTTATTCGAGTAATGCATACAAAAGGGAGGGATGGCTTACCACAATTTCCTAAATGTTCATTCCTTTGTGTATTTTTATTATTCTATAGGGTTACTACAGGCCCCTCCACCCAGACAGACCATAAGGCATACTATTGCCACAAAATAAGTAGGTTTAAAAAAAAAGGAAATAGGTTTATGTTATATGTTGTGTGTGTCCTGTTTCGTCCATGATCACGAGTGTTATAATTATGTTTTTAACCTTGCTTTCTCACAATAGAGACATCTAGTGTGGTATGTTAATCCACAAAGGATCTAAGCACTAATTAATGTTACTTTCAAGGGCACTTACACCGTATTAAGAAGTACCTTTGTTTACGCGCAGCATAATGACAAAATCTGCCCACAAGAGCGGTGGGCAGGCAGTATGTATTAACTTGCATTTTGTTTTTTCTTCTCCATAACAGATACTACGTGTTCAGAATCAACCGTATGTATTTTATCTAATGGTCACACAATAGGTGTGCATTTATAATTTCTATTTCACTTTATTATAGGTCCTGCACGGAGTGGTACACATGAGGCTGGCCCCCATGTTGTCCTGAAGAAGAGGTTTAGGGGATACCTCGAAACATGTCGACACAAAACTAGGCAGACCCTCCCGAATTTCGCGGTTTTCCGCAAAATCGTCACTTTTGTAAAAATGCTGCCATTTTTACAAAAGTGCCCGCAAAATCGTCACTTTTGTAAAAATTCCTACATTTTTACAGAAGTGCCCGCGAAATCGGCAATGCGCACAATTAGACAGTAACTGCTGGTGACTACTTTTCATGAGGAGATGCTTCTTCCACATTTGAAGAGGGTGCCTTTATCATAGAAAACTCGGGCAGAAAGAGGACTTCTTGGGAGCTAAACCCAGTGAAGGAACTGGTATGGTAATGGCAACATGACAACTGTAGGTGGCAGTTGAGAGAAGGGCAGGCGGCAAGCTTCCTGATAACAGAGTTGGCACAAGTATGGGCCAGGCGGACGAAAGGTGTCGGGCATCATGGCACAAAAGGCCGCACAAGAAGATGAGATGAGGACAAAGGCAGGAAGGAGTGGCATGGCAACGAGCACCTTAGGGCAGAACCTGGCGCGGGTAGAAATTAAGAGAGAGGACATTTTCCAGGCATCAAGTGAAGTTACTAGGTAAGACCAGGATTTGAGTTGATGAAGTCGCAACTGGATAAAAGCAGGGAGTTGAGGAGAGGTAAACAGTAAGGGACCATCTTGGGGCAGAATGGGATGCAGGCAGGTAGTTAATGGGCAGCAAGGTGATGTGTACCATGGAGACAAGGGGCCAGAACAGGACACATAGCGGGCATGCAGTGAACCCAATGGGGCAGATCAGGTGAAAAGAAGTCACACTCTGGAAACTGTCAGGCGGCAAGGAAGTGGTGGAGAGAGGACAGAGCAGCAGCAAAATCCATCCTTACATGTCCTGTGTAAATGTCCGTCACCCTAGCAGAATAGTAAAAAAACAAGCATTTGCAATGCAATAGGTCTTGCATTTTCTATTGACATTGTGAATGACAATGCCTTTTATTTAGGTTTTGGTTTTTAAAACATAAATAAATGGCATTGTCGTTTACAATGACAATAGCTTGAACGTGCGTAAATGTGATTCCTATTACATTGCAAAAGTTACAACGTTGTGGCACCCCCCTGCCCCATTCACCCGTGAAAACAAACGGTCAGAGCCCTAGCCAGACCCTCCAGGATTTCACGATTTGCCTTGAAGTATTACACGGTTGTATAGTGCCTTTATATGAGTTTCTTATCTGCTGCTCCTAAGTGGATTCCACAGGTCATATACTGTGACTGGTTGCATAATTTCAATTTATTTGGGTATCTCCCTGTCCCTCCAATCTGGAACCCCAGAGCATACACTAAGGTAGGTTCTAGAATGCCATTTCCTATGGTGTGCTACCAGGCCATCTTTGATGGGCTTCTCAGAACCTATACTAAAGAAAATGGAGGATTGCATTTCCAAGGGATAACAGCCTTCACCTGTGGGCTGCTTCCTCTGTTCAATATCCCAGGTTGCCTATTCAACGTGGAATACTCTGCTAAAACAGTTTCCAACGATTTAAGGCTGAAAATGAATGAATATGAGTAAAATAAAGTGCCGCTAAATTTGCTAATCCATGCCGCAATATCCTGGGGGGGGGGGGGGGTCTGACTAGGGATTGTAATTACATAAGTTATTTTTCCCTTTTATTAACCCCTTTTTAGGTTTCGCCTAGGTGAAAACCTAATGAGAATAATATGTGGCTTTGGAATACGCCCTCTGTTCCATTGGCTAGCTCCATAAATGGAGGCTAGCCATTGGAACAGAGATCTGTCCGTCATGGCCGGACCAGATTCGTGGGCGTTCCCGCGATTTCTTCCCTCTCCACCCCTTTCCGATCGTCATCGTGGCAGTGGGCGTGTGGCAATGATACTTAAAGAATCACAGTTCGAGAGGCTTCTCTTAATGTGTAAACTCAGCGGCCATGTTGAAATGGGGAAAACTGTCCACATTTTGTCAATTATCTAACAAATATATAGTGTAAAATACTTAAATAAGCAGGTCAGAAATTACATTTGCCTTTAGTTATGGAATATTAGCTTGCTGGATTTGACAGGTGTGGCAATATTTTTAAGTATCGAGCATTACGAATTGTTTTTAATAATGTTTAAGTGTTATATTTTCAACAGGTAGTGTAAAACTCTTCGCTTTTAAGGTTTGTTGTACTTGACTCTATTTTCCTCGCTTCAAATCTCTTCACCCAGGGCCCATTATCTCCCTTCCTAAAATGGTAGTTTCGGCTATTGTGTACAGGTTTGAACAGTGCGGCGCTTGTCCGCTTTCTGTGTCCATGGCGCCGGTGCCTGCTGAGGGGAAGATGGCTGCCTCTGGGGTAGCGGTGAGCGGACTGCTCCTGGAGAAGGGCTTGGACATTAGCTTGGCTGCTCTGCGTAGACATGATCCCTATATTCGGGGAATTCTGGATGTAGCCAGCCAAGTAGCGCTCTACACTTTCAGCCACACAGCGAGCGAATGGGTGAGTGCAGAAGGAAAGGCTCAGCGAGTAGAATAAAAAGCAACGGGGGAAATTGTATTTATTTATTTATGCAATTTTATATAGCGCGGACTTTACCCAAAGGTGTCGGAGCGCTTCACGATAGAACCAAGTACATGAGTAAATTTACATACTTACACGTTACAGATACAAACTTGGAGGATACCTGGATGGTAGGGGGGAGAAAGTGGTATCCAAGAGTCGGTGAGGGAGGGGACCATCAGAAAGTGAATGGGACAAGAAGTGAGGCCAGTCAGGAGACTGAAGTGAAGATAGAATCGAAGAGGAGACCGAGAAGCGAGATTCACATGTAGTCTGAGTAAAGTGGTGGGAGCGAAACAAGGTTTTAAGAGTGCGCAGTAGAAAGCGGTGTGTTGGAGAAACAAGTGGGTGATAAAGAAACACAATTAAGCATTGGCGAAAGAGCGCATATGGCAATAGAAAGTACTCTATGAAAGCGGGAAGCATAGAAGAGTTGGCAATCGTGGGTCTGTTGAAAAGGGGAGTCGAAATAAGCCGGGAAGATAAATCAACAGTGGAGGGAAAGACGGGAAATGGATGGCAGCTTAGCTGCGGGATGCTGTTAACAGGTGTAGAGCGATGGTGAACAAGAATCCGAGGGCGAAGCAAAGAGGAAAATATGACCGAGGATGTGGACAGTAGACCATATAAATATTGACACTTAAATATACATATGGGGTTTTATATAGAGGGTTTTAATCAATCGAACGTAATTTTACCAAGCATCATGTCAGTATATATGTATGCAGAAATGATTTATATTTTGCTTATGTCTTATTTGCCTGTTCCGAACATCCTGTAGAATCTGCGTTCAGGAACTGGACACTGTAAGCGTGACCAATAGGACAAATACGTGTAATATCGCCTATAATAACCATCGCATATTAATGATGAGCACATATTTTCAATTGCGGACCACAACACAGTCTTGGGAAGTGCTCACGAGTTTTTGTAAAGGGAACATTTATGCCATGCAGGCACCTGACATGCCTCAAACCCACACAAGGCTGTAGAAAGTGACTTTGTGTCAAACAGAGCACCCACACAGAAGTAGCACATGCAACTAGTGGTGGGAGAGCAACAGATTGATCGTCTCATAGAGGCAAGGGTGGTTTCTTTGGCTCATTACCTGTTGGAGTTGCTGGACTTAAGTACCAAAGGCACTAAACGAGCACTAGGGAGACATTTTTACTATTATTTCAGACAATGCAGAGGCCAAAGTTGCTGCTTTGCCATCTGATCTCACCCCGGGCCCTCACTCACGTCTTACCCCTGTACTCTCAGCTCTTACCCCTCTGGCCTCAGCTCTTCCTAGGCCCTCACTTCTGGCACCTGTGCCCTCTGACCTCAACCCAGGCCTCCAGCCCTCACCACGCTGCCCTCACCTGTGCCCTCACTGACTCCTGTGCCCTCAGCTCTTACCCTTGTGCCCTCAGCTCTTACCCCTGTGCCCTCAGCTCTAACCTGTGTGCCCTCAGCTCTTACCTGTGTCCTCAGCTCTTACCCCTGTGCCCTCAGCGCTTACCCCTGTGCCCTCAGCGCTTACCCCTGTGCCCTCAGCTCTTACCCCTGTGCCCTCCGCTCTTACCCCTGTGCCCTCCGCTCTTACCCCCGTGCTCTCCGATCTAACCTGTGCCCTCAGCTCTTACCCCTGTGCCCTCAGCTCTTACCCCTGTGCCCTCAGCTCTTACCCCTCCGCCCTCAGCTCTTACCCCTCCGCCCTCAGCTCTTACCCCTCTGTCCTCAGCTCTTACCCCTGTGTCCTCAGCTCTTACCCCTGTGCCCTCAGCTCTTACCCTGCCCTGTGCCCTCAGCTCTTCCTAAGCCCTCAGCTCTCACCCCTCTGCCCTCAGCTCTCACCCCTCTGCCCTCAGCTCTCACCCCTCTGCCCTCAGCTCTCACCCCTGCCCTGAGCTCTCACCCCTGCCCTGAGCTCTGACACCTGTGACCCTCGCCGGTGACCATGGCCAGCATGGCGGGGGAGATCGTCGCCTTCCTGCTGGCCCTGTCAGGCTGGGTGCTGGTCTGCTCCGCGCTGCCCGACTACTGGAAGTGTGCGGCTCTGTGTGTGTGTGTGGCTCTCCGTGTGGCTCTGTAGGTATGTATGTGTGTGTGTGTGGGACTCTGTGTGGGTCTGTGTGTTTGTGTGTGGCATTTGCGAGAGATTAAGCTATTGGCATTGTAAATGACAGTGCCATTTATTTATCTGTTTTGAAAACCAACACATAAATAAAAATGTTGTCATTTACAATGCCAATAGCTCTAACTTTTTAAAAGGCGAAACCGTTGCATTGTAAATGCTTGTTATCCTTACCTACTAGGAGCAGGAATAAAACATTAGCTCACTAGTTAGGTACATTTTAAAGTCACTCACACCACTCCCCCCTACACTGCACCACACATACTCTTACAAACTAAGTGCTCCTACGTAACTTCGCAAGTCGCAGCACACCCCAAACAGTAGATGTTTGTGATGGCCCCAATGATGAAGCATGTCACCTAGGGTCAACCCTGGGTAGGTGAGGCGACTCAAGAAAATACATTTTCTTTTCTACTAGCAGAGGCGGTTTACACCCAATTGGTGAACCCCCCATTTTCCTTGGCTAGGCTCTTTTGATCCATCATCTACGTATTTTTTTGCTAAAGCTTGCAATATTTTGTTCATAGTGAGGGATGAAGTAAAAAAAAAGAGTTAGAGAAATTGTTAGATCTGAACGTCATTGAGCCAGTGTGGAACTCGGAATGGATTTCTCCATTGGTTTTCGTACAAAAACCCAATGGAAGGGTTCATTTATTTGTGGACTTGCGCTGGCTCAATGCTAATATCATCATTGACCAATTTCCATTTTTATTTGATTTTTTTAGAGTTTTATTTAGCGCGAACTAGACCCTAGAGATCGGGTATCAGAGCGCTTTTAATGAGCACCAGTTTCCTTACAGATGGATACATTCATTTTTGTTAGGCACGGGGAGATTAAGTGATTTGCCCTGAATCACAGGATGTTGTGTAGTTGCAGAGACACAAACCCGGTTCCCCAGCCCTGAAGTCTACTGCTCTAGACGTAAGGCTACATCCTCTCCCCATTTTACTACGAATTGACGAGATGCTAATGTTGACATGGCAAACCAAATGTTTTTCTACACTGGATTTAACAGCGGCTTACCTTCAAATAATGCTGGAGCCGGAAAGTAGACACCATACCACATTTTGCACACCATTTGGCTGTTTTCAATTCAAACGCACACCATTTGGTTTGGCATACGCAGCAACGTTTTTTCAAAGATTAATGTACCAATTCCTGAAGTGGTCTTCTTTCAAGGTTGTAGGAGAGTAGGGTCTGCAATCCTATGATCACCCAGATTTTTGCTTTTTGCTGCACTGGTTTACGACTTTCCCTGGCTGTGGGCCTGCTAATCAGACCCACAGCCTAGCTGTTCTCTCTATCCAAATTGTACTCAGGTACTGAATTGGCACTGGGCCCTCTCCAAGTCCCTGTACCCAGGGCTGAGGTGTACCCAGAAGTCTATCAAAAACAGAAAGAGGAGTATCCCCTATGAAATTGAAGAGCAGACGTATCTGGAGGACCGGTTCTTGGCAAAAAGGAGGCAATTCATCCTTTTGATAGAAACCCCTCACTCACCACCTAGTGGTGACATGCTTCATCATCGGGGTCCACCTTGGCGTCCTAGCGACACCAAGGTGTGCTGCGACACCTGGACTACAGTGGAGCGGGTTATGGCTGTGGGTGCAAAAAAATAAATGTTAAAAATTGTCCTGGTTGTACTCAGAAAATCTAGTTTTAATTATAGAGCAACTGAACAATGTTTTAAAAATATCTATGGGCGAGATCCTGGTAGGGGGGGTTACGACCAAAGGGATCTCTATATGTGTTGAGTGGTCAACATGTTTCTACCATAAGGGCTATTGCCCGGTATTCGTCAGGACCAGAAAAAACAGGTGGACAGGGGGTGCGTGCTCCCTAAAAAGCACACCCGTCCTTGATCCCCTGTGTGCCTACTGGCAAAAATAGCCAGTGGTAGGTGCTGCTCAATAAAATAAGTGAGCTGGCGAATAAGCAAAAAAGAGACCTGTGAGGAGAGAAGAGTGGATAAAGAACAATCAGGTATTGAGTGATAGACTTACTCTCCTGTAACGTCGTGCAGTCTCTCAGTGCAATGGAAATATAGTGCCAAAAGAAAGGGGAGTGGGTCTCCAGATTTACATAATACCGTGGTGAAGGAGTGAGATACTAGTCAACATCTATGCCAAAGGATAGGTGCACGCGAGTTGCATGCGGTGCTAGCACGACCCATGGGGGATTGAGTATTGAGTATAAGATACTTGCACTACATGGAACATGTCTGTCACGTGGTGCCTAGGCTACTCGCAAGATATTAAGTGACAGGGCGGTACCTCTACCATTGTAGGTGAATGTACGGTGGGGTGACTTAAGGCATAGCTGTAACTCGGTAGTGCTATATACATTTGTCAGCATCTGACTCAAACGTGTGAGTGAATAACATTAAATTAACATACATAACGAACACACATGTAACACTGAGGGACACACTTGAGCTCAAAATGACATGGGACTGGGCTTACTCGAATAAGAGTACTCAGCGCTTCAACGGGCAGGGCGTAGGGTCAATGCCTGTAGCGTAACATATTCTGTAAGAAACAAACAGAGCGCGAGCGTTGTAAATCTCTGCGCCGCTCAAGGCGCTATGTAGGAGGTGAGCGGCGCCCTCGTGGACCCGGTACTGGGTTGTGTACCCGGGAGCTGGAATCGTGAATCTACTTACAGTTGCAGGCAGGGAAGATCATGGTCGACCTACTCCTCGCGTCCACTGCTCGGCTAGTGATTGCGAGGGCAGCTGGACGCGGTAAAGAGGAGTCGCCCGCTTCCGGGTTTGGGCGCGGCCTGGGCGGGTTGGGGGCGGGGCTAGCAGTACGCGGTGGCGTGCTGTCGGTAGCTAGGCTACCGTCGAGAGACAACCAGCAGGTTAGGTTGTTTCACAACACTGGGCAGGTTGGGTAGGCTCGCGGAGCTGCTCCGCAGTGCTAGTATTAATGAAAATAACGTCAGGGCATACAGTGTAGAAATAATTATTTACACAGCATGGTGATTTCAAAGGGGTAAGAGAGGGGGATTCTGAAGGGGAAAACATAGGATGTGTGACCGGTACTGGGTCAATGATGGGCGAGATACCCCAGTGTCAGGAGTCAGCCTCATTACAAGGTTTTGGAAGTGATAAATTAACAAATTAACAAATTAACAATATTGGGTCACGTGGGGAATGGCCCAATACAGGGGCGCCAGTGTGGCGCAAAAGGCCCAGGGTAATTCATAAACAGGCCTATGGTATTTTTGTAGTGTGAGGAACACTAAGTTAGAAGCTCAGTAGAGCAAAGCTTGGAAATATAGTAAGAGTATCAAGTGGTTAATAATACTCTGTTCTTAATTCCTGGTCGGAGTGACCATGGAAATAGAGTCTCACTTCAGCACCGAGTTCCATGGAATATTGTCGCTGAGCCCAATTTTGTGAGAGGAAAGACGATAAATCCATCGCTGCTCTTTTTCAAACAGTCGTGCTTGTGCATTAGGACCTGGTTGGATCTGCTCAATTACCGTCCATCTCATGTCGTTGGGGGTGTGATGGGCTGTGAGAAAATGGTCAGTAAGCCTGGTGTTCGTTTTTTTGCATCGGATTGTGCTACGATGTTCCGCTATTCGTTGTTTGACTTTTCTTGTTGTCATCCCCACATATGGCTTGTCACAGCTGCATCGGATAAGGTAGATGACAAACGTGCTGTTGCAGTTTGTGTGTGATCTTTGTTGCCAAATTTTGCCTTCCTCAAGGTTCAAAGTTTTTGTGTTGTTCGTGAGGTGACAGACGCTGCAGTCACCACATCTGGAATGTCCGGTTACTGGGGGTAGGCCCCAAGCGTTGGTGATGGTTTGGTTGGTTGTCGCCATGCTCTTTATTGGTCTGGTGTTGACCAAAGTGTCTTTTAGGCTCCGTGCTTTTTTGTAAGAAAACAGTGGTCTGTCCCATTTGTGATTTCCCGTGTTCAGTATTACCGCGTCCAGCTGCCCTCGCAATCACTAGCCGAGCAGTGGACGCGAGGAGTAGGTCGACCATGATCTTCCCTGCCTGCAACTGTAAGTAGATTCACGATTCCAGCTCCCGGGTACACAACCCAGTACCGGGTCCACGAGGGCGCCGCTCACCTCCTACATAGTGCCTTGAGCGGCGCAGAGATTTACAACGCTCGCGCTCTGTTTGTTTCTTACAGAATATGTTACGCTACAGGCATTGACCCTACGCCCTGCCCGTTGAAGCGCTGAGTACTCTTATTCGAGTAAGCCCAGTCCCATGTCATTTTGAGCTCAAGTGTGTCCCTCAGTGTTACATGTGTGTTCGTTATGTATGTTAATTTAATGTTATTCACTCACACGTTTGAGTCAGATGCTGACAAATGTATATAGCACTACCGAGTTACAGCTATGCCTTAAGTCACCCCACCGTACATTCACCTACAATGGTAGAGGTACCGCCCTGTCACTTAATATCTTGCGAGTAGCCTAGGCACCACGTGACAGACATGTTCCATGTAGTGCAAGTATCTTATACTCAATACTCAATCCCCCATGGGTCGTGCTAGCACCGCATGCAACTCGCGTGCACCTATCCTTTGGCATAGATGTTGACTAGTATCTCACTCCTTCACCACGGTATTATGTAAATCTGGAGACCCACTCCCCTTTCTTTTGGCACTATATTTCCATTGCACTGAGAGACTGCACGACGTTACAGGAGAGTAAGTCTATCACTCAATACCTGATTGTTCTTTATCCACTCTTCTCTCCTCACAGGTCTCTTTTTTGCTTATTCACCAGCTCACTTATTTTATTGAGCAGCACCTACCACTGGCTATTTTTGCCAGTAGGCACACAGGGGATCAAGGACGGGTGTGCTTTTTAGGGAGCACGCACCCCCTGTCCACCTGTTTTTTCTGGTCCTGACGAATACCGGGCAATAGCCCTTATGGTAGAAACATGTTGACCACTCAACACATATAGAGATCCCTTTGGTCGTAACCCCCCCTACCAGGATCTCGCCCGTAGATATTTTTAAAACATTGTTCAGTTGCTCTATAATTAAAACTAGATTTTCTGAGTACAACCAGGACAATTTTTAACATTTATTTTTTTGCACCCACAGCCATAACCCGCTCCACTGTAGTCCAGGTGTCGCAGCACACCTTGGTGTCGCTAGGACGCCAAGGTGGACCCCGATGATGAAGCATGTCACCACTAGGTGGTGAGTGAGGGGTTTCTATCAAAAGGTTGAATTGCCTCCTTTTTGCCAAGAACCGGTCCTCCAGATACGTCTGCTCTTCAATTTCATAGGGGATACTCCTCTTTCTGTTTTTGATACATTTCCTCCCAGGGGAATAGGAGAAGTCTCTAGTTCACCTTTGAGTGAACGAACTCCCTTACTCTCTTCTTTGTTTGGAACGTACCCAGAAGTCTCCCAGGGGCTGAAGCATGTATTATGCCACCCCTGGGCTGACTAACTAAACTGACACAACTGGCTGC
Source organism: Lissotriton helveticus (assembly GCF_964261635.1). Lineage (NCBI taxonomy): Eukaryota > Metazoa > Chordata > Amphibia > Caudata > Salamandridae > Lissotriton > Lissotriton helveticus. Next base: position 1,276,232,848 of record NC_136057.1, read on the forward strand.
ACGACAGCTGGGGCAAGGTGGTGTAATCACCCTTTGCTTTAGATATAGTATACCTATATCTAACCCTAAAAATGGACACACAGATCTCCTATCAGTCACTCCTATGGCAGGCCTTAACAATCCTGAAGGCAGAGTGCTTGGAATCGTGTGAGATAGTGCTCTGGCATGAGCTGAGCCTGTCTGCGGCTTTCGGGATCCATCCCTTAGCCGTTTCCATGATATCGCATACCATATACTCTTAAGTGCATTATAATCCTCGCGGTTATATGCCAACTCTGGTATCGCTTTATCAAAACATGTCGAGTAAGGTGTCATACGAATTGGAATACTAACCCCTCGCAAATTCTGGCGACGGGGTTAGCATTCCACCCTTCTAGAGGGACACGACATGTATGTAACCTGTAACCCCGGTTAAAGTCAGACAGAGCCTTAGCATCCACAAAATGGATGCTGCCACCGAGACACAAGTCTGCCCTCCTGCTGCTGGGAGTCCTCCCAGAGCAGGAGGCAAGGACAAAGGGTTTCCTGCCAGGGGCGGTGCTAGCACCGTCCCAGACAGGGTTTTGTGTATTCCAGGTAGGCAGGGCTACAGAGGAAGGTGACTGCAAGTGGCACCCCGGTGCTCACTGTGCATAGGCCGGCTGAAACCAGTTCCAGGGGCACTCCAGCCTCTGGCCTGGGGAAAGCCCGCCAAAGGAGAGGGGTGTAACCACCCCCCTCCTGGTCCCACCCATAGGGCAGGACTTAGTCGCGTGCCAGCCCCCTTTTCCAAGATAAAGGTAGGAGCATGCCCCCTTCCAAATTAGATCATCTTTGAATCCTGAAACTACTTTCCACGAAAGGAACTCAAGACTTCTTCCTAAGATTTCTCCCTTGTGACTAAGGAGTAGTCACCCTGCATCCGCAGGCACCATCTTAAGTCTCCGGATCAAGACTGCCCAGCTCGACGAGAACCGGCTTCCCTGGCACCTCTGACCTCTACCTACATCATCAGTCACGCTGAGATTCGTGGGTGTGACGAGACCTCGAGGGACCGGCCATCTTCAAGACTGCACGAAGCTTGCCCAGCACGACTCCCGAGTGACCCTCGACTGAGTGCTTTGGGGTAAGAGAAGCCCCGACCCTGAGCAGCTCCAGCACCGAAGAGAAGCCCCCCAGCATCTCCACGATCGGCGTGGGGCCCTTCTGCTTTTTGCTGCTCACCGCGTTGTTTGGCTACTAGTCCGCTGGCTTGTGGCCTTCTGAACGACGCCCGACGACATCACTGCTGCTGGTCTGGTTGCTCCAGACTGGCTCTTGCTCCCTTCCAGAAGAGGAGCACCCTGGACCCTCCTGGTCCACTCAAGACGCCATTTTGAGTCCACCGCGTGGGCTTGAATTAGCCAAGGCTTGTTGCCCAATCCTGGGTAACTTCGACGCCGACAGCTTCATCCATCGTGGGACAGCTCGCCTCTCCATCCTGGTCGCCGACAACGCCTCCTGGTCCGTGAGATCTGCAGAGCCAGCGTCGCCCACTCACCTAGTCGAGGTGACTACCATCCGGAGCCCTCCTGGTGCCCACTGACTACTGGCTAGTAGTCACGAACTTGGTCCCCTCTGCTTTCAGGTGTCATCCTTCTTCCAGATCCAGGCTTGGATCAACTCGAACAATCTTCACTGGTCGCCTGCCAGCATCTTTCTTCCAGGCTCCTGGTCCGGCAACGAGGATTCCCGACGTCTTTTGAGACCTATGCAGCTGCAGCCCCTGGGCTAGGTAACTTCGGCACTTCGGTGTCCCAGCATAGCCTCACTATCCAAGGGTCAGGATCCACTGTCGTTTTCTCCCTACCAGGTCGGGTTCGCCAGTGAACACTAACTTTACCTTTACTAGCTTCCATAGACTTTGTCCCGCATCCCGCGTGAGAGTGCACACTCTGCACCCGAGTCCCCTAGGTCTCCTAGAAGTAAACTAACGATTCTATAGTCAAGTCCTAGCGATTCCAAAGCCTATTAGTACTGTACTTACCTGCTAGTAATTTCGCATTCCACTTTTAGAGTATATGGTTTTTCGTGCCCCTCGGGCATTTGTATATACTGTGCTAACTTAAGTATTTTCGTAAGAGTTTTGTTGTGTGCCTAGCACCCTGTCCTCATAAAGAGTACAGGGTTGTTGTGATTCTAATAAATACACTGTTTATTTTCATAACACTTGTGTGGTGACCTTTCACTGGGTGTTCAAGGGGTAATGTGATGGTAAAACAGCTGGCTTAACACGCCCTCTAGAGTCTTAGCCTTAGACTGCTCGTATCCATGCTACTAGGATAGCTGGTCTATAAGGTTGACTTACAACCAATCATCAATAAGGGTTGTTTGGACTGATATATAGTGATCACTAGAATAGTGAACACTGCACATCAGGCCAACTTCTCACAAAGGTGAAATACTAGTGATGGGTAACAATAGGGCTCATCATGACAAGTTTAAGGAAAGTTCTAGGTGTTTTAAGAGGCAAAGGGTTGGCTGTGGAGAGTTCAAAATGTAAATTTGCTGAAAAAAGTGACATACCTTGGTTACGAGATTTCTGAAGCGGGTAGAAGTCCTACAGAAAAGTTGGTGGAGGCTATTGTGAAAGCTCCTGCACCAAAGAATAAGGAAGAATTACGTTCATTTCTGGAATTAGCAGAATTTTATGCAAAATTTGTGAAGAATTCTTCTCAGAAAGCGCCAAAGATGAGGGCATTAATGGAACAAAACGCTCATTTTGAGTGGAATGACTAGTTTCTGTCTTGTTCTTATATAATCAAAGAAGCCATTGTCGATGCCCTCATTTTACAAGGTTTTGACCCATCATCTGACACCTTTATTACCACAGATGCCAGTGATTCAGGGTTAGGTAGTGTATTGCCACAAAAGTCTGCACAAGGTAAAGAGGTGATCATCGAGTTTGCGTCTCTTCCTCTATCTCCGACAGAAGAAAAATATTCGGTGCTAGAGAGACAATAGCTTGTGTGTGGACAATGGAACACTTCTGAAAATTCATATGGGGCAGAAAGTTCACACTACGTTCAGATCATAAATCCCTGACAAAACTTTTGACAGCAGGTTTGTCAAGAGCATCAGCCAGAATTGCTTTTTTGTCTATGAGGTTAGTTGATTTTGTGGATGAGGTCCAGTATTTTCCTGGGGTCAAACTGTTACAGCAGATTTTCTCAGCAGAATGTCTCTGTCGCTTAAAGAGGTTGAACAGGACCCTTAGAGTGAATGTTCTGTGGCTTGTATTTTGGATAAAAGTAGTTCAACGTGTATAAGGAAGGAAGAATGGATGGAGGCGTACCTCAAGGACGCAGTAATGCTGGAAGTCAAAATTAGAATCACAGATGTTGGGAAAAAATGCAAAGGAAGAATTGTAGTGATGAACTGAAAGCCTTTTGGGAGCTTAGAAATTAACTTAGCTTACGTGGTGATTTTATTTGCCGGGGACAAAGGATTATTCCTCCCAATGAAGTTAAGAGCAAACTGGTTAGCCTAAGGCATGAGGGACATGCAGCAACTTTAGGAAAGAAACAGAAAGTGAAAATGCTGTATTGATGGCCTAGGATGGACACAGAGGTTGAAAGGTTTGTAGGAAGTTGTGTTGAGTGTGAATGTACAAATAAGACTATTAAAACCCTCATCTCTCCTTTGTTTTCTTTAAGTTGTCCAAACTTACCGTGGGAAGAAGTGACATGGATATAATGGGACCGATAACGGATAAAGATGGAAAGAGTTGGCATATCATTGTATTGATGGATATGTTTACCAGGTGGATCGAATTGGAAGTATTTGATAAGGTGAATACAGCAAATGTTATTGGATTTCTTGAAAGGATTTTTCTTAGAGAAGGATTTCTAGCTGTTATGTTAAAAGATAACAGTGTCCAATTTAAATCGAAAGAGATGAAAACCTTCATGAGACAGGCAGGTATTGAACAAACGTTTACAGCCCTATATCATCTGAGAGAAAATTCCGTTGTTGAGAGAATGGATAGAATGGGTAAAGGAGTTCCCCAACTTGCCATTAAAGGTAAAGGAGATGGGAAAGGTGAATTGAAAAGGATGGTGTGGACATACAAATTAACACCATATGAGACGGTTAGTTACAGTCCTTTTTGTCTCATGAGAGGTAGATTGCCCTACTGTAAGTAGAATCTGGGTTGGATGATAGGTAGTAGGAAGGTGGATTTGGATGTGGAGAATGTTAAAGATTGCATAAGGTTGTCGCAAGTAAAGAACAAAGTTTATTTTGATTCCAGAAACAGAGTGAAGGAAGTGGAATTGAAGGAAGGTCAGTGGGTGAGAGTCAAGCCAGGTAGGAAAACCATTAAAGGGGAAAGCTGTTTTAGCAATCCTAAGAAAATTGTTAAAGTGATGAAAAACACAGTGGAACTGGATGATGGTGGCATTCACAAAATGAGTTGATTAGCCATTGTTAAACAAGAGACACATACTGAAGAACCAAAGACTGAGGGCATTGGTGTGGATCAGTTGAAACGCTACTGGTGGTTGGAGGTCAGGAATGATACAAAGCGTACTACAGGATAACCAAGAGGGTTGAAGAGTGTTGGAACAAGCGTGTATGAGGATCGCAGAGAAGAGAGAAATAGCGAGACTGTGGCCATTTCAGAAGAATGTTTTAATTGTGAAGAGCTCAAAACCATCAGGTCAGAAATAATAATCAAAAAACCCAAATTGTTAGAAAATGTTGTTTGTTAGTAATGGTTTTTTTCTTTCCTCCCATGCTTTTGTTGTGCCTGTTTGTTGTTTAAAAAAAAAAAAGGGTGGGCTGTTGGGTGCTGTCATTTAGGATTTGTGCAGATGTTGTTTTCTTGGTTTTTTTGTTAATGAAGGGGGATGTGTAGTGTATTATAGTAAGTTTCCCTTAACATGGAATCTCAAAACGAAAGTGTTCACTCATGCTTGAGATTTCTAGCTTTCGGTGTAGAGAACTCCAGACCCGCAGTTTGATCCTGGAGTTTGGTGGAGGAGGTTTATGCATCCTTTTTGGTTCTGGAATAAACTTCCTTTTGAAGAACCTTCAGTGTCTGTGTATTCACGATACTACATGCCCCTAAAGGTCATCCGGTGCTACTGTAAGGTGATGGTGTGTGAAGGAGTAAGTATCCTTTTGCAGTTTGATATAGTGTGAACTCAGCCCAAGGGCATTACTTCCCTTTACAGGAGAACTATACTACAGTATACCTTTTTTAAGGACAGTAAAATTAAGTGATTTGCCCTAAATTACATTATGTTGATCTGCATGAGGTATCAGGTAGGACAGAGGTGCTGGGAAGAGGGAAGGCCTAGGATGTGTGTCAGATACCAAAGGAAGATAGCTGGGTGGGAGGGGGTGCTGGAGAGAGGATATGGAAGTGGCAGACCGAGCAAGGTATGTCAGGAATCTGTGGAATATAGAGGTTTTAAGAGTATGTGCGATATCAGTGAGAGCAGAGATAGGCATGTCCTGTTCCATGTAGATTAAGCACCTAAAGGAATGTGGTACACACTAGTGGAAGACAACAGAGTAGGGAATATAGTACGAGGGAACAGCTAAAGGTGGGATTAAGAGGTGTCCGGCAATTGCAGGGCCTTAAAGAAGCATCTGGTAGCAGTCGAAGTGGGCAAGATATGGAAGGTGTGTGGGGTTTCACAGGAAGGCTGAGTATGAAAGTGTCGGTGAGGGGTGCCTAGCAGCAGGCATCAGTTATCAGCAGCAAGTCATAGGTGTACAGGTATCACTGGTAGACGGGGTAGAAAATGTGTAGAGGGGGCTTTCAGACTGGCATTGGATACGAGTGGAGGGCGATCGGAATATAGAGGGAAGTGTGGCGTCACCGGTAGGCACAAAATGGTTGTGTCAGAGGGCATCAGATATCGACAGAAGACAACTTGGTACAGAAGTGCTTAGGAAGGTATTAGATGGAGGTGGGGTGGAGAGGCGTCAGTGTAGAGGATCAGGTGGCGAGAGGGCCCCAAAAGGTGGGCTTTAGAAGGGCAATGGGATAGATGACATGCAAGGTGTAGTAATTGGATTATTTGGGGTGGGGGACTGCCTACTTCAAGCAATAATCACAACCCATGTCAGGATGAACCATCCAATTAACCTGAGCTCAAACCCCCGGTAGCTAGAGCACTGAGCAGATAGGCTTATCTTAGTGTAATGTGTAAAGTAGTTATGCCGTACCAAAACAGTAATAGAGTAAAAACGCAAAATAATAAAAATCCCAAACCCAATTTTAAAAAAAGGAGTAACATTTCATAAAACAAAATGACACCAACATGAAAAAACTCAAATAAGGGGAACCAAAGATATGAATTTTATTTTTAAGTAGAAATAGCACCAAAAATCACAAAGTGCTAATGGATAGAGTCCGATAGACAATGGTTGTGGTAGACTGGGACTTAGAAATCATTTGAGGCTTAATGCAATGGAGCACTTGTGTGATACACAACCAGTTCATCCTGGTCAAAATGTTTACATTCTGACTTAGACTTTTTAGTCCCAATCCCCTACAGGAATATACTTCTAAAGCCCTACAGGATCTCAGGGGAGGCACTAAGTCTCACAGGGTGTCAGACAGAGGACAATTGTTTGGTCCATTTAACACTGGTCAGCTTGGCATTTCCAGGAAAAGGGCTTTTGCAGCTAATTTTCTCCCTGTATCCACACATGTCAGACAACTGTGTCTTACAATCCACTCCCTTGTACAAGAAGGAGCAGGCCCAGTCCTTCAGATCTCCTCTCGGGTCACCGTCAGCAGGCCCAGCCATCTTCTGATCTTTTTCACTTCAAGAAAGTGTTCTGAAGTGGAAGCCTGGAGGCGCCACATTTAAACCTGTCACAAGCTAGGGGCGACTCCTGGTCCCTCCCTAAACACTGGGTTAGAAATTGCCAGGTCCTGACCAACCCTGTAAACAGGCCCAAAATTTAATGTCAGGACAAATCCAAGTTTGTGAAAGACTTCGGCCATACTAACCTTGGGCTCAAGAGCTGGAGATGTGTGTGGGGAGTGTAGTATGGCGCTTCCACGTAGAACATTAAAATCCAGCTTGGAGCAGGTACTGTACCAACAACACACCGAGAGTCTGATCAGACAGAAGCAAAGTCCTTTAGCAACCAGACACGGTTACACAAGAATTGTCTTGGCATTCTGTTTTCTCCCTTTCAATGCACCCCAAGTGCACCATCTGAACTCAGCAGACATGTCAAGCAGCATTAGGTACTCCAGCAGGATTTGACACTGGTGTCCAAAACGATATCCATGGCCTCCACCCTGCATGTTCTGTGGATTTCAGAGGAGTCATCTTTGCCCATTCAGGTCATTCTTGTGTTTGCTTCTAAGAGGCTAGTCACTGGATGGAAGAAGCTGGAGAACCAATGTAAATTAGCCTTCTAAAACATCAAGCGGTGGGGGGGTGTAACGTTCTAAAAGTTACATTTCCTACACATTTATTAAAAATCAGACCACCAATGAAATCGATTTTTAATCAGTGTTAAAATTGTTTTTTTTCTAGCTGCCCTCATTCTTGAGAAACAGTATTAGTATTTAATATGTATTCCCAGTGTTTCTCTATGGGCCTGCAGGACTTTCTAAAATGAAAATAGCTTTTGGGTGCTAGTCATAGTTAAGACATGTTAACATTACATTTCTATACTTCCTTTTCAGGTCGGAACTAGGGCAGCGCAAATGCGCTGCTCTGAGAGATGACCTTTAGAAATCGGTCTGCACCTTTCCTCACACTCGTGCTTGTGGTGGAATCCACCTTGCGGGAGTGAGCAGCGGCGCGCAAGGGCAATCTGTTTGTAAGCGTGGGTGAGGGCGCTTGTTCTTCCACTGCCTGTCTCACCCTCGCTCTCCCATGTCTAATTAGCTTTCACTTTCGTGCTTTTTCGAGCAGCGGTGTGCGCAGGGACCATCTGTTTTTTACTAATAAGCTTTCACACATCATTGCCGATGCAGGGTCCGCGTCCACAGCCCCCTCCCCGTCAGAGCCTGCGGTGCAACGGGCCTCCCGGGGTAAAGTCTGGCAGCTGCCTCCATAAATGCTTTCACCCCGCGGCACCCTGGCTCTGTATATAAACGCCTCAGATGGGTTCTGTAAATCTGCAGGCGCCGCGCGACATGACTATTCTTTCCGTGGCTCCTTGGGTCTTATGGCGCTCGGCTCTTCCTATGAATTTGCTCTTCGATCCTCTGTAACTAATGTGATATACTTGTAACATCACACTGTGCTGGAATAAGCTACCAGGATGGCTAGGAGAGTTCAACACCAGTGCCAGAGGTTGTCATGTTAAGCTTGTGTGTTGCATTGTTCTCTGCACTAACAGTAGTGATTGATTTAGCTCTTGAAAGACCAGGAAGTCCTAAGCATTGTTCAGTACAGAGCTGAGGCGGTGCCACCCAGGGGAGGCCTGCGCTGATCCTGGCTATCCCACTTAACCACATGGTGTGACCCGGGTGAACCACTCTGCTTCTCTTTGACTCATTTTTCTTGACTATCAAATTATAAAGCGCCTATAACTACAAAAAGACAGAAACCTCGCTTGTACTTGGTTTAAAACATTTTTTTTATTGGCCGTTGAAATAGTGCTCATTAAAATAGAATTGCTTTTTGGTTCACTCTTCATCATGAATCTTTCTAAATATATCTTAAGAACTGATTAACTCAATTAATTAAACTGAATCATTTGCAAATAAGATGACTTTTATGATATTTGGATGACCATTCTTTCCGTGGCTCCTTGGGTCTTATGGCGCTCGGCTCTTCCTATGAATTTGCTCTTCTAACCCCTGTAACTAATGTGATGTACTTGTAACATCACGCTGTGTTGGAATAAGCTACCAGGATGGCTAGGAGAGTTCAACACCCACTTCTGAAATCTGACGGGTCAAGAGATTGCCCTGCTCAGATATTCATCTTTCTGATGTTAATACATTGTGTGCTGTTGAGTTGTGTAATAGCAGCATATATTAGTTATAGCTGTTTGGAATGGAAAACTATGGTGATAAGACAATGTGCAAAAGCAAATAATTATGGAGTGCATGACACGTCAGTCTGTCTGGAAAGAAGAAGGCTAATAACGTGGTTTAATTAGCATTTTTTGGCACCACGAACAACTTCCTGAGCACACCTCACTACCCATAAAAGGGTAGGTATGCAAGTTAGCAAAGATCTGGCATGTTTGGTAGGAGGGGGTAAGTATGAGTGGAAAAGGGTAGCGTGGCCTCCTTGACTGGTAAGAGATGAGACTGACCGTCTCAGCTGGACTTACAAGACTGGACTTTGACAGGAGTTTAGGGGCAAGGTGGGTATGACTGGGTAATTGCTTAGTGGGACTGGAATGTCCCATGTGCTGTGTCTGTGCTCCAAGTGCCCAACTGATCACCAGAAGTCATCAGCTAACAGAAGCACGAGTGCTTGAAAAGGGCAGACGCGCATGCGGCCGCGTAAATTGGAAACAGATGGCCCCTGCGCGCCTCTGCTCACTGCCGCAAGGTGGAGGTCACCACAAGCTCGAGTGCTTAAAAAATGCAGCCCGATTTCAAAAGGTAATCTCCTAGATCAGCACATAGCCAATAGGTCTCGCCCTTCGGGACCTTACAAGTGTTTAGCCATGCAACAGTTGATGTTGTTGCACCAAGGATATTGTGCTGCATAACTAAATACTTATAAGGTTCCAAAAGGGAGACCTATTGGCTATGCCAATGCTTGTTTTAAATACTATGCACTATGCCTTGTTGGCTACAAGGCCTACATAGGGGTGACTCAATATATAAACGGCAAGTGTTGACCCCGTCAAAAGGGTTTACTTTGACAGGTCAAATTGCAGTTTTAAACACTACTACAGTGCTAGACCTGAAGCCTTGTTTGCACTGCCACTAGGGCACAGTTCTTCAAACTGTAGGGTGCACCCCCCTGGGGGGCGTGAATGGGTTCCCAGGGGGGATGCCTGGAAGTGCAGCGATGTTTATTTGCTGTATTTCCAGGCTGTCTTCATTTACTCCAAAGCCCTCAGAGTTGCCGTGGGGCCAGAGGTCAGTGGGGGCTCGGCGGGCAGTGTCTGGAGTCTTATTAAGACTCCAGCACAACCGAGTATTTCACAGGTCTTTAAAGACCATTTAAATACCTTCAGGAACTGGTTACCGAAGCTTAGACTCTGCCTATTCCTTACAATTGTATTATAAATGTACTGCTGTAGTGAGAAAATGCATTTCATGAAAAGGAGTACAACAAAAAAGGGTTGCCAATAGAAAAAATGCCAGCCTTGTATGTTTAAAGAGCCTCCAAAGACCCTGCTTTCACACTAAATATGGTCTTAAATAAAAAAGTATGTATTCATTTGTAAAGTGACTTTCTGCCTGTTCCTTTTATTTTCAGTCATGAATCATACAGGCAGCCCTAGAACACATTTAAAAGTGCTTTATATTTGCTTTTAAAAGTACGCACAGATAAGTGCTGAAAATAGGGCTTTAGGTGAATGTTTATTTTTGTAATGTCTGCAACATCAAAATAACGATCTGGCAACCCAAATCAGAAGACTGGAAGTTTGTTGCGGGATCAGCACATTATTTATTTCACCTTTGATTCCGTGATTCATTCCATAATAGCAATAGTTTAACTTATATCTGAAACCCTACACCATATCAATAACATGCTGATTAACTTCAAGTGTCTGGGAATTCACCCTGCATTCAGACAACTCACTGCTCATTCTCACCCTTCACTATCACACTCACCCTGCACTCTCAGCACATAGTTAGGGTTTTCCCTTATTTGCAACATAATCCATCATCTGCAGCATAATTTGCAGCTTTAAAAATGCAGCAACACATGTTACCTCGCAGTGGAAGGCCCTTTCTAAAGGTAGACTGGTCGCCTTTCTGTTGCTTATTGCTATATGTGGGAGTTAATGTGGTACTTATGAGGGGCAATAAAGGCCAGGACAATGTTAACAAGTGTAAAAATAGCAAAATAGTGCACTAATGCTATCACAAAATATGCAGCATAATTCGACTTTGCTCGCTGCAGAATTGTCAACCATGCTGCATAATTTGGCCTTCTCCTGCCGCATAATTCCAATGGCCCTGTTTATAGTGCTATGAGGTCCCAGACTGTAGCCGAAAGCACTGTGAATATGCAAGTCATTATTTTTAAACAGTATTTACATGCTCTAAGCTAGGCTGCTGCAAAATGATGCAGTGATCGAGATAAAACAAGTTCTTACAAAATATACTTTTTAGTAATAAGTAATCAAACTGTATCTAATGCAGACATTTTTGTAAGTGTCGCCACTATTCCAGATCCCAGCTGATAACTCCTTTACATTGCATCTTAAAAAGAATAGATCTGGGGGGCGTGGCCAAGATGGCGGCGGAGTAGGACGTGCTTTAAGTCCCCTCCGGCGCCGGGCCTGCTATAGCCTTGTTCAGCACCTGGTCCCGGGCTCTTTCACGGCTTCCTGGACGTGCCTGTGACCACTGGAGGCCGTGTCCGACCGTCGGCCCCGAGCTAGCAGAGGAGGTGCCCCAGGAGCGGCACCAGAGCGGGAGTGGGCGCACCGCGAGATTAGGCAGCGGCGCCGTGGGCCAAGAGGGGCTGCGGCCCGGTCGGAGGGAGCTGCGGCCGAGGCCGCCCTGGAGAGCTGATTGGGGTCGCCCGGAGCCGCGGGTGAGATCCCGGTCCCGCCTACAGACTGACCGCATCTGCGGATCCCGGCTGCGGTGGAGCAGCGGAGCCCGGACTGCTGAGGAGCCACGCTTCACGGCCTGCGGTGTACGCGACTCCGGGGCTTACGGCCTGGTGGCGGAGGCAGAATCGGAGCGAGCAGTGGGACGAGAGGAGGCACCTGTGTTGGCCCTGAGTGGCGGAGACTAACCCCGGACATCTCGACGGCTCCTGGCAGGTGCAAGGGGGGTTGAGTCGGGAGAGGGGCGGCCCCGACCTCCCGGCCACACAGACTACGCGAGTCCGAGGATTACGGCCTGGTTGCCGCGCAGTGGCGGGGCGGGCGCTGCGGCCCACCCTACTATCGAATCCCTTGTCCGCACAGCGACTCTGGGAGCAGTGCATGGTTTTGGTGCGCCACAGGCCGCGGCGAGCTGGATGGGCCGGAGCCGCGTGTGCTCATTGGGGACCCCTGAGCTACGCGGCGGACTGCCGGCGGGCTGGTCGGCCTTCTTGGAGTGTGCCTTCCTTTCCCGCCCCCGGATGAGTTAGGAGGGTCGGACCGGGCGTTGGGGACACAGCCTCTCGGATGTGATGACCGCTGCTGGACTGCACCTCGCTGCGGGGTTGGATGCTTCAGGCCTCGGAGCTGGGCCCTGAGACCTACGGCTGTCCGAGTTTGAGATGGTAGTGCTGCTTGGAGTTGAGGTCACCTGGTCATAGGACTCTTCCCTGCATTGAGGTACAGCGGGCACGTGGACGGCGGCACCGCTGAAGCCTGGGGCTGGCGTTTGTGGCCATGGACTGTTCGCTGGGATCCGGCGCGGTAGATAACAAAGGCTGTGGAGAGGAGACGCCATATGACGCCTGATCCGCGGACGCCAACGTGAGCTCCGTGGGATAGCCGGTAAGCGCGGGGGCTGTGTCCTGGATTGGGACTGAGTGCAGGTACTTCGGCGAGGCTGCTTTCTGTGGAAAGGTGACTTTTTGCTTTGGGCTGGATTCCAGGCGGAATAGAGGTGCGACGATGTCTTCTTCGCTGCGCAAAGGGAAACCCGGCAAGGATGGCCAGCCCAAGGGATCCCAACAACCGGCTTCGCCGGGTCCTAGCGCATCCTCCGGGCACTCTGATGATGAGGCCCCTGCTACCAAGGCCTTCATGACGGAACTATTCACATCTATAAAGGAGGACATTTCTGAGCTCCTGACTCAACTGGCGTCGGATCTCCGTGAGGTACGCAGAGACGTGGACGGCATCGGAGAGCGGGAGGCCACCCTGGAGGACCATGATCTGAGCATGGCGAACGATGTCCATCAACTGCAACAGGATGTGATTCGGCTCACGGAGCAGAACCTAGACCTCCAAGCCCACGCGGAGGATCTGGAGAATCGTTCCCGCCGGAACAACATCCGCTTACGTGCTGTGCCGTGGGATGGTGAGGCGGGTGACCTACGAGGCTATGTTCAGGCACTTTTCTTGCAGATACTCGGCGAGGACGATTTGCATGATGTCAAGATGGACAGAGTTCACAGGGTAGGTCTGCCCAGACGGGGAGGAGAGCCGCCCCCTGACATTTTAGTCTGCGTGCATGACTTCCAGCTAAAAGAGCGTATCCTGCGGAAGGCGCGGGACCTTCCGTCCCTGCAATTCCGAGAGCACCGTCATCAACTATATCAGGACTTAGCGGCTTCAACACTCCAGAAGAGGCGCGAGTTCCGCCCAGTGACCGCCTTCCTGAGAGAGCGCAATATTTCCTATTCATGGGGTCACCCATTTCGCATCGTCTTTCGATGGCAACACAGGCTGGCGCAGGTCCGTTCTCTTCAAGTGGCGAAAGAGCTTCTGGGCATTGATGACTCGACTCCCTCACCGGCGGCTGGCAATTCACCTTTTCGGAGGCGACGACGGTCCTCCTCATGGCACAAAGTGGGTTCGGAGACGGATCGCAGAAGGCCTGATCGCACACTTAGCTTGCAGGAGAGAGGAGGAGCGGTGGCCTCTGTGGCCTCAGTGACGTTGGCTTCTTCCCAGCAGAGCTCCGGAGCGGCCTAATCCTTGGACCGATGGCGCCGGAGGGGCACGTGGACTCAGGTATCGGGGGTATGTATGTACTTTTTGAGAAGACACCCCGAACCGTGGCCCTGGGGGACCCATCAGTGGCGTCCCGACCCCATCCAGAGGAGGTCTCGTCGATCTGCTATCCTCTGGGATTGTGGACTATATCTCTATGGTTTGTTTGCTTGTTGGGGGGGGTGGGGGATGGAGGGCCTTGGGGGGGATGGGGGAGGGGGAGTTGGGGAGGGCGGAGTTGGGGTGTGGGTGGGGGTGGGATGGATGGTGGTGACGACCGATGGATGCTTGTGCTTGCTGTGAGTCTTGTTCCCCCTAGGGGAGCGTTTCATAGGCATTTGGATACCGCGTTTTTGAACGGCTGCATTCTAAGGTGTTGTACCCTGACTAGGAATTCCCTTTTTGTGCTGTGGGGCCGGGACTTTGGGGTCCATGGGGCCTGGGGCGGGAGCAGGGAGCGGGGAGCGGGGAGGGGGAGGCTGGTTGGGTGCGCGCGAGAAGGGGCTGGGGCAAGAGGGGGGGTCTGGATGTTAGTGGAGAGGAGGGGGCAAGGGTGTGTTGACCTAGCGAATGCAAAGCAGTGGGGTCTGATGTTTCCTCATGCCTCTTAGCATCGGCACATGGAACGTGAAAGGCCTCAACTCCCCGCAGAAGCGCCAAAAACTTTGGAAATACTTGTCGGACCATCACTTAGATGTGGTTGGTCTCCAGGAGACCCATCTGGCGCGCAGGGATGAGCTACGGCTCCGTCATAAACACTTTCCCCTCATCTACAGGTCTTCTGCCTCTACCAAGCACAGGGGGGTGGCTCTTCTTTTTCGGGCATCCCTCCACTTCCAACCTGTGGGGGTGTGTTGTGACAAGGAAGGTCGCTGGTTGATGGTTAAGGGGTAGCTGTACGCCCGCTTGTGTACGTTTGTGTACGTTTGTGGTGGTGTATGGTCCCAATGCCCAGCAAAACAGCTTTCTCCAGGGATTGTTGGATAAGGTGGGGGAATTTGTGGAAGGGCATTTGTTCTTATTGGGTGACTTCAACATGGTCTGGGACAAAGACATGGACAGCTGCGACGAAAAGCCAGGTGGGCGATTTGGGGCTGATTGATGGTTGGCGTGCCATGCATCCTCAGGCCCGAGATTATACATTCTTCTCCCACGTCCACCAGTCCTACTCCCGCATAGACCACATTTTTTTGAGCCAAGCACTCAGGGGAGATGTCCGTGATTCCATGGTTTTTCCGCTCTCTGTATCAGATCATAGCTTACTGGTCCTCGTGCTGCAATGGTCGGTGAAGGGAGATGGCTTACGGAAATGGTATTTTCCAGCTGCGCTTGTCAGGGACGATACCTCATGTAAGGAGCTACGGAAGGCTATCAGGGAATTCCTGACACTTAACCAGACTTCGGACACGTCAGTGTTCAATACCTGGGACGCTTGCAAGGCCTCGTTGAGGGGCACCTGCATTGGCCTCAATGCAAACCTCAATAAATTGAGGAGAAAGGAACGGGAAGAATTGAAGGCAGAACTTGCCATCTTGGAACGGGCGCACAAGTCGAACCCATCTCGGGCAACCCTCCGGCCCCTAACGGCTGTCTGGGGAAAATTAAAGGCCCATTACGCAAATCGAGCTGAGTTCACCCTCCTGAGGCTACGGCGCGTATCATACTCGCAGGGGAACAAGGTAGGAAGGCACTTGGCCCGTCAGCTCCGAGAAAAAAGGGAGAAGGAATACATTGGAGGGATCCGGGACCCGGGGGGATCCTTGCGGCATCGGGACGAGGACAAGGCGGACATCTTTGGCCGATTCTATGCTGCACTGTACGAGGGCGACTCCTTGGATCAAGGAGCCCAGGACGCGTTCCTGGCAGACCTTCCCATGCCGCAGGTTTCAAGAGAGTGGAATGAGCTTTTGGCGGCCCCCATTTCCAGAGCGGAGGTGTTGGAGGCTATTAAGGCCCTGAAGCCTCACAAGGCTCCGGGCCCGGACGGCTATACTGCTCTTTTCTACAAATCATTTGTGACGGAACTGAGTGATTACCTGGTCTCCCTTTTCAACGAAATAGCGGTCACTGGGAAGACTTCTGGGACTATGGCCGAGGCCATGATAACCGTGCTTCCCAAGCCAGGAAAGGATCTTTCCAACTGCTCGTCGTATCGCCCGATAGCACTCCTCACTGTGGATGCTAAATTGTACTCATCTATCATTGCCCGCAGGCTCCAGGACCTGATTCCGGCCATCATTCATCCGGACCAATCCGGGTTCATTAAGGGACGGAAGACGCATGACAACTTGCGGCGGGTGATACACTTGATAGAGAAGGCCACCAGGTTCCGCATCCCGGCGATACTGGTGTGGCTGGATGCGGAGAAGGCCTTTGATCGTGTCGATTGGGGGTACCTGTTTCGCACCCTGACCGCCTTTGGCTTTTCGCACCAGTTCATAACAATGGTTCGGGCAAATTACAGCAGCCCCAGCTCGAGGGTGGTGATTAACGGGCATCAGTCTGCCTGTTTCCCTCACTCACGGGGAACGAGGCAGGGATGTCCTCTCTCCCCTCTCCTCTTTGCCTTGGGTATCGAACCTCTGGCGCTTGCGGTGCGGGGGAGGGAACAGATCAAAGGCCTGCCCTTTACGGGTGAACAGCACAAAATTTCCCTCTTTGCAGACGATGTGCTGTTGTCGGTGGGGGATCCGGCTCAATCATTGCCGCATATTCAGGTGGTACTATCCCAATTTGAAGCGGTAGCTGGGTTCAAGGTCAACTTTGACAAATCATACATACTGAACCTGACTCTCCCTCCAGCGGAAGAGGAGCGGGTGCGCTTGCTCACAGCACTGCCATGGGCGTCTGCCTCTTTGTTATATCTGGGAGTTCACCTGACCTCTACCGTAGGATCCTTATTATTCTCGGCTAACTTCCCCCCTATGCTAGCTGCGATACGAGCGGACCTGGACCGGTGGAAGCCGAAGTTTCTCTCATGGCTTGGCAGGATCCATGCTCTTAAGATGGTCCTCCTACCTAAGTTCCTCTATCTATTCCAGGCCCTTCCCATTCCTATAGAGGTGGACTTTTTCCAGCGCTTAAAAACCTTGATGCTGAAATTTGTCTGGCAGGGTGGACGGGCACGCATCTCCTTCACGACGCTGCGTCGACCGCGGAAGGAGGGTGGAGTGGGGTTCCCTGACATGCACTTGTACTAGAAAGCCGCGCAGCTACGAGTACTGGTAGAATGGTCCCAGCAGTTCTCAGAGAAACACTGGCTACATATGGATAGGAGTGTGGCTGGGAGATCGATCCGGGACTTGGTCTGGAAACCTAAGGTAGACAGGCCCAAGAATGCCTACATTAGCACCCCTACTAGCACAGTTCTGAAGGTGTGGGACACGGTCTCCGGCAATGACCGCTGGACCACGTTTCCATCCCCCTTTACTCCCATTCACTTCAACCCGGCCTTCCCGCCGGCGCTGCAGGAGGGACCTTTCAGGCTGTGGAGAGAGGGAGGTTGTAGGGCGCTCACGCACTTGTTCCATGGAGTGGCACCCCTCACGTTCCACAACTGCATGTGTGACTATGGGATCCCGGCCACTGAACGCTTCCGCCACAACCAGCTTCTCCACTGGGCAACACCACTATGAAAGGGACGATTTCCTTCTTGTATGGGCTACTGCTGGCCACTACGGTCTCTCCATGCCCCCGCTACATGGAGCACTGGGAGGTCCTTCTGGGCCAAGACATATCCGAAGACGAATGGAAAAGCCTCTGGCGCGATATCTCGGCGCATAACCACTCGGTGAACCTTAAGGAGGCACACTTAAAGACCATGCACGATTGGTATCTTTACCCATCCAAGCTCCATCGAATATTTCCGACTTCTTCAGATAGGTGTTGGAGGGGCTGTGGGCTGTTGGGGGATTTCCGCCACATCTGGTGGGATTGCCCGATCATTCGCCCATTCTGGGCTGAAATTTTGTCCCACATCAAGGATATCTTGGGATATCCGATCCCGGATTCGATGGCTCACGTCCTGTTGGGGCTCCGCGACCTGTTGTTGGAACACCAAACTAAAGCGGATAAACGTATCCTATGGCTCTGCTTGGGGGCCGCCAAGCTCACGTTGGCTGCAGCCTGGAAGAAACCGAATGCCCCAGCTACATCATTATGGCACGTGAGACTGTGGGGTCTACTGAGCATGGAGAGAATGGCGGACATCTTCCTGGGCAACTTTAAAAACGTCCTGTTCCGATGGGGTCCCCCTGGTCCGCTTCCTGTCACGAGGCCTGCCATCTGCGGTCTGCCCATCCACGTTCCGCGCTCTTCACCTTTTCCAGGATTAATCAGACTATAGGATTGTGGGGTTTGAATTGCATGAGTGTGTTGTCGTCATCACCAGGGGGGGGTAACCAGTTGGGTATTTGGGTTTGTTAACTGTTGCGGCACTGCATAGCTCGTGGGGGTTGTCAGGATTATGAGCCCCCTGCAGCGCTTTTCCATTGCCTGTCACTTGACCAGGAACGGATCTGCGCATTTAACTCCTTGGCGTGCATTGGACTTGAGAACTGAACTTTATTGCCATGCCATGCCGCCTACCCTTGCATCCTCCCCATTTGTTGTTTTTGTGAGCTTCCTACGGCACCCCCTGTGTGGGGCATATTGCGGGACTGCCGCTTGTATAAGTTCTTTCTTTTCGCTCTTCTCTTTTTCCTGCAAATTCTAAATAAATTTTTTTTTTTTTTTAAAAGAATAGATCTTTGCCACCATAACGCTTTAAGCAGATCCACTGGAATTATTCAGCAGAAGAGGACAACATTATGTGGCAGGTTTGACTAAATTATGCGGCAAGAAAAGGTAAATTATGTAGCACAATGCGCCACATTGTGTGGTTAGCATTACTTCATTATTTTGTCATTTTAACTCACGGTAACGCTGTCAGGGGAAATATTGCACCTCATTAGTACCAGTTTAACACCCAAATACAGCAGAAAGCAACTACAAGATTACCAGTCAATCTTTGCAAAGGGCCTTCCACTGCTCCGGAACATGTAGCAAATGCACTAAACTGATAATTATGTGGAAAAAGCTGCTGCTGCAGAAACTCATAATTCCAGAGGCCCTGGCTTTAAGTGGCTCAATCAATTAAGGGCTGGTAAGAAGGCCGGTTTCTTTTTTAACTTTCTGCACTACTGCCACACACTTCGTTTCAGACACCGGCATCTCAAAGTCCGTATTAACCATTCAGGGGAAGTTTTTTGTGAAAGCAGAGTCCATGGGGTGGCAAGTAGAAGGCCAGCAGGGTTGCATTCAGATGCAGAGCCCTAATCCTCTCGATCCTTGGGGCCTCACAGAAATGGTCTAGGAAAGGAGCAAGGTTCAAAGATATTGTCAAAGAGAAGGCCCAGAATAAGGAGCACTGTATGCAGACTCATTTTTATGTTTACAAATGGCCAGAGACCGCTTCTTCAGATACCCCAAAGAAGGTGACAATATAAGTGTTTTTGTTTTTTTAAAGGGTCATTCATTAGTGAAGCTGGTACTGCTGCCAAGTGTGTAAGTGGCCACTGCTGGTTATCATAAAGGAGCAGATGCCGCAGGACTGGGGGCCAGGATTTTGGGGGGCCCACTGCATCACAAGTATGACTGTCTACCTTTAAAACAAGCATTAGAAATGCAATCGGGCTCGGATTTATTTGAGTTTGAGCTAATGGCATTGTAAATGCCAATGTATTGTTGCTATGTGTTATGGAGTGTGTTCATGTGGTGTGTAGTGCCAGTGATCTCCTAGTGAGTGTGAGAATATTGCACCGTTACTGCCTGTGATGTCCTTCTTGTGAGTGTGAGAAGCTTGCACCTCTGCTGCCTGTGGTCTCCTTGTGAGTGTAAGAAGCTTGCACTGCTGCTGCCTGTGATGTCGTTCTTGTGAGTGGGAGAAGATTGCACCTCAGCTGCCTGTGGTCTCCTTGTGAGTGTAAGAAGCTTGCACAGCTGCTGCCTGTGATGTCCTACTCACTACTCTACTCACTACTCTACTCACTACTCTGCACTCACTACTCACTACTCTACTCACTACTCTAATCACTACTCTGCACTCACTACTCACTACTCTAATCACTACTCTACTCACTACTCTGCACTCACTACTCTGCACTCACTACTCACTACTCTACTCACTACTCTACTCACTACTCTGCACTCTCTACTCACTACTCTAATCACTACTCTAATCAATACTCTGCACTCTCTACTCACTACTCTACTCACTACTCTACTCACTACTCTGCACTCACTACTCTGCACTCACTACTCACTACTCTACTCACTACTCTGCACTCACTACTCTGCACTCACTACTCACTACTCTACTCACTACTCTACTCACTACTCTGCACTCACTACTCACTACTCTACTCACTACTCTAATCACTACTCTGCACTCACTACTCACTACTCTAATCACTACTCTACTCACTACTCTGCACTCACTACTCACTACTCTAATCACTACTCTACTCACTACTCTGCACTCACTACTCACTACTCTAATCAATACTCTGCACTCTCTACTCACTACTCTACTCACTACTCTACTCACTACTCTACTCACTACTCTACTCACTACTCTGCACTCACTACTCACTACTCTACTCACTACTCTACTCACTACTCTGCACTCTCTACTCACTACTCTGCACTCACTACTCTGCACTCACTACTCTGCACTCACTACTCTGCACTCACTACTCTGCACTCACTACTCTGCACTCACTACTCTGCACTCACTACTCACTACTCTACTCACTACTCACTACTCTACTCACTACTCACTACTCTGCACTCACTACTCACTACTCTACTCACTACTCTGCACTCACTACTCACTACTCTACTCACTACTCTGCACTCACTACTCTGCACTCACTACTCTGCACTCACTACTCTGCGCTCACTACTCACTACTCTGCGCTCACTACTCACTACTCTGCGCTCACTACTCACTACTCTACTCACTACTCACTACTTTACTCACTACTCTACTCACTACTCACTACTTTACTCACTACTCTACTCTACTCACCTCACTACTCTACTCACTACTCTACTCACCTCACTACTCTACTCACTACTCTACTCTACTCACCTCACTACTCTACTCACTACTCACTACTCTGCACTCACTACTCACTACTCTGCACTCACTACTCTACTCACTACTCTGCACTCACTACTCTGCACTCACTACTCTGCACTCACTACTCTGCACTCACTACTCTGCACTCACTACTCTGCACTCACTACTCTGCACTCACTACTCTGCACTCACTACTCACTACTCTGCACTCACTACTCAACTCACTACTCACTACTCACTACTCTACTCACTACTCACTACTCTACTTTCTACTCACTACTCACTACTCTGCACTCACTACTCACTACTCACTACTCACTACTCTGCACTCACTACTCACTACTCACTACTCTACTCACTACTCTACTCACTACTCACTACTCTCCACTCACTACTCTACTCACTACTCACTACTCTACTCACTACTCACTACTCTACTTTCTACTCACTACTCACTACTCTGCACTCACTACTCACTACTCTGCACTCACTACTCACTACTCTGCACTCACTACTCACTACTCTGCACTCACTACTCTGCACTCACTACTCTGCACTCACTACTCTGCACTCACTACTCTGCACTCACTACTCTGCACTCACTACTCTGCACTCACTACTCTGCACTCACTACTCTGCTCACTACTCTGCACTCACTACTCTGCTCACTACTCACTACTCTGCACTCACTACTCACTACTCTACTCACTACTCACTACTCTACTCACTACTCACTACTCACTACTCTACTCACTACTCACTACTCTACTTTCTACTCACTACTCACTACTCTGCACTCACTACTCACTACTCTGCACTCACTACTCTGCACTCACTACTCTACTCACTACTCACTACTCTCCACTCACTACTCTACTCACTACTCACTACTCTCCACTCACTACTCACTACTCTACTCACTACTCTACTCACTACTCACTACTCTACTCACCTCACTACTCTACTCACTACTCTGCACTCACTACTCTACTCACTACTCACTACTCTGCACTCACTACTCTGCACTCACTACTCTGCACTCACTACTCTGCACTCACTACTCTGCACTCACTACTCTGCACTCACTACTCTGCACTCACTACTCTGCACTCACTACTCTGCTCACTACTCACTACTTTTTGCAGCTTTGACGCTTTAAATTCCCCCAGCTAATCAAGGGGAAACTGCATTAAAAAAAACAATTTTTCAGTTTGTCTTGGCATTTCCTTTTGTACAGTGAACCACACAACATTGAACAACGAATGCATTGATGAATAATAGATTCATGTTTTTGTTTTCCAGCGTTTTCCCGGCATTAACTGATTATTTTCTCCAGGTTAGGTTCCTTTTATCTGAGTATACGATCTTATTATGTTGTTTTAATTTTTTGCAGTAAAATTTATCAACCCTTGGAGTATTCGATTTCCTGCTATCAGCCCTGAGGTCTTCCTGGCTTTTACTTGCGTCTACCTCCTTTATTTAGTGGAGAGAACCATTGACACTGCCATTTATTTAAGACCTAATAATTGGTGTTGAATAGATATTGATTTAACGCGGCTGAAAACACAATTTTATTGATGGATTATTTGGTAAAAATGTTGACATTGCGTTTGGTAAAGTTAGATGTTCATCCCTGCCTCTTTAAAGCGTCAACTAGTCTTCCACCTGTAGCAGTGGCTCCTCTACAAGAACAAAGGCTTACTCCAGGCATCCTAGTCTCACTCCCTGTTAACCCCAAACGCCACCTCTCAGATGGACACATGTGTTAGTAAACCTATGAAAAGGAAATATATATCCATTCCACGCAGGTGCAATGTTCCATCAGTGCTCAAGAAAAGTATGGGTATGTGGTTTTAAAACAAAAATCATGCATTGGCTGGCCTATTCTGCTGGAGAATGGTGCAGTTAATCATGGCTTTGTGTGGAGGCTACTATCATTGAACATGATCGTGAGGATTGGCCAAGCCCTTCTCCTGGCGTTTAGATTGGTAGTGTGACCACCTGAATACAATGCCAGTGTCTCTGCTCACCCCAGCCCCCTTGTTTGCGGCTTCAGCCATCTCTAGGACTGGAGACGGTCACTGCCTCACATTTAAGGAATGTAGGCTTTGCAGATGTCGAACATTCTAAGTAACATGTACTCGTTCGATCATCGCAGTTCTTAGTCCGTTGCCTCCTAAAGCAGTTTATAGCTCTGTCTGTTACTGCTAAATTAAAAAGCTGCATTCTAAAGTGCAGCCTGCTGTGAAGTTGTTCTGGCCTGTTCCCACTGAGGAGTTGCGATTGTGTAACAGTCCGCGCTTTGCAGCTTGTTTCACAAGCATTCCTTTTGAGATTGTTGCACCATCCTCCGTCATCGTACCCAGTGAATCATAGCACAACACTTTGCTGGGAAGATTGACCCCTGGATCACAGGTAATGGTTCTACATACTGCAGAATGCAAGAAAGAAGGTTGAAACTATTTGTTTCCAGTCATAATGAAGTGAAGTGGGAACGCCTGGCTGAGAAAGCAGGTCTCCTGGTTACACGCTCTGTAACCTGGCAAGCCAACCTGATCTCATCTGCTTTCAAGTGAATAGCGAGATACAGATTGCTAGTTTTACGTAAAAAATATGTTCCACCTGATAGTTCGTATTTAGCACACTACTTTACTTGTAAAGTATTTGTAATTGCTACTTTTTATCGGATGTTACAAGTAAAAAGAAAACCTGTGAAGAAAGAGTAAGTTTGCCTCTTGGCTCTGAAATCAGTTGTTACCAAGTGTGTACCATTATCTCCGCCGTGAACGTGGCACTCTGACAGCTCCTAATTAAAATGAATGGACTGCCGTGCGCGAAAGGTAAATGTTAAACACGCGCATGATACATGCAATGCAATGGTGAACACGCTCGCACCATCTGGATTGCATTACACGGGCACTCTGACAGCTCCTAATTAAGATTAATAAGTCTGCCGTGCGCGAAACCGCCGAAAATATGCCAAATCGGGCACGCGTAAATTACATATAGCCTATCACGTCAACGCTACTAAATAGACAGCACAGCGAAGACGAATCACTAGGCAGATGCCATAAAAAACTAAGGAATGTGCCAGCCGGACCCCTTTTAGAATTCTTTTTTTTTCTAAATGCATAAGAGCTCGGAAGCTCCGCCCCCACTTCGTGGTGACGTAGGCCCGAGCCCTAAAAAGGGGCATCAGAGCCTATTCTTTCTTTCAAGCATTAGGACTGAGGTGATGATCCATCATGGTGGGCGCGAGGTAAAAGAGGCAGAGGAGATAACTGCAGTCCTGAGTAGCAGGCTATCATTAGTGCAACAGGTATTGTTGCATTGGGGTCAAAGAGTATGAGGGGCTCACAACACCCCAATTATGGGGAGTAGTTTGTTTGGTATATCTGTTTTTGTTTGATGCATTTGCTGTTTTATAAGTCTCATATTTGGTGCGGTTCATAAGCTATAGAAAAAGTATTCCTGAAATCATCTCATTAGCCCCGCTTCCTGCACACAGCCATGTCCCTCCCGCTCCACCAATCCTTCCCTTAAAGTTTTGAAGGGGGGCCCGACCTCAAAACATTTTTCTTAGGGGGGCTCAGAGTAAAAAAGTTTGAAGACCTCTGCACTAGGGGAAGGCCCAATAGGTGCACCACTCCACTAGTGGCATTTAACTTCCAGGCCCTTTGTACCATATACCAGGGACTTGAAGGCAAGTTAACTGTACTGATTAGGAGCATTCCAATTCAACCATGTTTTAAGGGGAGAACATAGACTTTACTACTGTTTAGAAGGGGTAAAGTGCACTTAGTTCTAAAGGCAGTAGAAGTATAGGTTCCAGTAAAAAGGCGATAAATATGGGTGACCATTGCAGGAAAGGTAGATTTCCTACACAAGGTATAAAGTAGCAGGAGAAGATACATATTGGTCCCTGAAGGGTAGACACCAGAAGAATATGATGGTGGTACAGAGGATGTGTGGTATTAAAGGGATACGGGATAGAAATGTATGTAAAAGAAGCTGGCTCTCTATATAGTGTACTAAAACAAACTACACTGTGCAGAGAGTCCAGTGGGTCTCCAACTGGTTTACAGAGACAAAAGTAGATAATACGGATGCTTTCTTTTGTGGTGGTTGGGGAATCAGTTTGGCCTATCAGAGGGTAGTGCTAAGAATTTGTTGTACTCACAGAGGCAATAAATGAGGCACACACTCAAAAGAATAAATCAGAGACCAATTTAGAAAAATAACACTTCTTTTTATATACATTTCAAACTCAAGAACTTCTGTTTAAAATAAGCACAGTTTTCATTAGAAATATGCACAGGTAAGTAAACGTTCAACCCTGTGCACTTTTACATACAATGCAATCCTATGGAAGGAACAGTCAACGTGGCATAAAGGTAGGTACAGTCGGTTTCAGGGATTCACACCTTCTGAAATCGGAATAGTAGTGGGTCATGGTTGAAAGTACTTCCAGCAGTTCTTCAGGATCCACCCGGTTTCTACCGGGAACAGGGTGCTGGTAAGGCTGGTAGCTGGCACTACGGAGAAGGGGGCCACCTGGAAAGTGGCTGCACAGGGGGACTTGCGGGCTGGTCCGAGGGCTCTTAAACAGGGGCTCAGGTCGCAAGGGGCCTCGGAGCACAGAGGCACTGCCGGTCCATTGGTTCCCTGGATGGGAGGCCCTGGAGCATGGTTGTTTTGGTCAGCGGGGCTGGTGCGCAAAGATGCACTTCATGGTACACGACAAACAGCTGGCAGGGGCAAAATCAAGGCAGCTCTGCCACTCTAAGTCGGTCTCAGTGATGTGGTAGTCCCTCGGCGGCTGCTTGGTCCTGGTGCATTGAGAATCCGGTGTGGACTCTCGCTGTTGGTGTTTGTCCGGTAACTCTAGTTGTTGGTACTGCACTGCTCTGGTTGGCCCTGGTGTCTTCATACTCGAATGGGAGACACATCTGACCTTCCTGAGCATGAGTAACTTCTCCTGGTCATCTGTTGCTTTGGTCGGGCCAGGGAGCTGCAAGGTGGTGGACCGGACTCTGCTGGTCCGTGCCTGTGGACTGCTAGGGAGTGGCTCCTCTACTCCAAGAGAGACTTTTGGTGTTTGTTGAAGTGCTGGCATGCTACCCAATGTTTTGGTATTTCTACGGCTCGCAGGACAAGTCATTCTTTTGCGATTTTCGAGAGAGAGAGCCGAGGGTGGCATTTTTTCCCCTAAAGTTCTGCTGCAGTTTTCGCCAAGCAGAGACTTTTCTTCATCCTTCTTCTGTTGATCCGTAAAATCCAATGTCTTGGGTTCAGAGGTGCCATCTAAATGCTCAATTATGGGGTGTTTACAGGGAGTGACGGGTAGTTGCCAACGAGCTACCTACCTTAGGGTGTCTTCACCCTCCATATGACCACATCCTGTGGAAAGTGGGCATAACCCTGTCCCTAAAAGGCTAGTTCCTTACAGAAACAACATGGAGGAATCAGAAAAGTGGGTCCACATCAGCCGACCCACCCTAGGGGTAGTTCTGGCAGAGTATGGGCTCACCTCATAATCTAATTTCCCCCCCCCCCCTGTATTTCTGCCAAATAGTAGAGTCAGGACAGGGGGTGGGCAACTCCACTATCTGGAGAGGCCCAGGGTCACTATCAAAAGCAGCAGAGCCTTTGAAGCTTTCCACCCTGGAATGTGTATCTTGCTTGGGCGAGGTGTGAACACCTCTGTCCAGAGGAGGCTGTGTTTCCAGCCTCCGAGAGCGAAAGCTTTCACCTCGAGAGGACAAAAACGGGTCTATGGTGGATGGCTGGGAGAGACAGGTCAGTCAACACACTAGTAGTCGGTTCTCTGGGTGCATCTATTAATAAATCCAGCACTGGCAGCAGTGTGTGTTAATAAAATACGAAGTACCAAACACCTTGGGGGTACAATGAAGACATCATGTTGCCGGGGAATCCTTAATGATGGGTGTCCAGCCCATGTACTGGTTATGGTTTCTTTCTGCACTTGTAATATCTACGGGTGAACTTAGATATTACAGGGACACATCCACTCAGGTTGTAAGGCCTTCTTTAGGGGTGACTTACTTATACCAAATGCAGTGTTTTACTGTCATTGCATACAGAGGTGTATGCCATGTTGACTCTTCGATTTTCTCTGCACCAAGACACGCAGGCTGCAATGGCAGTTTGCATGAGCTTGCTGAGGGGTTCCTTAGGGTGGCATAGTTCGTGCTGTAGCCCTTAGGGAACCTTATTAGTTCTAAGGCCATAGGTACCAGGGGTACCACTAACTTGGGACTTACAAGGATTCTAAAGGGTTGCCAACTGTGAAACAATGGTACAATCTAGGGAAAGAATGCTGGTGCTGGGGACCTGGTTAGCAGGAACCCAGGACACTTTTGTTCAAGTTGCTTCAGATACCGGGCAAAAAGTGAAAGGGCACCATGTCAAAATGGGCACTTTCTTACACTGCCCCCCCCCCCCCTTTCTGCAAACATAAGAGGATGAGACAAAACTTACCCAAGAGTGTCTTCATTGTCTAAGTGGAAGAACCTGGAAAGGTCATCTGCATTAGCATGGTCCGTCCCAAGTCGGTGTTCCGCTGTGAAGTCCATTCCCTTTAGGGTCATGGACCACCTCACAAGTTTTGGATGTTCACCTTTCATCTTCATATGCCATCCGAGAAGTCTGTAGTCTGATTGAACAAGGATGTAAGAACCAAACAGGTATGGTCTTGGCTTCTTCAGGGACCAAACACCACAAAAGCATCCCTATCAGTTGCACTCCAACACTGTTCCCTTGAGAGTAACCTTCTGCTTATAAAAGCAACAGGCTGGTCAAGGCCATCATCATTGGTGTGGGATAGGACCACTCCTATCCCTTGCTCCGAGGCATCAGTCTGCCTAATGAGCAGCCTAGAGGAATCTCGAGCTTTGGAAATGGGTGCTGAGCACATTGCCCCTCCAGGGTGTCAAAAGCCTTTTGTCAACTAACTGTCCAGTTGACCTTTTTAGGCATTTTCTTGGAGGTGAGTTCTGTGAGGGGTGTCACAATGGAACCATACCCCTCCCCACAATCCCAATCCTCCTGTAATACCCAGTCAAGCCAAGAAATGCCCTGACTCGGGTCTGAATTGTTGGAGCGTCCCAATCCAGAATGATCTGTACTTAGGTTTCTAAGGGTTGAACTTGGCCGCTACCTTTACAAATGTGCCTGGGCCTATCTGGCACTTGGATGCCGTGATAGTGAAGCCTGTAGTCTGCAGGGCCTGCCAAACCTTGCTACGGATCCAGGCCAGCAAGGACTTGGTTCACCAACCTTTGAAAGGCTGCAGGGGCGTCCTTTAAGCTAAAGGGCATAAAAGTAAACTGATAATGTTCATTTGGAGTAGAGAATGAAGTCTTTTCTTTTGCTCCAGGGACCATGACAATCTGCCAGTACCCTGACATCAAGTCGAAGGTGCCGAGAAATGTGGCTGCTCCCAATTTGTCCATCCCCTTGTCAGCTCTGGCTATGTTATGTTTATGGATCTTATAAAGCGCACAGTTACCAAACGGTCTCTTGGCACGGAGAGGGAAGCAGAGGGAAAACAGGGAAGTATGTTAATGTTTGTAGGAAGATAAATGGGAGTTTGTTAAGAGTAGGCCTGCCTAAATAGCCATGTTTTTAATGCCTTCCTGAATTCTGGGTAATGAGGCACTGATCTTATTTCAATGGGGAAGGAGTTTCATTGGAAACGGGAAACAACTGAAAAATGTGTTCCGTCCTGCCTGTATGGAGTGAGCATCTGTCTTAGTGATAGCATGGATGCCTCTCTAGTCCATACAAAAACTCAGTTCTGGTTTCCCCACCCTTGGAGTGAGGCTTGAGGACTAAAGCCACTGGGCTAGACCAGGGCCTGCCAGAGGGTTTAATAACCCCCAGCTCCAACACTTTGCTGACCTCAGCTTTGATACTGTCCTTAACATGGTCAGATTGTTTTTAGATTTTGGTTTTGACAGGCAAGCTGTTTCCATTGTCAACATCATGGGTACACCAGTGTGTCTGACCAGGAGTTAAGGAGCCCAGAATACTTCTCCAGGACTTGCCTGTAGTCAGCTTGCTGTTTGGCAGAGAGAGTGTCCTAATAAACCATTTCATCCACAGCACCATCTTTGAGGCTGCTGGAGAGGAGGTCAGTCAGACTTTCACTCTCCTCTGCCTGATCCTAGTCAGTGACCATCAGCATAGTCCTTTCAGCCCTGTCATGGAAAAGTATACAGTGGTTAACTTGAATGACCCTTTTAGGGCTCCTGCCGGTGCCAAGGTCAACCAAATAGGTGATCTTTCCTTTCAAGCAAAGGGTTGCAACCAATGTATTTGTTCCCTGATTGAAACTCCACAATGGCAGCCTTTTGGTTATACCAGAGTTTTAGACCCAAGGGGAATTGCCCCAGGGTACCTGGTAGCATGATCCATTACTACCAGCATAAATCTGTTTCCTGGTGCAGTTGGAGGGTCAAAGGGAAAGACAATGTCAATCCCAACTGGTACTCCAACCACTGGAAGTAGAATTAAGGGGCCTTTGGGTGGTCACCTGCTTTGCTGCTGGCTGGGCAGGTGGCACAGGAGTTGCAGAACTTCTTCACCTGCCCAGCTAGGAGGATGTTGTGCCAATGTGAGGAGAAAATCTCTGAACTGCTAAGGCACTATCACTCGCCTGGTGGCAGAAGGTTTGGGGACTCTGTGTATAGGACCCCTTCCTCCCAATACATCCTGTGGAAGCCACTGACACCTCTCTGCCCCTGTGCAGCAGCTTGCTGTCTCAGGCAGGTCAAAAGTAGGACAGGTCCTCGGACCTTGGCACACCTCTTCCCTGGAGCGTGCCCCTGGGCCTTGGAGCTCTGCCCTGTAAGGCCCAAGTTCCTGGAGCTCTGTTCCCTCTGACAGGTCTTCTCCCTGGAGATAGGGGACCTTAGCTTGTGGCTGTTCAGAAACTGTTTTCCTAGTCTTCTTACCCTTTCTGTTGGAGGGTTGGTCCATCATTTTAGGATCCAACACCTCTTTTTCACCCTGGTCCTTGCTCTGTGATCAGCTTTATACGCACACCTATTCAGAAATTCCCAGCATGGGACCTAAGCTCGACCTTAGTCCAAGCTGAGGACTCCAGATCATTCCCTAACATGCAGAGGAGATCAGTCCAGTAACCCCTCCCACTTCCAAGGACGCCATCACCATGGGAGGGATCTTAGTGACTTTGTCAGCATTAGTGACTGGATAAGTCTGTCCAGTAAAGTACTGTCTTGGAAAAAACAGTTTCCCTGTCACTATGGTGACAATGACACCTATATCTCACAGGGCTTCTACCTTAAGTCCATTAATCAGGGGCTGCTGTCTGTATTTTTTCATATAAGTAAGCCAAACAGCTACGGTTGCATGGTTTATCCCACCCTTAGAGACTACTGTAGCTTCCGTGTGCACTTTTTGGGATTCCAATTCTTACCTTGTTATCCGGTTTAGGAATATGAAGGGTGTGGGGACCAGCAGGTTGTTGGGGGACTTTAGAAGACTCTTTATTTCTATCCTTGGACTGTTCGCCCTCTTTCACCTGGGAAGGCTTAGTAACCCCTTTCTTTTAGTCACCCCATCAGTGGTAGTTTTGGTTACCCTAGTCTTGACCCGGTGGTCTGGTTTCTTTCCCAATTCTTGGGGCGAAATTGGACTTAGGTCTACCAAGAACTGGTGCAACTTTCCATTCGCACAGTTACTCATCAGATGTTCTTTCATAATCAAATGATACAGCCCATCGTAGTAGTGCACCTGGCTTCCGTCGAACCACTCACCTAGGGTCTTCACTGAAAAGTCTACAAAAAGCAACGCAGGACTGAGTCACGGTTTTCTGAGTACCCCTAAAGAACAAGTTACTTACCTTTGGTAACGATATATCTTTAAGAAACATTAGTTAGTTATAGATTCCTTACCTTAGAATTACCCAAGGCTTCGGACTGGATTCTGAAATTTTGTTCAGCAGCCGTACCTCTGCGCCTCGGAAGGTGGCATCAGTCGGCTCCTTGTCCGTCGTCGGGATTACGTCGCAGTAGCTACTTGGAGGCTGCCCTTGCGCGCTGACATCAGTTCTGTACACGACTTTCCGCGCCAGAATCGCTGAGCCATGCAAGACAGACCACAGGTGCGCAAAACTAGGGCCCTGAAAGGATATCCTTAACCCTAGAAATCAGTTGGCAAAATGGGGAGGTTGGGTGGGGCGGTAAGGAATCTATAACTTACTAATGTTTCTTACAGATAAATAGTTACCGAAGGTAAGTAACTTGTTCATGTGAAAGAAACACGTTAGTTATAGATTCCTTACCTTAGAATAGATACCCCAGCAATCCCAACCCCGGTGGTGGGTCTGCGAACCAAGATTACACCAGAAAGTCCTGGAGAACAGAACGGCTAAAGTAGCCGTCTCTCCGGACTTGGCTGTTCAGACAGTAGTGTTTAGTAAACGTGTGCAGTGATGCCCACGTAGCTGCCTGACAGATGTCATGTAGAGGAACTCCTCTTCCCAAGGCAGTAGTGGCTACCGTCGCCCTGGTGGAATGAGCGCTTAGCCCCACTGGAGGCTCTTTTTTAGCCAGAGAGTATCATGCTTTTATACACAAGACGACCCATCGAGAAATGGCTCGCTTGTGTACTGCCCAACATTTCTTAGCACCCACGTAGCCAACAAAGAGTTGGTCATCACGGAGGATCGATGGCCATGTTGAGCAGCTCGGGATACCAGACACTTCATGCCCAATCCGGGGCCACAAGAATGATTTGGGTCTGGCCGCGCCTGATCATCTTCAACACTCTGGGCAGAAGTGGTGTAGGCAGAAAGGCGGACAACAGACCGCAACTCCACTTGCGACGAAAAGCATCGCCTAGATAGTGCCGTCTTGGAAATTCCAACGTGAAGAATTGCTGACATTGCACGTTCTCATCAGTGGTGTATAGCTCTAACCAAGGCTCTTGTGATCCATCATGCACCTGCAGCTGAGTTCGTCCGCCCTGGCGTTCAGAGAACCTGCCAGGTGTTGAACCACCAGGGATATGCCCTGATGTTCCAGCCATGTACGGAGGCGGAGGGCTCTTTGACATAAGTCCATGACCCCACCCCGCCCTGTTTGTTGCAGCACCACATGGCGGTGGTGTTGTCCGTGAACACCTGCACTACCCTTCCCCGGACAGAGGGACGGAATGCTTTTAGTGCAAGACGAATCGCTCGGAGCTTCAGAAGGTTGATGTGGAGCCCAGACTCCGCCGGAGACCAGAGGCCTCTGTTCTCTGCCTCTCCCATGTGGCTGCCCCATCCCAGAAGGGATGCGTCCATCACCATGGTGTGGTCTGGTTGGGGGAAGGGAGAGGGATCTGCCATTGACCCAATCCTGGTTTGTGACCCACCACTGCTGTTGTCATGCAGTGCCCTCTGCAATCGGACAGATTCCCCTGATGCTACGCCCACTGGAACTTCAGGTCCCACTGCAAAGCCCGCATATGCCACCTGGCATGATCGACCTGCAGGATGCAGGAGGCAATTAGGACCAGCAGCCTCAGAGTCATTCTGACCGAAACCCGGGATAGAGGCTGAAAGATCAGAATCATAGCCTGAATATCCCAGACTCGCTGGCCCCTGAACCACGACGATTGTTCCCACGTCCCCGCGTAGGTTTGGTAGCCTGCTTCGGCCTGTGGGTGGGACGTAGCGGAGTAGCACTTCCGTAGCCACGAAAGGGGCGAAAAGCAGACTGCGCAGGGCGGGTGGAGGCCCAAGGACTTGGCCATAGCCCTTGAGTCCTTAAAACGATCTAGAGCATTGTCTGCTTTGTCGGCAAAAAGGCAACAGCCATCAAAAGGCAAGTCCATCAAGGTGTTCTGGACATTTCCTGAAAAGCCAGTCTATTTCATCCAGGCGTAGCGACGAAGCGCTACTGACATTGAAATGGTCCTTCCTAGAGAGTCGGCATTGTTCAGCCCACAACAGATGGTAAACTTAGCTGCATCCCTCCCGGCGGCGACAGCCTGAGAGAGCACTGCCCGGGCCTCCTCCGGACACTGAGGCAGCACCTGCGCAACCGTATCCCACACCGAGTGGCAATACCAGCCCAAGAGATATGAGGTGTTTACAGACCGCAGTCTTAAGCTGGCGGAAGAAAAAAATGTTCTTGCCAAGATGGTCCAGCTTCTTGGATTCCCTTTTCGGTGGAGCGGTAGGGAATGCGCTTTTGGATGTGAAGGCTTGGACCACCAAGCTCTCCGGGGTGGGGTGTTGGGAGAGGAAAGTGGGGTCGCCCGGAGCCAACGTCGAGCAATCATCCTGTCCACGGGAGCCCCCATGTTGGACCTGGACCACATGCCCAAAGGGATGTTGGTGAGGGCCTCATTAAACGGCAGCAAGAGCTCCGTCCAGAGGTTAGTCCCAACCGCCACAGTAAGATGCTCTAGGTTGAGAGCCTCAGCCGCCCTACGCAACACCACTGCATATGATGCTCCCTCCTCCGTAGCCACGGTAGAAAGAGACAACATAATACGGTTAGGGGAGGTGTCCCAACCACTGGCATCCCCAAGTTCCTCTCTCCAGTCCTGTTCACTGTCCAACCTGACCCCTCCCAGTCCCCCTCCTCATCCTCTGGATGCCATTCTGGTTGAAAAGGGACCCCAGGAGTGAATAGGGGCACAAAAAACCCACTTGGCACCCATCCAGAGTCGGGTGATGCCGGTCTGGCTCCGGGTCCACGTCGGGATGTAGGCCGGGGCCGACCGGCATCGAACACGGTAGTGGTGCCGGAGGAAGTGGCGCCAGTGGAGGCGTAATCAGGTCAACCGGCACCAATCCGGATCCAGTCATGGATCCAAGGGGGGCCTGCGGCGCTAGGTCCATCAGTGGAGGAGGCCTATGCCCCCCCAACCTAGTCAGCAGGGCCCGAAGGCGCGCCGGCGGGTTCGGCCCACCCAAAGGTGGCATGCATAGCCTCGTAGAGCGTACGAAGCTGGGTGGGAGTCACTTCGGGTCCCGGAAAGGGATGGAAACGCGGAGTCGATTGTTCATGCTCCGTGCACGGAGCCGCGGGAGGGGCACCACCTGCGTCCCTCGTCGGGTCGGCCGACCGATGAGTAGAAGTCAAAGATTGACGAGGAGAAGTCGAAGAGCGACAGTGCTTCTTCGAATTCTTTCTATGCTTCGACTTACTTGACCCAGAGTGTGAAGACTTGGGAGAAAGGTGGTGGCTCAGCAACTGGTTCCTTGACCTTCCTCACGACAAGGACCTCGACAGCTAGAGGGTGCTAGAGCGCTGTTTTCCTGCAAACGCCAGAACGCCAGAACGCCATCTCGGTCGGTGAAGACGCAGCCACAGTGTGCTCCATGTGTTCCGTGTGTCGTGTGTGCCGCAAATAGACAACGAAACCCAGGCTTCAGGCTTCAGGCTCCTAGCTCCGGAGGGTTCCCGGCACCGGCACCGGCTCTGATCCCTACTTTGACTGTCAGAGCAAGTTGTGAAAGTTGTGTAAGCTGCAGGCTAAGGCGTGCCGAGGGAGCCGCTTTTGGTACGCGCTACATCACAGTAGAACCCGGAGACGCCGCGCTCAATTGAAGCACCCCTGAGGCACCCGCCCGCCGCCCCCCCTCCCCCTCTCGTCATTAGTGACTCTATGCGGAGGCCGGAGGCAGTGGAAGAGGTGCAGCGGCGGAGCCGTTTTGAGCAGAATTAACGGTGAGCACAAAAGGGGACAGTGCACCGAAATTTTATTTTTATTTTTTCGGCGAAGTGGGGACTGCTTTGTGCTTGTGGTCTGCTTGTGGACTACTGTTGTGCTCTGTGGCAGACTTGGACCGTGTTTTCTGCTCTCTGCTTTTTTGTACCACTTTGTGCATACAGCCTCCCGCCCACGATTGAGGGAGGGCGAGGGAGAGGCGCGGCAGACCGCTGCAGGCCACGAATGATCACCACGGACCACTGATGACTCCAAGCGGTGAGCGGTGAGCAATGTGTGGTAATAGGCATTGAGCACTAGCAGACCCCCCCGGTGGATTATTATCTACAGCTCATATAGAGCTCATATAAGTACACAAAGCACTATAAAGCACTACACAGCAAACAGAGGCGCTTTATTGCTATAAACAGCGGATATCTATCTAAGGGGCGCCAGAGGTCGTGAGAGTGAACGTGACCCATAAGTTAAAAAGTTTAAAAGCACATAAGGAGGTGCGAGGACAACTGTCTCTGGGTAGGGCTCCTGCTCTACTGCTTGTTGTTGTTTTATTGCTAAACTGCTGCAGCGCCAGCCAACCTCCCTGCCCTTGATTCTGTTCCCTTCCTGACAGCAGCTGACCCTTACTGATTGGGCAGACGGGCTTGGGAGGGTGCGTTCATAGGGAGTGGGAGGAAAGGCAAGGAAGGCAAGGAAGTGCAACAACAACAAGGCAAGGGGAAAAGGCCACCCAGAGAGTGGACATCAACAAACGAACAAGGAATTGTGGGTTTGAGGGCTAGAATATTTGTTGTACTCTTGTACTCTTGTACTTTTGGCGTGAGTGTGGAGACACGCAGGAATCTGTCTTTCCCCTGAGCTTGAGGACCCGTAGTTGGCACTAAGGATCAAATAGTACAAAACGCAAAACCAGAATGCGTTCAGGCAAAGTAAGAACAACAGGGACTACTGCCAGACGTTTAAAAAAACTCCAGCAGCCATATGTGAAAGCCAATATTTCAAGATCAAATCAAACCTTAATTTCTCCGATAGCCAGAATGTTTGCAAAATCAGGAAAAATACCGGACAAGTTTGAGTTCTTGAAAGACCCAGCTGGTGCTCTCATACTCATGCATAAGGATATGGAAAAAGATAATCTACAAACGCCTATAAATCCGATGACAGCCGAAAAGCACATGAGGCAAATTATTGAAAGCACCCCCAGAAAAAGAGATTGTGACCTACAAAGGAATGACTATGAGTTCCAAATTAATGATCATGATATCCTAAATGTAACCATCACTGAGGACTCAAATAATGTCGACCTAGCTGACTCAAACGCTCCAGGAACGCTGGAAAAAGAAAATCTACTAAGTGCCAACAGCATGATGGAGTTAAAACAGACAGTAATACCATTGGAAGTAAATGTAGAAATTAGGAAGAAACCTCAGTCTTATAAGGATGATAGTCACACTGAACACAACAAATTACTCAAACATAATAAAGATTACGGAAATCAAGAAATGTTGAAAATAGGGCAAAATAACTCCACAAGAGAGGAGTTGCTCTCAAAGGCAAATATCATTCATAAAACAGATTCTTCTTCTTTATTAGATCCTATAAATGAAACTCCATTGGAAAACAACCCGATCGGAACAAAAATGCCAACGGTCGGATTAAAATGGGATCTATTCTATCAAACATCAACGCTAACTCTAGAGGCACTAAAACACCAATCAAATAAGATGGACATTCAGATTGATCTCCTCACCATGATGGCATCATCAGTTGCAGGGATAGACAATAAACTCGCGCAGCTTAATAATCTGATAATCAGAGTCCAAAATGATAAACAAAAAATAGACATGGAATGTATCTGCTCGCCCCTATTGGAGAAACTTGCAGTAATACCTGAGGTCCTGCACACTATAATAGAGGACACAAAAAATGTGCTAAAGAAAGAGATTGGGCACGAACTGGGTATAAGGAAAAAAAAGGATGGGGATATAGTTAATATGGAGGAGGTTAAAATTACTGCTAAAAAGAACAAAGAAGAAAAAGCAGTAGTAAGGTTGTCAGAGGACAAAGAAGAAACACATGATGTAAGTGACCCTTTATCTGTAATCAACCAAAAGAATGTAATGCATGATGAAGATATAAATACAGCAGAAATAGGAGAATATGACTGTAAGAGGCAAGACTCAAAAGGTTATACTATGACAAAAAGCCAAAGAAAAAAATTACGTAAGTCAAGAAAAAACCAAAAGTCTAACTACCAAAAAAATGAGGATAAAATAGAGACCAATCACCAGGAACAAGAAGAAACAATAAAATCTGATGGTCTAACAAACAATAGAGTACTGAAACAAGAAGAAGAAAATAGTAAAGAAAGAAAAAGTCCTCCGTTGTCCATCAAAGAACCTAAGAAAGTATTCTCAATATTCATACAAGAGCCACCACAGAAACAACTATTACATAATGTGGATAAAAAAAGTCAAAATGAAATAAGATCATATGAGATGGCTAGAATGAACCCCCCTTGTATAAAACAAAACAGAATTGAGAAAATTGAAGCCCAGGTGAATGACTCTAAACAGGATCATACGAATGGAAACTCTCAGTCACTAAAAACAATGAGCAAATCCTCCGACCAACAAGACGGGCTTTATAATGGTAACATAGAGCCATGTTTGATGAGAATCAAGAATGATGTACCTAGAAGGAACTCTGAAACAATAGTAGAGCACAAAATTAAATCTCCTCTTTGGGATCAATTAGTAATCGAAAAACGAGAAGGAGAAAAAACAATCAAATATAAAACAACCCAAACAAAGGATTCATCACGTAAAGAAAATCAAGTGGTAGTGGAGAAAATTCAACTGATATTTAACCCTGAATATGAATCCAGAGGTAGATGCGATACTCTGAATAGAGGGAATATTCTCAGATTATTCAAATCAATCCCAGCATTAAACAATATCAAGAATGATGACATTAACTCCATTGAATTTATTGCTAATAAGAACAGTTCCAAAGAAAGTACACTGGTAACGGTTAATTCGATGACAATAGCAGATCAAATACTAAAAGAAA
Source organism: Lissotriton helveticus (assembly GCF_964261635.1). NCBI lineage: Eukaryota > Metazoa > Chordata > Amphibia > Caudata > Salamandridae > Lissotriton > Lissotriton helveticus. The sequence goes on from NC_136057.1 coordinate 1,276,270,508, forward strand.
TTTCAACATTTAAGGCTTGGGGAATAGTTATTACAAAGCAGGCCCCGAAAGTGTATCCAATCCCGTTCACCAAAGAGGCAAACTTGGTCCTAACAGAGCAAAATACCAAACAAAAAGGAACTATACTTAGGAATGCTCGGGGTAGATCCATTAGTACATCAGGAGCGGCATCCCCACCTACCTTGAAAGATATTCCATCAGGAATAAATGAAAAATGGATTGTGCAAGCCCTGCATAACAAGGACGAACAATGAAGGATTAAAAAACCAATTTTTGTAAAAAATTTTACAAAAAAAAAAAAAAAAACCAATTTTTGAATCAAAAACAGCTAAGTTGAGAATGTGTTCGTGGAACATAAATGGAGTAGGGTCCAAACTTTCTAACTCGCAAATAAGATGTATACCCACAACATGTCAAATCTTATTTTTACAAGAAACCTGGGAACTCCACCCGTTTGCACTGAATGGATATGTAGGTTACTATGAAAATGCAATAAAAAATCATAGACATGGTCGAGCAAGTGGGGGGCTAGCAACCTTTGTCTCCTGCAGCTTGCAAGTAGAACATGAAAAAATTGCAACTAATAGTAAAAACATTCTTATAGTAAAAATGAAATACAAAAATACTGAGCAACATAATAGGTCAATAATTTTGATCAATGTATATATCCAACCAACAAAAGCGAGCAGAATGGATATATGTGCCACCATTAATACTATACTGTTGGAACAAATGTTAAATAATCCATTAGTAGACTATGTGCTGACTGGGGATTTTAATCTGAACCTATTAACACCATTTATAAGGGATGATGTAACACAATCCCAGGACCAACAATGGTTAATACCGCAGCAAGAGCAGCCTGGCATTTTGAGCATTAAGAGGAGAAATCATATAGGGACAACATTCGTTAAGGATATGGAAGCGCTGGGTTTGCGAGTCCTTAATGGACGATTTAAAGATGATAGTCCGCCTGCAAATACATATATAGCCCATAATATAAGCTCCAGAATTGATTATACAATGGTCTCATTGAATATATTTCAGAATATAATCTCTTATGGATTGGTTAAAGTTGAAGACAGTGACCATTGCCAGCAGATAATAACCACCAATATTACAAACAATATGAATCAACAATATCATACTATGCCAGGTCTTACTGGAACGATAAATTATAAAAAATTAATTTGGACCAATTTCAATAAGGACTGCATGAATGAAAAAGTTGAAAATATTATAAAGAGTTGCTTCACTGACAATGGGAATGAGTCAGCCGTTGAACAATGGGTGGAATTTACCAGAAAATTAGTGAAACCCCAATCCCGGACTAACACAAGCAATATGAGGTTGAATAAGGATGCTGATGAAAATGACTCACACATGAATCTCCCCTATACAATTACAAAGTTAAAAAGAGCACGGAACAGGCTAAGAAGACAACAAAATTCCAAAATGACTAGTGAGGAGACCCTGAGTAATTTAAAAACTTTGAACCAGCACCTCAAGAAACTTATATGGAATGAGAAATATCAAGAAAAACAGGAATTATGGTCCAAACTATTACACGCAAGTAAACAGGCTAATGCGAGAGAATTCTGGAAAATCATAAACAGATTAGTACGGCCAAGCAAATTGGTAGTCTCGTCGTCAATAACCGAACAAGAATGGGTAACTTTCCTAGAAAAACATCTAAACAACAATGGTGCAGTAAAAATCGCTGTGAGTATGCAAAACAGCTTTATAGCCAGTGATGAGATGCAAGAACAATTTGTAATGTCTAAAATGCATTTGATAAGATTGATTAAGAAGCAGAAAGATGGAGCGCCAGGACCAAACGGGATTCCATTTGCCATATATAAAGAAAATCCTGATTTTTGGTCGACGTACCTAGTAAAGGTATTCAATGAAGTGATAGAGACGGGAAAAATCCCTGATTCATGGCGAGGATCTTTAATCTCTCCTATATATAAGAAAGGTAATTGGTCTCTTGCAGAGAACTACAGACTCATTACCTTACAAGATACAGATGCTAAACTGTTTGCTGGTGTGCTTTTAAACAAACTAAATGAATGGGTAACAGATAACAATATTTTACCAATGAATCAAACTGGATTCATTAAAGGGCTTGGAACAATGACAAACATCATGGCATTATCGCTAACAATTGAAAAATCACTGAGAATAAAATTGCCCTTATATCTATGCTTTGTAGACTTTAAGTCTGCTTTTGACTGTGTGCAAAGAAATCTATTGTGGAAAAAACTTTTTGAAAAAGGCATCCCGGCCGCGCTACTAAAACTTATACAGTTGCTGCACAACAAAACCTGGGTGAGAGTAAGGATGGGAGATGGTCAGACATTATCAAAGGAAATTCCTGCATTGGAAGGGCTGAAACAGGGATGTGTTCTGGCCCCCCTCCTTTTTAATCTATTTTTAGGAGACCTATCGGTCAACCTGAACGATCTTAATGCACATCCCCCTAAGTTGGGGGGAAAATTGATATCCAACTTGATGTATGCGGACGATGCGATCCTATTAAGCCACACTAAAATAGGTCTCCAGCGTTTAATCAACAGTACACTCTTGTATGCAAATGAAAATGGAATGGTTATTAACGAAACCAAAACAAAAATCATGGTGGTATCCAGGAACAAAAATATGAGACAAAAAAATAAATGGTACATGGGAAATAATCAACTTGAACAAATAGAGGTGTACAAATACCTGGGGGTACTGTTTGACCAGAAGGGAAACTATCTCCTACAGAAACAGGACATCCAAAGGAAAGCCAACTCACTAACAGCAGCATTTAAGAGAGCACAAAAATCCCTTGGAAGTTTAACTTATGGCCCACTATTGAAAATCATAGGTGCTAAATTGCTCCCAACTATTACATATGGAGGTGAGGCATTGATGGGTAAGGATGCGGCACCAATTAATAAGGCACTCTCTAAAGTATATAGATCTCTCTTCCACCTTCCTAAGAATGCTTCACCAGCACAAATAAGACTAGAATTTGGTTTGACCAATCAAGAGTTAGCGAGAAAAGGTCAGTTTATTAAAATGTGGTATAGGTTTAAGAATGACCATGATAATCAAATTTCACAAATACTCTGGCAAGAAGTAAATAATAATAAAAAATCACTTGCTGGGAGATATCTTCATGATGCACTAGAGGAGTTTTCATTGATGCCTATATGGAACAATACAATAAACAATGGATCGTTTAAAAAAATAGTGAATCGAACAACCAGTTTCTTATCACTATTACATGATAAAAATATGCTGGTAAAAAGGAAGCACGCGTGGACAGTAATAAATGGATATGAAAAAAAGAAAGTGCAAGAATACTTGGAGATACCGTGGTCTGAGAAAAGTAAACAATTTTTCATGAATGCAAGATTTGGAATTTTGCCAGGCCTCAGTCACGCTCTGCCATGGAAAAAATTTAACTCCAGTTTATTGTGTAGACTTTGCAAAGGTGGAGAAGAAAATATTGTCCATCTCCTATGTATCTGTCCTGGCCTTAGCAGGGAAAGATGTGCATTACTTAAACCTCATTTTAATCTTCGGGCCACAAGAACATGCAGGCAGGCATTGAAAATTTGTCTTGATCCAAATGATATAGTTATGAACGTTGCCTTTGTAAAATTTTTTAAAATTATAACTACCGAATTAGAAAAGTAGATGAGGAAAAAAGCTTTTATGAAATCATAAACAGATAAATAGATAATTAAAAAAAAAAATTTTTTACTATATTTTTATTTAAGTCCAATCATCTCAATTTTAAGGATAAAAGAAATGCTTTCTCTTTTTATTGTATTGTATTGTATTACATAAATTGAAAATGTTTTTGTAATGGAAGTATTGTAAGATTTTAATTAATCAAACAATAAAGAATTACTTACTTACTTATTCAAATTTCCAAAGACAAGGACCTCGAACGGCACGGAGCCGACTGCCCAGTGCTCAAGCAGCTTTCGGGACCACTCCCGTAAAGCCTTCGGCGACATTGACCGGCAGTCGGAGCAGGCAGAAGAGACACACGCTATGCAGATCCGTCACCGACATCATCCGATGACAGGAACCACATGGCTTGAAACCCGGCATCCCTCGTGCACCAAGAGTTGAAGATGCAAATAAGTCGTCGACAAAAGTCAAGAAAAAAGTCAGTCAAAAAATGACTGGAGGTACCACTCATCCCCGCTCCGTGCTGGCTGAAGCGGAAAAAGAAAGAACTGAGGTCCACGTGTGTGGGGGTGGTGTCTAAGTAGCTACTGCAACGTCATCCCGGCGACCACGAGCGCCAACAACAGGCACGGAGCTAACCAACGCCACCTTCCGACGTGCAGGGGCACTGCTGACGAAAAAAAAAATTCTGGATCCAGTTTGACGCCTGGGGGTAATTATAAGGTAAGGAATCTATAACTAACATGCTTCTTTCAGATCTTACTGCTATATTCTTCAGTGGTGAGTCCAAATCAACTCAATCAGGGTACCCTTCATGTGGTCCTAAAACTCAGCTTCTGTTTCTGTCAATGTAACAGGTCTATCCCTGCACTTACCAGAGAACAGTTTGGAAACGAGAGAGCCCCAACTTCTGGCTGACCTTTCTAGCTATACAGTCTCTATTGAACACTGTGAACCATTTTTGTGATATCATCTTTGTATACTAGGGAACAATCCCTTTGGGGATATTAGGCTCAAAGCTTTCCTCTATGTCCCTAGGAATTATGTTGCTACCACCATTGATAGGTCCTAAACCTAACTCTGCCTGTTCCCTTTCTATGGCCAGTATCCTGTCCTCCAGGGCTATACTGCAGGCCAATCTCTCTCAAAGGATCTCTTCCTCTGAGGGACCTGTGTACCCTGAGCTACCCGAGCCACCCTTGCTAGAGGCAGGTACCCATGGCACAGTGGGTTGTTTATGCTGTAGAGGTATGGGGCTCTCTCCTTCGAATTGAGGCATATTCCGATCATCTTCCTCACTCGCTCTGTCCTGGCTCTTCGGGTCAGTGGCCTCATCCATAGAATGAGCCAGCTCATACTCTGCTAACAGCTTCTGAAGTATTACGGTGGTATGGTTTGAGTCATTTTTAGGTCTCGCCTGTCGATGCGCATGCGCATCGAGCTTGCGAGACTATTGCGGCTTAACCACTCTTTAACTACCAAGCAAGGAATCGTGGCGATTCCTTGCAGTGCCCGTGACTTTTAAGCTCAATGCGCATGTGCATTGAGCTTAAAAGCGCGTGCACATCAGTTCCCTCAGCCGCAATCGCCGTCTGTTCCCTCAGCCGCATTCCTCCGACACCTTTTGAAGTGAAGCTTAGCTTCACTTCAAAGGCCCCGGCTTCTTCACACCCACATGCCGCTCTCCCCGCTCCGCCCCCTCCCCTGCCCGCCGTGTGCATTTCTCCTCCACCCCCTCCCCACAGCAATGCCCTCCGTCTTGTTTTTTTTTTTTGCATTACCAGCTTTTCAGTCTTTTTCCTTTGGGGGGCCTGCAGTGTTGTGTTTAAAGGCCTAGTCTTCAGTCTGTATGACAGGGCACCCCCTCCCTCCCTTACGTTTGTAGTAATAGACAGCATGTGGTGAAGGTCACACGGAGGTCAGCTAATGGGACGCCTGCCCACTTCTTGCTCTGTGCATGCTCCGGGTGTGTGATAGTAAGCTCGACTCCCCCACCCCTCCCGGCCCCGTGGTTCTCTCTGAATACAGTGGGTGGGATTCTGAAACGGTTTACGGTGTTCCCCACTTACCATAACACACCCCTAACCACAGTCTCTCCTAATGTCAGTTTTCCATGACTGTCTTCTGCCCCTAAAAAAATCACTTTCTTTTCGTTAATCAGTACGGCTTTTAAATCAATTACAGCTTAATCTCTGCGCCACCAAACCACATGTAAGTCATCACAGTAGAATTGAAGCAGTCATTTTCGGTGCTTTGGAGGTGTTTAAGCTGCGCAGCCGCAGTGCAACCTCTGCCAGCAGGGCCCGCGCCTTCCAGGTCTCTCGGCACCATTATATTGCATTAAACGGAGAGTGTGTGTTGGATTGTTGGGACCTGGAGTTCGAGGTCGCCTTTTTCTTACCGCCCCCCCTCCCCCACTACAACTTCGCAATTTAAGAATGCAAACGGTATTTCCTGCCTCTCGGAAGCCCGGCGAGGACCCACAGGCGGCCGTTGTACATTTGTACCCTAAAAACCATCGTGTGAGGGGCAGGGATCCACTTGTGTTTGCACTTCGGTTGCCTTTGAAAAGAAACGCTGTCACCCTCACTCACCCTCAACACCTCACCCTCACTCACCCTCAACCCCTCACCCCCTCACCCTCACTCACCCTCACCCACCCTCACCCTCAACCCCTCACCCTCACCCACCCTCACCCACCCTCAAACCCTCACCCTCACTCACCCTCAACCCCTCACCCACCCTCACCCACCCCCACCCACCCCCACCCACCCTCACCCTCACTCACCCTCAACCCCTCACCCTCACTCACCCTCAACCCCTCACCCTCACTCACCCTCAACCCCTCATCCTCATTCACCCTCACTCACCCTCAACCCCTCACCCTCACTCACCCTCACTCACCCTCACCCTCACTCACCCTCACCCACCCTCACCCACACTCACCCTCACCCACACTCACCCTCACCCACACTCACCCTCAACCCCTCAACCCCTCACCCTCACTCACCCTCAACCCCTCACCCTCACCCACCCTCAACCCTTCACCCTCAACCCCTCACTCACCCTCACCCTCACTCACCCTCAACCCCTCACCCTCACTCACCCTCACTCACCCTCAACCCCTCACACTCACTCACCCTCACCCTCACCCCCTCACCCTCACTCACCCTCACTCACCCTCACCCTCACTCACCCTCACCCTCACTCACCCTCACTCACCCTCACCCACACTCACCCTCACCCTCACTCACCCTCACCCTCACTCACCCTCAACGCCTCACTCTCACTCACCCTCAACCCCTTAACCCCTCACCCTCACTCACCCTCAACCCCTCACCCTCACCCACCCTCAACCCTTCACCCTCAACCCCTCACTCACCCTCACTCTCACTCACCCTCACTCACCCTCAACCCCTCAGCCTAACCCTCACCCTCACCCTCACTCACCCTCAACCCCTCACCCTCACTCACCCTCACCCTCACTCACCCTCAACCCCTCACACTCACTCACCGTCACCCTCACTCACCCTCAACCCCTCACCCTCACTCACCCTCAACACCTCACCCTCACTCACCCTCACCCACACTCACCCTCAACCCCTCACCCTCAACCCCTCACCCTCACCCTCAACCCTTCACCCTCAACCCCTCACTCACCCTCACTCTCACTCACCCTCACTCACCCTCAACCCCTCAGCCTCAGCCTCACCCTCACCCTCACTCACCCTCAACCCCTCACCCTCACTCACCCTCACCCACACTCACCCTCACCCACACTCACCCTCACTCACCCTCAACGCCTCACCCTCACTCACCCTCAACCCCTCAACCCCTCACCCTCACTCACCCTCAACCCCTCACCCTCACCCACCCTCAACCCTTCACCCTCAACCCCTCACTCACCCTCACTCACCCTCACTCTCACTCACCCTCACTCTCACTCACCCTCAACCCCTCACCCTCACTCACCCTCAACCCCTCACCCTCACTCACCCTCAACACCTCACCCTCACTCACCCTCACCCACACTCACCCTCAACCCCTCACCCTCACTCACCCTCAACCCCTCACCCTCACCCACAACCCTTCACCCTCAACCCCTCACTCACCCTCACTCACCCTCAACCCCTCAGCCTCACCCTCACCCTCACTCACCCTCAACCCCTCACCCTCACTCACCCTCACTCACCCTCAACCCCTCACCCTCACTCACCCTCAACCCCTCACCCTCACTCACCCTCAACACCTCACCCTCACTCACCCTCAACACCTCACCCTCAACCCCTCACCCTCACTCACCCTCACCCTCACTCACCCTCAACCCCTCACCCTCTCACCCTCAACCCCTCACCCTCACAACACATATTGTGTTACAATAGGTGTCACATTTGCGAAAGATAAAACTATCTAGAGATGTAGCATAACGACCAGAGCTGCCATATAAGTCACGTAAATACAAAACATGTTGCATTCCAAATGCTATAGGTGTCACTCATCCATTTGCAAAACGAAAAATGTCAAACTCTTCTATTGCGAGACCTATTGCATTTTCAATGCTTGTTTATATTGTACCCTTTGCAGAAGATCCTTAACTGCTGATAAGGGCGAAGGTTGAGTTCCATAGCCAAATCCCCTGCAATATCCATTATCACACTAAAGTTGGAAACTTTTTGGAACTAGAAAATATCCTAACTCAAGTTTTACAGTCCTAAGTATAGTATTTTTTTAAATTGTAACTAGTTTTAACCTTGAGGGACTTAACCAAGGCCCTAACAGTTAATTTTAGAAATTCAGAAAACTCGACCAATTCATAGAAATTCACTTTAAACTAAAGGCAATTTTGGGATTTACTTGTATAGTGACTTATTGACCAAGTGGTATCAGAAAACGAAAAGTCGTAGACACCACTGCCGGTCCACCAATGTAGGAAGCTGGCTCTCTATATAGTGTACTAAATACATTGTGCAGAGAGTCCACTGGGTCCCCAATTGGTTTACAGAGGCAAAATTAGATAATACTAACACTCTCTTTTGTGGTAGTGTGGGCAAGCATTTGGATTTTTAAGAGGGTAGTGCTAAGCATTTATTGTATTTACAGAGGCAATAAATGAGACACGCACTCAAAGAATAAATCTGAGACCTATATATATATATCGCCTCTCCCTTGGATAAAGGATGACGATGCCGCGTGTAGATACCAGAATTCTTTTATTAGTAGTAGCCACTATTGTAGATACCAGAATTATTTTTATTAGTAGTCTCCACCATTGTAGATACCAGAATTCTTTTATTAGTAGTCGCCACCATTGCACGCGTTTCAGCTACAGCCTCCTTCACCAGTACAGAGGCGGCATTTCTGAAAGTCTATTGGCCATTTTCCATACCACGTGTAGGACTACAGTGAAAACAATAGTGAAAACAGACTAGTAGTTTTCATTTCTTCTCACTCAACAAATTCATTTTACAATGTGCAGATAGTTGATCATAATGATCATTACCACATGACTGTTGAAACAATACCATGAATTAATCAAAACTCCGCTGCAGGAATTTACATTTCATTATTTTCAATTGTCGAATTGGTTTGCACATTTTCAATACCAGTCCGCAATGGCTAAAGACTGACATATGTCTCCAAAATTATTCCTCACAATAACATTTTACAGTATAATATTAATGGAACTGATTCTTCGTTCGTTTGATGGTAAACCTTTGGATTAATCAAATCATTCAAGACTACGTAGTCAATATAATTACAAATATGAACCATCAACATTGTTTATGTTAATTTATCCAATACATTGATCAATTCATTCAGTCTATTAACAAGGTGTTCAATTAATGCTCTTTTTATGCCTGCAGCTGTGTGATCAAGCCCCAGTGGGCAAAAATACTGTTGGTATACTTTTTGGCTATTATTCTACTAAAATGTGGTTTCTTTTGAAATAACTATTAGAGATTAGGAAAATAATTGCTTTATCTTGTCTTTGTGATGATATATCACAGGCGAGTGTGTAGGTCCTCTTCAATGTTCATGCCAACTGGGGACTGTTAGGGTTCGAGGGAGAAGGAGACCTTGAGCTGTGGTTAGAGGCAGGATCACAGAAACAAACATACTTTCCACCCACTCCCCTAGTGACAAGCTCTCAAAACAAGGAGCACACACTTTTCACACGCTCCCTTACTCCTCTAAAGGGACGCCGAGCACGTAGTTTGACGCTTGGCTTACTGATCGTGACCACGCCCCCCCTTTTACTTCCGTGTTGCTCCCTGTCCCGGCAAAGCGAGTTCTGTGGCGTCTTCGTGAAGCTTCGTTGCTGCTTTGGTTCCTGACCCCTCTCTTCTTGCTGTTGGCGGTAATTGTTCGTGGCAGCCTTTCCCCCTTCCCTGTTTGGCTGCATACTTCCCTTTCCTCCCATTCTTATGTGTACCCGGGCATATCTCTTATATACAAGTGCCTCTCATTGTGGGTTGCAGTTAAGCTCACGGCAACTGTTTTTCCTTCTCCTTGTGCCCGCTGGAGGGAGTCACTGTTCCGCTCTACTTCCCTATCAGAGCCGGACGGCACACCTCGACGAGTGTGTCTCTGCTCCGTCCTGCTGTCCCCACCAGGGCCGGGCGGAACACCTCGGATCCCGTTTTTGTTAGGAAAGGAGTTGCTGTTCCGTTCCACCATTACTTCGTGGAGCCGGACGGCACACCTTCGTGAGTGTGTATCTGCTCTGCCACGCCTCCACTAGCTGGACGGTCGGAACACCTCATCCCCTGCTTTTGTTTTCATTATTCCTATTTTCTTTTCCCAGTGTCTACTGCTAGAATGGTGCCTGAGTGAGTGTGTAGGTCTCTTCATTCAGACCCCTGGATATTCTATCTCCTATCATCTGTACAGCCATTACCCAGGAAGTTCTTGAATGTGCTAAAGGACCTCCACTTCAAGGAACACATTACAACGCATCCTGGTTGGGCTCAATATTTAGAGTGTTTATAACCTTGCATGAATATTAAGGGTACTTATTGTTCTTCCCTTCTAGCATCAGTGTTCTGGAAACCATTCTCCAAGACCTCAATCCTCATCCTATGGGGAGGGTGGTGGACACCCCTTGGTTTTATTCCCCCATAATTTTAGAGAGCAGCATCTTTGAGCGAGTTTTTAAGTTCTCCTCAGAGTGCTGCTTTTTGGAAGTTGAGGGACTCATCTTCGCTCCTGTGGATTTGGCCTTGTTCCTGACAGGGACTTGGTGTTGACTCTATGATATAGCGGGACTCTAACTTCCTCAGCTGTTTTTCTCTATTCCCTCCCCCGATGTTGGCAGCCACTGCATCTATTACGAAATATGTCAATCCTTTTGCATTTTTATTATGACATGTTTCAAAGTGGCGCACCACTGGATATGTTTTGTTGCCATTTTTGATGGCACGCAAGTGCTGCAGTATGTGTTTATGTACTTTGAGGACTGTACTGCCTATGTACTGCAAGCCACATGGGCACTGCAGCACTCTGTTTTGGAGGTGTACTTGCCCTTAATCTTTATCGTTAAATTGGACAGGCATGATTTATATGTCTCTGTGTTCTTTCTGTAAAGGAAAGCATTGCATTTGGAGCATTTTTTTAAAACTGTTTCCTACTTAACCAAGTTGTTTTTACTTTGTTGGTGTCTTTCATAGTATTGCTAACTAGTGCCTGTTTCAATGATCTTGCCCTTCTGAATGTTATCTGTGGTTTTAGCGGTGCCACTTTCCCCAGAACGGGGTCCTTTTTATTGAGATATCAGTATTTACCTGAGATGCCTCTTATATTAGTTTGCTGCTTGATGTACATTGTTATTGACCTGAAGTGCTTATCCTCACTCTCTTTTTACCTTTTTTAAAACAGAATCTCTTCTCTGGGCTGCTTGTTAACCTTTGTAACTGGTGCCTCAATGCACCCATCTGAATACCCCGAGCTCTGAATCGACTCTTCAAGGTTCTGATCTCATTGGTGGTTTCAACTACGTCGCTACAGTTCCGTCTCACTCTCAGGCATTCTCCATACGGAAAGCTTCTGATCAAATTCTTGGGATGGAAACTAGTTGCGTCTAGCAACGTGTTGCCCGTCGTGAGTTTTCAGTACAGCCTTGTTTCAAGTTTTTTAGCCTTAATATACACCGTCAGATCTAAGAAGGTTACACTATTAGCACGGATGTTGCTTGTGAAACTTAAATTCAAGTCTTTTTTTTTTTTTAAAACAGATTTTATTGACTGAACACATATTATGCAAAGCTCTGTCCTCCAGAGTCTACTGACATCATCAATTTGTCAATACAGCTTCAGCAGTGTTCATATGCATAGACATACAATAACACAATGCAAGGAAAGAAACTAAATAATAGACCCAATCAATCCCACCCCCCCATGCACCGCTACTCGCTCCATACGCAGCATAACGACCATATATACAGCATGCCATGTACTCTAGCCACCAACCGTGGTACCATACAGTCCAACACTTCGGTACCATACAGTCCAACACTTCAGGGAGACCGGATGGCCCCTCCTTCTGGCGGGTGCTCCAAGTCCAGCCCACGGAAGTCTGCCCACCGCTTCCAAATTTTGTAGTGTTTCTTGGGACAGCCCCTGGCCAGAAAAACAGGTTTCTCAAGGCCCATGCAGAAGTCCATCCCATTCTTCCAGGCAACCAATGACGGGGGCCTGGGGCACCTTCCACGCCTTTGCAATGTCACGTTTCGCCAGCGTTAAGCCTAGCAGCAGGAGATGGCGCTTATACCTGTTGCCCCCAACCCCTGCCATTACATGCAATAGGACAAGCTTAGGATCCCTCTGGAGCTCCCAGGCCAATACCTCATTCAGACATTGGAACACCCCATCCCAGAATCTCTGTAGCGCTAAGCACTCCCACACCGTGTGTAGTAGCGTGCCCACCTCCGATCCACACCGAAGACAGTCAGGAGATGCCACCATACCCACCCTCCACAAACGCTGTCTAGTAAAGTATGTGCGGTGCAAATATCTGAATTGAATAAGCCACAGGCGAGTAGAGATTGCCGCACCCCTAGGACTCTCTAAGGCCTCAACCCAGTCCTCCTCATCTAGATCTCCGACGTCCTGTTCCCATGTGGCCCTAAGTCGTGTCAGGTCAGAGGAGCAATGTCGCACGAGCGTCTGGTATATGCGTGACAGCTTCTTGTCGGGCAGTTCCCCCATAAATATTTTAGCCTCCAACGGACTGAATTCAGGGAGCCGCTCCAGATCCGCCAGGTAGGGTGTTAGAGCTTGGCGAAATTGGAGATATTTGAAAAACTGGGTGCGGGGCATGGCGAAGTCCCTCTGTAGATTGTCAAACGATTTGAGAACACACCCTGACATGACATCGCCCAAGGCAGAGATGCCGATGGCATCCCATCCCCGGAAGCCCGTCAGTGCATCCATCTGGGGTAGACGACCGTTGTGCCACAGCGGGGTTTCCTGGGTAAGGACATTCCACCAGCCCATTCTACGCAGGGCCTGCCTCCACACCTGAAAGACCACCTGCGTGGCCTGGGGGAGGGACCTCCGAAGTGGTGCCGAATACAGAGCGTATGCAAGGACGCCGAGCCCATCATGTGCCGTTCCACCGCATAGGCCGGATCCCCTCTACTGCCGTACCACCAGTCGTTCAACACCAGAAGGTGCGCCGCTTGGTAATACGAGAGGACGTCCGACGTGGCCAGCCCCCCCGTGTACGTCGAAAGAAAGCATGTCCGCATGGCTACCCGCGCCATGCCCCCCTCCCACAAGAACCCACTTAGGGCCGAATTAAGGCGTCGAAACCAGCAGGGCGAGATCGCGTGTGGGTGGTTCTGTAATTGGTATACCAGGCGTGGGAGCGCCACCATTTTAAAGATTTTTATACAGGACAGTGGTCCCTAGACAAGCGCAATTTCTAAAGGATAAATATAGACTAAATGAGTACTATATTCTTTGTCCAGCCGGACAGTTTTTATTTTAATAATAAGAAATTTCACAAAATTTCTGAAATGACAGCAGGACACCAGCCGATGTCCGACTAACACACTCGGGAAAGGGCAAACAAAGAGTTTCAGGCAATATGAACAGTCTGTGTAGTACAAATCACAGTCAGACAATATTGATTGCACACTATTGTTGGCATAAAATAGCACACTTCATAAACATATAGTGTGACATAGTCGACAACGTTTCGAACCTATGACATATTAAAGGTTCATCTTCAGGACATCAATTATATGCCTTCTCTTTATATCAGAAAAAAGTCACAATTTAACTTTTTAGCCCATATTATGAGCACTATTGCCATGACACATATAAAATACAACAAGGAATGATTCAAAGGGAGAAAAACAAGAACAAAATGCACAGATTAGGGCATTTCTTCAAAACATGTTGGTATCACACACAAAATATATACATTAAGTGTACTAAACCAATTAATAATCATTATGAACCGAACAGAACCATTCAGTTGTTACAAAATCATTCATTTAAAGTTGGGCCATGTGAAAAACGATCGTGTCAAAAGTGACCTAATAACGTGAGTTTAACACCGTGAATTTAATTTATCATGAAACAGTGCACGAACCAGAGAGTGACGATAACCAGCAGGGAAAGGAATAAAACAGAGATAAGGAAGGGTCCAACCCAGAATGCAACCTACACCATAGACGGACACCCTATCTATGAATATCAGGGGGCGTAGGTGTACCTGCAGGACTGGTATGCAAACCGATAGCCTGAGTATTTTCGGAATGCCTAAATCGTAAAATTAGTGATTAGTACGGTAACCATACTATGAGACAATGGCCACAAAACTACCAAACTTTTTTTTGTGTATGCCAATTATTAGCTTACCGGATTTTCAATAAGTGAAACCTCCACTGATAGGAAGGACACTGTGGGAAGAGCAATATCGTAATTAATATTACGTTAGCACCATCAACATTTTTTGCAAGGAAATGATTGGAGCAGCAACCTGAATAAAACCGCTCTCTTACCAAAAGATAGGAACAGACAGGCCGACAATGGGTTCCTCGTCCACAAGAGAAATCGTCCACACGGACCTGCATCCGGGAACCAGGAAGTAACGCGAGCGGAGTCACGTGATACCTGGACGGCCAATCACGCAACTGTATAGCGTGGCCATTTTGGAGCAGTAACCAAGCATAGAATAACCTGTGTAAAGCTAATGTGCAACCACCGTAACCCGTGCTGCCTTGTTAAAACCATGGAGGGAAAAGCATGGTCATAATCTAAACCGGAACCTTAATATACCGAAAGGATCGTTCCAGTGTATCCCGACCCACCAGGGATTCAAAACGAACGGACATATTTGAATGGTCTAAGGGCAAGACCTGGTACATGCAAAGGGAATGAGAATAGGGTAGTGCATTAATAGTGACAGCCTATTTTTAAAAAACATTTGAATATCCAGTTCAGAGATGTTTTAAAATTTCAATTAATGAAAATCGAAAATTATCCGGTTCTTTTTGAGTAGTAAACACCATGCAACATATTGATTAAAATGAGGACTACATAGTTGTAATGAATCGAATTCTTAGTTGAGAGAAGAGTTAACCCAATGACTAAATATCTACATACAAGTTACACCGAGTCAAACATTACAAGATTACAGAGCACATAGTAAATCACCCAATAGATCATAATAATGACGTCCAATCCTCGGCCCGGTTGAGCCCATTCTGAATACTTTTGGTTTTAAGTATCCAGTGCAATTCCTCCTTATTCAGAAGTTGTTGTACATTGGCCCCTCTTGGAGGTATTTTGATTTGGGTGACGACGGTCCATTTAAAATCCAATTCTGTGTGGGCCAGTGCATCAAAATGGTCAACCAAAGGCGCGTTGGGCGTCTTGCAGCGTATGCGACTTCTATGTTGACATATCCTAAGTCGTACTTTTTGGGTGGTCTGACCTATGTAGATCTTAGGACATGGACAGAGAATAGCATAGATAACATTTACGCTGTTACAGTTCGTCAAAAATCTGCGTGTGAATTTAACATCCTCATAAATGAATTCTTTGCAGTCTATACTGGTGTTACACATAGAGCAATTACCACATTTTACATGGCCTTCACACTGGGGAGACGCCATAAGTCATCCAATGTGTTAATGCTGTTAGTGGGAGGTAGAGCAGCCCTCATCAGATGGTCTCTAATATTCTTAGATTTTCTGAAGGCAAACAATGGTTTATCCACATTCAGTACTCCAGCATTAACAACTGGCCAGTGTTTCTTAACACTTTTAAAAGATGGCAGACCGGCCCTGAATAGATAATGGCATCTTGGCCCACCCCTTCATGTCCTCCCGAGTGCGGTCCCACACCGGAGTAAGGTTGCGCTCGCGGGAGACAGCAGCGTCCTTTGAGAGGAAGACTCCTAAGTATTTCACCCCCTCAGTAGTCAGCTGGAGGCTAGACGCCCAATCCCCACGCTCTGCGGACCCCCGAGTGGCCACAACGTGGATTTGACCGGGTTCATGTAGAGACCCGAGGTTTCATCGAAGATCTGCAAAATGCGCAGAAGTCGCAGGCCGGAGCGAGGCAAATCTGTAAGAAAGAATAGCACGTCGTCGGCGTACAACGCAATTTTATCCGTAAGGCCCGCCGTCCACCTGAACCCCTTGAGTTGGGCGTCTATGCTCACCCACGCAGCGAGAGGCTCCATAGCGAGCGCAAATAAGTACGGGGAAAGAGGGAAGCCCTGTCGCGTCCCCCGCCGGACCGGAAACGAACGGGAGACCGCACCGCCCACGCGCACCGAGGCTGTGAGGTCAGTGTAGAGCAGCGGAACATACGCCAGGAAGCGCGGACCGAGATTAAGGCGACCCAAGAGGGCAAACAAATATGTCCAGCTCAACTAGTCGAACGCCCTGTCCATATCAGCCAGGAATAGCGCTGCCTGCTCCCCCAAGCTCCTCCAGGCTGATATTGCGACTTGGGCCCTCCTGATATTGTGTCGGGTGGACCGCTGCGGCATGAACCCGGCCTGGTCCGGATGGACCAGGTCCATAATGTACGGCTTGAGCCTGGTGGCCAAAGCCTTAGCTAGGATCTTGTCCTCCGTGTTCAGGAGGGAGATGGGACAATACGACGCGTGGCACTCCGGGGGTCTCCCAGGTTTTAGGAATACCACCCCCTCCGCGTGCCTCCAGTCCGGTGGGAGCGACCCGCTTTCACACGCCTCCTCCACCACCGGTCGGAAATGAGGACCTAACTGGACTAAGAACCGCCGAAAAAATTCACTAGGGAAGCCGTTGGGGCCCGGAGCCTTGCCCGGGTTGAGCTCGCACAGTGCCGCCGCTAATTCGTCGTCCGACAGGGGCCGGTCTAAGAGGTCCCGCACCTTGTCTGGGCGGGAGATCATCTATAAAACGCTGAATAACGTCCGCCTCCAGACACTCCTGGGGAGCATACAGCCCCTCGTAGTACTCCGCAAAGCTCTCGGCGATGGCCGGGGGCTCAAGAATTGGCGCACCCCCAGGGTCCACGAGCTTAGGTAGCGGCTGGGCATGCATAGTGCCCTGACACAGGCGATGCAGCATCTTACAGGACTTGTCGCCCCCACTGGTATATCCGGCTGCGGGTGGCTAACCAGGGCTGCCGTGCCTCATCCATCAACACCATGGTATACTGCTGATGTGCAAGTACCAGTTGTCGCCTGGCCGGTCCTCCACCCTCCTCCAGACCCCTGCGCTCTAACGCCTCCAGTTCCGCCTCTCGCCTCACTAAGCCCTTCCGTCTCTCCCTCCGGGCCGCCGCGCACCATGAAATATCGACGCCGCGTAACGTGGGTTCAGGGCCTCCCAAAGAGTAGCCGGTGAATCCACCGTGCCTATGTTGGCTGACAAAAAGTGACTTATTTCAGTAGTTAGATGTGCCCGGTAGTCGTCTTGTACCAAGTGCCAGGCCGACATGCGCCACCGAAACGGCTGTCTGGCAGAGCCTGTAGTAACAGTAACAGCCACCGGCGAATGATCAGAAAACGCCCTCTGCAGAATCTCGGCGGACAACACTCTATGGACAAAGACCCTCGGGAGGAAGATATAGTCTACTCTAGAAAAGGAGTCTCTCGACGCGGAATAATACGTGAAATTTCTATGGGCCCCATGTCTATACCTCCAGGTGTCTACCCAGTCAAGGCCCGTGGCCAAAGTCCGCAGTCTAGTGGCAGGACCCCATCCCCCGGGGGGTCCCGGACGCCCGCGGTACCCCGCCATCGATCACAGTCCCTCTCCATCACGTCATTCCAGTCGCCCCCGACGATGGACAGGGTATTGGGCATGTCATCCCAGAAGGACATGATCCGCTCCACCAGGGACCACTGCAGCGGCGGTGGGGCGTACACGCTACCGAAAATCACTATGTCGCTACCAATCTCTCCCTGTACAAAGAGGTATCTGCCCTGTGTATCTGTCCATGTGCGTTTGCGTACAAATGAAACCCTGCGATGTATAAGAACTGCCACACCCCTAGATCCCCTAGTGAACCCGGAGTGATATACGTGCGTAAACCCAGCGCGCTGGAGGCACAGTGCTTTAGTACCAAGCAAATGAGTTTCCTGCAGGCACAGGACGTCCGCCCCCGCCCTCCTAGCATACTGGAAGACCGCCCCTCGTTTCACCTTATCTAACAGCCCACGAACATTCCAGCTCAAGACGCGCAATGTAACCGGGCCTAAGCGCCCCCCTTCGCCAGCAGTGGACTTTGAAATAACACAGCAGATAAAAGGCACACAGCACCAGCACACAGTCGGCAACACACATGGCAATCATTAATCAGCGAAGCGGGCACAAACAAACTCTAGCCCCCCCCACTCCCAACCCCCAACTCCCCCTCCCCCGCCCCCCCCCCACCCCCAAACCATGGAAGCACCTGTCGTGGTCGGATCATGGCCCGGCCCCCAACGGGGGACCAAAAGCCACCCCCTCCAATGGATCCCCCAGCGGCAGCCCATAGAACTGAGGCTGTCACTCCCTCCCACCCAACCTGGCCAGGTGTGGCTCCCAGCCTAAGCAACCGTGCACCTGATCATCTACACCATGAATCCATAGAAGACTTAGATGTGTCCCATAAGAGTCAAGGTACATCCCCCTGCTGCTCCTGTGCGGCGACATCTCGGTGGGAGGCCGAGCCAGAGCATGAGCCACGGCTCGAGTGCGATCTTCTACGGTGACGGTGCTGACTCCTAAGGCCCTCTCTGGCTGCACCACTCGCGGAGGAATCCGACTCTCCACCCTTCGCCGTGTTGACCCGGACCTTCACCGTCTCGTCCGTCCACTGAAAGACCTCCTCCGGAGTGTCGAAGAATAGGGTGCGGGACTTGTAGATGACCCGCAGCCGCGCCGGGTAGAGCAGCGCGTACTGGAGCTGGAGGCCCCGAAGACGGGCCTTGGCCGCAGCAAAAGACTGGCGTTGTTGCTGCACCAGTCTCGTGTAGTCCGGGAAGACGAGGATGTTCGCGTTCTCATGCGTGACCGAGCCTTTCAGTCTTGCTTGCCGCAGGATGGTATCGGGGTCAGCGTAGTTCAAGAACTTGGCTATTATAGGCCTCAGGCGCGCACAGGTCGGGGGTTTCTGCATCAGTGCCCGGTGGGCCCTCTCCACCACAAAGCAACGTGACAAGGTGTCCGCCGGGAGCCAGCCCTCCAACCAGTGAGCCAGGAAGCGCTCCACGTTGTCCCCCTCGCAGTTCTCTGGAAAGCCCACAAAACGCAGGTTGTTCCGCCGGGTGCGCCCTTCCGCATCCTCGACCCTCAGGGCCAGGCCTCTCTGCACCTTCTCCATCGCTGCGACTTTCTTCTTGAGGACGGACATGTCGTCTTCCCCCTCCATGATGCGCGTCTCCGCGCCCGTGATGCGTTCCACCGCGTTCCGGAGGTCCTGGCGGAGGAGCATGACATCGGATCCGACTGCCCTAATTTTAGCATCCAGCACATCTCTGGACTGCGTGACCGCCGCCAGCAGCGCGGCATTGTCGGGCGTCGGCGCCTGCAGCCCCCCAGCGCCACCAGCCACCATGAACTTGTCTATGGGCCCCTGCTTGCCCTGGCCTCCTCCAGCGCCGCCACGCGTCATCTTGCCCACAAGCTGCGTGTCGAGGCCGCCTAATGTCTTTACTCCCGCGCCTGTCCCGGCGCACCCACAAGGCGGACTGCCCTGCAGCTGTCAACCAACGTGCGGCCGCCACGGGGACCGCCGCCCTCAGCACAAACTCCCAGGATCCGCAGGCTGTGCCCCAGGCAGGCCACCAACTATGGCGCCCACGCCGTGATCTCTCCCGACTGCTGCCCAGCGGCACCAAGGATCTCCACTCAGTACACTGCCACCGATCTTCGGGCGCTGTACACTCCCTCCACCAGTCGGCAGCGCAGCGTGACCCGTCCGTGGGCAGCCCTGTTGTCCACCACGCACCTCCACTGTCACCCCGGCGCCCACACCAAGCACCGTCGGCCGCCCAAGGTGACAAGCTCCTAGTAGCGTCCACACTCCGCAATCCGGCCGGGCACCGCCTCTAGGAAGAATGGGGTCCCATCCAAGCCCCGCAGCCCGGGCACTGTCCAAGCTATGAGAGAGCGCCTGAGGGAGACTATTGTCAGCAATGGCCAGGCGGCACCGAGGAACTCCCCCCAGGCACCCTCCACAGTCACCCTGGCGCCGCAAGATGTCACCGCAGGGGCCCGACCTGACCCCCGAGACCCCAGGCACCGGCCCCTTCACTCACCGCAACTCCGTGTCCGCCCGAACTGTGCTGGGCTGCCTCCGGCGGGTCCCCAGCGCCTCTCTGCCTGCACAGGGCATCCCCGCAGCCTCTGGTGGGCACCAGGACACACCTCTCCTCCAGTCCGGCCCGGGCCGCAAAGAGTCGCAAGATGGCGGCCGCTCCCGCCGGCCGCTCCAGGAGAAGGCCTCCCGGCACGTCCTCTGATGGCCACCACTCTCCAGTCAGGCGCCGCTAGTGCCCTCTACCTCCGCTCCTCAGAGGGACGGACACCAATGAGCCGCTCGGTCCCCAGGAGAGCAGGCGCCACTCTCGCCACCTTCCGCCGGCACCAGCAGTCGCACCCGACCGGCCACGCCAAAATCGAGGCCTTGGCTTTACTGGACACGCCGAGCCTCAGGCACCTCGCTGCAGCGCCGGGCTGCTCCTCCGTGCCCGGGGCCAAGATGCCGCTACAGCCGCCACCAGACGATGCCCCCAGGCAAGGTGTCCACCCACAGCTCCGGGTGCCCTCGTGGATGATCAGGGCAGGATATTCGGCAGGATACTGTTAAGGCTGGTCGGAGCTCGCGCTCTACACGACCGCCATGCACGCCAGCTAAGCCACGCCCCCTTAAATTCAAGTCTTTGACCTGTATTTCGTTCAGGAATTGTTTGGCATCAGTTACTGATCCTTTCCAGTCCGAAAATAGGTAATCAATAAAGCGACTCCAGTGTACAATATGGTTGTCCGAGATCTCATGGTATTTCGTTCGGACCACCTTCTCCTCCCACCAGCCCATATCCAGATTTGTAGAGCTGGGGGCGAAGCAGGTGCCCATTTTCGCACCGCATACTTGATGAAAGAGTTACCCATTAAACAGAAAAAAAAATAGTTGTGAGGCATCTCTCGGTCGTGTGTAGAAGCATCTCAGTATGCTGCCATAGTTTTAGTGGTCTAGCACTTAAACAAAAGTGTCTTATGGCCCTCATGCCATCTTTATAGAGCGTAGATACATCAATCGTAATCAGCAGGAAATCATCTTCCCAAGGAAGATCATAGATCCTGCGAAGGAAGTTTCCAGTCTCTTGAATATAAGATGGGAGGGTCTTAATAAAACTGTTGAGAACTGACTCAACATATTTGGAGGTATTTTCTAACGCGCTCCCAGTTGCCGAAATTATAGGGCACACTGGCGGATTTACTGCATTTTTGTGAACTTTTGGAATTAAATATAATACTGGTGCGATGGGATTATCGATTTTTTAAGAACCTGGATTCTTCTTGACTGATCAAACAGCGCTCATGCCATTCTTGCAGCTCTAGATTATAGCTATTGTATGACGTTGACATAACATCTTTCGATATTCTGACATAGCATGCTCTATTGTTGAGCTGTTAGTAGGCATCAGCTAAATACTTGTTTTTGCCCCCCAGGACTATATTACCCCCTTGTCAGAGTTTCTAACAATACAATCATCATTGTTGGATAACTTATTGATTAGAGCATAATATTCTTTGTATTTCTGCGAGTTGATATGTCTTTTTATTGCTAAATTGCTAATACGGGTACGCAGGCTTAAGCTCATTAGTCAACACTTCACTGTAACTCTCAATTGCATCCCTCGCTGTTACTGGAATGAATAGTGAGCTGGGTCAGAATCTCGTAGGTGCCCCTCCCGATATATCAACTCCTTGCTCTTGCGCTAATGTTTCAGCATCATGGGTTGCCTCTGCTCCCTTACTTTTGTTCTTCAATTCAGTTAATTCAATTATTAGGTTTAATCATTAACTGAAAAACCTCCTTGTTGTACTTCATTTGTTGCTCTTTCCTGTTTCTGGTGCAGCATGAAGTGTTTTCTCAATTTTAGCATTCTGATAAACTTGAAGATGTCAATTCTTGATTTTACATAATTCATATCTACTTCTAAGCAGAAGGATAGCCTTAGTTTCAATATCTTCTTTTCTTGGTCCAAAAGAACAATGTTCGTTAAATTTATGATGGAAGCATCATTTTCACAACACAATACATCTATTTCCTTCTCCATTTGTTCTTCTCTGGTGGCTCTTCTTTGCTTTGCACCTTTCCTCATCTTCTGGGTTTTGGGTTTGGAGCATGCGGTCGTGGTCGCAATCTGAATCTTCTGTCCTGCCTTAAAAAATCCAATTCAATGTCAGATGGTATTGGTTGGATCTTTCATCTGTCCACTCGATCCTTCATCCGCATCAGATTCTACTTCAGAACTAACCAGGCTGCTCTGTTCCGAGTGGGTTTCAGGACTAGGCTTGTTACTGGCTGCTAGCCTCTGCCTGCGCAAAGGGTCAAACTTTTTGGCATAAGTGTAAATTTGCCCTTTTAGTCCATTCATTTTATCTTGTGCAAACGAGTGCGCTTTTCTTTCTTTTACGGACTCCTTCAGTATATGAAATTGTTCTTTCATGTGAGAAGAGTCGAAGATTATATTATATATATATATATATATATATATATATATATATATATATATATATATATATATATATATATATATATATATATATATATATATATATATATATATATATATATATATATATATACACAAACATCTCAGTTCCCATTTTAAGAAAGAACCAGTGGAGACCAAATCGTTGCCAGCAGATTTATTCTTGAGTGGCAGCCTGCCCGCAGGGGCTCCTTTGACAAGTAAATGAATAACACCATGTATCACAGCCAAACGCGTTTCGAGTAGTAAATCTCTTCATCAGTGGCTTTGTGGAATGGCGAGGGGAAAGCGTCTGACAGGCACCTCTCACTCTTTAAACTTCTTCCCGCCCTCGTGGGCGTGGCCCTTGGGCTTCCTGGGAGAAGTAGTTTGTGCCAAATGTAAACCCAGAGGGTGCGCTTTCACCTGGTCAAAGTGTCCTTGCATCTTGGTACATTGTCTCCAGGTCCCTGCTCCACGTTGTTGCTGCCGTTCCCGCTGTGAGCAGACACCTCACTGCACAGGTGCGTGTTCTTTCTCCAACCGCTCGTGAACAGCATCAGTGACGCTGCTGCGGCCCCGCTCCAACAGCGGTCGGCTCTTTCTACGACCTGGGCAGGCCGTTACCAAATCCAAACCTTGCAGTTCCCAATTTAAGAAAGAACCAGTGGAGACCAAATCGTTGGCAGCAGATTTATTCTTGAGCGGCAGCCTGCCCGCAGGGGCTCCTTTGACAAGTAAATTAATAACACCATGTATCACAGTCAAACGCGTTTCGAGTAGTAAATCTCTTCATCAGTGGCTTTGTGGAATGGCGAGGGGAAAGCGTCTGACAGGCACCTCTCACTCTTTAAACTTCTTCCCGCCCTCGTGGGCGTGGCCCTTGGGCCTCCTGGGAGATGTAGTTCGTGCCAAATGTAACCCCAGTGGGTGCGCTTTCACCTGGTCAAAGTGTCCTTGCATCTTGGTACATTGTCTCCAGGTCCCTGCTCCGCTTTGTTGCTGCCGTTCTCGCTGTGAGCAGACACCTCACTGCACAGGTGCGTGTTCTTTCTCCAACCGCTCGTGAACAGCATCAGTGACGCTGCTGCGGCCTCGCTCCAACAGCACCTGTGAAGTTTAAAGAGTGAGAGGTGCCTGTCAGACGCTTTCCCCTCGCCATTCCACAAAGCCACTGATGAAGAGATTTACTACTCGAAACGCGTTTGGCTGTGATACATGGTGTTATTCCTTTACTTGTCAAAGGAGCCCCTGCGGGCAGGCTGCCACTCAAGAATAAATCTGCTGCCAACTATTTGGTCTCCACTGGTTCTTTCTTAAATTGGGAACTGCGAGGTTTGGAGATATATATATATATATAACCACTTCCAGAGAATGACCTCGGCGAAGAAGGAAACTCAGGCCTCTGCAGCAGAATGTAGGCAAGAAATACTTTATTCAAGTCACTCCTCGCGACGACGCGTTTCGGGCTATGGAGCCCTTGATCACATTCAGCTTATACAGCGCCATTTTTTACTTTAAATATGCCAGTAGTGAAAAGTGCACACCTGAGTTGAGTTCACGAGGTGAATAAACAGTATAAACAGACTAGATCTAACAGAATGTTTAAAGTATTTCTTCCTTTCCTGACAATAGTACATGCTATAGACATTATTTAAGATTGTTATTAAAAACATATCATTAAATGCTAATAGGCTATTTTGCACACAAAATTACTATTATAAATTCGTGGCATTATATACAAAATCAGGTTGGTCATATAAATGCTGATAGAAAAATAACTGGTTAAATCCATGTTGTATCTATATGCCACGCTAAATTACCGTTACTGCCTTTACCTCGTGCATAATCTATATGACTGGATAAATCCACGCAACCAGAAAAATTAATAAAAGTGCTATGTGCAATCACATCCAACAAAGTGGACTAGTAAGACAGTGCAAAAGGTAGTAGTGTGCAAATAAGCATAAGAAAGTGCGGTGCAATATAAATAAGTTAAAACCTTGAATAATATTCTAAAATGCAATATACTTCATTTATAGCATGTACATCTCTAATTCATTAATAGTAAGATACTCCGTCCGGGTAAAATATTAAAGTTATTAAAATTATACAGAGATGTAATTCTCACTAAAAACCCAGTATATTGTAAGACAACACTCAAGGAAAGGCGAAAAGATATGCTGATGCACGTTTACAGAACTGCCAAAAATTAACAAAATGTTAACTAAAGGGAAATGCAAGACAACTAAGCAAAGCAGACACTTTCATAAATAATTTTCTACACAATGATGTCGTTATAAAAAGGTATGCATATCTTCGGTGTTATTTAATCCTTGGGGCCACTTACTGTCGAATTCTAATATAAATTTCGTTTCTAGTTGTCCAAGTTGGCGTTCTCTGTTGCCACCCCTTTTGGATTTAGGGATAGCACTGACAACATAGTAAGAAAGACAGTTAATGTCTTTGTTATGACAGTTCGCAAAATGCCTGGCTACAGGAAATATATATTTCAAACAAGAACTTTGTTTCAAGAGAAGTACAGGTTTCTATAGAAATGTGCACAGGTAAGTAAAAGTTCAAACCTGTCCGCTTTTACACATAGTGCAATCCTATGAAAGGAACAGTCAACG
Source organism: Lissotriton helveticus (assembly GCF_964261635.1). NCBI lineage: Eukaryota > Metazoa > Chordata > Amphibia > Caudata > Salamandridae > Lissotriton > Lissotriton helveticus. The sequence continues at coordinate 1,276,296,028 of NC_136057.1, forward strand.
TGGCATAAAGGTAGGTACAGTCTGTTTCAGGGGTTCACCTCTGGAATCGGAATAGTAGTGGGCCAAGGTTCAAAGTACTACGAGCAGTTCTTTAGGAACTGCCTGGGTCCTACCGGTAGCAGGGTGCTGGTGAGGCTGGTAGCTGGTGCGCTACTGAAAAGTGGGGCACCTGAAAAGAGGATGCACAGGGGGACTTGCCCGCAAGTCCGAGGGTTCAGGTCGCATAGGGTCTCATAGCACGGGTGCACAGCCAGTTTGTCGGGGGCAGGAGGCTCATGAGCAGAGTGGTTTTGGTTGGCTGTACTGGTACACAAAGATGCACCTCGCTGTCACGGACAACAGCTGTCGGGGGCAAAAACAAGGCAGCCGTGCCACTCTCAAAGTGGATCTCGGTGATGCTGGCATCCCTCGGCTGCTGCTTGGTCCTGGTGCAGTGAGAATCTGGTCTGGACTCTCGCTATTGGTGTTTGGTGCAGGGCATCCAGTACCCCAGGGGTTGGTACTGCATGGCTCCGGTTGGTCCTGGTGTCTTCACACTCGATGGGGAGACAGACCTGACCTTCCAGAGCACAAGTACCTTCTCCTGGTCATCTGCTGCGTGAGTCGGGCGGGGAGGTGCAAGGCGGTGGGCGGGGAGGTGCAAGGTGGTGGGCTGGGATCTGCTTGTCAGTGCAAGAGGACTGCAGGGGAGTAACTCCTCTACTCCAAGGGAGAATATCGGTGTTTGTTGAAGTGCTGGCAGGCTACCCAAGGTTTTGGTAGTTCTCCAGCTCGAAGGATGAGTCACGGTCTCATTTGTTGAGAGAGGGCTTCAAACGGCACAGTTTCGCACCAACGTCCAAAGTTTTGCCGCAGTTCTCACCAAGCAGTGACTCTTCTTCGTCCTTCTGTTGATCTGTCAAATCTGAGTTCTTGTGTTTAGGGGTGTCACCTAAATACTCAATTATTGTATTGTAATGTATTGTAATTGCATTTATATAGCGCTTACTACCCCTGACGAGGCGTCAAAGCGCTTTTTCTGCGGGTAGCACGCTACTCCGGGACCCACAGAGGATTAGTGTTGAATTAGTATAGTGAAACATACAAGTACATTTTAAGTGGTGGATAGGTTAGTCAGTTATTTGGATTTGGAATGATAGCAGAAGGATAGAGTAGGACAAAGGTTTGTATTTATTTATCGCTCGCTTGTTGACGCATGCTATTCAGGGAGCCTATAAAGGATTAGTGGTGAATTAATATGGTGAAATAGGAGGTAATTTCAGTGGTGGATATTAGTCTGTTACTTGGAGCGAGAAGGATAGCAGATGGATAAAAGGGGAAGAAAGATTTGCATTCATATAGCACTTGTTACCCCTGATGGGTGTTGAAGCGCTTTTTTGGTGAGTAGCACGCCACTCCGGAACCCATAAAGGATTAGTGTTGAAAATTAGTATTGTATAAATATGAAGTAATTTGAGTAGTAGATATGTTATTTGGGCAGTATATTAGTATAGTTGAATATGGAATATGGAATTTGAGAAGTGAACATGTTAGTCTGTTAATTTTGATAGAAAAAGGATAGTGGAGGGATAAAAGTGAATGATTTTTTTTTTAAGTCAACTGATGGAAGGATCATTATATATTTTTTAGTCATAAAAGGTGGACTGTTAGGTGTAATTACAGCAGGGAGAGTGTGTCTGAGTGGGATGTAGTTATTTATGGTGTTGATTGGCGTTGTGTTAGTAATGAGTGTATTGGTTAGTGGTATAGGATAGAGTTGTGTACTGTTTGTGGGTGATGGTGGATATGTGTGGTAGTTGGGATAGTAGGGTGTGTAGATGTGGTTTGGTTGGGTTGGTGGTGCATGCTGGTACATTAATCTGTGCATAGTGTTGTGCGTGGTGTATATTTGGTGTGAGTGTGTTGCTCTGTTTGTGGTTATGGATGGTGTGGGCTGGGTATTGTTAAATGAGAAAAAGGGCAGCATTTCTGGCCCTAGTTTCGAACAGGCCCAAACAGGCAACTACCCTTGTCCTCTCCACCCATAAGAGGCTCAAACAGGCAACTACCCTTGTCCTCTCCACACATAACAGGCTCAAACAGGCAACCACCCTTGTCCTCTCCACCCTTAGCCTCGACGCCCGGGCTGAGACGCCCTAAGCCTGGCCTTTTTTGTAGCCCTAGTAATCAGGTGACCCCTTCAGCCAATGGGAACCCTAGCCCTAACACTATCCAATCACAACACTAGCCCTAACATCTAGAACCAATCGGAGACCAGGACCTTGCAGCCAATCTTAACCCTAGTCCAAGCACCCAATCAGTTAAAAAACCCTGATCTCTACGTCCAATAAAGGCCTTAGCCCTACCACTAGTCCCAACCCAAGTCCAAGCAGCCAATGGTACAGGTAGCCCTGGTCCCTACTTCCAATAGAAAGCCTAACCCTACTCTTAGTCCCACAACTGGTCCAACAACCAATAACACCAGAAGCTCTAAATAGCTACTTCCAATTAAAGGTCTAACCCTAGGCCTAGTCCCACCCTACTCCCAACAAACAATAACATAGGACGCCCTAGTCCCTACTTCCAATAGAAATCCTAACCCTAGCCCTAGTCCCAACCCTGCAATGATTGAATCACAGACCGAGAAACCAATCAGAACCCTAAAATACCCAACCAATGAGGACATTAACCCTAACCCAATAGAAACACCATATATACATGTGCCAACCACTAGCACACCATATAAGGTCCCAGCAACCTCAGACAAGGTTTGCTGGCCAGGGAGTTGGAAGCTGCTTGCTCCTGATCAGAATCTCCTAGGAGACAGACAGGCTCAATCCACAACTTTGGACTTCAGCAGGTAAAGGCTTCACTAACTCGAAATCTAACAATACTGTTTGAATAAAGCTTTACTATCCCTGCTGGCCAAAGAAAACGAAGTGCACAGGCCCCTGTAAATACAGTTTAAACAGCTCACAGAAGCAGCCTCTAATGTAGAAAATCCCTGTTGCTGGGGGGGGGGGCACTGTTTGAGCACACAGGCCTAAGCATAGAGCAAAGGAGAAATTTGGAGGGAAAACAGATTTGTCACCAAGGAATGAGAGGGACAAACTCCAGAGGTTGGACTGCAAATCCCACAATTCAACACACTAAATGAAAGCAATCAAGGGCAGGTAAAACCACACATTTAAAACACAACACAGGTGATAAAATATGCAATTACGGGCAGGCTAAAACTACAATTTTTAACTGTAACAACCACAGGCATAGACAGTAAACACAGAAAGTGAAAATCGTTTTTTAAACAACTTTTTGACTTGGGAAGAGACAGCACTAGTCTGTCTCCTTACCACTTCCTGGACTCTGCTTGAGCTGGCTGAGTGAAGGCACACCTCCTAATCTAACTAATTATCCCACCTGTCTTGCTGCCAAAAAGTGGGGTGAGGACCGGGGAGGGTCAGGACACCGTCACTATCTGAAGAGGCCCGGGATCACATATCAAAGGTGGCAGGGCCTTTGTAGCTTCCTGCCCTGGAATGCCCATCCTGCTTGGACAAGGTGTGCACACCTCTGTCCAGAGCAGGCTTTGTTCCTAGCCTCTGAGAGCGATGGCTCTCACCTCCGGAGGCCAAAAACATGCCCATGGTGGCTGGCTGATCGAGACCGGTCAGTCAACACACTAGTAGTCGGTAGGTTTTCAGGGGGCACCTCTAAGGTGCCATCTATGTGCACCTATTGATAAATCCAGCACTGACATCAGTGTGGGTTTATTAAGACGAGGTGTTTGGTACAAACACCTTGGTGTAAAGTGAAGCCATCATGTGATGATGGATGTCGAGCCTAAGTACTCAGTATTGCTTCTTTTTGCACTCATAATATTCATGGGTCTACTTCAATATCATAGGGACTCACCCACTCAGGCAGATGTGCCCACACATGGGTATAATACACCCTGCCTTCAGGCTGTATGTAAGGCCTGCCGTATGGGTGACTTACCTATACCACATTCAGTGTTTAGCTGGCATGGCGCACAGAGAGGTGTGTGCCATGCCGACTCTTCGGTTTCCTTTACACCAAGACACGCGGGCTGCAATGGCAGTTTGCACGAGCATGGGGGGGTCCTTAGGGTGGCACAATTTGAGTGGCAGCCCTTAGGGACCTTCTATACTTCCAAGGCCCTAGGTACCAGGGATACCACATACTAGGATCTTACAAGGATCCTAAAGGGGTGCTATTTGTTAAACAATTGTATAGTTTAGGGAAAGAACACTGGTGCTGGGGACCTGGTTAGGAGGAACCCAGCACGCTCCAGGGGTGTGGACTTTATTGAAATATTGACTTGTCCATGGGCAGGGTGCTTCATAAATCTACTTGTACCTTCAGTGCTATGTACTGCGGCGGCAAATTATGGCATCAATCTTATTCTATAGGACCTCTGCTAATAGCCTCTCTGATTATGACAGCTCATACCAAAGTAGGGATTAAATACTAGCAGTTCCCTTAATTTGTTGCCTGTCCTCAGATTTACATACTAGGGATGGGGGTAGTGGTAAGCAACAGTTCTCAATGGTTGGAATGCCCTTTTGAGTCTGTGCAAACCTAACCTGCATGTTTTATGGGTTTTCATCAGCTTGTCTCTAATATATTCTGATACAGAGAAAGGCTAGAAAATGTACTCCTGACAAGGCAGGAGTAAAACTTCTTCCACGGTTGGGAGATATAAGTAATTGGTGGAAATGTGAAATTGCTACAGCTCAACAGATTTTCACATGACCATGTCTACACATGCATATTTGCTCATGCTAAAATGCAGTTCACAAATATTTGATAGGAGTACGATTTCATGTCCCACTTCTATTGTGAATTCATGAAAGATGTAAATCTGCACTAATGCAAGAACATATACCATAGGTGCGGTTTGAATTGGGCCCCTGTCTAGGTCTGGTATCAATCAAAATGTTTTTATTACAATGAAATCTCAATCTACTGGCTGTTTTTTTTTCTTGAGGGACAGCATTCTGTTCTTTTACTAGGAGCATATCGGCAGCAAAGTAGTTTGTTCGGTGCCAGGAACAACTGTGGCAATATGTGCTTTTTGAGACCAAAAATATGTTTGCTTTTGCCAATGTTTGTTATAATGATGAGGGCCCGCCAGCTCCCACAACAATAGTTTTACAAAAACCATATAAAACAAGACACGCTTTGACAAAACAAAAGGCTGACCACCAATGTCCTACCTATGGGCTTTGCCAGTGCTTATTTATTTTCATGTTTCCTATAATTTTGTTGTTTTGTAAAACTAGTTACACTGATTTTCCATTAGTAATGTGTTGATGCATGCTGGTATTGTGAATTCATGAAAGATGTAAATCTGCACTAATGCAAGAACATATACCATAGGTGCGCTTTGAATTGGGCCCCTGTCTAGGTCTGGTATCAATCAAAATGTTTTTATTACAATGAAATCTCAATCTACTGGCTGGTTTTTTTTCTTGAGGGACAGCATTCTGTTCTTTCACTAGGAGCATATCGGCAGCAAAGTAGTTTGTTCGGTGCCAGGAACAACTGTGGCAATATGTGCTTTTTGAGACCAAAAATATGTTTGCTTTTGCCAATGTTTGTTATAATGATGAGGGCCCGGCAGCTCCCAAAACAAGTTTTACAAAAACCATGTAAAACAAGACACGCTTTGACAAAACAAAAGGCTGACCACCAATGTCCTACCTATAGGCTTTGCCAGTGCTTATTTATTTTCATGTTTCCTATAATTTTGTTGTTTTGTAAAACTAGTTACACTGATTTTCGATTAGTAATGTGTTGATGCATGCTGGTATTTCCCAAAAATATTCATAAGTGATGCTTCAAAGTAATGGTACCTAAAATTTCACAGTAGTTTAGAAAAATGTTTTTCCCCAGTTGCATTTTTTATTAAGATGTTATTTTGACAGCAAAGAATCATCAATCCTGCTTTCAAGCTTTTGCATATATTTGAATCTAATCGGAGAACATTCTGTAAGCATTATACATAGCCTCAGGCTCATATTGTTGAACTTAGCAAAAGTATGTACACATTTTTATACTAGAACCACTGTCAGTAGTGCGGTCTGAACTTACGTTTCCATCACCCTAATCAATAAAGACCTTGTATTAATGCAGGTGATTAGGCCTACTTGTCCCAAGGACAAAATAAACATGAAAACTTTTTGTCCTTGACACCAAACAATATGTCATGGGCGTCGGGTTATAGGAATTCCACACCCCTGAGACTCTTGGTCAAGTTGCATCAGATACCAGGCAAAACGTGGAGGGTAACCATGTCAAAAGGGGCACTTTCCTGCAGTCTGTCAAAGAGCTCAGAGGTGAGTCAGGTAACAGAAAAATCTGGCGCTAAGAGTAGCAATGTGAGGCGCCAAAGGGAAGAGCGAAGTGGTGTCAGGCAGGGGAAGTCCTGGGGGTGGGGGGGGGGGGGGGGGGGTTGGTAAGAGTCAGATAGTACCAGTGAAAAGTGATAGTGCATAGAGCACGTAGGGGTGTGGGTTTGTATTGTTATATGAAGGGCTCTAGAGGATCGTGTTTCAATTACCAATAAATTCATGTGGGGCTCAAAAGGAAGTATGAAGTATTGCAAGGGTGCTGGGTAGAAAAGCGTCCTGTACAAGACACTTGAGGAACAGCAGTTACAAGTGTAGGGTGGTGTGGTATTCACAAGAGTGCCGTTGACGTGATAGAGAGTTGTCAAGGCACTGATGGGTCGACTACGGGGGATAGGTGCTGGACTACAGAAAGGTGAATGATATGTGCAAGACAAAAGGGGACGTTGGGCTTTATTGGAAGGTAATGGGGTTAAGGGATACGCAAGATATCATTTGAAGACAGGATAGGGAGGTATCAGGAGGCCTCGAAATATTGCTAGTTTCAACTAGAAAGGTATAGAGCAGAAAAGTACATTAGAAGTGTCAGTGGAGTTGGGATAAAAAGGTGTCACGCAGAGAGACTGATCTAGAAAGCCCTGCCAGGTACCAGTGGAAGATGGTGAGGTGTATGTGTTTGGGGTATCAGGGGCAGGCAAGATAAAAGAGAATCAGATATTAGAGGCATGTATCAGATACCAGTGAAAGATAAAGGATATTGAGAGGCATGTGAGGGATAACAGGCATGCAGGATAGAAAAGAATCCGGTAGGAGAGGATTCCTAATGGGCATGCAGATACCAGTCAAAATTGGAAGGGTATGGATGAGAATGTGAGGTATCTGAGGGGGGTAGTATAGAGAGGTGAAATATAGAGGAAGGACCCAAGATGGACATACAGATAATACGGATGGTGGTGGTATAGATGAAGGTGGGGTATCGGTAGCAGGTTATGGGGGAAACAGGTGTGTGTGTAAATTAATGAGCAAGTTATTGCAAGATTAACTAAAACCATTACAAAATAAAACATCACATAAAAATATGAATAATAAACTGTAAAGGCCAAAACATGGTTGTGTATTAGGAATGATCCAGATAAGTGTAAAAGAAACTCTCCTTCAGATGGTGACAGCATCTCATAAAAGGTGTACACTGTGAGGATCGTCATAGGTGATCAATAATTTAGTTATAAGAGCCAAAAAAACTGTCATAGGTTGAGTGTGTGAGAGTTAGCAATGGGTGTCTGCAGAAAAAGGACTGCTGAAACATTTGTCATGTATCAAAAGGTGAGATGGCATAGAGGAGCATGTGAAAGATCAAATAGAGACTGGATAGACGTATGGTCTATAGGGGCATAGTATTTAAATAACACAATGTGGTAAGCGGATATATATGCAAAGAGCATGACACAATATAACCAGTTGTATAGGTGGAATTGGAATACATCAGTGGTAGGAAACAAGAAACACAGAAATATCAAGCAAATGACAGAGCTGAGGGATATGCCTGAAGGAGGCAATACAGGAGGTGGTGGTGTTGATCAGGAATGCTGGAATTATGTAGCAACGAATGACCAAATACAATGTCAGGTAAAGCCATCAGATGCAATTGAAGCAAAATGATACTGTGCATTAAGGCATTACTATTCAATGATTTTGAGATTTAAGTACATGCTGATGCAGATGGAATGTCAACATTACAAAAATGATGTCTCTTATCATTATATGCGTTCAGCAGTTCCTATTCCAAATTTATTTTATAGGTAATTAACAATGTTGTCTTGTGTGAAGCACAGGAATAGCATTGTATTGCCCCTGTCATTTTTACCAAGGTTAGTTTGAGTGAACACATACACAATGAGATAATAAGCAGAAAACAGCCCTTCAAATCACGTCTTGTAATAAAAGTTGTTCTTCCCTGCTGTGCATTCCAGATACTTTTTAAAACGTATTCAGTTTTTAGTTACTCTGTGTTTATATTAACGGGCAGATGTAAGCCCCTTTTCATTAAGACCACTCCCACTTGTGCATCATAAACCTATGAAGTTAAAGTCTTGCTAGGATGCACTTAAAAATATTAAAGAATCGGATCTGAAAAACAAACACAGGGTTTGGAATTCTTCCGAGTGCCATTTTGAAATAACTTCTGGTCTGAGTACAAGGTCTTATAAGTTAACATACATTTGAATAAATAGTCAATCAAAACATTGTCTTGATGGGGGGGAAAGCATCCTTTCTAACCAATCTGATTTACACTGGAGTGCGGGTTTTACTCCTTTGAACATTCCAATGCCCTTATGGTAATCCATCAATCAGAAACGTTAACATAACGAAGGAAAAAATACCACTTTGAAAGCTGAAATACAGCAATAAACAGCTGAAAGACGACCAGTTAGGTTATTAAGTTATGAAGTGTGTAATGCAGAGGTTCACCTCAACCAATGAACAATATTTATTTTTGGTTAAAATATACCAGTTATGCAGCAAATGTTTGATTCTGGTGCAAATTCAAGTTTATGTAAAACACCTAATTGTTTAATCCTATTGGCGTTGGGAAAGGTTCGGTCGTAAAGAAATAGTAATGTGGGAGTATCAAGGGGTACGTTGGGTGACAAAAGGCAGTGGAATATGCATTATAACGGGCCAGAGAAAGTCATGGGCGGGGTTTTTAGGTTTTGCCTCGCCAAAAAGATGCGCTCTGCGCATCTTTTTCGCGCAGGCGAAAACCTGATGAGAATTGTAGTGTGCTTTGGGTCGGCCCTCCTCATTCATTGGCTGGCTCCGTAAACGGAGCCTTGCCATTGGACGAGGGGCCTGTCCGTCAATGCCGGACCAGACACGGGGGCGTTCCCGACATTCTTTGGCTTTTGCCGACGTCACGGGACGCCGGGAACGCCCCCGAGTCTGGTCCGGCATTGCCGGCACCCGCCTTCCGTCGTCAGCGTCTCTCCTCCCCCTTCCTGCTCCAAGGCCGTCGTCGGCCGTCGTCAGCGTCTCTCCTCCCCCTTTCCCGCCCCCTCCCGCACTCCTCTGAGACACCTCTCTTCTCCTCTGAGACACCCCTCTTCTCTTCTGAGACACCTCCCTTCGTTTTGCCTCGCCAAAAAGATGCGCTCTGCGCATCTTTTTCGCGCAGGCGAAAACCTGATGAGAATTGTAGTGTGCTTTGGGTCGGCCCTCCTCATTCATTGGCTGGCTCCGTAAACGGAGCCTTGCCATTGGACGAGGGGCCTGTCCGTCAATGCCGGACCAGACACGGGGGCGTTCCCGACATTCTTTGGCTTTTGCCGACGTCACGGGACGCCGGGAACGCCCCCGAGTCTGGTCCGGCATTGCCGGCACCCGCCTTCCGTCGTCAGCGTCTCTCCTCCCCCTTCCTGCTCCAAGGCCGTCGTCGGCCGTCGTCAGCGTCTCTCCTCCCCCTTTCCCGCCCCCTCCCGCACTCCTCTGAGACACCTCTCTTCTCCTCTGAGACACCCCTCTTCTCTTCTGAGACACCTCCCTTCGTTTCTTCCTGCAGACTCTACCTCCGCCTTGGAGACACCCCCTTCCGCTCGCAGACACTTCTCATCACCCCCTCACAGACACCTCCTTTTTCCTCGCAGACACCTCGTTTCTCTCTGCAGACACCCCAGCTGCCCCCCCCCCCTCTTCCCGGTCCTTCAGTTCAATCCGAGGCGGTCTTTCGACAGCACCGTCGCCTCTCCGAGCAGGAAGCAGCCTCGTGCCTTTTGGGGCCTCTCTGAGATAGACATCGGAGAAAGAATTCATTTCCAGCGGGAGAGCTGCTCAGAGCCGCCTCATTATCAGCAGGCCGCGTCCGACACGGCGCAGTCAATCCCTTTCCCGCCCCCTCCCGCTTGTTTCCTCATGGCCGCCTTCCCCGCCCCCGGAGCCCGGACACAGACTCAGCGCGGCGGCTGCACTCCACACGGACCCGGCTCCTGGCCCCCTCACCCTACCGAAACGGTTCCAGCAGGTTTCTGGGGCCCAACACCCCCGTCCAGCAGGTAAGAACGGCACCCCGGGAGGGAGGATGTGCTGCAGGGGGAAGGGAGCTGGGAGGAGACAGCCGGATCGGTCCGAGCCCGGAGACCAGGCAGGTAGGACAGTGGCACGGGGCACTTGGTTATTCTGTGGATTATTGTAGCCGTCCCAAGTGGCTAGGCTTCAGGGCGCTTCATCTGTAACTGGAAGACAAGTCCCCGAGGGTGCGGGCATTGTGTGCGCCAAGCGATACCCTGCCTGCCTGTCTGCTCTCTTTACTGGAGCGCTGCAGCCAACTGTGTGAGTACAAGTTGTGTAAGACCCTTCATTCACATTTCGTTCTCCTAACTGAATGTGCCTGTAGCTCTCGGAGTCTTCTCAATGTGTCTGTTGGCAAGCTTGAAACCCTTGCTTTAGAGTCCAGCTCTACACCTGGATCTGATGGGTCCCTTGGTCTTTTTTTCTGCCCGACACCTCACAAAGCACTGTCGCTTTTCTGAAAAATGTTATTAATGTTGCACATTCGATTCTTTTTCCTGCTTCACCTCATCATGAATCATTGAGTTAGTGCAGCATATGCTCTGAGCTCACAACTTTCTTTACTGCCCTTTCCTCAAACACGTTGACATTCTCGAACACGGCACAAGGCGCTGTGGTGTACTGGTAGAGGTAAGAAAACAGACTGTGTGCGTTTCCCCATATCTGCTTCTCTCCGACACGCACTCACCATCATCACTGCTTCATCTACACGAGCATGACACTGACTAGGCACTCTCTCAGTTCTATGTGGTCATATACCGAAGTCTTTTTTGGCCACAAAATGTGGTGTATCATCTAGAATGTTCCCTTGATCTTTTGTGAGTGCTTTGCAAACGTGACCATAATGCATAAAGTGCTGTATCCTGGAGTGTACTATACGCCTTCCTAGCTTCTCTTTTGTTGAAATCCATAATTCAAACTGGTTGCAAATTATGCAAAATACGTAATTTGTAACTATGAACTCATTCCTGCGAGAAACAACTGCTGAAGCTATAATTAGTATCCAAAACCTTAAAAAGCATGCACTTTGCCTATTTGTGGTTCGCAGTGGTACCACTGCCTTCCCAAGTTCACTGCCTATACACTGCAGACATGCCTTGTAGCCAAAATTCCCTTGCTCGTGGTAATCTCTGGGCATGGCAATGCTTCACTGGCAGAGAGCACCACTCACCTTCAGCCAGTACCCATAGGGCATGCCCTCAGTAGGGCCTCCTTGATCTTCTGCACTGATGCCCTGTTCCAAGTAGGCCTGATCGCAGTCTGTACGTGTGGTACGGTCAATGTCAACCCCATTATATCTGTCATTCATTAACACTACGACAAGCTGCGCATTGCAAGTTACCGAATGTACAAGTACTCGCGCCACCTTCAAGTGCACAGCATTGGCAAAGTCCTGACGAGCAAACTAGCGAAGAGACGGACTACTTAATGTTTGACATAGAAATGTATGAATTTGGAAAGTTTGCAAATATCTTAGCTACTTGTAAAATGCCTGTTCAACGCAAGGGCAGTTTCAAAGCGCTGCAAATGTCACCAGCCTTGGGGTTGGGAGGACCGAAGCAAGAACCGGGACTCGAGCCTGTGATCGCAGGTCCCACCCACAGCTCTGCCCGGGGGTGCGATGAGGCATCTCGAGTTCTATAGTAAATGAAACATTACCGTTATGGCTTGTTAAAATATAGGGCTTCAAGACGGCCTCAGTGTTGAGCTTTCATGTATCAACCTGTTGTATTGTGGGAGATGTAGTCTTGGCCAGTTTCAATTAAACAAACGGGACCAAGATACCGGTTAACAGGAAACGTACAGGGCATAACATTCATTAGTCATGAAGACAGCTTGTACCTCTAAAAATCCGGAAACCCTGCATGCGAATATGATGTTACGTTAAATGCACTTGAATCGCACAATCCCAACCTTTCACGATCCGCGTGCCCTGTCCGGCTCGCCCATTCACTGGCGTGAATGCGGTTGTGTGTAGAAATGTGTCCCTCAGAGAGGCGGGCAGGCTGGGAGCAGACTGGTATGTGCATTGCTTGGTGGTGGGTTATAGTCAGGGAACAAATCCTAAAAAAATAAGTGGGGATACAGAGTGCAGATACAGAGTGCAGATACAGAGTGCAGATACAGAGTGCAGATACAGAGTGCAGATGCAGAGTGCAGATGCAGAGTGCAGATGCAGAGTGCAGATGCAGAGTGCAGATGCAGAGTGCAGATGCAGAGTGCAGATGCAGAGTGCAGATGCAGAGTGCAGATGCAGAGTGCAGAGTGCAGAGTGCAGAGTGCAGATGCAGAGTGCAGATGCAGAGTGCAGATGCAGAGTGGAGCTTCAGAGTGGAGCTTCAGAGTGCAGAGTGTCAAAAGCAATGCCAATAGCTCTAACTTTAACAAAGGCAAAACCATTGCATTGTAAATGCTTGTTGTATTTAAGTTTTGAAGGTTCCAGACAGATGGTTTGGAGGATGTGTGAGCTATTAGAGGCAACGGTTAGGTCGCAGGAGATCGGTTATGTGATATGCCAGAATAATGTTATTGGTGTAGGGGGTGTGAGGTGCAAGGAAGTGGCAGCAGAGTGTGTTGTTCTACTAGATGTGTTAAAAAAATAAATTTTAAAAAAGCAGACATATGTTTCTGAATGGAAAACGGCTCCAGTAACTGCAAAGACCTCTTCAACATCATCAAAGAGTTCTCAAACCCCCTGCCGCCACTAACCCCATCACCTCTTCAGAAAACCTCTCTGATTTTGTCCATGACAAAATCTTCAAGATCTACAGCAACTTCAACCCCCAACACAAGATGCAAGAACTCATCATCCAGCTGCCCACCACCAAATTGGAGCACCAGATCACAAACTGAAAACCCCTCATCCCAGAAGACACAGCTGGAATCATGAGAATGATCCTCTCTAGGGCCATGCCCAACCCATATAAAAGACTTAGGAGGAATTCTCATCTGCTCCCATCACACCACCAACATCTACATCCAAAGTGGAACCTTCACGGACAACTAGAAACACACAGAAACCCAAAAGAGCTCAGCGACTACAGATCAGTCTCACTCCTGCCCTTCCCATTCAAAGTCAAGGAAAAAACATCAGCAAACAACTCTCTAGTCATCTTGAACAACATCACCAACTAGACATCTCATTCTGGATTCCGCAGCAACCACTGTACAATAACTGCTCTCATTGCAGCAACAGATGACATCATGAACAAAGAGTAAACCATAATATTCATATTAGTTGACCTTTCCACAGCCTTCAACAGCATCTCCCACAGCAAACTCATCACAAGACTCCACAACAGGAACGAGCGAGTCAGACTCCCACCCTACACTTCTGAACCAAATAACCTCTTCTGGAGAATCCTGCAAGGACCAACGCCGGGCCCTACCATTTTCGACGTCTACATGGAGTGATGCCAATTCAAACTGCTCACCTATACATACAAAGCCCTCCACAATGTTGGACCTGCCTACCTTAACCACCGACTAGACTTCCACGAACCCACCAGGCAACCGCGCTCAGCCACATTCCACAATGTGCAAATACCTTGCATCCGCAGGAGCAAATCAGCATGATGCTCCTTCTCCTACATCACTGCCAAATCATGGTTACCCACCCCTCGGGTGAGAAGCACGATATACAGATCCTCATTACATAATATAACAACATACGGTGCAATGTGGTATCAGTGGACAGTTTTGTTGTGCTAGATGGAAGGAAGTAAAGTTGTGTAAAGAGAACGAGGTAGCGCAGGGTGTGTGAGCTGTCAAGAGGTGGTGTGGCGTCCACTGTTGTATTGAGAGATAGTGGCTTGTCGGACGATGTGGCATCCATGGAATTTATTAGATTACAAGACGTGGTGGGGATTATGCGAACAACCAGGAGGCGGCCATTGTTCAGTGTTGTAATGGGAGGCAGAGGGGAAATAGTGACGAGGTGACCGGAGATGCTGCGGGAGTGGGTGTCGAATACGGTACAAAAAGGTGGCGATGGGGGTGTTTTTGGAGTACAAGGACGAAGCAGAGTGCGTAGTTATCGGTGCTGGGTTGGCTTCACCGAGGACTGATGGTGTTGTGCCAGGATGAGGTGGTAGTATAGCGATTGTGTGAGCTGCCAGGAGTAGGACTGTGTATTGTTGTACTGTCAGAAAGCGGGGGCAGTATGCTTTAGTGTGTCAGGAGATGGTGGGGTTGTGTGAGGTGCCAGAAGGCGGCAGCCAGGTCTGGAAGGTGGTGTCTACGAGGTATAAGAAGGCGGGCTATGGCGCACTTGTGAGGTGCTATGGGACGGTTGCGGTAGTGTGAGGGTGCACAGGGTGCTCTGGGGTACCAAGGGAAAAAGGGCGGTGGAACGGAATGCTTGTGATGTGCCAGGAGGCGGGGTGCGCAGTTGTACTACGAGAAGGCAGTGGTCTCGAGCGGTTTGTGTATACACACGGCGGTCACACCCCCTTCCTTGGCTGCAGCCCTTACAGGCGCTCTACTCTGTCACTACACACCTGACAGGTGTGGGGGTTTGAAATAACTCTTCATCCCTTGGGACTGAACGGACATCAGCGAGTAGTGCACAGGGCATTCTACGTGAGTGTTTTGCTTCCCTATCCCCCAAGAGAAACACACAATATTGAGTCTTGGCAGACAGCGGAGCGGGATAACGGACGAGAGAGGAAACCGAGGTGTAAAGGTGTTCTAGGGTAGTGGGCACATACCTGTGACGTCCTAAGCTTAATTGCGAGACTTCGAGACCAGGCACCAAAACAATGCAGCTGTTCCACTGCAGAGACCCCGTGCAGTCAAAGGTGGGCGCCGTTGACAGGCAGACCTCCACGGTCCGGCGCTGCGGGCTGAGTCCTGTTCCTTCCCGGATCCTGCCGGGGTGGTGCTGTGCCTGTGAGCGGCGCTTTCGCCGTGTGTACAAATGCGCCTCCCGGGCAGCCGCACTCCGCTGTTCCGATGTCACTGCCTCTCTGGCAAAATGGCGTCCAGCGACAGGGTCTCCCCGCCCACCCCGCAGGGGCGGGGGAGCGGGGGTTCGCCAGCTCTGCAGCTGCCATGTTACGTGAGGCACCGATAGCTTAGCGCGTGGGCAAGGGGGCAGCCCTCGATACACAGGCGTTATGTCCGTGAGCCTGCCAGTAGGACCCCAGCGCGGATAGTGGCTTCCTGGGGGTCTATGTTCCACTCGTGTTCTGATGTCTGGACGGGGGTGACGATGTTCCTGGTCCGGGGTAAGGAGGCCCACGGTGTTGGAAGGTGCCCGGGCTGCTATTCAAGTGTGCCCGAAATTAAATGGTGGCTTGTTTGGGTTTAGATTTACAGCCCTGGGTTCATTGGTACCTTGGGTTGTATTAAGTTTCGGCTGCGGTTAAAAGGTGCCTGATTTGGACTCCTTTTGGATTGCAGGGTTTGAGTTGGAGGTAGAAGATCCCTATCGTAGCAGGGAGTTTGATGTGGAGTTAGACTTGCATGGGATTGTGTAGCAAAAGGACTGGTATTGTAGGGTGATTGGATTGCTGTTACTGCCTATGGTTAGAATGTGTGTAGGTTGAGATTATAAAGGCACGGATCAGATATATTGAATACGCGAGTTGTGTCTAGAGGAGGCTTGAGGTTTGGTGTGCCTGTTTTTTACATGATGCCCGCTAAGAGTGTCAATGCTGGCTGCACTTTTGTGCGGTATGTGTATGACGTTTGACCTGCACTTTCATTGTTTATTTTCTCACGGCGCTGAGCTCGGGCTGCAGAGCACTGACAGCAGCGTTTGACACTTGGGCTGGGCTTTGGGAGGGGTCTCCTGGAGCCTATGCTCGTGTTATGATAATATGCTACTCAGTCAGCTGCCTATGGAGAGGCGGCCTGGTTTTCCTGAAACGCCCACCAGAACTTAGTGCGCAGGCTCAACGCACCACATATAAAGGGAGCGCACGACTCCTTTCGTATTTCGATGGAGTGTGGCGCGGATGGTTGTTCTGGGGGAGCTTTTAGCTTGCGTCAGTGAATCGCACTTGTAGGGCTTCCACGGGAGACGAAGACTCTGCCAGCCGAGGACAAGACTAGGTGTTGGAGGAGCTTGGTGCGTGAGTCGCCGTCGGCCTGCTCGGTGATGTCGACCATGGTGACGGGCGTTGCTTGGGTGTCTGTAATGGCGGTGTGTTTATTCGCCGACGGCTCTCCTTCTCATGAACGTTCCAGACGACGGGTGGGGCTTGTGTCGGCCTATCGCAGGTCGTTCTACTCCAGGGCGCGCTCTCTGATTGGCTGACCATGACGATAAGCTACGGTGTACTGGTAGTCGTTCGTGGATGTTACCGCAGAGGGAGCGGCGCGAGGCGCCTAACGGCCAAATGACAGTCAGCGCCGTTTACTCGACGGTGCTGGGGCTGACTACTTCCTACTTCGCTACATTGCGCGGATCTCGTGTTATTCCTCGGAGGTCTGTAAAGATTGCCCGTTAGTAAATGCGTCAGAGCAAAATGGCGTCTGCCTTTTTGCTGAACCTGCCAGCGCTCTAGGTCACGTGCTTGGTTGTGGCCCACGAACTTGGCTCCATGGTTGCCGCATTTTTAATATATATATATATATATATATATATATTTTTTTTTTATAGCGCGAACTCCATTCAAGGGCATTAAAACCAGTCTCTGTAAAGCTTAGGTACAGTAAGCATTTTGCCTGAAAGGCAGCCTAAATACACAGAGCAGAGGGTGGGCATGTAAGTCGCTTCTACGGCCGCATAAGCGGCACCTCTAACGGTGCACATTTTCGCTCGGCCCTGTTGGAGTACCTCAAACCATATAGACCCTTCAGTTTAAGCAACCTCCTATCCATATAGTAGACCCGATTCCCTTAGCTAGTGGTACTAAATAGTTATGGATGTACATGGTTTTCATTGTCGGATTAACTCTGATATGAAATTAGTTTTTACCTGTTATCTGAGTACCTTTCTTTGTCTTGGTGGAACTTTATAGACTATCATTGGTGCTGTATGACATTTATTCGAAGTGTTGAGTTTGATGCAAGTCTTTAAACCGGTTTGCTACTGCGTGCGTTTGGTATAGGGGTTTCCTTTGTTGTGTAGTTATAAAGCGTGCTTAGATAAAAAGGGTAACTGCGCTGTAAATAGGATTTGCTCTTGGTATATGATAATTTACCGCCAATTCTGTAAAGTATCAACTGGGTGTTCTTCCCAGATGAGTTCTGATTGACCCATTGATTTTTCTTTGGTCCACCGAAATAGTCTCCTCCAGTTTTTAATAGCTTTGTGTGGAAGATGAGTGGTTGGGGAGCCACATTCATTCCTTCACCTGGCTGAGCCCTTAAACTCGTGTTCCGTCTGCCCCCCTTTTTATTCTCCCCCCCCCCCCGCTCTAAATGTACATATCTCCACCACATATTACACCATCCTCGGCATTTCACGTGAATTATTAGTAAAGGTAGAAGAAACTTTTTGTTGTGCTACCACCCTCCAGCGTTTACATAGCACTAGTTTTTAGAATAGAATAGAATTCTTTATTGCTCAGTTAATAAAAACCATTGCAATCAGCATATTTACATGTAGGTGAACTTAAAGTAAAACTTTTGTCTAGTAAAACATTACTATCAAACACTTCAGTTAAATAAACTTTAAAATGTTCTAAGAACTTACTTGAGCTAAAAAAATATATATATGTTGGAAGGCGTTTAGGCTTTCGATTAACTAAATGCTAAGTCATTGTGTGAACAGCAAGATTATTATTTTTTTGTTGTTTTTTCCGTACCGCAATGGGCTCTTGGAGCAGTTATGCACAGGACTTTCTAAGGGATGTAAAAAAAAAGAATAAAAGGCTAGCCCGCAGACTCCCTGCAGCCTTTACAGATTCTTTGGAGTTCGTAATCCGTCCGTGGTGATTGTGGCTTGAGTTTGTGGTAGAGGCTTGCTGGGGCGGTAGTCTGAATTAAATGTTGTGTGGGTTAGTGTCTTCCGGGCTCTCCCTTCTGTCGTTCTGCTTCTTACCAGCTTTTTCTAGGAATTTTACCAGATGACTTGCTAATTGGATGTTTTTTCCATCAAAGCATGCTTTGACTGCCTGCCGGCATGTCCTTATTCCCAGTTTCTTTAGGGTTGGCTTTAGATGTTGTCGGCTCTCCTTGTCCAGACCTTTGCAGATGCATATTAAGTGAAGGATGTCCTCTTTTGTGTCCCCACATAATCGGCAACTTGATGGCGTTTGTGGCCGTTTCCACAGGAGGAAGATGGATTTGAGATGGGAGGATGCCCAGCTTTAGTTGTATAAATTTCTCCTTTGTAGACCGTGTAAAACCGGCTCCTAAGTAGCTTTGGCATGAGCTGCTGGTGTACTTTTGGATGACGGTCCAACTGTGTGCCCTTTTCGTTAATGCAGCTTTGTCCTCTATTAGCGACATGGTCCTTACAGATTTATTTGCTAGTTTGAACAAATTATGTGAAATATTGCTCTTCCATGCTTCTTGTAGCTCCAAAGTTTCTATGGAGTGCTTTAGGTAAGTTGCGGCAGCACTCGTGCTTCTCCCTAATAGCTCGTTCCAGAGATGGTAATCCATGGATGAGGCCTCTGCTCCTCGTATTTTATGCCAACTTTTGGCATAGGCCCCCATTCTTTCTGTTACTTGGTTTCTCAGGCCAAATTCGAGTCTTATCTGTGCTTGAGGTGTATTTAGGCAGATTAAATAACATTTGCATTGCCCTGGCTGTTGTTTTGTTCAGTATCTGTGCGTCCCTTCCTCGGAGGCATTCACTTCCATAGGTGATAGCCGGTGTTAGTTTTGCTTGGATTATTTTTAGGAGTGGAGTGAAACTGCGGGCAGATACTTTCTTTTTAAGGTTTCTCAGTGCAGCTGATATTGTGGTACCTCTCCTTGATATTGCTTCCTTGTGAGGGAGGAATGTACCCTTTCTGTCAACAATCAATGTCATCTGCGTATATCAAGTATGAGACAATAAGTCCTCCTAGTTTTGGGGCGTGAGGATTGCATTCGTCTAGCATTGGAGAAAGATCCAACATAAAAATATTAAACGCACCCTTGTTTGAGGCCCTTGGTCGTCTGTACTTTTCTTGATTGGCAGTCTCCTGAGCCTAGCTTGATTTGTACCCATGTGTCTGTATGTAATAGCACCAGTTGTGATAGTAAAGTTGACAGCATTTTCCTGTTGGCAAGCTTCTCCCATAGTAAGTTTCTGTTGATGTTGTAGAATGCCGAAGTGAAGTCAATGAAGCATACATGGAGGGGTAAGCTGGCGAGTTTGGCGGATTCAATTAGCAGAGTTAGGGCCAGAATGTTTGTCGTTGTTCCTAGTTTTATTTCCGAAAGCCTGTCTGGGTGATGGGGATTACAGCATTTTCATTTACCCATTCTGTGAACTCCTCTTTTAATAAACCAGCATAGTATTTGGCCTCGTTCTCAATTAAGGCAACAAGTCTATAATTTTTTTGGTTCATTTTTGCTGCCTTTCTTATGAATGGGAGCTATTATTGAGCCTTTCCATGAGTCGGGAATTGTTCCCGTTTCGTAAATATGTTTGAATAGTGGCAATAGGGCTGCTGCCCAATATTCCGGATTTCGTTTGTACAAAATGGGAGGAATTCCATTGGGGCCTAGCCCCCCTCTGTCTTCCCTTTTGCTATCCTGCTTATGATTTGTTTTTCTGAGAAGCACATTGAAGTTGCATCTGTTTGTTGTATGCAGTCTAAGGTTTTTCTGTTGAGTTCTGATGGCTTCTTGGCAGATTTATTTGTTGTTGTATTGAAATGGAGCCATAAGAATGCAGACCAGGCTTCTTCGGTGATATGTGAGTTTATGCTGGGTTTTCTGGAATCCTGGAGGTCGTTCACTGTCTTCCAGAATCTTCCACTAGTGTTAATTCCTTTTGCATCATGGAGCAGCTTTGCCCATAGGTCTTCCTCTGCCTCCCTTTTCAGGTTCCAGATTAATTTCTTCTTGATGGATTTTTGTTTTTGCAGTTCCTTTTGGACTTCTTTGTTCGGACCTTCTCGGTGTAGTTGCCTCAGTAGTTTGTTGATGATTTTCTTATGGATCTTTAAGTTTATGTTCCGTTTTATTTTCTTATCTTCCTCTTCCTTGTTGCGAGAACTCTTTTTGGAGCTTGGTTGGTTTTGATTTTCCAAGTTTTTAAGGGCCGTTTTTGAGCTTGTTTGGGCAGTTCCAAGGCTGCTGGTAAATGATTCCCATCGGCTTAGATTATCTGTCCGGGACTCCATGCTTTTTTCCCAGAGTTTTTTTGCTTCTTTTTCGAAACCTTCTAAGTTACGCGTTTTGCATTTTATCCTTTTTTGTATAACCAAGTATGATAATCTCACATTAGCTACTGGTAAGGTGGCCGCAGCCCCATAGGTGTCAAGAGTGATCTCTTGCGGTAGGTGGTAGCTGGCTGCGGTTGTTCCTATTCGAAAGTCCAGAATTTTGCCAAACAGTTGTAGAGATGAGAATGTGAGGTCTATTGTGGAGCTTGCCGTTGTGTTGTGAAAAGTGGCTGCCGATGGGATGTCGTTTATGAAACGGCCGTTTAGAGCTACAAAGTTGAGATGTTCCAAATCTTTCAGGCTGTCTCTTGACAATCTGCGTTGTTTTCCCCATTTGCTGGCCACCTGTTGGGGGATTCCCCATATGTTAAAATGTTCTTCTAGTAGTGAGTCCCTTAGCTAGGACCCGCCTAAGTACATATAAGTCCCCCGTTACTAAGAGGTTGGTTGTTGACTCCTCTGACAGTATCTTTGTTACTTCTGCAATTGGTAGTTTCATCCCGGCTTTTTTTTCCCGGGGGCGAACATATACGTTTAGCAGTATTAGCTTTTGGTTTTGATCTTTTCCCCCTAGTTCCAGCTCTATTGTTTTTATGCCGTTGTTACCTGACTGTGTAGCGTCTTTACTCTTTATTTCATTTATGCTCTTTATTGAGGTGTATGTTGTTTGGCCACCTTTTGAATGGACATATTTGGCATTTCTTGAAGCTGGTATGTGATGTGCCTTGAAGCCCTGTATTTGGTACGGCGCATCCGACCAGGTCTCTTGAAGGGCAATTATGTCAAATTTCTGGAGGTAAAGTAGAAGCTGAGCGTCGTCTGCTTTATTTCCTAAGCCGTTTATGTTCCAGGAACAAATTCTTAATTGTTGGTTTTGTTGCGAGCTTTGTCATTACTTCTCAGGCCTTGTATTGATGGTCCTTGCTACCCAATACCAATCCTCATCTCTGATTGGTCCTTGGGCTTTCCTTGCGCTCAGTGGGTATGTCAGTCTGTGAGACTGAAATGCTTCTGGCCCCTTTCAGGACGCTTGTCCTTTTCTCTGGATTTTGTTTGTTTTCAAAGCAGTAGAGTCTCTCTTTTTGTGCTTGGCTTAGTGGTTCTGGGTATCCTGTTTTTTCCTGTATTTTTAGGCGAATCCCCCATGTTTTAAAGCGTTGTTCAGACTCCATGATTCTTTCAGTTATTTCCTGCGTAGCCCATATGGTTTTGGTTACCTCTTGTTCGGACAGGTGACTGGTCAAACTCCACAGATTCAAGGTTGTTTGTTTTTATGTCCTTCAAGTTGCTAATGGTGGACAATAAGTGTAGTATGTTACCTCTGTTGAGTATATCCCCTCTGCCTCTAGACCTGTACTCCGGGATAAATAGGATTGTGTCTTTTTCAACTTCCTTCTGCTTGTGCCCGTTGTATATGTTCTTCAATGTCTGGTTTAATCAGTGTCTGCTCGGCTCTTTTTGTAGGTGGTTGCTTCTCGTCTCGGGCTTCTGTGGCCTCCTTGTCTTCTTCCTGCATTGGACCCTGTAACGCAGGGGTTCCCTTAGTGACTGTTAGTGATGCTCCCGACCTTGCTGTGATGTTTGTCCTCTGTTTCATTTGTGGGCTTGCTTTTATCTCGACTGAATTCTGTTTGACGCTTATTGGTCATGTTTCTACCTTTGTGGTTGGAGTTCTGACTTAATGAGATTTGTTTGGTTTCTTTAGCCAGTGAGGTTGTTATGGTCGCTGTTTGCCTGTCTGTATCTGCTTCCTGATCCCTTTCCGATGTTAGGGTTGCCACTTTGATAAAAGCTTTTATGTTGCTTGTCTTTTTTCTTCCTTTTCTTTTTTTGTTTTCGGCCTTGTTTGTTTAAATCCCTGAGTTTTTCTGGGCTTTCTATCCCCGAGCTCTTGTTTCGAGGGCTGTTGTAGTTAGTGGTTTCTGGAGCCTGCCCCTGTTGTCCCTGCGCATCACTAAGCTGTGTGTTCTTTTGTTCCAAGCTAACCTTTTGTTGTGATTCTGGTGGTGTTTGTGTTACTTTCCATGCCAGCTCGGCGTAGGTTTCAACTTTGTTTTTACCTGAGGTATTCTGGCATGTTGGACCGTCCCTGCTCGAGTTTTGTGCCTTCTGCCCTTTCTTGGTTCCGGGATTATGTGAGTTGTGCGGGCTCCTCGTCTCTTTTTTTGTGCCGCCCTGTGCCGTATCTGTCTTCAGAGGTCGTCATAAGCTGTTTGTTAGGCTGTTGGTGATTTGGGTTTGGTGTGTTTGCTGTGTCCTGGATTCCTCCTTTTGTGGATTGTCAGTTGTCTTTTTGAGTCTTGCTGGATGCCCCCCAGTGATTGTGGAATCGATGAGAGTTTGTCCATTGTGTAGCAGGCGCAGCTTGGCTGCTCTATTTTTGTTTCAGCTTGTACTCTTTTGGTCATTTCGTTCATGTCTGCAAGCTTGTTGTCAATGTTTGCTACATGTATCGCTAGAAAATTTAGAAGGGAAAGTTGCATATCCATTTTGTCCGAGTGATACTGCATGGCCTTTATGGATAGCTGTAGGGTGTTTAGCAAGGATGACCATAGTATTTCTGGTCCATTAGAAGACTCTTCTGTGATTGGGATTTTAACAGGAACTTGTTGACTATCTTCCACCTGTGGGATAACTGGGGAGTAAGATGCTACTAGCCTCTCCCACTCCTCTGCTGTGAGCTGACCGGTGTTCTCTAGTTTGAAGATATCTGTTTGGTCGCACTCAGTTTTTTAGGTCGAAGCACGACCTGCTTCAATGCGTAAGCATTGATTGCAGTGTGCTTCGACAACTATTGCTACCCGTTTTTGGGAATGTGGACAGGAGAGGGTGCACGAGCGCAGATCTGCTCAGTTTTGACCTCGTGAGCGCGCACGGCGCCGTGCCCCTCTCCTGCCTCATTCCCTTGCGCAAACACTCTACACTCACGCATGCGCGCATACACAGGCACACACACACTGCATACACACACGCAAACCCACACGCACAGACACATTCGAACAGACACACGCGCTCCACCCCCACCACTTACTGGGCTCTTTCGGCGTGTTCAGTGTCTCATCTATGGCAGCGCAGGTACCAGGGGGCAGGACTTCACTTCCGGGGCTCCCTCCAGCACCTGGGAGCCCCGGGCTGCGGAGAGGCCATCAGTCGGCCGGCTCCACTTCTTCCTCGGCGGCGGGCGGGACTTCCTGCCGGATTGCAGGCCCCGCCCCCGTCTCAGGCAAAAGTGCCTGACTTCCGTTTTTTTTATTTATGACTTTTTATGTATCAGTTATCAATCAGGATTAAGGATGCGCATAAATTATGAACTCCACGCTTCTTTAGCAGACAGCATAGTGGTTATAATGCGGTAAAGTTAACGTTCTGAAAAAGTCTGTTTACCTTATGAATAGATTGTTATGTCATAGGGGTTTATCACTCGTACAGGGTTTTTACACAGAGGTCCTGTTAGGGTCAGTTATTGCACTCTGTGAGCAGAAGCACTTATGTAAACACGGATGCGGAGTATATTTAAAGATGGCGCGGGCATAATAACGGACGTAGTGGTGTTTTCTCACGGGAAGAAGTGAGCGTCTATTAATCACTCGGGACCACTTGTATTCACGTCACTTGCCGCTATTGCGGTCGCGGGCACAAACGAGAGTCAATCGTGTAGAAGTCATTGGACACGTTGTTTAGGCAAGTGCTATGCTTTTAGAATGCAGGCTGCAGCTTTTCATCAGTTTTAATTAGCATTTCACGTGGATTGCAAGTAATTATGCTTATTTTGGGTCACAGAATGTAGCGTGTTGACAGCCATTTCAGATCTACTGAAAAGGGAGCAGCATTACTTTAGAAAGAAAACTTCGAATAATTGAAGTGGGGACTTTGACCACGAGTTGCACGGCGTTCTCACGAGTGCTTTATTATATTTTGTTTACCTGCGCAGCTATCTTGGTACACAGGAGTTCATCTTTGAGAACCTCTTTGGAGGTCCATCATTGAGGTAGGAATGGTTAAAACAGATGGGCCAGACATTTTGACAGTCTGTGAAATCATAGTTTTAAGCCGATTATTATTTCGTAGGATCATCTACTATCCAAGAGAGTGGTTGTCCTTGTAAGATTTGCAGCGAGTGACTTTTTAGAATAGAGGATTTGTTAGTCGGGGGAAGGAACGTGCACTGGATTTGTTGTTCACGAAGTGCAGTTCACACGTGATGAAAGGCGTTTGCATGTTACACTGACACTATTCACAAATGCTGGGCTATTGGCATGAGGAGTATTTTCAATAAACACTGTAGATGATCCTTGGTCATACACTGTCATATGAGCAAACAAAAAGTTACGTTTGTTGTGATGGTTCTACCATTGTGCCTTTAAAACTAAATTCAAATTTCTGTTTATGTAAATTACAGATTCGCCCCTAACGAAGGGACAGGAAATCCCGAAATGCATTGGGCTGGGCAAAATTTTGTTCATGAGCTCGTTTCATTGATCAAGAATATTATATATGTTTGCATCAGATTGTGATGTTGATGAATTGAAGCGATTGTTTTCAAATGATTTCGGAAAAATATTGAAATTTCTTGCAATGAATAGTAAATTGTATGTTAAACAGAACTGAAAACACTTGTTTAACTGGGTTCATTTTTGGTAAACATTGTATATATTGTATTTAAACCCCTCAGCTGTGCACGTTTGGGTCCAGGTTGCCTGGTTAGGGACCGGGCCACTTTTATTTTTATTATACATGTTAGGCAGACCTATGTCAAACGTTGCACGCAACACAGTTGAACAGACTGAGTCTCAGACTAATCATAGAAAACACAGGTGTGCACAATCCACACTCTTTAATCTAAATTGTCATTGTCAAAGACATTTGAGGCTAGCTATATATTATCATTCTAATATTTTAATATTCAAAAGGTGTACCTTATACCTTGTGATAGAGTAATATTAGTATTCTAAATGTCCTGCTGGTCTTGCTCTATACCCTGTCCTTTTGTTACAGGTTGGTGGGTAGAAATTGGATTTAATTTCTAATTCTAATTTGTTTCCATGGACCACAGGTGGGATAATACTTGTACATTTTTGATAAATGAAGAGTCACAAGAGGTAGAATAAGGTGTTGGCACGCAATACCGGAGTACTGTCTATTCTATCTTCCTTGAGGAAGAGAGGCGAAATGCAGAACATCAGTAAAGGCAGACCGGTTGTCTCTTAATATGAAAGAGGAAAAGGGTTACACCCTTTAATTGTGAAAAACTCAGATATGATGTGGCATCACAAAGCAAATGCCACTATCACCAACTTCAAAATCCATTTTCGGAGCTTACATCCAAGTAAACAACTGTAGCTAAGGCAGATGTAAGAACTTCTGCAAGCATCAAATAATTAGTTATGTTGCGTAGGTTTCTTTTTTAAAGCATAATTTGCGCCACTAAAGTGGTTTCTTAATGTGGTTACCACATGTTGTGATTAGAAGTCCTAAAATCTGAACTCCTCAATTTACCAGGCTTATTTGGAACACCGACTTTTCCTGGATTCTGAGTGGTCTGGAAGGTCTCTAATGGGAGTTGGTTGCAGAGAGACAGGACTGCATTAGTTTTCCGACTGACAACCATTATATTATGTAATTTAGTTACTTTCATCACTGTTAATTTCATTAGCTTCTCAGCTAGTGTTTTGTAAAGTATGAAAGCAATAATTGAACTGTTGACAGGGGGTTAAGGGGATCTACAGGTTCATGCCACCTTCTTCAGGACCAAACATATAATAAAGTCCTGGAAGAAACAAACATTATTTTAACCTCAGATTGTTGAAGAACAATTGGAGTCTAAAATGCAAAAAACAATTGTATGACACACCTTGTAAACCTACCACTAATACTTAACAATATCTCCTTCAATTCGGTGGTCCAAAATTTGTTTTTAATCACATTAATTTAGGGCCCTTTCAAGTTATTTCTTACTTAAGTTATAGGTGGCCCATATTTCAAGTTTTTATCTTTTTATTTTGTAGAGCAGACTTCAATTACTACCAATGATGAAGCTATTCATTTTTGTAGCATCATAGTCAATCCATCATTAGGTGAAAGCATGAAAATAAAAATGTGAACCCACCTAAATAGTTCATCAAAAAAAATTATAAAAGTGGTTTGGGGAGTTGGCCTTCAAGCAGATCTTATAGAGCCCCTTTCACATTCGGGGACGCAGGCCAATTGGTTCGGAATTTACAAGCTCTAAACAAATGTCCGCTTCCTTTCATCTTGGTGGGGGGGGGGGTGACACAGGGGGCAGAGCGAAGCGACGAATAGTGAAGTATGTGACTTTTACAACTTCCTCTGGTCATGCAGCCTTCCAGTGAATTTACACAAATTAAGCATTGCATAGGTCGGATTTAAAAACGAGTTTGAGCTATTGGCATTGTAAATGAAAATGCCTTTTATTTATGTTTTAGTTTTTAAAACATAATAAAAAGGCATTTTCATTTACAATGCCAATAGCTCAAACTCGTTGTAATTGCGTGCGCACGTCTCAGTGCCGCCGAGCGCGAGAAGTATGTTTTTCGAGCTGAAGGGAGCAGGCAATTTTGTGGGCACTCCAGGCGTAGCAGGCATATAATATTGGCCGGAGGGAGCTTTAATATAATCATGGCGCCAGCAGCCGCGGGCTCTTTCCGACCCGGTCTGCCATGTGCTTCTTAGCTGTTATTGAGGAGAAAAAACACTTTCTACAGGGTCAATCAAAGGTACCCAAGAGCGTTCTTGTCCCCCATTCCCAAAGAAATGTAGTGTTTCCCACACCCCTGTGCCTATTAAAAGCCCTTCTGCCTTTCCAGACTCTCAGCAGGTGGGCCCTGTATGTGTGTTTGCTAGGGCTTCAAGTGCGAAGCAATACTAGCGGCATGCGCTTGTTACAAGGTAATGTCTTCAGTTTATTAACCACGCTGTTATGGAATCCACAGCGCCGAAGTCAAGTGTGTCTGCTTCATAAACAATACTGCATCGCAGAACACCATTTCTGTGCAATCTGCAGAGACGCCAGTGCCAGGGACGCTGAACAAACGGGTCACTAAAGAAACTCACTGTGTTCATCAAAAAACAGGCCAGGTGAGGAGTGTTTCAACGAATCCGAGGTTAAATCATCGCTCTGCCTAGAGCGGCTGCAAAATATTTTATGGGTGTCATAAATTGCAACGAATAATGTACCCCCTGAAAACAAACATCTCCGCTTTTGCAATACGCAGACAAATGCGATTTCATTTAGAGGGAAAAGCGAGTGCCACAAACTGCTGCTCATAAAGTGCGTCACGAGGAACAGACTGCGGGGAGCACAAGCAGGATTTTTTTGCACGCACTTTCAATTGCCATTTCTTACCGCGTACTCGCTCTAATCCCAGCTCATTCCCTTTTATTGGCGTTCAATCAGCTTTATTTCAATTTGTGAAATCACTCCCTTGCTCTCCTTTCTGATGTAGGCCTTGCTTGCCACGTGCGATTCCAACCAGCAAATCCCAAATCTTTCAGCAACTGTGCACAAGGCAAGTAGGGCTCGTAGTGATAATAAATAAAAAGAAAAAAAAAGCATTTGCAATGCAATAGGTCTTGCATTTACGCAAGTTTACGCTATTGGCATTTTAAATGACAATGCCTTTTATTTATGTTCCTTTTTATACAAACAAAACTTAACTACTGCATAAATAAAAAGACATTGCCATTTACAATACTAAAAGCTCAAACTTTCCTAATGCGAGACCTATTGCATTGCAAATGCTTGTTCTGTCTCTTCTGGTTCTTCTTTTTCTTCATTTTTTGGTGATATTCCTGGCTCTCTTCCGACATCCTCTTGTGAGTGTTCTCGATGTTGCGGGTGCTCATGGGCCTGATTGGTGGTAATGTTAGTTGCTTGTTTACTAGTGATGGGTCCTGTATTTGCTTTTGACTGATCCTGTATTTTGTAGTCCATTTTTGTTGTAAATAGTGACTCAGATTTTCTGGGCGTGAGTTGTTTTCTATTGTTTGTGGGCTCTTGATAATTTCGCCCCTTCTCTATGGCTGTTATTAGTGGTTGTGACGTTGGCAGGATAGCTATCCTTGGCTCAAGGGGATAGCTCCTAGTTGCTGTTGTGGGCGCTATGGATTTGGCTTTGTCCGTCCTTGTCTGTGCCAATCAGATCTGCTTGGGTTGAGCTTTCCTTGATTGAGTGTGTTCCCCTTTTGCCCTCAGCGTTACTCTTCCTCTTCCTTTCTTGATCTTCCTCCCAGCCGTCCCCGTTGTCTCTCTGTCCCCAGTTTTTCTTGTCTTATGTTCTCGCTTGTTTCACCTCCTGGGTCGATGGCAGTTATTTGAGTAGATACCGCAGGTTCCAGTGGGGAGGGGAGGCCCTTGAGATCGCTGATTGAAGAGCTTAAGAACGACCCAGGATCTTTCAGGAAAGAAAAGATTGAGTACATTTTTGGTTGGTTGCCCTTATGTGCGAGTTTGCTGAGTGTATCTGCCTTGTAGTCCTCGCGCAACTGATTTTCTGGTGTTGCTAGCTCCTGTTCCTGCAGGTGTATTATTTCGTCTGGTGGCTTGGATTTGCTGTTCCCGCGCCTTCTTGTCTGGGCGTTGTTGGTTGCTTTCCTGACTTTTCTGGACCTCATCCCGATGTCAGAAGTTTGCTGGTTTGCAGTTGAGGTTAGTGCCCCTCAAGTGGTTGCTTCCTGTTTATCTACTTGGTTGCGCTCCCAGTTGGCAGGTGTGCTGATCTGGAATGTTTTATTTTTCTGTTTCCTTGTCTACCTGGAGATTTCCTGGTGTTCCAGTGTGGGTTATGTTACTGTAGATCTGGTTTTACTGCTTTTGCGTTGCCGTTATGCCATTTGCTGTATTGTTTGCTATGTTATTTGCCCCCTTTGGGCAGCTTTTTGGGCCTTTCACTGCCCTTACTTTAATGCCTGGTTATAGAGAAGCCAGGTTTGCCTTGCCTTGCCCTGCCTTGACTTGGCTCCGCCTGCCGGCGCGCTCTCTCAAGAATCACGGACCACCACCTCTGTCAGTTATGTTGACTCAATTTAAGGTGAAAAAAGTATGGTGGAGTGTCCTTATTGTCCTGAACAACGCTTTCTTTAGATATAATAAAATGAGTATTCGTTGTACCGTCACGCAGTGCCCACGTTCACTGCGGCAAATATAGGCTTCCAATACACTAGTCACTCACCGGCACAGTGAGTTTCCCCCGCTACAGTTTTCCACACGGGGTCCTGGTCATTGGAGGGGTAGCCCTCCCCTGTCCCTGCTTGGTGATGACTGGCAGAGACTAGCCCTTCGGCGCCCTCTGATGACCTCCTCTCTGGCCGTCCCTGCAATGCCTGCTGGATGATGTAGGCTACGCCCACCTGGCCGTTTTCCTCGCAGCAGTGCTACACTGCAAGGCAGATGACCCCCAGGGAAAGCAGGTGAGGTCAAAACGGAGTGGCAGGGTAAGTATGAGGTCCGTTCCCTCGCAGCAAAAAAAACCCAGTTTTCGGCGCGTCCCCAAAGGCGCTCAGTTAAACCTCGGGGGTCCACCTGAGGCTGCTGTCGCTCACGTTCCCTCTGCAGCACACAGAATGGCGGCGCTGCTTGTCCTCCAGGCTCTGCTCCTGTCAACTTTGCTGTGGGCTGCTGTCCATGTCGTTCCCCCCCCCCCCCCCCCCCTCCCCTTTGGTTCCTCCGTTCAGGTGGTCCCGCTGCCCATTAACTCCAATGCGGGCAGTCTTGGGGATTTTGGCTACGGCTCCAGCCGCCTCCCTCTCGCCGAGGGAAGGGGGCTACTCTCTATGCCCGTCTTCGAGCCTCGCAGTGCTGAGGGAGCGGAACGCCTTCCCGAGCGGACCACAGCACCGCCGGCACCTCGGAGGGGTCTCAAGACCGGGGCTTTGGGTAATATGTCCCCACGGCTCGTGGCGCTCGGCTCCCGTGGCCCCTGCGGCTTGTGGCTCTCGCTGCTCTGTCAGCCTCTCGTCCACTCTGAGGCACTGAAGCAAAGCAGGCAGAGCGGGGTCCTAAGCGAAGCAGGCAGAGCGGGGGTTACGGCCGCGGGCAGGGAACCACGAACAAACTCACCTGCCCGCGCTCACCACTCACTGCTCGCCGTTCGCCTCCCACCGCTTCTCTTGCTGCTCCGAGGTGCCAGGTGCCAGATACCGCTCGGGCTTCGGGGTGGGGGTGAGGGCTTCCTTGCCTTACCCCGGCTCCTCTCGACCCCGCGCAGCCTCGCCTCAGCCGTGCTCCTTGTTCCCTGCTCAAGCTGCTCACACCACCCACAGGTAGGATTTGGTGCAGTGCTGGGAACTACAGGGCGATGAATGCTGAGAATGTTTTCGCCTGCATAGGGCATCGCACTAGTTGAATTACACGAGGACACAAATTCACACAATTCCCTTGACATATCCGTCTGGGAAAAGAACTTGGTAATCCGATACATTCAAAACCATCCCTTTTTTTTTTTTTCTTTTTTTTTTCCTTCCATATATTTTGTAGGTCTCGCTTTCCCATCGCATGTGCTGTCTCAGCGAGACCTAAAGTAATCTGTATGTTGGCTGAAAGTCTGTAAGTTCTCCTGCCCCATGCAATTTTGTTTAACTCTGGCATTGCTGTTCTTAGTTTGCTTTCTGTTGGCTGTTGCTCATTTGTTAACTTGCGTGCAGTCCCGAATCAGTGGTGCCCAGCTACAGTTTTAGTCCGCTTTGCTGGCACTTCTTTGAATTGCCTGCAGTGTGCCATCTGTTTCTCACGCTGTAGCCTGGATCTGTAACTGAAGACTCTCCTGTTGCCGCCTCTCTCCATGCATTCATATATCACTCTGGCTCCTTTCTTGTGCTGTCTTCCCTGGCGCTTGTTCTCCTGCATGTGCCCAGAGGTCAGCGCGGGTCACTGTGTTGCACAGCGATAATTCATAGCAAGGCGCGTCCTCACACACATGAACAAAGGTGTTTGGTAGTATATCTAAGCTTCATATGAGGTTTATGCATTGCTGTTTTCATGTGTATTTGTCTCTTTAAAAAACATAGTTCTTTAAATCTAGGAAGTAAAGGGTCAGATTAATGGAGTATGGAAACCTCACATTGAAGAAACTCCTGCAGTGAGGCGAGCTGGGTCTGCACGCGAGGTCACTGGAACATGGCAATCTAAGAGGGGCAACAGATTTGCTCAGGCGAGCTTTCCAATGCAATTGGGGAGCTGGGCTGGTGCTGGTCCTATGCTCTCCAGTGGTCTTGGACAAGGCGGTGACTGAGTCCAAACACCAACGAGCTTCCTCGTCCTTCTGCACCGAACTCCGACCTCCCCTTCCCATGGGCACGGGGAAACAGCCTGGCTCTTGTTATCATGGTGACTAACGTGACGGGGACTCGGAGATGAGTAAAGTCAGGGATGTGTGAGCACAGAGGCAGCAGCGGTACACAATCGCATCCTCTGTTACGAGAACCAGGCAGGTCCGCGCAGGAAGCTGCTCCTGGGCAGTTTGAATAAGGGGCTCTCGGTTCATTGCTCCCTCAACAAAGCCCTGGGCTACGCGCACGTATGAATAAGGTAGGAAGACATTTTAGTATTGCCTCTGCTCTTCAATTTGTACAGTCAATAGGCTAAAACTACAGCAAATCCGGCCATCCCTAAAAGTAAGTAAAAAAAAATTCCCCAACCGGAGCATAATCTAGAGGAAATCGTGAATGGGTAGGGTGAATTGCAGATATTCTGCCTTAAGGTTGTATCTATATGCGCAGCTAAGTGCAAGTTATAGTGTGTAAAAGTTACAATTCAAGTGAAGTGATGACATTTTGGACTTTCTCAGATCACCTTTGAAATAGTTTCATTGTTTAAGAAAACATCACTTTCCACTAATGAGGACCAAATAACTGCGTATAAGCCCCACCCAGCCTCTGCCCTCTACTTTTTCTCTCCACTACCCTCCTCCACCTGTGCCCCTCCCTCCGATCCTCCTCACTCCCCGAAGCAGACCGTGCACGGAGTCGCTCGCACCTGCTCAGGGTCTGCTCGGAGCTTGACACTGCATCACTGGCCAGTCCAAAGACAAAAATACCAGAGGCACCCCTCGACAGGGCTTTAGGTGAGATGAGAAAAACTAGGGGGGCCCATAAATCTGCAAAAAAAAAAGTGTGGCCTTGGGCAGAACTGAAGAACCCACTTCTTGCGCGCCCTTACTAACACACAATACAGCACTCCGGATGACATTGCCTATTCTCGTCCGACGCCTCTTGGTGACAATTTAACAGTTGACTCTTGCTTGATGGTCGGTTGCACGGGATTCTGTTTTAATTTCGGTTTTATAGCGCTTCGTTCCCTGTGTGAGGCGCTCTACCGGATGGCTAGCAGTCTAAATATCGAGGGTGTGCTGATAAGCGCCGTCTAAAAAACAGCATTTGCAATGCAATAGGTCTCACATTAGGAAAGTTTGGGCTGTTTGGTATTGTAAATGACACATTTTTTTTTTATGCGTTGGTTTTGAAAATAGCGAAATTAATAGCTTTGTCATTTACAATGCCAATATTTTTAACTTTCGCAAGTATGACACCTATAGCATTTGTAATGCAATATCTGTTGTATTTTACGAGACATAGATGTATTGATATTACAAATAACAATGGCTTTTAATATTTTTAATACTTAAATAATAGTTATTGTAATTTATAATGGCAATGGCTTAAACTTTTGTAAATAACCTTTGTGAAGATTATGTTCAGTGTATTTTATTGTGATGAAAATCCAAGAACAGAAGTGAAATATTAACATCTTTTTGTGACATTTGTAATAAAGCTTGAAACATTGAGAACATATTTGAACCAGTAGTTGAATGGTTGCACAGAGTGATGCTGTGGTGGCGCTGAGTGATGAATACCGCAAAGCATGTACACAGCTGCACCAAATGCCCCCTTTGCGAGGATGCGGTGCAGCTCTTGCTAGGAAGGGTTAAGAGGATGTGTTTGATCCCAGGGGTGTTTTTTATTTTTACTTTGCAGGGGTGGGTTTCAGCGTGCGGAGCTAACCTTTGTTGACCCCCCATGCATGAAATTAAGTAGTACAAGGAATGTTGAGTGATTTCAAAGAATTAAAAAAATAATAAAAGCTTGCAAGGAAAGGCTCAGTCCACAATAGTATTCCAAGCAGATCTGAGGGAAGGTTTTGTTTTTAGGAAACTGGGGTGCTGAGGGGGTTGTGGGCTACCAAAAGTGTTTGCTTACGATGACCAGTGTCCCAGTGCATGTTGTCACCTGCAAATGGCGCTTCATTAAAAGGGATTAGCAAGGGCCTGCCTTTTGATGTGGGAGCGGATCTCCCCCTGCGGTCCAGAGAGCTCCCCCTCACTCTTCCCTTAAACACAGCCACACCAATAAACTCTCGCAATGCGCTGGGCTCCATGCGGCGAGAAGTCGCCAGCACATTTGTTAGCTTAGCAGCACTTTGAAAATTTGCATTTGCAATGCAATAGGTCTAAATTTACACGAGTTTAAGCTACTGGCTTTGTACATGACAATGTCATTTATCTGTTTTCAAAACCAATACACCGATAAAAGGTTTGTTATTTACAATGCCAATAGGACAAACATTAGCAAATGCAAGACCTATTGCATTGCAAATGCTTGTTTTTCTTCAAGTCGGCTCTTCCAGCCTTGTGTAGTTGTCTGCTGTGACAACTGACCCAACGCCCCCAATGTCTTTCTGTGCCTTGATAATGTTCATTCTCCCATGTACCCTTACCTCATGATCTGGATTCTTGCTTTAAAGCAACACTCTGTGTGCCCCCTCTCCCATGACCCAAATTCTACCCCATCCTACTCTAGGAGCCCCTTTTTAGGTCGAGCTACAGCTCGACAACTATAGCCGCCCGTCTCCTGGGAATCTGAGACCGGGGTCGGGCACGAGCGTCGACTTCACCTCGTGTGCGCGCACGCCCAACCCTGCGCCGTGCTCATCCCCTATGTCAGATTAACAGCAAGACAGGCTCTCGCCCGCGCGCACACACAGCCACACTCACACATGCGCACACATATACACCCACGCAGGCACACAGACCCACATATACACACGCACAGCTAACAGACACACAGTCACACATATACATACACACGCACAGCTACACATGCGCACAAACACAGCTACACCCCCCTCCCCCTCTTACCGGGCTTCCCGATGTTCTTCACCCGGGCCACCTCCTGGGACCCGGGACTTCAGCTGCCGGACTTGGGAGGGCGGGGGGCTGCCCGCGCATGCGCAGCATTTGTAACTGGGGCTCTTCAGAATAAAAGTTGGACATGCCGCGCATGTGCGGGCAGCCCCCGCTCTCCCAGGTCTCCTCATAGCCGAGATACAGACCTAGTTTTATCGCGGATTTCCGTCTGCCCGCCCTACTTTTTTTACAGAAACAAGCCCGCGCTCTTAAGAAATCATTCTTCCTGAATTTCTGACCAAATATTCATGTGTTGCGAGCGCGAAGAGATCGGGTGAGTTGATCAGTGAAAAACTCTCAGATGTTTATTGTTTACACAGTTGTGGCAGACAGAAGGGCCAGGCGTGGTCTAAAGTGGTGTTAAAGCCAGGGGCCGTGCAGTATTTGCTCACTTGTGACATTTTCGTATAATTTACAATTCGTCTACTTCTTTCCTTGTACAAATCAGAAAAAACCTTAAAAAGACATAGCAATCGCATCTTAAGACACTTTATAGGAGTGGGTCTTTTGGACAGAAACATACATTTAAAAACACAACAAAGCCCATTTGTTTGAGCCTTACGAGCTGACATTTTGAGAGAACGGAGAATGCCTGTAGTTTTAGTGGCGCTGAGAAGTTTATAAATGGCGCCTGAGAATCAACATCCCACCCCGAGCCCTGCTTCCCCCTTCACCTGTTTCTGTGTTTAGATTTTGGTAATCAGGATATTTTACACAGTGTAATATCCCCCACCCCTATTTCCTTCCTAAACTCGACATTCTGTACCTCCACCCCACACGCCCTCTCCCCCACCCACCACACACGCTGCTGAAGTGCCATGGTATTGATTTAACCCTTTCAGTGCTAAAGATTGGGTTTCTCCTTTTCCAAAAGGCTAAGTTTGCCATCTGAGAGGAAAGATAGGGGCATTGTTGTTCTGCTCAAGTGCCCCCTCCCAGATACGCAGGCCTGGCTTGGGGTGTAAACTTCAAACACCCCTCGCAAAGCAGAGCACACCAGTTGTTGAAATGACAAACTGGGCCTGCCTGATTGAATGACAGTAGGCGAGGCAGTGACCGCTTTCCCTTCCAATCTATACCCGAGATCCAGGCGTGAATTGTGCTAAAAAGCACGTCCAAGCCGTGGCGGGGAGAGCGAATCTGCAGTGTTTTTAAAGGCCCCTTGCTGCTCCACCCACACAAGACGGGGGCCATGGCCTGCTCTGTCCGAAGCCCTGAAAGAGTTAATGGTCCCCGGCAGCATTGATAAGTCATGATGGCCTCTGAGATTTAAATGGATTTCTGGCCCGTGGGAGGTGGAGGGTTTC
Organism: Lissotriton helveticus; assembly: GCF_964261635.1. Taxonomy (NCBI): domain Eukaryota; kingdom Metazoa; phylum Chordata; class Amphibia; order Caudata; family Salamandridae; genus Lissotriton; species Lissotriton helveticus. Next base: position 1,276,332,219 of record NC_136057.1, read on the forward strand.
TGCCTCTCTCCTCCGCCTTTGAATCCTACCCCCCTGGCTGGGAGTTTGGCCCTAATTGCATACATGGCATTCCTTCTGGATGGGTGGTATCACCTTTTACAACCCCCCCCTTCCTCAGGGAAGGCCTGTAAAAAACCTTTCAGGTTCCACCGAACAAAATCAATAGGCCGGACTGGTCTGTGTGCCATAAAAATGAGAACAAAATAAGCGCCACACCATGGTGCAGTGTACAGGACGGTGTAGACGCCTGCTAACGCCAGCGGTGGAAAAGGATTTTTTTAAATTATTTTATTGTTATTTGACTGTGATTCCCATCCTTGTTAAGGGGAGCTCCCCCAGAGAGAAGAAACAAGCGAGGAAAAAAAACCTTTATTAGTGAGCCTCACTTGGGACTTTCTTCACAAACTATGGGGACACTTGGAAAGAAAAGGAAAACATTAATTTTGTCTAAATCTCTGGAGGATTTATTTGTCAGGCATCAGATCGTTTGTGATTTTTATGCTGATGTTGTAGACCTGAATGTCAGCTTCAAGTCGCTTTTAATAATGTCCGGGACACACACCTCGCCCTTCCATAGCTGCAACTATCTTTGTTTTATATACAAATGTTCTAATTAATCACACAGACTCCTCTGCTGCTCACGTATCTCTTTGATGTAGGTGTTTTTCAGAATGAAAATTAGGTCAAAATTGTGATCATTCGAGTGTATTTTAGTCCTAATCTTGCCCCTTTCATTATTCTTGTTGATGTCTACATTCCATATTTCTTCTTTAATCAATTACTGTTCAAGGGATGGTGAAAATATGTGGTTTCCAATTTGTCAGACAAGTTCTAAAGTGCCTCAAGCAGTGCAAATAATAAAGTAATTTATTGATTTGTAACAAATGACGCACAATCCCCAGTGGAATAGCACAGCCCTTAAAGTACGGTCAGTGGAAGTATAGCAGATATATCTTTTGCGTTTCCCTCATGAACACTTGCCTCTGTAGGACGTTAGCTGTTTATTCTTGTTGTGTGGTTGCGAAATGTGAGTGTTATTATGCTCTTTGTAAATATTCAGATTTTATTTCTTAAATTGCACTTAGTATGAGATGGAACTAATTTCCATATGTGTTTGTTAAATGCATACTAATGTCAGCACAACCTCATGTAATTAGGTTGAAAGAGGCTTAGCACCTATAAAAATGTGTACACAACACATAGCAGTAATGAGATGTTATACCGTAGAAAGCTTCCATGTCGCAGGAGGGCATTACTCACTAGAATAGAACATACAAATGTCTATTTGAGACTCCCAGAATCCCCTCTGCCCCAAAATAAAGAGGGGGCTGGGGGCTCCCTAGTAATCCGTCTTTAATGATCAGCCACACAGTCAAATAGTAGACTGTAGCAATGGTGCAGAGGACCTTTCTACCTTTTATGCCCGTTGAAGGCTTAATAACTGAAGGTACTTGAAAGCTTACCACGCAGTGCCACATAATTACACTGCACTCAATGCAACATACACTCCAAATACCACTCAGTGCCACATAATTACACTGCACTCAATGCAACTTACACTCCAAATACCACTCAGTGCCACATAATTACACGCCACATAATTACACTCTACTAAATGCAACATAAATACACTTTATCTATCGCCACCCCTCTAGCTGTCTATCTATTGCACTCACTCTATCGCCCTCACTCTATTTGTCTGTTTGTCTATCTATCGCCCCCTCCCTCTATCGCCCCCTCCCTCTATCGCCCCCTCCCTCTATCTCTCGCCCCCTCCCTCTATCTATCGCCCCTCCCTCTATCTATCGCCCCTCCCTCTATCTATCGCCCCTCCCTCTATCTATCGCCCCTCCCTCTATCTATCGCCCCTCCCTCCCTCTATCGCCCCCTCCCTCTATCTATCGCCCCCTCCCTATATCTATCGCCCCCCTCCATCTATCGCTCTCTATCTATCGCTCTCTATCTATTGCCCCCTCCCTCTATCTATCGCTCTATCTATCGCCCCCTCCCTCTATCGCCCCCTCCCTCTATCTATCGCATCACCATAGCATCATTCAGCATCACTCAGAGGCACCACAACATCACTATGCGCTACCACAGCATTACTCGTCGACACAAGAACATCACTCAGCACCAGCACAGCATCAATCTGTGCAACCATTCAACAACAACTGGTTCAAATATGTTCTCTCAATGTTTCAAGCTTTATTACAAATGTCACAAAAACATGTTCATATTTCACTTCTGTTCTTGGATTTTCGTCACAAAATACAATGAACATAATCTTTACAAAAGCTATTGCCATTATACATTACAATAACTTTTATATTTCATTACAAATGCTATAGGTGTCACATTTGCTAAAGTTAAAACTATTGGCATTGTAAATGACAAAGCTATTAATTTCGCTATTTTCAAAACAAATACATAAATAAAAAAAATTGTCATTTACAATACCAATAGCTCAAACTTTCCTAATGCAAGACCTATTGCATTGCAAATGTTTGTTTAGATAGTGGCTCCCTAATCCCTTTTGCGCACTAAGCGTCTGGTTTATTAGTAGGGCTCAATCCATTAGTGTATATGGGGCCAGGACTGTTGGTTTCTGAATAGGCTGCTCTTGTCCAGCCACCTGTTTGAGAACGTTTGTCTGGAATGTAACCTTTCCACCAAAGTTGTTGAACAACACCAATGCCTCAAGTGGTTTTCATTCAGTCTTAACAATCGGCACATCCTGAAAACTGACCAAACGGATCCACGAAATATGAAACGTGAAAAGTAAACTAACTTTCTCTAATAATTTTGTAGTCTGGGCAGAACACATTAATACCCTCTCATTCTATTTTAATAGCAAGCTGATCTCCCATTGTTAATGAGTTCTTAGATCCGAGGACGGTCTCCCGTTCTTTGTTACTTTATACCAAATATTCTGAGGGCCCCAATCACCTTTTCCCATTGTCAAAGCTTATTGAAGTAGCTTTCATTACTGGTTGGCCCTACCCAGACATTTTCTCCAAAGGGTTGCCTTGTGAGGTACATGCCAACCCTGGCCTAAAAAAAAGTCTTAACATCTTTTTTATAATTACTGAAATGTTGAACATTACCTTCTGCCTCTCCCTTGTCTCCATTATTTTGCAAAGGTCGTTGCGAAAAGAGTTTCTTCTTAAACTGTGGCAGGAAGACTTGGGCATTTGGATGTATGTATGTATAGAATGAGATGTAATATGCCACGTTTTAAAGGCTCAATTCTTCACAATCCATATTTTGGCCCATTCTGCCTTGTATTCTTAGATTTCCGTCATTGTTCCTGAAATTACTCCTACTGCCAGATATCCCAGGGTTTCATTGATGAAAGCCTTTGATCTGTGCTCCCCCCTCAAATATCTCTCTGACCCAAGATCCGTGCAAGGTGCATAACATCTCAGTCTCTCACTTTAAATCGTTCTCAAAGTGCAGATTGGCCTTTACAAATGCTACTGCCACACCACCTGTAGCTAGGTCATGATTTTGGTTTTCTCAGCCAGACAAAATATAAGCCTGTAGGGCTAGATTTATCATACTTTCACACAGCACACCTTGCTGCTCTTCATGCAAGGAAGAGGGCAGGAATGTGCCATATTTAACATGTTATGGTGCGTTCCTGCACTCCCATTATGTTGGTGCACAATGTGCACCGCACTGTGGCGCAAGGGTTCCTGCTTTGTAGTTCTGCTGCAGGTAGGGGCATCTTTTAGCACAAAAGCAGTTAAGAGGTTATTTCAAAAGCAGCACACTTGGGAAAAGCACGGGGAGGAATGGAGCCTTGTGAAGCATTCCCGTTTTACTTGTTGCAGTAAATATGGCAACGCCAGAAAAATTCATTGTGGGTGCATTTGAATTGAAACGCTCCACTCCTTACCAGGGTAGTGTGTGTAAGGCTTTGATTTAAGCTACCTTGAGTTACTCCAGATTTACCAAGCCATGCAGGGCCAAGCAAAATGGCCTTGCTTGACTTGCTAAATCTCATTCTAGGTTTAGGGTGGCACACAATCTTGATATATTTAGCCCGTAGTTTAGAGGGAGCAAACAATCTATGAAATTCATATACTTTGACAGAGTACCAATAGGAATTTGATGTAATTCTAGTTCATAGAGCTGTTCTTTTGCAAACTCCTTGAGTCTTGCAACTCTATGTTCAGGTGCATGCTCATTCAGATCTGAGATGTACCCTTTTATTTTAAATTCCCCCCTGTAGCCTCACATGGCCTAAACGTCACAGCTTCTTTACTCCTTGGAGATACCAGCCTTCCATGGGCACAAAGCAATGATAACCTGCTATAATCTCAAATCTTATTCAACTTCCAGGTCCAGCGCTGTACCCTGTCCACTCTCTCATGGGCTTGATAATTGACATGGTGATTTCCAAAGCTAAATGTTTTCCAGGTATCCAACCCTCTCTACATTGAAGTAGACTGGGCTATTACAGTGGGTTTTCATACTCCGACTTGAGAAATGTTAACCCTGTTGCTTACAACGTGGGGAATCTCAGTTCCCGAATAGTGAAAAGCTTGTCTAGGATTACGTGGGTTTGCATGGTATACTTTGGCGCCTGAATGGATCCAAGGCACTCCCAATCTCTTGAAGATAAGAGGAGCATGCATAGAATAGTTACATGAGTTGCCCAGCATCACAAGTGAGTAGATATTTTTGCCATATCACAAAAACTTGACATCTGTTTTCAGCCACCACCTTTCCCTCTTGCCATTTTTTTTTTAAGCAACCCAGTCTTCCCTGATCCAAGATAGTGCATTTGGATTTCTTTATTCCCCTATCCGCCCTTTTTAGGTTTTGCCTCGCCAAAAAGATGCGCTCTGCGCATCTTTTTCGCGCAGGCGAAAACCTGATGAGAATTGTAGTGTGCTTTGGGTCGGCCCTCCTCATTCATTGGCTGGCTCCGTAAATGGAGCCTTGCCATTGGACGAGGGGCCTGTCCGTCAATGCCGGACCAGACACGGGGGCGTTCCCGACATTCTTTGGCTTTTGCCGACGTCACGCGACGCCGGGAACGCCCCCGAGTCTGGTCCGGCATTGCCGGCACTGTAGGGAACGGGACGGACATGGAGCTCTCGGCTGTTGGGGAGCGAGTGTTTGCAGCGGAGGCACTGCTCAAGCGTCGGGTGCGGAAGGTGAGCGAAATGTTTGCCGGTTCCCTTTTAAAAGCCATTGGTGTGTGCGCCACACACGCGCGCATCCTGCTTTCATCATTGTACGGTGAACGGGAGTGGGCGCCCCCGCCTCTTCCCGCCCTCCCTCCCCGCAGGAGCTGCTGCCGGGGATGAGCCGGCCATGGCAGCCAGCCACACGGGAGGTCACAAGCTGCTGCTCTTAATATTTTCCAGGCGCCTCGCCCTCCTCCCTTCTGCCGCCGCCGCGGGCACATCAGCCCCTTCATCGCGCACAGATCCGCGGCTTCCGATCCCGGCCGCGCCATCTTAGAGGCAGCTGGAGAGGGGGTGGTGCAGCACGGGAGCGGGGCAGACGATTCACGGCAAACTTCTCTGGGCAAGGTCACTGCGTGCTTTCTCTGCCGTTCCACAACCGACACAAAACATACCGTCACACAGGTTTACCCTTCTGCAGATCCCATCAATGAAACCCGTAAGCCTCGGGTGGCACCGAATGTTATTATTCTTTGTCAAATTAGGCACCGAGTAACTTACAGAGCAGAATTAAACGTTGCTTGTATAGAGCGAGGTAAAAGCAGGCGACAATACAATCTTTTATTTAAAGACAGGGCGTTCGGGGTAGACGTGTCTAAAGACGAAAAGGAGGACACTTTAGGGCATTTTTAGAAAATGGAGAAAGAAAGAGCTGGGTTATCAGGGTTGTTGGTGCATTCAAATGTGGGTCAGGTTCTCGGCGCCATCACCAGTCAAGACGTCTCGCACACAGAATTAAAACTGAATGCGAAGAGAGCTCGCCAAGACTGCGGGAAACACTCGTGCGCTTTCCGAAAACAAAGCAACAAGCTCCCGGCGCAGCCTTTTCCGCGCCAGCCCCCTCCCCGCCCCTTTCTCATTTCACTGACAGGAAACTTCAAGTTGAAAAGAAAACCCCACACACGCTGCCCGGAGGCGGAAAAGAATCCACCAGCCTGTGTGCGCGAGCTGCCGGGCGGGCGGCGCTGCCTGCAGCCCACAGAGCCAGGGTCAGAGGCGGAGAAGCACCAGCGCCGGGAGTCCGGCACTGGCCCTCGTGGGCCGGCTTTAGGGCATTGCCACTGGTGCGGTCGCACTGTGCGATGTCCTGTGGAGGGGGCGCCGACCTCAGGGCTGGGCGCTGCGTTTAGCAGAAATGTATGATTGGAGAGATATGGGGCAGTTGTGCCCGGTCGTTGTGAGAGAATCTGAGGAGGCATTCATGTGGTGTGGGGGCCCCATTTAGGTGGTCGGACTCACTCCCAAGTCCGATATACTGGTTGAACTCTAGCTCCATGACACACACAAGGTTTTTTGTGCTAAAAGACGTTTGTGGGCTGGAAGTCCCCTTGGCCCAGTAGAAACAAAGTAAGGCCACAACTTTCATTAAGGGGGTGGGTGTTTCGGTATTAACGGAACGCCAGGCCCACATGTTTGTGGCGTGCGCCCCTTCACTGTGCTTTGCGCAGGGGTGGCGTTAGCCCGACTCTGGATTTGAAATGGCTTGCTACCTAACATTTTCAGAACAAAGAAAGGGGTGTGGCAGTTATTTTGATGAGGAGAAAAGATCATGGGCCAGAAGGTGTGTGTGTGGGGGGGCTCTGTGTGGGTGTGTGTGGGGGGCTTTGTGTGGCTGTGTGTGGGGGGGCTCTGTGTGGGTGTGTGTGTGGGGGGGGTTTGTGTGTGTTGGGGGGGCTCTCTGTGGGTGTTGGTGTGTGTCATTTGCGAGAGATAAAGCTAGTGGCATTGTAAATGACAATGCCATTTATTTATGTTAAAAAAAAACATAAATAAAAATAATGTCAAGAGCAATGCCAATCGCTCTAACTTTAACAAAGGCAAAACCATTGCATTGTAAATGCTTGTTCTTTTACCTGTTGCACAACAGTACAGACTGCAATATAAGACTGGAAATAGTTTGTCGGCCCAGTTTAAACCTTGTTCTTTGGTGTACATCGTGATAGCTATGCTAATGGCTGTGTAGGCTGATCCAGAGGTTTAAGACCATTTTGGCATGCAGCTTTTAAATTGCTGCAAATGAACACTAATAAAACAATGTCTTGGTGTATTACATGAGTAGCTTCTTATTGCACTAAATCCCACTGAGCATCAATTAAGTTAAATAAACCTGGAAGTACACTAGTTTAAGTCAATTGTTTTCACAAACTTCAAAATGAATGTATGTCTGCACTAATTAAATATAAAAAGATGAAGGAAACCTGATTCGATCAAGAATGGATATGAAGGAAATTTTCTTAATTGTAAAATTTTCAAAATGTTAACAAAAAGGGTAAGAACAAGAATAAACATTTATAATTGCAATTCGAAGGGGATTATTTATGAAGATTGTGTCGTAGGGCAAGTCAGCAAGTTGCTATGCTGCATTTCCCTGCACCACAGGGACAGTGCAGTAATGTCTCGTATTTCAGGCATTTGGCACATTCCTGTCCTTTCCCCTTGTGCTGTCGCAGTTTTACAGCCTGTCGCCAACGCAGGCACTTTTGCACCATGGTACAAGGGTACCTGTGTTGTAGGCAGGATTGTTTTTGTGCTGGATGGAGCACCCTCTGCTCAAACAATCCTGAGACTTTTTACTTCCTATACATTTTCTAGAATAAGCACACAGAGGAAAAGACTGAAAAAAAATTCCCCTCGTTACGCTTCGCCTGGGAGGCATATTTTTTTCAGAACTTTGCAAAGTTGACCAGGTTTGGTAAATCTGAAATGCTTAAACCATGAGAGTTGCGTGGGAACACCCATGGAATGCCTCCTTGGCGCAGAGTAGTCCAACTCTGTGCTGTACTGCATTACTCAATATTTTTTTTAACGCCCACAAAGTGGCTTTGCGTGGCTTCATAAATCTGATTTGGAGGTTTGCGTCATGCATGTAACATCTTATTTAGTGCGAGCATGACACAAATCTCAAATACGCCACATAAGGCTTAACCCCTTCCATGCTGGTGACGAACCCCAGCCGTCACGCTCCACGGTGCTCGTGTGCTGATGCCGGCTGGGGTTCGTCACGGCCCGCCCTCTTCGTTTGTTTACCACACAGTGGCGGAAACGGGCCAGCATGGAAGGGGTTAAATAAAATATACGCTGGGAGAGAAGGCAGCACAAGAGGCCTTGCTCCAGAGCAGGGCTAAAAACAGGATGGATAAGCTGGGACAAGGTCAGCCAATTGAGTAAGAAGCAAGCACATGCGTCTTCATAAAACCAAGCAATTGTGGACTTTAAGCTCCTAAATCGGCAACAGTCCTCTTGCAGACAGATCATGCTGTGTTATAGGCTTGACTTGTAATTAAAAAAATAAACACAGGTCACCTTTATGATTCAGTAAGAATTTAAACATCCTACAAAACTCCTTTGTAGGACAAACTTAATGTTCACAAGAAGAAAATGGGAATTTTTCTAAATTGTCATAAATGGCTATTTAACATCATATAGGAAGGTGCCACCCCCCTCTCGCTTAACAAATATTGCTGAGAATCTAGCATAACACTTCACAAAACAGTGAACAAGACTTTAATAAATATCACTCGCTTCAGAAAAGCTTTGCTTGATGCTGCTAATACAGTGAACTTGCTCAATAGTCATTTAACCAGACACATGCTTCACTTGTCAGTGTTAGCCAACCATCTTGTCCACATCTGGTTTTATAATAAATGCCTTAACCCCTTCGATGAGTCTGGCGCGCGGGAGCCGTCCAACGCATCAGTGCTCATGTGCGCCTGCCGTGGTTCTATGCCATGGCACTGGGATTTCCTCTGGTAAGGGCACCAGAGGGATTCCCTTTACCCCCCCAAGAGCCTCTGTAGCGAGGGGAGCCCCCCCTAACCAAATGGGCATCCTAATACCCCCAACCCCCCTAAAGAATGGTCAGTCCTCCCTCCACCCCAACCCCCCCCCCTTCCTCAGGGGCATATCTGGGCAATAGTCCCTGATTTACCCCCTCCCCAGGTGTGCAGGTTTGAAAGGGATTCTGAGTAACAGAACCTGGTGAGAGCCAGTCAAGTCACCCCATCCTGGATTCCCCTGGGTGTCTAGTTTAAAAAAAATGTATAGGTTTACTAGGTGCCGGCAGAGCTAGGGTTCAAAAACGACAGCTAGGCACATTGCAAACAAGCATTGGCCTAGCCAATAGGTCTCTCCTTTGGGACCTTATAAGTGTTTAGCAATGCAGTACATTATCCCCCACTGGCATGCCCACACACTCTTAACCTCTTCAAATAATCGCACACGTGTTTTTTTTTCTTTCTGTTTTTTTAAAGTCCATATGAAACGAGTAAAGTTAAAATGTGTAACTATTGCTTTTAATTTGAACCAGTGTTTTTTTTTTTGGTGCACCGGCCATTAATCATCAACTCTGGCGCGTTTCACGAGCACCAGTTAAAGACCCATTAATTTATGGTAGACCCAAGGAGATTAAGTGATTTGCCCAGAATCACAGTATGTTGAGCTGACTCCTAGACTCGAACCTGGTTCCCAAGGTCAGCAGCTCTGACCATTACACCACACCCTCTCCTGAATTTCATAGCTAGTAGTTGGTTCTGTTTTAAGCAGCGCTAACAAGAGAACTGGTTTGTTGCAAGCTGCCTCCTAGCAAGAGCGCCAGAACTTTTTTAATTATTTTTTTTAATACAAATTAACCACTGAAAGTGGCATTATTTCAAAACAGAAAAAAACAATTGATGGACAGAATTTGTACCATGATACATAACAAATGGCACCATGTAAGGAATGTAGCTGCGACAATGCTCGCTTCGAGACCTACAGGCCATGGGAGTGAACACTTCAACAAAAGGTGGGACAAATGCACGCATTCGGCCATTTGTGTGCTTTCTTTTTTTAAATACACACACACTATGGTCAATGAAATCTGTGTGAGTTAATAAATCCCACGGAGAAGTCTGTGGGAAGTTTGGAGCGCTTACAAGAAGCCTCCCCATAGAGCAGTGCATGCTATGCGCTAGACTCTACCTAAAAATGAACTTCACTTATGCATTACGTAACTGCTGCTGTAGTTTGAAAAATGTGTACATGTCATTTAGAAGGATTTAACTTGTGTTGTGTGTTAGAAACAAATTGACATCTTGGAACCTTCCCTTTCACATCGTCTCAGGACAACTGACCCATAGTTCACGTTACAAAAATATCCTCCCACTTTGCAGTCGGAGAAAGGACAGTAAACCCCACTGCCAAGGTCTAAAAAATAAGGTGCAGTCTATCAACAGCCAGTCTAACCTTTGACCTCTGGTTCTGAAAACAACAATTGTAACAAAATGTATAGGCAGCTTCATTACCCGTTCACCTTCTGGACCCTAACCTCTTTATTTTGAGCTTGCTGAAATGCATACCGCACCCCTAACTATGCCTACCGTCTCCCATGTACAGCTGTAAGAATTCTGTTCAGTCCCCAGAGCAGGTTTCTGGCCTTTGTCATGGCTGAAGCATGTACGTTGTATGTTTTTGTGTTTGTGTGTGAAGTATGGTCAGCATCAGGACACCAACGTTAATCTGTGGGCTTTGCAAACCTTTCTAGGATATCGCATAGATTTTATAGAGGAACCATGTCAAAGTCATCTTCCTGAGATGTTGCAGTTCAATGTAAAAATTGCAGCATTAGTTAAAGGAGGTTCAGGATTTGGTAGACAAATGTGCAATAGTGGAAGTAAGAGTACAGAGAATGTTTGTCAGCAATTTTTTATTCTTGAGGGGGGGAAAAAGGACACGGGGATGACACTGGTGATAAACGTAGGACATTTGAACGACTGGGTGGAGTACCACCGTTTAAATAAATTCCTTTCATTTTTAGTGAGATGTTTTACAGATAGTAGATTGGCTGACTCGTCTAGATTTAAAAGACACACATCTGACGATCCCAGTTTGGAGGCCCATCAACGGTTTCTACATTTCAGATGGGGAGGAAGGATGTGTACGTTTTGTCTTCCTATCTGGCTGCTGTCCACCCCATGGTGCTTTACGAAGGTTTTTCGGCTTGTGGCAGCATATTTGAGAAAAGCGGGATAAGGCTGATTGGATGACATTTTATTGATGGATCTTTGCAAGTTGAAGGAACACACAATTTCAGTAGGGTTGTTAGAGGATCTAGTGTTTGCAGTAAAGAGGAAAAAGTAATGTCTTGTTCTGGATCACGAGACTCAGTTTTTAGGATTCATTGTAGATACAGTGGATGGTCAGTTAATTACCAAAGGAGTAGTTAAGAAGGATAGGGTAAGAAATATGCAGGCTTTTGGTTGCAAATAGTCATTGAGAGGGTTAGCAAGAGTGATGGGTTTGCTTTTGTCAACAATACACAATATTTTTCCAGGACCTTTGAATTATCGAGCACTCCAGAGATTAAAAGCCAGGCATTTGAGTGGTCTCAAGTATTCAGAGGAAATTGTTTTCACCCAGCAGGGCAGAGAGGAATTGGTTTGGTGGTTAAGGAATATGGAGGCATGGTATGGAAGAGTTATTTGCGAGATAGTAATAGAATCCGATGCAAGGCTGGATGACTGTGGGGGGGGGGGGGCGGCGACACACTGTAATTACAACAGGTGGAGTTTGGTCGGAAGAGATGAGCAAGTTTCAAATAAATTGGATGGAATTATTGGCAGGGTCCTTCGCTATAAGGAGTTTTACGAAGAGCAGTGCAAAGTGCTCTGTTGCTTAAAATGGACAATGTATCAGCTTTAAGATATGTGAGCATTGTGCGTTTTGTGTTGTGAAAGAGTATGAGAGGACCGCTCTTGAGAGCGAGTGGTGCTAAACAGTTGCTTATTTATTTATTTTAAGAAACCTTATAAAGCAGTGTCTTCTACTATTGCTCATTGGGTGAAGCAGGCGTTGAAGTGTTAAGGTGTGAATATAGATATATTTGGAGTATATTCTGGGAGAGGGACATCTGCTTCATGTGTTTGTTTGCATGGACATGCTTTACAGAACATTTTGATCAATCAGTCCACTTGTAAATCGCATTACTTACCCGTGAGGGTCTCAAGGCGCAGAGTGGGAGGGGAGGGGGGGGTGCTGCTACTGATCAAAGAGCCAGGTCTTGAGGAGCCTTCTGAAGGTGAGCAGGTCTTGGGTCTGCCTCAGATGGGTGGGGAGGGTGTTCCAGGTCTTGGCGGCGAGGAAGGAGAAGGATCAGCCGCTGAAGGTTGTTCGTTTGATGCGCTGGATGGCAGCAAGGGTGAGGCTGGTGGAGCGGAACTGGCGGACGGGGGTGTAGAAGTTGAGTCTGTTCAGGTAAGCTGGTCTGGTGTTGTGGAGTCCTTTGTGTGCGTGGGTGAGGAGCTTGAAGGTAATCCTCTTGTTGACTGGGAGCCAGTGCAGGTCTCTTAGGGGGGGGGTGATGTGGCTGCGTCGGGGGGCGTTGAGGATCAGACGGGCAGAGGCGTTTTGGATGCGTTGTAGTTGTCCCAGGTGTTTGGCCGGAATTCCTGCAAAGAGTGCGTTGCCTTAGTCCAGCCTGCTGCCGACGAGGGCTTGGGTCACCGTTCTTCTGGTTTCGGTCGGGATCCACTTGTAGATCCTGCGAAGCATGCAGAGGGTGTTGTAGCAGGAGGAGGAGATGGCATTGACCTGCTTTGACATGGAGATGGAGGAGTCGAGGATGAATCCTAAGTTGCGTGCGTGGTCCGTGGGTGTTGGAGCTGTTCCCAGTGTGGTCGACCACCAGGAGTCCTCCCATGCTGAGGGGATGGGGCCGAGGATGAGGACTTCCGTCTTGTCCGAGTTCAGCTTCAGGCAGCTTTCCCACATCCACTCTGCGACAGCCTTCATTCCCTCGTTGAGGTTGGTTTTGGCGGTGTGTGGGTCCTTGGTAAGCGAGAGGATGAGCTGGGTGTCGTCGGCGTGGGAGATGATGTTCAGGTCGTGACTGCGGGCCACTTGTGCGAGGGGGGCCATGTAGACGTTAAACAGGGTCGGGCTGAGGGATGAGCCCTGGGGTACGCTGCAGATGATGGACGTAGCTTCGGATTGGAACGGTGGGAGGCGGACTCGTTGGGTTCTGCCGGAGAGGAAGGATGTGGTCCAGTCCAGGGCCTTCTTCTGGATTCCGGCTTCTTGGAGGCGTGTTCTTAGTGTACAGTGGCAGATCGTGTCATAGGCGGCTGACGGGTCCAGGCGGATGAGGGCTGAAGTTTCGCCGTTGTCTAGTTGGCGCCTGATGTCGTCTGTGGACTGGGATGGGTCTAGGATGTTGTTGTCCTCGAGGTAGCAGGTCAGCTGCATGTTGGCGTTTTTCTTGATGACCTACGCCGGGAAAGGGAGCAGGGAGATGGGCCGGAAGTTTTGGAGGTCCTTGGGCTTCTTGAGCAGGGCGTTGATTTCGGCCTGTGTGCAGTTTTCAGTAAATTTTATTTTATTTATTTTAAGCTGGTAGAGACTGCAGCTTCTTTGTCTTTCAGGTAAGATTTGAACTTCCAATGTTAGCCTTCAGGTCTTGCCATAAATTTTAGATTTTCATCAGCTTTGATGTTCAGAAAATCTGAAATGTATTAAAGACACAGCGGCTATTAATCCCACTCTGGGCCCCAGCCCAGATTTAATAATGTTCTTTATGTTTCAGCTCGAGCTCGACACTAAAGTGGAAGATCACTAATTGGAGGATATATTCGTGGAAAATCTATTACGTTTCCAGAGGACTTCATGGAACCATATGAGTTTAGAGTTTTAATTGTGCTATTTACTGGTTAATGTTTTATTTCGTGTTAAATGCAGATTGCAAAAAGAAGGAAGAGGAATGGAAGTTTCACAGTTTTATAGTGATGGAATTGTTTGTTCTCCAGTATTAGGAATGTCTTTCATAGATTCACATGCCTGAATCATTCCCCGTCATCGGAGTGGGTGTCCCATGGTACATAAAATAGCAATAATATGCCATAATATCATAGTAAAAACAAGTAATACCCAACCAGGAAGTAAAGTAGCCCAAGCTACAGGAGAAAAAACTTCCACACATGACTATCCTAGTCATTTTGTATAGACCAAACTGCAGCCAATCAGGTGACAGCACCCGCCAGAAGGTTCTCCCCAGAGGCTCAGGCTCTCAGATTTTCTACCGCACGTCGTGTGAAGGGAGTCTCCCTGAGCTCTGCTCAGTACTTCTCTATTTTCCTGCTGGAATCTAGTGTTTTGAAAATGTCTACTGAGAAATCTCTTTTCAGGCCTTGTGACTCATGTGGAAAGCTCCGGCTTTTTAAAGAAGACCCTCACAAGAAGTGCATTTACTGCCTGTATCCTGAACATCAAGTGAAGGACTGCAAGATCTGTAGGACCTTCCCTCAGAAGACCCTCATGGACAGAGAGGGCCGCCTGCTTTTGTGGCTACAAAAGCTCATGGATTCGGATTATCCTGCTTCTGAGGTAGGCAGTATTGCCTCTGGTCTACTTCAGCCTCTAGGAAGAGAGCTGCAGATGAGGTTTTAACTTCTCCTGGGGCTAAGGTTGCGAGGAAACAACAACCTGTTAAGGGGTCTGAGAGGCCTTCCACATCTAAGGCTACTCCCCCTGTTAAGGAGAAAAGTGGTTTATCTACTCCCCTGAGAAAATCCACAAAAAAGTAACCTGAAACATCTTCTGAGAAGACTTTACCTCAGAAACGGACCCTGTCGACGAAGATCTCCGTCGACTCTACGTCAACGGTAACTTTTCCCCTCTCCTAAGCCTGAGATGATTATGTCGACGGCGTCTTCATCGCCGACGATGGTCTTTGTTACTGTTAGACCTATCTCATCGACGGCAGAGTCTACATCTTCTGCCATCGTCTGCGACTCGTCGACGGCTAAACTGAAGAAGATCCCGTAGACGCTTGTTCTCCCGTCGACGGCCACCACACCGTCGACGAAGCCAATATCGTCGACGAAGCCAACATCGTCAACGAAAACGCCACCGTCGATGAAGACGCCACCGTCGACGGAGCCATTATTGTTGACGACGATAACTGTACCGTCGACGACTACCTCATTGTCTACCGTCAAAACCAAGTCGACGAGTCCTTTGATAGAAGCCCCGTCGACGCCACAGCTATCTTCTTGTACCACTTTGCAAGTGTGGTCGCCGTCTACGGTTCTTCTGTCGACGCAAAAACCGTCTTTGCCTCAGAGACGTGGTTCAGCCTTGGAACCTTTATCTCCTCTACATATTTCACTGCAGAAAATACCTCCACAGGTTCCAGGCAAGCTACTGGATTCTGAGGACAGTGATGGGTATTCTGTAAAGGAGGAAACATTTGGAACGGCGACAAGTCCTTCTGAATTGAATATAAAATATCAAGAGGACGACCAAGAAGATCAGCATTCGTCTGAGCAAATGACATCAACTGTGACAAATGTCGCTTCAGCTCAGGTTCCAATAGCATTGCTCACCAACCTTCAATGCATGCTAGATGACTATTCCAGGCGTTTTCCGCCATCAGTCAGCTGGCTCTGTACCGCCTACACCTGTGGTTGAGACGCCTTTGCCTGACCTCAGACCTCCAAGGTCTGCTCCACCCGCACCATCCAATCAGCCGGACGAACCACATTCTTCAGACGAAGTCGATAACGAGTCATTGATGTCGGAGAGGGATGATTACCAGGTTCAAACTCCTTCTCCGTCGCCACCGGCTACTTCAGATTCACCTCCAGTGGACGTGGGAGGATTCCATCTGTTAATGGAGTGGGCCACGAAACGCTTCCACTTTCATATGGAGCATACAGAACAGGAATGCTTCCTATATGATTTTAAAGACCAACCAAGGAAGCAAGCAAGATCTATACCTATTATAGATTTAATTTGGAAGGAGGGGATTAAGGTCATGTCCAACCCGGCTTCAATTCCTCCTGTCCTGCCAAGGATTGATAAAAAGTATAAGGCTCCAGAAAAGTCCCCTGCTTGCCTTATAGGACAACTAAAATTGGATTCAGTAATCGTCCAAGCTGCACAAAAGAGATCTAGGAACCACTCATCTCCATTCGTGGCTCCACCTGATAGAGATGGTAGGTGCCTGGATGCCATTGGCAAGCGTGTCTCAACGATGGCAGCTACCACGGTCCGAGCTGCTAATTCATTGGCCATCCTGGGTAGATATGACCGGCAAATGTGGTCAGATATCTCGCCATACATAGACCAACTTCCAGAACCTTCTATGTCTGACGCGCAAAAGATCCTACAGGAAGGTGAAAGAATCTTGGCTGAGATTATTGATTGTGCTGTTGATGTGGCCTCAACTGGCTTCAGGCAATTGGCAGGTGCTGCTGTCCTGCGTATGCAAGGTTGGCTATGCTCCACTTCGTTCCGTCAAGAAGTGCAAACAAAGGTATTGGATATGCCTTATGACGGAGAGTTTCTGTTTGGTCCGCAAGTGGAAGAAGCCCTGCAGACAATCAAAAAGGATACAGAAACCGCTAAATCCTTGGGCGCCCTGCAATTTCGTAAGCCGCCCTTTCGAGGAGCGAGAGGACGTGGATAATTCTCTAATCGAGGTGGATATTCACATCAGTCCTCTTACAGGCAGGGAAATCAATGCTATCAAACAGCGTTACCAATCATTTAGTCAACGAACCAATAATTATTCCCAAAACAAGAGGAGACCGGCCTACCGCGGAATGACAATGAGCCTTAACACCTGCCACCGCTTCTGTCCCAATCTCATACAAAAATTGGAGGGCAAATATCAAACTTCTACTCAAAATGGTCATCGATAACATCGGACAGGTGGGTCCTGGACATTGTGGCCAAGGGCCATGCCCTCGAATTCGAACAGTTTCCTCCGAACGTTCCACAAAGGGGATTACCTCCAGCTCATCTAAAGGAGCTGTTTACCCAAATCAATTTGATGTTGAATAAAGGAGCAATAGAGAAGGTTCCTCAAACGCTGAGGGAAACAGGATTCTACTCCAGATTTTTTCTAATAAAGAAGAAGTCCGGAGAATGGCGTCCAATTCTGGATCTCCGTGCCCTGAACAAATATCTGAAGAAGCTAACGTTCAAAATGTTATCGCTACAGGAAATACTGCATCTCCTATCTGCTGGAGACAACATGGCCACCTTGGATCTCCAAGATGCGTATTTCCACATCCCCATCTTACCTTGACACAGAAAGTTCCTGCGATTCAGAGTGGCTGGCAGGGATTATCAATTCAAGGTCCTTCCCTTTGGACTGCGCTCGGCACCCAGGGTCTTTACAAAGGTCCTAGCTCCGGTAGCAGCACACCTCCGACTGGAGGGAATACAAATATTTCCATATTTGGTCGACTGCCTTATCCAGGCCAGTTCTTACGCAGACAACCATTTACAACAGTATCTAGCTCTCTTTCAATCTCTGGGCCTTTCCATGAACGTCAGCAAGTCCCAGTTGGTACCATCCCGAAGACGAGCTTTCTTGGGGGCGACCTTAGACACCCAGCGGCTCCAAGCCTTCGTGTCGGATGAAAGACAAGTCAGAATACAAGACCTGGCTCGACTTCTACTTTAAAAAAAAAGTCAGTTTCAGTCCGGCGGTTCAAATCCTTTCTGGGGATGGTATCGTCTTGCATTCCGTTGATACCAAATTGCCGTCTCAGAACGAGGCCTCTTCAAGAAGAACTCAGCTTACAATGGATGCAGGTCTCTGGTTCATTCGAGGACCTCATCCAGATCACCCATCGCATGCGGGGTTCCCTTCTCTGGTGGATGCAAAGAAGGAATCTGCAACAGGGCTGCGCGTTCCTTCAGGATGCACCAAACTTTACGATTACCACGGATGCATCCCTCGAAGGCTGGGGAGCTCATCTTCAGGGACTGACAATCAGCGGCAAATGGAGCCCGCAGCAGAAACGGTGGCATATCAATCTGTTGGAGCTGAGAGCCATCTTCCTTGCCCTCAAATCATTTTGAGCAATCATTCGAGGAGCCACTGTGTTGGTTCGCACGGACAACACAAGTATGCACTATGTCAACAAACAAGGAGGGACAAGATTGGCTCTCTTGTCTCAGGAAGCCCAGGAGCTATGGGCACGAGCAATACGGCACAGAGTCAATCTTCTGGCGGTTCATATCCCGGGAACAGAGAACGTTCTTGCAGACACTCTCAGCAGGACAACAGTGTCCACTCACGAGTGGGAACTTATTCAGCAGATGGTGGATCAGATCTTTCGGCAGTGGGGTCATCCAGATCTAGACCTTTTTGCGACCTAGAAGAACAGCAAATGCCAGTTCTTTGCAAGTTGGCATCCCCACAAAGACTCTCAGGTGAATGCGTTTTCGATCAACTGGTCTCAAATATATGCCTACGCTTTTCCACCGATACTGTTAGTTCCCAGAGTCCTGCGGAAGATGAAGAAAGAACCGTGTCGGCTGATTCTTATTGCCCCAGATGGCCTCGCCAATATTGGTTCACCGAGCTCCTTCTCCCATCGGAGTGCGAACCAATCCAGTTACGTCCAACTCCGGACCTGCTCTCCATCCAGGACGGTCAGATTTACCATCCGGACCCGACATCTCTGAAGTTAGCGGCCTGGCGCCTGACTACCTTGAGTTCGCCCACTTAAACATTCCTGCAGATTGTAAGGAAGTACTAGCCAGAGCAAGAGCACCTGCTGCTATAAAGACGTACAGTCTCAAATGGAAAAGTTTTTGTATCTGGTGTCGTTCAGCTGGAATTCATCCTCTTTTGGCTAAACCAAAGCATATCTTGCCTTTTTTTCTTACATCTGGCAAAATCAGGATTGTCTCATGCAACCCTAAAGGTTTTCCTGGCAGCGATTTCAAGATACCGACAAAATGGGACCACTTCTCTTTATTCTTCAAGGTTTATACATCAATTCTTCAAGGGTCTTTTCAGAATGTTCCCTCCGGTACGTCGTCCACCACCATCGTGGCATCTTAATGTAGCGTTAGCGCAGCTCATGCGCCATCCTTTTGAGCCTATCCACAAAGCCGATTTGAAATTCCTTACGTGGAAAGTGTCACTTTTATTGGCTTTGACTTCCTCTAGGAGAGTCAGTGATATTCAGGCTTTCACAGTTCATCATCCTTTCTTACAGTTCACAAATGACTCGGTAGTGCTCCGCACAAATCCAAAATTTATACCCAAGGTGCCTTCGGACTTCCACCTTAACGAGCCTGTCATCCTAAAGCCATTCTTTCCTAATCCAGAATCCCCGGCAGAAAGGGCATTGCATACACTGGACATTAAGAGATGTTAGACGTTCTCTGCAAATAGAACTTCAATGTTGCGCAAATCTGATCAACTATTTATCACCTATGGTACGATTCGTAAAGGCCAAGCAGTACTAAGCAAACAATTGCGAGATGGATCTCTGCAGCTATTGACTTTTGCCATGCACAAGCAGGACGACCTTTGCAAGCAGCTCCTAGAGCGCACTCTACAAGGGCAGTGTCTTTCTCAACTGCTCTTTTCACTGGAGTCCCTCTCCAGCACATCTGCAGAGCGGCGACCTGGGCCAGTCTGCATACTTTCACCAAACACTACTGGCTGGATACAGCCAGCGAAACCGATTCTTTAGTGGGTCAAGAAGTTCTGCGTAATCTTTCCAAATAAGGTGAGCCTCTGTTTCCCACCTCCTATTGCGGCTGTCGGACGCTTGTTATGCTTATTTTGTTGTGCACATGCTCATGTATTTGCATTTTATCATGCTTTTAGTGATGTAATTATCTCTCTCTCTCTCTCTCTATATATATATTGATTGTGCTACCATTTCTCCCCCCAAGCAACACCATCCCGAGGTCCCACCACACTGGATCCTGGGACTTGTAGTCTTCCCTCACTCATGGGACGCTACACAGGTGCGTTGAAGCTACAGAGGGCGGGGCGGACTCACAACAGCGGGTCCTTAAGCGGCAGAACTTACCAGCGAAATGTATCTCATCTGTGGAGGCTTTGGGCGCTGACGACGGCAAACATCGGCCAGAAATGCATCCGCCATCTCTCTTCAATAAACGGCCTCCAACTGTTCCCCTTGGGTCTCTGCTCTTCTTTTCGGGGAGGAGCTCTTGTGGCATTAAATTGTGTGGAGCCAAAAACGCACTTTAGAGATCCCTGCTTCGCTTTGGGCAAAGACCTCTCTGGCTTGGACGGCGCAAGCTTTCCCCTGTTTTCCTCAAAGTTATTTGATTGGTCTGCGCCCGCCTTGGAGCTGTGGAGAATAGTCGGCGGTAGCGAGGTTATCCTAACCCCGCGCTGGGCTGCCTGTACTGACAGTGTAACCCCCGCCTCATGGACCCCGCAGCATCTGAGGCTGAGGCAGTACAGGGGAGCAGAGGAGATCGTGACATTGAACTGCAAAGCCGGAAAATTTGAAACATCGCATTTTGTTTTATTTTTTCGTTTTGGGAACACCTACGCTGACGATTCTGCAATATGCACAGTGGATTGTGCTACCATTTCTCCCCCCAAGCAACACCATCCCGAGGTCCCACCACACGGGATCCTGGGACTTGTAGTCTTCCCTCACTCATGGGACGCTACACAGGTGCGTTGAAGCTACAGAGGGTGGGGCGGACTCACAACAGCGGGTCCTTAAGCGGCAGAACTTACCAGCGAAATGTATCTCATCTGTGGAGGCTTTGGGCGCTGACGACGGCAAACATCGGCCAGAAATGCATCCGCCATCTCTCTTCAATAAACGGCCTCCAACTGTTCCCCTTGGGTCTCTGCTCTTCTTTTCGGGGAGGAGCTCTTGTGGCATTAAATTGTGCGGAGCCAGAAACGCACTTTAGAGATCCCTGCTTCGCTTTGGGCAAAGACCTCTCTGGCTTGGACGGCGCAAGCTTTCCCCTGTTTTCCTCAAAGTTATTTGATTGGTCTGCGCCCGCCTTGGAGCTGTGGGGAATAGTCGGCGGTAGCGAGGTTATCCTAACCCCGCACTGGGCTGCCTGTACTGACAGTGTAACCCCCGCCTCATGGACCCCGCAGCATCTGAGGCTGAGGCAGTACAGGGGAGCAGAGGAGATCGTGACATTGAACTGCAAAGCCGGAAAATTTGAAACATCGCATTTTGTTTTATTTTTTCGTTTTGGGAACACCTACGCTGACGATTCTGCAATATGCACAGTGGATTGTGCTACCATTTCTCCCCCCAAGCAACACCATCCCGAGGTCCCACCACACGGGATCCTGGGACTTGTAGTCTTCCCTCACTCATGGGACGCTACACAGGTGCGTTGAAGCTACAGAGGGTGGGGCGGACTCACAACAGCGGGTCCTTAAGCGGCAGAACTTACCAGCGAAATGTATCTCATCTGTGGAGGCTTTGGGCGCTGACGACGGCAAACATCGGCCAGAAATGCATCCGCCATCTCTCTTCAATAAACGGCCTCCAACTGTTCCCCTTGGGTCTCTGCTCTTCTTTTCGGGGAGGAGCTCTTGGGGGATATATATATATATATATATATATATTTCCTCTCAAAGTGTCCTGTTGCAGCGGGAGCGCACACTACGGGGCTCTTTACCCTCCGGTCTTTCACCTCATGCTGCTTGCCTTCTGACTGCCCTCTTAGTAACAGCAAGCCGACGCGTTTCGAGGCTCTCCGCCTCTTCTTCCTGGGCTGACAAATTCGCACTGAGAGCTCACCTCTGATTTGTTGCTTCTTTTATTGCTCGTTTCCCAGTGAACATTTTACTTAGTGCATTCGTCACATTGCATTGTGGGAAAACGAGTTCCAACAGGTGAGTTAAATTTCACTGGGAAACGAGCAATAAAAGAAGCAACAAATCAGAGGTGAGCTCTGTGTGAATTTGTCAGCCCAGGAAGAAGAGGCGGAGAGCCTCGAAACGTGTCGGCTTGCTGTTACTAAGAGGGCAGTCAGAAGGCAAGCAGCATGAGGTGAAAGACCGGAGGGTAAAGAGCCCCGTAGTGTGCGCTCCCGCTGCAACAGGACACTTTGAGAGGAAATATATATATATATATATCTGGTGAGCAAGGCGACAGGATCGCCGAAACGCGTCGGATCGCGGCACCCTTGACACTGCAATGAGATAAAATAAAAAAGAAACTTTGCTGCACAGATTACCGGATTTGTGTCCGTCTTTCTCCCTGGGAGTGCTGTTTGCGCGGTGCGCTGAGGGAGCGCTAGCGTATATGTGTATGTGTATATATATATATATATATATATATATATATACACACATACATTTCATGGTTATGTGCATCTCGTATTACTAGCTTATGCTACAAGGAGCGTCTTCCAGACACGGATGTGTACTGCTCTCTACTCTGATTCAGGCATGTGAATCTATGAAAGACACCCCTAATACTGGAGAAGAACAATAGTTACTTACCTGTAATCTGTGGTTCTCCAGTATTGGTGTCTTTCATAGATTCACATGCAACCCGCCCACCTCCCCTCAGAGGCTCGTAGGCTACATTGGTTTACCATCACTCCTTGCGAGAAAATCTGAGAGCCTGAGCCTCTGGGGAGAACCTTCTGGTGGGTGCTGTCGCCTGATTGGCTGCAGTTTGGTCTATACAAAATGACTAGGATAGTCATGAGTGTGGAAGTTTTTTATCCTGTAGCTTGGGCTACTTTACTTCCTGGTTGGGAATTACTTGTTTTTGCTATGATATTATGGCATATTATTGCTATTTTATGTTCCGTGGGACTCCCACTCCGACGACTGGGAATGATTCAGGCATGTGAATCTATGAAAGACACCAATACTGGCGAACCACAGATTACAGGTAAGTAACTATTGTTCTTATGTGTATTATGCTTAAAGGAGCTGCTGTGTAGCGGTGGCATCGTTAAAGGAGTATGCAATATTAGCCTCTTGTATCCAGATTTTCTGAACACCAAAGCTGATAATCTTCGTTATCACTACAGTATTAAAATCTCTTCAACTGCACGTGGGTGCTTTTTAATTATTACTGTAAATTCCCCACACTATGTCATGAAATGGCAACGAGAGTGTGAATTGCCCGATTTGTGATCTAGGGTGGTTACTGTGCGAGCACAAGAAAATAATGAAATAATTAAGCTGGTTCGGTAAATCGGGATGACAGTCAGTAAACTTGTGAAGTTGCTTAACTAACAAACACACTTTTTCTGAGCGATCTGTGTGATATGGGCGTCAATCCTAACATTGTTGGCTCTGATTTAAAATCTGTTCGTGTAGCAAGATATATTTGAGAGCCTCAAGCCAGTGCATTTTTGCGGAGTACAATATAAATAAGGATCACAGTTTTTCTGTGTGCTGATAAGATATTTCACCCTGTCTTGGAAAAACAGTATATTGATTTAACTCTGATAGATCATAGGACTTCGAGGGTAATAGCTGTGCTGATTACCTGCTTGAGGAATGGGGCAGTGGTGCCTTTTTATGGGCCCTGGTCCTGAAAATAGTTTATGGTCTTCTCCTGTTAACCTTCTCTATCTAACCCTACCCCCAACCTCCCATCTGCGATACATGCTGTTTGCTTGCATTGGCAAACAGGAGTATATTGAAGGTTAGTCAGCAAACATGTAATAACTGAATAAGGCCTTTTTAGGTCTCGGCTAGCATAGGCTGCGCTTGCGCAGTCTCGCTGCCGAGATTTTATGTTTTCTAGTAGTGAGGCTTAAACCCGCCCCTCTTCTCGATTGTCTGGCCTCCTAAATGCTGGCCAGCCATTGGAGAAGAGGTTTGTTTGTCAATTTAAGCCCTGTCTTTTTCAGATTGAGGGGTGTGTTTTTTTCGTTTCTCCCCAGTCCGAAAAGGACGGGGCTTAGTGACAAATGGAGAGCGCTTTCGCTTGTTTTTCTCTTTCTTTCCTATTTGTTCTGCATCCGATGCACAGGCCCTGACTGAAGCCCTATACAGCGCAACTCGGAGCCTCTTATGTAATGTCTATTACATTTATCACATATACTCTTAAAATATGATTGTAGCACCTTTCTTTTTTTGGGGGGGGAGGACGGGACATCTGTAACTATCAAATGTTCGACAACCGCGCGTTTTAATTAAAGTGTGTTAACAGTTGGCAGAAGCAGCCAGGCACGGAGACCAGCAGCCCGGAATGGCACGCGGACAGTAACTGGAGCTGGTGAGCTGAGACCGGGTTCTGTGCCGCTTGCGCCTTTGTGTTCTGTCTCACAAAGAGGCGGCTCGCGACCCTCCCAGCCATGGCTTCACGCTCCGTGCTGGTTCCTGTGCCTGACACCTCCTGGGCTGAGTCGTTGCTAGAGCAGAACCCGACAGCCAGCAGTGCCTCAGCCGTGCTACCCGAGCCCGCTCCCTCATCTTTA
The DNA here is from genome assembly GCF_964261635.1 of Lissotriton helveticus. NCBI lineage: Eukaryota > Metazoa > Chordata > Amphibia > Caudata > Salamandridae > Lissotriton > Lissotriton helveticus. The sequence continues at coordinate 1,276,356,611 of NC_136057.1, forward strand.
AGATCATCGTCTTCGGAGTTCCTCCGTTTTCACACATCATTTTATTGTCATGCAACTTTGCATTAAAAGGTGTTAAATCAACTAGTGAAGTGTTTCAGTATCGTTGCTAAATTATTTACTACACATGCTTGTGCATTTATAATGTATGTATGCGTGCATGTTGCTAAATTATTTACTACACCTTTGTGCATTTATAATGTTTGTGTGCATGTCTATGTTTTCGTGGCCCAAATGCTTCAGCTTGCTGTAACTGGATTCTTTTTTTCAGAAAAAAAGGATGCGTTCTGCAAACTCTTGAATTTGCAACACGCTCGCAATGAATAAATACAACCGTCGTCGAGCGTGGCACTTCTTAGACCTAAAGAAGTGCTGCGTCACTGGAGCAGCCGCCCTTGCAGTCTAGGGCCACGGCTCGAGCTCTGGTAGCCCTAACAGTGCGAGTGTGATATGTACGTGCCAAGACTGCACTCTTTAACACCGAGACAAGGGTCTGCTCCATTTCTTGATCTTTCATGCCCTTTGCCCCTCTCTCTCCCCCCCTCCCTTGAACGCTTTTCCAGGCTCCACTCGGATCCGTTACTGAAGCAGTCCTCAGACAACCTCTTGTGGCGCTGGGTGTGGTGGGGGGAGGCAGAGAGACAGCTCCTAACAGCTAGCTCCATTACCAGGCGGCGCCGCACTGGAGTGAGGCAGGAGGGCAGCGGGAGAGCCCCCCCATCCTGGCACCTCCCCCGAAGTCTCCTCTCACTGTGGCGGCACCCCAGCCCTCATCTGCTGTTAGGGCGGCGGCAGGATGAGGAGAGATGGGCCAGGCGTGCGGACACTCCATCCTGTGTTCGAGCCAGCCGTACCAGACGCCAGTGTCCGGCTGCACCACTTGTGCCCCCAGTGGGGGAGGGGGGCACTTGAGCAGAGTTTGAGAGCAGGTCCGCCGCTTGCAGCGCACATGGCACGGGGGACGCAGCAGGAGCCACGGGTGGGGAGGAGAGAGTGGGACACAGCTGGACGTGGGTAGAGCTGAGAGAAAGATGGAGGGGTTGGCGGGGATGGATGCATGACATATTGAACATATGTAGCTAGCGCTGTGCACTCTGTGAGAAAGAAGCCAGGTGGGAGGCTGGGAGTACTTCAGTCAACTTTGACCCGAGTGTCAGGGTGTAGAAGGGGTTCTAATGGAAGTACAGCGCCTGTCTCCGCTCTCCAGGTGGGCTCCAGCACTGTCCAACTCCACCCTCCAGACTCCACCCTCCAACTCCAGACTCCACCCTCCAACTCCAAACTCCACCCTCCAACTCCAAACTCCACCCTCCAACTCCACCTCCCAACTCCAAACTCCACCCTCCAACTCCACCCTACCCTCCAACTCTCCCAACTCCACCCTCCAACTCTCCAAACTCCACCCTCCAACTCCAAACTCCACCCTCCAAATCCACCCTCACCATACCCTCCAACCTCCACTACTACTCTCTCTATTGCGCTCTACTTCCCGCTCTCTACTACTCAACTCTACTACTCACTATTTAATACTCTCACTAGTCACTCTGCTACTTACTCTACAACTCTCTAATACTCCCTACTCACTCTACTACTCAATCTTGACTACTCTCTAGTACTCACTCTCTACTACTCACAATACTCTATTAATAACTATTACTCTAGTACTCCCTCCAATACTCTACTATGCACTCTATTACTTACTGTACAACTCTCTAATACTCCCTACTCACTCTACTACTCCATCTCGACTACTCTCTAGTACTCATTCTAATACTCTCCTACTCGCTCTCTCCTACTCGCTCTCTCCTACTCGCTCTCTCCTACTCGCTCTCTCCTACTCGCTCTCTCCTACTCGCTCTCTCCTACTCGCACTCTCCTACTCGCACTCTCCTACTCGCACTCTCCTACTCGCACTCTCCTACTCGCTCTCTCCTACTCGCGCTCTCTCCTACTCGCGCTCTCTCCTACTCGCGCTCTCTCCTACTCGCGCTCTCTCCTACTCGCGCTCTCTCCTACTCGCGCTCTCTCCTACTCGCGCTCTCTCCTACTCGCGCTCTCTCCTACTCGCGCTCTCCCCTACTCGCGCTCTCTCCTACTCGCGCTCTCTCCTACTCGCGCTCTCTCCTACTCGCGCTCTCTCCTACTCGCGCTCTCTCCTACTCGCGCTCTCTCCTACTCGCGCTCTCTCCTACTCGCGCTCTCTCCTACTCGCGCTCTCTCCTACTCGCGCTCTCTCCTACTCGCGCTCTCTCCTACTCGCGCTCTCTCCTACTCGCGCACTCTCCTACTCGCGCACTCTCCTACTCGCGCACTCTCCTACTCGCGCTCTCTCCTACTCGCGCTCTCTCCTACTCGCGCTCTCTCCTACTCGCGCTCTCTCCTACTCGCGCTCTCTCCTACTCGCGCTCTCTCCTACTCGCGCACTCTCCTACTCGCGCACTCTCCTACTCGCGCACTCTCCTACTCGCGCACTCTCCTACTCGCGCACTCTCCTACTCGCGCACTCTCCTACTCGCACTCTACTACTCACTCTCTTAATACTCACTTTTTAATACTCTGTCTAGTACTTTACACTTACTCTAATACTCCCTACACACTCTACTACTCTCTAGTCACACTCTACTATTCATTATACTCACTATAGAACTCTACAACTCTACTACTCATTCTCTATTAATAACTTACTCTTTAGTACTAATATTCTACAACACTACTCTACTACGCGCTCTCTACTACTCACTGTTACTCTACTGCTCACTTTCTACTATACTCACTCTAATAATCACTCTTATACTACTCACTATCTACAACTCTAACTCTACTACTCTACTCACCGCTACTCATTATCTACTACTCTCCAATCACTATACTACTCGTTCCTATTCTGTTTTCTACCTTACCACTCTTCCTTGGCCTGCTCTTTCATTTTCGTCTCCACGTTACTTCACTCTGTTTTTCTCTGGTGCACACACTGTTTTTATCTTCCCTTCTCCCTGAAGCAAAGAAAAAACATTTGTTCTGTTTAACAAGCATTTGCAATGCAATAGGTCTTGCATTTTGGCAAGTTTAGGCTATTGATTGGCATTTTAAATGACACTGCCTTTTATTGATCTGTTTTCAAAAACTAAATATAAATAACTAACTTTTGCAAAGGCGAGACCGTTGCATTGTACTCTACTACTCATTTAATCTTTATTTCGGCTATTTTTAGCCATAAAAGATACAATATAACACAACACATTATACATAATAATTGCCGAATCAATTTGAAACAAGAACTGTACGTTTCAGACAATAAAACTTGCATTATACTTAATAATTACACAATCAGTTGGAAGCAGAAACTAAACATTCCAAACAAAATAGAAATTATAAAACATCCCCGTTAAAAAGGCATGAAGATGAAATCAAATATATTACAATTTCCATCTCTAACACATCTAAAATCAACCTAGCCTGTGTCTGATATGCACATGTATATTATCTATAGATCTAAGGCCATAATTATACGTGCATACCCAACATTCAAAAGGAATCTGCTTAGACAAAACACAATAAGGCGTCTGGTGTCAGTCTTAACAATCCTATATGCTTCCTGGTATGCGCAGATGCCTAAGGCTTTACACAGAGGTTTGATCCATTTTTTCCTAGCATGTTCATAGGCAGTACAAAAGAACAATATGTGGATATCATCTTCATTTAGATTTAAATCACAACATGTATAATTTGTACTTTTTGATTGACCTTGGATCTTATCCCATTTAGCTAGTACTACTTTTGTATTCAATATAACATCTAAATTTTAGGTACAGGCTTTTAGCTAGGGCTGGTTGTATCTCATTTACAAATTCCTCAAACAATGGAACATTCTTAAAATCAAGAAAACTGCGAGTAATGGACCCACAAGAAAGATTATTTTGGTAATGGTGTATTATATAAAACCAGAATCGATTCTTGACCTCAATCTTGCATCTTTGCGTCAAGCTTGCTGGGTCATCCCAATAATGAGCAAGGCCTATTCGATGCAACCAATGATTAACATGATTAAGCCATGAGATTGTATTATAATCATCCAGACTCCTGACTTCTATTATACCTTGTCTATAATCTGTAAGTTCAGGAGTACTCCAGATTCTGACCCAAAACAACAGTGGCCTAAGTAAAGCGATATGATCCATTCTTTTCATGTTTAAATCCAAAAGCAAGGGTACAAGGGGTGTACGTCTGGGCAACTTCAATAACCTTCTGAAGAAATTATTTTCGCAGTTCATAAAGATGTTACCTGCTTTTATACCCCAGAGTTCTGCACCAGACTGCACCTTAAATTTGTAAACTTCTAGTGCTTGAGATATGGATTTACTTAAACTGGCCCCATGGCGCTTTAAAATAGGTAGAGAGCTCTGATTTTATATGGTTTTGCTCTTTTCAATTTGTGTACTCCATGAGGTTTTTGAATCTAGGGTAACACCCAAATACGAAAAATTTGTGACCAGATCAAGCCTTTGATTATTTAGGAAAAATTGTCCCTTAGAGGTTTTATGTGGATTTATAGACATACATTTGTTTTTTTTCGCATTTATTTCAAGACCTTTAGAGTCACAATATGTTTTAAAAGTGTTCAATAGGGTTTGAAGGCCCATGGGCGTTTGCGAGATCAGGATAGTATCATCCGCAAATAACAGAGATGGGACCCTCACACCATTTAATTTTGGTGAGTCATTGCCACACCTATCTAGGATTTCTGGGATGTCGTTGACAAATAAAGAAAAAAGTGTAGGGGCCAACACACATCCTTGACGAACCCCGCGTCTAATAGGTATGGGTTCTGTTAATTCCCCTTTCGGGCCCCAGCGCACTCTAGCAAAATTATTATCATGTAATCTTACTAACTGCCGGAGTATACATGTGGGTAAACCCATTGCAAATAAACAATCCCATAAACGATCCCGCAAAACTAAATCAAAAGCTGCCCTAAGATCAACAAACGCTACGTAAATATGTCCTTTTAACAAAGAGACATATTTCCAACAAATGCAACAAAACCTAAAAACCTGATCTATCGTACTTATCTTACGTCTAAAGCCTGCTTGAAACTTGGTAAGAATCTCATTCATCCATGTTTCCATTCGATTTAAAAGATGCCTAGAAAATATTTTTTGCAAAATGTCTAAAAGACAGATGGGGCGGTAGTTAGAAGGGTCGTATCGATCCCCCTTTTTAAAAACTAATATAATTTCTGCTCCCCGCCAACTGTGTGGTAATTTCCCACCGGCAACTATTGCATTAAAAAGCTTGTTTATGTATGCCGCCCAAATGCTGGTCTCATGTTTATACAAATCCCCTGGTATTTTATCTAAACTGGGGGCTTTCCCGTTTTTCACAGCATTGAGTGCTAACTCAGTTTCCTCGAGACTAAACACTACAATATTAGTTGACGTTTCCAACCATGGTCTATTTATAACCTCTGGTCTATTTACAACCTCTGCACTATCAGGGGCCTTATACAAATTGGTGAAATGATCAACCCAAGTTTGCTCATTAATAAACACGTCATCCGGTGATCTTCCTCCTATATTCTCATTAGCAACAAGTTGCCAGAAACCCACATTATCCTTGAGTTTAACAGCTAAAAGCATCTTCTCCCAACATTCCTCATCCCATGCAGTTCTTGCCATTCGCTGCACTCTCTTATACTCTTGTCTTAAGGTCCTAATAGTGTTTGTTGAGTTACTCTTTATTGCCTCTAGAAGTGTACTCTTACAATTTCGACATTCTTTTTTTTTTTTTAACCTTTATTTATCTTATACATATTACACAGCGTCTGCCTACAACCACTACGGGCCGGCCGCTATGACAATCAACAACATTCCAGGTCGTCTTACTAGTCGGAAAAGCTAAGAATAAGAGCGCCACGGTGTATTAGCAGCAGACATAAGAAGAATAATGTAGGTTTCATTTTATAAATTTAAAGAGGTGTCATACATTCAGACCAGACAACCGAAAGGGCGAGCCATACGACATAATATCAACTAAAGGAGCAGCAATAGTTAGGATTTGTGCGTTGAACATTGCAGGCAGGGTACATAAACACTACACTTCATTCCGCACCAGTCAGTGCCCACCCAGTCAATATATCATTGCAGGATTTATTTGCGAACTTAACCACTATATAGCAGGACGTGAGAGGGCACATTCTTACAGCAGGAAGAAAGGATCCAGTGTCATACAATAAAGCGAGCTTTACGTGGAACAAGCCATGTAGGAGGATACAGGCCCTCTAAGAACTATAATCGGGAAGTGAAAACAGAATATGCGAGCATTCAATGGCTGTGTACTAATATCAACGCCGTACACACAAAATCCAATAGACAGTGCTAACAACATAATCACAGAGTGCTAAATCCTACCCAAAAGGAACACCACCCGACCCCCCGTCTGATCTAAAATATACGAAAAATTGAAAAAGGAAAAAGAAAGAAAAGAAATAGAAAAGGAGAAACACAATCGTGCAAGATGGGCGCCACCCCGGGCCAGGCATCCCGCAGCTAATAATACAGAAGAAAGTAGAGAGCTGGCGAGAAGAAGGGTTTGGCAGTCGCAACGGAGCATCGAAACAGATAAAAGTGGCATAGCGACAGACCCCAACCCACGCATGCCAGAGAAGCGAGGACAGAAGCGGCACCGCTATAAAGGGATAGAAAAGGGCCATAGAACCAAAAAAAAAAAAACATCTGAAAGACCCCGCCCACCCGTCCCACCCCGCACCCCTGCAGAAGGCTACGGCCTACCCTCCCAACAGCGTGCCTGTCGCCCTAATCCGAAACCCGAAATATAGTAAAGAAAGAAAGTAGAATAAGGAGACAAAAAGAAGGAGGAAAGGGAATATAAAACAAAAATAAGATGTGAGGGAGGAGCCAGAGGATATGAACAAACACACTCGGCTACGACCCTCCCCCGACCAGCAAATGACTAGTTATCAAAGCAATGCTACACCATTCACATACAGCAAAAACCCCCGGCAGGGGGGGAAATTTTAACGTTTCACAATGTCGAGAGTACAAGCATCAGTGCAACGAACAGGTAAACCAGCAGTCCATCAGTGTCTTGCAACTCACCCCCAGCCCTTCCTAATCACGAAACCAACCCAATAAAGGATAACAAGGAGCGGACCCCCCAGCACAGAATAATCGTAATGTTGACCAGGGTTACGGCAATGATGTAGAGTAGGGAGAGCCACCACACCAATGGAATACAAAAAGTCAAAGAAGCAAGTCAATTGTAGCAGCAACGACAGGGCAAGCAAAAGCAAGCCGGAGTCCAGTTTCGCAGTTCGACAATGCAAAGGTACCCCACCAGGACAAAAGCTCGAATCCATCGAAGCGGGAGCAAACAGCGGTCCACCATAGTTCCCAATTGTCCGGGAAGGAGCAGATCTCGGCGTCGTGTGCAAGTCCTCAAAGTCCGGGCGGTGAGAAAGCGGAGGTTCAAAAGCCACCGGCCCATCAAGCGGCCGAAGAACAGCGACAGCAACTCCTGGCGCAGCCGAAGGGGGCAAAGCAATGGAGGCATCAGGACGATAGGGGTGCAAGAAAGAGCGACGACCCAAAATGGCGGCGGGCCGCATGGGGTCGGTAGAAGCACCGGGGGCCAAGACAGCGTACAAGGACATCAAGGCGTCCAGGACATCTCCGAGCGTGGGCGCTCGAGCACACGCCCAGGCCTCCGCGCAATCCGGCCAGCAAGGTTCGTCGGTGCAGAGCGGATCACTCCCCACGTTGTTGGCAGCCATTTTGTGAGTTTCGCCGCCCCGCACTCCACAGCGGGCCCCCAAACAGTTCCCAAATGTAGGACTTTACAGACCTCCGGAGGCTCCCAACCACGGCCCCACCGGCACAGAACGGGTCGGCGCTCAATGGGGGGGGGGCCCCCTCCGAACAGTGGCGGGCCCACAAGCGAGAGCCAGGCGCGGGGTCCAGGGCTGCCGGACAGAACAAAGGCGAAGGGACCCCTTCACACAGTCAGCCCCCGACACATCTCGTCCCCCTCCAGCCGCACTGACCACAAATCGGGCCCGGTTCAGGATCGCCGGGGCATACACACAACGGCTCCCACCAGTGGCTCACTCTCGCGGCCGGGGCCGGCAATCTCAGCACCGCCGGTCGGGTCCCACAGGCGAGGTCCCGGTCTCGAGCGCCCGGAGGCCCCAATCCCACCGAGGGCACAGCTGCGGACCCACAGCACACAGGAGCCTCCGGACCAGACGGTGAGTAAGAGTGGGTCGCTAAAATCCAAAATCTGTAGTGAAGTATCGTCGCAGTACAGGATATATTGCAGGATATTCGAGGTTGGCCGGAGGGCCGATGGAGCCGAGCTAAAAGGCGGCCATTACGCTCGCGAGCTAGGCTCCTCCCCCAATTTCAACATTCTTTATTATACCATTGCTTCGTACCAAAGGAACTGGTTTTATTCAATCTTTTTTTATGCGGCATTTTCGTCACAATTGGTACCAAGGCACCAAAAAAAATCAATATGTAGGTTTATGAAAACCTCACCCTCTACTGGTTGGACTAAATGATTATCAAAAGTAGCCGCAAAGAGTGAATAAATACTGGATAATGCATCCTTATTACTTAATAAATTAGCCCATTTAAGTGATCTCCTATTATTACTAATTAAAGGGCCAATATTGATTGGATTATCCAAAGTATTATTCATCACAGTAAACCTAGAACTAGGCTATTATGCATTGACAAACGCAATGGTCGATGGTCACTCTCATATCTATGGTCAATTTCGAAATCCAATAAAAAATTCCAGATGTCAAAAGAGACCAAAATGTAATCAATCCAACTTTGATAGTTGTTTTTTTACAAAAGTTGGTGCTTTCGGAGAGTCAGACGGAAAACGACCATTACAAGCCCTTAGGCCGTGTACTGCTACCAATCTCATAATCTGAGTAGCTAGTGTCGTGCAACTCACCCCCTCTATATATGATAATGGGGGAATGTTATTGGCTCCATCCTCCTCTGAGAAAACATCACCAAAACCTATAATCGGTTCAAAATTACAATTAAAATCACCACATACAATTATACCAGTAGGTGCCTCTACGATTTCAGTAAGGAGTTTATCCAATTTGTTGAAAATTTCAGATTCCTTTGCTAACCCACAGGGGCGATTGTAAACATTACACAACACAATACACTTTCTGTCATTCAGCTTAACTAAAAGACCCAGTATATCAGCAGAGTCTGTAGTTAGTTGAGTAATTTTTACCTCCAGGGAAACACTAATCCAGATTGTAAGCCCCCCCGAAGGTCTCCCCCTGACTGATGGAATTGCCGCGATAATATAGGTCCTATAACCCATCCTATGTGGCATTTCAAGGGACCAAGTCTCTTGTAGCAGGCAAAAATCGCAAGAATCTATATATTTGGCCCAATCTGGATCAGAGAGGTTTTTAGCCAAACCAGCTATATTCCATGATATTAAAATTATACTTTCTGGTGTGGTTGGTCTTATCCCTCCCGATACTGGTTTTACCCCTACAGGAGCTAACCCCTGATTCATGACCACATTGTTACAAGCCCCCAATATGGACCCAGCCACAAAAGGAAATGGGTTACCAGTTGACTGCCCTGAATTCAAAATACCTCCAGTTTCCAAAACTCCTTCCATAAGGTTTGACCTAGATGGTATTAGGTCTTGGGTCAATGACTCATCAGCAGGGATGGACGGGATGGGCATCGATAACAAATCGTAGACTGTGTTACATGTAGCGGATACTAAACGGTTAGAATGGGTAGCACCTATGCGCTCCGGCAAGGATTGTAATAATTCCTGTCCCGTTTTACACCCACCCACAGTAACCACTGTTGGAATAGTATGGCCAGCTTTTTGCTGGTCATTCAGTGATCTTCAATCGCAATCATCTAGCCCAGAGAAGATGTCATATCTATTAAATGTTTCCAAAGGTGTAAAAGGTCTCAAATGTTCCATCCTCCTATTCGAGTTTCTAGTAGACCTAGATGGTACCTTATTCCACCCAAAGGGGTCTACGACTGGATGATATTGTCGGGGTTCTAATGAGAACCCAGAATTGATGGAAAATAAGGGGGGGGGGGCCATCTGGTTAGGAATCTGGGCACCAGTGTGGTTGGGGGGAAAGACCAGGGACCTAGGATAAAAATAAGTCAGGGGGCGTGGTATAATAGTATTACCACCTCCACCCTGCGGCCAATTCAGAATATAGGTTACTGCTCGGGGATCACGAAAGTTAATCACTACCAGATCACCATCCGTGTCCTTAACCCTACTGCCCAAACATGGGAGTCGTCTAACATGCACTATGTCACCTTCGATGTCATGTGATAGTGGTCTATATTGTGCTAACCAGTGCATGATCTTATTTCTAAGTTGGAAATACCCCTCCCTCTTATGGTTTGGTAAGGTAGGTACCCCCGTCAAAACAACTACATACGGGGCCGCTTCTGGGGGCAATTCTACTTGGGGGATTCTACGGGGTGGTGGCCTGGTATGTCTAGTTGGATCTCCTTTTGGTTGTTGGAAAGCCCCCTTTGATGGTTTTGCAGATCCTGTCTGTACAATATTTACTGGTTTAGGAACTGTAGTAGTGATCTGTTTGGGTGGTGGAACTATTTGATTTGGAGTAATAATTGAGGTTGTCGGTTGGTCAGAATTTTTAAAGACACTAGGAGTATACGTAGACACCATAACTGGTGGTTTCAAAACCCCACTCCCCACAACCTCATTTGAACCATGATGATTATTAACTGCCATTTCAATTACTCCGAGTTTTTTCTCCACCCTCCTCAATCTCTCAATAATGGGTAAAATAAATGATCTAATTAAATGCTCCATATTATCGAGTGAGGCTACTGGAGAATCATCCACTTGAAGAATGTCGACCTTTTCAGCTATTGGAACAGCGACATTCACCACCTGAACAACTGTAGGAGAAAGAGGCATGCTAATCTGGGAGGAGCTATTGGGTTGTTCAGCAAGGGGGTTTTTAGCAATGTTCTTAATGTCTTTGTTAGATTTTCCAAAGTCCGAATGACTAATTTTTGGCTTTTGCAGAGCCACCCCCTTCCTTCTTTTTTTGGCAGGCGGTTGCCCATGGCTTTTAGCCTGCACAATTTTCCTCCGTTTAGTTACAGCAACTTGCTTTGGTCTTGACAATGACCGAGTACACGAGTTAGCTTCAGGCAATACAGTTATCGATGGTGAAATTTGTGATATATTTTGTCCAGTTTGACCCATGGGAATTGGGGTTGGGGTAAAGTCACGCAGCAATAGCGGAAAACTCTCCAAACATAAGGGGTCTTGTGTGGATAAAGTCCCCTCAGAAATATTCTGCAGGTCTATGAGTGGAGAAACGGCAGGGGTTATGTTCTTAAAACCTTCGATAGAGCGACGACGCTCTGCTCTACGAACTGCCAACATTTTCTCCTTGTCTTGGTCCACAAGAGCCTTCGTGAAGTAATTATCTAAAGGACCATTAATTGTAGTTCCTACCTTCTCATGCAACAATTTCCCCGGACTTAAAGCCATCAAAAAAGAGAAAAAGATTAATAACACGATACCTAAATACAGAGACTGGGCCCAGCCCGGCCTATCTCGGTCTCAGAGGGCCCGCCCTTTGCCCGGGCTTCGCCTGGGCGTCCCGCTACGCGTTGAGGCGTTACTATATAGGGAGAGTAGGAGGAGTAGGGGGCGGGAAGAGACTCCAGGTGCGCTGAACCCTGGGTCTCGCAGTCCCGGCCCCTGTGCTGTGACCGGCAAACAAACAGTCCGTGCAAAGTATTTTCCCTCACGAGGCTGCTGGCTCCCAAATCGGCAGAGATGCAAAATCACTTTCCCGTGTGCAAGGTATGAGCTGCGAGCGGGGGCCGCGAGCTGTTGTAGGCGCTGAAGGTGGGAGGAGCAGGGGGCGGGAAGAGACTCCAGGTGCGCTGAGTTGCTATGCGCTGAACCCTGGGTCTCGCAGTCCCGGCCCCTGTGCTGTGACCGGCAAACAAACAGTCCGTGCAAAGTATTTTCCCTCACGAGGCCGCTGGCTCCCAAATCGGCAGAGATGCAAAATCACTTTCCCGTGTGCAAGGTATGAGCTGCGAGCGGCTCCCGCGAAGCGGGGGCCGCGAGCTGTTGTAGGCGCTGAAGGTGGGAGGAGCAGGGGGCGGGAAGAGACTCCAGGTGCGCTGAGTTGGTATGCGCTGAACCCTGGGTCTCGCAGTCCCGGCCCCTGTGCTGTGACCGGCAAACAAACAGTCCGTGCAAAGTATTTTCCCTCACGAGGCTGCTGGCTCCCAAGTCGGCAGAGATGCAAAATCACTTTCCCGTGTGCAAGGTATGAGCTGCGAGCGGCCTACTCAGTTTATAATACCCTACTCACACTATACTAATAACTATGGGCTAGATGTAGGTAATTCTATTTTACCACTTCTTAAATACCGAATTTTACCGATTCGGTATTTAAGAAGTGGTAAAATAGAGGGGGGGAGATGTAGGTAATTCCAGATGTGGAATTACCGAATCGGTAATATTCGGTATTTACCGATTCGGTAAATACCGAATCGGTATTTCCTATTGATTCCTATGGGCTTCACAGCCCATAGGAATCAATGGGAAATACCGATTCGGTAATTACCGAATTCTGCAAGGGTGCAGGGGGTGTCACTTTGACACCCTCTGGCACCCCAAAAATTGACATGTGCGCCATGTGGCACACACCCAATTGGATTGGGTGGTAAAATACCGAATTTGTAGGGCCTTTGGGACTCTGAAGAGTCCCACCTACATCTGAGATTTACTGAATCGTTAAAAATACCGATTCGGTATTTTACAGAATCGGTAAATTTACCGATTCTGTAAAGATGTGCCCCTACATACCGAAAACCTATTTACCGGTCGGTAAATGGCTCCTACATCTGACCCTATATCTACAAAATACTACTCACTCACCACACCTCGAATACTCTATACTACTCACTCAAATACTCTATAATACCCTAATACTCTCTACTACTCTACTCACTAATAATTCTCTACTACACACTCTCTACTACTCAAAATAATTATACTACTAACTTTCTACAATATTAACACCTATTACTCTATAGTACTCACTTCTACTCTACTACACACTATATAAAACTATCTACTACTCACTATTACTCACTCTACAACTCTACTACTAACTCTCTAATACTCAGTTTATAATACCCTACTCAAACTATTCTAATAACTATATCCACAAACTACTCCTCACTATAATACTCTGTATTATAACTATCTAATCCTCTACTACACTTAACTACCCCCTATACTACTACTGTAAGCTACTCACACTTTACTCAATCTCTACTACTCTCAATTCACACTCTACTACTGACTCAACTAATCGCACTCTAATACACCCTCTGACTACTCTCTACTACATACGTCACACTCCTCACATTACACTATCCACAATTTTATACTCACTCTCTACTACAATGCTAAAAAGTATTAACTAACTACTGCTCTCTAATATATACTCTATTTTAAAAGTTATTCGCTACTCTACTAAATAGATCTACTGCTCCATATACTATCTATAACTCACACTACATCTATTTCTATCTAGTACTTTTCATTACTCACTACTACTCTGTCTCTACTACTCGCTAACTCCTACACGCTATCTACTACTCACTCTATACTACTCTCCACTAATCTACACTACTCACTAACTACTATTGCCTACAACTCACTCCTACTCTATACAAGTATACTCTTTATTAATCAACTAGTCACTCTCTACTAACTATGAATCACTGCTAATACTCTCTACTACTCTCTAATGCTTACCTATTGCCATTGTAAATGACAATACCTTATATTTATCGGTTTAAAAAAAATAAATAATGAAAAACATGACATTTGCAATGCCAATTGCTCTAACTTTAACAAAGACGAGACCATTGCATTGTAAATGCTTGTTTATTCTTGTGACTGGATCGGTTTATCATCACAAATTAAGTTCACAGCACTAATCAGTAGTGTTGCCATCCAGCTCTTGGCGATGAGTAGCTTAAGCATTTTTTTGTGTGCAATTTTTACACACATGCACCCAAAAAAATCTGGTTCCACACTGATGTACAAATGTTACAAAATACTTAGTGAAGCTTATTTTCCCTGTCCAGAGAATGTGGATTATTCCTTTGAACATTTAAATTCCTGCTTGCCATCACCCAACATTATTTCGTGGAGGAGATGCATTCCAACTGGAAATAGCTGAAACATTCACTCCAAGTCCTGGCTTTACTAAAATGTCTCCATTATCTGAGAAAAATAAAAGTATGTTTTAAATGGTGTGAATACATTTAAGCAGTAGTAAATTATTTTTAAGAAATTATCTTACAGAAATAAAAGGCAAACATTTTTTAAATGTCAATCAAGATAAATACACGGGCTAGGACCAGAGCTGGACTGGCTGTATCGGGCATTGGTTGGTTTGCTAGGTAGGGGCCAGTTTTGTAGCAGCTCAGCAGTTTTAAAGTCCCTGCAGAGTTCCTCCTATACCAACCTGTGTCAGGCAGCCATAAAAGTGCAAAAGTAACACTGGTGACTAATGTACCTACTGATCGGAGTTTTGGCTAGTGGTAAAGAATGTGTACTTTGCACATAAAGTTCTATCCAGCAATCTGCATAGATCAGTGTGTTGCCCAGGCCTAAAACGAAAAAATCCCGTTACCAGACGTGCAGGTCTAGTGACTTAAACTACTTGACTTAACTGTAACGCTCTTGTCCCATTAACTGGTTTTAAATTGTGATCTGAGGCAAATATTTTATTTCGCTGAACCGCTAGCACATATGTCTGCTGTATAAGCAAAGTATTTTGTTTGATTTTATTAGATTAAACCTTTGCCCCATACACAATACACATTTAGCTGTATAGAAGATACACAGGAACTCTGATGTGCCTCTCAGTTCATTAACAGCCTTGTCATTGGGCAGGGGCAAGAATGTTTTTCAAATCCTGTTTTTTAAAAAACAGCTATTGCTTAATAAATTTGTAACTAAACATGAAGTGGTAGCACACTGTCATTGAATATGCAGTTATACTGATAAAACTACGTAGTGTACAAACAATGTTGGAGAATACTTTCTACACATTTTTGTCATTTGCGAATCACCAAGTAAAGTGTTCTAATTTGTTTTGTCTTTATTTAAAGGGGGTGCATTAGGGAAAGAAAATGGGCACGCAACAAAACAGCCTTTTGTTTCACAATGAGTGTCGGGCAGCTCACTTAACAAAATCCTCTAACGCGGGGTCCCCTCTCCATACTTTTCTGGAAAAAGTGCTACTTGTGTTCAATTAAAATAAGGTCCCTGATGGTTGACATTAATCAAAGTACATATACTAGCCCAAAATGTTTGTTATCCCACAAAACACATCTGAAACAGAGAAATGTCTGACCCAAATCGGGAGACTGTATGATTTAATGCATACTTAAATAGACAACATCATAAACTTTTTCAAAAGATAGAAAAACTATTTACATACAAGGGGGATTTTTGTCAAAATGACGTGCATAGAGACGAGAGATAGTAAGTGCTCGTGTATGAAAGCGACCAAAGAGGTCAGTGAGGGTCAAGTAAAAACAAATTGAGGTTACTCAACAAAAATAAAGGTTTAATCCTTAAATGTTAAAGAATCAGCCTGCCCCGCACAACTGCAAAAAAAGTAATTCTTTCTTGCCAGTACAAAATTATAACATCCTCTATTTTCGGAAAATCACAACGAGAGAAGGGGCTTGGGAAAGACCACAGGTGCAGGCTTAAGGGGAAAGAGTATGTCGACGTTTCGACCCGAAGATAAACAGGGTGACTGGTTTCCTCAGGGGCGGGTCTTCATCAGGACGGGTGAGGGTTAGGGACTCAATATGCACAGAAGTGAAATAACCCCAACAACATGTGGGCACCTGTAACAACAAATAATTGGGCTAGGAGTTATTAATACAGCATAGGTCCAGTGTCAATTGTCCACCAGAAGCAAGACTCAATTGGAGGCACTCACCCTTTAATTGGTGTGCCACAGAATGCGCAATTTATTCAGCGCCCAACTGCCTCGGAAAAACTCAGGCGGTTCCAGTGCACTTGTCAGTGCTAAAAAGTAGAAGGAAAGTAACCCTCAGTCATCTTAATTCAACATCCATAACAGACATTTATTTACACTGCCCTACTCTCCATGATGTGACACCTTAAACAGAAGTAAAATACTCTGCTTAATTCGAACAAAAATGCAGTGGATCTTCAATAGCATTGCACATACCAAGTCTGCATATGCAAGGTCAGCATACACACAACACAATTATTTTAAAAAATTGAATTAAAAAACGGCACTAGGCATACGAACATACTGCACAGCTCGTGCCCCAACGTATGGTTACTCCGTCTATAATGAACTCACCACGTTGAATTTCACGGTCTTATTCCACAAAATTGAAAAGGTCTAACTGCAAGAAAATAGAGTTGAAACTCCCATCAGTAACGCTAATACGAGTGTCAACATCGCGTATTAAAACACGGACACATGAAAAGCCATTTTACACATACCTATGATTCTCCGCGAGGGAACATATACCCTGCTCCGTATCTGCACGCCGTGTCAACTCCGCGTGAAGGAATGCGGAAGTGGCGCGCCCACATACTTCCCAAATAACCTAGCAACCCAGCCGATGCTCTGCATCACGTCATTACAATGCGTCCCTACTCTGCAATTGAGACGGCGTCAAATGGGAACGAGGACGATTATCTGTAGATTTCCTCACTTATCCTGACACAGTGTGTTAAGGAGACAGTGCGCTAATACTTTGAGAAACTGACATGTGCTCGCCGCTATATGTGGATTAAAATGAAGAGACAGCGTTTTTTGAAATTAAAAGTTAGAAAAAAGGGGTGACATAATTTCTAAACATTTTCACAATTAAACACAAATGAAAATCAAGATATGTGTTAGTCTAGGCAACAGTTTATATTGAAAAATATAAACGATTCTTAACAATCGCAAAAGTACAATTGACTATACATACAAAAACCATTGCAGAATATTATATACAGTTGTGGATCCCCACAAATACAATTGCTGTGTGTTATATAACAATGTCATCCACATATCAACTGTGACTGTGTATATCAACCACTGTATAGGGTTGCCATTTGTCTTGTAGTTTCCTCATATTCATTGAGTCCCTTACTGACCGTATCAAATGTGTGCATCCATTTGCATTCTCGTACACTTAATGTGCTAGGAAATCCCCCCCTCTTATGTTCACAGCCACTTTCTCCAAAACCCACCATCTCAGACTCTCCGGTGGGTGATCAAACTTCACAAAGTGTTCAACGAGAGGGGCTCCTTGGACCCTGCACCGGATTCTGCTACAGTGTTGCAGGATCCTGGCCTTCACTTTTTGTATTGTTTGCCCTACGTACATGAACCCGCACGGGCACATAATGGCATATATCACACCCGACGAATTGCAGTTGGTGTGTTGCTTCATTGTGTGTGTATAGCCATTGTACGTACATTGTTTCAGTTCCGAGGTCAAAGGGCATGCCTTACATAGGCCACATTTATAATGGCCCAGTATCGGTGCAATATTCCACAGAGTGGTCTGAGTCTCCTTCGGCTTACTTGGGAGAAGGGATTGGACCACGTAATCCCTAATATTTTTACCTCTTTTGAATGCATGCATCGGTGGTTCAGGGATTCCCACCTCATCAGCCACTAGGTGCCAGTGGCTGTTTATGACTTTTTTAATCTCACTACTTCGAGTGTTGAATGTAGTCACACATGTCAGTCTTTCATTATTGCTTTTCTTAGGCTTGGGTTCCAGTAGGAACTCCCTGTGGCAAAACCAAGCCTTTTTTCGTGCCTTTTTTAATAGGCTGCGTGGGTAACCCCTATCAATCAGGCGTTCCATCAGGACAGCTGACTCATTGAAAAAATCCACCTTACGTGTACAATTCTGCCGCAACCTCAGGAACTGCCCAAAGGGTAAATTGTCCCTGAGGTTGCGTGGATGATGACTTGTATATCGGAGCAAGGTGTTTCTTTCACTGGGTTTCCTATATAACGTAGTATGTAGGTAACCCTCCTCCTCCACTATACTGATGTCAAGGAAATTGATCTTATTATTACTGTAGTCAAGAGAGAATTTTATATCACTTGATCTCTCATTGAGCCACATATGGAAGTCTGTCAGTCTATTTTCATTCCCCACCCATATCATAAGGACATCGTCGATATAGCGACGCCATATCCCAATGTTCCCACGATATGGATTTGTCTCATTGTAGATGAATTCTTGCTCATATGCATTCATGAAAATTATGGCCAAATCCGGGGCAAAGCTTGCCCCCATGGCTACCCCCCTTGTTTGCACATAATAGTCCCCTTCGAAATAGAAAAAGTTTTTCCTCATAGCTATGTCCAAAAGATCCAAAATGAAGGACGTCGGAACTTGGCATGGTTTTGGTCGTTCCTCCAAGACTTGTCTAATCACCTCAAGTGCAGCTGTTTGGGGGATATTGGTGTAAAGTGATGTTACATCCATTGTGACCAAGAAGTTGTTATTCCGGTCAAATGGATGTCCATCCACCAGTTGTATGGCTTGCATAGTGTCCCTCACATAGGACATAGTCCCTTCCGCAATAGGTTTTATAAAAACATCTATGTATTTACATAGGGGTTCTAAAATTGACCCACAACCTGAGACGATAGGTCTCCCAGGGGGGTTGTTTAGACTCTTGTGCACTTTGGGCAACGTATAAATCGTAGGTAGTCTAGGGTGGCTGTTATTGAGGTATTCATATTCATGTTTTGACACATAACCATCCTCTAGGGCCCTAGTTGTAATTGACCTATCGTCTCAGGTTGTGGGTCAATTTTAGAACCCCTATGTAAATACATAGATGTTTTTATAAAACCTATTGCGGAAGGGACTATGTCCTATGTGAGGGACACTATGCAAGCCATACAACTGGTGGATGGACATCCATTTGACCGGAATAACAACTTCTTGGTCACAATGGATGTAACATCACTTTACACCAATATCCCCCAAACAGCTGCACTTGAGGTGATTAGACAAGTCTTGGAGGAACGACCAAAACCATGCCAAGTTCCGACGTCCTTCATTTTGGATCTTTTGGACATAGCTATGAGGAAAAACTTTTTTTATTTCGAAGGGGACTATTATGTGCAAACAAGGGGGGTAGCCATGGGGGCAAGCTTTGCCCCGGATTTGGCCATAATTTTCATGAATGCATATGAGCAAGAATTCATCTACAATGAGACAAATCCATATCGTGGGAACATTGGGATATGGCGTCGCTATATCGACGATGTCCTTATGATATGGGTGGGGAATGAAAATAGACTGACAGACTTCCATATGTGGCTCAATGAGAGATCAAGTGATATAAAATTCTCTCTTGACTACAGTAATATTAAGATCAATTTCCTTGACATCAGTATAGTGGAGGAGGAGGGTTACCTACATACTACGTTATATAGGAAACCCAGTGAAAGAAACACCTTGCTCCGATATACAAGTCATCATCCACGCAACCTCAGGAACAATTTACCCTTTGGGCAGTTCCTGAGGTTGCGGCGGAATTGTACACGTAAGGTGGATTTTTTCAATGAGTCAGCTGTCCTGATGGAACGCCTGATTGATAGGGGTTACCCACGCAGGCTATTAAAAAAGGCACGAAAAAAGGCTTGGTTTTGCCACAGGGAGTTCCTACTGGAACCCAAGCCTAAGAAAAGCAATAATGAAAGACTGACATGTGTGACTACATTCAACACTCGAAGTAGTGAGATTAAAAAAGTCATAAACAGCCACTGGCACCTAGTGGCTGATGAGGTGGGAATCCCTGAACCACCGATGCATGCATTCAAAAGAGGTAAAAATATTAGGGATTACGTGGTCCAATCCCTTCTCCCAAGTAAGCCGAAGGAGACTCAGACCACTCTGTGGAATATTGCACCAATACTGGGCCATTATAAATGTGGCCTATGTAAGGCATGCCCTTTGACCTCGGAACTGAAACAATGTACGTACAATGGCTATACACACACAATGAAGCAACACACCAACTGCAATTCGTCGGGTGTGATATATGCCATTATGTGCCCGTGCGGGTTCATGTACGTAGGGCAAACAATACAAAAAGTGAAGGCCAGGATCCTGCAACACTGTAGCAGAATCCGGTGCAGGGTCCAAGGAGCCCCTCTCGTTGAACACTTTGTGAAGTTTGATCACCCACCGGAGAGTCTGAGATGGTGGGTTTTGGAGAAAGTGGCTGTGAACATAAGAGGGGGGGATTTTGCTAGCACATTAAGTGTACGAGAATGCAAATGGATGCACACATTTGATACGGTCAGTAAGGGACTCAATGAATATGAGGAAACTACAAGACAAATGGCAACCCTATACAGTGGTTGATATACACAGTCACAGTTGATATGTGGATGACATTGTTATATAACACACAGCAATTGTATTTGTGGGGATCCACAACTGTATATAATATTCTGCAATGGTTTTTGTATGTATAGTCAATTGTACTTTTGCGATTGTTAAGAATCGTTTATATTTTTCAATATAAACTGTTGCCTAGACTAACACATATCTTGATTTTCATTTGTGTTTAATTGTGAAAATGTTTAGAAATTATGTCACCCCTTTTTTCTAACTTTTAATTTCAAAAACCGCTGTCTCTTCATTTTAATCCACATATAGCGGCGAGCACATGTCAGTTTCTCAAAGTATTAGCGCACTGTCTCCTTAACACACTGTGTCAGGATAAGTGAGAAAATCTACAGATAATCGTCCTCGTTCCCATTTGACGCCGTCTCAATTGCAGAGTAGGGACGCATTGTAATGACGTGATGCAGAGCATCGGCTGGGTTGCTAGGTTATTTGGGAAGTATGTGGGCGCGCCACTTCCGCATTCCTTCACGCGGAGTTGACACGGCGTGCAGATACGGAGCAGGGTATATGTTCCCTCGCGGAGAATCATAGGTATGTGTAAAATGGCTTTTCATGTATCCGTGTTTTAATACGCGATGTTGACACTCGTATTAGCGTTACTGATGGGAGTTTCAACTCTATTTTCTTGCAGTTAGACCTTTTCAATTTTGTGGAATAAGACCGTGAAATTCAACGTGGTGAGTTCATTATAGACGGAGTAACCATACGTTGGGGCACGAGCTGTGCAGTATGTTCGTATGCCTAGTGCCGTTTTTTAATTCAATTTTTTAAAATAATTGTGTTGTGTGTATGCTGACCTTGCATATGCAGACTTGGTATGTGCAATGCTATTGAAGATCCACTGCATTTTTGTTCGAATTAAGCAGAGTATTTTACTTCTGTTTAAGGTGTCACATCATGGAGAGTAGGGCAGTGTAAATAAATGTCTGTTATGGATGTTGAATTAAGATGACTGAGGGTTACTTTCCTTCTACTTTTTAGCACTGACAAGTGCACTGGAACCGCCTGAGTTTTTCCGAGGCAGTTGGGCGCTGAATAAATTGCGCTTTCTGTGGCACACCAATTAAAGGGTGAGTGCCTCCAATTGAGTCTTGCTTCTGGTGGACAATTGACACTGGACCTATGCTGTATTAATAACTCCTAGCCCAATTATTTGTTGTTACAGGTGCCCACATGTTGTTGGGGTTATTTCACTTCTGTGCATATTGAGTCCCTAACCCTCACCCGTCCTGATGAAGACCCGCCCCTGAGGAAACCAGTCACCCTGTTTATCTTCGGGTCGAAACGTCGACATACTCTTTCCCCTCAAGCCTGCACCTGTGGTCTTTCCCAAGCCCCTTCTCTCGTTGTGATTATCCGAAAATAGAGAATGTTATAATTTTGTACTGGCAAGAAAGAATTACTTTTTTTGCAGTTGTGCGGGGCAGGCTGATTCTTTAACATTTAAGGATTAAACCTTTATTTTTGTTGAGTAACCTCAATTTGTTTTTACTTGACCCTCACTGACCTCTTTGGTCGCTTTCATACACGAGCACTTACTATCTCTCTTCTCTATGCACGTCATTTTGACAAAAATCCCCCTTGTATGTAAATAGTTGTTTTTCTATCTTTTGAAAAAGTTTATGATGTTGTCTATTTAAGTATGCATTAAATCATACAGTCTCCCGATTTAGGTCAGACATTTCTCTGTTTCAGATGTGTTTTGTGGGATAACAAACATTTTGGGCTAGTATATGTACTTTGATTAATGTCAACCATCAGGGATTTAATCTAATCTGATGAGGAGTAAAAATGAAAGCAATGATTGACTGATTTATAATTGTATTATACACCAGGAATTAACGTCTAGGACCAATTCTTTCTATAATATTGGATACCCAGGTCCTCTGACTTCTATTGGGTTACCCCATGTTTATAACAACAATTAAAATAAGGAGCCACTAATATTAGGGTTGGTCTGGTGGTCATGCCATACAAGGTTACGTTAGTGGCCACTAGCAGGTTGAAAAGGTTTTGTCAGTTTCAAATGCCTTCAAATGGATAGTGCGTAACACAATGTCCCTAGCACCAAGGTATTAATAATAGTGCTGCTCAGTGCCACATGAGCTATCACTCAAATTTCAGTGTTAATTATATTTTAGAAATTTAACAATTTGTCTCCAAACATGAGATTATGAGTTCTGAAAATACACACCTTTTTGTCTTGAATACAGACTCTGATTTATTTTAGATCTATAAGTTCAACCAAGCAAAAGCTTCTAATGTAGTAGGCGTGGTTACATACAGGAGAGCTACTTGCAGGCTACTCGTCGGAGAAGCCTGCTCTAACTGTTGTTAGAGAGAAAAGTAAACACCATTTTCCAGAATAAGATAAGCAGTAATTAGACAGACTGACATTTGTCCTTAAACAGACCGCAAATGTGTCAAGATAAAACAAACAAGATTTAACGAAATCTTTATTGCTCATTCACTTTCAGAATGAACAGAACACCTGTTCCACTGCAGCTCAAGTTCACTTGCCCAAACGGACTAGTAGGTGCCTAAAAATAGCTCGGCCTGCTATAATCTAATTCGCCTTAGCGAGTGGCTAAGCAGATTTTAGTTTTTTAGGCCTCTTGCTAAAGAAGAAGGCTTTGTTTGGGTAGAAATAAATTAGTAAAGTCCATCCTAACTAATGTTAGGAATCCAGAGTTTGTTTCTCCTGGACCAAGCACTCTATAAAACAAGCATTTGCAATGCAATAGGTCTCGCATTAGGAAAGTGTGAGCTATTGGTATTGTAAATGACACATTTTTTTAATATGTGTTGACTTTTAAAATATATAAATTAATAGCATTGTTATTCACAAAGCCAATAGCTTACACTTTCCTAATGCGAGTCCTATTGGCTATGGCAATGCTTATTGGTAGCAAGCAAGGACAGTGCTGTTGTGATGCTGAGTGATGATGTGGTTGGGCTGAGTGATGTGGTGGTGTATTAGAGTGATGTGGTGGTGTCCCTGAGTGATGTGGTGGTGTCCCTGAGTGATGTGGTGTTGTCCCTGAGGGATGTGGTGTTGTCCCTGAGCGATGTGGTGGTGTCCCTGAGCGATGTGGTGGTGTCCCCGAGCGATGTGGTGGTGTCCCTGAGCGATGTGGTGGTGTCCCCGAGCGATGTGGTGGTGTTGTCCCCGAGTGATGTGGTGGTGGTGTCCCCGAGTGATGTGGTGGTGAAAGCAAGCACTGCTTGCCGCAAAATATGTGTGCATTCATACAGATTTCTTTTTTAATTTTAAAGCTGAATTTACCTATGTTTCTTGTCATGAGAAAACACTCTTTCGGGACCCCTGCTATAACTTACCTCACTCCTCGCCAACTGACCAATCTGCACCAAATGAGCACTGTGTGCTTCCAAAGTTTAGTGTGCAAAAGGGAAGTGAATTGGAGGATAACACAGTATGCAGAGAAAGGAATATAATTACCAGTTTTGAGTGTGTGCAGATGCCACCAGGATGATCCTACTGGTATGGTTATTGCCAGATTATTTCTTCTGTAGCATTGGAAGGTTAATTTAATGACAGAAATGACTGAATAGACTTTCTCACTCCCCCAATGCCTGACCTATTACTATATTGAGCAAAGTTGTTTATTCATACTTTATTAACAGTTATTGTCATCCGGATGTCTTGCTTCTACAAGTACTCCCAAAGTATACTCTTTGGACTTGTACACCACAACACAATTTGTTGATAACATCCCATAAATTCTCTCTCGGGCCTATGGAATGGATGAAACATACTGTACGCTTTCTTTTGTTCGCAATTTGCCGATAACATCTTGGAAGGCGCAGAGTGGAAGTGGGACGGTCTGATACACATGCAAGCCCCACTCTCGGCGTCCCTCGGTACATTACTTCCTCTAATATCTATTGTTTTTAATTAATGAGCTCATTAATCTAGTGTAGCTACTCCCTAGCTTGAACGGGTCAGAGCTGTGATGGTTTATCAACGCAGTAGCTTCGGGGAAGGATTTCATAGCTGAGGTGGCAGCACCTTAATTAGGAAAAACAAGAAAAAGAAAATCCCATTGTGCTCAGTTGGGGCTCCCACCTTCCCTCTCCATCTCACTCGTCCCAGGGCTGCCAACGTAACAAACAAGAAGCCACGGACTCTGCGACTTCACCACCGCGGCTCGGGTGCCGTGCGAGACACAGGAAGCCAGGCGGGACTGCCCAGGACTGCCTGCTTGAGGGTGGGGCCACCAGCACAGACAGGAAGTGGACAGGAGCCTACCCCACGCTCCTGTGAAGAGAAGGGAGCAAGCGTGTGACCCAGCGGGGCTCCCGTGCTAAGGGAGAGCCCCGCCTGCTGCTGGGCCTGGACCGCTGCCGCGACAAGTCTGGGGAGAGAAGCGGAGGGGTCTCGAGGCACTTTGCTGGTGCCTGCCCCCACCGCCTACTAACCCGTGCAGCCGCCACCACCGTGGGACAAGAGGAGTCCGACAGACCCGGTGTGTGTGTTATCCACTTACTGGGAATCTGGGACAGAAGATGTGCACGGCGCGTGGGTGAACGTGTGCGCACACATGGGGAAATCGCCTGCACGTGCCCATCCCCTGTCCCACTTTCCCAGCAAGTAGATAACAAAAGATATTTCGCTGGATGCAGCGCTTCGCGCTGCTAACACCAGCCCGACCTAAAAAAAAGCCTCAAAGTGTGGATGAAATGTCAATCCTACACCTTGTAGTCACCTTAGTCTTATGTACCATTTTCTATACATGTTTGATTCATTGTCTCTGTCTTAAAATGCACAATGTATTTTGCAGATAGGTGTGGTGCAGCGGCTAGGGCAGCTGACTTCGGAGCACAGGTTCGATCCCTGGCTCCGGTGGCAGCTCAGCACCATATGACTGGGCAAAATCTCACTTAATTTCCACGACGGCCCCCCGCGTCTTGAGACCCACAAGGGTGAGTAGTTTGTGCTGTACAAATACGGATTTACATTTTTTTTACATTTACAACATTTGGTGTGTCCCCCACTCACCCCCTCCACCACCTAGTTTTCTCGGAGGGAAACACCCACCACCCAATGGTTGGGCTCGCTTGCTGCACTCACTGTGCACCACGTGGGGGCTGGCCTGACAAAATTTGCCAGGGCTGCTTTGGTTTTCAAGGCTAAGACGAATCAATAAATACAATATCGAACAGCACATTCGTTCCTCTAGTCGCAGTACTAAAATATTCATGCCTTAAAATTGAAACTGTTTTTCTTAGGGAGTTTTTTTTTTAAGTATTGCATGTTAAAGAGGCATGCTCTGAATTGGGCAAATGAATCTAGCAATTACCACAGCAATATCCAAATTATCCACTGGAAACTTAAAAGCTAAGGCGTTCCTGCGAATGTGTACACCATAGATCCTTAAAACGGGGCAAAGTATTTTTTCCTCTCCCAAGAATAACAAACAGCCTCAGATCGGCGTTGATGAAGCCAACAGGTTTCACCTATGTGAGACGAATTTGCCTAATTCCTTTTTTCCAGGTCAAATGTGCTACAAGGTCTGTTTTTGCAGTGCTTAATTATTACCACGCAGATATAAACCAAATTGGTTCTGAAGTGGACAGGTGATACCTTCACCTGTCCCTTGATCCAGAAGTCTCAGATGTTCGTACTCGAAAGGTGGAGAGGGAACAACTGTATCAATGGGAGTATAGTCAGTAATGTGCCACTCTGATCACTGAATTCACCTGCGGTTATGAAGCAGCCCTAGCATAAAACGGATTCCACTTGTGCAGAAGCTAGAACGAGAACAAGCAAACGAAGGTGGTCCAGCAACAGACTAAGGTAAACGGTCCAGCCAGCAGAAAAATGGCCAGTCATTAAGTCCATGATGTTAACACATTTATGTATTTGATGTACTTAGCACACACAATCCACAATGTGATGCTCAATTTGCATATATATAATCCACAAAAGCAATGTTCTGCTCCGACTGATCAAAAGTTACCCAAAACTCACCTTGGGCTAGACACTGACCTTTTGTTGATTGCAGTATCCAAGACTTAAGTGTGGGATCGTTTTTCAACTGTGACTGCCTAAAGAAATGGTGTAACTGCAGCCTCGAGCTTTTTAGACTGCATTAAAGCGGTTTAAGGACCTTGGTCGTTAGGAACTCTGGCACTAACCTTGCTGAAAATGATTTTACCACTCTGATAGGACCAAATCAATGTCTGTTTACAGCATCATTGATGGTCGTTAGTTTCTTCCGCTTGTGTGGTATTCTAAGTTAAAAGCCCAAAAGTGCAATGATAAACTTCAGGAACAACCTTTCCTATTACAATTAGGACGCAGCCTTGCATACATCCATTGCCTTGGTAACAAACTTTAGGTACTGTTTATCACTAGACCTTTACAGCACTTCCTTTCACGTACAAACTGCCCTCTCTTGTCAGACATCTGCCCTGTGACGTTACTTGCTCTCTAGTGCAGTGTTTTAAGGAAAATCATTCATTTACGATAGTTTAACAAAGTGGAATGAAAAAGTTACATTTTAAAAGAAGGAGGCAATATAAATTAAAGCTACACAAACGCCACCAAAAATATTTTAAACCCTCCCCCCACCCCTTTTGAAATGCATGAGAGATAAATAATCAACACGATGTGAGGTTTTGCATCCAGCAACACGAGGGAGGTGGTGGAGAGACAGCCTGCTCAACAATGGACTCTGATGGAGTGCTATGTCTCAAAATGAAAAGTACCTTTGCAAGCGCATGGGCCCTGTCCCTGGCAGCACTACTTGGTCAAAGCTCCACTACTGGTCAATGGAGGCGAGGGAGCGGTGCTGGCCAGCTGATTGATGTGGGATCCTTCGAGGGAGCCAGCCAATGGTAAGGTATTTGATGTGGAAGCCATCAAATGGTAAGTAAGAGAGTCCGCCTCCCCCGTTCAGATCGGAGGCCACCGAAGTCATCTGCGGCGTCCCTCAAGGCTCCTCGCTCAGCCCAACTCTCTTCAACGTCTACATGAGCCCCCTCGCAGCCATCGCACGCCAGCACAACCTGAACATCATCTCCTACGCAGATGACACCCAGCTGATCCTCTCCCTCACCAACGACCCCGCCACCGCCAGAACCAACCTGCGCGAAAGGATGACAGACGTAGCCAAATGGATGTCGAACAGCCGCCTGAAACTGAACTCGGACAAGACGGAAGTCCTCATCCTGGTATCCTCACCCTCCGCCTGGGACGACTCCTGGTGGCCCCCCGCCCTGGGCAGCGCACCCAAACCAACTGACCACGCACGCAACCTGGGCTTCATCCTGGACTCCTCCCTCTCCATGACCAGACAAGTCAACGCCGTCTCCTCGTCGTGCTTCAACATCCTGCGAATGCTACGCAAGATCTTCCGATGGATCCCCACCGAAACCAGGAAGACGGTCACCCAGGCCCTCGTCACCAGCCGGCTGGACTACGGCAACTCCCTCTACGCCGGTACCACCGCCAAACTCCAGAAGAGACTCCAGCGGATCCAGAACACCTCAGCACGACTCATCCTGGACATCCCCCGCCGCAGCCACATCTCCGGACACCTGAGAGACCTGCACTGGCTCCCGGTCAACAAGAGAATCACCTTCCGGCTCCTCACCCACGCACACAAAGCCCTACACAACCAAGGACCAGGATACCTCAACAGCCGCCTCAACTTCTATGCTCCCACGCGCCAGCTTCGATCGACCAGCCACGCCCTCGCCGCCGTCCCCCGCATCCGAAGAGCCACCACAGGAGGAAGGGCCTTCTCCTACCTGGCCGCCAAGACTTGGAACTCCCTCCCGACCCACCTCCGCCTGACCCAGGACCACCTCGCCTTCAGGAAGCAGCTCAAGACCTGGCTGTTCGAGCAGTAGCGGACCCCCCCAGCGCCTTGAGACCCTCCGGGTGAGTAGTGCGCTATACAAATGTTCTGATTGATTGATTGATTGATTGGTTATAAGCCCCCTTATAAGATTTTTTTTATGTATTTATTCAATACTAGAGATTACGCAAGTGAAAACTAGAAAGGCGTTTTATCATATAATAAGCCCCTAATTAAAAAATGCAGTGATGGTTGTTCTTATCAATCCTAGCTTCTAATTTGTGGATTCGTCATACGGGATCAACACCTATAGCAGGAATAAGATTCTCTCCAGCATCCCTTTATCTGGAATTTTATGTCAAATAGGGGAAAATCTTTTAGTTACCCATATATTTAAAAGAATGTCAAATTCCTTCAGTGTTAAGTAGGTTCTATGTCTGTTGTGACTAAGCTCCGTTACACTTTCATTTAAATGCCACTTCATTTTAACACCAGAAATTTTACTGTCCATTGCTTTTCTGAGTCTACACCAAGGGTGGGATTACACATAAAGTTACGAGCTGGGTATGAAAAGGTATCTATCCAAAGATGTTTCTTGAGGATTGGTTTGGAATTATGGGTGTCCCTTTCCAGTGTGAGGTAGAATCACAAGTTGTGTTCTTGGTCATGACTATCAAGACCTAGGCCCAGATGTACTAATACTCCTGCGAAGGAGCATTGTGTGACAATGTTATGCTGCGTTATGTGGCTTTTCTATGTCATGGATGTGCTGTATTTACTAGGGCAGAGCACTGTGGAGAAGAAAACTTTGCGGGATCCATGCAAGGCACATCACCATGGAATCCCCTGGTTGTCTAGTTTAAAAAAAATGTGGTTCATTAGTTTGCATGGGTGGTGCCACAGCACGGCCCAAAATTTAGCAGCTTCGCAATTTCTTATTTCTCAACTTAGTGCTTTAGGGCCTTTCGTGTAATTGTCTCTTGGCCTGCATACACAAGTGGGGTACTGTTCTTATTGGGAGATGTTTGAGAATTCAAGGTGGTAGAAAATTTGTGGCTCCCCGCTGATTCCAGAGCTTTCTTGCACAGAGATGTGAGGAAAATGTGTTCTCCAGTATTCAATCTTTCATAGATTCACATGCTTGTATCTTCCCCGTCGTCATGGTGGGAGTCTCCCGGTAAAAGAATAACCATAGCAGTAGAAGAAAAAACTGCCTGGAAACCATAGAGTAGTGAAACAATAGGTAACCTCTCCTCCTCATTATGTGGCCCAAACTACAGCCAATCAGTTGCCAGCTCCAGCCTACACCATTCCCAGCAGAGCCACCATACCTCAGATTTCCAACCGCCTTCGTGTAAGAAGGAGTCTCCCTGAGCTCAGCTCAGTTTTTCTCTCTACTGAACTTTTGACCTTTCTACAGTTGGAAGTAAGGTACTGATTTTTGTCAAGATTATTTGATTCAAAATGCCTGAAGGCTCCAAGAAGAGACTTTTCAGAGCTTGCAGGTTCTGTGGTAAGGCCAGATTATTTTCTGAGGACCCACATAAGGAATGCTTGTACTGCTTGTACCCCAAGCATGTTCCTAAGGACTGCAAATATTGCCGCACCTTCTCTGCCAAAACTCTTAAAGATAGAGAAGCTCGTCTCTTGTTATGGCTTCAAAAGAAAAAATCTACAGACTCGGAGTCTGAGGGTGAAGCCAAAGGACATACCTCTAAGAAACATAAGAGAGAGTCCTCTGAGGAAAAAGGAGATCTAAAGAGACAAAAGGCTGGTAAAATCAAGGAAGGTGAACCTTCTTCTCTTCCTCTAACTCCTTTAAAGCCTACCTCAGAGAAGAAGGCTCCGTCGCCGTCGACGAAATCTGCTGATATTCCAGTCAGATCACCGACCAAGCCGTCGGCGACGATCTCGACGACGACAGCCTCGTCGACATCGATGACGACTCCGTCGACGGTGAGTGCCAGGCCTTCGTCGATGGCAAGATCTTCGTCGACGACCATCCCGTCGACGGGACCACTGATTGTAAAACGATGCCTACAGTTGGATCTCCAACAATGATGACATCGACTTACATCTCCATTAAAAGGATTGCTCCGTCGACAGGCTCGTCGGCGAGCAAAAAAGGAGAGTTTTCCACTCCAAAGATTTCGCCTCTGCTTCCATCTACCATACTGGATTGCCAGGAATCTGAGGAGGAAGGGTCTTATGGAGTTGCCTATAGTCCCTCTCAGCTTCATATTAAAAGTCAAGACTCGGAGGAGGAAGATTTTCAAGAGACTCAGGAACATTTCTCTTTTAAAGATCGTCCAGTAAGAGGCCCAAAGTGGTATGAGTCCTTCCATCAAGCTTATCACTATGAGGATGAAGAGGAA
The DNA here is from genome assembly GCF_964261635.1 of Lissotriton helveticus. Lineage (NCBI taxonomy): Eukaryota > Metazoa > Chordata > Amphibia > Caudata > Salamandridae > Lissotriton > Lissotriton helveticus. Next base: position 1,276,387,376 of record NC_136057.1, read on the forward strand.
GTGAGTCCACCTGTTTGAGAGGAGGGTTTGTCAGTGCCTGTCTCTTTGATCTCAGACTTAAGACACATGATTGACAGTTATTACCGTCGCTTTCCGGAGGATAATGCACCAGCCTCTACTACTAGTCCTGTAAATGTTTCTCAACCTGTGAGAGAAACACCTCTGGTTCAGTCACCGCCTCCAGTTCAACGTGCGGACGTTCCAAAAGTTATTACTATTCGGGATGATTTTGCAGATTCTGATCATGACGATCAAGCTGAGGAAGGAGAGATTCCCCAAGATGATGTGGTCGGGGATGAATGGGACCAATACATTGTTCCAACTTCTCCAGTGTCACCGTTGCCTTAAGCAAGTTCTCCACCAGAGGATATAGCCAGCTTGCATGATCTCATTGACAAAGCTGCTAAGAGATTTCAACTTTCTATGCCGGTTAAGGAACGTGATTGTTTTCTTTATGACTTCAGAGAGTCTTCTCGGAAGTCCGTAAGAGCTATCCCGATTATCCAACATATCTGGGAGGAAGGAATAAAATTGATGAAGAATCCGGCATCAGTTCCAGCTTCAATACCTAAGCTGGATAAGAAATACCGCGCTCAAGAGACGGCTCCGACATGTCTTATTGGTCATCCTCGTCCGGAGTCGGTTGTGACTCATGCAGCGCAAAGACGCTCCAAAAATCCGATGGCAACCTGCGTGGCATCTCCTGATAAAGAGGGCAAGAGAATGGATGGTATTGGCAAGCGCTTTGCAGTCATTGCAGCAGCATCAATCAAAGCGGCTAATGCAATGGCACTTCTGAGTTGGTTTAATAGACAGATGTGGTCTGACATCGCGCCAATCCTGTCACATCTTCCGGATGATAAGAAAGAGGAAGCGAATACAATTTTGCAAGATGGAGCCAGAGTAGCATCTGAGCTCATAGACGTAGCGATGGACATAGCGTCTATAGCTTTCCGTCAGATGGCTGGAGCGGTAGCCCTACGGAGGCAAGGGTGGCTCAAGTCAACCTCCTTTAGGCCTGAAGTCCAGTCTAAAATCATGGACATGCCATTTGATGGCGAGACCTTCTTTGGTAAACATATTGATGAGGCACTTCAAGGAATAAAAGCAGACACTGATACTGCTAGATCTTTGGGAACATTGCAGCAAGGCCGTTACCAGTCATTTCGAGGCAGGGGATTGAGAGGACATTTTCAACAACGTTCCTCTTACCAATCAAATAGGTACCAACCATACAATCAGCAGGGTTACCGTCAGTACTCCTCCAACCAACAGTATCGATCCTCGAATACATCTTTTCAGCAACAAGGGAGGAGAAAATCTGCTGCCAGAGGAAAACAAGACTCTGGCCGCAGACAGTGATTCTCCAGGCACCTCCGACACCGTTTCATATCAATCAGTTCCATTACCTTTCTCAATTCCTACCACATTGGCAGTCCATAACATCGGACAGATGGGTGTTAGACATCATTACACAGGGTCACGCCCTGGAATTCTAACAAAAACCTCCAAATCGCCCACCTTTCTGCAGAGTTCAACAACATCTTGCAGCACTCAAAGCAGAAGTTTTATCCCTCATAATGAAAGGGGCGATAGAAGAAGTTCCATCGAACCAGCAAGGGACAGGCTTCTATTCACATTTTTTCCTAATAAAGAAGAGACAATCTTCCAAATGGAGGCAGGTAATGGACCTCAGAGATCTGAACAAATACATAAAGAAAATCTCTTTCTGCATGCTGTCCTTACAGGAAATCCTTCTCTTGCTTCGCAAAGGAGACTACATGGTCTCTCTAGACCTGTTGGATGCATACTTCCATATTCCGATCCACAGGAAACACAAAAAGTATCTTCGATTCATGGTGGCGGGGCGTCAATACCAGTTCAAAGTTTTACCTTTCAGCCTGAAGTCTGCCCCAAGGGTTTTCACAAAATGCATGGCGCCGATAGCAGCACATCTAAAGCAGCAAGGTCTCCAAATGTTCCCTTATTTGTACGACTGGTTGATAAAAGGACCATCGTACCAAGCAACTCAGAAGTCTTTACAGATTTGTATGGATCTCTTTCAAAGATTAGGCCTTCGGATAAACAAAGAAAAATCCTTTCTTACTCCGACACGTTCACTGCAATTCCTCGGAGCAATATTAAAAACTCAGGAAGTGAAAGTGTTTCCAATCCTAAGTCTGACAGCATCTCTAGCATCAAAAAAGTCCACTTCCATCAGAATCTTCAAATCTTTACTGGGAATGATGTCATCCTGCATCCCATTGATTTCCAACTGCTGTTTGCATATGAGACCGCTGCAAGAATCCCTAGACAAACAATGGGTTCAAGCACTAGGTTCCTTCGACGACAAGCTGGTCATAACCTGTCAGATCAAACGAGCAATGTCATGGTGGGGTATCAGGAGCAACTTGACAAAGGGCCTGCTATTCGAACCGCAATCTCCATGTTACTTCATGACATCAGACGCTTCATTGCGAGGTTGGGGAGCACATCTGCAAGACCTAGAGATTCAAGGTCTTTGGTCTCCTCAAGAGGAAAAACTTCACATCAATCTCTTGGAATTGAAAGCAGTTTTCCTGGGTCTTCAGGCATTTCTTCCCAGAATTCAGGGTTCAATGGTCTTAGTAAGGACCGATAGCACTACCACAATGTTTTACCTTCGAAAGCAGGGTGGCACAAGATCAAAGCCCCTATCTGCACAGGCACAGGCTTCTACGCCACAACATAGCTCTGCAAGTGGAGCATGTTCCAGGTATAGACAATACAAGAGCGGATCTGTTAAGCAGATCTTCCTACATTTGCCACAAGTGGGAATTAAATCAAGACCAACTAAATTGGATATTCCATTTGTGGGGCAAACCAAATTAGGACCTGTTTGCAACTCAGAACAACAAAAAATGCAAACATTCTGCAAGCAGGTTCCCACAGAAGGGGTCGAGAGGGAATCCTCTTCATCTCCGATGGACAGGGATGTTTGCTTATGCCTTCCCTCCCTTTCCTCTAATTCCGAGAATATTGAGAAAGATGAGATCGGAACTGTGCCAAATAATTCTAATAGCCCCAGCCTGGCCGAGGCAATTTTGGTACACAGAACTTCTCCAATTGTCAGTGGAGCCAAGGATACAGTTCCCAATAACCAAAACTCTGATTTCCATGAACAGAGGTCAAGTCCTTCACCCGCAGTTGACCTCTCTAAAATTGTCAGCTTGGAACCTTTTGAGCACGAGTTCCAGTCACTAGATATCCAGCAAGAATGTCGTAAAATCTTGAAAAGTTCTACAGCACTGTCTACTAACAAGACATACTCTGCAAAATGGAAACAATTCTGTAACTGGTGTCTTGCACATAAGGTTCATCCCTTTTCTTCTCCGCCTGAACAAATTCTTCCATATCTGCTGCAGCTAGCCAGATCGGGACTTTCACATTCGTCAATTAAAGTCCATTTAGCAGCAATATCCAGATACCGAAGATCTCCAGGATGTCCATCTCTTTGGTCCCAAAGGTTAATTAAAGAATTCTGAAAAGGGTTATTCAGGAAGTTTCCTCCAATTAAACGTCCTCCACCTCCTTGGCAGCTTAACGCAGTCTTGTCTCAACTCATGAAGGCACCTTTTGAACCAATCCGCAAAGCCGAGTTGCAATTCCCTTCATGGAAAGTAGCATTACTCCTGGCACTCACATCAGCCAGGAGAGTCAGCGAAATTCAAGCCTTTTCAATACAAGATCCTTTCATGAAATTCAGATCGGATAAGGTGCTGCTAAGAACTAATCCCAAATTTGTTCCTAAAATACCTTCTTCTTTTTTCATCTAAATGAACCAGTGATTCTGCCTACATATTTCAAGAATCCTTCTACGGCGGCAGAAAAAGCTCTGCATACTTTGGACATTGGCAGATGTCTAAAATTTTACATTGAAAAGACAAAATCCTTTCGTAAATCAAACCAATTGTTTATTGCTTATTCAGGGCCTAGAAAAGGTTTGGCTCTTTCAAGATCCTCCATCTCTAGATGGATTGCTTCCGCAATCGTCTTCTGTCAAGAGAAAGCAGGACGACCTCTAGACACAAAAGTCCGTGCTCACGATACACGGAAAATGGCAACGTCAACTGCATTACTAGCACGCGTATCCCTTCCAGACATATGCAGAGCAGCAACTTGGTCAAATGTTCATACATTTACCAAACATTTTTGTCTGGACACAGAATAGAAAGCAGATGCAGCAGTGGGACAAGCAGTTCTACGACATCTTTTTAAATAAGGTACATGTTTATAAATTTACAGTTGTTTTTTGTAATGTTGTTTATGCACAAAAGTTTTAATTTAATGACAAATGGTGTTTCATGCCTTTTGATTCTTAATGAGTCTTTTACAAAAAAAGAAAGCGTATGGCACACAGCCCTGAGAAAAAAGGGGGTCTAGCCTAGAAACGCTCTTGCAAAAAGGACTGCTATCTATTCTGATACAAGCAAGTGAATCTATGAAAGATTGAATACTGGAGAAAAAACTAGTTACTTACCTGTACACTATGGTTCTCCAGTATTATCTTTCATAGATTCCCATGCGCTCGCCCACCTCCCCGTTTCTGCTAGGTAGACCACCTTTTATCTCTGGTTTCTTACAAAGCTCACTCTTGGGCTGTTGGAAATTTGAGGTATGGTGGCTCTGCTAGGAATGGTGTAGGCTGGTGCTGGCAGCTGATTGGTTGTAGTTTGGGCCACATAATGAGGAGCAGAGGTTACCTATTGTTTCACTACTCTATGGTTTCCAGGCAGTTTTTTCTTCTACTGCTATGGTGGAGACTCCCACCATGACGACGGGGAAGATACAAGCATGTGAATCTATGAAAGATAACCATAGTGTACAGGTAAGTAACTAGTTTTTTTCTTACCAAAGTTTGACGTTTGCTGGGGCTTCTGTGTAAAAGTACCTGGTGAGAGCCATGCAAGTAATGCACCCCTGGTTGTCTAGTTTTTAGAAATATGCAGGTTTGCCTAGGTGCTCCCTTAGCTAGTGCCTAAAATCCACAGCTATCAATACCCTCCTCTATGCTTAACCTTACCAAACACATGCCTAGTAAACCTTTACTAATGGCTCCCATGACAGCGGCATAAGGCTCGGAAGGCCTGTCTTGCATGCATCTTTGGTGCGCTCACTGTGGTAATTCCAACTCCTTCAAATTTACCATTTTATGGATGTACGTTAGAGGTGTCTATAATGCCTTTGAGGCCTACATTCCTCAAATTGAGTGAGCATAACTACCTATGAAACTAAGGCAGGCATGTCTGGAAATACTTCTTAAGTTCCCTTAAGAGCACGTCCTAAACTAAGAGAATGTTTGTTTTTGACTGACAGGTAGTCAGTGAGAATACAATAGATGTCCTGTCCACCGCTATGTGCTGTGACTATAATGTTGTTGTCATACAGTAAAATATGGGGCATTACACAGTGTGATGCAAGTGTGAATGAAACAGCATGTCAAATTTATCAAGCAGCGCAAGAGCACAACTGTTTTCAGGCAATTGCAAGGTGCAGCTGCTGCGTGAAATCTGGCTGTCATGCAGGAAATAATTTACGCAATGTAGGCGTCCCTGTGTACACTGTGTTGTAGCCCAGTGTAACCCAATGATAAAAATGCATCCGAATGCTTCACATCACCCCCAACGCAGGTGTAGGAAATGACGTTATGGCTGTGGTATAAAAAATAAAAATCTCACTGTTAGACCTGACACCTTTTGGCGTGGTTCTTCCCCGATATTTTGCCTCTGACTCATGTGTGTTGATGCTGTGCTGGATTTCGTTTTTGCTGATTTAGATGCTTTGGACACTCTGCCACTGCTGATCAGTGTCAGAGTGTAAGTGCTCCTTCTGTAAATTGTGATATTGATTGAGTATACCTAATTGGCATATTTGTATCACCACGAAGTCCCTAGTAAAGTGCACTGTGTGTGCCAGGGCTGGTGATGACAAATGCTACTGGTGGGCCTGCAGCGCAGATTGCGCCACCCACATGAGTAGCTTTAAAATGGTGACTCAGGCCTGCCAGCGCAGAGCCTGTGTGCAGTCAGTGACTGCCCTGTCAGCCTGGCCAGTGTCCCCACTGGCTAGGCCTAACCCTTCCCTGTCTGTGCACATCAGACACCCCTATAGAAGGCTCAAGGTACCCCCCTGGGCAGGGTGCAGTGTATGGATAAGGTAGAGCATGTGCTAGTGCAGGTACTATGCTCTGGTAGTGGGCTGCAGCCATTTTATGTGCTCACTGCTGTAAGGCTATCTTGCTCCATAGAGTAACATGGAGGGGGGCTGGGCCCATGGGATACCAGCCTATCTCCCCATAGGAACAAGATGGGACATAAGTGAAAGATATCCCTGGACTCAGAATTTAATGACACATCTTTTAGTGAAGGGTGTTTGTAAATCCTGTGTTGGAGAATAGCCCTTTTAGAAAGTGGCTGTTCTCTTGTCTAAACCTTTTTCTGTGTGCCTGGGTTTGTGGAATGCCTGCCTGGTCTGGATGTGACAGGGAGGGGCTGCAGAGCCCCAGAGGAGAGGGTCGGAGCCATCCCGGGGATGAAACGGCACATCTGCCTGCCTGGGAGGAGGGAGGAAGGAATGCCTGATAAGTGCGGAGCTGTGCCTGCCTACCTCCCCCACGTTAGCTCTCTCCTGGTGGTCAACTGACCCCCCTGGCCCTGAAGCTGACAGGAAGAAGAAAACCAGAGACCCCTCAGTGCTCCGCAACCCCCAAAACTGGTTTAGACTGGACCCGGGGCCTCCATGCACAAAGGCTTCAAAGAACTTCAAAGGCACTGAGGGGTATAAGGAAAGGACCCCTGTCTACAGAGGGTTAGATTCTGAAATTCTGCAACCAAGAAGGAACCTCTGCTGGAAGGAGGACAGCTAGGGAACTAAAGGAAGACTGCCTTGCTGTGTGCTCTAAGGGCTGACCTGTTCTACTGTCTACCTGGAAGCTGAGGAGAAGAAAAGGGGCTTTGCTGTGTGCTGTGACCCTGCCTACTTGAAACTGCCAAGACTCTGCTGTGTCTGCAACTGAATCTCCAAGGGCCTGAGAAGAGCTGGCCTCCTGTTGGGAACCCAGGACTAAAAGGTTCCTAAAGCTATCCCAGAGAACGGCTGCAAAATCGTGCTGTTGGGACCCGAGACGCGTGGTGCTGAACTGCGGAGCGTGAGGAAGGGATCGGTGTGCTCATCGGCACATTAACCGTGAGGGTTGGAGGCTTGTGGAGCCTCCCCTCGTGAAATCTGCTCCCAGGTGGTGGCAAGGTCGAGAGGGGGGTCTAATCGAGACCAGCGCCCTTGAAAACCCTTTGCCGCCAAATCACCACCGCGGCCCGGGTCCAGGAAACCCCCCGCGACTTGCTCCGAGGTCCAGGAGCTGCCGCGGCGAAGAACGAAGCCGCTGCGACCCCATTGGCTGAGGGAGCCGAGCCCCCTCACCAACGCCGCGACGGGATTGGCCCGTGCGGCGTAGCATCATCAGCGTCCTGGTGCTGTGATTGGCCGAGCTTGCGGAGCGTCATCGGCGAGGCCGCGCTGCCATTGGTTGGCGGCCTCGCGCTCAGAGGGGCTCGACTGAGGGCCGCGACAGGATTGGCTACCTCCGCTGAAGCTGCGGGAGGTGCCGAAGAATTGCCGAAATCACGGCCGGGACCGGGGAAGAGCTCTGACCCCGCCAAGGGACCTGGAAGCGTCCCGCACCCCTGGCCAGCCGTCCCTCCATCAGGTGAGCTTCACCGCCTCGCCCGCCGCTCGTTGGATTGTCGAGAGCGGGCGGGAGAGGAAAGGGGACCGGCCGGGGCGGGGACGCGTGCAGTCTGCACGGCTGGTGCGCAGTGGTGCGCCTGAGTCCCAGGAAGACGCGAGGCTGCCCCGGGGACGAGAAAGAGTCCCTGTGCCTCGCGAGGGAGTTGAAACAGCGCTTGAAGCCCATAGATATAAGTACACGTGGGCCTTGTTTTCTTTGCTCATGTTGAGAGCGTCACAGTTATAGATCAGTGGCCATATTTTTTGTAAGTGCTGATTTAAGAGACTAGAGACTATTTTTGATTTGGAACCTGAGACTATTGTTGTGAATGACCAGAACTGCCTATTTACAAGTACCATCCTAGAAAATTACGTGCACCCTTTAAGCTAAAATGCTATGTGTTCTACAGAAGTGATTATCATGCAACTGCTTCATTTACATGCTGAAACTAGATAAAGTTATATTTTATATATACTTACCTGTGTGGTCTCAGTTTGTGGTGGATTGGGAATTATTGTTGTGTTAAGTGCAAATGTTATCCACATTGCCTCCGAGTTTAGCCTAGACTGCTTGCGCCATGCTACCTAGAGGGTGAGCAGGGGTTATCTCAGAGGGTTATTCCGTCGCCCTGACCGGAACCAGGGGTCCCTACTTGGGCCAAGGTACTTACCTTTGCCAACCAGAGACTCCCGGTTCTAACACTCACCATCACAGTACACTATGGCAAGCTCAAATACACCAATGAACTTCGTCATGTTGCATTTGGGGGTAGGTAAGAGGCAACCACGTAAGTAGGCAAAGAAGAAATGTGTGTTCTGCCATCTTATATCCCTCACTTACCTGCATCCAGTTGTACAGAGTGAAGAGGGAGAAGATATCGCTAAGTATTCAGCCAGCAAATACAATCACTATTGCATTCCCAGCATATGTGAAAGACTGGCTGGCAATTATCTGAGGGAATTTTCAGCCTTTCTCCCATCAGTGTTGGATACCATCATAAAACGTACACCCCAGTAGCTTTGCCTCCCAAAAACCAACCAACAACAAATGGCTACCAAGCAAGGGTTCTACAACAGAATTCCTTCATGTGCTTGGTGCCATTGAACGCACATCTGCAATTTCTACCCCTTGCCGCGACTTTCCACTTTTTCTGAAACCGCGAACACAATTACTCAATCCGTGTCCAGACAATAGTGGCTGGAAGTGCCCATGATGTGTAGGTATTTTGGCACAGTACAATCAAGGGGTGGTTTAAGTGGCACGTTTAGGAATGGCCTATTCATTGATAAGGAAAGCAGATTATTCAGTATATCAACTAAATTGAAAAGTATGCCATAATAGATATCTCTGTATCTAATGCCATGTCCACATAGTGGTAGTATTTTGCTCAAACATATAGTCACTGATGTACTGTTGTGGGATTACTTCTCTGATTACTCAATGAAAGTAGAAAAATGTCTTCAGTGAGAAGTGCTGTCATGTCACACTGTGAGGACACAGTCACGATATCTGCAATGTCAGACCTCAACCAATAAATAATGTGGTCAATGAATAGTTTATATAATAACAATGGATAAATCAAAATAATGTTGAACATAAATGCATGTGCAAAGGTGTGACAAGTCAAGAATGGTTGAAATATTACAAAATAAAGCAATGTTTTCTAACAAATCATGTTATCCTAAGCCAGAGGTCTTCAAACTTTTTGATGCTGAGACCCCCTTGTCAACTCTTTTAGGCATTGGGACCCCATTCTGACAAACATTTCTAGAACATGGTACTCATCATCGACAACTATTGACAACCATAAATGCCCCCAATTCCCACAGCAAATCATTTTTACAGTGGGGAAATAATATTAAACAGTGTTTAGCAAACCACAGGTCAGTGAGCTTTGGGCGTAGTCAAAAGGTGTAGTTAAAAACAAAGAGCCTCATTTATGAGGAATTGGCGTAGGGCAGCGCCACACGAATTCTTGCTGCGCTACCCTATGCCTATGTGAAAGGCCAGGAGTGTACCGTATTTATGAAATACGGTGCATTCCTGTCCTTTTCCCTTGCGTTGGCTCACAAATTGCTGCCTAGCACCAGTATAGACAGGATTGTTTTTGTACAGAAAGAGGCACCTTCCTTCACGAAAAACAATCCATAGAGGCGTTTTCCTCTTTCTGTGTGAGCTGCGGCATGGAAAAAACCTTTCCCTCGTTACGCTTCCACTGGGGAGGCGTCTGTTATTGGAGCTGCCCCAGGTTTGTGCGATTTTGTAAATATGGGGCAGCATCAAAATCCATGGGTGTTGCGTGGGAACCCCACGCAAAGCTCATGGAACACCTCCTTGACGCAGAGTAAGGCAATGCTGTGACTTGCGCTGCGATGTCTTACTCCATATCTATGAGGCCATGCAAAGTTTTGCAGGATGACTTTGCACTGCCTCATAGGGATGGTTGAGACGCTTGTACCACTAGAGCGTCAAAGAAAGTGATGCTCTGGCGATGCAAGTCTCTCATAAATAAGCCCCAAGATATTTTGTACGTTTTTTTAGGTCTTTCACCATCAGGTAGCTATATTTAAAACTAGCAGCCCGTCCCGACATTGTCCGGGTATGAAATAGAATGTGTATAATGTGTGTATTTGGCAAGGGCAATTTATTTTAAAATCTCGCGGTAGACAAAATTTTTTGTTTCATTAGGATCGGGACGGAGAAGGCCCGGCTACAGCCCTGATTGATGTTAGCAGGCGCGTGTAATGTCGTTGAATGAGAGAGTTATCAGCCGCGGGTAAATCAGTTTAATGAGAGAGTTGAGTGACAGTGAGTAGGAGAGGCTGCAGTAATTGTCCCCGCAGACACACTCATTTGCGTGTTCCCCCGCTTGAGGCCCAGATGCAGGCCTGTTTGATGTTAGCAAGCGCGTGTTCCTCCCGCTTGAGGCCCAGCGGCAGCCCTGGTTGATGTTATCAGGCGCGTGTAATTAGTGTACTGATCCGCCGCATGAGCCCGGCTAGAGCCCTGGTTGATGGTAGCAGGCGCGTGTAATTTTGTTGAATGAGAGAGTTCAGTAACAGCGCGCAGAAGAGGCTGCAGTAACTTTACTTACCAAGCCTCCTGCTGAACGCTTTTGTCACGCCCCCAGCATATGGCCACAGCAGACGATCTTCTGATTAATGTACGACCCACATGGCATGAAGAGCGGAACGTAGCACACGCCCCCAGCGTGCCCCTTGATGCGGCGCAATTGCGTTCACATGGCATGAAGGCCGGACACATGCGCCCAGCGTTTCTCACGCCCCCAGCGTGCCCCTTGATGCTGCGCAGCAACGTAATTGGCGCTTGTATGTATGACTCACATGGCATGAAGGGCGGACACACGCCCCCAGCGTTAGTCACGCCCCCAGCCCACCCCCACAGCACAACACAGACACGCCCACAAGGGACTACTTTGCTGGCACGGTTCTTTTACCTTTTAAATGTATATGGTGGCCGTCTGCATAGCCTATGTCCTTCTGCTGCAACTGCCCTTTCCAACGCTGTATTGGGTGTTGTGATTGGTGCTGTGGTTACTGAGATTACCCGCCTCAAAGGTTTGGGCTATCTTTATAATATTAGTATGGACTACATATGTTTTATTTTACTATATGTGAGTATTGATGTATATAAGTGATTATACGTGAGAGTGTAAGAGATTGGAAGAGTTCCTGTATAAATAAGTATGTGTTTCTATAAGTGATTGTTTAAGAGAGTAAGTATGTGTACATTTCTGTAAAAGTAAGTGTAGTGGTGTGTGTATAGCTGTATATGCAAGTAAATGGATGTTTGATAGTTTATTTGCATGTGTGAGTATGTGTGTGAGTAACTGTATGGATGAGTATCGGTGTGTAACAGGATGTATAGTACATATGATGAGTGAGTACATGTATGAGTGACTATATAGAACTTTTTTTTGGGGGGGGGTGATGGTGGGAAAGTGCTACAGAAGAAAGTGTCTCCCACCCCCACCCTGCACATGGCATCAACAAAGGGGTTGTGGTGCTGAAATCACCATCTTCTCAGCTTTCAGGGACAAAAATCTGAATTAAGCAAAGGGTCATTTGTGTAGATCCTTCAAGGTTTTATTTTTTAATAGAAACTGTTGAAAATAAATATTAACAATCATTTACAATGCAATAAGTCTCACAATTACATTATTTTAAGCTATTGGCATTGTAAATGTCATTGTGTTTTTTTCCTTTTTTTTTCCTTCATGAAGTATTATTCAAATGGTGTAATGCAAAATGGCAATAGCTCACTTTGTTGTAACTGCAAAATCTATTGCATTGCATTTGTACTAGTGTGAGTTTTGTGAGCTGGAGAAGCTGTCTCCATGATCATCCTTTTTAGGTCTCGCCTAGGCAGCACATGCGCTGTCTCGTCGAGAGATGCTGTATACAGTATAGCGGGGGAAGCTCCGCCCACTTTCCAGCCATATTTTGGATTGGCTACAATCATCAATTCCGCATTGTGATTGGTATTTAGCTTGATAGTAATTATTAATACATTTATTAATAATTACTATTGTGATAATCATTGCTGTGATAATTGCTTCTAGATTGTGCATTTTTTAACTTTCTCATTGTAATTTTTTATGTATTGTTATGATAACCTTTTTTAGTACATTGTATTGAATACATTATATATAATAAAAATATACTGTGTTTTTTAACATAGGTCTTTGCTGTTCATTGTTGTTATTTGAGCACTCCATGCGATATTGTAATTTTAATTGCCTAGGAAAGATATTTACCTACATTGTCAATTCCCTGTCCTAGGAATTCCTTGATCCAGTACTCAGGGGGCCTTTGTTATTCACAAATATTATACCCTGGCACTGAGCCACGCAATTGAAACACAAATAGACCGAATACTGTGCATGCCCTGTCTGGAGAAAGCAGTACAAAGAAGAGGTGGTCCCAGTGGAATAAATGCCAGCAAGCAAATATCATACAAATACTTATAATACGTAAGAGAAAACTTTCAAAAAAGCAATCAAAAAACTGATCATTGTTATTCAATCACACCGTCACAATAGCACATGTATGCATATTAAATCTATAATATCTACACATTGTGCCCAGAACAGGAGTAGGGAGTATTGGAAAGGATGAGTGATTATTTGTGAGGTAAAGGTGTTACAGATGGGTAAAAGAATTAGTGAAGTAAAACAGGTTTGCATAAAACGACAGAGTTAGGCATATTATTTACCCATTGCTACACATAAATCAACATAGTCAGAAATAGCCAAGCTCTACATGCAAACACAGTCAAAAATCTCCGTTGTTTACAAGCTGGCTTGAAAAGAGATGTCGACGTTTCGACCCCAGAGACTTGTAGGTAATTGGCCACCTTACAGAGGAGTCTTCCTCAGGACTGTGAAGGGAAAGGGCACCTAAAATGCAAGTGAAACAATATTATTGTAAGGTGTCTTAGGGGGGACCGTAAGAATAAATAGTCAAGGCCAGTGGCCCTGAGCATTACTGTAAAAAACCCTGCAGGGAGGGCTGGAGCAAGAGAGGATCGGGCGCGCAGGCTCCGAATTTCTAGAGAGCGGAGAAACTGCACCTGTAAAATTAAGGTGTGGCTTACAAAAGAGTCTGTCCGCATCGTGGCTCTGGTATGGGCACAGAAAGCGGTCACGCAGATCCAATTGCATTGTGAATTGAATGTCCTAATTTTGATGGTTTAGCCAGTCGTGGAAGGAACCCAGCTCACTACATGTACCCGTCCACAGCATCAACATGTCGTCGATATAGCTTCTCCACAGCATGAACTGGTTGCGATATGGATTGGTGTTAATTAGGATAAATATTTGTTCAAAATCATCCATAAAAATGAAGGCCAGGTCTGGTGTGAAAGCTGCCCCCTTCGCCACTCCCTTAGTTTGTAGGTAGAAATTCCCTTGGAAAAGGAAGAAGTTTTTCATCATGGCGATCGAGAGTAAATCAATTATGAAGTCAGTCGGTACAGCCATTGGTGCTGGTTGCTGGTCCAGGGCTTGTCGAATAACATCCAGGGCTGCCATCTGCGGGATTCTCGTGTAAAGTGATACAATATCACATGTCACCAAAAGTTGTTCCTTGGAATCGAAAGGAAGTTGATCCGCAAGGTTGATGGTCTCTAGGGTATCCCTCAGATATGTCTCAGTAGCTTCAGGAATTGGTTTAAAAAAGAAATCGATGTATATGCAAAGAGGCTCCAACATCGAGCCACATCCGGATACAATGGGTCTTCCGGGTGGGTTTTGCATGCTCTTATGAATCTTCGGCAGTGTATATAGGGTGGTTAGCCATGGATTTTGTTGATTCAAATACATGAATTCATGATCACTCAGGAATCCTTGTTCCTTCCCTTCTTTCGTCAAAGTCAGGATCTTGAGTGCCAGATCTTTGGAGGGGTCAGTCCTCACTTTTAAGTAGCTCACTCCATTTTGTTGTACTTGCTGGTATCCTGCACCACGATTGCCCTGCCCTTATCCGCGGGCTTGATTACAATGTCTTTATTATTCCTTAGTGTCCGAAGGGCTTTATTTTCTTGCTTGGTTACATTTATGTTGGTGTGTTTATCTATCCCCAGCATCTTCGATACATCCTTTAGCACAATGTGTTGATACGCCAGAATCTGATTGGTCATTGAGTTGGACGGCAGGACGAACGTCGAGGGGACTCTCAGGCCGGTCTGTGATGTTCTTAAAGGTGTAGAGCAATGCTTGAAGAAATATCTTAGGCGAATCTTGCGAAAGAACCTCAGCAACTCAGTCTTCAATGCAAAACGATTGGGTCGTGCCGTTGGGACAAAAGACAAACCTTTACTGAGAATTTGTTCTTCATCTTCTTTTAAAATGTAAGATGAGATGTTCACAACAGGATTCTGTTGTCTGCTCACCACCTGTACACTTTGCATCTGGTTGCTATTTCGCCATGGCTCTCTGGTGGGAAGCACACTTGTTTCTGAGTCTTGCCTCTGCCCCTCTTCCAATTCACATTGGTTTGGTGTTGTCCCTGTGGTGGACCTCTCGGCCAGGAACCTCCTTGACCTCTCGGTGGTCTTCATTGGCCTTCCCCTAAAAAAGGAAACAGTCTTTGGGGTTGATGCCAGTTCTCTTGGTATCCGTAATCAATGCTCTTGCCTCCCTGCTCATTCTCACTGTCCGTGCTATAGGATGACTCTGAGAATGTGGTTAGTTTTTCCGTCCCCGATAGCCTCCTGTGCCACGGCTGGTGAACCGACCCTGATTGTCTTGTTTGTAGTAGTCTTCATTGAGATAGGGATATGTGTTCTTTTTCTCGTAGTAGCGAATATCTTTGGACAATTTCTCCAACTTCTCATTCTGGGTATTGATCTCGAAGTCCTTCAGTGTTATACTCAGATAGTCCAATGCCTCCTTTGCATTGGTCAATGCGGAATCCCCCGCGATTTCAGATTTCAGGGTGGAGATTTCACGCAAGATGGCCTGCACCTGTTCTGCTGAAGTTTCTACTCCCAGCACTGTGAAAAGATCTTCTTGAGACGGTATGAATTAATTAAAATATATATCTTTAATGGAGCTAAGACATCAGCCTCCAACCTAATACATATCTAAGATGAACTAGCTTGTATATCTTTAAACTTAACCTTCCAACCTTCTTCCCTTGAACTTTCACTAGGGCATACTTCTAAATGGTATCACAATGTCATGTCATTACACCTCATTACATTCTCCCCCCTCCCCCCTAAAATAAATAACACAAAAATCAATAAAATTAAATGAAATAAAAGATTAACAATGTTCCATTAGTCTCTCAGGTTTTGTTGATGTTCTTTCAGATCTTCTGTGTATCTATTCACTTTGCTGATCATTTTGATGTGTAATTTTTTGTTCAACACCAGGTGTGACTTTTCTGAAGAAAGATTTGTTTCTTCTTATTGCTTTATCGTTATTTACTGCAGTCATCGCCGTGCCTTGAATTTTTTGAATTTCTAGAGGGATAGGATGAAATCTAGTTTGAGATTTTCTCACTTGTTGCCGAACTAATACAAGATCACCAACTTGATAATCTTGATTTTGATTTTTTTTTCCTTTTTCAGCATAATATTTTATTTTTTATTTTGCCTCTTTATCATTTTCAACCACTTCTCTATGTACTTTTGGAGGGCCTAATAGCAGCTGCGGCAAATGAGTTTGTCTTGATTGTCCAAACATTAGATCTGAAGGACATTTTCCAGTTGATACATGCGGAGTGTTTCTAAAATCTCTTAAAACTTGACACAATGCTTGATTTATTGAAATTTGAGAAAGCTTTGCTCTTTGTACAGCTTTTTAAATTGTAGCCATCAATCTTTCTACCATTCCATTAGCTCTGGGCCACATTGGAGTTATTTACCTACGTATTATTCCTAAATAATTCATAAACTTTTGAAATTCATCTCCATTAAATGGTGGTCCATTATCCGTTTTTAATACATTTGGAATTCCCCAAGTCGAGAATATCTCATCTAGTACTGGAAGTACCACCGATGTAGATGTGGACAACATTAACTTTACAATATGAAAACGAGAATATTCATCTATTGTTGCTAGTAAATAATGTCCAGACTCTAATGGTCCATAAAAATCTGCTGCTATATTGGACCATACAGCATCAGGCAATGCAGACATGTGTAGCTCTTTAATTCCTTTTTCGTTTACAGTGCATTGACATTCATAACAAGATTGAACAACTTCTTCTACTTGTTTGTCTAATCTTGGCAACCACAAATTTTCTCTTAGATATCTTTTTGTTGCTGAGATACCTCAATGGCTTTCATGAGCTAAATCAATTGCACGACGCTGAAGACGTAGTGGTATTACTATTTTGTTTCCTCTAAGTAATATTCCTGAGGTAGTTACAGACAGTTCTGCACCTAAATGCTAATACATAATTTTTCTTGACACTTGGCTGAAATTCACTTCCATTAGTTATTAACCTCCATTTGTTTTCATGTATAATTTCTTTTACTTTTTGTAATGTATTGTCTTTTTGTGTTTCTTCAATTAATTCACTTTCTTTAACAATTCCTGGAACTGCTGATTTAACTATGAAATGTATATATTCTTCCACTTCTAGTTGTTGCTCATTGTCTTGAATGGATGTCTAGATAAATAATCTGCTGGATTATATTCTTTTCCTGGTGTATGGATACTTCTAAAATCATAATCCTTGAGCCTCATTCCCCATCTTTCAATTTTTGGTGGCATTTTTGTTTTTGGAATTCCAAAAATGGAGGTTAAAGCTTGAGGATCAGTGACAATTACATATGATTTTCAATAGATAAAATCCTGAAAGTGTTTGCATGCCCAAACAACGGCTAAACTTTCTTTCTCAGGCTGAGAGTATTTCTGTTCTACTTCAGATAGGCTTTTACTAGCATGGGAAACTACATATCTTGGTGTTTCTCTTCCAGGTTTATATTGCTCTAAAATTGCACCTAGACCCACAGGACTTGCATCCACTATTAGTTCTGTACATAGGTGTGGGTAAAAATATTTTATATTTGCTGCATTTGTTATTTCCAACTTTATTTCCTCAAATGCTTGTTCACAATCATTATTCCATTGAATTTTTTTCCCTTTCTCTGTTAAATCTGTCAGGGGTGAACTTAAAGTTGCAATTCTTTTTATATATCGTGCACAATAACTTGCCATTCCAAGAAATGATCGTAGCTCTGTTATATCGTTTGGTCTCTGCATTACATTTAAAGCTGTTATTTTAATAGGATTCCTTTATCTGAGAATATGTGTCCAAAAAACGTGAATTCTTTTTTATTCATTTCACATTTCTTTTTATTCAAGGTTACACCAGTTTGTGGAGTTGTTTACACATTTTATCTAAAGCTTGATCGTGTTCCTCCTGCCTTTTTCCAAAAACTAAGATATCATCACTGTAATTTATAGTTTTGTACTGGCCTTATCACATTTTATATAATCTCTAGGAAAATGTCTGCCGCAGAAAATATTCCAAAATGTAATCGTTTGTATCTGAATAACCTCAAGTGTGTTGAAAATGTTGTTATGTATCTGGATTGATTATCAATTTCTAATTAGTGATACCCTTTACATAAATCAAGTTTTGAGAATACTGTTGCTCCATTTATAGTGCTTATCATGTCATTTAAATGAGGGCCTGGATACCGTTCTCTCGCAATAGCTGTATTAGGGATTCTCATATCCACATATATTCTGATGTCATCAGTGTCTTTTTTTTGGAACAATAACAATGGGACTTACCCAAGGTGTTGGGCCTGTTGCTTCTTCAATTATATCTTGCTCAAGCAGCGATTTAATTTCTTTCCCAACTTTTTCTTTCATATGAATTGGCACCCTTCTTTGTGCTTGTACCACTGGTTTTATTGCCTCATTTATGTGTAAAGTAATTTGTTTTTCTTTGAGTCTACCTAGTCCTTCAAATAATCCAGGATATTTCTTTAAAATTGGGTGATCTGTCGACATATTGCATTGCAATTCATTGCCAATAAACCCATGAGTTGAGCTGTTACATTGCTTAGTAAACAAGGACCTGGGACTTCACCTTTTAATACATGTACATCTTCTTACTTGTAATGTTAACATATTGTAAAGTTTATTCAAATTTTCCTAGACCTAGAACTGGATGCTTTGCGCCCCATTGAAAAACACTAACATTTGACGGGCTCAATTTGGGTTGTTTCATTTTCATATATTCTGTTATGCACATTATATTATATGTTGCTCCACTATCTAAGACAAATGGAACTTTTTCTGACCCAACCATTAAATCTACAGATGTGTTTTTTTTAATGTTTTCTCTTTAGATCATGTTAATTTGCTGACAATCACTTTTTTCTTGCATCATGTAAAGGTTTTCTGACTGCTCTAACTCTTAATCAGACTCTCCTTCAATTTCCTCCATATGTCTTAAATATTTTATGTTTCCAGGTTGTTTTGTTGAGTTAAACTGTTTCCAATTTTCTTTTCTCAATCCAAAATCTTTATTTTTTTCTTATGTATATACTCACAAAATGATTGTATCTTCTACATTCTTTACATTGTTGTCCTATAGCTGGACATGTCTTTTGATGTGGGAATTGAAATCCACATCTATAGCATAATCTTTTCCCTTTAGATTGTGTTTCAATTTTCTCTTCTGCATTCTTTTTCTTTGACATTTCTCTAATTTGTTCAATTGCTTTAATTCTCCCTTCTTCCATGTTTGTAGAATGTTTTTGAGCTTTCATTTCTGTTTTCGCCATACGTATTATTTCTTGTAGGTCATATGTCTTTTCTAAAAGTTTTTTCTAAATTTTATTGAGTTACATCCTTGTATTACTCTTAGCCGTATGGCTTCTTCATTGTTAAATTTATCAACCTCACAAAATTTGACTAACTTGTTTAGCCTAGTAACATAGTTATCCATTGTTTCATTTTCTCCTTGACATGCAATATTAAAATTGTATCTTTCAAAATCTAAATTTCTTTGAGGATCACACTTTGCATTCAGACATTTCATAAGCCCTTCGTAAGTATTTCTTTCTTGTTCTGGGAATGTAACTATTAAATCTTCAACATCATCTCCTACAAGATTGAGTAGTAGGTCTTTTGCTTGCTCATCAGAGTGTTTCCTACATGTTGCTTTTAAAAAATGCACAAATCTTCTTGTCCATTTTTCCCATCTTTGTGCAATATTTTCTTGTTCTGATAGGTTAAAGAGTAACGGTCTTCTAAAAATTGTGCTTGAAATGTTTCCAGTAGCATCTTCCTCATTGTACATGTCTGAGTTAATGTTCACAACAACCTCATTGCTTGTGCCTTCTGTAGTCATCTTTTCCTTAGTGTATTGAATAATATTTCTTATTATTCACTTTAAATGTAACCGTCTCTTTTTTATATATTTTATAAATGAGGCTTCTAGTTTTTATTGAATGTTCTCTTTATAAATGTTTTTCACACAGTAATTTTAATTTATTTCTGTGTTTAACTGTAAATATTTATTTTCTTTCCAAAATATATGCGCAAGCATTAACTGCTATAAAATAGCCTTTTCAGCCTTCCTTTTGAAATGTGCACACTACGCGTTAGTTTATTTCCTTAACGCATGCACACTGTTTTGTTTTCCTTTGAAATGGCGCTCGCGGTGTTCTAATTGCTTCTCCACTTCAGCGCTTGCTAACAAAGAAAAATCCTCACGCTATCTGTTGTTTCCTTTTGATGCAGTGCTCGGGGTATTCAAATAATTTCGCCGCTTCAGCGCCCATCATCAAAGGAATTCTCGCGCATGCATACGCACACTGTTTGTTTACAGAGTGGCGCATGCGCACACACACTGCTTGTTTACAGTATTGGGCTCGCACGAAATTACAGTGATTTCACCTCGCGCTAAAATCAAAGTTTGCCAACAATAGTTTCTATAAAAATGCAATCCCTCTGTAGCCTTAAAGACGGCCAACTACTCACATGAGCCGCCTGCAGTGATTCCTCACGAAAAGCTCAAGATGGCAATACGGCAAAATCGGAGCAGAAAATCTTCAGAAAAGGAAAAATCTTCAATTTTTACGCATGTTTCCTCTTCTCCTTGTCGCCATTGTAAAAAGATCTTCTTGAGCCGGTATGATTTAATTAAAATATATATCTTTAATGGAGCTAAGACATCAGCATCCAACCTAATACATATCTAAGATGAACTAACTTGTATATTTTTAAACTTAACCTTCCAACCTTCTTTCTAGAACTTCCACTACAGCATACTTCTAAATGACATCACAATGTCATGTCATTACACATCATTACAAGCACCATCCAGTGCCAGGAGCAGTTATTGGCAACAAAGCTAAAACCCTCCTTGAATGTGGGGACATCAATGAATGTTCAAGGCTCGTTCTTAACCTGTAATGCCACTGGGATAATGTTAGCTTGGAGGTATTTGGTTAAGAGGTGTCCATGTAAGCGGGTCCTTATTAGTTTCTTCTCAAGACGTTCAAGTCATGCGATTTTGTCATTCAAAGTGAAGTCAATGGGAAGGGTTTGGATGATTAAAATTGATTAGCAGGGTCCTGCAATAATTGGTTGATGTAATCCTCAGTATAGGACAGAGTTTCGCTCTCTACCATTTTGAGAGGGTGCAATTAATCACCAAATTACCTTGCAGGTATGCACCTGGTGATTCATTGCACCCTTTGGAATCTATCAGTGACCCTCTGTCATTTTAAATACGGTCAGTGTAAAGCTTTTGGCATGACCATCCAAACAAAGACATTTATGTACCAACAACACAGTATTGATTTGAAGTCATTTAGCAATTGCAACACCAGTAATGTAATATACGAAATTGTGTGTCCATGCGGCCTCATTTATGTGGGACAGACCCAGCAAAAAATCATAGCACGGATATTACAACATTGTAGCAGGATAAGGTGTGAGGTGCAAGGGGCACCCTTAGTAGAACACTTCAGAACTGTGACCCACGGACCAGAAGATCTCAAATGGATAGTACTTGAAAAAGCGATTCTTTGGCCCAGAGGAGGCACCATGGGATTGATCCTCAATACGAGAGAGTCCAAATGGATGACACGCCTGGACTCCATACACAATGGATTGAATGAACAATACTCTAGCAATGCGCAGTTAGCATGCCTTATCTCAGAATGAGGGCTAGGCCTCCCTGGACTTGGTTACACTGCTATTACTATGCCAATGTTTATAAGTGCATTCACATTGATATAAATGTATCTTCTTTTCCAAACGGTGCACAACATTGTCCAATGAATTTAATCACAAATGAACATCTGTGTTTTCTCTAGCGATACCTCCCCATATGTTTAAGATCCTAAATATGTAATATATGTACAGGCTGTGCGCCAATGTTGAGTTGTTACACTATGATGATGACTTAAATGTCGGGCATTTTTATGCTGTGCACGTTTGCTTCATCGAATTAGATAGACCTTATGTGCAATAATATGTTGGATTTCCCAGACAAAGTAATCTCCCACTAGCGTTTGGTTTAAAACAGCCTTGTTTATGGACCCCTAATGGATGTTTTTTCTGTGAGCCCCCTGTGGTTATAATGCTTGATATTATACGTGCTTTATTCAATCTTGCCCACACCACTTTCTTCCGCCAGTTGGGAATAAGCGCCCATTGTGGTTCAGTCTATTGACTCTTTCCGTGCCTATGACGGTAAGGGTATGCCGCCGCTCGTTCTTTTTCCAGCGTTTACACACAGTACTTGCATTGAGCAATGCGTGCGGCTATTTAAATAGAGCCGCAAGACTGGCTCTCTTCCCTCGACTTCATACGTGACTGCAGCTGACACCTAAGCGGTAAGCACAGGGGATCGTTGTGCCCCTCTCTGAAGTTTGTGTTTTTTGCAACATATTGATTGCTTGCTAACACTTGCCCCTTTGTTATAACAGGATTTACTCCCTTTGGCCCGTTTCCCTCCCGCTAGACAACCGAGGAGCGGTGAGTCTGTTTTTTCTAAACGGTTTAATGTTATGCCTTCCTTTTCTCTAAAAACACAGTAGAGGTTAATACCTATGCCTTGTCTTTCCCCAGACTATGTACCCTCGTGGGACATGTATCTGGGAGCCTGAGCCGGTCTACTTATTTCTTTTACGATTTTGACACTTGGGGTGTTGTTCAAATGCTAACTGTATTAGTATGGTTTTTGCGAGGTCCCTTCACTTTTTGGTTGTAATAATTTAACTATCCCTTTGTAGATTTGTGCATATTGGTCCAAGATGATGGACACGGCTGGCCTTTTAAGATTAGACTAAATGGGACGTGCTGGATTCAATCCAACTAGCGTGAGTGCTTTAATTTTTAAGACACTGTGTGACCGCTTTCTGTACCCATACCAGAGCCACATTGCGGACAGGCTCTTTTGTAAACTACACCTTACAGGTGCAGTTTCTCCGCTCTCTAGAAATTCGGAGCCTGTGCGCCGGTATGCAACGTTTACAACTAAATTTTTACAACGCACTACCATTACAACGCAGGCATTACCATGCATACCATTACAACGCATTGCGCTGGGGGGCGCTCTAGGGTAGGGAATAAGTTTAATTTTCTATCCAACACCTTCCCTAGTGTCCACGGGGACTGGAGTTGGAATAGAAAATTATACTTACCACTATCCAGCACCTCTAAGCGCTATGCGTTGTAATGGTATGCGTGGTAAAAACCGCGTTGTAAAGGTATGCGTGGTAAAAGTATGCGTTGTAACGTCATACATCCCTGTGCGCCTGATCCTCTATTGCCCCAGACCTCCCTGTAGGGTTTTTTACGGTAATTTTCAGGACCACTGGCCTTGGTTATTAATTCTTACGGTCCCCTCTAAGACAACACACAATAATATCGTTTCACTTGCATTTTAGGTGCCCTTTCCTTTTACAGTCCTGAGGATGACCCCTCTTTAAGGTGGCCAATTACCTACAAGTCCCTGGGGTCGAAACGTCGACATCTCTTTTCAAGCCAGTTTGTAAACAACTGAGATTTTTGACTGTGCTTGAATTAAGAGCTTGGCTATCTCTGACTATGTTGATTTATGTGTAGCAATGGGTAAGTAATATGCCTAACCCTATCGTTTAATGCAAACCTGTTTTACTTTACTAATTACTTTACACATCCGTAACACCTTTACCTCACAAACAATCACCCATCCGTTCCAATACCCCCCGCCTCCTCTTCTTGGCACAATGGGTAGATAATATAGATTTAATATGCATACATGTGCTATTGTGACAATGTGATTAAAAAACATTGATCAGTTGTTTGATTGCTTTTTTGACTTACGTATTATAAGTATTTGTATTATATTTCCTTGCTGAAATTTAGTCCACTGGAACCACCTCTTCTTTGTACTGCATACTACCCAGGTCCCAGCATCATTTTGTCTACCCTTTTATGTAACGCTGTCTGGAGAAAGGGCATGGGATCAGCCTTTGAACGTCTGTATGAAAAGAGGAGGATGGCAGATATAAGTGGTGCTTTGTGAGACTCTGTGTTTGCCGTGTATTGCCACTTGTTGGGCCCAATGTGTGCTGGACTTTCCTGGCTAATGAAGATGCCCGGCCAGATCAAAAGTACTCCTCCGTCCTATACCACTGGACCAGGGCTGCTCAGTCCCAGGATGTGCCATGTAAGTATAAACCACAAAGGAAGACGTGGCTTTCTCATTAAATGCTTGTTTTTTCCTGAGACGAATCCCTTATAAGATCTGCTGCCACCGAACACAAGAAAACTATACAGCCCCTCCCTCTGTAACCAATTTCAATTCAATTCAATTCATATCCACTTTATTCGATTTTTCAAAAAATCATAAAGTATGCTATATACAATAAAAACATTTCAACAATTCATAAAATGCATACAGTACATTCAATTATAGTATAATAACAATAAAAACATATAAAAGGTTTCCTCATTTAAAGTCCATAATTCATAGTCAATATAATTCAGCTATCCTGAAAACCCCCATAACTACAATGCAAGTCTCTTCTTCCTACTTCGAAAGGATGCAACAAGAAAACTTGCCACACTATACATTGTTACAAGTGATTCCAATAGTAGCAAAAAAAGTAAAGCAGGTTTAGCCTGTATAAATGCTTTCTCTTTCAACAGGGGAACAATAAACTTCCTTCTGGCATCGTGATAGAAAGTGCAAAACAGCATGAAGTGCATAGTATCTTGTGATGAAAAATTATCACATTTACATACAGGAGCATCTTCAGGCTTGGTCCACCCAGTTTGTTCACTTAGGACCGTATGGATCTGATTAAACCAGAGCTTTGTTAAGAGCCATCTATGGAATGGATTAGTGACGACTACTAAGTATGGTTGAACGGATAGGCAGGAAATTAACATATAGTGGGCCCTGACAGTGGCTTTACTTAGTTGTTTTTCCTCCCGCTCAAGTTCCTTGTATTTAGGGAAGTTAATTTTAACCCAAGTCAGGTCTGCCTTTTTCAGTCCAGAAGGATTGAAAAAGATCTCTGGACGCCCCAGTTCTATTACTGTCCGCTTGATGTATGCTAACCATTGAATGTCCTTAGCCTTATCTAGGTTTAAGCAGTCCTTAAGTATTTTATCGTTCAAGGTAAGATTAGTGTTAATCCAAACTCTGATCCAGAGTAGGATGGGTGCCATTGCTATGGTGTCGCTGATATATCCCATCCCCAGCTCCTGATGGACCGAAAAGGTAGCGGTCGATTGGGGGAGACCCAAGAGGGAACGAAGAAATTTATTTTCCTCCCTTTGGATAGTGTCTCCTTTTACATATCCCCAAAGGCCCGCACCATACCTAGCTATTGAAAGTCTCTTTGCCTTGTAAATAGCTATCGAAGCTTCACATGGTTTCCCCCTAGTCTTCTCGCGAAGCTTAGGATTGCATTAGCGGAGCTTCTAACCGTTTTTCTCTTTGATGTAAGTTGTGGGGACCAGTGTCCCTTGTTGTCAAATACCACCCCAAGGTATGTGAAAACCTTTACACTTGAAATGACTTCCTTGTTGCAATAGAAAGTCTTGGTGGTGTTTTTGCAGGCCCCAATAACCATTATATGGGATTTGGAGTTATTCACTACTAGATCAAGCGAATTCATGAAAGCCCCAAAGGAGTCAAGCAATCTTTGCAACCCGAGAGGTGTACATGCTACCAGAGCAGCGTCATCCGCGTATAAGAGTACAGGTATAGGAGTACCTCCCATACGTGGAATGTCGAGGGACGCAGTTAGCAACCTCTCCTCCAAGGAATTTATGTACAACGTAAAGAGCATGGGGGCCAAGATGCAACCCTGGCGTACACCTCTCCCAGATTTAAACCACGCCGTGTATTTGCCCTCCTGTGTCATCCTAATGGTAGCCTTCAGAGCTCTATGTAATTCTGATAAAAAAATATACCAGGGATGCATCAAGCCCCAGGTTCAATAGCATAGTCCACAGCCTTGACCTGTTGACCAGGTCAAAGGCTGTGGACAGGTCCATGAAACCTAGAAGAATGGAACCTTTGGCTGCCCTCGTATATTTCGACACAATCAGATGTAAGTTTAGGCATTGGTCCTCCGTACCTCTCCCTGACCTAAAGCCATATTGGGCGTTGGATAGGATGTCATTATCCATCGTCCACTGTGTTATTTTGGCTAGGACCACTTTCCCCAGGATCTTAACGGAGGAATCCAATAAAGATATTGGCCTGTAACAACTGGGATCACCCCTTTGGCCTTTTTTGAAAATGGGGATGATAGTTGAACAAGACCATGTTTTTGGGAAACCTAGTTCAGAAACGGAATTAAAAACATTTGCAAGTAAAATCGCCCAGAACTTGGTGTTGGACTTATACATATCGGAGGGGACCCCGTCCGGGCCAGGGGCTTTACGCCCTTCTGTGCCCTCTATCGCAACCTCGATCTCAGGTACTGTAAATCTTAAAGGTGGCAGAGGATGCAAATTGGTTGGTAACAAAAACGGCTCCTGTACTTTATTGCTCCCATAAATGTCCTTAAAATGATTTAGCCAGCCTTCCTCCTCAATATTTGTTTCTAGGGCAGCATTCATTGTCTCAGTAAATAAGGGATTATTGATAATTGCCCAGAACTTAGAGCTGTCCTTCATGGTGGCTGATTCCATTAACGAGTCCCAAGCATCTTTCTTGATGGTCTTTTTTCTTTCCCGCAGGGTCGATGCGTATTCTTTCCTAAGGTTTGCGACCAACAGCTTATCCCTAGGCTTATTTTTGAGTGCTTTCATTAGTAGACTATGCGCTTTGGATCAATTCTGGTCAAACCAGCCTAGAGCTGGAGCGGCTTTCCGCTTGGTTTTGATTGTCAGTTCCATAGATACCCGTGCACAAATAGCCTCAAATGCTGCTATTACATCTCCCCCAAAGTTTGTCGGGTCTTTACAGATGTTTATTTCCCTAGCCACCTTTTGTTGAATAATGCTAAAAAAGTCTTCAGGGCACACCTTACTCCATTTCAGTCTCCTTCCTTGATCTTTACTCTTTACATCTATCGTTGTCTTAGTAAAGGAGTTTTTGTTCAAGAGGCCGAGGGTCCCATCCAGAATGAGTATAACCGGGTTGTGATCGCTATACCCACTAGGGATGGCATTGTAGGACACTGCATAATGTAACAGTCCCGGAGACAAGAATATATAGTCAATAATTGACTCGCTATCTCGAGCTTTATATGTGACAACTCGGTCGCCCTGGTTTAGAAACCCCACCTCAAACAAATCGTTAGATGACAGGAGTTCTTCCATAGCCTCGCCCTTGGCACTGTGTTCGAAGTGTTGTGGAGTAGTAAGTTCAGGGCCATCATAATCCTTGTACTGGCAATTAAGAGCACACAAATGAACATTAAAATCCCCCATCATGATAAACTGAGCAAAAGTGGATTGTTTATGCTTGTAATCAGTTAGGAATTCTGACAAAGAATAAAGATTAAAATTTTGGGCCCCCCCTTGCATAGAATTGTAACAATTTATGAGAACCAACTTATTATGATCTGTTAGCAAGATTTCTAGCGGCATAAAGTTATTTGATGGGCTGTCAAGTTCCTTTACTCTGCCCACAATATTAACTGAGACAAGGAACATAAGACCACCTTTTATCTCTCCCCATTGGTGATCTTTCAGCTGGGACAAAAAAAAGATGTATATCCGTCAAGCCAAAAAACCTTGTCCCTGGCCCAGGTCTCTTGGAGAGCTATAATGTCATATTCTTTTACCATGTTTAACCATGCTGGATCATTCTTTTTTGAGCGCAACCCTGCAATATTCCAGGTCATAATTTTTATACAATCCCTTGTAGATGTTAATATGCTGACTCTGGATTCTGGGAGCGTGGAAGGTTCTATAGGCATACTAACTCTGTTTTCACCAGGACTAGCCCCCAGGGAGGTTTCACAATTTAGTCAATCTACTTCCTCTAAGTTAACTAAAGGAGTGAATCTGTTAGAAAGGGCTAAGTTCTCTCTGGGCTCGTACTTGTGTCTATTCCTGACCGGCACCCGTCCCCAGGATTTCTAGGTAACCCATGGATGCTCATGAGTGGCATAGTTTATAGTTCTCCCATCTTGGTGTTCCTTATTTCCTGTCTGCCTGGTCAGCCTCCCCCCCGAAAGGCCGAGTCGCCTGCGGGTAAAAAAAGCCCAGGGGCATTGCACGGATGCTCACATCATTTGGGTCTAAGTTTGAGGCATCCCAAAAAAGGCGACTAGACACATTAGGACTATTAAAATTCACTATAATACAATCGCCTTTTAGATGTTTTTTAGTATAGCCTACCCAGCCCACCCTTCTGCCCATCCTGATGCTATTAGCTATGTCCTTCTCTCCGCAGCAATTCTCATTGCACCATTTCCTGGTGTTATGTAACAATGTTTCGGGAGATTCCACCTCTCCTGCAGCTAAAGGCGGGACATATACCAGGATTGCTACAAAAGGAGTAGCTTCTGGGGGAGATTAACTGGCGGCACTGAGGCAGGTTGTCCTCCCCCCGTGTTGCTGGTGGTAGTTCTTGCCTAGTCTTAGCTAACTTGCCTCGTGTCCCCGAACCACTTAGGAATGTCCTAGACACATTTCCCCCTTGTTCAGTAGGCGGGGAGTTGGTGAGACTCTCAGTGTCTAGCATTCTCGGGCAAGAAGATGGACCTTTAGTTTCCCTAGCTTCCAATATCATGGGTACAATCGCTTGTGGGGCAAATACAGATGCATCAGGTTGTTTACTAAGTGAATGATCGTGAATATGTAAGAATTCATTAATACGGTCACATTTCTTCATTAGTCCGTTTACACAATCTTTGAGAGTTTCAATTATGTCAGTAGAAATTCGGATTAAGGTAGATTCGAGTTTCTCTGTGAAAATGTTTTCGATTAATACTCTTAAGTGCTCCTCTAAGTCACTGGTAAGCAGCAGTCCTTCTGTGTTGGTAGTATTGCTGGTTTGTTTTGCATTTTTATGTTGCCTCTTCCCATGATTCTTTAATGATATAGTAGATCTTCTCTTCTTAGGGTTGGACTCATTATTAACAATGTCAGGGAGAATAATAACAGTTTCCGTCAACTCCGGGGATGGTAGATTAATCGGGTCCTGTGCCGTTAGAGGTTTGCAAATATCTATAATAACCCTTGGTTCCAGAGGGATGCAGTTAATGGGGGGAACAAGTTCGCCCACTGTATCCCCCTGACCTCCCTCTAGTCCCAGTTCCCGTTCTGTATCAGCAATCTGGTTAGACAGTTCTCCTACAGCAGTGGTTAGATAGTTGATGATGCTAGAGGTATTTCTAGGTACTTTGGCTTTGCCCCCCCCCCCCTATTAGGGATGTTAGTAATTTTCTCTTACCCATGATGTCAGAGGGGTGGCCCGTCCCGTCCCTAGTTGTCCCCGGATGGCAACAGATGGCCCCGCCCTTGTCCCGGGCTTCTCCCGCGTGCGACTCGCGAGGCGAGAGAGCGCTCTCCCCTTTGTAGCGCCTCCGGGCGCTCAGGTGGCGTGTGGGAGGTGCGACGCCCCCGGGGCTGCTGGGAACTGTAGTCGGGAGTCTCCCGGCGCTCCCGGTCTGCCAAAGGTTTTGAGCCGTTCCCCTCACGGCGCTCGTTGCAGCGCCAGGAGCCGATGCTCCTGCGCTGTGTCAGCAGGTAGGTGCGTGTGCAAAATGAACCCCTCCCTCTGTAACCAGCCTGACATGAAGCCGATGTATGTTAGCTTGTAAAAACAGACAATGTATGCCTCTGCTTGGGGCCCTAGGTGGCGCTTGACCGTAATGGCCGCGCTGATGTGAGGCTCCCGCCAGAGAACGTGGAGCGGTCCCTTCAGCAGAGCGTCCAGGCACAGAGCGAGTTGTCACCACCGGCACCGGAAGGGAGCATATCAGCCAACAGGAGCACCACCCCAGAGTGCCTCGCTCTGCCGCAGGCGCCTTGTCCTGAGATCACCAATTCGAGGGGGAGCGGTGCCGCCGGCGAGATGCAGCCCCGTCCTGACGGCCACTCCGGAGTGAGTTTGGAGAGGAGTCCGAGTCAAAAAGTTGCGGAGTGTGTGGCCTAAGGTGTTGGCGTTCATCAGTCCAAGCGAAGGACTGTCGCTGCTGCTGAACAATCCGGGTGTAATCAGGAAAGGCCATGATGGGGTGAGACTCAAAGACCATTTTCTCCTTGTGTGTTTGGGTTAAATGCAGAATAGCATCTCGGTCTGCGTAGTTAAGGAGGCGAGCGATGACAGGGCGTGGGCGCTTGCCCGGAGGCGGCTTCTGAGTCAGGGCTCGATGCGCTCTCTCAACCATAAAGCAGGATGAAATGTCCTCAGCCAGTAGCAGTGCCCTGAGCCATTTTGAGAGGAAGTTCCCCATCGAGGATCCCTCGCACCCCTCCGGAAAGCCTACCAGGCGAATGATATTACGGCGGGCCCCCCCTTCCGCGTCCTCGGCCCTAGCTGCCAGTTCCTTGGAAACCCTGGCCAGTTTATCGACCTTCTTCTGGAGGGCAGACACGGTACCTTCCACCGTTGAAACCCTCGTCTCGGCCTCCATGATCCAGTCTACCGCCCTCCGGAGATCCTGGCGGAGGAACCTCACCTCAGACCCCACCGCTCCGATCTGAGCCTCCAGCGCCGTGCGGGACTGCGTAATGGCCTCCAGAAGCATCGCCGTGTCCAAGGAGACCCTGCCGGTGGCATCCTTCCCGGCAGGGGCGATCGTGGCGTATTGGTCCATGGTAGGCTGCTTGTGCGCCGCCGCACCGGCGCTGTTTTTTACCCATGGTGGGGAGGAGGACCCCTCACCGGCCTTCCGGGCAGCACTGTCGGTATATCAGCCGAAGAGGAGGAGGGCGGCAGGCCCAGCCCCGTTGCCCGGAGAGGCAGAGCCCCCACGCAGGTCTATCTAGCTGGCACCTCTCCCCGGTGCCCCAGTCTCGGCCAGTCAGGCCTCCAGGCAGTCCAGCCCGAGTATGGCCCACAGTCCGTAGCTGCAGATGCTGGGCCCACCAGCGGCCGCCACCAGCAGATAGAACCCCGCCGCAGCAGAGAAATGGGGGCCCCCCCGCGACGTCGCGGTCTTCAGGACCCGCGTCGGACCACGCCGGGCGCTCCCCGGGCAATAGCAGGCTCTCAAGACCCCGGTCTTATAGCAAGGAGGGGTAGGCCCCAGGCACCACCAGAGCCCCGCGCCCGTCTCAGGTCTCACTGTCTCCCGGGGTCTGGCCCAGCACACGTGGCCTCAGAGGGGGGCCATGGTCTCATATGGGCCCCACCTCACTGCTGCCAGGCACCAGCGAAACGAGCGCCGCAGCTGCCAATGCAGGACCCACCTGGGGCTCGTAGATGTAGGGCCAAATTAAGCTCTTCTTCCCCTCCCTCAGCCGGTCTCCTCAGGGCTCCGCCTCGGGACGCCGCTCTAGGCCCAATCCCAGGTCGCATGGAAGGGAGGGGGATGGGCACCCTGGCGTCCACGCGGCCGCCGCCGACCGCAGGAACGGGCGCCCGCTCCACCACAGCGGGCAGTCCCAGCAATGCGACCCAGCGCCACTACAGAGCCTCTGAGCCCGTCTCCTCACTGCAGCTGCCTCCCTCGTAAATGCCACGGCAGCTCGCCAGCTGGGGACGTGCGCGATGGGCAGCGGGGCCCCCCAGGGTCCCAAAACACACCGTCCGGCACCAGGCACCGTGCCCTGCAAAAGTGCTTTCCCGCTTCCGGTCGTCGGGACCAGTATGAGTGTCGGATGCTGGTTCTGGCAGGGCGGCCCGCGGAGCTCTAGAGAGACGCGTCCGCCATGATCAGCTCCTAAGCCACGCCCCTTGTTAATTATTTTGAACTGTGATATTCTGATGGTATTTATTCTTCATTGATGATTTAGGAAGGCTTTAGTCTACAGTGAAACTGTGATTTTGATGAATTCGGGGTTTTACTCATGTACTATATTTTATATGTTTTTGTACTTGTATAACATTGTTATGGTTTTTATTAACCCAAACAATAAAGATTTGTGTACCTTTTCTATCTTTGAGTAGCACAATACATGTAGCGGACAACACATTTACAGTTTACACATAAATAAATAAATAGCACAACACCAAATATAAAAAAATACAATATTCACAGTAATTGCAAGAAATCACAACAATTATCGCAACTCACTTGAGAGATGGGGATAGGTCAGTGGGTTGGTAACTGGAAGGTTAACTTCAGCTCACTACATCCCTCTCACTTGCAGAGGTCTGAATGAGCCCATATATTCACTTTGACTGGTCTAGATACCAAACATGGCAATGGTACAGTAGAGGGAACTAGGGAAAGTGGCTACATATACGAGGGAAATGCTGTATGCTGCAAGGGCCAAGACCAGTGACGGCTTTGCCTCCCTTTCTCAGTATTAGGTATAAAGTTGCCAGACTGCTTGATTTAGACAGTCCATAGTGTTTTGTATAGTGGTAGGACTTTGTTCAAATAGCATGCAATGGCAAATGCCACAAAACTCTGCCTGGATGGGACAGGCCTCTGGCAAAATATTGTGTTTGCTTTCTGTTGGCTCCATACGTAAAGAAGCTTGCAGGTGCACATTATATTCCTAAAGATGTTATTTCATCACAGATTAGTTCTACAAGCCATACACTACTTTTGATAACAGAATTTGTTTACCTCTGAAAACCGAGTAATATATTTTGAATTTACAACACCATGATATTCTTGAGGGCCATTACTTCTCTTGGCTCTGTTTTGTTATAGGTCTGTGTGGCTCAGTGTTACAAACCGGAGCAATGCCTCAAACTACAGAAAGCTGTAGAACCTTAAATTATCAATGAGAATTGCTAAGTGTCAAAAAGGATATAATAATTTGTCATTTCAAAGGTCAATATTAGATATGTTTTTTTTCAGTTTTGTATGCTCAGTGGAAAAGGAACCAGATAGTTTAGACATCTCTTCCACCTCAGCCAGCAAAACTTGTGTGTAGGAGAGTGGGGTCTGCTTCCTATGGTCACGCCCACTTTTTGCTTTTGCTTTACTGGTTTTCGACTTAGATGTGGCTGTGGGCCTGCTAATCAGACCCACAGCCCAGATGCACTCTCTCTAAATTCACACCATGTACTCTAGGTACATCCACAATTGGGAATTGGTTCACCTTATCAGCCCCTGTAGAAGTGTACCTTAGGTACTTAGGGCATAGGTGTAACCAAGGCCTACCAGGGGCTGCAGCATGTATTATGCCACCCCTGGCTGGCCACTCAAACTGACACAACTGGCTGATCACTCAGCTGGGGCAAGGGTGTGTATAGTATTCCTATATCTACCCTTATATATAGACACACAGTAACTTATAAGTCACTCCTATGGCAGGCCTTAACAATCCTGGAGGCAGAGTGCTTGGTTATGTGTGAGATGGTGCTCTAGCATGAGTTGAGCCTGTCTGCAGCTTTCGGGACCATGTCCTTCTAGCTGTTCTATGATATTGCCATACCATATACTCTTAACTGCATTATAAACCTTGTGGTTAAATGCTAACTTTGGTTTGGCTTTATCTAAACATGTCGTGTAAGGTGTCATACCCTTTGGAATAATACCCCCTCGCCAATTCTGGCGACCGGGGTAGCATTTCACTCTTCTAGAGGGAGAAGACATGTTGTTGCTGACTATCCCGGTTAAAGTTAACCAGAGCCCCAGCGTCACAAAATGGATGCTGCTGCCACAGACACAAGTCTGACCTCCTGCTGCTGGGAGTCCTTCCAGCGAGGGAGGCCTGGACAATAGGTTTCCTGCCTGGAGAGGTGCGAGCACCACCCCAGACAGGATTTTGTGTATTGGGACAGGGAGGGCTGAATAGAATGAGACATGCCTGGGGCACACTAGGTGCTCCATGCATACCCCAGTTCAAACCGGTTGCTGGGGCACTCCAGCCCCAGCTCTGGCGCGAAACTGCACAAAGGAAAGGGGTTGTAACCACCCCCCTTCCTGGTCCCACCCATAGGAGGGACCTAGTGAGTAACCCAGCCCCCTTTAGTAGTATAAAGATAGGAGCTGACCCAGGAGACTTTAGATTTGATCCTGAACTGAAACTTGAAACGAAACTCTGGACCCTTCGACATTCAACCGACTTGAAGACTGAAGAATCTCCCTTGTGGCCAAGGAGTGACCACCCTGGGAAACCAGGCACAATCCAGCAACTCGACGGCTTGCTTTGTCCCCGTTCCCGCCGGAACTCGAGCGCAGAGCTTGACAAGACCTCGACTCCAGGACTCCTCTGACCCCACTGCACGAGTCCATCACAGCTGAGCTCCGTGAAAGGCATCGGAATCCATGGAACCAGGCAACTTGGAAAGTCTTCAACTTGCTAACAGCGCAGCTCCTGAGGCATCCTCGAAGCTGTGCACTGGGGACTGAGACACCCCGACACCGAGCTCCACCTGCACCGAAGACCAGCCCTCCACACTCCACGAGATCTGCGTGGGGCCCTTCTGCTTGTGTTCTGCTCGACACGTTGTCCCGGTTGCTGGCCAGTTGGCTAGTAGCCCTGTGACAACGATTCCTTTGAAAATCCATCGCTGGTCTGGTTGCTCCAGACTGGCACTTGCTTCCCTGAAAAGGTGAAGTACCTCAGACCCTCCTGGTCTGCACCAGAAGCTCCTTGTGTATCCTGCGTGGGTTGCCTTGCCTTAGGCTTATTGGCTCCAATCTTGAAGTCGACCCCTCCATCTGCGAGATCCTTCGTGGGACAGCTCCTCTCCAGCACCTGGTCATCCTCGACGGCTCCTGGTCCGCGTGGCTGCAACGACAAGCTTCACATCCGCACCTGATTGCTCCTTGACAACGTCTGGTTCCTCCCTGGTTCCACCCGGTCACTGGCTAGTGACCTAGACTCTGTCCCCTCTGCTTTCAGGTCCTCTTCATCCTAGATCCACGCTTGGATCCACCCGGACATCTTCCTCCTGGTCGCCTGCAGCATCTTCTTCCAAGGCTCCATAGGAATCAACGAGAAAACCCGACACACTTTGACACCTATGCACCCGCAGCCCGTGGGTGAGGTAACGCGAGTACTTCGGTGCTCCTGTAGGGATTGACTATCCAAGTGTCTAGTTTTGTTAGTTGTACATTCCTAGTTAGACCGGAAGTGTCCTAAATCTTCGATTACTTACCTTTAAAGTTCCCATTGACTTTCTATTGACTCTCGCATGAGTGTACTGACACTGCACGCGCCGCCTGTGGGCCTCCCACTCCTAACCTAAGGGTCAGATAGTGTAGCCCCAGCGATTCTCTAGGCACTAGGCCTTCTCCTTTCCCAAGTCGTGGTCCTTATACCACTTACTTAGTATATGGTTTTACGCGCCCTAGGTCCTAACTGTAAATTGTGCTATTTAAAGTATTTCTAAGTGTAACTTGTTATGTGCTTTTGCCTCTGACCAAATAAAGAGTTCAGAGGAGTGTGTTAGTGAACAAATACATATATATTTTATATATATCCTGTGTGGTGTCCTTTCATTTGGTATTCAAGGGGTTACATATGGTAAAACAGCTGGCTTTACACGCCCTCAAGAGTCTTTTAGCCTAAGACTGTTCTGTCCAGGCTATCACTAGGATAGCTGGTCTATAAGGTTGACTTACAACCATCACCATAAGGGTTGTTTGGACTGGTGCAAGGTGCTCACTAGAATAGTGAACATCATATACCA
Source organism: Lissotriton helveticus (assembly GCF_964261635.1). Classification (NCBI taxonomy): domain Eukaryota; kingdom Metazoa; phylum Chordata; class Amphibia; order Caudata; family Salamandridae; genus Lissotriton; species Lissotriton helveticus. The sequence continues at coordinate 1,276,422,815 of NC_136057.1, forward strand.
GGCCAACTTCTCACATTGATGTGCAGCGCTTGGGATTAGAGTTTGCTGTTGTTTTACCACTTGTAATCTTGAGATATCATTTGAAAGATCACATAGGCACCTGTAGGTACATATAAAACCAAGTCTTAGTATACTTAAGTTCTACTGAACTTAGCTGTTGTAGAGCCTGGGCCTAGCACACCCTGACTACAACTCCTAAATAGGTTCTGTAGGAAAACACATAGTGTAGGTTGGTGCAAACACCACACCTCCCTAAAAACCATGTCTCAGACAGTGAACCCCAGTGGTTCTCTGCCTGCAGAGGTAGATCCCTTGGGGACTGCCTCAAGATATGAAGCCTTAGCCTTCCAAGAATTGAGACAATTGTGTACTTCTAGGAGGCTAAAACAGGGGTCAAACCCTACCCTCAAATTCCTAGTTGAGCTCTTAGAAGAGTATGATGACTCAGGTGCTTCAGGTAGCTCAGATGAAGTCCTGCCCTCCACAGAGGATACCACTGATACTATAGTACCAGATGAGGTAGAAGAAGTAGAGTAAGATGATTCTGATCCTGAGACAAACAGCCAGGTCCCAGTCAGAAGACTTAGCCAGGCTAACTTAAGCATACATGGGAGTCAGTATGGGCAGCCCTCATACAGACCCCCAAGTGGGCTTAACCAGGTGCAGAGAAGAGGGAGATCCCACTCCAGGGACTCTCTCAGATCTCATGCTTCAAATAGCTCTCATGGCCTTACTCAGAGAGGGATGACTTCCCCTCAGAGAAAGGAACATGAGGCAAAGATGAGAGAGGCTGCTCTTAGGATTGAAAGACATGAACTTGAGGTTGCCCTGGCCAATGAGAAGCTTGCTCGTACTAGAGAGCATAGAGAGAGTGGGTTAGAACCCACTAGTGTCAGCAATATCCCTAAGGATAAAGATAGGTCCTATGAAAATAGACACCTAAGCAAGATTGTGCCCCCCTATAAAGAAGGGGATGACATCCACAAGTGGATTACTGCTTTGGGGAGGGCCTGCAAAGTGCAGCAGGTACCCCAAAGTCGTCAGTGAGCAGCAATCTTATGGCTCTCCTTTTCTAAAAAAAGTAGAGATAAGCTCCTCACAGTTAGTGATGGGAATGCTAACAACTACTCTGTCCTGAAGAGTGCTCTGATTGATGGGTTTGGTCTAACCACTGAACAGTATAGGTTGATGTTCAGAGATACCCAAAAGAGACAGACTCAGGACTGGACTGATTTTGTTGATTGTGCCACTAAGGCTCTGGAAGGCTGGTTATTGGGAAGTCAAGTTAGGGACTATACAGGATTGTATAATTTGATCATGAGAGAGCAAATCCTTAGCAACTGTCAAAACCAGCTATTGCATCAGTACCTGATTGACTCTGATCTGACCTCTCCCCAAGAATTGGGAAAGAAGGCAGACAAATGGGTCAGAACCATGATCAAGCAGAAAAACCAGAACCAAGGGGGTGATCAGGAAAAAGGCACACCAGAAGGGTAATGAGCAGAAACAAAAAGACCAGAAGTCTTCAGCAGGCCCCCAAAAGGCACAGGGTGAGGGTGGCTCCAAAAAGAACAAACAGAAACAAGAAGGTCCAAAGAAGCCCTGGTGTGGATACTGTAAATCAGTCTCTCACTGGTTTAGTGAGTGCACCAAGAAGGGCACAGCACCAACCACCATTGCCCCTAAGGCAACTGTTCCCCCTAGTCCAGCCGTTAGTGGTGGTTCCCAGCAAAAGGGTGTAGTAGGGTTAACCCTGGGAACTCAGGTGGACTCTGACCTAGTCAGAGTACCAATTCAGGCTGTTCTTGTCTGTGATTCGAACATAGCAATGTTCTCTACCGTAAGTCCCAGTAATCTGAGCAAGTACAGACAGACACCTTTTATTAATGACAAGATGGCTCAGGCCTACAGGGACACATGTGCCAGTGTCACTATGGTGACACCTAACTTTGTGAACCCTGACCAGATCATACTAGGTGATAACTACCTAGTGACCAACGCTAGCAATGCCACTACCTCCCATAGTATGGCAGTTGTTAACTTCTCCTGGGGAGGGGTAACTGGCCTCAAAAGAGTTGTTGTGAGTTCAGATCTTCCACTAGAGTGTCTGTTAGGTAATGATCTTGAAACCTCAGTTTGGTCTGAGGTGGAGCATAGGACCCATGCAGAAATGCTGGGAATATCAGCACATGTCCTTGCTGTGACCAGGTCACAGGCCAAAAAGTGCTTACCTGAACAAGTGCTGGATCTTGAAACAATAGACCAGACACTACCCAAGAGAAAGAGCAAGAGGGTCAAGGCAGTGCCTTCCCCCTTGCCTCGGGTTGAGGATCAGCCCTCCCAGGAGGATAATTCTGAGATCCAAGAGGGAACTGTCCTAGAAGAGCTTGAGCCTGATCAGGTTGAGTTTCATGGGACAGGGGGACCCTCAAGGGCAGATCTGAGGCAGGCTCAATTAGATTGTTCCTCTCTTGAACCCCTCAGACAGCAGGCTGCTGCTGAGGCTGCTGGGAATGCTCAAGGTATCCATAAAGTGTATTCGGATGATGGGCTCCTTTATTCAGAGGCTATAGACCCCAAGCCTGGTGCTTCCAGGAGGTTGGTTATTCCTCTGAAATGTAGGGGCTTCCTTCTTACCTTGGCCCATGATATTCCCTTAGCAGGACATCTGGGCCAGAACAAGACTTGGGACAGACTTATCCCTCACTTTCACTGGCCCCATATGTCAGAAGATACCAAGGAGTTTTGTCGCTCCTGTGTTACCTGCCAAGCCAGTGGCAAATCAGGTGGCACAACAACCCAATAGCCATACTCATACCATTACCTGTGGTGAGGGTACCCTTTGAGAGAGTGGGGATAGACATTGTAGGACCAATGGACCCCCAAACAGCATCTGGGCACAGATTTATACTGGTGGTAGTGGATCATGCCACCAGGTATCCAGTGGCTATTCCCCTGAGGACCACAACAGCTCCTGTTGTGGCAAGAGCCCTACTTGGAGTTTTCTCCAGAGTGGGCTTTCCAAAGGAGGTTGTCTCTGACAGAGGTGCAAACTTCATGTCAGGTATCTAACTGCAATGTGGAAGGAGTGTGTTGTCAACTATAAGTTCACCATCCCCTATCACCCACAGTGCAATTGGCTTGTGGAAAGATTCAACATGACCCTCAAAGGGATGATAAAAGGGTTACCTGAAAAGCTGAGGCGAAGATGGGACATCCTTTTACCCTGCCTTCTGTTTGCTTACAGAGAGGTCCCACAAAAGGGGGTTGGCTACAGCCCTTTTGAGCTTTTGTTTGGGCATCCTGTAAGAGGACCCCTATGTCTTGTGAAGGAAGGATGGGAGTTACCTCTCAAAAAGCCTAAACTTGACATAGTGGACTATGTACTTGGTCTCCGCTCCATGATGGCTGAATATATGGAGAAGGCTTCCAAAAACCTTGAGGCCAGCCAAGAACTTCAGAAAGCTTGGCATGACCAAAAGGCTGTGCTGACTGTGTACCAGCCAGGACAGAAAGTATGGGTGTTGGAGCCAGTGGCCCCAGCAGCACTCCAGGACAAATGGTCAGGACCCCATACAATAGTTGAACAGAAGGGAGATGTCACCTACTTGGTGGACCTTGGGACTCCCAGAAGCCCCCACAGGGTGCTTCATGTCAACAGACTTAAAGCATTTGTTGACAGGGCAGACATGGGCTTGCTCATGGCTACAGATGAGGGGCAGGAGGAAGAGAGTGACCCTCTCCCAGACCTGCTTACTCAGAACCCTGATGATGGGTCAGTAGATGGTGTTGTCTTTGCTGACAGCCTCTCTGAACATCAGCAACAGGACTGCAGACAAGTTCTTCAGTCCTTCAGACATCTGTTTTCCCTGATCCCAAGTCAGACAAGCTGGTGCGCCCATGAGGTGGACACTGGTGACAGTCTGCCTGTCAAAATTAAAATCTACAGGAAACCTGACCATGTCAGGGACTGCATTAGGACAGAGGTCCAAAAGATGTTGGAGCTGGGAGTTATCGAGCACTCAGAGAGCACTTGGGTCAGTCCAGTAGTCCTGGTGCCAAAACCTCACACCCAAGATGGTAAGAGAGAGATGAGGTTTTTTGTGGACTTCAGAGATCTCAATGCTGTCACTAGTACAGATGTCCACCCCATCCCCAGGACAGATGAGCTCATTGATAGATTGGCTTCTGTCAAGTTCTTGAGCACATTTGACCTGACAGCAGGCTACTGGCAAATCAGGTTAGCTGAGGATGCAAAAGTCAAGACAGCATTTTCGACCCCAGGCGGACATTATCAATTTGTGGTAATGCCCTTTGGTTTGAAGAATGCACCTGCCACTTTCCAAAGGTTGGTGAATCAAGTTCTCACAGGACTGGATGACTATTGTGCAGCTTATCTTGATGATATTGCTGTCTTTAGCTCCACCTGGGAGGATCACCTGGTCCACCTGACTAATGTTTTAGAGGCTCTGCAAAAGGCAGGCCTCACTATCAAGGCTACAAAGTGCCAGATAGGGCAGAGCAAAGTTGTGTACCTGGGCCACCTGGTAGGTGGGGGTCAGGTTCAACCACTGGAGAGCAAGATCCAGATCATCAGAGACTGGACTCCTCCAATCACCCAGACACAGGGCAGAGCTTTCTTGGGCCTGTCTGGGTACTACAGGAAGTTTGTGAGAAACTATGGGTCCATTGTGACACCACTGAATGATTTAACTTCCAAAAAGATGCCAAAGAAAGTTCAGTGGACAGTTAGCTGTCAAAAGGCATTTGATGACCTGAAGCAGGCCATGTGTACTGCACCTATTCTGAAAAGTCCACATTACTCCAAAGAGTTCATAGTCCAAAAAGATGCTTCTGAGTTGGGTGTGGGAGCTGTACTTTCACAACTGAATATAGATGGTCAAGACCAGCCCATTGCTTTCATAAGCAGAAGGCTGACCCCTAGAGAGCAACGTTGGTCAGCTATAGAGAGGGAGGCCTTTGCTGTGGTTTGGGCCCTGAAGAAGCTGAGGCCATACTTGTTTGGCACTCACTTCAAGATTCAGACAGACCACAAGCCCCTCCTATGGTTAAATCAGATGAAGGGTGAAAATCCCAAACTTCTTAGGTGGTCCATTTCCCTACAGGGGATGGACTTTACAGTGTAGCATAGACCTGGTACAGACCATGCCAATGCAGATAGACTCTCCAGATATTTCCACTTAGAACATGAAGACTCAACTGGTCAAGGTTAGTTTAATGTCCCTAAGTTGGGGGGTTGTGTAGGAGAGTAGGGTCTGCTTCCTATGGTCACCCCCACTTTTTGCTTTTGCTTTACTGGTTTTCGACTTAGATGTGGCTGTGGGCCTGCTAATCAGACCCACAGCCCAGATGCACTCTCTCTAAATTCACACCATCTACTCTAGGTACATCCACAATTGGGAATTGGTTCACCTTATCAGCCCCTGTAGAAGTGTATCTTAGGTATTCAGGGCATAGGTGTAACCAAGGCCTACCAGGGGCTGCAGCATGTATTATGCCACCCCTGGCTGGCCAGTCAAACTGACACAACTGGCTGATCACTCAGCTGGGGCAAGGGTGTGTAATCACCCCTTGCTTAGGTATAGTATTCCTATACCTACCCTTATATATAGACACACAGTAACCAATATATATATATATATATACATATATATATATACATATATATATATATATATATATATATAATATATATATATATATATATATATATATATATATATATATATATATATATATATATATATATATATATATATATATATATATATATTTATTTTGTTTTGGAACTCCGACGGAGGTCCACAAAAACACACTGACAATTTAAAAAGACAGACATTGCATACTGTACAAAATTCCTTCCTTATACATTACTATAACATGATATCAAACATAGTGTGAAATGTGCAAATAAGCTATGATACGTAAAACAATCACACGACCGGCCAATAAAATTTATTATATACATACTAAGTAATGTACAGATGATACAATGAATGCATAAAACTATTAAATAGCCAACCAGTAGATATTAGAACAGAACCAGGATACTGCTGTTAGACAAAATTCTAGTAAATAGGCAAAAATGTTCTAAAAAATTGATATATCTTAAAACAAACCATTTCATGCGGGGGGGATAAAACCAGAGAACGTACATCCTGAGCAGAGTGAATATTAAATTTAATAAATACTGGTTTTAAAAACACTCGCCTGGCACTTTGCAGCTTTGAACATACAAATAAAACATGATTAAGATCTTGGATTTGCAACTGGCACAGTTCACAGATTCTCTTCTCTCTAGGGGCCCGATGTAGGTAATTCCTATTTACCGACTCTTAAATACCGAATCATACTGATTCGGTATTTAAGAGTAGGTAAATAGGAAGGAGGCATATGTAGGTAAATCTCATTTCTAATTTACCGATTCTGTAACAGTCGGTATTTACCGATTATGTAAATACCGAATCGGTATTTCACATTGATTCCTATGGGCCTTGATGCCCATAGGAATCAATGTGAAATACCGATTCGGTATTTACCGAATCGGTAAATACCGAATCCTGCAAGAGTGCAGGGGGTATCACTTTGACACCCTCTAGCACCCCAAGTTTAGTCTTGTGTGACATGTGGCACACATACATGCCCTAAGGGCATGTCTGTGTGTCACATGGCACAGGTGTACATGCACAGATGTGCATGTACACCTGAATTCGGTTTTTTACCACCCAATTGTATTGGGTGATAAAATACCGATTTCTGAAGGCCTGTAGCACTGTAAACAGTGCTACCTACATCTGGGATTTACAGAATCGGTAAAATTACCGATTCGGTATTTTACAGAATCTGTAAATTTACCGATTAGGTAAATTTACCGATTCTGTAAAATAATGGCCCCTACATCTCAATCACCAAATACCGGTCGGTAACGGCCGAATTCGGCCGTTACCGACTGGTATTTGGTGACCTACATCGGGCCCTAGGTGTTTTATCCCAGATGCCAGTGACGTCTCTTAAAGGCAGCAGGTTAAATCTCAGTAGGAGTATCAGCCTTCTAATCCCATGAGGGATATTCTAAGTTAAGTAAGGCTGTGGTTTATTCCCCAATGTACTCCCACTGACCGCCACGTTACTGGGCCTGGATTTACTTAAAGCAATGTCTCTGGCTAAACTGATAGGGGTTTTAAATTTCTTTAAGAACTGTTTCAAACCAGATTGAGGCATTGGAGAAGCAGGAGTTAAACTAAGACCGAAACTGTCAATTGCACATAAAAAAGACCTGTGGATTGTTCATTTAGATTGCAAAACATTTCTGTTCTCAAAGTAGCCCTAAGAGTACCCTCTTTCCCCAAGAAGAGAGAGTTACCCCACCTAAGAACTGCTGCCTGGGCTAAAATAAAGGACGAAACTAATCCAAATTCAAGGCGCAGAACATGTGGGGCAGCCAAAGAATTAAAATTACAGATTTGGCGCATAATTCATCCTTCTGCCTTATCAAACATATGCCAATGACTCATGTCCACCACCTCAGCAGCATATGTTAATGAGGGTGGGATTTTAACCTTAAAAACAGATAAGACATGGCTAAAATGGCGTCTCCCACAGGTTTTATAGAATCTATTTAATGCACTTGCCTGGGAGACGGCTTTACCAACGCAGTGTTTAGTATGTTCCAAATCTCGACCTGTTTTGGAAAAAACTTTCCCTAAATATACATGCGAGTCCACCAATTCCATTTTTTCAGGACCAAGCATCCATCTAAAACATGTCTTGATTCTGAGCCCCTTCTTACGAAAAACCAAGATCTTGCTTTTTGCAATGTTAGTTTTTAAAAAATGAACCTCTGCATATTTATTTAAAACATCCAGATGGCGTTGCAAGCCAATAGGTGTTAAATCGAAAATTGCAACATCGTCTGTGTACAATAAAGACCCAACTGACATTCGACCAATTTTGGGGGCATCCCCTTTTGCCAAGTTCAAAGCGCCAGGGAGATCAACAATGTACAGTGAAAATAAAAGTGGTGCTAATAGACAGCCCTGCTTAAGCCCATTATGCGTTCTAATTTTGCATGTTAACCCCCGCGAGCCTCCCATTAGAACCTGGCACCATGTGTCAGTATGCAATTCCATGATCAGACCCAGGAGATGATTTGGAATGCCGAGGGAGACAAGTTTTCTCCACAGGGTCTGGCGTTCCACCTTGTCAAACGCAGTAACCTATAAGTCACTCCTATGGCAGGCCTCAACAATCCTGGATGCAGAGTGCTTGGTTATGTGTGAGATGGTGCTCTAGCATGAGCTGAGCCTGTCTGCAGCTTTCGGAACCATGTCCTTCTAGCTATTCTATGATATTGCCATACCATATACTCTTAAGTGCATTATGAACCTCGCGGTTAAATGCTAACTTTGGTTTGGCTTTATCTAAACATGTCGTGTAAGGTGTCATGCGCTTTGGAATACTACCCCCTCGCCAATTCTGGTAACGGGGGTAGCATTCCACCCTTCTAGAGGGAGAAGACATGTTGTTGCTGACTATCCCGGTTAAAGTTAACCAGAGTCCCAGCGTCACAAAATGGATGCTGCTGCCACAGACACAAGTCTGACCTCCTGCTGCTGGGAGTCCTTCCAGCGAGGGAGGCCTGGACAATAGGTTTCCTGCCTGGAGAGGTGCGAGCACCACCCCAGACAGGATTTTGTGTATTGGGACAGGGAGGGCTGAATAGAATGAGACATGCCTGGGGCACACTAGGTGCTCCATGCATACCCCAGTTCAAACCGGTTGCTGGGGCACTCCAGCCCTAGCTCTGGCGCGAAACTGCACAAAGGAAAGGGGGTGTAACCACTTCCCTTCCTGGTCCCACCCATAGGAGGGACCTAGTGAGTAACTCAGCCCCCTTTAGTAGTATAAAGATAGGAGCTGACCCAGGAGACTTTTGATTTGATCCTGAACTGAAACTTGAAATGAAACTCTGGACCCTTCTACATTCAAGCGACTTGAAGACTGAAGAATCTCCCTTGTGGCCAAGGAGTGACCACCCTGGGAAACCAGGCACCATTCAGCAACCCAACGGCTTGCTTTGTCCCCGTTGGAACTCGAGCGCAGAGCTTGACAAGACCTCGACTCCAGGACTCCTCTGACCCCACTGCACGACTCCAGCACAGCTGAGCTCCGTGGAAGGCGTCGGAATCCGTGGAACCAGGCAACTTGGAAAGTCTTCAACTTGCTAACAGCGCAGCTCCTGAGGCATCCTCGAAGCTGTGCACTGGGGACTGAGACACCCCGACACCGAGCTCCACCTGCACCGAAGACCAGCCCTCCACACTCCACGAGATCTGCGTGGGGCCCTTCTGCTTGTGTTCTGCTCGACGCGTTGTCCCGGTTGCTGGCCAGTTGGCTAGTAGCCATGTGACGACGATTCCTTTGAAAATCCATCGCTGGTCTGGTTGCTCCAGACTGGCACTTGCTTCCCTGAAAAGGTGAAGTATCTCAGACCCTCCTGGTCTGCACCAGAAGCTCCTTGTGTATCCTGCGTGGGTTGCCTTGCCTTAGGCTTATTGGCTTCAATCTTGAAGTCGACCCCTCCATCTGCGAGATCCTTCGTGGGACAGCTCCTCTCCAGCACCTGGTCATCCTCGACGGCTCCTGGTCCGCGTGGCTGCAACGACAAGCTTCACATCTGCACCTGATTGCTCCTTGACAACGTCTGGTTCCTCCCTGGTTCCACCCGGTCACTCGCTAGTGACCTAGACTCTGTCCCCTCTGCTTTCAGGTCCTCTTCATCCTGGATCCACGCTTGGATCCACCCGGACATCTTCCTCCTGGTCGCCTGCAGCATCTTCTTCCAAGGCTCCATAGGAATCAACGAGAAACCCCGACACACTTTGACACCTATGCACCCGCAGCCCGTGGGTGAGGTAACGCGAGTACTTCGGTGCTCCTGTAGGGATTGACTATCCAAGTGTCTAGTTTTGTTAGTTGTACATTCCGAGTTAGACCGGAAGTGTCCTAAATCTTCGATTACTTACCTTTAAAGTTCCCATTGACTTTCTATTGACTCTCGCATGAGTGTACTGACACTGCACGCGCCGCCTGTGGGCCTCCCACTCCTAACCTAAGGGTCAGATAGTGTAGCCCCAGCGATTCTCTAGGCACTAGGCCTTCTCCTTTCCCAAGTCGTGGTCCTTATACCACTTACTTAGTATATGGTTTTACGCGCCCCTAGGGCCTAACTGTAAATTGTGCTATTTAAAGTATTTCTAAGTGTAACTTGTTATGTGCTTTTGCCTCTGACTTCATAAAGAGTTCAGAGGAGTGTGTTAGTGAATAAATACATATATATTTTATATATATCCTGTGTGGTGTCCTTTCATTTGGTATTCAAGGGGTTACACATGGTAAAACAGCTGGCTTTACACGCCCTCAAGAGTCTTTTAGCCTAAGACTGTTCTGTCCATGCTACCACTAGGATAGCTGGTCTATAAGGTTGACTTACAACCATCACCATAAGGGTTGTTTGGACTGGTGCAAGGTGCTCACTAGAATAGTGAACATCATATACCAGGCCAACTTCTCACACTTGGCAAATGTCTTTACCCTGTCCCATTGGTAGAAGATCCATGCGTAGCTTCATGAGTGTCTTCATTCCCTGTATGTCTGAGCTGGTGTCTGTAATGCTGAGAGTAAATTATGTAATCGATTGTTAATTTGTGGTCTGGAGTGGAAGCTGTGAGACCACAACAACAGTTAGATCCTGACATGGTTTCATTGTCCCTTCCACTGTCTCTAAGGCCCAACAGAAAATAAAGACCTGACCTCCTACTTCAGTGTGCCTTCCAATTATAACATCACAATTCCTGTTTTATACATTGAAGGTTGAGAAATGGAAAGGTTTCCTGGTAAGAAAGGGGGTAAACAAATTTATCAGCTCCAGAATCACACAACCACTTCTCAAAGGCACAATGAGTTATTTTTTGGATGTGCTAAACTGGTAATGAGATTTCATTAATGGATCGAACAAACAGGCAGAGCACACACAATCAGCATCAGAACACGCTGCTCATTTGACATTATTATAGGGAAAATACTCCATTGAAAGTTGGATTAGACCTTGTTTGACTGAACTTGTAAGTGCACTTGCAAAGTGAGCTGGAAGTTTATTGATTGTTTTAATGATTTGCATTACTATACCGTATTATATTTAGCCATATAGTCATAAACATATCCACCAATACAGACCACTGGACCTCCTCACCATCCTGCTCAATGGTATCCACTCCTGTGGTACACCCACATTTTAAACAGAGGGAACCTTGTAAGTACAAGAAAACAGACTCCTGCCAGTTTAAGAGCACTGGCTGGTTTAGAGGTTGGCAGACTCCAAATCAAGCCTTCAATATAAACACAATGCAAAACAATGATTTGTTTGACTTCCTGTCTCCCGTTTTGCAAGTTTTTGGCTTCTACTGTTCTTGAAAACATCCATAATTGTATTTTACTGAAGCACTAAACAATCAAAATTCATATCAGACACTGTGATGGTGTTCAATAAGCTGTCACTTCACGCGGTCAAGCAGTACAATGAATACAGACTCTTGATGGGCAGCAAGCAATACATTTTTATTTCTTTGGACAATTAATTAACATGATTTGGCAAATGCAGAATAATCATTATCTTGAGAACAAGCCTCCAGATTACTATTATTTGGTTTTTCATCAGAAATGCTTTATTCATACTTGAGGTTCATGCTGGTTTATATAGACTGCGCTGGGTTTGGGCAGTTTTGCACTGATGCTTGTAAATATTTGTACCCTTTACTTGCACTTTTTGCCTGGTGCAAAATTACATTTACATTGACTGATCAGTGTAAAATGTCATTTTTTTCACTGCTCAGGTGATGCACTTGTTTTTTTAGTGGCTCGTCAGTCGGTGTAAGTGTAGTTTTCACACTGGTCAATTAGTCAAAATGTTTCTCAACTGATCATTTGTGCAAATGTCTTTTGCAGTGCCCAATTGGCACACATATTTTTGTACTACCAGTGGGTGCAAATGTACTTTCTGCATTAGTCAGATGATTCAAATATTAACTTCTAATTGATAAGTTAGAGCCTACATAACGGACCCTAAAATAGAGGTTTTTGTTGTCAGGTCTTAGTATTCACCCAGATCCCATATTGATTCTCAGTCTTTGAAGTTCCCTTGTTCTTAATTTGTTATGTTTTAGACAGATTTTAAGGATTGCTGCTATTTCTTTTTAATGAATTTTCTATTGTAATGTGTATTTTATCCTGCTCGTGTATAATCGCAATTTAATTGTCCCTGGCTGTTTTAATTTTTAAGCCTATTTTTCTGCTTTTATGGCCTACATAGGCCGAATAAAGAAACAGTGATTGATTGATAAGTTAGAGAAAATGATTTTACCCAGGTCACTAAGTGTAAATGTTTTTGTACTGATTAGTTGGTGTAAGTGATTGCTGCACTGGCCAGTGAGCGAAAATATTTTTTCACTGGTTAGTTGGTGCACATGCTTTTTGTATTCTAATCAAATGATCCTGATGTTTTTGCAGATGGTCAGTTCCTGCCTGTGTTTTTGCACTGCTTAGTCAGCATGACGTGGTTGTGAGGCCAGATGTACAAGGTATTTTGGGGTCACAAAGTCTGTGAGTCATAAAATCCCAGTGTGTGCTACTGCAAAATAGCTTTTTAATATACACAAATGGCCTTTTACGAGTCAGAAAACTCTGTCCAATTCGGAATAGGGCTTTTGTGGTCCATACCAATTCACAATTAGAAAAGCGTATAAAAGGCATATTCTTTCCGAATTGCAAAATGATACGGTATGTAGCAATGGTTTGCAAAGCAATTGCAGTCACGAGCAACCAATCAGTTACCGAAACATCAAAGGAAGTGGCAAATGATTTTCAAAGTGGAAGGTTCAGCTTGGAATCCTTACACCTATGAGAATCATTTCGAGTGATCTAGTGGGAGCAGGCAGTGCAACTTATTAGCATGTAAGTCACAATGCAAACTGCATTCCCATTCACAAACGAGTCAGTGTGTAAACTCCGTATACCTGGTTTGCCAATGGGAATAGTACGTTAGCCTCTTGTGGCAGATTTACTAACTGTTGGTGCAAAGCAATAGATCAACCAATGTTTCTGTGCTGCCTTGCATCAATAGCAGAGTGGAGAACAGCACTTTATCAACTAAGATATGATGCTGGTTTTCCGTTCCCCTGCTCTTGTGATCTTTTCGCTGCTTTGCACCAGGGCACACACCCTTGCATCTGGTGCACGCCTTCCGTCAAGAATAGCACAAAACAATGCTTTAATACTTTTCCCATTTTGTGGGTAGGCTGTACAGTGTTGAGAGTTTTAAAACTTTCTCCATTCTGACATCTGTCTCAATGTGAGAGTAGGTTTTTGGTGAAAATCCCTGCTTACAAATATTAGTAGATCGGGATTTGCATAAAAAAACATGGGTGGTTGACTGGTAACATCTATGGTACACTCCCTTGATTGACACTGATGCTGCATCATACTACCTTACACAACTTTCCCAAGTAAATCACGATTTGTGTTAAAAAGTAGATCCCAATATAACATTTTGCGCTGGGTTCGTGTCGCTTTTGTGACGCAAACCCTGCAAGAAAGCCACACAAATTGTTACTAAATTTGAGCCTAGGGCCCACATTCTGAAACAAATCGTGGAACACAGTGCAGCACAAAAAGAGGCTGAGCTGCTTTGTCTGACAGAGAGAGAGCAGGAGAGCACCATATTCACAGAGATATGGCACTCTCCTCCCCTCTACCTAGCGATGGTGCTGATTTCAGCTGCGGTGCGCCAGCACACACTTTAGCGCCAAAGTGCTACGGTGCGTTCGTGGGTCTAGCATAGGTTTTGTACAGTAAGGCTACCCTTCCGGTAAAAAATACTATGGCTAGACACGTCTTAAAGCTTTTTCTACTTTGTATGTGTGCTGCACAGTGCTACATGCAAGCAAAGTTGGAAAAAAAGGAGAAATTAATACATTTCTCCTTTTAATGCCATCTTTTCAGCTGCATTACTTTTAGCTCTATCCTTATCTGCTAATGTTAGTAGATAGGATTTAGCATCAAAAAGCATGGGAACACCCATGTACCACCCATGCAACTCATCTTGATGCAAAGTAATGCAAAGCAGTGTTTAGCGCTGCTTTGCGTTACTTTTGGGTACTTTCCCCGCACAAAACAAGTTTTGCAAAGATAAGTGAATCAGAATAAAAACATTTTGTGCTGGTCAGCGTCACTTTTTTGGTGCTAGGCCAGAGCATAAAGGGGCATATTCAGAAAAAATGTTAGACCGTGGAGCTATTCCAAATTTGGGAGCACCGCACATTCACAAAAAGACGGTGCACCCCTGTTTTTCCCCTAGTGCTGGTACAAAAGGAAAAGCGGCCTTAGGCCAGAGCAAGCACCCTTCCGTCATGTTGCGGGGGTGCCTGCGCTGTTTATGTGCAAGAAGGGACATCCTCCTGCTCATAAACAATCAATCATGGTGATTGGCTCTTTTCATGTGTGCTGCAGAATGCCTTGCATTACCATTCTAATGCCTGGTATTTTATGGTGCTGCCTCAGCCTTGTACATCTGGGGCAGCGTCAAAAAGCAATGGGTGTTGTAGTGGAACGCCCAGAGCAACATCCATTGCATGCCCCTTTGTTGCAGACGACTGTGGAGGAACAGGGCATATTTACATGGTGGCATTAAGTCACGCTAAGTGGCTTAGGGCCACCTTAAATATGGGGAATTGTGCTACGCTACGCCACGCCACGCTACGCCATCTCGTGCCGATGGTGGCTTGTAAATATGCCCCAACGTTTCAGAATCTCCCCCTAAGCTTCCAAAACAGTGGTGCAGTCTATGCAAACCAGGCAAACATGAACCTAAGCCATGAGAAGTAGTTTATCAGCAGTTTGAATTATACCTAAATTTGCAAAACATGCATGACGGCCCACTATTGGCGTGTGTTTGCTGATCATGGGCGTCCTATAGCACCAGCGGTGATGCAGATGTCTTGGGTAGTGCAGATGGAGAGTTCTGTGGTACTGTTCAGGTTGGCTTCCTGCTTACAGTCACTGCCCGTGTAGCAGTTACACATGAATCGCTCTGCCAGTCTCTGGACCTCTTCTGTGGTTGGCCGCCCAATGACGGAATAGTTCCCAGATGCCTCTGTTTTTATTTCGAAGACGTGTGGATTCAGGTGCAGGTAATCGTTGCTATTCCATGACTTCCTGGCACAGGCTCCTTTGCCCCCACATAGCAGCTCGCTGCACATTTTTGCTGCCAGTGTCACATTTATGACATAAGGATTTAATACATCCCTCAAATATTTGTCAAGATTTTGGCATGTCACCTGTAAAACAGAAACAATAAGCTCAATTCATAAACTTTTTTAACGTGCATCAGTTTCATATTTAATGAGCAGGAGCAATGTATTTTTGAAAAAAGCTCCACATTAGGTAACCTGTCATTCTATAATTCAGAAGGGTGGATTAAAAAGCATTTTTGACTGGGGCTATTTTATGTCTATGGTCGTAAGTTTAAGGAAGTGCTTGTTTCAAACATCTTTTACCGCCATATTATGAAAACAGGAATCTGGAGGTGATAACGTCTGACAAACGTTCATGTACATTTGTTGTGTGGCATTTTTTGTTGGTCGTGATGTGTTTTGTGCTGTGTGTTTTTGTGCCTCATTAATGCACTATGGGGTGGCCTGTTGTGATTATGTTGTTGTGTTCTGTCTGTTTAGTAGTATTCTGCCCTGTTATGTTTTAACCTCTTCCATGCGTTGGACGGCCGGAGGCCATCCGAACTGCGCACGTGTCAAATTCCGCCGCACCCTAGCGGAATTTGCTCCACGTCGAAGAGGTTAAATATTTTGTTATGTTGCTTTGTGTATGTTATTTTGTAATTTGCTTTTAGTTTTAAACAAATGCTGCCACATTTCCAGCCAAAAGCAGTACATGCTTTCAAAGATCTTTTGGCAGGTTTCCATTTACCACTTTCTAAGGTGGTTCAATAGTGCTGGTCTTCTTAAGTACTTTAGATACCAGTCAGCTCACGGTGTCTAAACTTAGCGCTTCAAGTACTCACTATCTGTGATATAGCCCAGAGAGTGTAAGTTCAGCTCCTGGGACCACTATAAATACTTATTTATTAATGAAGACGTTTTGTGCATACCATCTTTCGATAACTTCACAGCTCTTCTGTAACATGATAAATTATGTAAACCGTTTTATGTTTTTTTAAGCATCTAATGTAGCAGAAATCTTAAGTCTCACTAATTATGAGTGAGACACACATTTTAGGTCGTTTGAGGTCTAACTCACAGTAGACTAAATGTCACACCTGGTGTAAAGGGTAAGAAACTGAATTCTAAATATGGCACTGGGCAGAGGACTGATCTATATCAGATTCTGGGAGATGTACAGGTTTCTAGAAGCAATTCCACCCCAAGAGAAGCTCCTACTAGAGAGATGCTTTGAGCACTTCACAGTCCTGCTCCACTACTTTTGTAAACCTGAAGTCCACCTTAGTAAAGTGATGGTGCTATTCTGTCAATTTTTGATGTATCTCATTGTTTAAATCATTTCACTATTCTTACCTTCTGTGCTGTCATTGGTGGCAAAGGTCACGTGCATCACTTCCTGTGATGTCATCACATATATTAATTAGTTCTCACTCCTGAGAATTTCAGTGCCTGAGACCTCTGATATAGCACAGACTTAACTTCAATAGGAATCAGGGTACATTGCAGAAAACATTTTTCCTGGAGCAGGCACATTGCAAACATGAGGTGCTGCATATAGAACAGTATAGCAGCTGGAGCCCTGCAGGGACTGTATTGTAGAAACCAATATGAGTAGCAACAGGGGTTTTAGAGACGTTATTGGAACAGCACACTCAAGAGTTTTTTATTTTTACATATTTACAATTTAAAACTTAAGGATGTGTAATGATTTACATCACAGCAAATAATTATTTTGGTCATGTGTCTGCCTTGGTTTCCTTTACGCGTGCACATCAAATTTACAGATCTTAATATGGCCCATTAGGTCAACATTAATTTTGTGCTTGTTCTCTTGTATAGCGCTTTTAATTCATACGTTTTGCTCCAAACCTTGCAAATGCAAGAACAATTGATGGACAGAATGCAGAACATTTGGAACTCCGAATAGTTCCACATAAAAATATATATTCAATTTCAACTTAACCGACCCTTAAAAAGAGAAAAATCTGTTTTCATATAAAGGACAGTTTGTAAATACATGTGAATTGCACAGAGTGGAGCAGCATAAACACAAAATGAATTTCAAAGTCCATTCAAATAGAAACATTTCAGGGCTAGACAAAACAAATTGAATACTTAAGTTTTTTGACGACTTGTACTGTGCTTTTGCAAAGATACCTTTATCATAAAAAAATGATTGTTTTAAAATTCTAAAAATCAGTAGAATATATACAATAACTAGCAGCATCGAAGAAGAATGAAGTGCTAGTGTTCTAGTATCAAAATCTTGAGATAATAAATACACAATTGCACATAACGGCATTCGTAGCAGCATTTAAGGAGACAAAAGTCCAGATACAGAGCTGTAGCATCAGCATCAAAAGACCCTGTTGAAATGCTACCATAACATAGATAGTAACAAACATAATAGTACAATAGCACTTTAATGATTACAACCTGCTAATAAGAAACTACCCACAGTTATTAATTATAATGTTCATTAAGTACAGCACTAGTGGTGCCTCTCCTGCCTATTGTGACTAAACGGGGCAACCAAATACTTCTCTAAAATATATTAAACATTTGTTTAAAAAAGCTAACATTTTAAAAACAGACAGTTTCAGAGGGAGGGGCCAGAAGACACATACGGCCCTCCCCAGCTGTGACAATATAACCTTAGAAAAAAGGGTCTCATATATCTACGTCGTAATGGTTGTAACACAGGACAGACGAATATGACATGATTTAAGTCCTGTACACATGTGCTACATAAGTGACAAAGTCTTTCCTGCCTTGGAAGACCCTCCCAAGCGCCTGTTACAATTCTTGCACGGAGTAAATTCAGCCGGAGTAGGAAAATTACTCTACATAATCCGTGTTGCAGATTCCATAGAACATTGGTACTCATAGTACGGCCCGGCAAGCCTTCCCTGGCGGCCCGCGGACCTTGCAGACATCATACCAGAGTTTCAAAAAAAAAAAAAAAAAAAAAAAGTTTTTTTTTTTTTTTTTTTTTAAGAGTGTCTGCAGCAGCGCGAGAGACTCTGCTGCTCTGTGGGGGCCGGGCGTTTCGCGCCATAGTCAGTGGGGGTGCAGGGGCGCTGAGAGGTGAACCATTTCCCCAATGAAGATATCTCACGAGGGTGCGACATCTCGCTCTTTCCTCCCCCTCCCGCCTCCGAAAATAAGCTTGTACCAAGGGTATGCTTGCAGGAATCTTTTGTCATGGATCTCTGATGCAACTGCTGAGGGCTCGTGCAAAACAGAATAGCCTTAAAAAGTGTTCTAAAAATGCGTGGACGGGATCAGGGTTATCAGCAGAGCTGCATCTTCACAGTTCGAGTAAAGCTAACTACACTGAGACATTGACATGCCACGGGTGAAAATGCACACTGATCGCCTTTCCTAAACTACCTCCTAGAACACAGCGGGTTTGGGCTCATCCACAAGACCCGAGCGCTGGCAGAACACTGGTGGAAAACAACAACCAACTGCTCGGAAATAGGCACCTGTGACTACCGAGCCTGCTGAACCACAGATCATAACACGTTCAGAGATACGATAAATGGCAGGAGTTTGAAATGCAGCTTTCATCGCTGTGTAAGCGAGTGTCCATTCAAAGGTACCATTTTTCATTCAAATGCTTTTTTTTTTTAAAAACCGGGCACTCATGTAGAGCTATATTCTTCTTTAATGGGCTCAGTCGATCAGCAATATATTAATTTCCACAAAAAGGGGAAGCTGTAAAACCATTGACCTAGCAAATGCACTATAGGCCCTTATACAAGCAAGAAACTCCTACCACACACACCCATTCCTAGTTTGACATTAAAAAACATACACTAATTGAGACTAAATGGGTCCCCACACCTATGGATCACGGCACTACTGTTAGATTGGCCCCAGAAGAAAGCATGTGGGCCTTAGCACCTCAAAACAGAGCTTCTACCAGCGAGGTTTGAAAGCATAGCTAACAGCTATCAACTATGCCACCACAAATCCAGAGATAACAGGAGCAAAGAGAATACGAACTAGGAAAAAATCGGAGCAGCACCCTATCAACTCCAAGGGGGTTTAGGGGGAGTGAGTGATTTTGAGCCCTACCACCCAGGGCTTTTCTAGCGGGTTATGTCCAGTGACCACAGGAGATGCCATTGGTGGGTAGGTTAGACAGCTGGTGCCAGGCTCTTCAGAAGAACAGATAGAAAGAGGTGGGGATGAACAAGCACTGAGATTGGCAGAAACAGGCAAAGTATAATGTCTATACTTTGACAAGCGCTCTCTACAGTTTCTCTGATCTCTAGGCGTTGAAAACAGTTGTTAATCGTCTGTTCCGGAGAGGGACACAAAACAAAAATGCTTCATGATGTGCTGTATTGTTGACACAGCCTCCCCCTCCCCTGCTGCACCTCCCGTTGTACAGGTGCTTCTTGTGTATTGTTCTCATTAACATGCCAATGGTCTTTTAAAGACCTGTGAAGTGCTCGGGTGCGGCTGTGTGTGTGCGCCTGGAAGCTGTCACAGCCCGGGCGCACATAGGCAGGGTGAGGTGACAGAGGAAGGGAGACAGAGGGAGGGAGACAGAGGGAGACCTCAGAGCGAGGGAGAGGGAAGGAGAGAGAGGGAGACAGAGGAAGAGAGGGAGTGAGACAGTCGGAGTGAGTGAGACAGAGGGAGACAGAGACAGAGAGACAGCGGGAGAGAAAGGGAGGGAGAGAAAGGGAGGGAGAGAGAGGGAGAAAGAGATGGAGGGTAAACAGAGAGAGAGAAAGAGATGTGTGTATGCCGGGTCTGGTGGCTCAGTGGACGAAGGTGTCCGCTGCAGGGACCTGTGATTAACCTCATGGTCACTGTTTTTTTTTGTGCTCTAGCCCCGCCCCCTTCACCACTGACCCCGCCCCCACCGGTGCGGCCCTCGGACACAAACCACACTGTAAATTTGGCCCCCGAGAGAAAGTTTGTGAGTACCCATGCCATAGAACATAAGGTTGTGGCTTTTTATTAATACTACTCCTCACTATGAGATCATTATTTTGACGCTGTGCGCACAGTATTGAATCTCTTTTACGAGATACATCATAAATTGTTTTCTTAATTTTGTTTTTCAAAAATTGTTTGGGAAGAGCACCTGAACAGACGATTTTGAGATCAAACAACTTTACCGCTTACTGGTAATTCCTAAAAAGGATGCTCTCTCCCTTCAAGGTATCAAAGATTTCTTCACACATTGCTACACGTAAAGGGTTCTCAAGACTGTTCAATAATGTATTACCCCATCTTAAGCACGCAGCCATAGAGAACACATAATTGGAGAGTAACCCAAATTCAAGCCGAATCGCTGCTATAGGTGCTGCGCGATTTAAATGACACATTTGGTGCCATATACGCCCGTCTACTTTCTCAAAATTCTCCCAGTACTGTTCGTCTATTGTTTCATACGCAAAACTCAACACTGGAGGTATTTTGATTTTGTAAACTGATAAGACAAGCGCAAAGTGTCTTTGCCTGCAATGCTTAAAGAGTCTGCTAATTGTGTAGGCCTGTGAGATTGCCTTGCTTCTGCATTGAACAATATGATCACTACTAGAACATGTACTTGTGACAATTCTCCCTAAGTATGGATATAACTTAATTATGGCAGGTTTATCCTTCCCCAAAAACCAGTGCATTTGTTTCCTAACTCTGCATCCTTGATATCTAAAAACCATAATTTTGCTT
This sequence comes from Lissotriton helveticus, assembly GCF_964261635.1. Lineage (NCBI taxonomy): Eukaryota > Metazoa > Chordata > Amphibia > Caudata > Salamandridae > Lissotriton > Lissotriton helveticus. The sequence goes on from NC_136057.1 coordinate 1,276,443,820, forward strand.
TTTAAAATATTTATTTTTAAAAAGTAATCTTCTGAATAACCTGCTAACTCAGCGAGTCGTCTTTGGAGTCCAATTGGAGTTAGATCTAATGAAATGGCATCATCCGCATATAGCACGCAAGTCAACTTAATAGTTACTAATTTTGGGGGATCCCCTTTACAGGACCCTACCCTGTTTGGCAAATCATTGATGTAAAGGGAAAAGAGAAGAGGGGCCAAAAAGCACCCTTGCTTTTGCCATTCTGGGTCTCTATTTTTCTTGACAAGCCCTCAGTTCCACCAATTAGGATATGGGTCCAAGTGGAGGAATGCAATGCGATGATTAATCTAAGGAGATTCACTGGTATTCCCATAGTGGTCAATTTTCTCCACAGCGTCCCCTATCAACCCGGTCGAAAGCCGTGGAGAAATCTATGAAGGCCGCATATATTGGCATACCCCTGTTCATTGGGTATTTTTCTATTAACGTTTGCAGAGCTGTAATATTGTCATGGGTACCGCTGTGTTTGCAGAATCCGGCTTGCTCTACAGGGACAAAGCCATTTCCAAAAGGCCAGTCTTAAAGGTGGACCAGTATGCTCTTGGCGAACAGTTTTCCAGAAGTGGAGACGCCGTCACTGAACCAAGCTCTCACACCTGAGGAGGTGGAGCCGCGAGGAGCTGCAGGGGATTGCTGCAAGGAACTACAAGGAAGGAAGGAACTACCGCGCTGTGAGCCACTGTGGGGGGGTTACGAGTTGTGGTTGCGGTTACTGCGAGTTGTGGATACCGCGAGCCATCGTGACTCCTGTGATTCCCACTGGTTGCCGTTTTTTGTTGAGTGCTGCCGCCGCTGGCTGCTGGCTGCTGGCTACTGGCTATTGGCTACTGGCTACTGGCTACTGGCTACTGGCTGCTGGCTGCTGGGGTCTGCTGGGCTGGACACGGTCCCAGGCCCGGTTCTTGAGCTGCATGGTTGCCCGAGGCGAGGCAAAGCAGACAGATGGCTGGAGCAGAGCAGGCCTGTTGGAACAGAACAGAGCTGATAGGCAGTCAGTGCCAGCGCTTGAGGTGAGGCAGAGTTGGGAGCTGTGACTGTGGTGGTGAGAGGAGTGGGGGAGTGAAGGGCAATCAGGGAATTCAAGCAAGTGCAGCAATGTTCCCCGCTTCCGCCCCCACCCTCCCCTTGGCCCTTAACAGTCTGTTTCCCAAAAACAAGGACTGTGCTGAGAGTCTCGCAGTCCAAAAGACCCAAGGGTCCCAAGGGTCCAAAGGATTTAAAGGAGGCCAGCATATAGAGTGCAGTGTTGGAGTGCTGTTTTTTTTTTCCTATTCCGTTGCTACTTTTCCTTCAATCTTGCCCCTTACTTACCCTCTTCTTTTGGGGACGTGGATTGAACAACTTCTTGACTGCCCACCTCAAAGTGAAATAGTCATTGCATAATGAGATCTGGTAAGATCAGCGGCATGGCAGGAAAATCACAAGTAAAACCTGAAAAGGAGAAAGGAGACCAACAAGTCTCAGTCCCAGTGGAATCCAGGAACTGGGAGTAGAAACTAATCCACATAAGGATAGGAACACTGACACGAACATTGATATTGACGTGCGCATTGTCAAGGAAAGCGCACTGAGCCCCACTATTACCGCCAGTTCAATCCTCAGAACTAATGCTAAATCTAGTAAGCGGGCACTTATCACAGACTTTTTAAAAGTATGCCAAAGACAACCTCCAGAGAAACAAGAGACAAATAAAGAAGCTAAGGAAACTAAGGAAGCTAAAGGAGCCAGGCTAATCAACACAGTCACAAGCAATGTCACCAATTAGATTGACACTAATGAAATCGACGACCTCGATCAGACCGAGACCGCGATAATAAAATAGCAAAAGAATAAAGAATGGAACAAGGGGAGCATAAGCCACTCTTAAGAGACAATAAAAGCTATGATAGCCTCACTCACAATTGTTTGAATCCAACAGCAAACCATCTTCATATTCAGGTTGCCGAGGCATTAGTTCATACAGAGTCAGGCACAAACTAGGAGATTACACGCAATCAGTTGGCGAGCCCAGTACAATTAGGTCAACTAAGTCATCATCAACAATTCTAACAACAAAAGGTAATAAAGCGCCACAATGAAGATCTTATGTGCTGGAATTTCAGTCTTTTAAGCCCTGGTATCCCAACTAGCCCACCAGCAGTTCTACAAACACAATCATTAGACCGACCTGGGGTGCAAATAGATCTTGCGCAAAAATTGCTTCCCGGCATGTTTGAGACATGCCCAAATGCACCCCTCAAGGCATCCCAGCCCACCCACCATACGGAACAGGGGCCCCTTGAGGGTACGTTGGCAACTCCCTTAGAACCACAGGGTTCACGTGGAAACGAGAATCAAATAATTGCCGAAGAAAAGGAGATAAGTCCATGATGGATGCACAAATACATCCACTAACCAGCTCTGTTTGGCGATTATTACTAAACACAATGGAAACTATTGGATCTGCAATGACATACCACGCCGTCAAATTAGACACCCAAGTTGAGCTGTTAAATGTCTTAGCAACATACATTGATGGGATCGAACAGAAGTTGCACGATTTAAACACCATGATAATGAAGGTTTAACATGAAAAGGACATTACATATCATACCTGTTACTGCCCCCAAATAATTGACAAACTCGCAAGGGTTCCAACAATAATGTCAGAGTTGGTGGGGGCAGTCAGGGAAACACAAATAAACCCTACGTTACCCTTCGAGGAAAGAATACCTGGGGAAATAGAAAGAGTTGGCGGCGAGAGCCCGAGCAGCAATGGCCCAAGATCGACAGTGATAAACAAGCTCCAGGAGCACGAATGTAGAAATGCACTCGATACTAAGAACGAGACAGAACAACTAGAAGGACTTGCCACAATTCCCAATCAAGATCACCTACAGAAGGATGCAGTGGGAACCAAGGAACATACAAGTCTGAGAACCTCGCTTACAAAGAGGGAACGAAAATGCTTGAGGAAAGCAAGGAAAAGCAAATTAATAAGACTTGCCCAGAAATATCAGTGGCATTTTTAGAGAATGATCACGAAAAAGGAGCAGAAATCAACATGGTAAGGGACGACACACCGAAGCATAACAGTTCAATAGGGAAAGAAGCAGCTGTTTCAAGAAATCCTAAAACAGAAACAACCAGAATTTCACAAGAAACCAAAATATATGACATATTCAAACCTACGTTTAAGAGGGATCCCAACAACACGCTAACCAACAATACTCAAAAAACCAGTACAAGTCAACCTTCTCAGGAATTTAGGATAAAATCAAAAGAAATTCCCACTCAGGATGACTCAGCCAGGCAATTGGAAGTCCCAGAGGGCTGTAGGGTTATTAAAGAAGTGAACAAAAGCTCTCACTGCTGGGATGGCAGCGAGTCTATTGAACAAATCCAACAAAATCAAGTTGGAGTAAATCATCAATGGACGCTACTTAGTCAATGTATACCTGAAGTATCGAAAAGGCCCATGATCAATGGAAAGAAAACAGAACCGAATGTTCCTCATACCAAAGACAATGACCAGATAGAGCTGGTCCCACACTACACCTCAAGAGGATCTCACAATATATTAAATAGGAGTGCAGTAATAAGGCTATTCGAAACTCTTCCAGCCCTGAATAACATTAAATCAAGGGATCTGGAAAGAATTGAATTCAAACCCAATCCGAATCAAATGGGGTCTGAAATAACAATAGCAACTTGGATAGATGAACTCATCCCAGACCAGATCCTGAGGCATAAAGAGGCCTTCGCAGCATGGGGCATAGAATTAAAAAAGGTGGAATCACTACACTATCCAAACCCATTACAACAACTGCAAGGCAAAGGGGGCATTTTAAAAAGAGCCAGAGGTCCCGACAATTCAGATCAAGCAACAAGTGCTGGCCAATCAATCAGGCATATTACAATCACACTCTTACCCCTTGAAACATCTACCTTTGAGAACAATTCACAATCGAGCTTTACAAATATAAAATATGACGCAGCAACATATTTATACAACAACTCCAAAATATCTCAAGGTTGCAAGTTTTGTTCCTGGAACGTGAACGGTTTATCTTCCAAACTAAATGAAATAGGCTTCGTAAATTTAATCTTACAGTATGATATACTGTTATTCCAAGAAACATGGCAAACAATAAATACTCCTATAGTAGGTTATAAAGAACACCTTAACCCAGCAATAAAAGAGGCAAATCACGGTAGACCAAAAGGAGGTCTATCGACTTACATTTCAACGGATATTTCATGGAAAGTTGAGGACATTGATTTAGATTCTCCCTGGATGCAATGCACAAAACTAGAGGCCTCGTAATCTTGCACTTTGTTAATGTTGAACATCTACATCCATCCCGCTTATAAGCAGAAGGGGAGAAATATCTAACAACTGGCTGCAGCACTCAGAGTTCTAAAACTCACCTACTCACATGCCAACATCATATTAACCGGGGACTTTAATATGAATCTAATGCAAGCCCAAGAAGATAACCTACCATCATACATGTCAGCCAAACAGGGCAATTCTTCTAGTTGCGATGCATCGGGCAAGAAATGCGCCGCATTAATGGACAAACTTTCACTGTTCACCTTAAACGGAAGAAGCCCAGAGGATAGCCCGGCAGCCTTCACAAGAGTAACAGCTAAATCAAGAGTAACTATTGACTTCACACTAATGGATCCCGACCTATTTTCTCTTATTTCAAATTTCTAAATAAAGGAAAGAGCAGATAGTGATCATTATCCTCAATCTTTCAGATTTACCATCAAACAAGAAAGAACACAGCTGGCAAATGCCCTCACTCTAGCAACCCAACCATATAATCTAAAACGGCTAATATGAAACAAAAACAACGTAGATGCAATTATGGAGTCATGTTTTGAGCTACTGACTCCCTATGAGACAAAATCCTTAAGGACAGAAGCCTGGGAGGCTTTTGTCCAAAGATTAAATATAACATTTTCAAACAAATCTAAAAGAAAAAAATTGTTCACGCCAACCGGGGCAGCTTGGTACACACACACCTTAAGGACAAAAAAAGACAACTAAATACGTTTCACAGACTTTTGAGAACTCAGGGCCCCCAACATGCCTGAGAGACTTTGATAACAATCGAACAGATGAAAAGAGACCTAAAAACAGGATATCAGAGCGGCAAAGCGATCCTACCAGGAACAATTCTGGACGAAAATGCTTTACGTCAGCAAGCAACACAATTCAAAACACTTCTGGGCACTCATTAATCTCCTAACAAATGGGAAGAAAAGGCATTTCAATTCAGAAATAACAGAACATATGTGGAGAGTGCATATAGAGGCCACATTCAACACTCAGAGCCTCTCAGGGGCCGGTGTCAAAAACAAAACATCAAAGGAGACAAGGATCAATAAGACCACTTTCAACAAAGGGACCTGGACAACCCTCACTCAGGGATCTAACTCCCAGGCGCTAACATCAAGAAGCAATCAAATACTAGAGCCTACGATTTATACATCAAGACTGATATCCCACCCTCAAATCAACCAGCCAGAAGGTAATTTGCTTCTATGCTTGCTTGAAACATCAAGGTCCGACCTCGAAGACTACCATCTACGGCTCACACAAAAACAGGTTTTGTACGCAATAAAGAAGCAAAGGTCTGATGGAGCCACGGGACCAAATGGGCTACCCAACGCTTTATTCAAAATAAATCCAGCATTCTGGTCAGCGCGCTTAACCTCGCTGTTCGCCTATACACTAGAGACCGGTACTATTCCAGATTCATGGCGCGGAAGCATCCTGCAACCAAAACATAAATTAGGGAATCGTTCCGACCCTTCCAACTACAGATTAATTGCACTTATCGATGTTGAGGCCAAAATTTACGCAACAAATCTGCTGAAAGATCTAGAAGATTGGGTCAACCATACAAAACTGACCCCAAACACGCAAACAGGTTTTCGAGCAGGGATGGGCACCCTACCAAACCTATCAGCTGTCATGCTCCTGGCCAACCAGGCAATAGTTAATTCAAAAGTTTTGTATACCTGCTTTGTAGATCTCAAAGTAGCCTTTGATAAGGTCCCTAGATCCTTACTATGGGCTAAAATGAAGTCTTGGGGAGCCCCCACAAAATTGTTAGGCGCAATCATTAACCTATACCAAAAACATGGGTCCAAATCAAAATAGGGGATGGTCAAAGTTTAACTAATAAAATCTCGACCGTAAATGGCTTACAACATGGGTGTGTTTTGGCGCCCTGTTTATTCAACATCTACACAGCCGACCTGGACAATAATCTTCGCCTAGCACAAGGGGAACCCCCAAAACTGGGCAATGTTCGAACAACAAGTTTACAATATGTGGACGATATAGAGCTGCTATCACAAACACCCAGAGGTCTACAGAGCTTGATAAATCAATTAGCACTATACACAGCCTCAGTTCAACTAATCATACATTTTCGGAAAACAAAAGTTATGTGTTTTTCAAATTTGCATAAAAAACACACAAAATTCACCTGGACGATAAACAGTGACCTCCTGGATAAGGTGGGAACATATAAATATCTGGGGGTACTGTTAGACCAACACCTTAGTTTCAAGCAACATCTAGAACTAGGGAAAGTCAAAGCAAAACAGCTATTATTTGCATTTTAAATTTTGCATAAAAAACTAAGCAACACTTCAACAACACACTTATTGACAGTCGTGGCGGCAACATTTTTGCCATCAATTAGGTATGGGTCTGAACTTTTAAATATAAGGGATGCAACCATTTTAAATACTGCTCAAACTAGACTCTTTAAGAATCTATTTTTAATTCCACACCATATTTCACAAGCCATGATCAGACTGGAATTCGGGTTAAAAAATGAGATTTCAACAAGACAAGGAGCACTTGTCAAATATTATTGGAGAATGAGGGCAGCAGAGGAAGATTCTTTAACACATTATTGCTGGCTGAAGGTTGAAAAGCAATCCAGATCGACTAACGGAGTTTGTTTCTCCTTAAAACAATCCATCGCAGCCCTAAAACTAGAGGACACTTGGAATACAATATTGTCCTATCCTGAATTTAAACAAGTAGTCAACAAAACCATCAAGCTACAATCTCAGGCAATAGACAAGACCTCCTTGACTTCAAAAACCAACGCCTGGATGGTAATGCCAACATACAAAAAGCTAAAAGCTCAATCATACCTTACAGAACATTTCGCAAATCAAAAAAAGCGGAAATTTATTTTATTCAGACTGGGTGTGTATTTATCAAAAGATCTCACTCCAAAATGGAAACGGGCTTGGCCCACAATGGATTGCCGCCTGTGCGGGCAAGGGGAAGAGTCACTACTTCACCTACTATGTATTTGTCCGGCATTACTACATATACGGAAAACCCTTCTACGGCCACTATTGAACAAAGAACTAATAAGGACTTGCAGAACTGCTGTAATCAAATGCCTAGGAGGCTCAACAGTAAAACTGGCTTGTAAGGCAATACCGTTTCTGACTACCGCAGCAAAGGAACTGGAAAAGAGGGACTGCCAGTTAAAACTAACTGGGGATGCAAGGTGATAAATTGCGAAATAATAGGAATTTACCAACGGTAGCAGCCTCCAGCCTAGATAAAGTATAAATGAACATTATTTTTACTACTGCAGACTATTAGTTTACAGAACCAAGCACTTTATCTTGGAATCACTCGATTCCATCTACGGTACTAGTCTTCATTTAGATCACCAACTCACTTCTATCCTTTTAATTTGTTTTATTGTTAATCTTAATGAGACTCATGTTAATTAATGCATTTATATAAACATTTTAGTAAATATTATGAGATTCATGTTAATTAATGCATTGATGTAATCATCCTTGTACATCATATATAATGGTGGATGTGCAACCCTTTTATGATTTAAACTAAATCAAATAAAAGTAATTATCTATCTATCTATTAACGTTTGCAGAGCTGTAATATTGTCATGGTTACCGCTGTGTTTGCAGAACCTGGCTTGCTCTACAGGGACAAAGCTGTTTCGAAAAGGCCAGTCTTGAAGGTGGACAAGTATGCTCTTGGCGAACAGTTTTTCCGGTCGCATCCAGAAGTGCGGTCTTTCTAAAACTTGCATGGGAATTTTTTGGTCCCTTTTTATACAGTGGGACCACTATACTATCCTTCCAGGACAGCGGAATGGTCTCATATGCGTAACAATAAGAAGAAATCGGACACAAAAACTGTGCCCATGCTGTGCTGTCCTGTTTGACTGTAGCTATTGGTACATTGTCAGGACCCATCGCTCCTGAATGCCTTGCCCCTTTAATGTAACCCTCTAGTTCATTGTATGAGGGGGCGCCATATTCGCTCCCCACCGAGGAGTCAATGACCAAGTCTAAACTCCACCCAACCGTGGAATGTTTAGCATATAACTGGGAAATGTATGTGGTCCATTTTTCATTCGATATCGAAATGGGTTTTGCCTTAGTTCTGCCATCACAAAACTTGGCTTCTAATGCCCAATCTTCTACCCCTCTATGTACGGATATCAATTTTCTTTTTCTTACCTGCTTTAATCTAGTAATTTTTCTTTGTCTAGTCATTAACGACTGCTTAAATTGTTCCCTTATTAGGGCATTAATATCACAATTCAGTTTTTATTATCTCCCAAGGTATCTACACTATAGGCTTAATGCTGCAGGAGTGCCTTTTACTTCCACACAATCTAATTAGACCCAATATCCTCTCAAATTTGGAAATGGGATCTTCCTGACCAGAGCCAGGATGCACACATTCAAAAATTCTAAAACATGGGAGGTTTTTGCTAGACCAAAAGGTACGACCATTAGTTTGATTATATAGAATGCTATCATCCCTTTGATTCCAGGATTCTAATAGCTCGAGTTCCATGTTAACATCTACTAATAGAACTCCATGATCACTCAAGTTTGTAGGCAGTACCTTGAATTGCGTACATGCCCCAAACACTTGGTAGGAGACCGCCATATAATCGATCAGTGAGTGTCCACATGCACCTTGAAAAGTAAAAGAGGCAGGAGAATCATCTGGGAACCTGCCATTCAACAGCACAAGATCACACATTCTCAGATTATGCAAGAGAGACAGGCCCGCCTATCTGATCTAATATGGCTAGGTAATAAGGGTTCTGGCATGGACCGTACATCCTCCAGGTCAGAGTTAGAAAAATCAAGAGGAAGAGTTTGAGATTTTAGCGTTAAAATCACCCACCATCAGTATACAGATGTGCACTCTTCGGAGATACTAGTCTTGTACACAAAGGAGAAAATCGAATCAACCAGTGAGTCTGAAGTTCTCCCAGGTGGAATGTACACATTTGGCAAGAAGAATGATACAATCTGACCTCTTTCAACTTTAACCAACCTAAGTTTCACACCCATGCAAAGCTTAGAAGGATGGAAAAAAAACACAGGGTTTCAATTTACAGTGCAGGCAAGTAAGATGGCTAAGCCACCACTAGCATGACCTTTAGCCGAAGGCTCTGCTGCGCTACAGTATTCAAAAAAGTTTTCATAGTGGAAGTCCACGCAGCTCCATGTTTTTGGGAGACAGATTATTTTAGAATCGTGTCCTAATAGGGAATTTAGCTTGAATCTGGAATTTCCGACATCAGCTAGATTTCAGGACAGGATTTTACCCAGTCGGTTACCTATGCAGCATGGGGAAGTTTGCCTTTTCTTTTCAGCCATTGAGTGAGCCAGCTACCCAACTCCACTGTGCCACATCCTCATCCCCTATGAGTTTGATGGAACTTTTAACCTCGGGTCCTTGATTGTTAATCTCTCTTTTTCCTACAGTGCTATTCACTAATATTTTGATGTCTTTTGGATTTATGGCACCATTTGTGTTGGGAAACCTACTACCTTGTTCCTGATATTGAATCCTATTAGATTCAAGTTGGGACACCAAAGGGTCCACACATGGAAACACATCTATCCCTTTTTTCCTGAACTGATCAGCGTTAGCCAATACTAGCATTGCATTTATCCCTGAACTGAATGTGACTGTGGTATTTAGGGCACTGCTGCTAAGATCTAAGTAGACCAGATCGATGTCTTTACTTGTGACTAATCTTAAGACATCTATTTCTGCTAATAGCTGCAGCAGAGAGCTTCTGTTAACTAGGGCTAAATCAGTATCAAACAGGGTGGAAAAAGTCAACATTTCAGTTCTTTGCTCAAATCTGTGTCCGACATCTGTTTTAGCACTTGATGCGAAAACCATCCCAGTACAAGGAGCAAGGTTGGAACCCCCCTCCGAAAACCTCCCTTGGCCGGGATCAAACCGTACCGGGAGAGTACCCCAGCCCGGAAGAAAGGAAGGGACATTATCCTTGGGCTGTCCTATGTCTGGCTCAGCAGCTTGAGTTTGTACTATTAAGTTCCCTGAGTTATGATCTTTTCCAGTTCCTAGGTGCACCACATCCGAGTCAATATGAATTTAAGAGTTCTCTTATACATTTCCTGCTCCTCCCACATTAGATTTTAGGGTCCCTCTAACTTCCTGCCCTTCTCGTACCCCCAATTCCTTTCAATAGGAGTCAGCTACTATTGGGTAGGGGTGGGAGGATTTATGTCTAAACACCCCAGGTTTTGGCTGTCATCAAAAGCTAGAAATTTAGTATCCTTCACACTTTGAGGCAGGTTTAAGATGTTTAGCTCTTCAAGTGCTGTCGGAAATCGCAATCTTTTTAGCTTCCGTTTTGGAATGCCCTGAATCCTATTCTTCTTCCCCCTTGGACCTTTTGGACCATTGTTTTCTTTCAGAGGGGCAACCTCCCCAGGGAGAACAGCATCTGAACTGTCAGTGTGCTGATTAATGTGGGGACAGTGGGCAATTATTCAATAGTCTGTGATATGTTTGTTTTCCCTTTTATAAAAATGGGGTACACCTGAAATTGGTTCAAAGCGTAATTGTATTATCTCTAGGACTAGTAAACATAGGGTCCCCTATGCATTGTTTTTCAGGGACAGTGCATACCTAGGACTACCTCTAGTCAGAGGATCATTGTAAACCCCCCATCTCCTTGAACCTCAGTCTGAGTTCCCATGCGAGACACCTCTAAGTGCGTCTGGCATGCCTGAGATTTTACTTCCATGCCCTTTCCAAGCTTACTTATACTGAAATCAACAGGATTTAGCTGCTAGACCCCTATTAAGATTAGTGAGAGAACATCCAATATATGATCAGAGCCCATGGTGGATTCCTCCAACATAGATAATATTGACAAAAGAATGCTCTCTAAACTAAAACATATCTCAAGATACCCCCTTCCCACCAATCTATTATCTGCTACATTTAATTCTTGCATAACAACGTGAACTCCTTTATCTTGGCAGTTCGGGCTGGACTGTTCCCATGAGGTACAGGGTCAAGACTGATTTGCATATAGCTGGGTCTGAACTGAGGTGGCAAGGTGAGCTAAAGAACGATGATGGATTCAACCCAGATCTGTGACTGGGGTGAGTGTCTGTAAAGTTTCAGCGGTCCGTCCATCACCTTGTGTTTGCTTTGTTTGCCCCACCACTTGACAGCCACTGTAGATCCTAAAATTCAAGTAAGCCATAATAGCGGCTATGCATTCTTACTGCATAGAACTCGAGTTTCATGCATTATAGTTGCAATTATACAACACTTCATACCCCTGGTGAGGCTCTGAAGCCCTTTGCAGATGGGTAGCATACTACTCCAGGGAAGAGCGGCAGATTAAATAATGTGTATGTTATATGGCCTATATGGGTAGCGGGGTGCTGTGCATAAGGACCAGAGATGTACTTTTATCATATGTTTGTCTCTGTGCAATATCCTCAAACATAACCATGGTATGTCAACGTCTGCCTGAATACCAAAACGAATGCTCTTCCTACCCCTCGCCCAGCCTCATATTCCAGTACTTCACCAGTGAACCCTCAACATCCTGTCTCCTCTCCCAATACTTACCTCATTACACAGGATAAATCCAAATTGCCCCCCCCCACCACTCCTCCCCAAGGGCTGTCTCTTCAACTAGTTACCCCTAGACAGTCCCTCCACAATGCCAACCTGCCCCCCCTGTTAAAGATAATATGCCTGACCTCAAGCTGGATCCTGTCCCCTTCCTCAATACGTTCCTTCGCACTTTAGAGGAAACTATTCTGCCGTCCAACACCCCTCTCCCTAAAGGGTCCCATCCACTATCTACTCCTAGACCGGCCGCTGATAGTGATAGCTTGCCCTACATTGAGGATAAGTTGGCTGACCTCAAGCAGTATCTACAAAGTGTTAAGGATCACCTGCAGACCCTCTTACATTTCTCTTTGAATATGGAGAAGTTTTAGAAACTCTATCCTACCCATGAGACCAATCAAACTAGCCTTCGAGCAAGGGATAAACACCACAGGAGGGAAATGTCTTCTTCCAAAAGCCCGCTCAGCCTACTTGGGAGAACTCAGCCTCTTCCAAATCACCACTCCAGGCTCCATAGGTCTACGCACCCTATGTCTGATGATGACACTCTCTCCCTACTTCTATCTTTCAACCGGTGGCGGCTAGTGATATTTGAAAGTAGTGGGGCGAATCATCAACAGGTCTCGAGGCTCACAACTAATGCACACCCGATTCGGTCGGGATACCATCGATTTTTCAAAACAACAGCAGCATTATTTTACTAACAGACACAGTATCACAGCTGATGGGGTTACAGTATACCGGGCTGATTTACCCTGTCACCCTCTTTTTTGCCTCATCAGAACCCCACAAAAGTCGAAAGCAATGAACATTTCACTTCCCAAATATTTCACCGCCAACTAAACTGCACCCTCAACAGAAAAAAATAGTCGTAAAACACCCAGGCCAGTCTCTGCCACCGCTGCCACCCTCCATTAGAACAACATCTCAGGCGACACTCTGGGTCCCTAACCCCTCCGAAAGTTGTTCTTCTTTTTTCAAACGCAGTGATTAAAAAAACAAACAAAGTTCCTTCCTGGTAGCCTTTAACATCTTCCACACGATTAATTTATCGTTCATGCAGCTCCAGTCATGCGTGCTGTTAGAGAGCTTCTTCTTCACCCCTGAAACCCGCCTCCTTAACGAAATCCCACCCTCACTCCGAAGCCGGCAGGCAGGCAACATTTACTTAAGTATTTTGCGATAATAATACATAATAAAATATTACATAAAACTTACCTTGGCTTCCTGCGCTGACTCCCGAGACTGCAGACTCCCGCCGTCCTGGATTTTTTAATTTGCCTGGGTCTGGGCTCTCGTCAACAGGAAGGCTGCAGGCAGCCTCCCTCCCCTCCATCGCAGCCAGCGCTGTGATTGGCTCGACCGGCTTCCCCAACCGCGTCATTTCTCTCAGTCTGTATTCTGCAGAACGGAGAGTGGGAGGTGGCAGGGGGGAGCGGCTTGCCCACTGTTGCTAATACTGTCTGTTTGGACAGCCTCTCAGGGTGCCCAAACAGTCAGTACTAACAACAGTGGGCAAGCCCCTCCCCCACGCCACTCCCCCCTGCGCTGAGGCTCGAGTAACTCTAAACCAGGAAGTTCTGCTTTCTCGCCGTGTGAGAAGGCAGAAACAAATGGTAGTTATAAATAACTACCATTTGTTTCTGCCTTCTCGCAAAACGAGAAAGCAGGGGCGGCGGCGCCCAAACGCCCCCATGGAGGAACCGCCACTGCTTTCAACGGCTCTTTTAGTGTCTCCTCACATTCACCACTCAACATCCAAACTGTTTCCTCCAAACTGTTTAGAGAACCAAGTGTTAACCTGAGATCTGTAAACAAAAATAACCTTCTTGCCACTTCTCACCTAGAAGCGGTAGCAACCAACTCACACATCAAATCGATGCTCCTCAACTGCAGGTCAGCAGTGAAGCGTGCAGCGGATATCTCTGACCTCATCCTCCCAAAATAACTGGACCTCCTGATCCTAACTGAAACCTGGCCTAATGACACCTCCTCCCCAATTCTGGACATCTTAATCCCTCCTGAATATGACATTATCAGACTCAATAGACCTGTTAAAGTTGGGGGTGGCACTGCATGTATCTATCGCTCCATCCTCACTTTGAAACAGATTTAAACTGCTATGGTGTCCTCCTGTGAACACCTAGTCATTGAAATCTGAAACAATGGCAAGATAGTCTGTTTCTTCCACATGATATATCATCCCCCAGGTGACAATTTCCTCTTCATCGAGCAAATTATGGAGTCCATTACCTCATACTCTGACCAACCCCCCCAACCACACCGGGGATTTTAACCTCCACTGGAACAACACAAATGATCCCTTATCGTGCTCCTTCAAGGCTTTTCTCTACGACCTCAAGTTCACCCAGGCCTGCAAGAGACTCACCCACACAAGGGCTCCACCCTTGATCAAATCATAGTTAAAGATAACATCATACAACTTGTTGACATATCACCCTGTGACTGGTCGGATCATTATCAAAACTGTTCTGGTGAGACACGGTCTACCGCTCAAAACCAAATTGCTGGTTCGAAATCTGAGCGACAGCAACATTAATTATCTAACATCCGTTAGCAATAATCTTCTTCCGCCACCCCCTAACATGACTAACCTGGATGGCCTTACAGATCATTACCTCCACACCATGACAAATATTTTCGACACAATTGCACTGAAGCAACTCAGAAGGATTCCAATCGAACAGTCCAAACCCTGGTTTAATGGATCCCTAAATGAGGAACGTTGCAAACTAAGGCTTATGGAGAGAATATGGAGAAACTCACCCTCCATTACAAGCCTTAAACAGTTAAGGATGACTAGAAGTTCATATAACACCCCCTAGGCGGCGTGGCGCGAGCAGACAAGGCTAATCCCCAGAGTACATATGGTTAAGCATTTGTCATAATACACACAATAACTTATCAACCCACCACACAGAGACACAAGACTGTTGTTCTGTAAAAATATACTCTTTATAATAAAACGTTCAAGCAGGCTTTAGATACAGACTTAAATGACTCAGAAGGGTTCCAGTTACTTTCAAAATGATGTCACAGTTCTTAAAAACAATGTTCCGTTCTTCGGGAGGTCTCTATAACTCTAAAAACAGCTCCACAGTAATCAATGTAATGTCTAGGTCGTAGTTGCACTGTTCGTTAAAGCTTGTGCTCTTCGTAGCGCTCCTTTACGCCCCGTTAAACAAAGGACAAGCCTCACTGACCCTCACACGCCTCGCGTTGGGCGTGTACAGTGCGGTCGATGCACAGAAGGGATACGTAAGGCTGCTGTGCGGCTCGTGCGGTGATAGTAAGACAGGCTGGTGGAGTCTCACGCATATGGGGCGCACAGCGTTGGAGGGCAAAAAGCTTTCTCAGAAGGTGCGCGCCTCACGGACACCTCAGTCCGGAGCGCAGTGCACCGCACCACACGTACACAGTACCTTTTTCTTGCTTGGAAGTTCGAGGCGGACGGATGAGGGGCTCAGTCGTCCCACGTCGGGGTGTCTTCCCGGAGGCGATGCGAGCTACGGCTCGAGGCTTCTGTAGGCGCACTGCGCTCGGGTTGACGATGCGTTGTGGGGAGGAAGGCTTACACGCAGCGTACGCTTCTACTCTGGAGGGGGAGCGGCTGCAGGCGGTGCGGGCGGCAGTACGGTTCACTAGAACGGGGCGTACTCAGCAGCAGTATGCTCCGCAGCTGTTCGCTTAACAGCAGCGGGCGCTTTCACCAACGTGATCAGAGGAAGATTAAGCGCAGGGCGGGGGTCCGTCTTTACTTTATGAGCTACGGCTCGGGGCCAGGAGTTCGCTGTGCTCGGACCCGATGGGTCCTCTTTACGTTGCGAGCTACGGCTTGGTTTTGCTCACAGTCACGGTGCTCGGGCCAGGCGGGGCTGGTCTTTACTTTGTCACTTGCGGCGCGGCCAAGCAGAAGTCACGTTGCTCGGGGGACGGGGTGCACTGCTTTACAGAATGCGCGATGAGGATTCCCAGCGCACTCAGCTTCCCTGGATCAGCGCTGTAGGGACAGGCAGCACGAACAGCGGCTCTTCCTGAAGGGGGGTTAGCGCCCAATGTTCCTGGGGTGCCTTTCAGGGGGCAAGTTTACAAGCAAGCCCTTGGAGATTGTTCACAAAGATGCACAAGTTGAATTAAAGTCTCTCTCTGTCTTTTCCTCTCCTTCTTGCAGCAATGCACCCACCACAGGCCAGAGTCTCAGGCTAGAGACAGTAGTCCTCCATGCAGCTTTCCCAGGTCCTTCTCTTCGGGCAGAGTTTCTTCTTGGCGTAAACAGGATCTAATTTCTTGGGAGCAGGGCTCCTTCTTTTATACACCATTTCTTTTGTCTTTACAGGCCAGGGGGCCTAAGCCTGGTTCAACCCAGTTTTGGAGCACTTTGTTGACAGGAAGCTGCCTTCTTCTTTCAGGGTGCAGGGCAGGGACATCAGACGCTCCGCAGGAGGTGGAGCCAGCATTGTGGTGGCAGAGCACAGCCCTATTCAGAGTCAAGGGGCACTCCTCCCACCTATCCTGGGGGTAATCCCTCTATTCACCACCTGGCAGCCCAGACTATCCCCTGGAATTCCCCAGCCCTGTCACTGACAGAAACCACACAGCAGATACACTACACATCCTGGCAGGGGCGGGCTGAACTAGTCAGGCAAGCAAATGCTAACTTTCTAAAAGTAGCATTTGCAAACACAGGATATTAAAATAAACTTTACTAAAAGAAGTATTTTATTATTATGAGTTCAGGCATACTAAACTTGACTTTCTACCATGTTCCCTGAGCCTGCTGGGATTATAGAGTGTAATAATTCCAGCAGCCCATTCTGGCCTATGAGAACAGGTAGCCTTACAATAGTGAAAAACGAAAATGGCTGTAATTCACTATTAGGACATACCACACACATAAGGGCTTTTCCTACTTTATGCTTACAATGCACCCTGCCCTTGGGCCTTCCATAGTGGTGACCAATATGAAGTTAAGGGAAGGTTTAGGGACTGGCAAGTAGGTGCACTTGCCCAGCCAGCATGACAGTACCAGACTGCACACAGGTTCTGCCATGGCAGACCCTAGACACATTTTAACAGGCTGCTTCTGTGGGTGGCACAACCAGTGCTGCAGGTCCACCAGCAGCATTTGTATTTACAAGCCCTGGCACTCCTGGTGCACTTTACTGGAGACTGACAGTAAACCAAATAAGCCAATCAGGCAAACCAATCAATGTATACACTTTTCATAGGGAGCACTTGCACTGTGGCACTGATTGGCAGTGGCACAGTGCTCCGAGCAGCTAATACCAGCAAAACACATGAGGCACATCAGCAAAAAGTGGAAGGAAGACTCACGCCAAGAGGCCAGGTCTAACACGTGTCCCCTCCAGCTGAAATGTGGGGAGAACTACCCTACCCCAGGGAGTTCCTCATCACTAAGGCGGAAAAATCTGGACAGACCGTCAGCATTGGTGTGATCTGTGCCAGGGCGATGTTCCACCGTGAAGTCCATACCCTGTAGGGAGATGGACCACCTCAACAGTTTTGGGTTCTCACCCCTCATTTACATCAACCATCTGAGGGGCCTGTGGTCTGTTTGAACCCGGAAGTGAGACTCAAGCAAGTATGTTCTTAGCTTCTTCAATGCTCTGACCACAGCAAATGCTTCTCGCTCAATTGCACGCCACCTTTGTTCCCGTGGAAGTAACCTCCTACTGATGAAGGCTACAGGTTGGTCCTAGCCCTCCTCAGTCATCTGTGAGAGAACAGCCCCTACACCATGCTCTGAAGCATCTGTTTGCACTAGGAATTCTTTCGAGAAGTCAGGAGCCAGGAGCACGAGCGCCGTGCACATGGCAGTCTTCAGGGTGTCAAAAGCTTTCTGACAGGTGTCAGTCCAGATCCCTTTCCGGGGCTGCTTCTTAGAAGTCAGCTCTGTCAAGGGGGCAACAATGGTGCCATACCCCTTTACAAACCTCCTGTAGTACCCTGTGAGTCCTAAAAAGGCCCTCACCTCTGTCTGGGTCTTTGGGGGTTCCCAAGCTAGGATGGTTTCAATCTTGGGTTGGAGAGGTGCCACCTGGCCACTCCCCACTTGTGCCCCAAGTACACCATGGAACCCTGCCCGATCTGACACTTGCTTGCCTTGATCGTGAGGCCTGCCTTGCGCAGTGCAGTCAACACTTCCCATAGGTGGCGCAGGTGTTCTTTCCAGGTACCACTGAACACTGCAATGTCATCCAGGTAGGTGGCGCTGAACTCAGCCAGCCCAGCCAACACCTGGTTGACCAACCCCTGGAAGGTGGCAGGGGCATTCTTCATCCCAAAGGGCATAACCCGAAACTTGAAATGCCCATCTGGTGTGGAGAATGCGGACCTCTCTTTGTCCCCAATCGGTCAAGGCGATCTGCCTGTACCCAGACGTCAAATCAAACGTGCTGAGGTACCTGGCAGCCCCAAACTGATCTATGAGCTCGTCAGCTCTGGGGATGGGGAGCGCGTCAGTCTTGGTGACTGGGTTGAGTCCTCTGTAGTCCACACAGAACCGGAGTTCAGGTGTGGCTCCCGGCGCTGCAGCCTTTGGGACCAAGACCACTGGGCTGGCCCAAGGACAGCTGGAGGACTCAACCACCCAAAGAGCAAGCATCTTAGAGACCTCCTCCTTGATGCAGGCTCTGACCCTGTCAGTCACTCTGTAAGCTTTGTACTTTACAGGCAAGCTGTCTCCTGTGTCCACATCATGGGCGCACCAATCTGTGACACCAGGAACCAGGGAGAACAGATCAGGAAACTGCCCCAGTAGTTGGCGGCAGTCATCTTGTTGCTCAGGGGTCAGGGTGGGTGAGAGGTTAACTCCATCCACTGACCCATCTCGCTCTGAGGCCACCAGTAGGTCAGGAAGAGGCTCGGTCTCCTCCTCCATCCTATCATCTGTGGCCAAGAGCACGCCCACTTCGGACCTCTCCAAGTGGGGCTTAAGGCGGTTAACATGTAGGACCCTCAAGGGGTTCCTGGGAGACTGCATGTCCACCAAGTAGGTTACAGGACTTTTGCGCTCCACAACCTCAAATGGGCCTGTCCACTTATCCTGAAGTGCACAAGGCTCCACTGGGACCAAGACCCACACCTTTTGTCCAGGTTGAAGCTCTACCAAAGTGGCATTCTGGTCGTACCACCGCTTCATCTCTTCCTGGCTGGCTTCCAGATTTGCCTCTGCAAGTTGCCTGAATCGCCTAGTCTGGTTTCTGAAGGCCCGCATGTAACTGTATACATTCTGGGGAGGTTTCCTGGGAGATTGCTCCCAGCCTTCCTTGACCAGACTCAGAGGTCCTCTCACTGGGTGGCAATACAGAAGCTCAAAGGGGCTGAACCCTAGAGACTTCTGTGGCACCTCATGGTATGCAAAGAGAAGGCATCGTAAGAGGACATCCCACTTATGCCTCATGGGTTCCTCAAGACCCATAATCATGCCTTTTAGGGTTTGGTTGAATCTTTCAACCAACCCATTTCCTTGGGGGTGGTAAGGGGTGGTGAACTTGTAGGTTACACCACACTCGTGCCAAAGGGATTTCATATACTTAGATATGAAATTGGTGCCCCTGTCAGACACCACCTCTAGAGGGAATCCCACTCTGGAGAAAATTCCCATCAGTGTCCGTCTCACCATGGGGGCCGTCACTGTCCTCAGAGGGATGGCTTCAGGGTACCGGGTGGCACGGTCCACCATGACCAGGATGAACCTGTTGCCCATTGCTGTCTTGGGGCCCAGAGGCCCCACAACGTCAATTCCCACTAGCTGGAATGGGGTACTGACGACGCGGAATGGCTGGAGAGGAGCCTTTTGCTTCCTCCCACTCTTACCACTTGCCTGGCAAGTCTGGCAGGACCTACAATGAGCATCTGAGCTCCTACGTATTTGGGGCCAATAAAAGTGGGCGGCAAGCCTTTCAAAGGTCTTGTCCTGCCCCAAATGTCCTGCTAAGGGCACATCATGAGCCAGCCCCAGTAGGAAGGCTCTGAACTTCTGGGGTACCACCAGCGCACGGGCTGACCCAGGTTCAGCAACCTTAGGCTCAGAATACAGGAGGTCATTCTCCCAGTAAATGGAATGTGTACCGGACTGATCACCATTGGCCTGGTCTGCAGCCTGCTGCCGCATACCCACGGGAGAGGGCCATTCTTTCTTCTCCCTGCAGAATTCCTCCCTGGAGGGGCCTCCTTCCTGCTGCCAATGGGTCAGCTCAGCAGGTCACCCAGTTGGGCTATCTGTTCCCTGGTAGGCTCCAGGGCATCCCCCTCAAGGTCTGCTTCATCCTGGGCCGTGGGAACTTCAGGGGCCGGTTTCCCTCACCCCCTGCGCCCTCCCTCTAAGGCCGGTTCCTGGGCCTCTCCCTCAGGCTCCAGGACCTCTTGCACACCCTTACTGGCTGCCATAGACCGGGTGGTCACGCACGTCCAGTCAGGTAAACCCACCATCCTCAGGTGAGTTGCCTTCTCCACCTTTTCCCAAGGGGAGCTCTCCAAGTCATTCCCTAGCAAACAGTCTACAGGCATGGAAGTTCTCACAGCAACCTGTGGAGTACAAGAGACCCCCCCACTCAAAGGGAACCTGAGTCACTGGACAACGACTCTCTGTGTTGTCAGCATTGACAACATGGCAATAGGCATGGGGTTCAACCTGCTCTTGAGATACCAGGTGCTGCCGGACTGCAGTCACACTGGCGCCTGTGTCTCTAAGAGCCTCTACATTCTTCCCATTGACGGTCACTACTTGCCCATATTTCTTAGTGTTAGAGGGTAAGTAGTTCTCAGGGACCATCTCACTTTCTCCTAATGAGACTAGGGTCATCTGAACGGGGTCCCACCCACCTTGGACTTCTACCTCCTCCCCAAAGGCTACATTAGCCATCTGCCGGGGCGGAGCACCAGTGGGTGCTGGCTTCAAATACTAGCGACACTTGGGATCACTGGCAAAATTACCCACTTCACACCACACTTATAACATTTTGGGAACCCTTTTGGAACAGGGTTACCTGTCGCGCCCCGGTCTGCTTCGGGGGTGGGGGAGGCTGAGAACCTTTCCCTTGGTTCCCTTTGGGATTACTTTGGGGGCCTTTGTGGAACCCTTTCTGTTTTCCCTTGTCCCCCCCACTCTTCTGCTGGGGACCCTGCCCACCCTTGCTGAGTCTCCCACTTGACCCTTGTGGACCCTGGTGCTGACCCAGTTGCCCGCCTCCTCAGCAAGCTTCCTAGAGTTAGTCAGCTTGCTATCAATCAGGTGCTGGCGTAGCTCAGGAAAACAATTACTAGACAGGTGCTCTCATGCAATTAAATCAAAGAGACCTTGGAAATCATTCACTTTGCTACCCTTCACCCAACCATCCAGTGCTCTGCAGAAAAAGGTTACATACTCCACATAGGTACTCCCAGGAATCTTTGTACACCCCCTGAACCTCTGCCTATATAATTCAGGAGTTAACCTGGTCATCAAAGCTTCTTTCATTTGGGGATAAGAGTTATAGACTTCAGAGGGCAAATCTAAGAGGGTGTCCTGCCCCTCACTAAGGAACCGCCCTCACAACTCTGCTCCCCAATCTCTCTCAGGGACCCGGTGGGAGGACATGGCTACCTCATAGGCCTTGAACCACTGCCCTATGTCATCATTCTTAAAATACTCTTTTACTACATCCTTTGGCATGTACACCCTTGACTCTACCTGCACTGGCGTTGTGCTGCCACCAGAGGGAGGGTTGTCCAAACTTTTGGCTTTCAGCTCCAGCTCCCTCATTTTCATCTCATGCTCCATCTGAATTTTCCTTTCTTCAAGAGCCATCTTCTTGCTCTCTGGCTCCAATTGGCCATTTAATTTCAGCTCTGCCAACTTCATTTCATGATCTCTGGTTGCCTGTCTATCTGCCAGCTCCTCTGGCGACAGGCCTCTACCAAAGCTATGGACGCACTCTGCTGGTTCAACTATCACAAGATCCTCAGGTGAATTCCTTGATTCAATCCAGGCTTTCAGCACCTTGTATAGATCTGGCTTATTCTTGCATCCCGCATGTGGAACCTTGAATTTACTGCAGAAGAACCTTAGCTCTGCTTTCTTGTAGCTGTCCAGTTTTGACTCATCCCATTCTACCTCTACTACCTCAGAGGTTTCAGATGCTGTTTTTTCTATGCCGTTTGAGCCAGGCATGACTTCAAACACAGGGGATCTTTTCCAGCAAAGCAAAAATTAAAAAGAGTATGTGGCTAAGTTACTGGGCTGTAATCACTATGCAATGGTCAACAATCAGTGTATATATTACACAAATGCAAATTCGTGATCCTTTCCGCTCCCTCCAATGTTAGAATTGGGGGTCTCTGGTTGGCGCAGGTATACACTTGTGTCAAACAGGGACCCTCTCCTCTAGTCAGGGCAAAGGACTACTCCTAGAAATAACCTCTGCTCACCCTCTAGGCGGCGTGGCGCGAGCAGACAAGGCTAATCTCCAGAGTACACATGGTTAAGCATTTGTCATAATACACACAATAACTTATCAACCCACCACACAGAGACACAAGACTGTTGTTCTGTAAAAATATACTCTTTATATTAAAACGTTCAAGCAGGCTTTAGATACAGACTTAAATGACTCAGAACGGTTCCAGTTACTTTCAAAATGATGCCACAGTTCTTAAAAACAATGTTTCGTTCTTCGGGAGGTCTCTATAACTCTAAAAATGGCTCCACTGTAATCAAGGTAATGTCTAGGTCGTAGTTGCACTGTTCGTTAAAGCTTGTGCGCTTCGTAGCGCTCCTTTACGCCCCGTACGATAAACAAAGGACAAGCCTCACAGACCCTCACGCGCCTCGTGCTGGGCGCGTACGGCGCGGTCGATGCGCAGAAGGAATACGAGGCGTAAGGCTCCTGTGCGGCTCGTACGGTGATAGTGAGACAGGCTGGTGGAGTCTCACGTGTATGGTGCACACAGCGTTGGAGGGCAAAAACCTTTCTCGGAAGGTGCGCGCCTCACGGACACCTCAGTCCGGAGCGCCGCGCACAGCACCACACGTACACAGTACCTTTTTCTTTCTTGGACGTTCGAGGCGGACGGATGCGGGGCTCAGTCGTCCCACGTCGCGGTGTCTTCCCGGAGGCGATGCAAGCTATGGTCAGCCGCAGTATGCTTCGCAGCTGTTCGCTTAACAGCAGCGGGGCGCTTTCACCAACGTGATCAGAGGAAGATTAAGCGCAGGGTGGGGGTCCATCTTTACTTTACGAGCTACGGCGCGGAGCCAGAAGTTCGCGGTGCTCGGACCGGACGGGTCCTCTTTACGTTGCGAGCTACGGCTCGGTTTTGCTCACAGTCACGGTGCTCGGGCCAGGCAGGGCTGGTCTTTACTTTGTCACTTGCGGCGCGGCCAAGCAGAAGTCACATTGCTCGGGGGATGGGGGTGCACTGCTTTACAGAATTCGCGACGAGGATTCCCAGCACACTCAGCTTCCCTGGATCAGCACTGTAGGGACAGGCAGCACGAACAGCAGCTCTTCCTGAAGGGGGGGTTAGCGCCAAATGTTCCTGGGGCGCCGTTCAGGGGGCAAGTTCACAAGCAAGTCCTTGGAGATTGTTCAAAAAGATGCACAAGTTGAATTAAAGTCTCTCTCTGTTGTTTCTTCTCCTTCTTGCAGCAAGGCACCCACCACAGACCAGTCTCTCAGGCTAGAGACGATAGTCCTCCATGCAACTTTCCCAGGTCCTTCTCTTCGGGCAGAGTTTCTTCTTGGCGTAAACAGGATCTAATTTCTTGGGAGCAGGGCTCCTTCTTTTATACACCATTTCTTTTGTCTTTGCAGGCCAGGGGGCCTGAGCCTGGTTCAACCCAGTGTTGACAGGAAGCTGCCTTCTTCTTTCAGGGTGCCGAGCAGGGACATCAGACGCTACGCAGGAGGTGGAGCCAGCATTGTGGTGGCAGAGCACAGCCCTATTCAGAGTCAAGGGGCACTCCTTCCACCTATCCTGGGGGTAATCCCTCTATTCACCACCTGGCAGCCCAGACTATCCCCTGGAATTCCCCCGCCCTGTCACTCACAGAAACCAGACAGCAGATACACATCCTGGCAGAGGCGGGCTGAACTAGTCAGGCAAGCAAATGCTAACTTTCTAAAAGTAGCATTTGCAAACACAGGATATTAAAATAAACGTTACTAAAAAAGTATTTTATTATTCTGAGTTCAGGCATACTAAACTTGACTTTCTACCATGTTCCCTGAGCCTGCTGGGATTATAGAGTGTAATAATTCCAGCAGCCCATTCTGGCCTCTGAGAACAGGTAGCCTTACAATAGTGAAAAACGAAAATGGCTGTAATTCACTATTAGGACATGCCACACACATCAGGGCTTGTCCTACCTTATGCTTACAATGCACCCTGCCCTTGGGCCTACCACAGGGGTGACTAATATGAAGTTAAGGGAAGGTTTAGGTACTGGCAAGTAGGTGCACTTGCGCAGTCAGCATGACAGTAACAGACTGCACGCAGGTTCTGCAATGGCAGACCTAGACACATTTTACTAGGCCGCTTCTGTGGGTGGCACAACCAGTGCTGCAGGTCCACCAGCAGCATTTGTATTTACAAGCCCTGGCACTCCTGGTGCACTTTACTGGGAACTGACAGTAAACAAAATACGCCAATCAGGGAAACCAATCAATGTATACACTTTTCATAGGGAGCACTTGCACTGTGGCACTGATTGGCAGTGGCACAGTGCTCCGAGCAGCTAACACCAGCAAAACACATGAGGCACATCAGCAAAAAGTGGAAGGGAGACTCACGCCAAGGTGCCAGGTCTAACAACAAGCATATCTGTAGTGCCAAAACTGATCACTTCAGGGCACAGCTTGACTGCGCCAAACACAGACCCAAAAAACTATTTAAAATCATCAAACAACAAGCTTACCACTCAACCAATCAACTCTGTGCACCCAAATCTCTTGCCCTAGTGGGGAGGGCTTCATAGCACACTTCACTAAAAAGGAAACAAAAGGTAACTTGAACTGCAACGTGCCTCATCTAATCTGCTGCTTCTGACCTCCCTCTCATCTTCATCTTGGCCAATGGTAGCAAGAGCACCTACTTCCTACCCCACAGATTACCCTCCACAAAGCAATGCGTCATAGGATTCCTTTTTACTTCCAGACTATACGGGGCTGCCTCAAAATTGGTCAAGTCACTCCCATCACAAAAAAGCAAAATGCATACTTAGCTGATCCTAACAATTTCCGTCCTAATACTAATATCATGACTTTGGCTAATTGCTTGGGAAATGCGTTCACACACAGCTCTGCAACCACATTGAGAAGTTTCAGCTCCTTGATCTATACCCGTCAGGTTTCAGAGCGGGTCACAGAACTGAAACAGCCCTAATACACAACGTTGATGCCACCTTAAGATCTCTTGATCAGAATGTACCCCGTCTACAGATCCTTCTTGATCTGTCCTCAGCATTTTAAATGGCAAAACATGAAAACCTGATTTGTTCTTCTTCAAAAAAGGATGGGGCTATCAGGCCCTGTCTTAAATTGGTTTGCCTCGTTCCTACAAAATAGAATGCAAAGAATCAAAGTTACCCACTGCTTTGCAACCAGTACCCCTGTCACAATTGGAGTGCTTCAAGGTTCCACACTCTCACCCATGCTTTTCAACCTTTTCATGGAACCACTCTCCGAAATTCTGAATCGCTCTAACAATCAATAACATATGTATGCTGAGGACACTCAATTGTATTTGAAAATCTCTTCACCAGATGACATAAAAACTCTAAACTGTGCACTGCAAAAAACTCAACAATGGTTAACTCATAATCATCTTTTGCTAAATACTCTCAAACAGAATTCCTCTTGACTGCCCCCCAATCACTTGCATCCACTCAAGACTGGCTCAAACAACTTACATCGAACTGCATCCCTCCTATTGTCGACTCTGCGAGATCTTTAGGCATAACTCTGGACATGCAAGATCACCTCAGTGCAACTATAAGGGGAGCCATTCATCAGCTCAACATATTAAGGAAAATCAAGCCATTCTTGACTTCTGAGGACATTCAATCTGCATTTCAATCCCTAGTTATCTCATGCTTGGAGTATGGAATGGTGACCCTAGCTGGGTTACCTAAAGCTAGACTGGCACCTCTAAGAGTCACTCTGAACTCTTTGGCTAAACTCATCACTGGCTCCAGAAAACATGGCCACATCACATCAGACCTAATTCATCTAAACTGGCTGTGTATCGAAGCAAGGATCCATTTCAAGATAGCTTTCCTCATGCACAAAGCTATTCACTAGAACACCCCTGTTTACTTGGCAAAAAAACGTGAACTATTGGGTTAGAATCAGACCCTTAGAAGTTCTAACACCCTACTGTTGAAACCTCCCAAATTAAAAAAGAAAAGTACCTACAATCGCGCTTTCTCTGGTCTTGCACCAAGAATATGGAATGCTCTTTCTCCCGAGATCAGATCAAACCCCTCTACTGCCTCATTCAAAAAACATGTCAAATGGCTACTCCTGGATGACCATCTACAGCAATAGTACCGTAGCCATCTTAACTTACTTTTATTTCCTCTTGACACTCTTTGATAATTTTGTTCAAAAGGTAAAATTTGTCTCTTCACGTACCCTGTGAGATTTGGTGCTCTTCTAGAACTTTACATGTCCCACAAAATAGGTTGTTACCTCAGTTCAACGTTGTAATTTTGTCTTTCCACGTGCTCCATATGACTATGTTGCTTTTCTTGTACCGCACATGTCCCTTTATGATGTTGTATTCATGTTTTTACCTCCTTTCACTTCCGCTCCTTTGTACAGCGCTTTGATACCCATACGGGTCATTATTGCGCGTTATAAAACTTTTCAAAAACATAAAATATTCTGTTAACATCCATTGGTCAAAGGCTTGGATATACTTTTCTAGTCGAGTGATCAGGAGCGCTCGGATTGTCCAATTCCAGGATGAACATTATGTCCTCTGCATAGTTGCAGCATGTCATGTTGGGTGAATCAAAGAGTTCTGGAAGTAGGCTGTAGTAGACAACAGTAAGCGGAGGAATGCTTGATCCTAGAGGTCCCCTGCCTTGATGATGTAAGTACGTTTTAGGTACTGAAATGATGCTTGATCTATTGGAGAGGTAGGTGGAGATCTAGACCAAGATTCCCATTTCTTTTAGTATTCCTCAAAGGGTGTGAAGTAAAACGGTGTCACAAGAAGCAGACACGTCAAGGACACGAACTGCCGAAACACTGTGGTTTTCAAATGAAGAGTAGATCAGAGCCCATGCCCCTCTCTGTGTGAAACCGAGTATATTGGTATATTCTTCTGATAGCAGTTTGTCTTCTTTGAAGAAGTTGAAGCTCTCAGAAAAGGCTTTTCTCTCAGTTTTCCAATGTTCGAGATTGTTCCGTAGTTGGCAGAATCATCTGGTTCACTATTGCTCTTCTTGAAGAGTGGTCATATGTAAGATATCCCATGCCTGATGTATCAGTGGAATGGGTTGCTCAAACAGTGGCTGCAAATTATGAACCAACTTATGCCACCTGCCCATCATTTTGCAAAGCAGCTGATGAACTGATCAGCTGTATCAAAAAATGAATATTCGTGGAGGGTCACAAAATCTCCTGTCTTATGCTTATTACCAAGTCAGATTGCATTTTGCGACCCACTACAAATGGCTGTGAATGTAGGGATGGATGCAGGCGTTTGACAGCAGACATTTATCTCTGCATTCACTTTCCCAGGGTGTCAGCATCAGGAGCTGGGACAGGTGCTGCTTTGAAAAACAACCAAGCTAGGAAGACATTGGGGAGCGCGTGAGGTGGCCCCTTCGACCACTGTTCCCCACCCCCGAAGGGCATACTCTGCCTGATATGTTTTAAAGGGGAAGTTTTGCACAGGAACAGTTTCCCTTTTATAAATCAGTTAGTTCCCTTACTCAGGGGGTTGGTAACTGATCAAAGGTTTACGACTGCAATTGTAGTAACAAATCATTGATACATTGGATTGTGACTTGCAATTTGAGGGGGACACACCTGTTGTTAAGCATCCCATTTGCAATTTAGAAAAAGTCGCAAATGCCCATTTTGGAGTCAGAAAGACTTGTTCGCTATGTAATAGGGCTTATGCAAAACACCTTAGTACATCTGGCCCTTTAAGTTCTGTGAGGAAAGGACCTGTGTTCTTTAAAATCTGTATTAAGTTTATTGTGTCCATTCTGTCAGAATGTACTTGGTCTATTGTTTCCATTCTTTCAGAATGTACATGGATATCATATATGAGTTAAACCAATTCATTTGAAAAAGTATCAACTTATCATTGTTACATTTGTGCTACACAGGAAATTGAATTACATACAAATGAAGCATCAACATATGTACACATAGTTCTATAATGAGTTGCAAGTCAGAGTTTTAGCTAGTAAATAGACATTGTGAGAAAATGAACAATTGAGCAAACAACTCTCAGAGATTCCATGTGTAAAGAGAACATATGATAGTTTACAGCAATATCCCGAGTTGCTCTGCATTTAATGGATTTCTGTGAAATAGGGGCAGCAATCTTTCAGTGCTATCATTCAGTCACTCCGGACAATTCTTCTTCTCCTCTCATCCCACGGTTATCAAAGGCATAAAGAAGTTCACCCCAGAATGGAGCCACTGGGCACCTGCAACACTTTTTCCTCTCCTCCACATATAATGCAAGCTCCCCAGATATTCTGTATGGACACCAAGGAGAACACATCAGTGGAGCACATGAACCTATCCAGGCGAACACGGAGATCATGGGCCAGTGTATACAATGAATACTGTTTGCATGATCCATGCATCTTCCTGCAAATGTCGAAAAGTCCCCTATTATTATGCCAAGTCCCAGAACTCTTTGCCACCTTCACAGGTGCTGCACCGGCCAATGGGGTCACAGATTTATCAAAGGCAACGTTCAACAACAGACTTGTATCCCCGCCAAGATAACGTGGACCTGCCGCCATGGATGCAGGTGTGTGGAAATTATGTTGAAAAAAGAGGCTGATCAGTATTTGGGGGGCATATAGACTGCTCTTTACTATATTCATCAACCAATAGCTGTCCTTTCTGTCTACCATCCACCTGCAAAGGGACAGAGATCTGGATAGTACAGTGGGAACTGGCATTTCTTCAATCCATTTCTTGAGCAATGTCACCATTTTGTTACCGTTGAGCCCTCCACTCAGGACTGGACTAGGACCGCAAACCAGCCCTTGCAAATACGTCAGACCGGCCTCCGAGGGGGAGGGTGGGGGATGCTAGTGGGAAACACTGCTGCTGCGCTTTTGTTACATGGGGCAGATTTTGCAACATTGCTGCAAAATCGGCCCCCAGTAACAAAAACGAACCCCACAGGTCCAAAATTGGCCCACAACGCCCGGTGCCCTCTACAGCCAGTCCGGCCCTGCCTGTATTCCAGGACCCTGTCTTTCTTATTGAGCTCCTTTATCTACATGTGTGGCACCTCTCAGGCAGGATGCAGGTCATTACATTTTCTTTAAAAAAAAAAAACGTTATCAATTTTCAAAACAAGAGAAATACAAGCAAAGGCCAATACATTTGGGTATATTTTTCATTTTCCAGTAGCACGGTTGAAAGGGTTAAAAGTAAAGACAATACCCGCAGATACAACAAGCAAAGCATGACACTCGGGGGCAGAGCAAACATATATATTAATGCAGAATTGTCAGGGGAACAATCAAGCATACAAAGCATAATATGGTGAGGCTCACATTCTTATACAGTGGAATCTTAGAATGGGCATCAGGTTCAATTGTTAAAAGGTAGTCCCTAAGAGGTTGGCAGATGCCTTTTGGCCTACAGGTGGGTGGTTGAAGGGTGGAATACACTTCACTTGTAGCGTCACAGGTAATCAGGCTGGTAAGCCAATCCTTGGTAGTCGGTCGGATGCCACTGTCCCCATGCAGCACAATCTCCCTTTTAGCCAGTAATAATGCCATGGCAGTGTACCTGTGCACTGATTTTGGAATGTCTGCCACATGTCCCAGAAGTGCCATAAGCGGGCAAAGAAGCTCAATGTCAGTCATTAAAGAGAGACGTTAAAATATTTCACCCCAGTATTTACCAATATGTGGGCAGGTCCAAGATAGGTGTGTAAAGTCTGCGTCATTTCAGCCAGGTGGAGGACAGGGCAGGGTCAATTCTGGCAAGTGAACTAGGGGTGACATATGCCCTATGTAAACATTTATGGTAAAGCAGCCTGTGTTGATGATTTGGGGATATGTAGGTCATTAACAGCCGTCTTAGTGGTCTTTATTCTCTATGCTAGCTTACTCTAGTCTTCCCTCACAAGACCCTGGTCAACATCAACTCCATCAATTCTTTCCTCCAATTTTTCCTGGGTGGTCTAGATTGACATCAATATTTCATCCAATATATCTGGCGATTTCGTATGACGTTCTGTAGATGTGCGATTTCTGGGTTCCCAGCGAGCTCCGAATGCCCTTTAGTCTGGAACGCGTACATTCGCATAGTTCCTGAGTCTTTGAACCCTCCATGCATCCTATCCAACAGTTCCTTCCCCCAACCAACTGTTAAGTGAGTCTTGGTGTGGTCCTCAGAGGCCATTAGGGGTTGCTCGAATATAGTATCTAATGGAAAGGAGTGGCAGTTAGAGGCAGAGCTGCATCTGCAGTCGAGGGTCACGGCCACTGACAAAGGGCAATGTACCAACAAACAGCCTGTGGATTGTGAAACCCACTTGTGTGCTTCTAACTGAGGACTCAACGACTAGTGTAGCACAGCAGACAATAAGAATGTGCAGAGTCGCTGTGCAATTTTGCCTCAACATCTCTGGCAGATCCTACAGGATCCATTTGTTTTGGGATCCTAATATAACATCTGCCCCAATTAAGATCCCCCATCGCCTCGCAGGCTCCTTGCTAGAGTAGGCGGAGGGTGCCATAACCAAGAGTCTTTAACATCTAGGGGCTCAAGGGTTTAGGGTTGTTGGAAAGAGGTCCCTGCACCTCCAAGCATGTTCATAATTATAGGCCAGCAGCAGCAGAGACAATCGTACCCCACTCAGCCACCAAGGCAGCAGCAAGAAGAGAAACAACTAGGAAGCCCAGGTCCCTCAGCATGTCGATCTAGTAATGGCAACAAATCTCACTAGATTGTTCAGTTCTTATTGGGAGCTCCAATCCTGGTAACTGGTATCTATTCACTATGATACTGCTGTGCCCAGGCGCGGCCACTTCAGGAGTCTGAATTGAAATGAGAAGCAATGTGCAGGATCAGCACCAGTGCTGAGGGAGGGGGGACACCTCTGCCTTTCAAAGACTCCTTGTAGGTACTGGATGTGGGGTCTGGACCCAGTATTGTTTGTCACTGTAGCATGCCAAGAAATTGAGTTCCCCTCTGCTGTCTGCTCTTTGCTGGGGCCCAGCTCTGCCGCAGCCAATCGGTGGTCACTATCTTGGTTGAAGAGGCGTGGCCGTAGGCTCCCCTAGGGTGTAGGTTTCAGGTCTAGTCCAGTGTTAACCCCACTCCATCAGTGAGTTTCTTTTGGGGAGAGTGTAGACTCCCAAGCCTCGGATGCATGGTGAAATCAGCTGGTTGAATGGGAGTTGAGGAGTGTGTCTCACTCCATGAGCTATAGGCCATGCTCGCGAGAAAAGGGCCTATAGTTAAAGAATTATTGATTACATTTATTGCTGGAATTGCAATGGGGATAGAAGGATGTTCTTGAATAGTTGTGGGAACAATGTTCCATTGTCCTGAGGTTAAGTGTTGGTTGATGTAAGCAACAATAGGGTCATCTTACGCAGATGACTTTGACTCCCACGCTGCTGAGGCCAAGACAGTTGTCTTGTTAGCAAGATGACGTTCCAGTATCTCCGCCTTGTCCATGATGCGGTCTGAAGACTGTTAGTTCTGTACTGGTCCCTCCTCATTGTCCATCTTATGCTTTATCAATAGCTCTCTTGGTAGATGAACAAGTGATTTGGAGTCACGGTGGGAGACAAGCAGGTCTCTTTTCATCAACTCTCGGGGACCCACTTGTTGCAGACTCTTGATTCATGGGTTCTTCTTGTGCGGAGCGTTACAAGGGGGAAGCAGCCTGCATCACTTGTCACAGGCCCCATGATTTGCAGGGCCACACAGCACCATTTCTAAATGTATTTCATATCACAAAATCAGGCAGAGCATTGTTTTGTTATATATTCATTATGATGCAGGTAATACCAGTCACCACTAAATGGCACCATATCCAGAAACTGTTGCAAAATATGTCTAAGGGACATTATTTTCCTTTTAAACTGAGTCCTCATGCACCAGAGAGGGGCCTGCAAGGACCCCACATGTTATGGACCTGGGCTCCACAAAAGCCTCTGTCAGGCTTGCCTTTGGAAGCACTCTCTGCTGCTAATTGAGCTTGGATTTGTGAATTGATATTACAACACATCAGTTATTGTGTCACACTAAGATGGAGAAGGTGGGAAACAAATATCATGAATCTTTCATCATGTTCATTTCTTACTTTCCAAGATACATTCGTTCATGCTGGACATTAATGATGGGGCTGTCTTTGGTGGTTTCGTCCTCGAGGGTAAGGGAAACACATTCAGGAAGAGGCTACATTTAAAATGAACACAACTGTATTATATGCCTGTAGCATTAAACCTTTAAAAGTTATTTGACAATTCCTAGTAATTGCAAATAATTCTGTTGTGACACAATGCTCCATACTTTCTGATCCTTTGATATGCAGCAAACCTATTTACAGAATACATTTTTAAGATTGTGCTAAAAGCTGGCATTGAGTGAACCCTTCCTATTTATGTAGCACAGTTCTACCTAGTTGGTGTGTTTGCCATGCTGATAACTAACTTTGAGGAAGGTATGGCTAGTAGTCCTGTTCTTTCATGCTCATCTGGTAAATTCCATTCTAGAATGTATTCTATACTAGGGTGAAGACTTTGTTTGTTTGAATCATAAGGTTGTTGGAGCTGAGGTGGTAGGGGTACTTCATCATTATGTCTGTTCTTCAACTCTTTGGATTCCTAGATTAATTAGAGATCAACCAATCTCAAACTGGCAACGGCTTTTATGAAGGGCACCTCAACATGCTCTACCCTAACAGTGCATGCATACATGCCAATCCTCCTGATTCAGGCGGGAGACTACTGATTTCAGGGCTATCAATCAATCAATCATGCCATTCGTATAGCGCACTACTCACCCGGGAGGGTCTCAAGGCGCTTGGGGGGAGGGGTATGCTACTGCTCGAACAGCCAGGTCTTGAGTTGTTTCCTGAAGGCGAGATGGTCCTGGGTCAGCCGAAGGTGGATGGGGAGGGAGTTCCAAGTCTTGGCAGCCAGGTAAGAGAAGGATCTTCCTCCGGCGGTGGCTCTTCGGATGCGTGGTACGGCTGCGAGGGCGAGGCTGGTGGACCGTAGCTGGCGGGTGGGCGTGTAGAAGGTCAGGCGGTCGTTGAGGTACTTGGGGCCCAGGTCGTGGAGAGACTTGTGTGCGTGGGTGAGGAGCCGGAACGTGATCCTCTTGTCGACGGGGAGCCAGTGCAGGTTCCTCAGGTGGCTGGAGATGTGGCTGCGTCGGGGGACATCCAGGATGAGTCGGGCGGAGGCGTTCTGGATGCGCTGGAGTCTTTTCTGTAGCTTGGCTGTGGTTCCGGCATAGAGGGCGTTTCCGTAGTCCAGTCGGCTGGTGACGAGTGCCTGGGTGACAGTCTTCCTGGTCTCGGTCGGGATCCAGCGGAAGATCTTGCGAAGCATATGCAGGGTGTTGACGCACGATGAGGAGACGGCGTTGACTTGTCTGGTCATCGAGAGGGAGGGGTCCAGGATGAAGCCCAGGTTGCGTGCGTGGTCGGTTGGCTTGGGTGCGGTGCCCAGGGCTGGGGGCCACCAGGAGTCGTCCCAGGCGGAGGGCGAAGATCCCAGGATGAGGACTTCCGTCTTGTCCGAGTTCAGTTTCAGGCGGCTGTCCTTCATCCACTTGGCGACGTCTTTCATCCCTTCGTGTAGGCAGGTTCTGGCGGTGTCGGGGTCTCTGGTGAGGGAGAGGATCAGCTGGGGGTCGTCGGCGTAAGAGATGATGTTGAGGTTGTGCTGGCGTGCGATGGCTGCGAGAGGTTTCATGTAGATGTTGAAGAGGGTGGGGCTGAGTGAAGATCCTTGCGGGACGCCGCAGATGACTTCGGTGGCCTCGGAGTGAAACGGGGGGAAGTGGACTCTTTGTGTTCTTCCGGCGAGGAACGAGATGAACCACTCCAGTGCCTTCTCTTGGATACCGATGTTGCTGAGGCGCTGGACTAGGGTGCGGTGGCAGACCGTGTCGAATGCAGCAGAGAGGTCCAGGAGGATGAGGGCCACTGTTTCCCCCTTGTCGAGCAGGGTCCGGATGTCGTCGGTGGCTGCGATGAGGGCGGTCTCGGTGCTGTGGTTGGCTCTGAAGCCGGACTGCGAGGGGTCGAGGGATCCGTTCGTCTCGAGGAATGCGGTCAGCTGTCTGTTGACGATCTTCTCGATGACTTTAGCAGGAAAAGGGAGGAGCGAGATGGGGCGGAAGTTTTTGAGATCGGTGGGGTCCGCTGTAGGTTTCTTCAGGAGGGCGCTGATCTCGGCGTGCTTCCAGCTCTCCGTGAAGGTGGCGGTGTTGAAGGAGGCGTTGATGATGTTCCGGAGTTGGGGTGCGATGGTGGAGTCGGCCTTGTTGAAGACGTGGTGTGGGCAGGGGTCGGTCGGTGATCCAGAGTGGATGGTGTTCATCGTGCGGGCTGTGTCTTCGGTGGTCACCGTGGTCCA
This sequence comes from Lissotriton helveticus, assembly GCF_964261635.1. Taxonomy (NCBI): domain Eukaryota; kingdom Metazoa; phylum Chordata; class Amphibia; order Caudata; family Salamandridae; genus Lissotriton; species Lissotriton helveticus. The sequence goes on from NC_136057.1 coordinate 1,276,478,652, forward strand.
GGTGCGAAGGGTGGCGGTGGGGGGCGTTGGTTCGACGGTTGGGTGCGTGGGTGGGGCGCCGAAGCTGTTGTGGATGTTGGCGATCTTGCGGTGGAAGAACGAGGCGAGGGAGTCGCAGAGGTCTTGTGACGGAGTGATGTCGTTGGTGCCGGTGCTGGGGTTGGAGAACTCCTTGATGATAGTGAAGAGCTCTTTGCTGTTGTGGGCGTTGTTGTCCAGTCGTTCCTTCAGGGATTTCTTCTTGGTGGTGCAGATGAGCTGGTGGTGCTTGCGGGTAGCGTGTTTGAGGGCGGTCATGTTGTCGGTGGTCCGGTCGAGGAGCCAGGCTTTCTCGAGGGTGCGGCAGGTCTTCTTGGAGTCCTTGAGGTCGTCGGTGAACCAGGATGCCTTCTTGCTTCTGGGTCTGCTGGGAGGGTTTGTTAGTGGCGCGAGGTCGTCAGCGCAGGCGGTCAGCCACTGTGTGAAGTTGCGGGCTGCTTCGTTGGGGTCCGTTGTGTTGGCGGGTGGGCTCTGGCTGAGGGAGGTGGTGAGCTGGTCTGCGGTGATCTTGCTCCAATTCCTGTTAGGTACCTGTTGCGGGTGGTGGTGGGTCGTGGATCTTTTGAAGCTGAAGTGGACGCAGCTGTGGTCGGTCCAGTGGAGTCCGGTGGCGTGGCTGAAGGTGATGTACTTGCTGGAAGAGAAGACGGGATCAAGCGTGTGGCCGGCGTAGTGGGTGGGGGTGTTGACCAGTTGCTTGAGTCCGAGGTTGGCGAGGTTTTCCAGCAGGGCGGTGGTGTTGCGGTCCTTGTTGTTCTCCAGGTGGAAGTTGAGGTCCCCGAGGAGGATGTAGTCAGTGGAGGGGAGGGCGTGCGGGCTGATGAAGTCTGTGATGTCTTCGCTGAATTGTGTGCGTGGTCCCGGGGGTCTGTAGACGAGGGTGCCTCTGAGGGTCGTCTTAGGGTCGGTGTGAATCTGGAAGTGGAGATGTTCGGCTGCGGCGAAGGAGTCGTTGGCGTCGGTCGTGATGCGGATGGTGTTCCTGTGGACGATGGCGATGCCACCTCCGGTCTGGTTGATGCGGTCCCTCCTGATGATCTTGTACCCGTCCGGGATGGCGATGGCAATGTCGGGTGCAGAGGAGGCGTTCATCCAGGTTTCCGTGAGGAAGGCGACGTCCGGTGATGTAGCGTCGAGGAGGTTCCAGAGTTCCACGGCGTGTCTGTGGACGGAGCGGGTGTTGATCAGGATGCACTTGAGGTGGTTGCTGCTGGTGTTTGTCTTGGCGGGTGTGGGGCAGGTTCAGAGGCAGGTGAACTTGCAGGTGCAGCAGGTGAAGGGTCCGTGGGTGCGTCTCGGGGTGGCTCGGCAGCAGGCGTGGGTCCGGCCGGCATTGAGTGCGTTGAGAGTGGCGGCGTCGTAGGTCAGTCGGGTCGTCTTGCCTCGGCGGGGAGGGCCAGGGGTCCTGGCGCTGGGCGCGGGCCAGGCACGGACGGGCGCAGATGGGCTTACCTTTGGCGCACCTTCGGCGCTCAATCGGCGCTCCCGCTGCGCGCTCCCGCTGCGCGGTCGCTCTGGGGGCGTCATAAGTAAGGAGCCGGGAGGGAGGAGCAGCTGGGTGGCGGGAGCGGGGTGGCGAATGGAATCACAGGGGGGCGGGGCCGCAGGGAGGCAGCGGCGGGAAATTCCAAGAAGCAGCGGGCAGCGGGAAATTCCCAGGAGCAGCGGGAAATTCCCAGGAGCAGCGGACAGCGAGCGAAGGAATCTGCAGGCAGGAGGCGGCAAAGGCAGGCAGGAGCGGCAGCAGTGAGTGGGGCGACCAAGCCCTGTGGAGGGCTGAGCGGTCGCCCGCATCCAGATTCCTGCATTAAAACCCCCCGATTCCTAGGTGGGCTTCTGCCGACCGGGACTGGTCTAGTGAGACTAGTAGTATTTACTGCCAGTAACCTGCTCCTTCATGCCTGTGCACAGTATTTTTTTCACACGCTCTCTGCCTGCCATATCGTTTTCGCCATGCTGCCAGGTAAGGGAAAAAAACATGTATCTGGATTTCTTTTTTTTTTTTTTTTTTAAAGACCTTTATTGAAAAGAAAGGCAATTACAAATCAACAGGAGCCCTGAAGCTCACACGTGCGGTACATTACGAATTACTGAAGCACAAAGGATTCATTACAGAAGGACTGAGGTCTAGTTTTAAAAGTTTTCCTTGTAGGATAGACATGAACAGGATAACGTGGTGCAACAAGGCAATACTGTTATAAAACAATCAGGATAGGTAATCGTGAAGCAGAAGCAAACACCAGATTCACTACGTAGCACCCAGGAAAGAAGCGTCTAAACCCCAGGGAAGGAAAAAGGGGAAAAGAATAGAAGGCCCATAGAACAAAAAGAAAAAATAAACAAAAATAAAGCAGCCCCACCCCCTAAGTACCCCCCACCCTGCACCCCTGCAGCTGGCTACGGCCTGACCCCCCCTAGCAGTGTGCCTGTCGCCCAAGAAAAGGAGTCCCGAAATATAGAGAGGAAGAAAAGGAGAGAATCCTAAAACTCTCAGAAAAAAGAAAAAAGTGGGGAGGAGCCCACTACCCGTCCCCCAGCTCCGCCATTCCGTACCAATAGTTCCGACAGTGGTCTGACGCACAACAAATATAATATGTACAATATGCAGCGAAAGTGGAGCCGCAGCAGCAGCGCGCAATATATGTAAGGCAACAACACCCAATCCAAGCGCACGCCCCCGCTATAATCTTCTATCCCCACCGATACATGTCAGGGTCACCCAAAAAGACTAGATTCCACGCCGTCCCACCCACAAGAATGGCGCAAGAGTAGGAGTCAGTAGCCCGATGGCCATAGCACGGTCCCAGAGCACAGAGTGGAGCACAGCGGCAATATCAATAAACAGAATACCGACAATATGTCCCCTCCGTCACAATCAGTAACCAGAAATCCATCAGTCCAATAATGGAAGCGTCTATCCTTGTCCCGTCCTCTCCTTACCACCGCAGACCCGTGCAGTCAATGTAGGTGCAGACGGCAATCCAGGGAATAAACCGCGATGCAGGTGACACGGTGCAAATAAGGCAATGAAGTCCAGGAGTCCCAAAGAAAGCGCTGAGTATGCCATCCCAAACTCTCCGAGGGTAGCCAGGGCAGGGAGGGAAATCACTGTGTACATCTCCTCCCGGAGCAAATCTCGGGGGTCTGCGAACATGGCAAGGAGGGAGGGCTCGCGTCGTGGCGAAGGTTCCAAAGCATACGATTTCGGGAGCCACTCTCCCGTGACTGATGGCAGTGGCAGGCTTGGGGTCACGAGGGTGCCACCGACTCCAGTGGACACCACCGGAGCACAGGCGAAGGTGGAACAAAGAACGGCGCCGAGTTCCTGCGCGTCGGCCATCTTAGGGCGAGTTGAAGCACTGAGGATGCCCTCCATTTTGTCCAGCAGGGTGTAGCCAGAGCGTAGAGCCTCAGATCGGAAGGAGAGGACCGCTTCCAAAATGCTCCCAGAGCTGTAAGAGGGAGAACCCAATGTATCAGGCATGTTTCTCCACTCAGTGAATCCAAAAACACCAATCACGGCCAATTAGTCAGGATACACAGCAGCATGTCCGCCATAGCATCAGGCAGGGAGACCCCGGGTAGGAACAGGCAGCGCACCCTAGAAGGACAGCCAGGCACGCTGCGAAGTCAGATGTCTGAGCCTGGGTGCAGACAGTAGGGTAGTCCGTTCAATACGTCGGTCCGCTTGGTGTCGAGCGCCTGGCCAGATCGGAAGCCCATCGCCAATAGCGGGACGAAATGCAGGCAATAAGCACACAAATCGCAGTGCAAGTGTCCGTAGCGGTAAGGTTGTAGGCTGGTGCAGTCGTCGCAGAGCCAAAAGTGCAGCGGGACGAGAGTGCGGGGTCCGCTGGCCGATGATAGCCGCCAATCGGGACTGCACCGTCACTAAGTCCAGGGGGGCGCGTCTGATGACCGGCCTCGATAGATACGCGAGGCCCCGGTCTGTACGCCGATGCGGGCCGCCCGCTGCGTCCAAGTATTTCTCCGACTTGCCAAGGAGTAAAAGCTTCAGGATTTCGTGAAGGGTCAGCGAAACGCGTTTGCTGTCGGAATTAGACACTGCGGTGCAGGATATCTGGCAGGAGAAGCTTGAAGGCGGAGACGGTCCCCGGAGCCGAGGGACTACACGTCCGCTCCGAGCGCCATCTTGGCTCCTCCGTATCTGGATTTCTGATATCCGGTCCTGCATCAGCACACTAACAAGTCCCATAACTGATAACAGACCCGATTCAGGTCTCTATATTGTCAATGAGAGAAATACATTCTCCCAATTATTCTTCTAAAATCTCCCACTTTCTTCTTCTAAAATGTTGGCATGTATTGTGCATGTAATCCCTTTCCCCCTTTAATCTGTGCACTTTAAGTTACTGCTGGTGTGGTTAGTGTTTGGGGATGTTTTCTGACTTTAAAGAATTGTTACCTCGTCTAGCATTTGTCATTGCAATTTCTAAACAAGACTGCAAGTGAGTGGGCCTGTTTAGTTAACAGCATGTGTCTTTCCTCAAGTTCGCACCTTGTGCATTTAACTCATGTCTTCCTGTGCAGAAGCTCATGGTTGTAAGACTTCGGAAACAGTTTACAAGTAGAGCAATGCAGTGGACTAAGGCAAGTTTCTGTTGGATCTGTCACATGCTGACTTAGTGACCCCCATGAGAGAATAACTTGATGTGCGTGTTCAAAGAGCTTTTCAGCTCGATTTTCTCTGGATACGAGAGCACCTCAAAGCGTTTAAAAAAACAAAAAATACAATAATGCAAGAGATCTGTTTGTTTTCTACCCTGTGTCATCGCTGGGAGTCTGTGGATGTTAGAGGCTGTGTAGCGGTACAGGGTGCTTGAATGTGGTACTGAGTGGACGGAAAGGATGTATTCAGATGCAGCAGAATGCTATGGGAAGCTGATGTGTACTTGAATCATACTTACCCCGTCGAGAGGCTTTTGAAAAGGACGGCGGCGGCTGCCTCGTATCAAGGGTGGTGATGCAGGGGGCATAACAAAATTATAATGAATAAAATAAACTTACCTTCCTAACTTGCAGCACTATGTCCTCCTCCCTCGGGTGTCTTCCGGAAGATCTGGATGCAGGAAACCGCACTACCCAATCCTGGCAATGCTCTCACTGCATGAGAGCAGTGCCAGGTTTGTATAGAGCAGGCTCTCTCAGCGCTCCTAAGAACATTGGAGGCCTTCACTTTCTCTAGCCCAGCTGTCTAAGACAGCTAGGTTAGAGAAGTTTAAAATGTGCATATCTGGCTGGCCGTCCCAAGATGGCCGGCCAAAGAGAAATATGCATTTTAAAGCGCACAGCTCCCTGCTGTTGTCACTCGCCAGCACTGGCCGCACCCCATCCTGACACTTAGGGGCCGATTAGGATGGAGGATTTTCCACCTCCTCCGGGCCGGTGGAAGCCACCTCCGGCCCGGAGGAGGCGGAAAATCCTCTGCGGAGTCACCAAAGACCCACCGCCGCATTACGATGGCTGGTGGGTCTTGGTTTCTGTCCGCTGCTTTTCCGCCGCGGTCGGATTACAACCGCGGCGGAAAAGCTCTCATTTGGCTGGCAGTGTCTATCAGACACCGCCAGCCAAATTAGGATGCATTTTTAAACATGCTTTTCCGCGGCGGTTTTTCCGCCGTGGAAAAGCATGTGTACTTTTGATTTTGGGGGCCCGTTGCGGGCCCCCAGGGTGTAGGCGGGTGGGGGGTGCACATGGGGGGTACCTATGGTACCCCCCAGTATTTACATGCACAAAGCGACAGGCACCGCGCGGTGCCTGCCGCTTTGTGCATGTAAATGTAAAACATGCACTTTTAACATTGCGGCGGGTGCTGCTTGAAGCAGCACCCGCCGCAGTGTTAAATATCCAGGATGTGACCGCCAGGGTGGCGGTCACATCCTAATTTGCACGGAGGGACCGCCGCAGCCCATGCGGACGGTCCCTCCACCTCTGGGATGGCGGACGGACGCAAGTCCGTCCGCCATCCTAATCGGCCCCTTAGTTTGGGAAGAGTGACAGAAAAATAAAATGGTAATAGATAAACCTTATTACTATTTTATTTCTCAGCTCTGGGGCTTGTGAGGCGATGCTCTTACGTTCAACTGGAGGAGCAGCCCCTGGAAAAGGATACAATTGGGGCAAGGTGTCATACATTAGCTGGAGTGATGGAAGCAGTGCACTCTTGTTTTATTTGCCGGAGCTTATGAAGATTTGCAAAGTTATAGAGATTATCTTTGGTTTCCAATTTTAGTTTCCTTTTTTGACTTAGCATGTTTTGTAGGATGGGGGTCTGAACATTTTTTTCACTAGCACTAGAAAACATCACATACTCATTTCCGTTTGGTCGATGTTGTTTTGTAGTCTGTACAGTTAGTTCCAGGGACACATACTAGAACGCTGTGTCCTTGCGTTTTTATGTGCACATAGGAGACTACTCTTTACCTCCAGACTAACTAACAATGTTATTTTGCCTCTCTAGCAGAATGAGATAAGGCCGGTGTTTTACTATTCAAACAGTATCTGTGTTGAATTTGCTGAGAGGCACTTCACACCGGAGTTATCATGGAAGCTGCTGTGAGCTGTGACTGAGATGCAGTTCTGCAGGCCCTGACCTTCATCCTAAGAAGGAAGATAGCAGCACAAGCATAAGTGTGCATACCTGCAACCTCAGACGGGATGCATTTGTTAATGCACTGAGGACGGTTTTCATGAGACATTACACCAAGGTGTTAGTTAGATCATTCCAAAAGGGTCTTGCAGAAGGATACTCCCATCATACTATCACTAGTGTAGGGATATTAGTGATAGATAGGAGTAACAATTGAAACAATTAACAAGGTTGAATTGTGTATGTTTTTCACCATTCTAATAATGCTTATAACAATGATGTTACATCTTTCTAATAATCGTAGTTCATGTTTTATTTACAAGGACTAAGGGCCAGATGTAGGTAGGCTTTTACCGGGTGGTAACGGCCGAATTCGGCCGTTACCACCCGGTAAAAGCAATTTGACATGTAGGTCCCTGTAATTTACAGACTCGGTAAATTTACCGATAGGTAAATTTACCGAGTATGTAAAATACCGAGTCGGTATCATTACTGATTCCGGACAATTGGTATGTAGGTGGGACTCTTCTGAGTCCCACAAGCAGTACAACATCGGTATTTTACCATCAAATACTACTTGATGGTAAAATACCGTTTCTGGTGTGCATGCACATGTGTGCATGCACACCTATGCCATATGACAGGCAGACCTGCCCTTAGGGCAGGTATGCCTGCCACATGGCACCCGAGCCTCTTTTGGGGGTGCCAGAGGGTGTCAAAGTGACACCCCCTGCACCCTTGTGACAGTCGGTATTTTCCGATGTGGTAAATACCGACCGGTATATGCCCAATCAATCCTATGGGCTTCAAAGCCCATAGGAATGCATGGGCATTAACTGGTCGGTATTTACCACATCGGAAATTACCGACTGTTTCCGATTCGGTAATTGCACATCTGCAATTACCTACATCTCGGTATTTTTATTTTCCGACCTCTTAAATACCGAGTCGGTATGACTCGGTATTTAAGAGGTCGGTAAATAAAAATTACCTACATCTGGCCCTAGATCTTTTAAAAAAACATTTGAAATGTATAATTGCTTCTTTTCTTTGTGAAAATTTGGGTATGCAAAAGTGACAAACAAAAGAGTTAGATCTATTTCCATGACTTCCCTGGGAATGGGAGTGGTGATGTTTGAGGTTACCAACAACATCTACGACTCTGGAATTTAAGGAGTTTAGATGCAGTGCTGTGAGCTAGCCAAACTGGCATTTACACATGATATAAGAAGACTCAGTCTCTCTATTATGAAGGTTTGTTGACCTAATACACATTACTACTAAATTATTAGGAACCTTATAACAGCAAGTGAGGTAAAAGAAGAAAACTGTAGTCTTGCATGTTGGAGTTCATCTGTTTTATATACATAACTAACATTTTGCAGGTGAATATATTTGAACTATGTACAGGTGCAAAGAGTTTGCAGAGTTGTAGAATTACTATAGCCAGTTTGGATTTACGTTTTATTCATTGTGAATATTACTAATTTTACTGCTTTTAAAGATCATCTTTGCTTTTATGTGTAGCTTGCCAAGTGTTAGAAATGGGGTTTCTGGTTGACTAGGGTATGCACTGAAGCCAGGCAGAACCCACCATTGTAGTCAGGAAAGAGAGTTACACACACAAGTTAACCCCTGCTCACCCCCTTGGTAGCTTGGGAGATCATAGTATCCCAGAGGCAATGTGTAAAGCGTTTGCGCAACACGCACACATACCAGTGACACACTAGGTTCACCACAAAAAGCGACTCCATACAGTGGTATATAAAAATATCACTTGTATTATATATGAAACACATAAGACCACAATCACATAAATCACTTTGCCACTAGGCAATGGTTATTACAATACATAGATCATAAATCACTTTGCTACCCAGGCAATTGTCATCATTTCACAGGCAGGGCACTAAAATACATACATACATATTGCCCTAGTCATACATACCTTTGCCATAAGGCAATTGTCATAAACATATCAGTTAGTGCACTAGGTAAATACCTATATGTGAACACCACACCGAAATCATTATGCCTAACATCACAGTTAGTGCAACAATTAACTACTGGTAGGATTGCAAACATTATAAAACATCCTCCAGAGAGTAAACATGTTTTTATATTGCATGTATGCTCCTAGGCCATTGGAAAACAAGCATAACTTAGAGTGCCCAACACTGATAACAATGCATATTTGTCAAAACGCCAAAAAACACATCACTTTCAGTGTACTGGAACCAGTACACACACTTTCCACAGAAATCAATTTGTAATTTAATTCATTTGGGGCCCTGCAAACCAGTTGAGCATGCGGCCAAATTACCGGCCAGTCGCAACTGGCCTGACCCTCACAATGAGATCTGGATTGAGGCTGGAGCAACTCAGGTTTGCCACCTACAGTGGGGTGGCTTGATTCAGGCACGCAACACCCATTGGGCTCAAGGGGCTTTAGCCCCCCTCCCCCGTCGTGTGTGTCAGCCCGGCCGGAGACAGCTTCGCGGGCTGGCGAGCATTTAATTGCAGCCGCACCCGAGTACTTAACAACTCTTTAAAAGACAATTTACGTGTAAATGAGGCTTTTGTTGTGTTTCGCCCCTTCTTACAGCCACTCTGTCTATGTTTGGAAGAATTCCCCACCCCCCCGAAATATTTTTCAGCCCCCCCCCCGAAATTTGTCTCTAGTTGCCCGCCTGGCTTGATTGTGCCCACTCTCTCTCAGCTCCCACTGGCGGCTGCTCGCACTCCAGTGGCACTGCTCAGTGAGGGCTCGAAGATGCCAGGAGGAGGGGGAGAAAGGCACTCACTTGGTCCCCTGGCCGGGAACATCAGATTCCTCAGGTCGGCACCGCTGCTGTGCGGTGTGGGAGGCAAAGGGGGTTTCCTTCCCTGGAGTGCGTGTGGTGAAGCTCCCTGTTACTGGAGCACATACTCGTGGTGCACAGGGCGGCCCAGCATCCTGCTGGGTGGGGCTGCGGTGAGCCTAGGCTTCTTTTCCTCGCAGCAGGAGGTTGCTAGACAATGCTTAGTGCCCTGCAGCATTGGTTGAGCAGCTGCACGAGGATCTCAGGTGTTCCTGCTCAGCAGGAGTATATCGGACCCGGACTTGTGCCCCAGGTGGTCTATGGGGTGGCGCCCGAGGCAGGCTGCTCCTTCCTGACGGCACACAACGGAGAGCTCACCAAGGTCTCAGGCAGTAAAGCACACAGTGCTGTAGTGGAGCCAGACACACAGCACACTGGCAACAGTAAAGCACTTAGAGCACTTGCAAAGCAAACAAAGCCCTGTGAAGGTAACGGATGCAGAGCACACAGAGCTCTGCCTAAGTAAATCTGGTAGAGAACAGCACCCAGAGCTCTGCCCAAAGTAAAGGTTGTAGAGCACAGCACATGGAAACTTTGCTGTTCCTGAGTTTCCCAGAACAGGAGGCCAGCACACACAGGCCCTCAGAGAGTTCTTCACAAGCAGCATTCCACAGCAGGGCAAACGAGCCAGTCCTTTTCCTCCATCACAGACAGAAGCAGCACCTGCAGGCAAGCCCACCCCTCACACAGAAAAGGCAGCGCTCCTCACCCAGTCCTTCCACTCTTCTTCACGGTAGGGTGCCCTTGTTTCTTAAAGAAATCTAGTCTCTTGGGGGTTTTAGGTGGCAAAGACAGCATTGTGAAAAGGAGCCACAGCCCATTCAGGTGCAAGCAAAACTCCTCCCATCACTCTAAATGCAGACCAGGACTATTCAGCCCAGCCATGAGTCACCCAGGCAAGGCAGGGCACACCTCAACCCCCCTACTGACTGTGTAGAGTGAATGCACATCCCCAGCTCCTGTCACTCTAACTAACACCAGACGCTTAATACACAAACAGTCGAGGCACACAGAATGGTAAAGTAAGGAAATGCCCATTTTTTAAAAGTGCCATTTTCAAACACAGAAGTTAAAAACCACCTTCACCAAAAGGTGTGTTAATAAATTCTGATCTCAGAGAGCCTAAACTCCTTTTTTCTATCTTGTCCCTATTGCAAGTTATACATGTAAAATTGTTACAGTGCAGCCCCAATTATAAGCCTATTTTCAATAATGAAAAATTAAATACACAGTATTTCATTATCAGGACATATCACTCACACCAGTACACGTCCTACCTTTCACACACAGTGCACCCTGCCCATGGGGGTACCTTGGGCCTACTTTAGGGGTGCCTCACATGTAAGGAAAGGGAAGGTTTGGGCCCGGCAAATGGGTGCACTTGCCAGGGCAACATGGTAGTTTACAACTACGCTCTTAGACACTACAGTGGTAGGTCTGAGACACATTTACAGGTCTACTCATGTGGGTGGCACAACCAGTGCTGCAAGGCCACTAGTAGCATTTGATTTACAGGCCCTAACACACTCAGTGCACTTTACTAGGGTTTTATTAGCAAATCAAATATGGCAATCATGGATAAACAATCATATTACAATTTATACAGAGTGCATTTGCACTTTAGCATTATCAGCAGTGGTAAAGTGCCCCGAACCCTTTAGCCAGCGAAAACATGGTCAGAAAAATGGGAGGCAAAAGGCAAAAGGTTTAGGGATAAACCTTCAAAAAGGGTCAGGTCTAACAGCAAGCAAGCAGAACGTCATTCCCACAGCCATGTTTTATGACACAACTTGGAGAATCATGGCTACTACTGGGGGAGTGTAAAAAGGTATTTGAAAATAATGGCGCTGTATGGGGCATAACATTGGACTGGAAAGGAAGGTAGCTTTACTTTTACATTGTCTAGAGTGTGAAATGCAAAAAATTATAGAACATCTACCAGAATTAGACCAGGTAGAGGTGAGAGGTTTAAACACTTAGGAGATATTCACTTTCCACCAAGAGTAAACACTAAACTTGACCGCTATAATTTTGGCAAAGTACATAAAGGGAGGGCGAGGCGGTAGAACAGGAAACTAGCTTCTATTTGCGAGTTTGGGGGACTATGTGTTGAAAGAATCCGAGATAATTTTTTGTTAAACTGTAATATTGATAAAAGCATGGAGGAAAGTTGGCTGGAAGATGAACCTCCTATCAGTGAAGTTTTGACTGTAGCCAAACAAATAGAATGCCCAATGTATTGTGTGAAGAAGAATAAAAAGGGATTTTTGTAATAATAACATGTTAATGCCATTCTAGATAAGAGATTTTCGAAACAGTGTCCAGCAGTGAAGGGTAAATGCAACAAATGAGGGAAGAAGGGTCATTTCATGCTATGTTGCAGGAACAATAAAAATGTGCAAGGAAAAGACAAAATTAGAAGAAATTGTTCTGCAGTTGAGTGGAAAAACACTAGTAACCCAAAAGGCTAGGTAAAGTTAAATGGTGCTAAGGCTGAGCTAATGTTAAAATCATGTTTTCATTTAAATATTCTTTCAGGAAAATAACCTTTAATCAACTTTTTGGTTAACAAATTCGACTCAGGGCATAGTGGTCAGCTGCTTAAAATGAAATGCTATGTTCACACTGGTATAAAGTACAAAGGATGGTATGTTGTGTTTAAGGTTTTTGTATCAGTAAGAGGAGATTACATTTTAGGATGGACTGTATAAAAAGATCTGGGAGTAAGAGCCAAATGTTGAACCACAGTTTCAGGTGCAAGTTATTGATGAAAAAACTCAGCATGTAAAAATATATTCAGATGATAAAGTTGAAAAAAGAGGCAACACCTGCTGTTTCACGTGTAATGAAACTTCTTCTAAGTGTGCAGGAGTATGTAAGACAAGAGTTGGAGAAGTTATGTAAAGCTGTAGTGAAAGAACCAGTAAAGGTTACCGAGTGGCTTTCTCCTATAGTTGTTGCTCACAAATCCTATGGAAAGATGCACTTGTTTGTAAGCTTAAGGCCACTAAATAAAGTTGTAATAGTTATCTGGTACATGTCAAGACTCTCTTTTATCAAATTGGCCTTCCCCAACTGTGGGACACACCGGAGGACAGCTGTATGAGGATGCAAAGGACTGTACTGGTGGCAGCTGTAAAATCGTACAATCTTAAACTGTTACATTGTTCTACCTCCCTGGGCAGACTGTCAACTGAGTTCCTTACAATAAAAGTCGAATACAGGACGGAGGTGTTTCTGGACATGGTGCAGCCTCCACTAGCAAGAAAACTGTACATCCAATTGAGGCATGGCTCTTTACCGGTAGGGGCACTGACATCCAGATGGGCAAAATCGACAAATGCCAACTGCCCTGCCTGTAATTATGCCAGAGAAGACATTGTACATATTCTTTTCTTCTGTCCAGCATATAGTGAAATTCAAAAATGCTGAATCATCCCATTATGCAAAAATCTTGGTTTCTGTCACTGTGCACACGCTTGTAGAGTGCTAACTTATGACACTGCCCCTCCCATTGTTTTTGCCGTCTCCCGGTTTCTATTAGGCATGTGGCGGAGAAGAACTATTTTTATCTACAAGAAATAACGGATTGTTGCTTTTATTCTTTACTATTTCCTTTGATAACCAGAATTTAATAACTTTTTAATTCCAATGTATCTATGTTTTATTATTGTGCTTGTATATATTTTATTGCACTTTTATGGTCTCCGACCGAAATAAAGTTATCAAAGTGAAGTGAATAGTTATCACGTTTTTTCTTCCCAATATTACAAAAAGGTTGGCTGTATTATCTGGTGCTAAAGTAATCTCAACGCTAGACTTCACATCTGCTTACCACAAGATAATGTTACACCCAAATTCACAAGAGCTGGCCTCTTTTATACATCTACTAGCAGCCCGTCCCAACGTTGTCCGGGTATGAAATAGAATGTGTGTAATGTATGTATTTGGCAAGGGCAATTTATTTTAAAATCTCGTGGTAGACAACATGTTTTGTTTCATTAGAATCGGGACGGAGAAGGCCCAGCTGCAGCCCTAGTTATGTTATGTTATGTTATGTTAGTAACTTTTATTCAGCGCACAGCTGCCCCAGCGAAGGGGCGTCCTGGCGCCTGATCCAGTACCACAACACAACAAATCACCGCTGAAAAGAAACACGATCAATCAACAGAGGTGAACAAATAGGTTTTAATCGCGCGTCTGAAAAGAGTCAGGCTATTAAGGGCACGGATGTGGACAGGAAGGGAGTTCCATAATCCAGCCGCCATGACTCGAAATGAACGGCCACCCATCCTACTCAGTCTGAATCTAGGCGCACTCACTAGATGAAGAGATTCCGACCTGAGAGACCGCCTGGGAACATACGGGGAGACAAGGACCCACCAAGGCAGGAGGTGACGAAAATTTCAAGATCTTGAATGTCAACGTCAAAGTTGATGTTATCAGGCGCGTGTAATTAGTGTACTGATCCGTCGCCTGAGCCCGGCTAGAGCCCTGGTTGATGGTAGCAGGAGCGTGTAATTTCGTTGAATGAGAGAGTTCAGTAACAGCGCACAGGAGAAGCTACAGTAACGTTACTTACCACACCTCCAGCTGAACGCGGTTGTCACGCCCCCAGCACACGGCCACTGCAGACGATCTTCTGATTAATGTATGACCCACATGGCATGAAGGGCAGAACGTAGCACACTCCCCCAGCGTTTCTCACGCCCCCAGCGTGCCCCTTGATGCGGCGCAATTACGTTCACATGGCATGAAGGCTGGACACACGCCCCTAGCATTTCTCACGCCCCCAGCGGGCCCCTTGATGCTGCGCAACAACGTAATTGGTGCTTGTATGTACGACTCACATGGCATGAAGGGCGGACACACGCCCCCAGCACACGCCCACAGCCCACGATATGATGGCCGTACCACACGCCCCCAGCATTAGTCACGCCCACAGCACAACACAGACAAGCCCACAAGGGACTACTTTGCTGGCACGATTCTTTTACCTTATAAATGTATATGGTGGCCGTCTGCATAGCCTATGTCCTTCTGCTGCAACTGCCTTTTCCAACGCTGTATTGGGTGTTGTGATTGGTGCTGTGGTTACTGAGATTACCCGCCTCAAAGGTTTGGGCTCTCTCTTTATAATATTAGTATGGACTGCATATGCTTTAATTTACTATATGTGAGTATTGATGTATATAAGTGATTATACGTGAGAGTGTGAGAGATTGGAAGAGTTCCTGTATAAATAAGTATGTGTTTCTATAAGTGATTGTTTAAGAGAGTAAGTATGTGTACGTTTCTGTAAAAGTAAGTGTAGTGGTGTGTGTATAGCTGTATATGCAAGTAAATGGATGTTTGATAGTTTATTTGCATGTGTGAGTATGTGTGTGAGTAACTGTATGGATGAGTATCGGTGTGTAACAGGATGTATAGGTGTATAAGTACATATGATGAGTGAGTACATGTATGAGTGACTATATAGAACTGTTGGTGAATGAGTGGATGTTAATGTAGATTTTGAAATTACTGAATAGGTTGTTCTAACTGGTATTGGTATCTCCATTTTTTTGAAAAATGTTGTTTCTATTTTTGAAGGTGTGTATCAAAGGTTATATTACGCTGAGAGGAGGTCTGCAACTCTTTCACAAGGATGATGTCATCAATGATGTCATTTGAGATGTCATCAGTGATGTCATGAGTGATGTCACTGACCATGTCATGAGTGATGTAATATGTGACGTCATCAGCAGTGCATTGCGGGCGCGCGAGTTATAGTTAGCTGAACTAACTATAACAGGGGAATTTCAATGGTTTTGTATGAGTGAAATGTCCAGCTAACTATAACATGTGTGAAACCTATGGTTTTTTTCATTGAATTTCTAAGGTTTTTTTAAATGCTAATTCCTGACTATAACGTGGCTGAAACCTATGGTTTTTTCAGTGAATTTCAAAGGTTTTTTAAATGCTAATTCCTAACTATAACGTGGCTGAAACCTATGGTTTTTTCAGTGAATTTCAAAGGTTTTGTAAATGATAATTTTTAAATGTATTAATTGTTATTTGTTTATACTAATTTACTACATTGTTTTAAAGTATTTATTTTTAGATATTTTATTTTTTTAAATTACATTACATATTTTTAATATAAAGTGAAAAAAAAATGTTTTAAAAAATATTGAAATTGTAATATTTTTTTTAATTAATTTTTTTTAATGTATATGGTGGCCGTCTGCATAGCCTATGTCCTTCTGCTGCAACTGCCCTTTCCAACGCTGTATTGGGTGTTGTGATTGGTGCTGTGGTTACTGAGATTACCCGCCTCAAACATTTGGG
The DNA here is from genome assembly GCF_964261635.1 of Lissotriton helveticus. Lineage (NCBI taxonomy): Eukaryota > Metazoa > Chordata > Amphibia > Caudata > Salamandridae > Lissotriton > Lissotriton helveticus. Next base: position 1,276,494,492 of record NC_136057.1, read on the forward strand.
CTCTCTCTTTATAATATTAGTATGGATGAGTGGGTACATGTATGAGTGACTATATAGAACTGTTGGTGAATGAGTGGATGTGTATGTAGATTTTGGAATTACTGTATAGGTTGTTCTAACTGGTATTGGTATCTCCATTTTTTTGTAAATTTTAGTTTCTATTTTTGAAGGTGTGTATCAAAGGTTATATTACGCTGAGAGGAGGTCTGCCACTCTTTCACAAGGATGATGTCATCAGTGATGTCATCAGTGATGTCATCAGTGATGTCATGAGTGATGTCACTGACCATGTCATGAGTGATGTAATATGTGACGTCATCAGCAGTGCATTGCGGGCGCGCGAGTTATAGTTAGCTGAACTAACTATAATGGGGGAATTTCAATGGTTTTGTATGAGTGAAATGTCCAGCTAACTATAACATGTGTGAAACCTATGGTTTTTTCAGTGAATTTCTAAGGTTTTTTAAATGCTAATTCCTTACTATAACGTGGCTGAAACCTATGGTTTTTTCAGTGAATTTCAAAGGTTTTTTAAATGCTAATTACTAACTATAACGTGGCTGAAACCTATGTTTTTTTTAGTGAATTTCAAAGGTTTTGTAAATGATAATTTTTAAATGTATTAATTGTTATTTTTTTAATACTAATTTACTACATTGTTTTAAAGTATTTATTTTTAGATTTTTTTTAATTACATTACATATTTTTAATATAAATTGAAAAAAATGTTTTTAAAAATGTTGAAATTGTAATTATTATTTTTTTAATGTATATGGTGGCCGTCTGCATAGCCGATGTCCTTCTGCTGCAACTGCCCTTTCCAACACTGTATTGGGTGTTGTGATTGGTGCTGTGGTTACTGAGATTACCCGCCTCAAAAGTTTGGGCTCTCTCTTTATAATATTAGTATGGATGGATGAGGGCATGTAAGTTTAAAAGGATGGCCTTTGATTTGGTCTCCGAAGCTTCTGTCTTTCAGGCGGTCATGTCAATGATGTTTGCTGGGATACCTAGTGTTATATTTTATTAGTATGATATTTTGTTTTTTGGCAGTAACAGAAGACAGCAGGCCCGATTTGCAGTCAGTGGCAAAAAGAAGGCAGTATTCCGTAGCTACAGATAATGGTTTTAGCAGGTGAAGGAGATAGTACAGAGTATAAAGAGACCTGGAGGAAGAACAAGGAAGTAATCAGTTGAGAAAGAGGAAGACGTACTCCGTATTACAACATTTGATATACTACAGGATAAAAAACTGATAATCTAGAGTGAATTCTTAATTCTACTTCTTGAAGCACTGACTACCTGAGTTGAAATTGGTCTCCTTTCTGGTGATAGGCTGGCAGCAACTACAACTACCCAAACAAAGAATTTTACAAATAAGTGGGATCCTTTTTTGAGGTTCTTATTAGGGGCTGATGGTACCGTTGTCTTTGTAGGCCTTACCACTCCCATGGGCCCCTTTGAGGATCCTGGGAATACTTTCTCCACTTCTCACCCCTTTTATTTAGCTTGGCAGAATTGTTGGTATTCATTCTCTTTCCATACAAGGAATGTCCCTCTCACCCCCAACAGATTTGTGATTGACTGTGGCAGGTGATCTGTGCGGCTGGTGTCGCTGGTCCCTCAGACTAGCTGGCTTTCTTTTCCATGGTTTATTTGTTTCAGTTTTGAATATTTTAAACTAACATCTTTAAAAGATCTTCAACTGGATAAGACAGACATGTTGTAGGTTTACAGCAGAGGTTTATTAATTAGCACCTCATCCATCAGCAGCTGGGCAGCAACTGCCAGATGAGAGACAGGACCAAATACATTCCAAGTTCTATGTTCCAAAGAACTTACATCACATAAATGCCATGAAGGAAGACCCCACAATCTTCATTACAAAGTCGGCCATAAGAAGAACTAGTTGCCAAATGGGTAAATCACAAGGGATGTGGGAATGCTGCATACCTGTACATCTGGGCTGCATCAGGCATTTGCTCCCACTTTCTGTGCCCAAAGTTACTCTAGCTGTACAGATGGGGCCTGTTCTTTAACATGAATCACTTGGGTGCACATTTTGACCTGGGCGATATCAAAGGGGCATTCCATTGAAGGCACTAGTTTGTGTCTGTACTGAGAACAGTATATTATCTTGTAATTGTGCACACAGTTCTAGTGTGCATTGTGTGCACTCAGTAAATAGTATGTCATGATAGTTATATGAGCCTGATTTTTAACAAAGCCTCTGGGATTTCCCACATGGCCATTTCTACCAGCTGAAAGCTGGATACATTTCCTGCAAACAGGCTGAAACTTTTGAAATAGTTTGGTAATTGGGTGCAGTTACATTCAGTGACACCATACTGTCCTAAATCTAAGGACCACTCAGTGTCTCACTTATATTCCAAAATCCTGGAAACAGAAATACCAGTGGTACCAGTAATTTTAGATATGGGAATATTGATGTAGTATTCCCAGAACAGCTGTAATGAGGGTTTTATGTATTTTAGGGGGAAAAGTAGTTAAGCCTTTGAACACATTTTATAACTATGAGCTCTGTGCAGTGGTAGTATTGCAACAAATGAGGTTGTAAAAATTATTATCAGAAACCTTTTCGCCGCAGTTCAAACTCCTCTGACGAAACACTGCTAGAGGAACTCCAGACTGGGGACTTAACTCTAGCTGTATCTCTGTGGTTCATATGTAGTTATTCCTGGGATCCAGAACTTTCATAAACTGTTGAAAACTGTTTGGTTTAATATAATCCTGCCCTGCCTGAATGAAAAGCTTGTGAGTCTCTGTGTATTCCAACATGTGTATGTACAGTCATGCAGTGTCAGCTCGTCTGCTAAGGCGGAGGAGCGTCGCCTCACTGCTCACGGAGAAGTGTAAAAGACAAAAAGAAAATGATAATAACATAAGTTATCATCATTTTATTTTTTAACCATGTGGTACCAGCAAAGAAAGAGTTGGAAGAGATTAAGAGTTCTATTTAATAGTTCAAGCATTAGGAAATAAAAATGCATCAAAAAAGGCCAGGTCTCTAAATAAGAGACAAGGCCGAAATGATGTCTGACTAATATCATGTGAGTCTATGAGTCTTAGGAGCTTGTTAATACAGAGGGAGAAAATTCCCAAAAACTTAATGAGACCAGATAATTTGATTTTAGAGGTATGTATGCAGTACAATCAGGGTCACAAGGGGAGGGAGGTCCAGTAATTTGTATTGCTATAATTTTTAATGATACTGTATACACTGTGTACTTCATAGTAGTCCTGCACTAAAGCATCATCTTGTTTTGGTATGTATTATACTTTTTGTATGCATTATTAGAAAAGGTCTATGGAAAGGAAAAAAGTACCAATTTATACACATAAGAGACAGCTTTATAGTTTGTGGAATGATAAGTATGGGGAGGGATTTACAGAGAAAAGAGCACAATCCCATGTAAGATACCTGTTAACATCAAAGAAGCCTGTAATAATGATTTACTGATGATGAGCATTTAGGAAAGAAATTCTTTATTCTGCCCACGTTTTAATATAATGCCTTTACTGTGCACACCCTTCCCCATAAAGATTGATCCATTTTTTCAGGGTTCTGAAACTTCAGAAATAGATAGAGTCTCTACTTTCATGCAAACCACGCAATAAGCTTCTGAGAGCGTAAAATACTATGATCAAGTGCATTGCTTGATGGAGGCCAAGGAAGTATACCGCTTTGTAGACTTGGAAGCCAATAGTCTAAGCTTAACCTGGGGGGACTGTGTTTGTGACTCTCAGTTTATGAAATACAAATGTCTACCTAAGTACTTCTGACAGCCCATTTAATATCTGTTAGCCTTCATCTGTGTTCTAAATACTACACCCAAAGGCAAAAACATAATGATTATAAACGTCCCAATCATTTTTCAGAAGAAAAAATAGGATTAGATGTGACCTACCTCGTTCTTGCTGAAATTAAGGCCTCCCCACATGACAATTCCAGAGACTCCTAATGCAGCACTTTCGCCAACAGTATTCACAAGGTCCTCCTAGGAAGGAAATGCACCGACATTTCAAAAAATTAAAATAGCAATGTATCATTCAAGATTCAATCTATTCTGTTATCACATTACCATTGCCAGTCTGGTAGATGTACTGTTTTATAATTTAGGAGATATAATGATGTTAATTCATCACACTACCAGATGTTTTGGTGCATCACAGTTTACTAGACATGTTTACTTTATTTCAGGATTGTTTTGTAGCATGTGCTGGTTTAGGTAGTCTAATGTGGGAGCAAGCACGAGACTGCTCTTTCTGTTGTCGCATAGGCAGCAAGGACAAAAACCACTCCCTTCGTGGCACAGCTTTTCTCAACATTTGTATTTATTTATTTTTGCAATTTTATATATTGCGGACATGGTCCGAAGGCACCAGAGCGCTTTACAACAGTAACATGATACAAAGGTACAACAAGTTACAGTAATAATATTTACATTCAGACATATTGCATCGGTAACTGCAACAAAGGCAAAATAAGTTGTTGCACAGGGGCGTACATAGTTCAAGCATTGATTAGGATGGTGGGGACTAACAAGGAAAGTAGTTCAGCTCCTGGATAGAGTACTTAGGTATGGTCGAGGGTGATTAACCCAGGTGTCTGTCAAATAGGAGGAGCTTGAGCTCCTTTTTGAAGGAGTTAATGCAGGTTGTTAGGCGAAGGGAGGGAGGTAAGGAGTTCCAGATTCTTGTGGCACTACCAGACAATGACTTGCTCATGTACCGTTCTCAACTGAAGGTTGGGGGTTGCAGGAGCAGGGATTGGGCATTTCTGGAACGCCTATTTACTCCAAAGATTTTCAGTGTATTACTTAGATAGGAGGATGAAGAGGAGTGCAGCGCTCTGTGGGTAATTTAGGCTGTTTTGACTTGCGCCCGAAATTCAATGGGAAGCCATTGGAGGGTTAGCAGAGCCAGGGGAAATGTGGTCATATTTCTTGAGACCTAGTACAAAGCATGCTGCTGCATGTAGAGTTGCTCGCAGTTGGCCTAGATGAAGTTTGGGTATGCCTAAATTATGGGTGTTTCCATAGTTTAATCTAGAGAGCACTGTTTTGAAGTCTCTTTCCAGGATCAGTTGTCTGATGCCTCATAGCTGCCTGAGTTGGTGTCATGCGCTTTTGGACATGGTTGGGATGTGGTTGTGGAGATTGAGATGATTGTCAAGGGTGATACCAAGGGATTAAGCACTCTAGACAATGTCATGGCAGCCATCCAGTACCAGAAAGTTGGCCATCTATTCCTGAACTGGGGTTTTTGCTTTCGGAGGTGAGATCAAATGAAATTCTGTTTTAGCTGGGATGAGTTTTAGGTGATGATTAGACATCCAGTTCTGAATCTTTAGGAGCATGAATTAAAGGAGGGCGAGGTCTTCAGGAGAAAGGATTTTCATTTATATTTAAATGTCGTCAGTGTTGAGGTGGAACAGAATCCCAGCGTTTCTGAGAATCATACATAGTGGTCATAGGTACAGGTTAAAGAGGGTTGGGGAGAGGATCAAGCTTTGAGAGACCCCTTGATGTACCTTGACTGGTCTCAAGAAAAGCGTTGCCCAATTCTACAATTTGGGAGCGGTTGGTTAGGTAAGAGGAGAACCAATTGAAGACTGCGCCTCCACAGTCCATGCATTGTTCAAGAGTGCAAGGAGGTCCAGAAGGTTGACAATGTTAAATGCAGTGGACAAGTGGTAGGAGTTCCCGGAGTCGAGGTTTCTAAGGGATTCATCAACTATTTGTAGGGTCACTGTTTCTGTACTGTGGCCCTGGCTGAAACCAGATTAAAGAGAATCTATGAGGTTGTTTGTTTGAATGTGTGAAGTGATCTGGGAAGCAACGCAACTTTCAATCACTTTGCCTAAAAACAGAAGTGTGGAGACTGGGCTCACACAAGGCAGCCCCAGTAAAGGATAGTACAAGTCGCAGAGGGCCTGTGCAAATCAAGGTGGGCTGCATCGGCTTTATGGGCTGGCGGGCCTAGGGGCAACTCAGTCTCCCAGGGGCAGCAAATTCAACTAGCGCTGTCACAGGGCATGCGAGCAGTGCTGGGCCTCGTGCAGGCCAAGGGCGTCAGGGGCTCCCCATTCTCCCGAGCGGGTCTCTCAGGCTCGTAGTTTCGGCAATATGAGGCAGGCCGCAGGCATCACAGTGCAGTTGCCATCTTGAACAACACAACAACATGAAGCCCAAGCTGAGAGCAGCAGCTATCGGGACAAGATTCCAGAACAAAAACTCGTTCTCTGGCTTTTCTAGAGCAGGTAAAAGCCATCTTAGAGGTGCCACTAGAATTGAAAAGCCCTAACACAAAACCCAATATAACTGTGCTTCCTCATTTACTAGGAGCAACAGCAACTGGCATACCAAAGTTACATACAGCCTTGAGTGCATCCTAGGTTGGACGGCTGAGAATGGAGTGATAAGGAGAAAGGTAGAAAGACTACAATACAAAGGAGGGCAACTGTGAGGGTGGTAGCAAAGGGGTATTTTAGGGAATCTTTTTTCGTCCCAACGTCTTTCTGGGTCCGCGACAACCATTGGCCTTCACTGTCTTTGAAGTCGTTGGCACTGCTTTAGTCAGCCTTTGACGATAGACTTCTCAGCATCTTTTCAGATTTGCCTTTCTTGCCGAAGGTCGCGGGCAACGTTGCTGGCACTTGCGTTTGTTTTCCTGCATGAGGCGTCTATCTCGGACCATGCGCCCATCTGCCTCTTTATGCTGTTTCGCATCAATGGCCCACCTCTCTCTCTCTGCTTGACACATCTGCGGGACCGCCTCCAGTCATGCCCTCGGCCACAGCGTATTCCCGGCAGCATTGAGGATATTTATTGTTTATTCTATCAGTTTCTCTTGCCGGAGGGCTTAAAGGGACATTTACCTGTTTTTTATATAAATATCACTGATATTTTGTTTAACATGGAAATGTATTCAGAGGAATAGGAGACTCAGATTTTCAAGGATAATTTGAATTTGTTTATAAAAGGTTCAGTACAACAAGCCAATTCTAGTTCAATGTCTAATATTTCTAAAACTCTGGAAGCTTCTGTGCAAAGGATTTTGCCCAATGATTCTGATAATATTCATGCCAAAAAAGCAAAAATACATTTTTTTTAACTTAATGTTATGGCTAAAGACTTTCCTTTTATTTAACCTCTTTCTGAGGATAATATTACTTCTAAGAAATCCAAATTACCCATCAAAGTTGTTCAGTTACAAGATACAGATGATGATATGGGTGACACAGATAATGATATAGATAAGGATGATTTAGACATATGATCCGGTCTGGGCCTGCGGAGAAGAGGCATAAAACTTCTCTTAATGAACTGGTAGATTCATCTAAATCCGATAATACTTCAAGTTCATTACTTGATTTTTCTGGTCAACTGATGTTTGATCCTACACTTATCTGTCAGCCTAATTCCACACAGTGGTATCCTTATGAACATGTATGTCTCTATTTTTACAATAAACTATGTCAACTTTTGGACAAACTTTCCCACAGTGTCTTCATTCTGAATGTAAATATTCTAAATACTACATACTAAGGCCCTCATTTATCAGAACTGACGCATCACTGTGGTAAGGCAGCGATGCATCAGAAAAAGTGTGCTGCGCTGCAACAGTTTCAAACCTCATGGATGCGCAGTATTTACGGTATGGCACACAATGGCCCCATAATGCATTCCAAAAAATGTTGCATCCATGGGACGGCTTCTACAGAGAAAAGTGACAAAATGTGCAGTCAAAGTAATGACAGGCTGCTTTGCGGCACATAAAGCAACGCTTACATGCTGCAAATTACCTTAGCGCCACATTGGAGTGCGTCATGCGTCAAAAATCATAAAAAACCAACACATTTAGAAAACAACATAACCTATATCTCAAAAGCGAAAGATGGAGCAGGCGGCAGTAGTCAGGTCAACAACCCCAACACCAGGCAGGATGTCCAGTTAGAACCCCAGGTGAAGAGGAAGAGAAATTTCAGTGAGGAGGAGAACCACATTCTAATAACAGAGGTGACAAAGCATGAAAATCAACTCTTTGTCACCTCAAAATTGCCATTAGGGAAGAAAGAGGCCACTTGGCAGTCCATAGTGGAGAAGATTAACAGTTTTGGATAAACTAAAAGGCTAGTGCCAGAGTGCAAGAAGCGCTGGCATGATTATAAGCGTAGGACCAAGCGGAAACTGGCCAACAATCTGAGGGCAGCCATGCGGACCGGAGGAGGAGGACCTGAGGACCTGAGCACCAGGAGGAGCTGTCCTCCTTGGAGGAGCAGGTGGCACCGGTCATCCCAGCAGAGTTGGTGGCAGGATTCCCCAGACAGGATACTGCTGGCCTTGAGGACCAAAAACACAGACAGGGTAAGTGGCAATAAGGGACATTATGTGAAAAAATTTCATGCTCTGCAGCACAGCAAACTATGTTCCTGGGCTGCACAGTGCTGAGTGCAAGGGACAGGGTTGGAATTTCTAACATGTCCTCTCATCATAGAAATATAAATCACACTGCTCAGTTACATGTTGCACAGCCCAGTCTAACTCTGTCAACTTTGTCCAGTCCATGTGTGATGTGCAGCACAAGTCCAGGTTCACCTTTGTATACTGGGATTTGTGGTAGAATGTAAAACATGAGTGACCAGGATTACAAGTCCCACAATACAAAGCAAAATACCTGGACTGGAACACTACAGCACACTTGAAGTCTTGAACCCTGCCCACCCTGACTGCTCCAATGCAGGCCCCTTACACTATGAGGCTAGTGTGTCTGGCATGGGGTCATGCAGACAAATCTGGACTTTAAAGCAAGGGAATGGAATGGGGTTGTCAGAGGATTAACTCCTTGTGAGAAGTTGGCCTGGTATATGATGTCCACTAATTAAAGTGGGCACCTTGCACCAGTTCAAACGACCCTTATGATGTATGAGGTCAAAGATAACTTTTAGAAAGCTATCCTAGTGGTAGCTGTGGAGAGCAGCCTTCAGGCTTAATCTTGAAGGAATGTAAAGCATCTTGTTTTACCAGAACATCACGTCCTATATTGATTAAATGAAAGGAGAACCACACAGTAGTTATATAAAAATATGTATTTATTAATATAGCACTCTCTAGTATCCTCTACACTAGGATAGAACACAAAGCACACAATATGAGATCAATAGAACAGTTGTATGTAGCACAATACACAGTGGGCTCCCTGGGGAGACCAAACAATATACTAAAATAGTGGTATAATGACCACGACTCTGGTCAAGACAAGGTCTAGAGCACGGAGAATCGCTGGGACCTCAAGTAACCACCCAAGGTGATTAGATAGGGACTCCACGGAGGATGGGTGCAGTGTGCTAACACGACTGCGGGCTCTGTACAATTCAATGGGGAAGCCGTGGTTGCAATTTCACAGCTTAAGGAGCCTTCTAGGAGGACTTCAAGGAAACCCTTTGGAACTTAGGAGGTTGAAGAGCCACTCCACCCACGGATACCGTAGTACCCGAGTTACCCGTACCAGAGGAGCCAGGTGCATAGATCTGGGGTGGTGTTGTAAACCGCCGCTGTTCTCAATGGAGGGCTGAGAAGAAGTACTGCTGCCGTGAAGGTGAAAAGGGTCCGGTGGAGTCCAAGCCTGGATTCTGACAGGAAGGAACCTGAGAGCAGAGGGAACAGAGTCTGGGTCACTTCAGAGTGACCAGGGGCTTGGAAGACGCGAGCCCGCCGATGTTGGGTGCTTCAGGTGCAAAGAAGGGATGCTTGACTCAATAGCCACAAGGACCAGGAATTGTCAATGATGACCAGAAGCCAGATGCGCGCTGTCTAACGAAGGATGTTGCGTGCTGAGGGTCAGTGTCCAGCTGGAGCGCCAACAAGCCTTGGCAAAAGTAACCCACACAGGAAGATCAAGCAGCTTACGGTGTGGACCAGCAAGGTCCAGGGGACTCACCAAGCAATGGGGAGTCAGGGGACATCTGGAGCAACCAAGAAAGCCCAACAGAAATCAAGATGACTCTCAGGAGGATCTACAGGCTGAATGACCAGGAGTCACGAGTGGACCTCAAGCAAGATTGCAGAGCACCAGCCCACAGAGCACTTGGTGTGAGGAGGCCGGAATTTTTTTGTGCAAATACTGCTCAGGGTCAGGACTACACAGAGTCCAATGCACAAGCTCTGGAATTGCCACCAAGCATATGCAACTGCAAATGGACATGGTGCACCGGGGTTCGGGTTATGCAGTCCCCACGAGAGATACTGGCCTCAAACTTGTTGAGAGGGCAGATCGACCTCAGGGACCTATAAAATTCTACCTCCTATGTTGGTAAAATCTTTGGAGTCCACAGTAGCTTGGGAGCAGCAGACTGGTCAGTTGCGTTAAGGTGCTTGTGAATGCAGGGTAGTGACTCCTTCACTCCAAGGAAGATTCTTCAGTTCTCCTTAGTGCACCACAGGTCCTGCACAGAACCTATATGGAGCAAGGGCACAGACAAAGCTTTGGACGGAGAGGGAGACAAAGTCGGGCACTGTAGAAGTCCAGCAAAGTCGAGATTGTCCACACGGTCGAAGGTCAGTGGTTTATTCTTTCAGAATCTTACCCACGTAAAATCTAAAGTCTTACAGACAGGTAAGCTCTTTTGTACCCACGGGAGAGGGTTGGACAGATTCAGTGGACCCTCGTAGAGGAGGGTCAGGACAGAGGGGTGTTTACATCCATGTCCTTTGTCCAGTTTTGCACCAGAGCAGAAGCCAACGGCTCCCAGAACTGGTTTGATCTGGACTATGCATAGGGACACCAAATGTGTCCCAAGTGCAGACTTTCAGGCACTCTCAGAGTGCACCCACCCAGCCCCAATACACTAAATCCTGTCTGGGAGGTGGTCACACCTCCCTGTACCAGGGTGCCTACTGTGCTGCCTTCCTCTGCTCTAGCTTGGCTCAGCAGCAGGAGGGCAGAAATGTGTCTCTGGTCCGCAGCATTCATTTTGTGCTGACTGGGTCGGGAAGGCTGGCACTGGATAGACCAGTGACCCCACGAAGCTCGCTTCAGAAAGGTGGAATCATACCTCCCACACCGGTTACCGGTTCGGAGGTATAATTCCAAGGTGTTTGATACCAAACACGATATGTTTCTATGCAGCCGTTTTCGAGATAGCATTTACCGTGAGGTTATACTGCACCTATACCTATATGTCCCGCTAAGTCACAGACAACCTGGGAGAATGGTCTCCGAAGGTTGTATAGAGGCTTGGCTCATGCAGGGCACCCTCTCACTAAAAACTCAGCACCCTGCAGTCAGGAGTGATAAGGCCTGCTATAGGGGTGACTTATAAGTTTTAAGTGCAGTGACCTATAGATATAGGGGCCCTATATCTAAAGTAAGTGGTGTAAGCACCAATTTACACAGGTTGAAGTAGCAGACCTGTGAGTCCATTTTGCATAGCCTCTCGTGGATGGCATAATACATGCTTCAGCCCATGGGAGGCCTCTGGGGTACCTATGCTCTGGATACATGGGTACCATATACTAGGGAATTATAAGGGTACCCAGTATCCAATCTGGAGTGTACCAAAGTACCTGCATAACAATTTAAAGGAGAAAGCAGATAGACCGGTGTCCTGATTAGCAGGATTCAAGTCAAACTAGTCAAAAACAGTGCAACATCAAGCAAAAAGTGGGGGTAACCATAAGAAGCAGATCCTACTTTCTTACACTCCTCACCTGAGAAGGGGTTCAGGTGTGGTGTATGTTAACTATCAGCACATAGGAACATGCATAGAACCACATGTATAATCACTTGCATGAAACTACATTGCACGCAACTGTCCTGATGTAAGTGATGGTTGAAAGCACACATGTGCCAGCTTCCATGGTAGAGACCACACTACCTCCTGTCATGTACACATTTATACTATGGGTGGGGGTGAAAACAAGTGATGCATACCAGAGTACCATTAGTGTTTTTAGGAAGAATGGATGGTGTGTGAGCCTCGTGGGCCCGTGGTAGTTTATTGCAATGTAGGTGTGGCTGAGAACATTGAACTGGCACTGTATCTGAATGGAGAGACTTTGCATAGCAAGGAGGTGAGAAGTGACATGTGCACTGTAAGGTAGCCTGAGCGACACTCATGCATTGCTGTGCCTGATAGTGTCACTTTTGTGGTGCAGCTGGGAAGGGATGCCGTAGAAGAGGGAATTGGTGTACTACATTTTACATGTGATACAGACCTTGGTGAAGATGAAGCACGTGTCAGGAGGGTTTTGGAAACAAAAATGTCTGGCTATGCCTCATATATCAAAGCAGGATGATGTCAACCAGCGAATAGCAAAGTGACAGGATGTTTGGAGGGTGAGGTGTATGGACCTAGTTGTGTGGCCAACGTGGGTAGGTACATGCCACAGAATACCATTACTATTAGCATGTAGGCCACAGCTTGAGCCATAGCCATCAGATACAGGCAACCATGTTGGTCATTTGCAAATGGTGACCAACATTGGGGGTGTTGTTTCCACATGAGTCAATGTATTATGTGTGTGCCATCAGTGTGTGTCAGAAAGTTAAGTCCCAGAGACCACTAGAGGCCTGCCAGAGGAGCCATGTACAGGTACAAGAGAGCGGGGCTGAGTTAAGCAATGTGTGATACCCTGCACATAACCAACTCTGGCAATGACGAAATTAGGTGAGAGTCAGGGGTAGCAATCTTACATGTTTTACGGAGCCTAGCCCCTCAGAGTTGGTACACAGTGACTACTGAAGTGAACTATGGAGACAACATGTTAGTAATGCTATCCTATGAGTATAAACAAATCTGAAACCATGGTAAGTACATGCCCTTATACATTACTAGCAGCCCGTCCCGACGATGTCCGGATATGAATTGCAGCCGGCCAGTAGTATATTGTTTTGTATGATTTCGTTTTGATAGCATTTCTTATCTGTGACAGGCCTGTGAAACGCTCCGATTCACAGTGCACTGCTGATGCACTTAAGAGTGCGCGTTCAGTAGTGTGTGAACTCGAGTTTCCCTACTTTATTTTTCCTTGCAATATTATATAGAGCGAACTCGACAACATGGTATGAGCACAATTTACATTACAGAAGAACACATTCATTTGTGGTAGGCACGGGGAGACAAAGCGATTTGTCTGGAATCACAGGATGTTGAGATGATGCCGAGATTCGAACGTAGCTCCCCAGCTCTAAAGTTCGCAATTCTAGAACTTGTGGTGGGAGGTGTGTCTAAAAGTGTATGTCGGTGCTGGCCATCAATGAGAGAGACCTGTGCATTTTTCAAATCGGTGGTGAAAAAATATGAGTATGTTGCTGGAGATGTGGGCCGCCATGCCACGAATGTACTTACCGGGGGAGGGTAAACACCCATTATTCCGCAACTTTCTTTCCGCATACCATCACTCCGCATACTTTCATTACGAAAGTACCATGAGTCCGCAATGCCATTATAACGCATGGTATTACATTTTATATGCTTTTACCACAATTCGTTGTAAATGCATGAATTGTAAAAGCATGTTTTTTTAATGTTTGGATAAGGTAAGTATGGGTATGGGGAATATGTTTTGGGGTACTGAGGTATATGTTTTGGGGTGTTTGAGTATTTTAAGGGTTCAGATATAGCTTTGGGTTATGGGGTACAGGGGTAGTTTTAGGGATAGGTATGGGTTTTGGGGTACAGGTGTATTTTTAGGGTTCGGGCTAGGTTTGGGTTTTGGGGTATAGGGGTATTTTTAGGGTTCAGGGGTAGGTTTGGGTTTTGGGGTACATGGGTATTTTAAGGGTTCAGGGCTAGGTTTGGGTTTTGGGGTACAGTGGTATTTTTAGGGTTCAGGGCTAGGTTTGGGTTTTGGGGTACAGGGGTATTGTAGGGTTATGGGGTAGGTTTGGGTTTTGGGGTACAGGGTTATTTTTATGGTCCGGGCTAGGTTTGGGTTTTGGGGTACAGGGGTATTTTTAGGGTTCAGGGGTAGGTTTGGGTTTTGGGGTACAGGGGTATTTTAAGGGTTCAGGGCTAGGTTTGGGTTTTGGGGTACAGGGGTATTTTAGGGTTCAGGGGTAGGTTTGGGTTTTGGGGTACAGGGGTATTTTTAGGGTTCAGGGCTATTTTTAGGGTTCAGGGCTAGGTTTGGGTTTTGGGGTACGGGGTATTTTTAGGGTTCAGGGGTAGGTTTGGGTTTTGAGGTACAGGGGTATTTATAGGGTTCAGGGCTAGGTTTGGGTTTTGGGGTACAGGGGTATTTTTAGGGTTTAGGGATAGGTTTGGGTTTTGGGGTACAGGGTATATTTATAGGGTTAAGATGGGTTAGTGTTTAAGGGTGTTGGGGTATTTTAAGGATTAAGGGCCAGATGTAGGTAATTTTATTTTACCACCTCTTAAATACCGAATCATACCGAATCGGTATTTAAGAAGTGGTAAAATAGAAGTACCGAGATGTAGGAAAATACAGATGTGCATTTACCGAATCGGTAAAATTCGGTATTTACCGATTCGGTAAATACCGACCGGTAATGCCCATTCATCCCTATGGGCTTTGATGCCCATAGGAATGAATGGGCATTACCGATTCGGTAATTACCGAATCGGTAAATACCGAATTTCACAAGGGTGCAGGGGGTGTCACTTTGACACCCTCTAGCACCCCCAAAACGGGTTCAGGTGCCATGTGGCAGGCATATCTGCCCTAAGGGCAGGTCTGCCTGTCATATGGCACAGGTGTGCATGCACACATGTGCATGCACACCGGAATCTGTATTTTACCATCAAATAGGATTTGATGGTAAAATACCGATTTTTTAATGCTTGTGGGACTCAGAAGAGTCCCACCTACATATCAATTTTACCGAATCGGTAAAAATACCGACTCGGTATTTTACAGAATCGGTAAATTTACCGATCGGTAAATTTACCGATTCTGTAAAATACAGGGCCCTACATCTCAAATTGCATTTACCGGTCGGTAACGGCCGAATTCGGCCGTTACCGACCGGTAAATGCCTACCTACATCTGGCCCTAAGGGTGGGTTATGATTATGGGGTGCAGGGGTATTTAAAGGGCGCAGGGTGGACACCCGGAGCTGGAATGTACAGAACCTGGGAAGAAAAAACAATGAAATATTGGGCACAACGCTTGCTTTTTTTCCCCATAATCCCGCCCCCCGCACACGCCCACGCCCCCAGCACACGATATGAGACATGGCATGAAGGGCGTAATGTACCACATGCCCCCAGCGTTTGTCACGCCCCCAGCACACGCCCACACACACAACGCAGACATGCCCACAAGGGACTACTTTGCTGGCACGGTTCTTTTACCTTTTAACTGTATATGGCGGGCGTCTGCATAGCCTATGTCCTTCTGCTGCAACTGCCCTTTCCAACGCTGTATTGGGTGTTGTGATTGGTGCTGTGGTTCCTGAGATTACCCGCCTCAAAGGTTTGGGCTCTGTCTTTATTATATTAGTATAGATTAGTATAGATTGCAGTGTATCAAGGTTGCTACCTGTATAGAGTTGTGTGGATGCATGTGAAATATGAGCCCTTGACCACATGATAGTACAATGTGAATGTAAGACACCAAAACAACGCAGACTGGGGTAGTGTACTGTGTGAAAGGCTTAATGCAGGATCAATACAAGTATATGAGTAGTGGTCTGAGGGAATGCAGGCAACCTGGTGATTGGGTGCAATGTGCACAACAGAGGTATCCATAAGTGAAACTCCATTCAGTATAGCCATCATGAGAAAGGTAGCCAATCACCAAGGCAGATGTGGACCTTACCTCAACTTACCATTACAGGCAGGGCAGGTCAGCAAGCTGTGTAACCTTTTTGCAATGTGTAGTATGACATGAAACGTCACCCTTGTCACACATCGGCCGTGTGAACAATGTAAAGATATTGAAATCTGACAGGCTACTACAGTATGACTTGCCCATAATTCCTACCAGTTACACATATCTACAAATACTGCAGGAAATTCCTACATCATGTACTCAACTCAACCTAAGCAATTATGACAATTCTTACACAGGAAATTATCACGCAGTCTTGAAAGTAGAAAACATTTTTATATATAAAAATGCAATACTCACTAACTGAAATGATCTGCACTACACTAACTTACACTATCCAAACTAAGCCTAAACTAACTTAACCTACAATTTCCCACACTATCTTACCTTACCACTACCTTAATTTACCTATACTTATTTTTAGCTATGCTATATATTTGACACCAATAACAAGTTAAACATCACCCCTCTCCTCCCTTAACACACATAGTCACGCAATACAAACATAAACTACACCTATAAATAAATGTAATACACAGTAAATTCTAAGCAAATATATATTGTATGCGTATTTTTATGTTTTTATTTTAATGTTTAAAAAAAATGTATTTTCACAAACCCTAAATAAATATTATCCCCACACTCACTAAAACTAGGGGTGGGTGGTATACTCCGCACCGTGGACCGAGTTTGTAGAATTTTGAAACTCTGCACTCCGTGGGGAGTGCAGAGTTCAGCAAAAAAATCTGATTCTGCCGCATAGCAGAGTTTGCCCCCACCACCCACCATTAATGGCAATTTACAGAGACATAACCCACCTTGGAGACAAAAGTCCTTTACATTTTCTATTCGCTCTTACCGTTTTCCATTTTCACCCAGCTTCCTAGTGTCGCAGCCTATGAGCACTGTCTGGACCAGTGACATAACCTGCCAAAAGCCATGCTGCTGCTCAGTGGAGGAGGAGTGGTCTCAACACAGTCAGCCATGACACAGGCTTCACAACTCCAAACTGCATAGGGCCCTAGTAGTCCAGGGCCTCCTACTGCATGCACAGATGCTCCTCCTCAATGACAACGAAAGCTTGAACAGGAGAAGCTGCCCGGGGTAGTAAAGAGTGTCCAACGTCATCTATGCAAAAAGTACTTTAAAATGAGGAGGTGGGGCTATAAAAGAAAAGAGTGATTGTGATCAAAAGGAGATTGTGACTTGGAATTAGCAGAGGGCAGTAGGTGGGTCAGGGGATGAGAAGTCTGGTGTAGAGGAAGTAAGCGATGTGAAGGCAGGCAGGACCAGTAGTAGGGAAATTGGATGTTTAATCAATATGACCCAGTTCCCCACAAATATCGTACTGGTCTCAGTAATCCTCAGCCTCTCCACTCTCTGTCTGTCCACAGAGAGTTCTATGGGTCAATCGGAGATGTTTCCTGCCTGCTGGTAACACCTTGTTTATGTAGCGCTTCACACCTCATTTCTAAGGCACTCTATCACTTTTATTAATGTCAGTCCTATAAAAAAAAATAAACAACGCTCTCTTACCTTTGAACCATCTCTCCCAGCTGACCCACCTTGATCTTCCTTTCATCTTACTCTTAACCGGAATTTGTAGTCCTCTTTTGTAGGCACATCCTGGATCTGTGCAGCTACCGCCCGCATCTCAGACGCCTTTAACTGTGATCCTAATGAAGTCCATTTTTAGGTTTCGCGTTAGCGAAATACCTATTGCTGCCTAGTCAGCGCTGAAGGGACCACAGGCCGGGGCACGAGCGCCGATTGCATCTCGTGGACGCGCACGCATGCCCAGCCGTGCACATCTTTTGCTCTACATTCCACAATCACAGCGTCAGCCTCTCTCATTCACGCGCGCACACACAGCTACACTCACGGAAGCATGCACACACACACACACACACAGGTAGACACGCACACACAGACACACACCCCCACGACTAAGCCCCACTTACCTTATCGCATCAGCAGCCTCAGCCGCCACTCCTGACTTCTGCTGCCACCGCTCCTCTGGGCCGGCCATCCACTCCGTGGGCGCATAAGAGGAAGTCCCGCCCTACGACAGCCGTGAGCGTGCACATCCCGACACCGGAAGTTCGGGAGAGTGCACGGTCACGTTGTATTTTTAGCAGACTTTTGCTTTTCTTCTTTGCCGCTTCTCACGCCCTGTCTTCTCGCTATCTGGCCGGTGCTTGCAGGAGGCTGCTGTAGCCCGAGGGGACTCTCCTCACACATCCCTCTGTTGACATAGTTCCTGCGCAGTGCGCGAGCTGAAACGTCGCATGCTTAGGGACTGCTGTGCTCGCGCTGAACCTCGGGAGACCCCAGGACTGCCGCTTCTCGCCTTCATTCTTCTATGGAAAACCGCTGAAAACTATGGGTTCCCCTGGAAAGCAGGTACAGCTATAACCAAAAATACATTCATATTCCGAAATAGTTTCCTACTTTGAAATCTTATAAACGCGTCTTGCGAAGCGGTTTCCTGGAGCAGAGAAAATGTTTTTAGCAAGTCCTTTCCGCTGTGGTTTCTTTTGAGACAAAATCCTAAAAATGTGAGAAATGCGAGTAATGCATATAGAAGAAAAACATGACTATTTATCTGGACAATTTCAGCTGGGAAATAATCTGTTTTATATACCGGGTGTGCTGCACAGAAATACTGCTCTGTACTTACGTTGTTTTGAATGAACTTTCATTGTAGTTCTAAACTCTAGCATTACTAAATGACTTTTATTGCAGGCAAATTCAGGGACGAGTTTAGCTTAATTCAATGTTGGTAATTCAGATTCCAGCACTATTGCAATTAAATAGAAATAAATGAAATGTGGTTTCATTGGTCACTAGATTATATTTATTCTTGATCACGATAAATGGGAAAAGTTGCTATCAGAAAGGCAGTTTTGTAATTTTCAAAAATAGAATTAGTGCACGTGCAATTGCATCATTTTTTCCACACTCTCGAAGCACATGTAAAATGTGTCCAGGTGAAACCAGGACACTTCACGAAGAGCAGGTGAGTTACAGCGTGCGTTTAGTTTTGCTTAATGCTAATTTTATAAATTGCATAGACCACGAAACCACACACGAGCCAACTTGCTTAACACAGTCCGTTTTTTTTTTTTTTTTTTTTTTTTTTTATAAAACCTTTATTGTGCATGAAAAGTGTACAAATACGGGCCCACAACCGTCAGGCCGGCCACAATACTTTCAGCATAAAAGCAAACATTACAGCTTCCCAGCGGCCCCAGGATAAACAGTAGCAATACACGGAGTAATTCTTCAAACGAATACGTGCCACCAGGAAAACAGGAGCAGTGAAGGTTAGGTTTTAAAATTGTTTTAGGGTATAAAACTTAAACAGGGAAGAATAGAGATCAAGGAGTACTGAGTCCGCGTTATAACCACACATCATGAGTAGGCAACAGCATAGTACAAAATCACCCATAGAAGCGACATCTAAAACAACATGGCGGATCAAGGCAAAACAACAGGAGCGTAGTCAGGCAAGCACACGCCACGCATAGCGCCACCCACTCCTACTAACCCTACCATCGGACCCAGGACGGAAACAGGTAAAGAAAAGCGCAGAAAATAGAAGGCCCATAGAAACGAACTATATGAAAGTAAACCCTCCCCCCCCCCACCCTACATCAATGCGGAGGCTACGGCCTACCCCCCCCCGACAATGTGTCTGTCGCCCACAAGAACCCGAAATATAGAAGGAGAAAAGAAAGAAAAAGAAAAAGAAATCCCTAACATTGGAGGAGGGCCCATCCCAAATCACCCGAACTCCCCGGCCATAAAACCTCGTCACCCCCCATAATAACGAGTAGAGCGTCAATATTTATAGAAAGCAGGGAGAGACATCAGAAAGCACTGCAGCACACTTCGAGGAGGCGTCCCGTCTCGGGCCCCCACCCGCCCCTTAAACACAGTAAATACAAAAGAAGGTCACGCCTAGCCCTGGCCAGATTTCAAGCGTCCATCCAAATATGGCCCCGGATGACACTCCGCCCCAGACAGAACAAAGGGATAAAATGGCCGCCCTCTACATGGAGAAGGTCTCCCTGCGTGGATCATACAAACATAGTCACAAACCATGGCAATCCAGAATAATGTCGCACCCGAGTCCACCCAATGCAGCTCAAAACAGCAACTGAAACCCAGAGCATCTCCGGCCTGGGCAACGTAGAAACTGAGTCGTATCCCCAGCTGAGCCACGAATGAAGACAAGTGTCCATTGTCCAACAGGAAAGGCTGAGGCAGGCAGGGAAACAAAGTAGCGTTCACGACATGGGCTGGCGGTAGTCCCACAAAGGGCACAGTCTCAGGATGTTCCACAAGCTGATAATTGCGCTGCAACAATGTTCCCATGCCGGTTTCAGGAGAGGCTCGGTCGATCACACAAGGGGGGTCAGCTGGCGAGGCATTCTCCTGCCCGAGAATGGCTGCGTCCTGCCTCACACCGAGCGCACAGAAGCGAACATGCCAGTCCGACCTCAGCTCGGCTAGCGCTGCAAGGATGGAGGCACGGGTGATGGAATGTGGCCGATCTAGTGAATCGGCAGTGCGAGGGACGACAAAGGGGTCCGATCGCAACTCAAGATCATGGAGGGCGAGATCCTCAGGGGCAGAGACTGAATCCATCCGTACCGCGGAGGAGACGACCGCCATATTGTGTACCAACCTAGGGTCCCCGCTCATTCGGGTGGGACACACGATAGGCAGCCGGGGTGTAATAGCGTGCACTGGATCCTGTAGGTACCGGACGGCAATCCGTCCCGGCGTGTAGCAATGGCAAAGCGCAGCGGCCATTTCCACCTCAGCGAATTTAAAGCAAGGCAGCGCACCTTAACATCGATATGAGGGGAAAGGCATTATGAACTCACAGCCGGTCGAAGAGTCCTTCCACAGGAGGGATCAGTGCGGGCACCTGACAGGCAGTCATGGCGGGGGGCGCAGGCACATCACTCGCAGGCGGGAGCCGTGGAGTTCCGGCCGTCTCCAGCTGGGCGCATCGACCCGGGGCACTGGTCCAGGGCTCGGCTTCGGTCGTCAAGAAAACCCGCCTTTAACACCAACAATCGGGCAGGTAGGAGCACCGGAGGGACGCCACCGGCCACAGCGCGCCTCGCTCGTCCTTTCGCGGCTACTTTGTCGCCGGATAGTAATCAGGATATATTAGCAGCAAAACAGGCTCGGGGAGCCGGGTGATTACACGTCCGTCTCCGTCGCCATCTTGGCTCCTCCCCCAACACAGTCCGTTTTTGAGCTGAAGAACTGAACAAGCATTTACAATGCAACGGTTTCGCCTTTGGAAAAGTTAGAGCTATTAGCAATGTAAATGACAATGCCATTTATTTATCTGTTTTCAAAACCAACACATAAATACAAATTTTGTCATTTACAATGCCAATAGCTCAAACTTTTCCAAAGGCGAAACCTTTGCATTGTAAATGCTTGTTATCCTGGGCGTCGCTGCAAGGTGCAGTGGCAAATTCATCCTGCATCACACCTTACGGCATCCAGTGTGCTCCCTCGTGTTGGCTTGTTGAAGTCCTGGGATTTGTAGTTCGTTTACCCTGTCTACTCATGAACTGAGGACCAGGGTGGAGTAGAACTCTGCAGAATTTTGCATAGTGTAACTCCGTGAACTCTGCCCCCTAACTAAAGCCTTATAAATATATTAAAAAGGTACCTATAATATATCTTAAAAATCTAAAACCTACCTTATCTATACTATCAGCTAACTGACTTACATCTTACCAACTAAAATACTACAACATAAAATGGAAAAATACAGAAATAAAAATGTTCACAGCAGTTGGGACATCTGCCACATTGCCTCTTCTAGCTTTGTCATGCACATGTGCTGACTGGCCTGCTCCTTCTAAATACCGTCCAGTTTGCGGTTTAATTTCTTCAGTTCATGAATAATGGTGTAGTGGAACACCGATTCCCTCTTGTGAGGCTTCCTGGCCCGTGAGTGCCTCAGTTTTGTGGCAGCAGGGGTTGTCGGTGGAATAGATGGCTGGGGTGTAGGTTGGTGGCTTAGCCCTGGTATGTCCTGGCCACTGGCAGATGTTGGTTGTGTGATTGGCCTCAGAACATCCCAGGACCACCCAACATTTGAACATTTATATAATTTGTGCATCTTCCAATATGCCCTAGAAATATTGCCCACATGTCGGAAATGCTCACGCATCATCTTGTAGGTACGTGCGTCATCAACTGTCATGTTGTCTAGGGTGAAAACATTTCAAAATAGTTAGCGTATACTGTAAATCATGTGTGTGAGAAATAGCCTGACATTGTAACACAATCATATGTCCCGGAGCAAACCAATGACAGCAATAGATATGGATAAATGGCTACATAGACATCCACTACATGTACCAGGAAACACCATCCAAGTGGGTGCATGAAATGTAACATTAGTCACAATGAATCAAATACCATACCATATCATATAGGACTAAAATTCAAACTCATGTTGATGCCCATACTTAAGTTTGGACACTATGGCATGTTTGACCACATATGGGATTTGGAGTAGCATCATGCTAATGTACTGATCATTGACCATTCACATAAGTGTAAAAGGATAAGAAGAAATAGTGCAGGCACTCTGGCTTCGCCTTGTAGACCCCATATGGAATGTCATAAGACTGCACACATTGCTGCCTTCCCTTACTCCATGTCAGATAGTTAATAAACGGATAGGGGGTTGTCATGCACCTCCGGTAGACCATGATTGTGTAACCTTACTAACATTGAGAGTCAGGCAAGTGAACAGAAATGTAACAAGTAGCTCCAGCTTCAGACTTTTTTGGGAAAATCGTTAGGTGTTCTATTGAAAGAAGCTTATGTACACACATCATCCCAAGGCTGCATTCGGATGCATACAACATTAAATCTGCATAGCATCTCAGTATTGTGTGTATGCTTGTCCTACCACTCATCTGTACGAAAAAGAGCTTTTATATGCCCTTGCATCATAACTCTGAGAGAGGATCGAGTACCACTGTGGCTGGATTAGATCACACATACCTTGGGGTTAGGCTAGCACATTGAATAACTATATGTCCGCACAATAATGAACACACATATGAACAGACACATATGTAGGCCTGCCATGTGTTGTCTGTAATGGGGGCAAAGTCATTACTTAAGTATATGCTGCTCCTTCAGCAAAAAAATATGCTTCAGCTACTATATCCAAATTCGCTCAGACTGTGATGGCAACCTTGATGCCATTATCATTTGTATTTCACTATCACTATTCACTATTCCTTATGTATTTATTTTTTCAGATTTCGTTTTTTTTCATACTACTACAGAGACAGTTCTTTCTTTAAAAAAATATGATGTGTAAAACAGCAGGTATGTTAGTCAATCCTTATGGTCTTTAAAACTGAAATGCCTTATCTGGAGAGCCCAAATGCATGGTGCATGTCTGAAGCCATTATACTGTCATTGATGCTACATATGTTGTATAATCATATATGTCTATGTCTATGTGGGGGTATTTATAGAGCGCACTGTTACTCCAAGGAGTGTCCTGGCACATATAGTGTATGAATCAGATTCAATGATACCTATCCTGTCCATGTTTGGGAACAGTGCCTGTGTAGAAATATAGCCCATCATCTTCCCCAGTGTCATTCATAAATTTGGACATCTACAAAAGATCACTGTTCACACTTGCTTTGCAAAACAGAAATCACTGTGCTACCAAATACATTGACTCCACAACATCTGGGAATCTGCTTTTTGTTGCACAATTTCATGTGTTTCTGTGGATCATATGCAGAGTTTGTGCCACATGATGAGCAAAGTTCCTACTGTTCCCAGACATTGTGGACACTCTCTCGAAAAAACTACCACCCAAAACTAACACCCCAATAAAATCTAATTACCCCAACAAGAAATACCCAAAAAACAAACAAACAATACAAAGTCAATTATTACAAAACCACAATGGCACTGCATCAAATAGATGACAGACAGAAACAAAATATACACCAAACCCACACTGACAGGACCGAAATGCTCTTTCCAAACACCTCCAACACCAAGCACAGACTAACGGAGAGTAAGAGAAAGTGAAAGTAACTTCACACTTCTTATTTTGCAGCCTTCCATGCCCAATAAGTCCTTTCCTGGCTGTATCCCGTCCGTTTTTTACAAATGTGTTGTTTTTTCCGAAGCATTGGTACAAAAATTGTCAATGTGTGATTAACGCACAACGCATTAGCCACAATGCTTTTTCAACACATTGGCGTGGATGTGCGGCTTATGGCCAATGCAACGGAGGCAAAGCGACAGCAAATGGGTCCATGTGTGGGTTCTGACCCAATGAAGTGGCATATTGTCTGGGATACACTGTAAGGAAGTGTGCAAAGCAGGAAAACACATCTTGGTCTCACGTTCCTTGCTCCTCTTTTCTTACCTGACAGGTTTAATATTTTCTGATGTGTGAATTTTCAGTGTTCATAGGTCCGAATTTATGGGGAGTTGGCGTAGGGTATTGCAGCAAATCACCTTGCTGCACTGCCCTACGTCAAGGTTAAAGGGCAGAAATCCACCGTATTCATCGTACACAGTGCATTTCAGTCCTTTCACCTTGCACCGGGGCATTTTCGGCAGCCTAGCTACAACACAGGCAGCCTTGTACAAAGGTGCCTCTGTTGGGCCTAGGTAGCCAAACCATCATCGGCACAAGGCAAGAGGCACAATTTGAAGGTGTTGTGGTATATACCTTACATTTCTTGCAATGTGCATGCAAACATAGCTGTGGCGTAGGGTGAGTATTTGTGCTGCACAGTGTGGACATGCCCATTATATGCCCCTCTGTTGGCACTCAAAGGATATCATGTAGACTATATAGTGATCAGCATATGTTAGACAGAATCCAACATCACGAAGTGCAGGACACACACTCAGTCATGGCAAACTATTTGGTAATACACCCACTTTGGAATGTGGGAGAGGGTCTGTAGCTGAATACACTGTAGCAGCATACACAACCTTTGCATGTGCACACTACTGTACATTGCATACTTCCTGTTGTGTATGTCTTGCAAAGGCACGTGTTTGGCACATGGTGTTGTCATGTACACATATATCAGTAAACATGATGTAGGTCTGGGGGTGTGTGTGTGTGTCACACAGCAATAGACCGTGCAATAGGTGACCCCAGACCCACATACCTAAAAACCATCTCTCCTTCAATACACTCAAAAGACACCTCCGATCAGCCGATCTCTCTCGGGCCACTAGTCTCTGGCCACTACGCATTTACAAGACCAGAACGGGAGGAAAGTTCTTCTCTTACCTAGGTCTGGAATGACCTCCCCTCCACCTCCGGAAACCTGCCACATTGCCCTAGTTAAGGGAGGACCTCAAGACCTGGCTGTTTGGAAGACCTCAGCACTCAAAGGAGCCACCCCTCTACCCCTCAGTGCCTTGAGACCTTATGGGTGAGTAGTTGCGCTTTACCAACCCTGATTGATTGATTGAGTGAGCCATTAGTCATTACTGCAGTGAAACATGGTTAAATAGTCAAATTAACTTGTGATGTTCAGTTAACATTATGCTGCCATTCACACATGATCTCTGTCTTACTCGTGTCAATGCTAGTTCTACTCTAAGGGCAGGCCTTTGTGTGTGCCACCTGGTCCAAGGATACTGTATTCCCTCTCAAAGGTATATTCAACTTACATTTTGTCTTTGGGTGGATACAAGATTTGTGATGCAGGGAACTATGCACTTGTGCACTCAGGTCAGAGGTGCACACCTCTTGCCATGCAAAGGAAAGTTCATACCACAATCCTTCCATCTTACCGTGTGCAATGAGTAATTGTGTATGCACTTACAGTTTTATCTGCCCTTTTATCCAAGTGAAATCACACGCTTGACATCTCAGTATTCTTCAAGTGTCAGATGTTTGCATATAACCTGTCCAGTGTCATACTAATCTGGCTATTTACTCACTGTACAATGTCATCTGTTCATATTTGATTTTTGCAGGCCTTAGTTCCTTATTGCATTGCTGAGTATTATGTACAATATGTGTCAATGTAGCCAGGAAATAGTTCACATTTACTGTGTTTTGTGGTAAGCCACACATTTATGTATACGTTCTTTACAAGTGACAGCTTTTACATGCTTGCATGACACTAGGTCTTTGTCCATGACAAATGTCACTTACTATCTCTAATGGTATCTGAAAATTCATTACTTACAGCCGAATGCTATCATTCGCAATGGTAACACATTGTTGAGATATACTACAACATGAGGTTATTCTCAGGTATGGTAGTTTGCGGTTTGTGTTCCTAACTTCAGTGAGTCCCAGATGTTGTACACTTTGCTGCTGCACAACAGAGAAAGACTGCTAGCTGTGCAGGTGTGCACTGTTCACGTGCAGGAGGAGAGTAATGATTAAATTGGAATTGCAAATATGACATGCCTGGCTTGTACCTTTAATGCAGTACACTGCTACACATTGCATTTCTGTATATGTGCAATTGAAAGGTGAGACGCATAGCTCCATGTTGCTCAACAGGTTTGATGACATGATTATTACATTTGAGCCTACTTCTATTTGAGGAGATCTGGGTGAGTTGATGTTTATTGGGACTGTGACATAAACACCAACACAACTAATGTATTCAATCATTTATTTCCATGTTTGACCTTCCTATTATGTTCGGACATTCTCTCCATCAAAGTACATGTAGTTTAAGAGAAGAAATTCTGCACAATGTGGGTGCGTCGCCAACTACCAGCCACTGTATTTTGGATCTCTGCTCCATCCTCATGCTCCTCCATTGGGTCCTTATCATCATGGTCCACGTCCCACAGGACATTTTTTCCGACAGAGATCCTGTGTAGAATGGCACATATTAGGATAATTTTGCAAACCAATGGGGCAGAGTATAGCAATCTACCCCCTGACATGTCAAGTCAGCTGAGCTGGGACATCAGTACACCAAAGGTTCTCTCCACAACTTTGCGGGTCTTGACCAGTGCCCGGTTGTAGTGTCCTTACGGCTCAGTGTGGGGATGCACTACTGGGGTCATGTACCATCACTGGAGACCATATCCTCGGCCAGTTGAAAGCTAGACATAAATTACAACTGTCAATGCCTTTGCTCTCTGTTACAGCTACAATCCTGTCTGTGTGTATTATGTGTACTGAATGACAAACACATGTAATATTGGATTTAAAAATATGTGTTACTTATACAGTTGGCCATAGGTATGCACGTCTCTTCCTGTACTGTGTGTAATTGCCAATAATGAGCAAGACCTGATACATTATACGCTTCTACATCTTGACTTTCATGTTTATCCAGTAGCTGACTGTGATGAGTATTTAGAGATGTACCTGATCACTCTATGTTATGTGCACTCACTATGTGTGTGAAGTGACATTATTGATCTGATATTTATTTGGTTGGTATTCTTCAGGTAGGTTGTGACATTGTCAACATGTTTACAACTCACACATACATATGTCCATATTTAGCCACAGATTTTTTTGTGGCCTACATGACATTGGCAAGAGCCATTTCATAGTTCAATTACTTTACCATGTGATTTTCGTGCATACACTTGGTGTAGTTCAACCATGTCACAAGGATCGCTATGCTATGTATTCTCAGCATTCAAGTATTGTTTTTACCAGAAAAGTTGTGATGGTGCACTTTTATAGACACATATATATTGCAATGTGGTCCATCATTATGTAGGACACACTGAGGTTGTTACAAGGAGCGTTCTACTCCAGAAATAGACTGTTACAATTAATCTAAGTAGTATGTTCCGTCCACCCCTCTTCCCTGCCCCTTGTTGGAACCTTCCACCCTGAAGCTCATGATAGAATGTTGGAGCATAACTCAGTGAGGAGAGTGGATAGCCATTAAACAACATCATTCTTGGAACTTCCTGTGTCCTGTGTTATTTCAAGAATTCCAACACTGGCGACTGAACTGTGCAGGGGGCAGAAGTGGCTATCTCCCCTTTGAGTACTCTCTCCACACGTGGAAGGATTTCCTCTGATGACTTTGGACGTTCTTGCAAGTATTGGCTAATGGAACCACATGGTGTGTGGAAACTTGTCCTGATTATTGCTTGTGAATAAGCGTGCTGTCAGTGAGAAACTGGATAATTCCTGTAATTTCGGTTGCTGAGTATATCATTTGAAACCTCAGTAAAACCCATCGTTAGGAGGGAGCTCCTGCTGTGTGCTAGGCAAGTTTCTAATTGTGGATCATTTAAGCCTCTCTCTCACCTTCTCCGTTGTCCCGTGGTGCACTGTGATTGAGTGGAGGCCGGAGTGTTGTCCGTTCGTCATGATTTGCGGGTGACGATCGGCGAGGTCCCTTTGTGAGGAGGACGGCTTCCAGTGCCGTCTTTTGGCTGTGATCCTGTTGGGAGTTTTTGCTGAGACTTTCCCGTAGATACGGAGCCTGACAGAACCCGACGTTGTGAGGAGCAGTGTTTGTTGTCGGCGCCTGCGCATTTGCCCTCTGCCTTCATGAGCGGATTTCCATTTCCTGGTGTCGAGTAGTTCTGACTGAAAATCTACTGCGCACCTCATAATCAGGGCCGCTTTTACACCTTACTCGTCACAGTCCATCTGAATTTTGTTTCCGTGTTGAGCCGGCGCTCCAGCAACCAAGGACCGGTATTTTCTATAATTGTCCTTTTGAGGCTGAGAGGGCAAGATAAAGTGTATTTCAGTTACAATTTACTTTTCTAGGTCCTGAAACAAATTATTGTTAAAAAGGAAATAGAAATACTTTTGGAACTAAATTAGTCAAATTTTTCCAACTCTTTAACTTCAAAGTTACTGTTCATACCTGGATTACTGTCACATTATTCTGTTATTAATATCCTTATATTTAAGATACAGTGCGTGTATTCAAGCATTCAAAATTTCCTGTGTTTTATATCTCCTTAATATTTCCATTCTTTATTTATGGCTAGCTATTATCACATTTAGCTGTGTTCTCAGAAATTCCAGTATTACTTACCTCTCAGTTGTCCCAGCGTCTATAATGGCAGCAGCAAGCATGAACCAACCCCCGCCTTTTCTTAATGAGATAGGAGAACCTAAAATTAGCTGGAAGGAATGGGTAAAACTTTTTGAATCTTATTTGATAGCTATAGGTGGTCAAAGGTTCAATTCTGTAAGAAAACAACATATATTACTGCACAATTTGGGCGTACAAGGGCGTAAAGTATATGAATCCTTACCTGTACCTGAGCAAGATGGTAATGCTGTAGGAGAAGTAGATGTGTATGTGCAAACTTTGGAAAAATTAGAAAAACATTTTGGGGACAGAATAAATGTGGTTTTAGAACGTCACAAATTTTTCAAAAGGTGTCAAGGGAAACAAGAGTCAGTACAAAATTATGTTGCAGTATTGTGGGGTCTTACACAGTTGTGTGAATTTGGTGATCTCACAGATTCTTTAATAAGAGACCAACTGGTGAGATGCACAAATAATCCGCGCATCCAGGAGAAACTGTTGGCAAAAAATCCAGGGCTCAGAGAAGCTGTAGAAATGGCAAAGTCAGTGGAACACACAGCTAGGTGTGTGAAGGAAATGAAGCCTGATGGTGAGACGGTGGCTACCATTGATAATCAAGAAGACAGGTATGATGTGTATAAGATGAGAGTTAAGGAAAATGTTAACACCAGGATAGATTATAAAGAGAAGGGTCCCAAGTGTTACCGTTGTGGTAGCAACAATCATTTTGCCACCTATTTCCAATGTCCCGCCAAGTATGTCACATGTAAAAAATGCAATAGAAGGGGACATTTTGCCAGAGTGTGTCGCGATGGAGAGTTGCATGTCAGGGAAAATGATAAGAATACAGAGAGAGCCACTAGTAGAGAAGTGAAATGCATTGAACAAAAAGTAGAGAAAATTACCTTGCAAGTGAAAGATGTCAATGACACTGTAAATTCCATTTACCCTAAATGTGATGTTCTAATTAATGATGAATTGGTTGAAATGTTTGCAGATTCATGTTCACCGTACACTTTAATAAATAAGGATGATTATATGTCCACTGGCAAGAATAAGATCAGTGATCTTAAGTCCCCTGATATTTCTCCCTCAGGTTATAACAAGGGTAATATCCCCCTTTTGGGCATGAAAGATGTACAGATACAATTCAAGGATAGGAAAACCTATGGTACTGTATATGTTGTGACGTCAGGTTCTAACCTTTTGGGATGGGTTCATCAAAAAGAATTGGGAATCATATTAGATCCCAATAGTGCAGAACAAGTTTTACTCACAGAGAATTTCCCAGGGGCAGAAAAGATTTATGATGATTTCAAACAATTGTTTAAAGAGGAATTGGGATGTTTACACAATTTCCAGCATAGGATTAAATTAAAACAAAATGCTAAACCTGTGGTACATGGTCTGCGTACTGTGCCTTATAAATTGAGAGAACCTTTGAAAAATGAGTTGCAAAAGTTATGTGAGATGAATATAATTCAACCCATAGACTGTTCAGAATGGTTGGCTCCAATTGTTTTGGCAGCCAAACCTAATGGAGAGGGTATCCGTCTCTGTGTGGACTTACGCAGTTTAAATGATTGTATTTGGGTAGAGAGACATCCTTTGCCAGTGATTAATGAAATGCTGAGCACTATGGGCCCAGCGAAGTATTTCAGTGTAATAGATTTATCCATGGCATACCATCAGATCGAATTACATCCAGATTCAAGGCCACTCACAGCATTTATCACACCTTTTGGTGCCTTCATGTTTAAAAGGATGCCTTTCGGCCTTGCCTCAGCTGCTGCAATTTTCCAAAGAGCTATGCAAAAAATTCTGGAGGGTGTGGAACGCACATTGTGTTTCCAAGATGACATATTAGTTTATGGAAAGAATTCAGAGGAACATGATGGTGTGTTGAGGCAAGTTTTCAAAAGACTCACAAATGCTGGATTAACAGTCAAGAAAGAAAAGTGTAAGATAAAAGTCCAACAAGTGGAATATTTGGGCCATACAATTTCAGAAAAAGGATTTAGACCAAAGAGCAGTTTGATCCGAGCAGTTAAAGAAGCTCCTAACCCAAGAAACAAAGAGGAGTTAAAGTCATTCTTGGGACTCATGGAATACATGTCAAAATATGTGGAAAATTTTGCTACCAAATGAGAATCCATGAGAGGAATGTTAAGAAAAAACAAGGAGTTTGTGTGGAATGAGGAACAGGAGGCAGTTGCTAATGCTTTGAAAGAAGATTTGGTCAAATCCCCAGCTCTTGGAACGTTTGATGCTACCAAGAAGACTATTCTGACTACTGTTGCGTCAAACTATGGACTAGGTGCTACTCTTGTTCAGAAAAATGGAAATGATGAAAAGATTATTGCTTATGCATCTAGAAGCCTCTCCCCGCCAGAAAAGAACTATTCCGTAATCGAACGAGAAGCTTTGGCGTGTTTCTGGGCAGGTAGACATTTTAAGTTTTTTCTATGGGGTCTAAGATTTACTATACGTACAGATCACAAGCCCCTCACATATATTTTTTCTGTGAAAGGATTGGAGAACTGCACCCCACGCATCAGCAGATGGATACTGGGACTGGAACATTTCAATTTCAAAATTGAACATGTACCGGGCAAGGAAAATATAATTGCAGACTTTTTATCCAGGTCACCTCTTCCAGAAGAAGATGTTACAGAAGAAGTTTTGGACAGTCCTATAATGATGATGGATTTTCCTGCCATCACAGAATTGGAGTGGGAAGATGGAATGAAGAAAGACAATGAGCTCAGTATCTTGAAGGAAATGATCAAAAATGGATGGCCAAGTAAGAAGAAGGAGGTAGAGGCAGGAGTGGAAGATTTTTGGGAAGTCAGAGATGAACTGAGTGTTATTGGAAAAAAAAATTATCGGAATAATAGAGTGATACCTCCTAAAGATCTAAGAAAGAGAGTCATTGATTTGGCACATGAAGGCCACCTTGGACGCAGTGCCACTAAAGCAAGAGTAAGAACAAATTTCTGGTTCCCTAGAATGGATGCCATGACGGAAGAAGCAGTAAAAGATTGTGGAGCGTGTGAAAAAAGTGATAAGTCAAAAGTAATATACAAATCTCCATTGTCTCCAGTAAGCGTCCCAACCAAGCCATGGAGCAAGTTAGCAATGGACATTATTGGGCCGATGCAGAATCAAGTTCTGCAGAGAAAATTCATGTTGGTCCTGATCGATTATACTTCACACTGGATCAAACAAAAGTTTGTACATAGCATCAACACCAAATCAGTGATCCAATTTTTAAAAGAAGTGTTCAGCGAGGAGGGTATCCCTTCCACACTAATAACTGACAATGGGGTACAATTCACCTCCGAGGAGATGCTGGATTTTTTGAAAATGTTAGGTATAAAGCATGAGACCACTGCTCTCTATTGTCTGAAAGCAAATGGAATGGTGGAGAGAGCTAATAGAGTCATTAAAGAAAATATTCAATTAGCTACTGTCAATGGATTTGATGTTGAAAACTCCTTGAGGGAATGTCTGTGGGCCTATCATACATCACCCAACAGGGTAACAGGGGTTTCTCCCTTTGTGTCTCTACGCGGGAGGGAGCCAGGCACCAAATTAAATCCCTGTTGGCTAAAAGGTGGGGAAGTTAAGGAAGTCGATTGGGAGGAAGCTGGAGAAAAGGTCAAACAACATCAATCCAAGTACAAACAATGGTATGATCAGAAACATGGAGTAAAGTTCAAAAAATGGGAAGTGGGTGACATGGCACAAGCCAGAAGAAGTGTCAAGTCAGGAACTGCTCCCAGCAAATGTCACTCTACATGTAAAATAGCAAAAGTGTTGAAAAATGTAGTACAGTTTGAAAATGGGCAATGGTGGAGTTATGATAACATTGTAAGAGTACAGTCTTAAATATTGCTCTGTTTAGTAATTTGGTTCTCTGCTAATTTGCTCAGCCTACCATTAACCCATATTATTTTCTTCTTACAAATGTTCTAAATATAGGAAGGGAGATGTGTTACAATTAATCTAAGTAGTATGTTCCGTCCACCCCTCTTCCCTGCCCCTTGTTGGAACCTTCCACCCTGAAGCTCATGATAGAATGTTGGAGCATAGCTCAGTGAGGAGAGTGGATAGCCATTAAACAACATCATTCTTGGAACTTCCTGTGTCCTGTGTTATTTCAAGAATTCCAACATAGACACAACTCATTGTTTTTTCACATGTATGTGTATGACTCTAATTTGTAGGGGATTGTTTACTTGCCTTTAATTTTACTAATTGCTGTTGCTAATGTATGTCGAGATTGGTATCCTGAGTAAACTGTGGTGCTTTTTCCAAGCTGAAATGTATTCTATGTTAATGACTGATGTATGACATGTTTGGCTGCATTGTGTCTGACGTAATGTGTTTCACATTGCTGGATTCATATGCTTTTTTTTTATTTGGGCTACTTACTCCACAGCACAGGTGTGCCATCACATTGGTTACATTAGTCAATGCAGCCATCAACCTATGTGTATGTGTGTAGGCAAACTGTCAGTATTGCTGAGACATATGCATGTTTTGTACTGTTGGTGTCACAATGTTGTCCAGTATTGACATTTACACATGTTCGGGCCTACACTGACATGGGACACATGGCCTTTTCACATACTTCTTTCTGTGTTGGTCCAGCCCCTTTAATCAACATACAAGTATACTGCTATGTGTGACACACTTGCTCATTTCCACAGAACTTTTTCTCACACCATTGACCTTGTTGACCTTTGACTGATACAGAGAGTAGGGACGCCATTAAGGAGACACTGATCTCAGACTTTCCTTGTGTTGCCTTTGTAATTGTGTGGGCTTGTCTGTCATGCCACATGATTTTGTAAGTGATTCGTTAGCTAGTGCCGTTGATGTCGTTCTATTCATCCACACAGAGTGAAATGATACGTTGCTACTCACTGACGTTTTGTCGCTACTGCCATAGACAGATTAGTAAGTGGATGTCAGTTTGGGACATAATAGTCTACACCTGCAGTGTGTTGTTCCCACTATGTGCGCTTGGCACTGTGGCCCAGATATTTGGGAGAGTGGCACTACAGTGCAGCAAGTCACCTGTCTGCACTACACTGCATCATTGAGAAAGGGCAGTAGTGCACAGTATTTGGGACCTACTGCACTTTCCTCACATTTCAGGCTACACGGGCACATAATGTGCTGCCTAGTCCAAACACAGGCACACATTCACCATGGTGCTTGGGTGCATGCATTGCATGTGGGATTGTCTTTGTGACGGAGGGGCACCTACCTGCACATTATGAACCCTCACAGCCCTGATTATCTATGTACGTGTGCCATAGAACTCAGCACACATAGGAAGCGGGAGTGACTTGGATCACTTCACTTGTTTTTCCTTGGCACACATCACCTGGGAGACCAATTGATTTGTCACATCTTGAGGTTTACCTGGTGTGGGATACATGACATGCTCATGATCCATGGGAGATCCATGGAGACACCCCCACAACGCCCATGGAACCACTCTTGCACACAGTGAAGCTACATTGCATTTTGCCAAGTGTTGCATTGCTCTGTACCTTTACGCCATTCAAAGGCATACAAAGTGGCTTTGCGTGTCTTAACATGTATGACTTGGGCCTTTGCATTACATGTGTACTAAGATGCATGGTACATGGAAGAGGCACACCTCTCATACATATGTCCCTATTTCCATCAACAGACTCAGATGGTTATTTTGTCATACATTTCGTACTAGTAAAAGTTCTATTATGTACTTCATATTTGTTTACCAACAAGTAGGCAATTCACACATCACCCATTCTGGAAATGCTCATTGATGATGCTGCATGAAGATGTAGGCATTATGTGCACTCCCTGGGTATTTTGCCAGCACATTGGTGAACAGCCCCAATGGTTCACAATGGCCTGGACATTAATAGCGTCGGTGTGCTCCCAGTTCTTGTACAGGTGTGACGTCGCTGCAAGGGGTTACAAGTTGCAAATGTGTGCAATCCATGGCACCTAGCACATGTGGGAATCCAGCAATGGAATGGAAACCTTGCTTGGTCACCAGCTGCAGTTGTTTTGTCTTGGGGAAGAGGAGGCACTAGGGTGTTAGGCAGATGATGGCATCCAGGACATAGGGTAGGATGGCAGAAAAAGATGGCTGCGATATTCCTGCAACACTGGCTGTTGTGATCTGGAATTAACCAAATGCCAGCACGTGGAGGAGAGCCAACAGCTTGACCTGCGGAGGGCAGTTGGTGGCTAGAGCCCTCACACTATCAGGTTCAGCAGTTCTATTATGGACACCCTCCTGTGGTGGAAGTATGTGATGACCTCATTCTCCCTGAAGTCAATGAGGGAAATCTGCTGCCAAAAAACGCACTCCCTTCTCCTGCACTGGCTACGTGGTAGGGGTGGGAGTCTCCTCACAACAACCAGCTGCAAAATAAACACCTCCATGGCATAGCTGTACTCCCCAAACTATTTTGTGTGGCATGTGCCACAGCCAATGTGTCATTTTCTATATCTCTGTTGGCGATGCCCGGAATTTTGACGCATATGAGGCTCTGCGCGACACTTGCCGCGATGCGTCACACATTGACAAAACCATAAATATCACTGCATGGGTTTTCTGCTGGATTTTACAGGGAACGCCTACCTTGAATATTCTAGTCTCTGTGTGATGAGCCTGCTCTGGCGCAGGTATTTTCCGATGCAGATCTACAAGAACTGGCACATTTGGTAACATGCGTCAACTTGTAGATATGGAGTGCTGCCTGCGCAGCAAAATTAGTGACGCACCACTGGTGCGGGCCATTGATAAATACGCCTCTAAGTATTGTAAGCACCCTTGAGTTCTTGAAGAGAATCGTTTCAGGATGACAATTTCTACTTAAGATAGAAGATGGTGTGCAGCAGGCACCAACCTATGTACTTGTTCTTTTTTTAGAATAAGAGCTATCTGTAAAGTTTTCACTATAGTATGAATGATGCATGTAGTAGAATTTTTAGCATCTTCAGATCTTGGTTATTTTTTAGAAAATAGTGTATTTATTGAAAGCTGTTGCATAGAATGTGCACTGTTTTTAGTAGACATTTTTTAATAGTCTGTGGTGTATTTCTTATGACAGTTTCAGTGTTTGCAAGCAGTGAAGTATAAGGTAAACTCCCTCTAAAGAGTAAGCATTGTTTACAGTACTCAGTTCTCAACTGATATCAACTTTATTTCTTAATGTAGGTTTGGTGTGTTAGGGGTTTGATACAGACAAATGCTGTCTGTAGTAGGGCATTTGTTATATAATCTGTATACACTAATTTGGCTTTAGACAGATTTAACACCATATTCCATGAGGGTTTCCCATATATCTGTGGTTGTTTGTTAATGTGAACTATGCAACACGTAAAGCGATAGCTATTTACACAGCAATATCCAGGAAAACAAGGCTTAGATGATATAGAGTTTTCTGATGGGCCTGGGGAGGTTTATTTCACTTAGGCCATCTTGCTCCCAGGGGAGTCAGACTCCAGCGGAGTGAGTGCTCTGATTGGCTGCAAGCGACATGGGAAAAATGTTCCTGTCAGCCATTACAGGTCTCGGAGACTTAGTTCCATGTCCTAAAGTAAAAAAAAAGGATTGAAATAGGGATATCCTGACCGCCCTACACCTCATGGCTGGGTTCCGGTGCCCCTCCCTCCCCCCAGGTCAAAAAACAAAAATCTGCAGAAAATACATTGATCCCACACGACTCACGTGGGATCGAAAAAAACAAAATGACAGCTGGGCTAAATTTAATAACCTTATGCTCTGGTGAGCCCACCCCTGGGGCTGTGTTCAAAATGGTGAGAGGGCTGTGTGGCTTCCCTTCTCAAGCCTGCAGAGGCCCTGGAAAACCCACCCTGAGGCCGAAAATAGTTTATAGGGGGAGGGAGATTGCACAACCCCCTCCCTGAGCCGCCTGAGGCCCCCCTGGGCCAAATTGTTTATTAAAAAAGGTGTGGCCGCCCTACCCAAGCCTCAAAAGGCACTGGGGAGCCCACACCTGGGGCTGATTACTTTAAGGGAGGGGTATTGTGTGGCCTCCCTCCCTGAGCCATTAATGGCACAGGGGACCCCAACTTCCAGGGCCGGCTCGCAAGACATGTCCTGGGGAGCCCACCCCCGGGACACAGCAGTTTTCCTGCCCACAGCAATGTGGGCAGGTAAACCTGCGTTTGCTCTCGCTTGACCGGAGTATTTTCAAATCTCACGCCAAGCGGGAGCAAACACCAAGTCCAATCACAGCATGCAGTAGCTTTGAAAACGCTCCTGCTATCTGGGAGCGGGTTTTTGATCTGTTTCCCTGCCTGCAGTGATGAAGGCAGGGAAACAGATCAAAATATTGCTCCCGCCCAGAGAACAGCATTAGGCGTGAGTTTTAGTCACCTTAGGAGACAAGTATAGCTAGTTGAGATAACTATAATTGGTGAATTTCTTTGTTTCTTTTTGTTTAAAATGTTAGGTTGCTACATAACATTTCACTTAACTATAATGTTACTTTAACCTTTGTTTTTTTGTTTGATATATATATATATTTATCTCACAAAGACTCGAACTCCCGCAACCTCCAGGCGGCGATGAAGGAGACACAGCATCAGGTTAGGTGTTTTTATTCAACCTTGAATCCCACGAACGGTGACGCGTTTCGGGCTGTAAAAAGCCCTTGATCACATGCGGAACACCATCGCCATACTTGTTAGCTAAGTGCACACCAGCCTCCCAGGTTCCGTGTCACATGTCCAGCAAGAGTGAAGACAGACTGTAACTTCAAATAGAAAACGGAACAGCATCGTATTGTATATTACTATTCACTAGTGAATTCACTAAACATTTCAAGATATATGAATGCATCAATAAATACATACATACATAATCATCTGTATAAATCCGTACAAAAAACTATGATTTGTTAAAGAAAACAGTATTTTGTATGTTGAAATTGTAAAAACATCAATGTTCTGGAATATATATATATGTAACAACAAAATCAAAACCCACAAAGAGCAGACGCAGAAAAAACAGACGCTGGGGAAACCACAGGAACAAAAACATCAACAAACAAACAGTACAGGAGAAACAGATGCAGATAGAACAGCAAAAAATGAACATTGACAACACACTTATAAACTTATCCAACATGGAACTGAGCCTGAAAGAAAAGGAAATTTTATCGTTGGGACTGACATATTGCACTGAGACTAACTTTGACTACGCACAAACAAGAATTGACCTGTTCCAATTTGTGCGCAAATTAAAACTACAAAAATATTTCATCAACACTAACAAAAAGAGCGTGGAACCAAACACAGAGATTGAACCAGAAGGCTCACTGACCACCACTGATAGGAGCCTACTTAGAGACCTCATAACCCTGGACCCAGAGGAGATGATAAGCCAAATATCACCTGGTGAGGCGGCGGCCAGGTCAGGCCTAGACATATATCAACTGTACAAATCAATCTTTACACACGTCTTTCAAACCAAAATCTGTGTTCATGGCTCTGCTACCAAAAGATGGCCTTGATTTGTTCGCGGATAATGTCATCAGAGACCTTAAAAATGTGTCACTTGTAAGCACCCAAAAGTTCAGCACTAAAAACCATAATGAAAGACTTGAATACAACAACTTAATCGCAAAGATCAAAGCACGACCTGATATTGTAGTGAGGTGGTCAGACAAGGGAGGCAACATAGTTCTGTGGCCACTGACTATGTACAATGAAGAAGCGCATTCTCAATTACAGGACCAAAACTGCTACAGCCGTATTAGTTCACCGAACATTGCAGGAATCAAGGAAAGATACCACAATGAATTATACAGATGGAGAGGAACGGGGTTACTAAGCAAACCAGAGTTTTATTTCCTCAAGAAAGACTGCCCGATCACCCCGCAACTGTGTCTAATACCGAAGGTGCACAAAAACGCACAACAGCCCCCTGGCAGACCTATAATATCGGCCATAGGGAGCTCTTTGAAAACACCAGCATATTTATTGACTCTTTCCTACAACCATATGTTTGAGAATTGCCTGCCTTTATCAAAGACACAGGAGATTTCCTAACCAAAATATATGACTGTGATTGGAATGAGAACTATGTGTTTATGACTCTTGATGTTCAATCTTTATACACAAGCATCAGACACAGGGATTGTCTACGGGCCCTACAACACTACCTAGGGAACAGACCAATTTCACTACACCAGCACACATGTATGCTTTTGGAAATGACAGAATGGTGCCTAACCAACAATACATTCATCTTCAACGGACTACACTACAAACAAATACAGGGTTCGGCCATGGGTACTTGCTTCTCCCCCAGCTATGCGAATCTGCATATGGGCTGGTGGGAGGAGCAAGTACTAATGGTCACACAAAAACAGGCAATGACAGAGAATGTAATGATATACACAAGGTTCATATATGACATCTGTATCCTATGGAAAGGGGTCCAGTGAGAGTGCACTGACATTTGCAACTGAAATCAACAACAATAGTTTGAACCTCACATTCACCAGCACAATAAGCACCATTTCCATCCAGTTTTTAGACCTTGAACTTTTTGTGGCAATTAACAAAATACATACTCGCACATTCAGAAAACCGACAGCAGGGAACGCAATATTACATGCCCAGAGCTTCCATCCAACAAAACTCAAACAGTCCATACCTTTTGCTGAGTGTCTGAGGATGACCCGGAACTGTAGTAGGGAAGATGATTTGAAAGAGTCAAAAGAGGAACTCTTCATGAGACTTAGAAATAGGGGATACAATGACATCACATTAGCTAATGCCGAAAAGAAGTGTGCAGATAAGTACAGGAAAGATCTCCTTTTTCCAAAAAAGGACCAACACACACCCCCCAAGAAGATAGTCTCATCCCACACCCCAAGACTTATCACGGGGTACAACACCTATCACGCCAATCTACGCAAAATCCTTAACAGACATTGGCCATTGGTTCGGTGTGATCCAATTGTGGGTCCTTTATGTGAGAAATATCCATCAGTCACATTTAGGAAGGTTAAATCAATGAGAAGTGAACTAGTGTGCAATGCACCAACTAATCTCAAAAGCTCTACATGGCTACAAGCTCTAAATGGATTCCATAGATGCTTTAAATGTAAAGCCTGTAGACATGGCGTGAACACACAGTCAGTCAGGCTTCCTTTCAGGCACACACCTTACACCATAAGAGGGAGCTACACATGTAAGACAGAGTACGCTGTCTATGTGCTTGAATGCACCTGTGGAAGTAGATACGTGGGCAGCACAATACACCAGGCACATGTGAGGATATTGCAACACCTCAGGGCAATTGCCAATAATGAACAGGCGTACCCTGTGGCGAGGCACATCAATACTCAGCACACAGGAAATGCCAAAGATCTAACATTTTTCTTAATAGATAGCATCCCCAAGAACATCAGGGGAGGGAACCGACTACTGGCATTAAGAAGACTTGAGTCGAGATATATTATCTTACTCGACTCTAGCCCTCTGCCAATTGGCCTGCACACTCTAACCCCCCTGAAAACATCTAGATCTCACTCAAGATCAATTTAATTTAGTTTAATTTTAATTTTGACACAAGGAACACACATTTCTTCTTCACATATCACACTTTTCACTGTACATTATAACTTCACTTGGCACACCATAGAGAGGGCGCACATGGGCACCTATCGACCCAGGAACAGGAGTTCTTATGCACCCTAAATGGGAACCTGTTCCTCCACCCACTGGGGTTTCACATAAGCATACTCAAATGCACGCTGGGATCCGGTCACAAGATTCCTAAGCACTATCGCCGAAAACACAATGATTAGGCATTAGCTTATAATCTCAAGATAGATGCGCAGTGAGGGCAAATCGCGAAATGAATGGAGGAATTTTTACAGGGCAGTGTCATATATGCGATCATTCACACTGACAGCCACCACCGTATAGCTTTAGGTAGGTGCAGGAGGACATAGAAAATGACAGAACTCGACTGGGGTTTGTTCCACAAAGTGCCAAGGGTCTACACATTAACACGTAGGGTTTTTCAAGGCATATCGCTCACACAAGTCACAGCCACAGAAAAACATGGTTACTTAAAATCTTCACAAACTGTATAATATGTCACAAAGTGTGATTTGCTTTATATTAAACTAGCAGCCCGTCCCAACGTTTTCCGGGTATGAATTGCTGCCGGCTAGTAGTATATTGTTTTGTAGGATTTCGTTTTGATAGCATTTCTTATCTGTAACAGGCCTGTGAAACGCTCTGATTCACAGTGCATTGCTGATGCACTTAGGAGTGCGTGTTCAGTAGTGTGTGAACTCGAGTTTCCCTACTTTATTTTTCCTTGCAATATTATATAGCGCGAACTCGACAACATGGCATGAGCACAATTTACATTATGAAGAACACATTCATTTGTGGTAGGCACGGGGAGACAAAGCGATTTGCCTGGAATCACAGGATGTTGAGCTGATGCAGAGATTCGAACGTAGCTCCCCAGCTCTAAAGTTCGCAATTCTAGACCTTGTGGCGGGAGGTGTGTCTAAAAGTGTATGCCGGTGCTGGCCATCAATGAGAGAGACCTGTGCATTTTTCAAATGGGTGGTGAAAAACATATGAGTATGTTGCTGGAGATGTGGGCCGCGTGCCACCAATGTATTTACCGGGGGAGGGTAAACACCCATTATTCAGCAACTTTCTTTCCGCATACCATCACTCCGCATACTTTCATTACGAAAGTACCATGACTCCGCAATGCCATTATAACGCATGGCATTACATTTTATATGCTTTTACCACACATACATTTACAACGAAATTCGTTGTAAATGCATGAATGGTAAAAGCATGTTTTTTTTTAATGTTTGGATAAGGTAAGTATGGGTATAGGGGTATATGTTTTGGGGTACTGAGGTATATGTTTTGGGGTGTTTGGGTATTTTAAGGGTTCGGATATAGTTTTGGGTTATGGGGTACAGGGATAGTTTTAGGGTTTAGGGATAGGTATGGGTTTTGGGGTACAGGGGTATTTTAAGGGTTCAGGGCTAGGTTTGGGTTTTGGGGTACAGGGGTATTTTTAGGGTTCAGGGCTAGGTTTGGGTTTTGGGGTACAGGGGTATTTTAAGGGTTCAGGGCTAGGTTTGGGTTTTGGGGTACAGAGGTATTTTTAGGGTTCAGGACTAGGTTTGGGTTTTGGGGTACAGGGGTATTTTAGGGTTCAGGGGTTGGTTTGGGTTTTGGGGTACAGGGGTATTTTTAGGGTTCAGAGGTAGGTTTGGGTTTTGGGGTACAGGGGTATTTTAAGGGTTCAGGGCTAGGTTTTGGTTTTGGGGTACAGGGGTATTTTAGGGTTCAGGGATAGGTTTGGGTTTTGGGGTACATGGGTATTTTTAGGGTTCAGGGCTAGGTTTGGGTTTTGGGGTACATAGGTATTTTTAGGGTTCAGGGGTAGGTTTGGGTTTGAGGTACAGGGGTATTTGCCCACAGCACAACGCAGACACGCCCACAAGGGACTACTTTGCTGGCACGGTTCTTTTACCTTTTAAATGTATATGGTGGGTGTCTGCATAGCGTATGTCCTTCTGCTGCAACTGCCCTTTCCAACGCTGTAATGGGTGTTGTGATTGGTGCTGTGGTTCCTGAGATTACCCGCCTCAAAGGTTTGGGCTCTCTCTTTATTATATTAGTACTAGCAGCCCGTCCCGACGTTGTCCGGGTATGAAATAGAATGTGTGTAATGTGTGTATTTGGCAAGGGCAATTTATATTAAAATCTCGTGGTAGACAACATGTTTTGTTTCAGCTGCAGCCCTAGTTGATGTTAGCAGGTGCGTGTAATTAGTGTACTGATCCGCCGCCTGAGCCCGGCTAGAGCCCTGGTTGATGGTAGCAGGCGCGTGTAATTTCGTTGAATGAGAGAGTTCAGTAACAGCGCACAGGAGAGGCTGCAGTAACGTTACTTACCACGCCTCCAGCTGAATGCGTTTGTCACGCCCCCAGCACACGGCCACAGCAGACGATCTTCTTATTAATGTACGACCCACATGGCATGAAGGGCAGAACGTCGCACACTCCCCCAGCGTTTCTCACGCCCCCAGCGTGCCCCTTGATGCGGCGCAATTCCGTTCACATGGCATGAAGGCCGGGCACACGCCCCCAGCGTTTCTCACGCCCCCAGCATGTCACGCCCCCAGCGGGCCCCTTGATGCTGCGCAGCAACGTAATTGGCGCTTGTATGTACCACTCACATGGCATGAAGGGCGGACACACGCCCCCAGCGTTTGTCACGCCCCCAGCACACGCCCACAGCCCACGATATGATGGCCGTACCACACGCCCCCAGCGTTAGTCACGCCCCCAGCCCACGCCCACAGCACAACGCAGACACGCCCACAAGAGGCTACTTTGCTGGCACGATTCTTTTACCTTTTAAATGTATATGGTGGCCGTCTGCATAGCCTATGTCCTTCTGCTGCAACTGCCTTTTCCAACGCTGTATTGGGTGTTGTGATTGGTGCTGTGGTTACTGAGATTACCCGCCTCAAAGGTTTGGGATCTCTCTTTATAATATTAGTATTGACTACATATGTTTTAATTTACTATATGTGAGTATTGATGTATATAAGTGATTATACGTGAGAGTGTGAGAGATTGGAAGAGTTCCTGTATAAATAAGTATGTGTTTCTATAAGTGACTGTTTAAGAGAGTAAGTATGTGTACGTTTCTGTAAAAGTAAGTGTAGTAGTGTGTGTATAGCTGTATATGCAAGTAAATGGATGTTTGATAGTGTATTTGCGTGTGAGTATGTGTGTGAGTAACTGTATGGATGAGTATCGGTGTGTAACAGGATGTATAGGTGTATAAGTACATATGATGAGTGAGTACATGTATGAGTGACTATATAGAACTGTTGGTGAATGAGTGGATGTTAATGTAGATTTTGGAATTACTGGTATTGGTATCTCCATTTTTTTGAACATTTTTGTTTCTATTTTTGAAGGTGTGTATCAAAGGTTATATTACGCTGAGAGGAGGTCTGCCACTCTTTCACAAGGATGATGTCATCAGTGATGTCATTTGAGATGTCATGAGTGATGTCATGAGTGATGTCACTGACCATGTCATGAGTGATGTAATATGAGACGTCATCAGCAGTGCATTGTGGGCGCGCGAGTTATAGTTAGCTGAACTAACTATAACGGGGGAATTTCAATGGTTTTGTATGAGTGAAATGTCCAGCTAACTATAACATGTGTGAAACCTATGGTTTTTTCATTGAATTTCTAAGGTTTTTTAAATGCTAATTCCTAACTATAACGTGGCTGAAACCTATGTTTTTTTCAGTGAATTCCAAAGGTATTTTAAATGCTAATTCCTAACTATAACGTGGCTGAAACCTATGGTTTTTTCAGTGAATGTCAAAGGTTTTGTAAATGATAATTTTTAAATGTTTTAATTGTTATTTTTTTATACTAATTTACTACATTGTTTTAAAGTATTTATTTTTAGATATTGTATTTTTTTAAATTACATTACATATTTTTAATATAAAGTGAAAAAAAAATGTTTTAAAAAATATTGAAATTGTAACTGCCCTTTCCAACGCTGTATTGGGTGTTGGGATTGGTGCTCTGGTTACTGAGATTACCCGCCTCAAAGGTTTGGGTTCTCTCTTTATAATATTAGTATGGATAGATGTGATGCAACATTTAAGTGTACTAGAGTAAAAATATTACAAAATGTATGTAATCAAAGTACACGCAATGATTAACCCCTTCGCTGCGGCGGCTATTCCGCTGCAGCGCTAAGGGGGAGGCGGGGCCGCGCGGCGCTCCCGTACTCATGACGGAACCGCTCCGTCACGGCCCTTGGGTGAGCTGTGCTTGTGACGGAACGGTTCCGTCA
The DNA here is from genome assembly GCF_964261635.1 of Lissotriton helveticus. Lineage (NCBI taxonomy): Eukaryota > Metazoa > Chordata > Amphibia > Caudata > Salamandridae > Lissotriton > Lissotriton helveticus. Next base: position 1,276,539,307 of record NC_136057.1, read on the forward strand.
TGGCCCCGCCCGCTCTTTAGCACGTCAGCGCAGGCACGGAATTCGCGGCGAGCGGGCCGTGATGGAACCGTTCCGTCACCAGCACAGCCCACACGAGGCTCGTGACGGAACAGTTCCGTCACGAGCATGGGAGGGGTAAATGTTGAGGAAACCGACATGCCATATGTTAAGAGGAAAACTCTTCTATGTTGTTTGGAGTGGTGTCATATGGTTGCCATGGCAACCAACCAGTTCAAACGTGTCAACCTTGGATCTATATAGTTGGTTTACTTTGAGATCAGATGTAGTGAGCAAGGTGGTGTTGTCCACCGAAACACGTCTGAGCTGTTGGTTTTGGAATAAAGAAAATCACTTTGGAAATATTCACGGAGTCAGCGCCTTCTTTTGATGAAAAAGTTTGGACTGGTGTTGGCAGTAAGTTGCTTTTCAAGCGTCAAGAGGACGACAAAGCGACCCACTGGGGAATGGTATTTGATGTCATGTATGGACTTCCTGACATCTCACTTGAGAACAAAACTATCAGCGACACTACAGAGTCCACGGTGCAGCGCGAGCTGCCACGCCCACTGGGGCTGGATCTCACTGGCTTAAAGGGTGCGCTAACGTCAGGTGTGTTCATTGAGCAAAGCCTTTTTAAAAAGTGTGAACAACACGAAACGCGTCAAGGCTGGAACATTGTGTTTAGTGATGCGTTCATCTTCGCTTGCAAACAGCCAACATTAAAACTGCTTTGAAGCTGAACCTACCTGTGTGTCGGCTCCTCTTTGAGGGTAACCTTTGTTGTGGATATGCACGTGTAACCCAGGCGTGGAGGTAGCCCCGTTGCAGAAAGCGGCCCCTGAGCGTGCCGGGTGGTGCAAACTCATAACGGACACAGGCGCTTATTATTGTTGGCAGTAAGGTGCTTTTCAAGCTTCAAGAGGACGACAAAGCAACCTACTGGGGAATGATATTTGGTGTCATGTATGGACTTCCTGACATCTCACTTGAGAATAAAATTATCAGCGACACTACAGAGTCCACGGTGCAGCGCGAGCTGCCACGCCCACTGGCGCTGGATCTCACTGGCTTAAAGGGTGCGCTAACGTCAGGTGTGTTCATTGAACAAAGCCTTTTGATAAAGTGTGAACAACAATAAACGCGTCAAGGCTGGAACATTGTGTTTAGTGATGCAACCATCTTCGCTTGCAAACAGCCAACATTAAAACTACTTTGAAGCTGAACCTACCTGTGTGGCGGCTCCTCTTCGAGGGTAACCTTTGTTGGGGATATGTACGTCTAACCCAGGCGTGGAGCTAGCACCGTTGCAGAAAGCGGCCCCTGAGCGCGCCGGGTGGTGCAGACTCATAACAGACACAGGCGCTTGTTAATGTTGGCAGTAAGGTGCTTTTCAAGCTTCAAGAGGACGACAAAGTGACCCACTGGGGTATGGTATTTGGTGTCATGTATGGACTTCCTGACATCTCACTTGAGAATAAAATTATCAGCGACACTACAGAGTCCACAGTGCAGCGCGAGCTGCCCCGCCCACTCGGGGTGGATCTCACTGGCTTAAAGGGTGCGCTAACGTCAGGTGTGTTCATTGAGCAAAGCTTTTTGATAAAGTGTGAACAACACGAAACGCGTCAAGGCTAGAATATTGTGTTTAGTGATGCGTCCATCTTCGCTTGCAAACAGCCAACATTAAAACTACTTTGAAGCTGAACCTACCTGTGTGGCAGCTCCTCTTTGAGGGTAACCTTTGTTGTGGATATGTTCGTCTAACCCAGGCGTGGAGGTAGCCCCGCTGCAGAAAGAGGCCCCTGAGCGCGCCAGGTGGTGCAGACTCATAACGGGAGCAGGCGCTTATTAATGTTGGCAGTAAGGTGCTTTTCAAGCTTCAAGAGGACGACAAAGTGACCCACTGGGGAATGGTATTTGGTGTCATGTATGGACTTCCTGACATCTCACTTGAGAATAAAATTATCAGCGACACTACAGAGTCCACGGTGCAGCGCGAACTGCCACGCCCACTGGGGCTGAATCTCACTGGCTTAAAGGGTGCTCTAACGTCAGGTGTGTTCATTGAGCAAAGCCTTTTTAAAAAGTGTGAACAACACGAAACGCGTCAAGGCTGGAACATTGTGTTTAGTGATGCGTCCATCTTCGCTTGCAAACAGCCAACATTAAAACTACTTTGAAGCTGAACCTAACTGTGTGGTGGCTCCTCTTTGAGGGTAACCTTTGTTGTGGATATATATATATGTATATATATATATATATATATATATATATATATATATATATATATATATCAAGTACAACTTGCCCTCTGCATTGGGAAGGCACACTGCAGTGCTCGGCCATCCAGCTATAATGTGCTTCCTGCTTTCTCCTCTCTGGTAGTTTATAAGTTTTGCCGACGCGTTTCTGGGCACCACGCCCCTTCTTCATGGGCTCGGAAAAAAGCACACCTGATTCCTGCATGCGTTAGCTTTATTCAGCAGTATATTTTCCAAAGCATTGTGGGATTTTGAGTTCTGCATTCAGGTTTGTTTCTTTGCAGTCTTCGAGTGTGCCTGTAAATTCCAAATTAAAAGTTCATTATTTACTCTGAGTGAGTTCCAGAGGAATACAGGCAGGAATATATGCATTGATGAGCAGTGCGCTGTATTTCGTTCGGAAAAGTTCTGAACTGACAGCCTCTTACAGCCCGTGGGTGGCGTGTCCTCAGGCTGCAGATGGTGCTCTTCCCCACGGCCGGGCCGCCGCGTAGACATCAAGTACAACTTGCCCTCTGCATTGGGAAGGCACACTGCAGTGCTCGGCCATCCAGCTATAATGTGCTTCCTGCTTTCTCCTCTCTGGTAGTTTATAAGTTTTGCCGACGCGTTTCTGGGCACCACGCCCCTTCTTCATGGGCTCGGAAAAAAGCACACCTGATTCCTGCATGCGTTAGCTTTATTCAGCAGTATATTTTCCAAAGCATTGTGGGATTTTGAGTTCTGCATTCAGGTTTGTTTCTTTGCAGTCTTCGAGTGTGCCTGTAAATTCCAAATTAAAAGTTCATTATTTACTCTGAGTGAGTTCCAGAGGAATACAGGCAGGAATATATGCATTGATGAGCAGTGCGCTGTATTTCGTTCGGAAAAGTTCTGAACTGACAGCCTCTTACAGCCCGTGGGTGGCGTGTCCTCAGGCTGCAGATGGTGCTCTTCCCCACGGCCGGGCCGCCGCGTAGACATCAAGTACAACTTGCCCTCTGCATTGGGAAGGCACACTGCAGTGCTCGGCCATCCAGCTATAATGTGCTTCCTGCTTTCTCCTCTCTGGTAGTTTATAAGTTTTGCCGACGCGTTTCTGGGCACCACGCCCCTTCTTCATGGGCTCGGAAAAAAGCACACCTGATTCCTGCATGCGTTAGCTTTATTCAGCAGTATATTTTCCAAAGCATTGTGGGATTTTGAGTTCTGCATTCAGGTTTGTTTCTTTGCAGTCTTCGAGTGTGCCTGTAAATTCCAAATTAAAAGTTCATTATTTACTCTGAGTGAGTTCCAGAGGAATACAGGCAGGAATATATGCATTGATGAGCAGTGCGCTGTATTTCGTTCGGAAAAGTTCTGAACTGACAGCCTCTTACAGCCCGTGGGTGGCGTGTCCTCAGGCTGCAGATGGTGCTCTTCCCCACGGCCGGGCCGCCGCGTAGACATCAAGTACAACTTGCCCTCTGCATTGGGAAGGCACACTGCAGTGCTCGGCCATCCAGCTATAATGTGCTTCCTGCTTTCTCCTCTCTGGTAGTTTATAAGTTTTGCCGACGCGTTTCTGGGCACCACGCCCCTTCTTCATGGGCTCGGAAAAAAGCACACCTGATTCCTGCATGCGTTAGCTTTATTCAGCAGTATATTTTCCAAAGCATTGTGGGATTTTGAGTTCTGCATTCAGGTTTGTTTCTTTGCAGTCTTCGAGTGTGCCTGTAAATTCCAAATTAAAAGTTCATTATTTACTCTGAGTGAGTTCCAGAGGAATACAGGCAGGAATATATGCATTGATGAGCAGTGCGCTGTATTTCGTTCGGAAAAGTTCTGAACTGACAGCCTCTTACAGCCCGTGGGTGGCGTGTCCTCAGGCTGTCAGTTCAGAACTTTTCCGAACGAAATACAGCGCACTGCTCATCAATGCATATATTCCTGCCTGTATTCCTCTGGAACTCACTCAGAGTAAATAATGAACTTTTAATTTGGAATTTACAGGCACACTCGAAGACTGCAAAGAAACAAACCTGAATGCAGAACTCAAAATCCCACAATGCTTTGGAAAATATACTGCTGAATAAAGCTAACGCATGCAGGAATCAGGTGTGCTTTTTTCCGAGCCCATGAAGAAGGGGCGTGGTGCCCAGAAACGCGTCGGCAAAACTTATAAACTACCAGAGAGGAGAAAGCAGGAAGCACATTATAGCTGGATGGCCGAGCACTGCAGTGTGCCTTCCCAATGCAGAGGGCAAGTTGTACTTGATATATATATATATATATATATATATATATATATATATATATATATATATATATATATATATATATATAAATTTAACCACACCCTGTTCATGAGTAAAGCAGGCTCACTGACATATGTTATATGTTATATGTTATATTGGTATTTATAGCGCGCACAATTACTCATGAGTATCCTGGCGCGAAGCAATAATACACATATGGCGAGAGAAATGCATTAATAGGCCTGACCGAAGAGGTGAGTTTTGAGAAGTTTTTTAAAACATCTTGGGCTAGATGTAGGTAATTCTATTTTACCAGTTCTTAAATACCGAATTTTACCGATTCGGTATTTAAGAAGTGGTAAAATAGAGGGGGGGATGTAGGTATTTCAGAATCGGTGAATACCGAATCGTTAAGATTCGGTATTTACCGATTCTGTAAATACCGAATCGGTAATGCCCATTGATTCCTATGGGCATTGAAGCCCATAGGAATCAATGGGCAATACCGATTCGGTATTTACCGATTCGGTAAATACCGATTCCAGCAAGGGTGCAGGGGGTGTCACTTTGACACCCTCTAGCACCCCAAATACAGGCATGTGCGCCATGTGGCACACAGACATGCCCTAAGGGCATGTCTGTCTGTCACATGGCATAGGTGTGCATGCACAGATGTGCATGCACACCTGAATTCGGTATTTTACCACACAATAGGATTGTGTGGTAAAATACCGAATTCTGAAGGCCTGTAGCACTGTAAACAGTGCTACCTACATCTTGGATTTACCGAATCGGTAAAATTACCGATTCGGTATTTTACAGATTCGGTAAATTTACCGATTCGGTAAATTTACCGAATCTGTAAAATGATGCCCCTACATCACAAATACCCATTTACCGGTCGGTAACGGCCGAAATCGGCCGTTACCGGTTGGTAAATGGCCTCCTACATCTGGCCCCTTATCTCCTGATTGTGGCGTAGGACTGTAGGAAGGGCATTCCAAAATTCCAAAAAATGGCTGCTTTTACAGAAAACGATTGGTCGCCCAACCTGGCGCGATGGAAGTAAGGAATTACCATCAAACGTTGGGCCGCCGATCTTAAAGGACGTCGGGGAATGTAGAAGGCCACTCTCTTCCTAATGTAAGAGGGACCAGAGTCATGCAGGGCTCTGTGAGTTAAGACCAGGGCCTTAAATTGTATCCTCTGTGCCACTGGAAGCCAGTGCAGTGAGGACATTTGCGCTCTTATGCTAGTTCGTTTAGAGATGCCCAAGAGGAGTCTCGCCGCAGCATTTTGGATAAGTTGTAACTTATTAACGAAGAATGCTGGTATGCCCAAATAGAGTGCATTGGCATAGTCCAGGCGAGACAAGATGAGTGCTCGGGCGACCATCTCCTTGGCCTGTTGGGGAAGCAGGGGAAAAAAACGGCCTAAGGACTTGAGGGTCCCAAAGCAGATGCCCAAGAGTCTTTTTATGTGTTCTGAAAACCTTAGATCTTTCCCAAACCAGATGCCTAGATTCTTGGCTAGGCCACCTTCGGAGAGGGGGTGGGGAAAATCAGAGGGCCACAGTGCTTCTGTGAACTGAGCGGGGAATTGGCCATAGAGGATGATTTCCGACTTTCCCTCATTACATTTAAGTTTGGCCTGGGCAAGCCAAGTGAATACGGCTGCCAGGCATTTTTTCGCTGTGTCAACTTCTAAGTTCGAGTTTTCCTAGGTAAACAGCAGCTGGGTGTCGTCGCATAGGCCATAATCTTGGCTCCCAGTTCTTCGACCAGGAAGATCAGGGGGGTCATGTATATGTTGAAAAGAAGCGGACTCAGCGTCGAGCCCTGAGGGACCCCTGTCTGAACTTCTCTGGCCGAGGACGAGTAGGGTGACATCCAGACTTGCTGGGTGCGGGAGCCAAGAAAGGATTCCAGCCATGACCACACGGCCCCGGAGATGCCAATAGATGATAGGCGCGCGAGAAGAAGTTGATGGGGTACCGTATCAAAGGCGGCAGAGAGGTCCAATAAAATCAGAGCCGCTCTGCCGCCCCTGTCCAGGCAATCCTTAATTGACTCTGTCACCTCGACCAGAGCCGTCTCAGTGCTGAAAGACGATCTGAAGCCCGACTGCGCTGGGTGGAGAGCCTCCGACTCCTCCACAAAAGCGTTCAGTTGGCAAAAGACAATCTTCTCGCAGACTTTAGCCAAAGCTGGCAACAGTGAGATGGCTCGATAGTTAGCTGTTGTGAGTGGGTCAGCCAAGGGTTTCTTTAGTAATGGAAGGAGCTTGGCTTGCTTCCATTGTCTTGGCACCGTGGCTGATAGCAGCGACCTATTTACCAGGCTTGTGACTTCGGCGCCTATAGTGTCCGCCACTCCAGCCGAAACCCTGGCGGGGCAAGGATCAGAGGTTGAACCAGATTTTAGAGATTTAAGGATGGTCAGAATATCAGGTAGTTCTGCCATGTCAAACTGGGATAGGTGCCTGCTAGGTGGAGGGCGGAATGTACAGTCAGGAGACAGGTGAGGTAGGGCGGTGAACAGTGCTAGTCCCTCTTCAATAAGTTTAATCTTATTGATGAAGAAGGATGAGAGCTCCTCACACCAGCCCGCCGAGACGGGGATGATCTTTTGCTCCGCTCGGGGGGACAGGAAGCTTTGAACAATGACAAAGATCTCCTTGCTGTTATTATCGGCCTTCATGATTCTGGAAGTATAGTACTCACTTTTTGCTTTTTTCACCGCAGTGTAGTATATTCTCTGAGAAGCGCGGAGGCTAGCTTTGGCTAGCGGACTATAGGCCACCCTCCAGAGTCGTTCGAACTTCTTACAGTTCCGCTTCAGATCATTTAGCAGAGGCGAATACCATGGTTGAGAGGGCATCTCACGTTGATGTGTTCTAGACACGGGTTTGCAAATGGCTTTTACCCCATTGCTGATCCAAGTGTTAAATTGGTCAACGTGTCCTTCCAGATCGTGGGCAGGGGCTACCTGCTGGTGAGATAAAGCCTCGGCAAGTCCTGGAATGCTAATTTTCCGGGCGAGGGCCCCCGAGGAGAGAGGAGATTGGCGTAACGGCTTGGCCATGGCCCAAGAGAAAATAATCACGGCATGGTCAGACCAGGATACTGGCCAGGGATCGCACATGTCTAGTGAAAACATAGCACAAAACAGGCTCTCTGACATAGCACAGGATCCCAATTGTTTAAACCACTCTGTTTATTCCAGTAGTTAAGCCAATGTAAAGCGTTTCGGCCAAGGCACCGGCCTTTTCACACAAACCAGGGTCCATACTGAGCTCACTTTATATTGTGTCGAACATAGCATGCGATGAAAAAACGCTGCAAATTACGCTGTCTTTGAAATCTAATCAGTATCAACTTATTAACATTGTCCATGCCAACCCTGTAAAACTTAAAATACCACAACTACTGCATCTGATAAATGCAATACTTCAAGGGACTGCACATTTCGATGTTTACACCCTGAAGACCTACGGTTAAATACCTAAGACCAGTGTCGGTTCTTCGTAGTGAAACCCCAACTAATGCACCACACCTAGCAGTACACAAGGATGATGCAGAAATCACAGAATCTGGGTCGTGCTCCCTGCCTATTAAGCTCATTATTGTGAATACAATGTGCCCAAAGCAAAAATAAATCCACTTAAAAGATATTTTTATATATATACACACACACAAAGACACACACGCAGATGGTAAATTGACTTTGTTGCGATTTACTGGTACCTCTGATGTAGCAACAATTGATCTAGTTATTACCATGTAGTTTTACCATGAAGTAGTGACATACAATCAAGTTATTGAGTAGGTTTTGTTCTACCCACTGTACTAATCTAGAGGTGGTTAGTTTGTACCCGTATACTAAGCCAAATTTGTTGGCAAATTCCCAAACTATTTTAATTACTGCATCTAAATCTCTTGTTAGAATCAGTAGGTTGGACCATGAACTATAGCTTTAGTTCTTTTTCTGGCAGATGAGTGGCTAGTGCAAGTGACCTGCTTTTGTGCTTTTTTAACTTTAGCTACCTTATGGGCTGGTGATCATAAGCTCAATGCGGCAGGATGCTAGTTAGATACTTTACTTTTGGATATTTAATGTTTCTTCACACAGTGCTCTGGGTATTAGGGTTGCCACTTTCAATGTTATCCTAGCAGTGGCTGGCCTACCCAGTAAAGTGTATGAATTGTGGAAGTAGCTCAGTTGTGACAACTATATCCTACACAAGAGTAATACCTCATTTTCCTTCAACAAGGATTATCATCTGTACATGAGCCTCATAGTACAGGATAGATTTACATATCGTTGTAAGAATGGAAGCCAGTGTAATGCAAAACTTGAGGCCATATTTACACATTTTTTCATGAACCACAGCAAACGCATTTGCTGTGCCGCGTTGTCAAGAGGGAAAAGACATTACAGAGCTATAGCCACTAAGACTGGTCTGTTGCTGTGGTGATTCGGTCCACTGGTGCACAAACAGGCTGCTTTGCACAACGCACTGCTTCGCCCATTGGTGCTGAGATGTGAGTGTATTTTTTAGCATAGGATTTGTACTAGAGGCTTACTCTTTCAGTACAAATTCCGGTTCCTAGACAAACCTCAAAACCGGTCCTAGGATGCTTGTTTCCAGTCCAGGGAGGATCTGGCTTGGCAGTTCGGCCTGGAGTATTGCCATGGGGAACAGGGTCACAACTGATTTGCATATTGCTGGGTCTAAACTTAAATGGCATGGGGAGAAAATTCTTTTTTTTAAAAAGGATGAATTTAGGTCCAGATCTCTGGACTGTGGTGAATGTATAACATTGTTCAGTATTTAGTCAATCAATTGTTCTTTTTGCAATTGTCACCCCGAGTGGGACGGATGTGCCCAGACGTGGGTCGCAAGCTCTCCATGCCACTGGAGTCAAGCTAGCCTGGCTGATGAGGGGTGAAATCCCGAAACTGGTCCTAGGATGCTTGTTTCCAGTCCAGGGAGGACCTGGCTTGGCAGTTTGTGCCGGAGTGTTCCCATGGGGAACAGGGTCAAGACTGATTTGCATTTGGCTGGGTCTAAACTGGAATGGCATGGTGAGCAAAAAAAAAACAATGGATTTAGGCCCTGATCTTTGTACTGGGGTGAATGGATGACATTGTTCAGCATTCTGTCCATCAACTGTTTTTTTGCATTAGACAAACTCAGAAGTATCCCACGTATAGGATGTGTGGTGTGCACTTCAGCACATGCGCAATAGATATTTGTTGTTGGGGTGGGGGGGGTGAAATATACATTTGCCCTTGTTAACACCTTCTTCATAGATGTCTTATTTTTTATGCAAAGCCAAGTCTGGGTATCTTATGGTAAACTGGTCTTTGTGTTAAAACCTATGGGTATTTGAGTTGATCTTCCCCAATAACACCCCCATTGACTTAGAGTGACGCAAAGCAGTGCAAATTTGTTTTTACATGGACAAAGGGCATATTTTCGAGCACGAAATAGGTTTAGTGCTTTATAGTAAATACCCTTGCGAAACTTGGAGTTACTCTGCGTCAGTGCTAAGCCTTAGTAAATCTGGGATATTAACTGTTATATTTAGAAAAGTAGCGATAACCTTACTGAACAGAAGTTGGCAGCAGGTACATTTATGGGGCTAGTTAGCCTTAGCTCCATTTTGTTTCCGGTTAGTGCTAACTAGTTTATAATTCCTTGCTCTTTTATTGGCGTTCCCATTTCCTAATGAAATTCCTGCATCATTGTACACGCCAGATTTATTTTAGATGTCTGCCGGTTAGGAATAATGTGGACTTCTTTCTGGTTAGATGCCTCCTGAGTTATCTAATCTGTCTTTATAAAATGGCCTCCAGCAGTAGCCGGCGCTCTAGAGAATGCCCAAATAAATACATATTTAAAGCATAATGTCACCTTGAAACTCACAACCATGACAGAAAATAACACCGTTTCACCTGCGAGAGAAACTCCTCTGGACTGTCTGCAAACACTGGACGTGTGTATACATAAATTGGTAATGGAGCATTTCTGCTGTGGAAAGTAGAAACCCTTTTTGCTTCCTGAATTCGGTGCCGTGAGTAAAGAGCTGCATTTGGTGAAGATTTTAGAGCTCTTTCCAGGTAAATGCTGGGGTAGAGTGCAGTGCTTTCCTTCCAGAGCCAGTAAAGTTCATCATTTCTTCTTTTTTCGACATCCGGGCAACTTCCTGTATAATTGTTGGGGTTCTGGCGATAGTTATAGTTGTAACACTCAGGAAACAAGTAAAATCCCCAGGCCCTGGCGGGTCTTTGTAACTTCCCCAGCGATAACGTTCCCTCCATAACACTCCGCCCTGCAGCCTCAAATGCCTTTTTTGCAATTAGTCTTGCTCTTTGGGATGAAAGGGAGAAATGTTCTCTAAGGATAAGCTCAATTGATTTCTTTTGGTATACACTCTTGATTGCCCAGTTCCGAGCCCATAATGGCCGCCATTCTTCCCAGTCAATCACTGCAAATCCGCTCTGTTTTATGTCTGGCATATAAAATGTGATGTCCTCAGTAGTTTTCTTCAGATGGTTAGACAAGTGGATTAGCTGAGGTAGCCCTCCATTGATAGATTTACCAGTGGTCTCATCAATATAGGGATAAGAGCCCAGTCGGTCTTTGTAGAACACGGCCAATGTCTGGTTGATGGCGGTTTTCATTGGACTGGCCACGAACTGGAATAATTGCAGACTCAGGTTGGTGGTTCGGTGTTTCATGCATTCTTCTGTTGGGGCATTCCAGATGGTAATGAAGGGAGACTTCTCTACCACAGGAGGAGCTCTCAGAGTTGATGACTTGTTAGATGAAACCAGATTGACAAGACACAGGGAGACCCAGATTACTCTGCGTAAGATGTTATTTGGCATACTGGCGAAGAGTTTCATGGTGGACTTCTCAGTAGAATAAATACTTCTCGTCACACTGGGGGAAATATGCTGTTTTACCTGGTGAAGAACAATAAAATGTATGCAGTTATTGAAATGGGAAAGGTACAACTGAGTCCACTTACATTTTAAATAATCATGGTGTCTTAAAGATCTGTTATTGTCTTCCCATTCTGTCCAATCATTTAATATCCATGCCTCCAGTAATAATGTTGTTGGATGGGTGCATTGATAGTGAATGGCTCAATGTCGTCTTCAACTCTGACCACTACACAGTCTATGCATTTGGATTGTTTGCATTAAATGCTTTTATATTAAAAAGGTATGGGGGAAAGAAATGTCCAAATGTTTTGTGATGGTGATCACATCACACAGCTCAACAAAGTGTTGTGTCTATATTACTATATGTTAAAAAGGTCCAAAAGCACAGTGCAGAATTATGTTGCACTGTTAGAGCACCCATGCAACCCTTTGTAAATATACCACTTAGTTACAGTTTCACAGCACAGTGAGATTAGGGTACTTGACATGACTTAACATGAGTTATTGCTTAAGTTTTGTCGCTGGGATTAGAACCAAATTTATAGCTGTTGTGGTCACACATTTAACTGCTACTCCCCACAGCAACTTTTTTTTTACATTTAGAGGTTTTAACACGTTCTCCTTTGCTGAGATTCACTTAACATTACATAATGTAATGCCCATTTTATTTAGTAGAAAACAATTGGCTAGAATTCCATTGTAGTTGATGAGGTCCACCCTCGCTCACCTGACAGGTAGATTGCATGAATATTGAAAGCAAAAGCCCGACCACTCCCAGGTACTCGATAAACATAAACAATGAAGGAACTGTGCCAAATTCAAGCATGGTGTACATTTTCTAGAATTCGCTGGTTGAAATATACTGGACAAGATAGCTCTACCAAATTAACAAATGTGCTAGTCCACTAATGATTTGCTCATGTTGGTGTGAAACTAATTTAAATGATGAAGAATCTTCAAAGGTCCTAAAATTTTGTGTATAAGTAGAGAAATATTGGGGTTGGGAAGTACTATGTGGCATCACACCTAAATATCTTCTGGACTTGGTAGTCAGCACTGGCACCTTCCTATTAGTGTGCTAGTGTCAGGCTTGCACTTGGATCAGCAACACATGAAGCACAGGAATGTTCCTTCACACCCGACACCTTGAAGTGTTTGTTTTGAGCTGTCCCTCTTCCACTCCAACCACCATAGGCTAAGGGAATCAAAGTGACTGTTGTCACCCATTGAGACGTTGCGGCTCTGAAATGACCCTTCAAAACAATGTTTCCGCAAGGGTAATAGAAGTTTACCTTTGTTTATGTTTTTTCATAGAATACTTTTATTTTTTATTTTATTTTTTTATATCAAACGATATAGTTGTTTTATTTTTAGGACCAACAGGTATCAAAATATACTTTTCTCAATAGGAGTACTCTCATGTAATTACTTTGCAAAGAGGCAATAAACTTTGTAACCACAATAGGTGCAATGGTTGCAGTAGGCAACACAATTCTAAACACAGTTTAACATTGAGCTCAATGGGGTTTTCTACATCAATGCAGCTGATTACTTTATAGATTACTTTTGTAACTTCAGGACTGGATCCTAGATTCAGTCCTGGGGTCTAAGCTGAAAACAGTTTAGTAAAAACGTTTTAGTTATTACAATGATTTTTAAAGGATATAAAGGTATTTTAAAAGTTGACACAGAGAAACTTTTCAGTGAAAAACCAGCAATGTTATCTAATAAAGGGAAATTCAAAGCACAGGTAAAGTAGGTTCTCGCCACTTTTGTATTCCAGTACTGGATTCCTAGGTTTAGCACCTCTACCTAAGACAGGTAAGTATTTACGTTTTACTAGTTGGTAAGATTTTTAAGGAAATATTTGTAATTTTCAAAAGTAGACAGAAGAAATTTCACAGAAAACAGTCAATGGTTTCCTATGGCAGAAATTTAGATTACTAGCAAACACGGTTGTGATTACTTTTGCGGTTCAGTACTGGGCTACAAGGTACAGTACTGGCTTCTATCCTGATCACAGGTGAGTAATTCGAAATTCGGTATTCGGCTGATTTTAGATGAATATTTTTATTTTTTTTATTTTTTATAAAGACCTTTATTGTACACAGTCAGCATGACACAGTGTAAGGCCTACAACCCAGTCGGGCCGGCAGCAGCAGAACCAGAGCTCAGGCATTATAAATCGGACAACACAGCCGCGCGGCCGACGACCTGAGGGTCCGGCGTCAAATAGAAACTATGTGTACCATATATCAAGTATTTCAGGCATACGACATGGCTTAGGTCTATGATTTTACCATAACTAAACTTTTCCGTAAACTGTAAAGGCACACGTAGCATAAGCAGTCCTGCGAAGGTGAGAGAGACAATCATACAGTGCAGTATATTGTTGATCAGCGGTGCGGTCAGCAGCCCATCCCCAACATCCCCACATCCGTTTACAAAGGGCGGAAAACAGCACACCAGGCGACACAACCATCAGCATGGAAAGACCAGGCCCAACCCTCAATCTGAAAGGTCCTCATCCGGGTCAACTCGCGGTGGCTCACATATACCCCCCCCTAGATTTATTCCATGCCCCCCAGATTTGCCCCCATTTTGCCGGGCAACCCCGATGAACAAACACCGCCTTCTCGGCCACCATGGCGTCGTCCATATATTTCACCAGTCTCTCAGTGTGGGCAGGGCGTCAGAACCCCACAGTTTGGCTATATTGCGCTTCGCCACCATCATACCCAGCACAGCCCAGTCCTGCTGGCGACGGGTCAGATCTTCCGCCTCCCAGATGTTTATCAGACAGCGACGTGGGTTGGGCAGCAGGGAAACGTTTGTGGTTTGGGAAATGGTTCGCATAACCGCTGCCCAGTACGTGGCCACAAATCTACAGTCCCAGATCGTATGGTAAAAAGTCCCCCTCTCCCCGCATCCACGGAGGCAAAATGCATGTGAGGTCCTTCCTATTTTGTGAAGAACCGTTCTGGTGTAGTATGTGCGGTGAACAATTTTCAACTGGACCAGTTTAAGTCTGGACGGGATCGCCGATTCCTTTGTCGAGGAGAGCGCCTCCTGCCATTCTGAGTCATCAAGATCGCCGACATCTCCCGCCCAACAAAGGCGTAACTTAGGTAGCATGTCAGGGAGGTTGTTGACCAGTTTCCGATATGTGAGGGATGTCGCTTTGTGGGGCATATGTTCTGTAAGCAGTCTATCTTCTAGAGGGGTGGAGTCCTGTAATGTAGTTCCGGCCGGGATGGTGGAGAGAAGTGCGTGTCGTATTTGCATATATCTGTAATATTCTGATTGGGCCATATCGTGTTTGGTTTGTAGAAAAGCGAAGTCAACTATGGTACGTCTTCTCCAGAGGTCACCTACCACGGAGATACCTATGGAGTCCCATGCCTTGAACCCCTTACTATTACCCATGAACCCCAATTTGTGTGAGTCCCACAGGGGTGTCATTAGTGTAATAACGTGTGCGCATTGAAGGTGTCTATGTGCCTTGTACCAGATCTGGATTGTGTGACGGGTCGGGCCTATCAGATCAGACGGGACTCTACGATTATACAGGTTTCTTAGCAGTCCCCTGGGTTCAATACCATGTCTATCCGCCAAAAAGGCCGGTTCTGTTTGCGCAGCATGAAGCCAGTAATTAATTTGCTTAAGGTGGGCAGCCCAGTAGTACAGTTCAATATTGGGAAGCGCTATACCCCCATCATACCAGTCCTTCACCAACTTGCATTGCGCAATCCGGGCCGGTTTTCCGTCCCATAGTAAAGTGGATACAGCTGCCGCGATATTCTTGAAGTAGGAGGGGGAGACCGGGAATGGTGTGTTCTCAAGGAGGTACAGAAAACGGGGCAGCGTCATCATTTTGAACAATGCAGCTTTGCCCAGGAGAGTGAGAGGGAGGGAGCGCCACACCTTCACGTCCCTTTTGAACCGCTCCAAAGGGGGTCCCAGATTGAGAGCGTGAAATTCGTCCGGGTCGGAAGAAACTTGGATTCCCAGATACTTGAAGGGGCCGTCAGTATAGCGCAACGGACAGTCCGCTGGGAGCGGGGTAGGGGTTCCAGCAAGGACATATAAGACTGATTTAGTCCAATTAATTCTATATCCCGAGACCCTCCCAAATTTCTCGCAGACGTTCAGTAGTTCTAGAATAGATTTTTTAGGGGAGGTGAGGTACAAAAGGATATCGTCCGCGTAGAGAGATATCCGATCTTCCCATGTCGGCGACCACCTGATACCCTTGATGGATGGCTCCCACCTAACCCAGATCGCCAGCGGCTCGAGTACTAGCGTAAACAGTAAGGGGGACAAAGGGCAACCCTGCCTTGTCCCACGACCAAGCGGGAAATCTCTGGAGATGTGACCATTCGCCGCTATCTGGGCCAGTGGGTTAGTGTAGAGCAAGCGGACCCACCCACAGAACTTGGGGCCGAAGCCCATGTGGCGCAGCACAGCAAACAGATATGGCCACTCTACCGTATCAAACGCCATAGTGGCGTCAAGCGAGAGAAGCACCGCCGGTTCCCGTATATACTCCCGGCGGGCCATTACCGCCTGAAGACGTCGTAGATTATGCGAGGTATTACGATTCGACATAAATCCGGACTGGTCCGGGTGAACTAGTGTGTGCAGGTGCGGAGCCAGACGCTGTGCCAGTAACTTGGCAAGGATCTTCGGCTCCGCGTTTAGTAAGGAGATGGGGCGGTAGGAAGAGCATGATTCCGGAGCTTTACCAGGTTTGTGGATCGGGATTACTGTGGCAAGGCGTTGATCTCTAGGGAGTTCCCCAACTTCTAGACTGTCCGTAAACATTCGGAGAAGATGGGGGGCCGTTATCTGGGCAGTGTGCTTAAACAGTTCTATTGGGAGTCCGTTGGGACCCAGAGCCTTGCCAGACGCCAATGCACTGGTCGCTTCCTGTATCTCCTCTACAGTGACGTCCGCTTCGTGCTCCAACGCCGCCTCAAGTGAGAGGCTGGGGATCGTCAGATCCTTGATATATTCATAGGCTTCGTCAGCCGAGTATGGTGCCTGAGGGGCGTAGATTGCCTCAAAGTGATCAGCCAGCAGGTCGACTATGGCTCCGGGGTCCGAAATCGAGTGTCCCCCTGGTTGCGTCAGGTGCGCAATCACCCTGTCTGCTTTTTCTTTTCTGTCGAGCCAGGCCAGCATCTCTCCTGCCTTATCACCCAACTCATAGACTCTATGACGGGAGGCTCGAATCGTGGTCTGTACCAACTCCCTTTGGTATGTCACCCACTCAACGTTCCGCAGTCGCACTGCCTGAGCAGTTGCCGGAGAAGGGTGGACCTCCTGGTCAGAGATCGCACACTGAAGCGCGTCTCCAAGCGCATCAAGATCTTGACGCTGGGTACGTTTCTGGGCAGCAATGAATGTAATCGCCTGCCCACGTATGACCGTTTTATACGCTTCCCACAGGGTGCTATGGGAGCTCACGGAGTCTGTGTTCTCCCGAAAGTAGTGGGTAGCGGCATTGGAAAGGGTTTTCTTCAAAGGGGCGCTCTGCAGATAGCTCGCATGTATGGGAAAAACGCGGGTTCTATGGGGACGGTGATTCGTGTAAGTGAGCCGCAGCGGCGAGTGATCCGAGATGCCTCGCGGACGGATGTCCGTCTCCGCAATGCCGTGGAGCCCATCACCGGACATCAGAATGTAATCTAGTCTTGAGAGACAGTGATGTGTCGCTGAGTAGTAAGTGTATTGCTTCTCGTAAGGATGTTTGTGTCGCCAGCTGTCCGTGAGGCCAAGGGCTTCTATTAGGCCAGCGAGTCGCCCGCCTCCCCGCACCGTCGTGGTATGTGGGTGTCGGTCCATTGTGTGATCTACAACATCGTTAAAGTCGCCCCCTATTACCAACGTCGCCGTCGGTAATGACAGTAAAAAGGCCGCAAGGGCCGTGTGCGCCGTGGCATGTAGGCCCGGTGGGACATACACGGATACAAAGTTGAAAAGTTGGCCCTCCCACTGCATCGTCGCAGCTGCAAAGCGGCCCTGGGAATCAATTTTGGTCTGTTGACACTTCATCGGAAAGTTCTTCCGAATAAGTATTCCCGTCCCTCTAGAACCGGAGGAGAAGTCCGCATGCGCTATGAATTTATACCCCCATCTGTCCATCGCTCTCGAGGCCTGGCCCACAAGGTGAGTCTCTTGCATCAGGACTATCGCCGGGTTGCTACGCTTCAGGTATTGCAGTACTAGGCCACGCTTCACCTTGTCGCCTAGACCCCTGACATTCCATGTGAGGACAGTGAAGGTGGACGTGTGAGAGGGGTGTGGCGCGCTCTGCTCAGGTGTAACCATCATGTGTACTGCCTTTGAGGTGCGTGTGCGAATCCGTACTGGGCAATAGGGGACGGGTCCCGCATCCCACCGCTGGAAGGAAAGTGTCTCTAGCTAAACGCGCAGCATGTGCCATAGATCGTCTCATAATGCAAAAACCAAAACTAAAACAATCAAACAGTTCCCCTCCTCCCCCCCTCCCTGCCTCCCTGCTGCACGGGTCCAAAACCGCCCGCCTCCCCAACTTAGCAGAGTGCTTAGTCCCAACCCAACCCACAGTACTTGCTTGCAAGGGGTAAGTAGCTCTGTGACCTCACGAGCGGCTCCCAGTGAGCACCTCTGTCCAGCTCGGAATGCTCGCCAAGGGTTACATCGACAATGTTCCACAGAAGTGTCTCTCAGGGGCTACGATTACAGGGGCCTATTCTTCCGTGCGTTCTCCATCCTCCAGGCCTGATTCTGCAAATAGATCCTGGCTATGACCTTGAGTCGTCTGGTGATCTGGTTGATTATCTGGCCGGTGTCCACGCTGACCCCCGCCGTTTCGTCGCGGAGCTTCCACTCGTCTCCAACCGTCCAGCCAGTCTCTCGCCGCCTCCGGGGTGTCGAAGAACCACGCCCTATGATTATCCACGATTCGTAGCCGTGCCGGGAAAAGCATGGAATAGGGTATCTCCTTAGCCCGCAGGGCTTTTTTAATGTCAGTGAAAGTCTTCCGTCGCCGGGCCACCTCAGCCGTGTAGTCTGGGAAGAAGGCAAGAGTGGAGTTCAGTATCTTAACAGGAGCAGAGATCCTGGCTGTTTGCAGTATGGTGTCCCTATCACGAAAGTTAAAAAGTCTAGCCAGCACTGGTCGCGGTTGCGCCCCTTGTTTGGGCTTTCCTCCGGGGACCCTGTGCGCTCGTTCAACAGAAAAGAAATGGGAGAGGCCCTTTGGCTGCAGCTTCGTCTTGATTAACTCCTCCACGTACAGATCCATGGATTGCTTGCCCTCCGACTCTGGAATACCCAAAATCCGGACGTTGTTCCTCCTGGAGCGCCCTTCCTGATCGTCCAGTCGTTCCTGAAGTTTTCTGGTGACCGCCTCCATGCGCTCGGCAGCAAGTTGTAGTTCCGAAGTGTCGTCCACCAGTGATTTGGTGACCACTTCCACCTGCGCCACACGTTCCGTCACCTTGTGGAGGTCTGCCCTGAGCAGGCCAACGTCCGTTGATATAGACCCCACCGTCGCCTGTACACTGGAGAGCATCAGCATCAGATCTTCTAATGTAACTTTTTTGGAGTTATCTCCCTCCGCACTCTTGTCCGTGGATGTGCGACCCTCCAGGTGTCTCGCAGCGTTCTTTTCAAAGGCGTACTTTTCCAGCTTGGATTGCGCCGCAGCGTGCCTGGTTCCTCTGCCCGCCATAGCGTTTATGATATGGCTAGTGATCGGGACGGCGCTTGTATGGTGCAGCGTGGCCGTAGGCAAACCGGCAGGAAAAATGGCGTCGTCGGACAGGGTCACAGGTCCGCCGTTAGGGAGATCAGCGTCAGGTACTGCACACCTCCACGCACTCGCCAACACTACTTAACCGCCTCCCAGGCTGTAGTGACGCACAGTTACACTGCCCTCCTTAAGCACTAGAGGATTCTCGGGCTCTGCGAGGGTTATCTGGCCTCTCCACTATCGCACCAGTTCCGGCAGTGCAGACCCCAGGGGCCGTCAGACAGGTCGTCCCAAGTTCTAGTAATCGGCAAAATGTGAGCCCGGGAAGAGGCGGGGGCGGGCGCCGCAGTCTCTCACCGTCAGCACAGCAGGGCTACGGACCTCCCGGCGCCGGGGCTCTCAAACGCCGGGGCCGCCGCTCCCTACACCTCGGGGCAGCAACGTTGTCAGGGCGTGCGGCGTCCCCAGGCCGACCCACCTCTGGTCCCGGTCAAGATATCCGGCGCCACAGACCGCACTGAGCCAGCGGTTACTTCCGGTAGGGCTGCCCCGACCACAGGGCACTTCCGGTCGGGTTGCTGAGCCGCGTCAGGTCGGCGTCCGGCGGATGTCACAGGGCCCGGCTTCGCCCCATGGTCTATCTTCGTCCGGCGGCTATCGATCCGGCCCGGAATAGGATCGGAGCACACCCTGTAGCTTCGGCACTCCGGTCCGGTTACCCGAGGCACAATGTGTCGGCTGGAGAAAAGGATTAGTGAACTGGGAGTCGCTTCAGCCTCAGAGCTCCCACACTACGCCGCCATTTCGTTTGGCTCGTAGCCACGCCCCCCCTTCATAGAATACTTTAATGTCAAAATAAACTTGCTCTTATGGAGAAATGGGCAGGGGGATATGAGCGGTCCACCATTTGGTGTCTTGTCTGTTGTTTTGTAAAGGAAAGACAAGGGGAGTGTTAGAGCATTTCAAAAGTGCTCTTATCATCCCTCCTGTAGCATCTTTCCAGCCAGGGTACCTGCCAATAATCACGCTACACATGGCACTTAGTATTGCACGTCTTTATTCTGGCAAACTCAACATTCTAAACAAGCTTTCATGGCATTTCGCTCTGACACCTACATCACAGCTCTACGGAGTACACTAGGAGCCAAAAGGGTTCCGTAAGAAAATATCCCAAGTTACTACATCAACCCCTCTGGTAAATAAAATATAACATTTTTTTTAAATCATCAAATATATATATTTATACAGTCACAACCTTTTTAGCGCTTTAATCACTGGGCCTAATCTGGTTACTGGAAACTGGGAGCTGTCGTCTTCACTGTCAGAGATCATCGAAGACGGCGAAGAAGTAACAGCAGTCGCTGGGTTCCCAGGCTCAGTCTCTCTATCACCATCTGAATCAAAAGACCTATGAGTTAAATGCCAAAAGTGAGGAGAGACAGATTTCTCAGGAGGGTGGGCAGTCGCCATTAGTCTCTTGTGGACACAATGTGGAAATGTGTAGCATCATATGGAGAATCAGATCTTTTCCTTCACATTTGAAGTGCGATCACTAGATCTCCTGTCTTTATTTCAATGTTCTTTGCAAGTCGCCTCTTGTCAGCATAGGCTTTTATCTTTTCTTTTTTAAGTGAGTACTTCATTCGAGTTGTACCTGGGCGGAGTTTCACTACAAGAACTCAGCAAAGTGACTAAAAAACTCTGCCGCGCTCTGCGGAGTTCAGCAAGTGGTGGAATGCGTTTGGTCACATCGTTTGCATTGATTTTCAGCACCAGGTGTAAGTCCCCTGCTGTAAAATCAGTGCAAACCGCACCATGTGCAGCGCAAGAGGGCGCTACTTCTTATCTGACACTCAAGTAGACTTTTTACTCGAGCTGCAGCTTTCTCAATGCAAACGGAAGGTTTCTCAATGTCAGCGGTCGTAAGAAATCCAACTGCCCACGTTGAGAAATCTTGCCAGGAGATGGATTTTCCTCGCTTGCTAATCTGACATTGACGAGCGAGGACGAAACTTCACTCTGCTACGTGGAACAGAGTTTATTGGAACTTCGCGTGATCCACGGAGCACGGAAAACACTGCAAACTCTGAGAATGGAGCAGAATTCACTGCTCAGGCCTAATTATCACCTCCATCTCTTTCGTTAGTCCATCAAGATTACTTGGTCATCATTGCTCTCCCAAACATCAAAGTCACAAGACTTTCGCCCGTGATCAAGGGAGGTGGTAAACAATAGGCTCAAAAGGTGGAATTCAACACGGTTTGCAAATTGAGCCTTTCAAGATTTGCACGCAGCACTGCTTTATTTAGCATACTCATAAAACCCTCAACGAGACTGTTGGCTTTCGCCCACAAAGGTGCACTCTTCTGATGGTTTACGTTCAGATTCTCCATAAAATCCCTGAATTCTTTAGTGTTGCATGGCAGGCCATTATCAGACTTCAAAATCGCTGGAATGCCCGATGTTGCAAAAATGCTGCAATCCTCGCAATGGCTCGCTCTTGAGTTGTGGATGAGAGATCCTCTATTAAAGGAAATTGAGAGTACTCATCCACAATTATCATCAAATGATGTATATTGTCAAGTGGAGCAAAGAAATTGACGGCTATTCTCTCTCATGCATGCTTAGGGAGTTCTGACATGGTAAGAGTATGTTGAGTAATGTTCATAGAAAGGCAGTTACATAGATGAAAGGCATTGAGTTCCTTTTCAACCCTTTCATCTAAATATTGAAACCAGACTCGGTTTCGGAGAGTTCTCTGGGTGGCAGCAATACCACAATGCCCTACATGAGCCACCTTGATTATCTTCAGTCTTAAACTCTCTGGAATTAGGATTCTCAACCCTCACAGTGTAACTCCTTTCTGAGTTACAGACAGTTCATCTTTAATATTTTTGTATTTTTGGTATTCACCATCACTGGTGAAAGGTCAAGCATGTCAGATCCATGACTGATGTGCAATTATATCTGTCACCTGTTACATTACACAAAGACACATTAATTTGTGGTAGGCACGGGAGATTAAGTAATTTGCCTTGACTGCCAGGTAGTTGAAGTGACAACGAGAATCAAACCTGATTATCCAGCTCCAAAGTTGGCAGTTGTGGCCATTTGTCACCTGCTTGGTGGCCGGCAGTCCAGTGCCTGCAATTGTATTATTTATTTGCCTGCAGTGCAGGAGGCCTGCTGAATCAGTGTTTATTGTTTTACATTGCTCATGTTGCAAGAAGTGTTGGGGGATCAATTTATTCTCGTATTTTCTGTAGCCTGCTTCCCACTTCATCCTCTCAGGGATCAGTGGGCTCAAAAGGATTAATATTTGTATTGGCAAGAGTCACTGTTCCCACTCTAGCTTTTCTTCACAACATATAGGGCCGGTGGAAGATAAAATATTCAGGCAGGTGTGAGGTGTTCCAGTTCTCGTTCCCTTCTTGGTGCTTTCCTTGCAGTACAGGGAGCCCGCCGTAGATGAAGCGTCAAGTGGTTGTTCTTGATGCCGCTTCATCGCTTTTATGCAGTTCAGCGGACACCTTAGCATTATTATTTAAAAATAGAATGTTGCTGATCCTGGTAATGCAGGGAGCCCACACCTCTGGTTAAGCCCCAATGGAGGTCTCTTCCAAGACTGTGTTCCTTTCCCAGACAAAGGTTTCGGCTTTACTTCTTTTTCTTTTTTTCCTCTGGTGGCATATCCTGACAGAAGCAGGAGACGTGATCTCCATTAAAAAATGAAGGAAAAAGAAAGGAGGGAAAAGGGAGTAAGACGGGTAGCGCACCCTTATCTTTGCCTGTCATGCTTCTTTTTTCTTTCTTCCATATAAGTACTTCTATATTAAAAGAGGAAATATATATTATGACATTTTTTTAAAGTTTTTATTATCTTTGGGATACAATAATGTTTCTTTCAGTAAGATAAGTGATGTGTTTCATTATCTTTCTTCATTCCTCTCTGCCATTTTTTTGGGTCGTCTTAAGTTTAAGGTCCAATGGGGTTCATGTGTTTTCTCCTCCTGCTGGCCTAATGTGTGTATCTTTGGCTGTGCAGATATGGGGAAAACACTTGCAGAAGAAACATCATACTTTTCCCTCTTCCACTCAAGAAAGCTATCTTCATGGTGTAAGAAATTATGGCAGAGACTCCGGTCCACTCCAGATTCTGAAAAAGAGCTTCAGGAGATGGTTCTATCTTTATCTATATAATCACCAGTGCAACATAAACTCACCCTCTCGTCTAATTCCTTCTTTGGAAGGCTCCTATTTTTCTGTTTCCTCTCTCTTCTCATAGGTTTCTCCTGTTTATAACGAGAAGGAGCATGGGTTTCCTGGTAGACCATCAGCTCCAAGAGGAAAATATAAATTTAAGGTAGCTCTCAAGCCGGTAGTTCTTACCTTTCTTTCAACCTGCAGCTTCCGTTGCAGGATGATCAATCCGGCGCAATTCGGGAGGGTTCAGTCACTTTCGGAGGCCTTCCTTTCCTAAAGTTCCTAATATTACTGCCATTAGGAGTTTGCTTAAGTCAATCAATCAATCAATCAGGAATTTTTGAAGCGCGCTACTCACCTGTGAGAAAGTGAGAAAAGAAGGATATCAATAGAGTGTCGTCAACCAATTCATGATCAGGCTATATACTATAGTAAAGGACGAGAATGAGCTTCCAAAGTCATTGGTAGTGGACCCTCTTTTAGCAAACTCGTCGGTGAACCATCCCTTCTGGCTAAGGATGTGGTGATGTCAGACCCTGTCCACAATCTTTCCTGCATTTTTTTATTCCAACAATGCACAATTGATTGGTCTCGGATCAGTTTGTCTCTCATTTCTCCAAATTGACACTTTACTGATAGTTCACACAGCCTTGCTACGAACTGATCCACCAGTTCATCCATTCTTTGTGGTTGAGTGTAGAAACGATGTCTACACATTACTATATTTGTCTCTTTTGCAAACTGTTTCTCTAATCTTGCTTTAGCCTCCAAATACACAGTCACAATTGGCTGTCCATTATTACCTACTGCCAACTTTAAGTACTTAAAAACATGTGGATGTATGACATTACAACGCATGCTTTTACATTGCATGCCTTTACAACGCAGTCCATTACAACGCATAGTGCTTTGGGGTGCTGGATAGTGAATAGTTTAATTTACTATTCCAACTCCAGTCCCCGTGGACACTAGGGAAGGTTATTGGATAGTAAATTAACCTATTCCCTATCCTAGAGCGCCCCCCAGAGCAATGCGTTGTAATAGTTTGCGTTGTAATGGTTACGTTGTAAAGGCTCTGCGATGTAAAAGTTGCATTGTAAAGGTTGTTTACCAAAACATGTTGATCCTCCTTACCAAGTGTGCTTAACAGTAAAGCCTTCTTTTTAGCCATACTGAAGTCCCTCCCATCCAATGCCTCAATTTAATTTGTAAAAATCTTTACCCACTCCTCCCATTAGATAGGTGGAATCTCTGGTTGTGATAAAAAACAATGGGGGAGCTGCATCCATAGTTACTTCAACCCTATTTCCAATACTGTAATTGTACCGTACTCCCCCTGTTGCTAAACAGGCAGGATGTAGGCACTGTCTTGAATTGGTGTGCCTATCACCACAATGTGTTCCTTCTCCGTGGAAAGAGCTTCCAATCTGTTAGATGAAGGATGTGCCTATCACCGCAACAGATAACTTCACCAATGACAGCATAAATGCACAGGAATACGCCATCAGTCGAATTCCCTCACCGCGTTTCTACTACCAACTGAACCCCTCGTGTGTCATAGGTTTCAATGCAGGCTTTCCCAAACTTTCAAAATGGCCACTGTTTACGCACCGCATTTCGTCTGTTTTGAATGGCGATAGAGCTTGGTTCCCTAACACATTGCCCTTGTCATTGCACATCAGCTTTCCGCAGATGACATACCTTGTTGTCGATCACTGATGCATGCTCTTGTGCGTGAGAATGTAGACAGGAATCCACATGGCAGAACACAGATGCGAAAGCTGTTGGTGCAGCTCGAGCTCAATTAACATACTCACTGTGAGAAATTAACTTGATCAGCACCTGCCAACAACTTTTAAAATTAGAAAAACACACCCTTGCAGATTGTTGTAGTGCTCACGATGTCCTCCACATGGGTACAAGTACATTTGCCTTTCCATGCTAGCATAAAAAGTCATACCCCATCAGACTGGGTTCTCGCACAATACCTCAGTTGCAGTTGTTGTCAGATGTCTTAATGGCTGGAAGCGATCGGCACCAATCTTGAGAAGTAAATGTCCTCAGGCCAAGAAGGTTGAGATAGGTATTTATTTAAGACATCTACGACTACAGATGGTGCTCCCTCTCCAGCCAGCAAACAACTGACCACAGAGCGAACCCATCTAAGTCACAGTACATAAGAACATAGAACACTTATGACTCAACACTCCAGCTTTAAAGATACAAGTCAACTTACTAAGGTAAGTATTAAGTAAATTGGACATAGGCACAGAAACAGGTAATATTATTCTTTTGTGCTTTAATCCATATGGAAGAACATATCACGGTACAAGTTGATTCCAGCTTCAGAATGCCCCAACAGTGAACCGCCACCCTTAATTGGTTGGTTGGTTGGTTGATAGCTTTATTTCGATATGCAGATATCATAAAAGCATTACAGAAATATATAAAATAGCACATCGTAGAAAAACTGTACAAGTTAAAATTAAGTCAAATAAAAGGTTTCTGAATTGTACAACAATAAATTATTTAAAAAAGAATTAAATTGATATAGACAGTCTTTTTAAGCGAATCAACCATGCCCATTTTAGAAATTTGGACACACCACAGACTATGGGGGAGGATGTGTCGGTTAATAAAATCCGTAGAGCCACCATATAGTGGCGGGTTCCCAGTTGCCTACAGAGAGGTTTAAGCCAATATCTTCTTGGGCGGATGTAGTCAGGGCACTCAAAAAAGAAATGAGCCACAGTTTCTGGCCTAGTTGTACATAGTGAACAGTATAGTGATGCCTGCGCGGGTGTATTCCATCTTGAGAGCAAGTCTCCTAGAGGTAAGGTGCCTACTCTAAATTTTATATAAAGAGTCCGGTCAGCAGGAATTGTAATTAGGTCCAAATCGGGCTCAAAGGCAACAACGTCTTTTATTTTCAGGTAAGCTGTGGTGGAGTTGCAGTGACGTGGATTACTGATGAGCTGGGCAGAGACCCACTCCCAATATAGTTTTTTCAGGGTCGCCTTAGGCGGGGCAGATTGTGTAGTCCAGCAAGACCCCAAACCTAGGTCTCCCAGAAGATTTTTGATATCCCTGAGCCACTTAATCTTATTCCAACCACACATTCCCATCACCTCTGACAGCCCGTCCGCATATGTTTTCAATTCGGGAACTCTCCACAGACGAGCCCATAAGAGGAGTGGCCGGAGGCGAGCCTGGTCCTTAACTGCTTTGCAACCCGCATCCTAAAGCACCGGGACTGTTGGAGTGCTCATCAGAATGGCCAGGAGGTCCTTCAGGAATTTATTCTCTGCCTTGGAAAGTACCTCCAGATTACCAAGGCCCCATAGCTCAGCCCCATAAAGAGATGCCGTGACAGCTCTAGCTTTGTAGATGTCAATTACTGGAGCTACACATTGCTTGGAAGAATTGCGGTACTCGCTCAACAATGCTCCCCCCACCCTTTTATGACTAAGGGTCATTTTGTTGATATGGGGTGACCAGCTCATGACATCACTCATGTGGATCCCTAAGTAATCAAATTTTGAGACTCTCTCAAGGGGAACAGAATTTAATACTGGAGGACGACCAAGCTTGCGTGGAGGGTGCATAATCAAGTATTTAGTTTTTTCCACGTTTATGACCAACCCTCTTTTTGAGCAAAAGTCCTGAAAGCGGTTCAAAAGCTTCTGGAGGCCCTGGGGAGTTTTTGAGATAAGGAGGATGTCGTCCGCAAACAACAGGGTTGGAATCCTCACGCCCCCCAAGGAGGGGGCGTCTGCTGGTTCTTCAAGAAGGTGCTCTACCACACCATTCACGTACAAGGAAAACAGTGTGGGAGCTAATACGCAACCCTGTCGGACACCCCTATTAACCGGGATCCTATCGGTCTTTTCTCCATTCTGACCCCATCGCACCTGGGCATAGTTGTCATTATGTAGTTTGATGAGGAGCAGTAAGATGTAAGGGGGCAGCCCAAGACCCTGCAAGACCCTCCAGAGTTCCTCCCTGGGAACCAGGTCAAAGGCAGTCTTCAGGTCTATAAAGGCCAAATAAAGACTGCCCTTGCCCAGTTCCACCACCTTCCAGTGTAGAAGCAATAATCTAAACACTTGCTCAATAGTTCCTGTACCGGAACGAAAACCCGCCTGCAGGTCGGACAATATATGGTTTTCATCCCCCCAGTGAAGAATCTGCCCCAAAATCACCTTTCCCGCCACCTTCTGAGTAGAGACGATGAGGCTTATTGGCCCATAGTTCCCCGGTTGGTCCCGACAACCTTTTTTGAAAATTGGGACTACCTCGGCCCCTTTCCAAGACTCAGGGACAGGACTTCCGTCTAAAATGGCATTCAGGATAGCAGAAATCAGTGTGCCCCATTCACCCGGATAGGCTCGGAGAAGATCCCCTGGCAGCCCATCAGGACCAGCTGCTTTCAGGGGTATCAGGGATTTAATCAAGTTCATAACCTCCAGTGCAGTAAAGGGGTCAGTGGCTCTATCCAGTACAAATGGGGGAAAGAAAAATGGGTCATCAAGTGACCCTTCTACAGCTGAATAAAGGGCCTTAAAGTGGTTGAACCACATCTGTGCTGGGATAGTACAAGTCCTCAAGATGTCATCAGGGCGATTCCTACTGCCCACCAGGTCCCGAAAGCCTTTAGCATCTCTCCCCCTACTTGCAGCCAGGAGATCTTGCCGAAAATTATACTCCCATTCCTTTTTGGCAAGTTTCAAACATTGTGCGAACAGCCTTCTAGCCTCCCTAGTCCTTGTTTGGCACTTAGATTTCACTGCTTCCACGAGCAGTGTTTTGGTTACCCTGCACTTGTGGTTATACCAACCCTGTCTTTTACGTGGACGTGTCTTCCCACCATTATGACTGGGTGGGACAATAAACAGATTGCTTATGGCCTGAGTTAGACTACAAAACCGGTCGTGCAGCTCCACCGGCCCACCCTCAAGGGAGTCCAAATTGTCTGAGGCTGTGGTTAAGAGCTGAGATATGATGGACATCTTCTCAACCGAGAGCGTGAGCTTAGCCCACCTCAGCCGTCTACCACAGTTCGAGACAACTGATTCACCGGGAACAATAACGCATGCAGATGAACCCCCTATATCCTCAAACCACCCAGGAGACAAGGCAAGGGAGAGCAAGTTGTGATCGCTCTCCACGGAGGATATGATTTCCATATCCTCCACCGAGCTCCATAGGTGGACGTCAAGCAGAATGTAGTCAATTCTTGACGTATGGTTGGGCCTGTTGTACGTATGGGCTCCCGCTTTATCAGATCTAGTCCTTCCATTGAGGGCCCTCAGGTCAAACTCCATGGTGAGAGAATTGACCTGGAGTGCCACCTCGGTCCATCTCTTAATTGGGCTAAGCTCTAAAGCCGGTATCCCCCTCCTAAAGTCATCCTCCTCCTGATCTTGGGTGACTTCTGAGCCAAGAGGCTCAAAGGTGCCCGCGACCAGGGTACATAGCTTATACGGGGAAGATCTAAGCAGACCCTCTAAGAGAGCTATAGTAGGTGATTGTCTGCCTCCTTCTATGCCCCGCGCGTAGATATTAAAAATTTTAAGAATGACTCGACCCCTGGAATTTTTTAAGGTAATATTAAGGAGATCCGGACAGTTTGTTTGATGCTCCTCTACCCTGCAATTAAGGGAGGAAGATACCCAAATAAGGAGGCCTCCCGAGGGACGCCCCCTGCCCAATTCCGAGTAAACAGCAGGTGTAAAATGGGATGAATAACCCGCCTTGTGCAGGGGCTCCCTACTCCAGGTCTCCTGGAACACGCAAATGGAGTACTCCTCCACAAGAGCATTCCAGTCAGGCAAGGCCAACTTCCTAGCTAGTCCAGCCACGTTCCAGCTGAAAACCCTAATGGGTGGGTCCGTCACAGCTGCAGCGCTACTGGGCATGACAGTGCCGACCAACCCTGCCTCTGCCAAGGTGGGTTGATCGATAACAACTTCAGTTGGGTCCCGCCCCACACCTAGTTCCCGATTAGCCATTAAGACTACCTGCTTCCCTGTTGCGGTGGGTGAGTCTGTCAACTTTATAGATGAATGGGAAAGTCCATCAGTTTTTAAATCCCCCCGTACCTCCCCAAGAGAATCAACAAGTCAGTACCCCCTGGGGCCCCAACTCGGCCTTGGCCACGCAGCATGCCGCTGGAACAGAGGTATTGCAGGATGCCATTGGCTCTCAACGATGTTATGATAAGTAGCCCCAGGGATTTGACCAGGACATATCATAGCTGGCCGTGGGTAGAAGTATGTTAAATCGACCACATCAATACCTGGTCCACCCGTGACCTGCTCAGAATTGCATATTGCGTGGGCAACTCTCATATCTTGAAAGTTGACTACCACGCAATCACCCTCAAACGGTTTCTTTCCCTGTCCAATCCAACCCACCCTACGCACTCCAAGAATCACCCCATCCACTCCCATGGGAAGTGGTCTGTTGGCTTTCAGCCAGTGGATGATTTTATTCTTCAGTGCTTGGTGGCCGCCACCCTTAATATATCCTGCCCGCAATCCGAATCCAAACAACCCACGAGCTTGCCAATCAGCCACACACCCCGCAAAGCCGATTTGAATCATCACACGCAGACAGGACCCGAGCTCGGAAATCTATGCAATCGTGTCACTGTGTGCGCGAGGGGCATATGAGACCATACGATGCGAGTGTGGAAGCGCACTCGCATACATTCAATCACATAGTATATACCATAGTAAGCACAAAATCGACCTAACACAGGTACAACAGATTGTTCTCATTAGGGAGGATGGAAATCCTGGCAAAGTTCCTTTTGGATTCAATGGTTTATAACTTAAGAGCATCTGCTATGGCCTCAGCAGGTGCAGCTGCCGCAAGACGCCACCTTCATTTGAGTGAGTGAGTGAGTGACCTAGTGATAAAGCGCACGATTGCCGAGGCATCTTGGCGCTAGGAGTGATTTGTTGCAGTTGACTAGGCTTGAACGAAATTTATTGCGGGGGGAAAAGCCAGGTCTTAACCAGGTTCCTCAAGAGAAGCCTGTTGGACTGTAGCCTAATAGAGGTTGGTAGCTTGATCCACAATTTGGCTGCTCTATGAGAGAGGCTTTTGTCTCCCCATCTAGCTTTTTGAATTGTGGGAACCTGTACAAGCCCTGTATTGGCTGATCTAAGAATCCGCCACGGGGATTACCAGGAGAATAGTTTCTGAATATCCATTGATCCCTCACCATACAGCGCCTTATGGACAAGAC
Organism: Lissotriton helveticus; assembly: GCF_964261635.1. NCBI lineage: Eukaryota > Metazoa > Chordata > Amphibia > Caudata > Salamandridae > Lissotriton > Lissotriton helveticus. Next base: position 1,276,569,939 of record NC_136057.1, read on the forward strand.
AGAGAGCTTTGAATTCTACTCGCTGTTGGATTGGGAGCCAATGAAGCTGCCTGATGCTAGCCGAAATGTAGTGATATTTGGAAATATCAAGTAATACGCATGCTGCAGCATTCTGCAAAGACTGCAGTTTGGCGGTCTGGCATTTGTCAATTCCTGAGAATAACGCATTGCCACAGTCAATTTTTGAGAGGACAAGGGCTCCTATTACTGTTTTCCTGAGGCTTGCTGGAATGAAAGGCAAGAATTTTTGCAAACTTTTCAATATAAAGAAGCCGGAAGAGGTTAGGTGATGAATCTGTTTTGCAAATCTTAGTTCGTTATCAAATATTATTCCAAGATTTCTTGCCTTAGTAGATGAAACGGAACAGTTACCTGCCTCAGATGGCCACCACAATTGCCTCCATATGGATGGACCCTGCCCTAACTCCATGACCTCCATTTTCTCTGTATTAAGCTTGAGAAAATTTAGATTCATCCAGGCCATAATGGAACTTAGACAATTGTGAAAGCTGACGGCTGTGGCGTCCACCTTCTGCGCGACAGATACAACTATCTGGGTATCGTCCGCATATGAGAGCAGCGTAAGACAGTGATCTTTGATTAGTTTAGCCAGGGGGTGACATAGATATTGAACAAAGTTAGTGACAGAGCTGAGCCCTGTGGTACTCCACAAGGGAGACAGAAGTTTTCTGAGTTGAGATTATCCCAGTAGATCGTCTGCTCCCTGGATGCCATGAAAGATGAGAGTAGGGTTAATGCCGTCTTTTTAATGCCTATTGCCTTTAGCCACTGTATCAGTACCGTATGGTTAAATATATCAAATGCTGCTGATAGGTCAAACAAGATAAGGACGGCTCTTCCCTCCCCATCCAGCTGCCTTCGGATCTCCTCTGTGGCCATAATCTTGGCTGACTCTGTGCAGTGGCGAGATCTAAAACCATGTTGGGCGGAATCTAAGAGATTGTTGCAGTCTAAATAGTTGGTGAGTTCCATATTAATTGATTTTTCTAGGATTTTAGCCGGTATTCGTAGACACAATATTGGGCAATAATGTTTCACCTCAGTGGGATCCAAGGCGGGTTTCTTCAGGATAGGCCTAATACATGCCTTTTTCCATGACTGCGGGAAAATCCCAGAACTAATAACCTTGTTTAAGAGAGGGGCCTGATGTGCACTGATTTTTTCAGAGACCATATGTAAGATGGCAGGAGGGCATCGGTCAGTAGGAGAGCCTGACTTGGTCAATAGTAGCAGATCATTAACTTTCTCTATCGTTAGAGTGGAGAATCTAGACAAGTTACTGCGGGTTGGATTATCCTCCATGGTATTTTCTTTGTTTTCAATGGTACTTTCTTTGTTTTCAATGGAGTTGGGTAACGTCTTATGCAGCCGCGGCACGTGGGGTGAGTTCCGGTGGGGCAGAAAGGCAGGGCGGGGGAGGGGCAGGGTGGGGGTCCTAAAAACCGGAATATGGATAATAGGAGGTAAGTAAACAATTTAATTAATAAAAAGAATTCCTTAGCGCGCGCTGCATTGCATTTTGCGATGCAGGGCGCGCTACGAAATTATTTTATTTATTAAATTGTTTACTTACATCCAATTATCCATATTCCGCTTTTTAGCACCCCCCACCCTGCCCCTCCCCCACCCCGCCTTTCTGCCCCACCGGAACTCCATCCACGGGCCGTGGCTGGTCTTATGGCGTTCATTATAAACTAGCTGTACTTTGGTTTGAAAAAAAGTAGCAATCTTGTGCATCTGAGGAGTTGGAAAGGAGATGCACCTCAGAAAAACTGTCTATTACAAATACTTTTTACAGGAAATAGACATTTTGGGGAGAAATTGGAGGATGTTTTCTGCAAGTCATTCAACAGCCAAACGCACACACATCCTTTTCGTCACAGACCAAAATCATGGGAAGGAGACACAAGAAGATCTGATCATGACAAAAAGAAAAGTTGTGAAATCTATCACTACAGATCCTATTTTTAACCTAAGGAGGTTCAATCAAATCCTTCCTCCCACCAATCTTCAGGTGGGAGTGAAAACCCCAAACAGTATTCCTAACCATGACACGGTATGCATAGGTCCAGTGGGGGTGCACCTGTTCCACTTACAGCAACAATGGAAGGCATCAATTTTGGACAGGTGGGCCCTTCAAGTCATTTTGTCATGGCTATGTCATGAACATTTCCCCCGATTTTCAGGATCAACATTGTTTTCAAACTCGATGGCCATGGACTGAATTAAAAATGAACTCTCTTTAGGAGAGCATATGTAAATGTAAATGTAAATGTACAGGAATTTATATAGCGCAAATCACCAAGCGGTTTCTAAGCGCTTGCTTAGGGAACCCGTCCTGGTATTCCCCAGTGAGATAACCCCGGCAGGGTATCCGCAAGGTGAAAGCCAGGCATCCCGCCGCAAGGGGCCATAACATTGCTCATAAATAGGAACGCTATTTTCCTTGTTCCTTTTCAAGAGAGATGATCGGGGTGTTATTCCATAGTGAGGAAGTTATCAAGGTAATTCTGAATAATCACAGACATAAAGTTAATACTCTTCAGAGGGCCATTCCCCTTATTTCGAAAGAAGATTTCATAACCAAGATGGATTGGAGAGATTCGTGCCTCCAGATACCGATTGCTCACTCTCATCAGAAGATTCATAGGAAACTAACATTGCAGTTTCGAGTTTTTGTCTTTTTCATTAAAGGCCATCCAAAGGTTTCTCACCAAAGTCTTCTTCACAGTCAGGGGGGATGATCCACTCTTACTCGGATGACCTAATTCATACTTCTTCTCTAGAAAAGACTGCAAAGAAGACTGCTTTTGGTGGGTTCAGACTCTCCAAATCTTTGGGCTTCCACTCAACTATTCAAAGTCTCAGTTTAGTCATCCCAGAAGCTTGAATGCATAGGAGGTTTGCTCAACACCACTTTCAGAATCGAGGAAGATAAAGCTCAGAAGTAACAAAGGGCCATATGTAGGTAAATGAGAAATACCGATTTCTTAATAGCGAATTTTACCGATTCGCTATTAAGAAATCGGTATTTCCTATGTAGGTAAAGATTCGGTAAAAAATACTGAATCCTTAATACTCCTTATTACCGAATCTGTAATTGAGATTCGGTAATAATGAATACCTACCCATTAATTTCTATTGGCTTGGAGGCCCATAGGAATGAATGTGTTAGCGATCCGGTATTACCGAATCGGTAATACCGGGAGGTATTTCAAGGGTGCCAGGGTGTCCAAAGGACACCCTGTTGCACCCCTGAAATGTGCATGTGTGCACATGTGGCACACATATATGTCCTAAGGGCATGGATGTGTGCCACATGGCACATTAAGAAAAGCAAAAAAAGTGTTTTTTTATGGGAAATCGGTAATTACCACCAACTTGAAGTTGGTGGTTGTAAGACCTGGCATCTTTGGCGTGGTTTCTCCCTATCTTTTTGCCTCTACCTCCTGTATTTTTGATGCTGTGCTGGATTTCGTTTTTGCTGGTTTAGATGCTTGGACACTCTGCCCCTGCTGATCAGTGCCAGAGTGTAAGTGCTCCCTATGTAAATTGATATTGTAATTGGATATACATGATTGGCATATTTGTATCACCATGAAGTCCCTAGTAAAGTGCACTGGGTGTGCCAGGGCTGGTGATGACAAATGCTACTAGTGGGCCTGCAGCACTGATTGTGCCACCCACATAAGTAGCTCTAAAATGGTGTCTCAGGCCTGCCACCGCAGTGCCTGTGTGCAGTCTGTGAACTGCCATGTCCTCCTGGTCAGTGTCCCCACTGACCAGGCCTAACCCTTCCCTTTTTGTGCACATTAGTCACCCCTATGGAAGGCTCAAGGTAGCCCCCCTGAGCAGGGTGCAGTGTATGTGAAAGGTAGAGCATGTACTTGTGCAGGTGACATGCTCTGGTAGTGAATTACAGCCATTTTCGTTTTTCACTGCTGCAAGGCTATCTTGCCCCATAGATTAACATGGGGGATGCTGGCTACAGTGGCTACCAGCATTTTTTCCCATAGGAACAAGATAGGACATAAGAGTCTAGTATCCCTGAACTCAGAATTTAATAACACATCTTTTAGGAAAGGTTGTTTTTAAATCCTGAGTTTGAGAATACCACAGGTTGCGCTATATTCTGAGGAGTCCAATATAGGACACTATTGTTTCACTGTGTATTGTCTCACTGTTTTTTTGTATTGTTAGCACATTAGTTATGAAAGTCTGAATTTGTGTGAATGATGGTATGAGTGACAGTAATTGCATACAGATTGTCTAGGGGTTCCTGGTTAGCAATGTCTAAGCCCTGTATTTTAATCAATTGTACAAAAGTGATCATGTGATTGTATCATAATGTTGACAATATAATTACTAAAAAATGAAAAAATAATTTGTTATAAAGTTAAATAAATGAAAATAACTAACACTATGTCTAAGTGAATGATTCTATGTACCCTGCTGCATCCTTTATTAAAATTGTGAACAGACTTAAATGCCACTATGCAAAGCTAGATAGGTCAGAATAGAGGTTCCCCCCTTTCATTGTTGTTCGATAGTCACTCCCTCCTCTAGACCTGAAATCACCGTAGGGAGCACCCTTGTTACCTCTGCTTTTCCCTATTATAAAGTCCCAGGAACAAAAGGACTTCACCCCCAGCTTCCCTGAACTCTGCTGAGAGAGTTCTGTCCTTCCTAGAGTGCTTGATCCAGTTGTGGGGCCTCTGGAAGTTGTACCTGTGCTGGGAAGCTTGAAACTAAGCTTGAGAGACTTTTGCAATTGAAAAGTTATTGCATCGCTCGCTGCGGAGCGCATCCCTGACAGTGCGAGGAAATTCCCGCCGCTACGAAGGCCGAGATTGTCGCAGCGCCTGTTGTTGCTGCCAGAGCCGTCGCATCCTTCGTTTGCGGGATGCACCAGACCGGTGCGGGAAAGTCTAAAATCGCTGCGAGTGTCGTCGCAGAGCCTGTCGTCACTGGGTGAGATCGCCGCCCGCTTGCTTGCGGACCGCATCACGTCGCTGCGAGTGTCGTCGCAGAAACCATCGCGTCGAGGAACTGCGAGAGAGAAGATCACCACTGGTCCGCGCATCGTCACCCCGGAGATCATCGCAACTCCAAAGATCGTCGCATCGTGCCTTTGCGAGAACAAACTTCCTACGGAACCTCCGCACCGGAATCCATACAAGTGGCCTTCCTCCCCATACAGACCGGATACATCGCAACACGCCCGCTGCTGCAGCGGGGCTGTCGCATCGCCTCCCCAGGGTCTCAGGAGCAATGCATCGCTTGTTTTCCACCGCACCAACTTCTGCTTTTGGAACTTTGTTGCAACTAAAAGGTACTGTGAGCTAACGTGACGCAACTATGAACTTTTCACGCAACTGTGGATTATTTTATCGGAACCTGAAGAATTTTATCGCAACCTTAAGAACTCTTTTGAAACCATATTCTTGAACTGTATATGTTGGATTTTTGTCGTTTTGTTCTTGTGTAGTTTAGATTAAATACCTTTATTTTTCTAAACTGTTGTGGAGTCGGTTTGTGGTGTTTTCACTGTGTTACTGTGAGTGTTGGTACAAATACTTTACACAGTGCCTCTGGTTAGCCTAAACTGCTCATGCCGAGCTACCTAGAGGGTAAGCAGGGGTTATCTCAGGGGGTTTCCTCCTTGCCCTGACTAGAAGCAAGGGTCCCTATTTGGACAGTGGTACCTACCTCTGCCAACTAGAGACCCCCAGTTCTAACAGTGGTAATTACCAATTTCTTAAGGATCAAAAGCACTCTTTAATGTGCTTCCTACATTGCATTTAAGGAATCAGTATTACTGACTCCTTAAATGAAAGAGCAATAAGGAATCGGTATTAAGTAATCGGTATTTACCGATTCCTTATTTACCGATTCCTTACCTACATTAGGAATGGCTAAATACCGGTCGGTAATGCTGAAATTCACCGAACTTCGGCGTTACCGACTGGTTTTTAGCCACCTACATCTGGCCCCAACACATTTACTGGTGAAATCAGAGGCTTTGGCAAGATAATGTCTTTCAGTCCAAGGAGACATGGTAATTTGCTATTTAAAATACTATTACTTTCAAGAACTTCTCTTCTGTTAGTGAGGTAAGGTTTTTATTTACCTCTATTTTTCCTCTCTACCTCTACAGGCTGCAACTCTTTTTATTGTACACAGTGGCGGCTGGCATTTATGGGGGGGACTCACTTGTGAAAATATTGTTAAAAACAAAACTTACTGAATCGACGTCCTCAGCTCTGGGCGTCTTCTGAACTGGACCTCTTCTGAACCTGATACTGCAGTGCGGGCACGAATCATGACGCTGCACTCATGCTGTGAGAGCAATGCCATGATTTCATAGAGCGGCCTCACTCGGTGCTCCCTAGCACCCTGGAGGCCTGCACTTACTCTAAAAAGGCTGTCTTAAGACAGCTGGGTTAGAGGTTTCAAAGTGTGCATGTCTGGCTGGCCGTCTCAATACGGCAGGCCAAAGGGACATGCGCACTTTGAAGAGTGCATAGCCAGCCCACCATCGTCCCTGCTGCTGCCACTCAGCAGCAGCCCTGCCCTCGTCCTGACACCCGGTTCAGGACAGGAGGATGTAAAAGAAAATGATAATGTATTACCATTTTATTTTTCATCTTTGGGGGTAACTTAATGGGGCACCGCTCCTATGCTCTAATGGTGGAGTGGCCCCTGACTGTACGATGGGCCCATTTCCATCTGGGATAGGTTGTAATTTATGTCCTGAGTCACTGGGTTCACCTCCACAAGAAATACGAATATCTAATTTCTTTGACTCAGTTCATTCAAGACAGCTTAACTTGGTGGATAATGAACTCGACCTCGAACCAGGGGATGATGTTTGCTTACCCTAATCTAGTAACCTTGACCACTGATAACAGCAGCATTTGGGGGGGGGGGCAGTCCTAGACACCCAGAAAACACAGTCTTTGGGAGAGGTCGGAGAGGGACAGTTCATCCAAATGGAAAGAACTAATGGCTGTCTTGAGAGTGATATGATTCTTTGCAGGTCACCTAAAGAGGATGGCTTTATTGATCCATACGTACATGGTGATACGGTCTTAACTAAATAATCATTTAGGTACGGGCTCCAGATCCCTCAATCAATTAACTCATCTAATACATTTTTGGGCTGAACATAATCGCTTGTGTCTTAAAGGGCTTCATTTCAGTTAGTTTTACTTTCTTAAGCAGACCTCCTCAGCTAGGTCTTCCCATGCGTTTAAGACTTTCTGCTAGAGGTGGGGTGTCCTTCTGGTTGATGTTTTTGCATTCCAAACTATCTGGGTTATTTTAAAGGTATAAGAAGCAGCAAGCTGTGGGAGTAGAGGCTTCAACTAGTTCTTGGACGAAAGGCCTTCTCTACTCCTTCCCTCCCATGCCTCTGATTTTGAGGGTCTTGGTGAGACGTTAGAGGAAATCAGTGGACTTTCTCATTGTGTTTCCCTTTTGGAGGAGGAGGCTGTCGTGTCACTTCTACAGCATTTGGCTGCAGACCATGAGTAGATATCTCCTTTGTTTTCATCTCCTCTGAGTCACCCTCTTCCATTGTTGAACATCGTAGCCAAGCTAAGATTGTTGGTTTGGAAGTTGAGAGAGGGGGCATTCTAAATCAATGTATTTCCATTTGTATCTCAGATTCTGTACAGGCCTCTAGGAGAAAGTCCAGTAATAGGGTTTATGGTCACCAATGGGCTTCTTTCAATAATTGGTATAGAGCCAAGGGTGTGTCTTCAATTCAGGCTTCAGATGCAGATATTCTTCACTTCTTTCTAAACGGTTTTGACAAGAAACCCCTTGTTTATTGTTAGACTGTAGTAGACCAATATACATGCATTTAGGCCTCCTTGGGATGATTTGTCATCAATAGACCTCCTGATTTCAATACTTTTTAGAGGTTTTGACCTTTTAGGACCACAAGTTAGATGTTTCTTCCCTTCATTTACCTCTGGTTTTAACCTTCTTGCAGAAAACTCATTTTGTACCTTTGGAGAAGGTTTCTGACAGTTTTCTTACCTTCAAAGTTTTCTTACTATGTATCGACACCCTTTTCTTATCATTTTTAAAGATCGGATTGTCCTTTCTGTTGACACTAAATTCCTCTTTAAGATAAATTCAGCATTTCACCAAGATCAGGAGGTGGTTCTTCCTTCTCTACAACCAGATTCCTGTAACTAAGACCCTTTGATTCATTTTCTGGATGTTGTGAGGGCCGTAAAGATCATCTAAATTTATGAGATCAGACAGTCTCCTGATTAATTAAAAGGGGTGAAAAACCATCTACTTCCACCATCGGAATATGGGTAAAATCAATAATTTATTTGGCATATCAGGACTAGAGCAAAGAACTCCCAGTTACAGTTAGGGCCCATTCCCAAATCGAATGGTAGCTTTCTGTGCTAAGTAGGTGGGGTTTCTATTATGGATATTATCAAAGCTGCCATGTGGTCATACCCTTCCAATGTTATCTCTCATCCATTACATGCAGCTCAGTAGCACACTGAGCTCCAGACCCATGTCTTTGGCATACCGGGCGCCGGGTGTGCCTAGACGTGGGTCCCAGGCTCACTGAGCCACTGGATTCAAACTAGCCTGGCTGATGAGAGGTGATACTTCAAAACCGGTCCCAGGATGCTTGTTTCTGGTCCAGGGAGAACCTGGCTTGGCAGTTCAGACTGGACTAGTCCCACGAGGAGCATGGTCAAGACTGATTTGCATATGGCTGGGTCTAAACTGGGGTGGCATGGTAAGCAAAGGAATAATGGATTTAAACCAGATATCTTTATTGAGGGTGAATGTTGGATTTGTACCACATTCCTTCCATCAATTGTGTGTTTTTTCATTTTAGATTGTTGGCATTTGACACCGTAGATTAAAAACAGTGTAAATCATTTATCCAACAGATTATAGAAGAAATATCAAAAAACGAAATAGACTATGAAGCCCAGAATGTTCCACCACAGAACATGCTAAATGACTTGCTTGGGATTTAAGAAATTATCTTCATTCTATACACCAATAGGAGGTGGACGCACATCATCTCTTTCCTGTAGAAGTGGTAGGTGCAATATCACTGACATGCTTCAAAAAGGCACAAGACATGCTTTGAGGAGTAATTGTAGTGTAAGAGAAAGACAAGGTGGCTTTAAATCCTGTCCTATGGTGTTAGAATTAGCAAGGAAATAGGAACCTAGATTATCTGGTTGATCCAGGTTTGCAGTCAGTATAGATGCAGCCAGACACTGCCTAATATTGTAATTGTGGGGTGATCATCTCAGAACTTCCCATCCAACATTGTACATCTCACAAACCTTCAGCACTTTCTTCACAGTCTCACAGTAATGTCTAAGTGCTTGTGCTCTTGACTTGTCACCTTCATATCTCTCCAGGTTAACTTCCCATTCTGTTGACAGAACAATGAAAGGCAGCCGTACCACTGTGATTCTGTTGTTCAGAAACAAAATCCTTCTGGCATCAATGATAAACTCCTCTTGAGCAGAGGTCCTGTCCACTGTGAGTTCTGCGTTAGGTGAATAGCCTTTGTTCTAATTTCTTCTGTTAGAAAGTGCATCATATAGATTGCTGTAGAATTCTAAGAAATGTAATAGCACGAAAAGGCTAAATGTCAGGATTAGAATCTAGGAGTTAAGGTAGCTAGCCTGAGACGACATCTCCGAACTGCTTTGCCAAAGTTATGTGCCCACATCAAACTGTGTGGATAAAACCACAAAACCTGACCTACAAAGGCTTGACATTGTGCAAATCAATGTCTCATATTGTCATCTATAAATAAATATTCATATTTTGCAGATGAGAATTATGATGTAAAACAATTGAAAATATATTTTTGGTTGCCTCAATTGGAGGAAATCATAAAATCTGAAGATAGATCTTGACATGCAGGGAGAGGGAACTTGCAGCTAAGCTCGCACACAAACAAAGCAAACAAGCACCTAAAAGTAAAACAGATTTGGTGAGGATTCTCCAGATTATCCTTTGTAGTTTGTGAGAAGGCGCAAGCCTTTAAGTAAAGAAAAGTGCACTAGGTGCTCAATACTAAAACAGGATTCTAAAAGAGGAAAACACAATGCAATTCCCAAATTAATTTAATTAAGGAGACAACAATTTAGTGATTTCAATGACATGCACAAGACGTAAATCTTATTTAGGGATTAAGTATCCTGCATTGCCTCCTTCATAATTCCAGATCGGCCTCAAAACAGTCATAAAATTGCAGACTTCATTATGTCGGACAACCTTGGTTTATTATCCTTGACTGAAACTGGGCAACATGATTCCTCTTAGCCACTGATAGACCTGTTAATCGCACCAGAGTGCTTTATTATTTGCCATAACCTGAGAAGAAGAACTGATTGTTTAACTGTTACATACGAAGGCTTCATACTGTGCCTATGTTGAAAAATGGCCAATCCCCCATGCTTGAATGTCTATATCAGTGACTGATGATGCCTTCGAGGCTGCACCCATGTGCAGGTCAACTGGTTTCCTTTTGTTTTTCCACACTTGCTCCCATAGTGCTGCTCCCAGCTTCTCTGTTGCTGCCTGTAGCTGCCAGCTTGTGGTGTCGCTGCCACTCACTCCCCAGAAGCAAATTTGTGTTGAGGCCCACCATTCTTTCTGGAGCCCTCACGCTGCTTTCCTCTAGAGCGCTACACTGCAGCCACGAAATTCCCCCGAGGGGACCTCCTGAACCTCCACAATACCCCTGACCAGCCCCACTCATGCACTCACCCCCGCCTAACCAGGGTAATTCTATGCTTACATTCAGCGCCACTCCCCTGCAAGCATTAGAGGGAGAGCTCCCAGCTAGTGCTCTCAGCTAACAACCTCGTTAGCAATAAGGATGAGAGAAAACATAGGCATTTTACCCTTTGAACATAACGGCTGGGAGAGGAAGGTGGCTCTTTATGCTGACAATTTGATGGTCTATTTGTCTAACTTAGCAGTTTCATACCCTAACATTCAGCAACCCCTGGAAGACTTTAGCAAGGTCTCAGGCTACTTAGTGACCCTCTAAAAATGGATATCAATGCATGGAATACTCCCTGCGTCAGCCCGTTCTTAAGAAAGGAAACAAACACTTAGGAATAACGTTGGGACTAGACTTGGATAAGAAGATAAGTAAACTTTAAGAAAGAGATGATGGAAACTAAAAGGCTCCTGAGGGCTTGGGCGTGCCTCCCACTTACTAACTTTGGGAGATCAAACATTATAAAGATGACAATCCTGTTGAAGTTTTATGTCCTCTTTAATGCAATACCACTATTGTTCAGCAAGGTTTGAATCATGAAGTTTTTTTAAAAAACTTTTTTTATATGCATTTATAGGTTAAAATAACAAAATGCGTTAGATACATTCAGTTGGATTGCTTGTTTTGTGATTCACATCGTGGTACAGTGCTATCCAAAAATTAGTTCTTTCGATAGGTATCTTGTCGACATTAGGATCTGAGGCTCAGTAGTTGCCATATAGAACCGGGGTGCAAAAACTGGGGAAACGTTCATGGAATTTCTGGGTACAAACATCAGAGGAGGTGTCCGGGTGTTATGTGTCTCACTATTCTGTACATCTTTGTGCTATTAGATGTGAGGGGGAAAAAGCGGTCGGTCCAGCTCTAACATCTGGCCGTCTAGTGTGGTGTGATGTGTGGTGTTACTGACAATCAGCATTACAAGCGCGTTGCTGGGGGGATCCGGTATGTGCATTTGCCGTCTGACCTTGTGATTGTTGATCCTTCGGTGTATGCATGCCGCCCTCTGGGTCTTCACCGGGTGGTGACTGCTTGAAGCAGTACAGTAATAGGGCCAAGTCCATTGATATGGGGTGCTTACGTATCCCTTTCACCTCCTCCTCCGGCAATGTGTCTTCCTCTGCCGCAGCCCATGTGTATATTGCTCCCACCCATGCCGCGAGCGGGGGGCCTGTGGGGGATCGCCAATGCATGGCTATACTCCATTTAGCTAGTAAAACAGCCAGTGTGATAAATCTAATGTGCATTTTGTGTTGTTTCTGTTTCCGGAACACACCTAGTGCGCTGGCCTACCATGTGTTCAAGTCAGTAAGCCCGGTAAGAGCTCCGAGTGAATCATGCACATTTTGCCAGTATGATCGTATTGTGGGGCATCACCAGAACATATGATAAAAATCTGCTTCCTGTGCTTGGCATCTAGGGCAGAGGAACTGGGTGTCTGGATAAAATGTTTGAAGACACGCTGGTGTCAGATACACCCTATGAAGGATATAGAATTGTATATTTTTAAAGCGTGCGTTTCTAGACACCTTCTTGGGGTATTCCAGAGCCCTCTCCCATTCTTTCTCGTGTAGTGGGCGCACTAATTCTTCCTCCCAAGTGGTCCGCAAGGTCACCAAGGGTCTGTTTGTGAGTTCCTGTATGGCTTTATAGAGCCACGTGGTTAAGGGTCGCCCCACTCCCATATGTAAGATTGTGTGGATGACCGGGTGAGTATTTGGCTCTCCAATAAAGAGGTCGTGATACGGTTGGTAACTCTCTAGTAGTTGGCGGTGGCGTAGGAACTGGCCAGGGGGGAGATCATAGTCATCCATAAGTCGTTGGAACTGTCTGAGTTGGCCGTCCTCGAATAGTGACTCCATTTTGGTAATGACACAGTCTGTCCATGGGGTAAGCATGTTGGGTGTGTAATAGTTTTCGTGCTTGGGCCACCCGACCAGCGGGAACAGAGGAGAGTATGTGGGTTTTCCCGGTGACAGGCGGTGTATCCGTTGCATACATTTGCATGCCACTGCTACTTGTAAGGGATACGTAAGTCTTGGTTTGGTGCCTGGTAGTAGTAGGCGGTGAAGTTCTGGATTGGGCACCTGACCAGTTCTGGTGTGCGTCTCGTCTGTGTGCCTGCCTGCCGTCCAGTATGATAACCACTGTAGTTGTGCCGCTAGGAAATAGGATTCAAAGGATGGAGCGCCCAGTCCTTCCTGCGTAGTGGGTAATTGTAGTTTTTTTAATGCTATTCTATGTCTGTTAGTACCCCAGATTAGCTCATTGAGAAGTGAGTCTAAGTCTAGGAAGAAGTTTCTGGGTGGGATTACTGGCAGATTTGTGAAGTGATATAGCAACCGCGGAACTATTATCATTTTTTCTAACGCCACCCGGCCGATCGGGGCTAATGGGAGGCTCCTCCAGAATCAAATCGCCGATCTGATGCCGGCCAGTGCCTTTCGGTGATTACCTTCAAATATGTCCTACGGGGAGTGGTAGAGGCGGATCCCGAGGTATCGGGAGGCGTCCGTGCTCCAGGCCACTTTCTGATCGCCTAACCAAATGTCCCGAGGGGGAAGGTTTGGGTGTAGAGGGTATACTGTGGACTTATCCCAATTCATCCCAAGCCCGGAGGTTTCCGCAAATTCTGTTAGTGTTACCCAAATGGGTGTTAGATCTTCTGTGATGTCTCGTATATATAGTAAAAGGTCATCGGCGTACATGGAGACACTATGTATGGTGTCTGCTGTGGGAGTGCCCCAGTGTTCCCCTTCTTGTCACAATCGTATAGCTAGGGGTTCGACCACGAGGGCAAAGAGTAGAGGCGATAGTGTGCAGCCTTGCCTCGTGCCTCTCTGTACTGCGAATTATGGATACGTGAGGTGAGGTTGGTGTATAAGAGTCGTGTGTATGCTAAGAGGGTGGGACCGAGTTCTGCTTATTTTAGGACAGAGAAGAGATATTGCCATGTGAGGGTATCAAAGGCCTTCTCGAGGTCTAGGATAAGGCAGGCTGCCCGGGGATATGCGTCGCCCACTTGGTCTTGGACGTGGAATATTCTGCGTATATTCTGGGATGTATTTCTACCTGGGACGAAACCGCATTGATCTGGGTGGACCAAGGGTCGTATAATTTGCGTGTTTCTGTCCGCTAATATCTTCCCAAGGAGTTTACAGTCGGTGGAGAGGAGCGTGATGGGGTGATAGGAGGCCATCTGTTGCGGGATGCAGTTTGGTTTTAGGAAGGTCACGTTTTATCTCTTTCCTTATGCAGCCAGGTTGCATATGCCCTAATATTGTATCGACTGAGATCAGCACAGGCAGCTTGGTATTCTGTCTTGGCTTAGGCCACTAGAGCCACCATTTCTACGGATGAGTAGTCTCGCTTACTAGCAGTGGCAAGTTGCTGTTTGGCTTTGGTGAGTGCCCGTTCTAATGTTCGTTTTACCCCTTCTATTTGATTGATACATTCTCCCCGGGCAACTACTTTGAATGTGTCCCACTCCACTAACGTTGAGGCGGCTGTGGCTGCGTTATTAGTGAAGTAGTCTTGGATGCTTTGCCCCTGTTCGTGTTTGAAGACCTGATCTGATAAGCAGTCCCCTGGTAGTCGCCAGGTGGGAACTGGGGGGTGAGGGGGTCTCCAGTTTAACCGTAGGATATGGGTGTCATGGTCAGAGATAATCCTACCCAGGTAGTTCGTGTGTTGAATTTTGGGCAGAACCGCCGTTAAGCATAGGAATCTGTCCAGTCGGACCCGCAGGTTATGTGGGATGGAGTGAAATGAATATAGCCGAGTCTGTGGGTGATTTAATCTCCATGCATCTGTGAGTGCCCATTGTGTGACCCAGGCCATGAATCGCTCGGTTTGCTTGTAGGCGGGAGAGTGTGTGGCTGGGGGGGGGGGGGGAGCGGTCCAAAGTGAAGTCCAGTGTGCAATTATAATCACCCCCTAAAATCCATGGTATGGAGGCAAATTGGGCTAGAATCCCCGTGAGGTGGTCCCAGAACATGTCTTGTTCTACGTTTGGGGCGTATATGCTACCCAGGAGTACTGATTGTCCATCCAGAAGTCCCTCTAGCAGGGCATATCTACCCTCTTTGTCCACCACCCGTTTGAGTTCCTGAAATGGAGTCCCGGACCGAACCAATATCAGTGCCCCGCTCGCGTATGCCGAGTATGCCGTGGCACACACGGTTCCACACCATTTGGTCTGTAGTTTGCCTATCTCGGTAGTGGTGAGATGTGTCTCCTGTAAAAACGCGATCCAAACGTTTTGGCGTTTTGTGTATGAGTATACAGCATAACGCTTGCGCGGCATATGGAGGCCTCTGGCATTGAGTGTAAGGATGCTGATGTCAGTGTGTTGCGTGGATATAGCAATGTAGCGATATCAGTGTGCATCACAGGGGGCAAGCATCTGCTGGAGCTTAGTAACCGATGATTCCCTAGTAGGGTGAGGGACACATATAGCCCATAATTCCACCCATACTTGTGTTTCGGGTACCCTGTTGTGTACAGTTCCGTGAGTGAGGCGGGACGCTGCTGAACTGGGGTCCGAAAACAGTCCCAATGCCAAGGACCCATCCCTGGGAACGATTTGTCCAAACCTACTCTTTCAGAAGAGGAGAGTTCAACAATATGTGGTGGTGGTGGCAGTGTGTATGTGCGAGGCAGTTCGCTGATCGGGCCATTGTAGGATCAGTGAGCGTCACCCGGAGCGTGCTGGGACATGACTATGTTGCGTACGTTCAGTGGGTGAATCCATGTTGCGTTGGCCCTTTCTGAATTCTTAGTGAAATCATCTGATGTCTAGAGGGTGTTCAGTTGTCCGTCCAGCATGGCGTCAGCCGTCTGGGGAGTGACCAGGGGAGGTGTAATGGAGTCCACTCCCGACAGCGTTCCGTCGCTGTCATTCTCTCTCTCCGACGAAAAGATGTGTGGGGGTCGATCTATGTCCTCTGCGAGGGGTGTCTGTAAGTCAATCACTGCCTGTAAAGCCTCCTGTCGTTCCTTCACAATTTGTTCAAGGTCTGGAGAGTCTTAGGTGCGTGTCCTAGTCACTTTATTTGCCCCGCCACGTTGTTGTTTTGGTTTGCGTCTCCTGGTTTGCGGCGTTTTGAGAGTGGAGCCATGTGCGGTCTCAGTTCTGGATTGCTGCGTGCAATGATGATGAGCCCACTCATGCGCTTCTTCGGCAGTTGTGAAGAAGATGGCGGAGCCGTTATATAGGATCTTGAGGTGAGCTGGGAAAAGCAAGGAGTATTGTATATTGTTTGCCCGCAACCTACGTTTCACATCCAAAAACGATGACCTTCGTTGTTGCACCGCTCGTTCGTAATCGCGAAATAA
Organism: Lissotriton helveticus; assembly: GCF_964261635.1. Taxonomy (NCBI): domain Eukaryota; kingdom Metazoa; phylum Chordata; class Amphibia; order Caudata; family Salamandridae; genus Lissotriton; species Lissotriton helveticus. Next base: position 1,276,586,098 of record NC_136057.1, read on the forward strand.
CATTATCTGTTTGTTTTCCACATGCAAGGGGCTTGCTAGTCTGGATGCTCACAGTACCGCATCCCGATCTCGAAAATGTAGGAATTTCGCCAGCATCGGTCTTGGGGTGGCTCCTGGCTGAGGTTTGCGGGCCAGTACCCTGTGAGCGCATTCAATGGAGAAGAATGCCGTCCGGTCTGTCACCGGGGTGAAGGATTTCACCCATGCTTCCAGGTAGTCCAGCGTATTTGAGCCTTCAATTCCCTTCGGTAGACCCAGCACGCGGATGTTGCAGCGTCTTGAGCGCCCTTCTAAATCATCTGTGCGTTCTTCCATGATGCTTAAGCGGTCCAGGACATCTTGTAGCATCTTCTGGTGTTCCTTGGTGGTGGGTTGCAGGTCAGCTAGTGTTTTTTCCCCGTCTTTCACTTTTTCAGCTAATTTGCAATGGTCGTCTCGGATGAGGCTGACATCTGTCGCAAGGGTGCCTAGTTGTTCCTCCATGGACATCCTGTAAAATTCGATGGCTGCCAATACCTGATCCAGTTTGTCCGAGAATGATGGATCAGATGGAGGTGCAGTTCTGATAGGCATGTCCGGGTAGTTGGCATGTTTTCTGGGGCTGTCTCGGGCACTGATGTATGCTGTGTCACTCTTGGTTTCCCCATGGTGGTGGCCGAGGAGACTGCGTGCGTAGCGAGCGTTGGCAGGGGTTACAAACTGTGTGGGTCATTGAGAGAAAAGCCCCAAAGCTGGGCCAGGCAGTCCACATGGAGGGTTGGCACTCCCAAGGTACGGGGGAGGTGTGAAGCAGCTTGGTGGGTGCCTGGTTGAGCGCGAAAACCTCCGTTTTGGGTGCTCAATTGCTCAGTTCACTCCCCTGCGGTTGTGGAAGAGGGTGGGTGCTGTCAGGAAAGGTGAGACACACTCTGCGTGTTGCTGTAGAGAGGGGGTCACTTTGGGGGCCGTAGGTGATCTGGTAGCCAGGTCGGGCGCCTCTCTGCCACTGTAATATGCTGATGCAGGGACCGCCAAGATTACCGTGCCGCCATGTTAAGGTCAGGCAGCTTCTAGTTTGGATGCGTCCAGTTCCTTTAGCAGCGGGCAAAAAGGTGGGGCTCATTGGTATTGCCTCCTGTTGTAGGGGGGATCGTAGCTCACCTCTGTCCTGCCATCGGTATGCGTCTCTTAAGATCCCCAGAGTCCCGATGTCAATCCCTTCATCCGCAGCGGGCTTCAGGCGCCACTTTGAATTCAGGCAGTCTTGATCGGGGGCTGTCCTGGGATTCACTGCTGGGCTGGGGGTAACTGTCGGTCCTCCGTTCCTGGGCCACTGGCAGTAGGGGTTATCGCCTCCGTTCCCGCACGATGGGATCGCGGTTTTGGGAGGTTGTCTCAAATGGGCTGCTCCGGCTAAGATGGCAGGCCATCACCTGTTGTCCCCACTTGTGGCCGCCTCCAGGTGTGCGTCCAGAGCTATCGCCGCTTCTCTGCCTTGCCGTGATGCCCCCTCACCTCCGCTGCTGCCTCGGTTGGTTTGCCATGTCCGCCTTCAGGCGCGCGCCTCACGGCTCAAGTCTGGTCTTCTTGGGTGCACAGTCAGGGACGGGCGGGCACCATTTTGCCGCCAGGAGCCTGAGTCCGGTATTTTCAAATTTCTGCCGGGGATTCACTCAATTATGTAGGAATTAGGGCATTGTTGTATGCAGTATGTGTTCCAGCATCTGAATGTTGTCTCAGCCGTCCGGAGCGATGCCGGGAAACGGGCAATATGCTGGCCCGATCACGGAGCCTCAGCAGGACACATCTGCCATCGTAGCCTGCTTGGCCACGCCCGATGTTTGAATCATTAAGTTACAGGGAGAGGAGAAGAGTTTTACCCAAACCGTCAGGGAGTTAGAAAGTCCTGGAAAAAACTCCATAGAAAAATGCTGGATGGGGGCATAGTGGCCCCGGACTTCCAGTTTTATTGCTGGTCTTTTCAGCGAAAGAACATTAGAATTCTGCTAAGAGGATAGGACCACTCACAAAAATGGGTTATGTTTAAAGCTATTCTGAAAAACCTACCGTATGTGCACAGACACCGCTTGTATTAGTTGGAAACACAAGATTCTTCAAGAAAGTCAGGTTAAACATGCTAAACGCTGCCTGCAGCCGGGTGCAAATTAGAAGACTATTTTGAATACCTTACTATAGTGAATTTGTCCCTATCTGAAACTTTACTGGAACTCCAGATTGCCTACACTACATCTTGGCAAGACCCTTAAAAGATGGGGGTCAGATCTTTAAAGGAAATAGACTGATCTCTTGGGAAGACCTATTGTGGCTAATAGGTAGTATACTTTCTAGATTTAAGTACTACCAGCTGACAAGCTGGGCGCATGGATTGCCGAAAGACAGTATGGGGAATCCTGAACTGGAGGAACTACTACAGGGAAACCCCCCATAAATAAAGAGGTGGCAAAGTGGTATTGGAGAATGGTGCAAGGCAACAGGAAGACTTCACCCTGTCAGAGGAGCTGTAGAAAAGATGGATTTAACAGACCTCTGGCAAGTATCTATGTCGACTTTACGTGACTCTGTGAAATCTGCATCTCTAAGGAAAAAAACATCTGTTTACTATGCACAGAATCTACCTGACACCGAAAAAGCTGTCAAAGTTTAACAAAACAACTAGTAAAACCCTGTCTTAAATGTGGTCTAGAGCTGGCTGGTGATTCGCATATGTTCATGCCATGTCCAGTGATTAAACCGTTCTGGCAAATTGTGGGTAAAGCTTAATCTGAGAGGCTCGGCAAAGAAATCACAGTAAGCCTTACATTGATATTTTTGGCATCCTACTGAGTAAAAAAGGAGGAAGTATTGAATTGCCTAAAAAGCTAAGATTATTCTTATCTGCACTGATTCTATTGCCAAGAAGGGAGATCTACATGAAATGATTATCCTCTACCTCCCCGATCCTATTGACTGGGCCCCTTTCTGCTAAGCGAGTTGGCAAGTTAGACAGTGATTGCTCTACAACCGACAGGGTGAAGATGTGGGCTCTATTCGAAAACTGGTAGAAAGAATAAATACTGGAAAGGGATGCTTAAGGACTCCGTAGGAGCCCAAAGATTTAAGACCCGCGTTTCAATCTTGGAATTCACCAGGGCCCGTAGGGATCAAGGAACCTGATGCAGGAAAGATCTTGCTCAGGATGAGACATATAGGTAGAGGGTTGAATTGTTGGATGTGCAAAATTCATGTAATTTGCTTTCATGTAGTTATGTAATATTTTTGGGGGAAATTATGCAACATGCACATACATCAATTAGCATGATATTTCAGTTTGAAACGCATCCTCCTGTCAGTTTCTTACATGAAGACACATTTCATGCGATAAGCAAAAATAGCACAAGAAACACAATTGCTGCAAACAACAGCAGCTGCCTTTCTGGCAGTGCACATTGTCTCTATGCTATAATTTTGCTGCAATCATCATAATTATGCAACCTAGCATAAATTTCCCTTTAACAAGCACAACACGAAATTCCTGAAATGACGCTGGCGTGAACTAGTTTCCGTATCAAAGAGACACCTTCCTCGAAAGAGAAGGGTGTAGGGGGACAGGGAGCTTGATTATAAGGTCCAGAGCCCGTGCTCCTATAGTTAATCAAAGACTCAAAACATGAAACAGTGCTGCTGACTGTTCCCATCCATTCTCTGCCATTTGAGAGACACTACCCCATTTTCTTAGGAACATTAGCCCATTTGTTGAGTCATAAATTAATTTTCACCTGAGCTTACTGAATTGCCACGTACAGCATCTGGTGGTTGGGTCATTGTGTTGACAACAGGTGGTACCATGGGCAAGAAAGATGGACTGAGATGCAGTGCCACCCAAATATCAGTGGCTAGGATTAAAACAAGAATTCCATCTATCACTTTTTTGTTTTGTTTTTCTCAGTGAGATGCCGTGAGTGTGATGGGTATATGTGTTTCCTGTGGCTCATTGTGCCATGTGACCAGCGGTGGCTCATCCATAATGGTGGAGGAGCGTCGCCACACTGCTCATAGCCAGCAGTTCAAAAATAAAATAATATATTTTTTTATCATCTTCTTTTTCAAGTGACTTAGCTGTGAGGCATGTGTGTATGGAATGATGGGGCCGGGCCATGGCAGGGAGGAGGAGTAGTGTAGTAAGTGCGCATGTCGGTTTTGCCGGCCGTCTTAGGACAGTCAAACTGACCTGCGCATTTAGGTTTCTCTAACCCAGCTGTGGCACACAGCTGGGTTGGAGAAACTGCACAGACTCCCTGTGCCTGAGCAAGCGTCAAACCAGCCTGCTCAGGCCAATACTGCACTGCTCTCATGCTTGGTAATAGAATGAGAGCAATGTCTGAATTTGATGGGGAGTCTGTGATGGTGTCCCAGGGCCTGCTGGTAACCGGAAAGCAGAGAAGCACAGAGGCGTGAGGCGGCGGGCAGCATCAGGCAAGTCTCGTTTTTTTATTTCTTATTAACCCCCATCCCCTGCCACTGTATATTGTCAGCAGCCACAACTGCTTGGGACTCAAGCTGTACCTCACCTCACTCATGGTGTCCAAAAAGACTTACTCTGGGATTAGTTTGCTTGTGTTACTGTTCAGAGGGGACTGAGCAGAGCAATTCGGGATGGGCTCTTTCTATAGAACCAAGACTTGTTTGCCTACAGCTGGTCTCTTAGGTGATGCAGTGGGCAAAATATGATTAACTGGATTGTGGCCCAAGTATTTACAAGTGGTTGATATTAATTCAAACATTCTACTCATTCTTTTTTGTTTATTCAGCGAGTATGTTCCTGTGTAATCAACACAAAGATTAAGGGCCATATGTATCAAGCCTTTTTGGATTCGCAAAGGCCGCAATTCGGCTGTTTAGCATTATTTGCTTTGTATGTAAAATTCGCATCATAAGGAATCGCAAATAAGGAATCGCAAAAATGTGCGATTCCTTATTTTGCTATAGCATTTAAGGAATTGCAATTTTGCGATTCCTTAAATGCTATGTATGATGCAATTTTCAATAGCGATTTTAGCTTAAGAAATCGCAATTTACCACCAACTTTCAATTGGTGGTAAATTGCGATTTCTCATAAAAATGCACAAATTGGCATTTTTAAATGAGGCATGTGACGCTCATACATGTTTCCTTCCCAGTATAAGAATTGGCTTGGTAGTTTGGTTTGCCCTGTTCCCATCATGCACTGGGACAGGAACAGACTAATTTGCATATAGCCAGGTTCTTAGCTGGGATGGTGCAGTGAGCTAAAAAACGGTGATGGATTAAACCATGATCTATTGACTTGGTAAGAGTATTCTGCATCATTCAGAAACTCTGTCCATCACCACCCCCCTTTTTCAAAATCGGTTTTATCCACACTATGTGTGGGAGGGTATACTCAGATGTGAGTCCCTTGCTCATTGCACCATTAGGATTCAAGCAAGCCGGGCCGAAGAAGGCTGCGATGCCAGAAACCGGTCCCCGGAAGCTTGTTTCCTTCCCAGTATAAGAATTGGCTTGGTAGTTTGGTTTGCCCTGTTCCCATCATGCACTGGGACAGGAACAGACTAATTTGCATATAGCCAGGTTCTGAGCTGGGATGGTGCAGTGAGCTAAAAAACGGTGATGGATTAAACCATGATCTATTGACATGGTAAGAGTATTCTGCATCATTCAGAAACTCTGTCCATCACCACCCCCCCTTTTTCAAAATCGGTTTTATCCACACTATGTGTGGGAGGGTATACTCAGATGTGAGTCCCTTGCTCATTGCACCATCAGGATTCAAGCAAGCCGGGCCAAAGAAGGCTGTGATGCCAGAAACCGGTCCCCGGAAGCTTGTTTCCTTCCCAGTATAAGAATTGGCTTGGTAGTTTGGTTTGCCCTGTTCCCATCATGCAATGGGACAGGAACAGACTAATTTGCATATAGCCAGGTTCTGAGCTGGGATGGTGCAGTGAGCTAAATAACGGTGATGGATTAAACCATGATCTATTGACTTGGTAAGAGTATTCTGCATCATTCAGAAACTCTGTCCATCACCACCCCCCTTTTTCAAAATCGGTTTTATCCACACTATGTGTGGGAGGGTATACTCAGATGTGAGTCCCTTGCTCATTGCACCATCAGGATTCAAGCAAGCCGGGCCGAAGAAGGCTGTGATGCCAGAAACCGGTCCCCGGAAGCTTGTTTCCTTCCCAGTATAAGAATTGGCTTGGTAGTTTGGTTTGCCCTGTTCCCATCATGCACTGGGACAGGAACAGACTAATTTGCATATAGCCAGGTTCTGAGCTGGGATGGTGCAGTGAGCTAAAAAACGGTGATGGATTAAACCATGATCTATTGACTTGGTAAGAGTATTCTGCATCATTCAGAAACTCTGTCTATCACCACCCCCCTTTTTCAAAATCGGTTTTATCCACACTATGTGTGGGAGGGTATACTCAGATGTGAGTCCCTTGCACATTGCACCATCAGGATTCAAGCAAGCCGGGCCGAAGAAGGCTGTGATGCCAGAAACCGGTCCCCGGAAGCTTGTTTCCTTCCCAGTATAAGAATTGGCTTGGTAGTTTGGTTTGCCCTGTTCCCATCATGCACTGGGACAGGAACAGACTAATTTGCATATAGCCAGGTTCTGAGCTGGAATGGTGCAGTGAGCTAAAAAACGGTGATGGATTAAACCATGATCTATTGACTTGGTAAGAGTATTCTGCATCATTCAGAAACTCTGTCCATCACCACCCCCCTTTTTCAAAATCGGTTTTAACCACACTATGTGTGGGAGGGTATACTCAGATGTGAGTCCCTTGCTCATTGCACCATCAGGATTCAAGCAAGCCGGGCCGAAAAAGGCTGTGATGCCAGAAACCGGTCCCCGGAAGCTTGTTTCCTTCCCAGTATAAGAATTGGCTTGGTAGTTTGGTTTGCCCTGTTCCCATCATGCACTGGGACAGGAACAGACTAATTTGCATATAGCCAGGTTCTGAGCTGGGATGGTGCAGTGAGCTAAAAAACGGTGATGGATTAAACCATGATCTATTGACTTGGTAAGAGTATTCTGCATCATTCAGAAACTCTGTCCATCACCACCCCCCTTTTTCAAAATCGGTTTTATCCACACTATGTGTGGGAGGGTATACTCAGATGTGAGTCCCTTGCTCATTGCACCATCAGGATTCAAGCAAGCCGGGCCGAAGAAGGCTGTGATGCGAGAAACCGGTCCCCGGAAGCTTGTTTCCTTCCCAGTATAAGAATTGGCTTGGTAGTTTGGTTTGCCCTGTTCCCATCATGCACTGGGACAGGAACAGACTAATTTGCATATAGCCAGGTTCTGAGCTGGGATGGTGCAGTGAGCTAAAAAACGGTGATGGATTAAACCATGATCTATTGACTTGGTAAGAGTATTCTGCATCATTCAGAAACTCTGTCCATCACCACCCCCCTTTTTCAAAATGTGCGCCATAATCAATCAATCAATCAATCAAAGCATTTATATAGCGCACTACTCACCCGGAGGGTCTCAAGGCGCTGGGGGGAGGGGTCCGCTACTGCTCGAACAGCCAGGTCTTGAGCTGCTTCCTGAAGGCGAGGTGGTCTTGGGTCAGGCGGAGGTGGGTCGGAAGGGAGTTCCAAGTCTTGGCGGCCAGGTAGGAGAAGGACCTTCCTCCTGTGGTGGCTCTTCGGATGCGGGGGACGGCGGCGAGGGCGTGGCTGGTCGATCGAAGCTGGCGTTTGGGAGCGTAGAAGTTGAGGCGGCTGTTGAGGTATCCTGGGCCCTGGTTGTGTAGGGCTTTGTGTGCGTGGGTGAGGAGCCGGAAGGTGATTCTCTTGTTGACCGGGAGCCAGTGCAGGTCTCTCAGGTGTCCGGAGATGTGGCTGCGGCGGGGGATGTCAAGGATGAGTCATGCTGAGGTGTTCTGGATCCGCTGGAGTCTCTTCTGGAGTTTGGTGGTGGTTCCGGCGTAGAGGGAGTTGCCGTAGTCCAGACGGCTGGTGACGAGGGCCTGGGTGACCGTCTTCCTGGTCTCGGAGGGGATCCATCGGAAGATCTTGCGTAGCATGCGTAGGATGTTGAAGCACGACGAGGAGACGGCGTTGACTTGTCTGGTCATGGAGAGGGAGGAGTCCAGGATGAAGCCCAGGTTGCGTGCGTGGTCTGTTGGTTTGGGTGCGGTGCCCAGGGCGGGGGGCCACCAGGAGTCGTCCCAGGCGGAGGGTGAGGATCCTAGGATGAGGACTTCTGTCTTGTCCGAGTTCAGTTTCAGGCGGCTGTTCGACATCCATTTGGCTACGTCTGTCATCCCTTCGTGCAGGTTGGCTCTGGCGGTGGTGGGGTCGTTGGTGAGGGAGAGGATCAGCTGGGTGTCGTCGGCGTAGGAGATGATGTTGAGGTTGTGCTGGCGTGCGATGGCTGCGAGGGGGCTCATGTAGACGTTGAAGAGTGTTGGGCTGAGCGAGGAGCCTTGAGGAACGCCGCAGATGACTTCGGTGGCCTCGGATCTGAACAGGGGGAGGAGGACTCTCTGAGTTCTTCCGGCGAGGAAGGAGATGATACTCTCCAGTGCCTTCTCCTGGATTCCGACGTTGCTGAGGCGCTGTACTAGGGTACGGTGGCAGACAGTGTCGAAGGCCGCTGAGAGGTCCAGGAGGATGAAGGCCGCTGTTTCTCCGTTGTCGAGCAGGGCTCGGATGTCATCGGTAGCTGCGATCAGGGTGGTCTCGGTGCTGTGGTTGGCCCGGAAGCCAGACTGCGAGAGGTCGAGGGAACCGCTCGTCTCGAGGAAGGCGGCCAGTTGCTTGTTGACGGTCTTCTCGATTACTTTTGCCGGAAACGGGAGCAGCGAGATGGGGCGGTAGTTCATATGCACACACATGCTGATTTCAGGGGTGCAGCAGGGTGTCCTTGAGACACCCCTGCACCCTTGGAATCAATCTCATTCTGCGAATTCACAAATTGCGATTCGCAAAATGAAATGCATTTCACATTCATTCCTGTGGGCCTCCTGGCCCATAGGAATGAATGGGTAATTATTCCTTATTTGCGAATTCGCAAATTGCGAATTCGCAAATAAGGAATAATTGAAAATCGCTAAAAAATAGCGATTTTCTACATACATACCATTTTGCGATTTCTGAATAGCGATTCCTTAAAAATCGCTATTTAGAAATTGCAAATGGTGATGATGATACATATGGCCCTAAGTCTAATAAATTAAATGACATTCATTTGTAATGACAAAACCTTTCAGACTTAGAAATACTTTCATGTGTCTGTTGGCTTTACCTACATTACAGAAAACTCCCTAGCTCTTTTGTGCACATCCCTGGTCCTGTGCAAAATATCCGTGGTGGAAATAGAAATAAGAGGCGCAGTCCATCACCTGGAAACAGTTGCATCAACCTAGCAGCATCTATACCAATATTATCCACATTTGTACCCCCCAATTATACAAGTATTAACCCTTGAGAACCATAGCATGGAGCATAGTATTTGTATGGCATCAGCCTAATACTCAGTATTGCTAAGTGCATTGAGAAGGCTTAGAATAGCCCGAAAACGTTTTATGAAGTGTTGGCAGCAATCTGTGATGATATCGCGAGTGTTTGCTACGACTGATAGGGGTGTACGCTTTCTGTTTTGGGAGCCCCTCTTTCTTGCTTTGCTTAAGATGAAAGGAGGCGTCTGTACAGAGTTCCAATTCTCCCAGTATCTTCTGTCCCGAGTGGTATTTTGACAGGTTATTGCAGGTGAATGGTCTAAGACTCTAAGCTGTTCATAATGGCTGAAGTATTTTATGCGAGCTTGTTTTTGCTATGAATTGCGCAAAGAATGACTGAACTGAATTATCAGCAGAGCAGTCCTACAAAATGGGCCTTTCCACCTTCGTTTGGGCGGGGGTTGTTTCAAGCCGGTCACTGCTGCTGACTTCAGATCAGATTAGACTGAAAAATGAGTCACCTTTCTCGTCCCGCATGACGTGTACTGGAAGGCCCATAAAAATAATGTCCTCATTAAAGGTGTATTATTGATCGTGGGAACAGAGGGTTACAGCTTCCGGGTCAGCGCTGCATACAGTCCCTCCAGGACAGCATGTTCTGTGCTCACCATGCTCACTGGGCAGCTGGCCACCCTGAGTACCTGCTGGTTCAGATGGTATCTCATGGTCGGCCGGAATCTATTCCAGGGCATGGGAGCAGCGTTACCCTTCTTAAAGTAAAAATGAGCACTGTGAACTCACCGGCACCGCTGGTTTCATTCATGTTTCACAGTGCAATTTATACTAGAGTATGAAGGGTATGGATGTATGATGTTACAACGCATGCTTTTACCACGCATGCTGTTACAAGGCAAGTATTACAACGCAAGCCTTTACAACGCATTACACTTGGGGGTGCTGGATAGTGAATAGTTTAATTTACTATTCCAACTCCAGTCCCCGTGGACACTAGGGAAGGTGTTGGATAGTAAATTAAAACTATTCCCTATCCTAGAGCGCCCCCCAGTGTAATGCGTTGTAAAGGTTTTCGTTGTAATACTTGTGTTGTAACAGCACTGCGTGGTAAAAGTTTCGTTGTAAAGGATGTTTCCCGAAGGGTATTCATGGGTCTTGAGATAGCTGTTTGTGCCCTCAGTCGCTCGAGGTAAAAGCCGCTCACTCATCCTCTGGGTTAGACACACCCTTGTTTAGGAGAGCCTGGTTGGCACCACGTTATGGCAAGGCAAGGCTATGAGTCAGATTTATGAAGCCACGCAAAGCCACATTGCGTAGCTTTTAGTGGCCTCATAATTCTTGAGTAAAGCAACGCAGCGCAAATCGCTGCATCACCTTCCTCTGCGCAAGGGAGGTGTTTGATGGGTATTCCCATGCAACTCCCATGGGTTTTGATGCATTTCCAGATTTACAAGGACTTGTAAACCTGGGAATGTGTCCAAATCTTACGCCTCCCCAGGGCAGGCGTAATGAGAAATATCTTTATTTCTCCTTGTTTTTTCATCTTTCTATTTGTGCTGCATTCTGCAGTACACATAGTAGGAGAAAAACGCCTCCATGGATTGTTTTTGTGCAGGAAGGTCCCACTTCTTGAACAAAACCAACCATGCCGACAACAGAGGCACCCTTACAACATGGTGCAAGGATGCCTGCATTGGCGCTAGGCTGCCGAAACAGCACTAGCACAGTTGAAAATGACAGGAATGCACATTATTGGCTAAATATGGTACATTCCTACCCTTTCCTTGTGGCGTAGGGCAGTGCAGCTAGGTTACTTGCAGCGCTGCCCTGTGCCACCAATTCCATCAATAAAGTCATTGGTCACTAACTCAGCTTACCACCCACTCAACCATTCACTCACACAACCAGTCGCTCATCCACTCAAACTCTCTTCCCTCAAAACAGAAAGAATACCCCCTTGCTGCTAGTGATACACGTAGCGGGTAACAAGTATTGTAGAGCTGGTTCTACCCTTACTGTGTGCTCTACATATAGTGAGTGAAGTGAAACTCAGTACAAAACTACAGAGGTCTAATTCCCTTGCATGGGTAAGAGCTATACAAACTGACCTCCGATAAAGATCCTGCAGGGCCAACAAATTACCAGGTTCACACATGGTAATTGTATTTATACAGCGCTTACTACCCCTGGCGAGGCTTTGAAGCACTTTTCAGCAAGTAGCATGCTACTTCGAACTCAAAGGGGGGCTAGCCGTGGATTAGTGGAGGGTAATATAAATTGTTCTTAGATGTAGTGTACTTGTGAGCCTGTTAGTTGGGTGAATGGAATAAAGGATGGATAGAGGAGGGAAGAGTTTAGAAAGGATTTTTTGGGAGTTCATAGTAGTAAAAAAGGTTTTGGGTGAGTCAGAGAGTCCATTAGTGGAATGAATACGGTAAAGGAGGGATAGAGGAGGGAAGAGATTGAAAGAGTTCTTTGGCAATTCTTCATGATCCGGCAATGCAGTCACTTTGATATTTACCATTTCTTTATGGTGCCTCCACGGTGTCTTCTTAGCCCATACAAACATGGACTGACATTGCATGATACTGCTTGACTATCACTTGACAGTTCATAAAAAAATACAGTCCGCACCTGTACTTGGTTATATAGGATTATATGTTCTGCAGCTGTTACCTATATTCATATTCTACAGCTCATGACTTCATAAATTCATTTCTTTATCTGTCTAACAGTCCTGTGGCCTGAGTCACAACAATATTCCCTTCCTTAGGTTAGGTTCATCTTTCATTCTAAACTACTCAGACGTGTCAACCTCACTGAGGTTACTGAGGGATAGATATTTTTTCAGTTTCATAAGAATTTCTATTCTTTAGATCATGCAGTTCGTTAGCTTATGTCATATCTTAAAGCAGGGCATCACTCACTGTAGAATCCCTGGGGCATATTTATGAGCCCTTGCGTCACTTTTGCACCCCCGTTGCGTCACTTTTTGTGACGCACCAGTGGCGTAAAAAATGCACCAAGTTGCATCATATTTACAAAGTGACGCATCTAGGTAGATGCGTCACTTTGTAAACCCTTGCGCCACTTTATACCTGCGCCAGGTATAATGTATGAGTAAGCCTCATAGAAGTGACGCAGTGAAATCTATGAGATTTTACTGCACCACCTCTAGGCCACAAATGGGTCAATATCTTACGCCTGCCTCACAGCAGGCTTAAGACTGATGCAGGCACATTTGAAATGGGACTTGCCCGCGTGAAATGACCCATTGCTGAAGCACTCCAGCAATGCATCATTTTTGCGCCTATAGATTCGTCAGAAATACTGACGTATCTGTAACTCCTTGCGGCATGATGTGCCATACTGTAAATATGACGAATCAAGCATGTCGCAAGGAGGGCAGAATGAAAAGTACCGCATTGCTGTTTTTACGCAGCGATGCATCACTTTTCATAAATGAGGCCCCCAGTGAGGGTTTCTCAGCACGATTGCAGCATTCTTAGCCAACTAATTTGGATGTTGACCTATTTAACCTATGGGATGTAATCTAGGCATGTGTGAAATTATCTATGTGTTTTGGGGGAGAGGGAGGATTTCAAGAAGATTATTCAAAATGTGGCTTGCTATTTTCTCAGGAAAAGAATATCATGCACACTAATTCCTTGCTGAAACAAGCATTGGCATAGCCAGTAGGTCTCGCCTTTGGGACCTTATAAGTGTTTAGCCATAGCCAATGTGTTTAAGCTATGTTGTAGAGCAGTGCGGATGTTGTGCAGCATGTTGAAAAGTTATAATAAAAAGTGTTATAAGCAATTTTGTTACCTTATATATAACCAAGAAGAAATTATGTATAACTGAATGACCTTATTAAAAAAATAATTAACATATAAATAGCTTGTAGTTTTTTGTCCTCACATCGCTGGCAACTTCTTCCTGCCTGTTCTAATGCTGGTTTGTTAGAGTTTGTTTTTGGTATGGGGGAGAGATATAAACAATGGAAGGGTGGAGGTTGGTAAATAGTACCTGAGTTACAACACTAGCAGCGGATGGACACTAGGGGAGAATCAACAGATGCCAGATTCTGAAGGCAGACTGAAGTGATGCCGAGGGATGCTGCAGTGGTGGTGTGGTGGTGTGGGGGTGATGCTCAGGTGGTTCTGTGTGATTCTGAACTGGTAGTTGTGTGCTGGTGTGTAGGTGCTGCTGAGTGATACTGAGGTGGTGCAGAGCTGGTCTAAGGAGGTCTGAGTAATGCTGAGATGGTGCTGTGCTGATGCTGAAGTGGTGCTTCATTGGTGCTGAACTGCTGCTGTGGTGGAGCTGTGCTGGTGATGGTGCACTAATGCAGAGGTGGTGCTGTGCTGATGATGAGATGGTGCTGTGCTGATGCCAAGATGGTGCTGTGCTCATCTTGAGGTGGTGCTGCACTAGTACTAAGGGTGTCCTGCAATACTGCTGAGGGAGTGCTGCACTGGTGGGAGTGCACTGATGAGGATGTGGTGCTTTGCTGAATCTAAGATGGTGCTGTGCTGAGGTGGTGCTGTGCTGATGGTGAAGTGCGTTGAGTGATGCTGTTGTGGCGCTGAGCCAAGCTGACATTGTGGTGCTCTGCTGGTGCTCAGGTGGTACTAAGTGATGCTGAGGTGGTGCTGAGTGATGTTGTGGTGGTGCTGGGAGATGCTGAAGTGGTGCTGGTGAGGTGGTGCTCAGGTCGTGCTGAACCATGATGTACCGGCATTGAACTCACAAAAGTGGTTGTCTCAGGGTCCACCAGAACAGTGCTTTAAACAGGAAGAGACAGAATTTCATTTTGATTTGCTAGTTAGATCTTCTTTTGTGTCCCAATAACACGCCACCAGGCTCTCATGGGAAAGCTGGAATGAGCTACAGGCAGGGAGAAGGACATCAAGTCGACTGTCCGCTGAGACCAAGTAGACGCATATTATGAAACGGATGTTTGTTTCAGTGATGTGGTGGGTCATCAGCAGGGACAAAAAGAGCTATTCTAGCTTTTAGTATAAGGCTGATCCTGTAACCTAATGCTTTTGAGTTAAACACTGAACAGACATGAAATAGATGACAGATACAATATCCTGGTGAAAGGGTGTCCAGAACCGGCAGTGGTTTGTGAAATGGAAAACTGCATTGTTTTTCAGCTATCTAGGTAGCAACATTTTAGGACCTCGTAGGGTTGATGTGCACTGGCAAACCAGCCAGTGCTTTGGAAATGGCACCTAGAATGGCATGATGGAAGGGCCCTGCATAGAAGTGTGATTGTGGAAAGATCTTGTACAAGAGAGTGCTAAGTTTTTTCCCCTGCAAACTTTTTTTACAAACTCTGGAATACTTATAAAGGTTGTGATGTATATATTACTAGCAGCCCATCCCGACGTTGTCCGGGTATGAATTGCTGTCGGCCAGTAGTATATTTCAATTTGAAAGCATTTCTTATCTGTGACAGGCCTGTGAAACGCTCCGATTCACAGTGCACTGCTGATGCACTTAATAGTGCGCGTTCAGTAGTGTGTGAACTCGAGTTTCCCTACTTTATTTTTCCTTGCACTATTATATAGCGCGAACTCGACAACATGGCATGAGCACAATTTACATTACCGAAGAACACATTCATTTGTGGTAGGCACGGGGAGACAAAGCGATTTGCCTGGAATCACAGGATGTTGAGCTGATGCCGAGATTCGAACGTAGCTCCCCAGCTCTAAAGTTCGCAATTCTAGAACTTGTGGCGGGAGGTGTGTCTAAAAGTGTATGTCGGTGCTGGCCATCAATGAGAGAGACCTGTGCATTTTTCAAATCGGTGGTGAGCAAATATGAGTATGTTGCTGGAGATGTGGGCCGCCGTGCCACCAATGTACTTACCGGGGGAGGGTAAACACCCATTATTCCGCAACTTTCTTTCCGCTTACCATTACTCCGCATACTTTCATTATGAAAGTTCCATGACTCCGCAATGCCATTATAACGCATGGCATTACATTTTATATGATTTTACCACGCATACATTTACAACGAAATTGGTTGTAAATGCATGAATGGTAAAAGCATGCTTTTTTTAAATGTTTGGATATGGTAAGTATGGGTATAGGTGTATATGTTTTGGGGTACTGAGGTATATGTTTTGGGGTGTTTGGGTATTTTAAGGGTTCAGATATAGTTTTGGGTTATGGGGTACAGGGGTACTTTTAGGGTTTAGGCATAGGTATGGGTTTTGGGGTACAGGGGTATTTTTAGGGTTCAGGGCTAGGTTTGGGTTGGGGTATAGGGGTATTTTTAGGGTTCAGGGGTAGGTTTGGGTTTTGGGGTACAGGGGTATTTTAGGGTTCAGGGGTAGGTTTGGGTTTTGGGGTACAGGGTTATTTTTATGGGTCAGGGCTAGGTTTGGGTTTTGGGGTACAGGGGTATTTTTAGGGTTCATGGGTAGGTTTGGGTTTTGGGGTACAGGGGTATTTTAAGGGTTCAGGGCTAGGTTTGGGTTTTGGGGTACAGGGGTATTTTAGGGTTCAGGGGTAGGTTTGGGTTTTGGGGTACAGGGGTATTTTTAGGGTTCAGGGCTAGGTTTGGGTTTTGGGGTACATAGGTATTTGTAGGGTTCAGGGGTAGGTTTGGGTTTTGAGGTACAGGGGTATTTATAGGGTTCAGGGCTAGGTTTGGGTTTTGGGATACAAGGGTATTTTTAGGGTTTAGGGATAGGTTTGGGTTTTGGGGTACAGGGTATATTTATAGGGTTAAGATGGGTTAGTGTTTAAGGGTGTTGGGGTATTTTAAGGAGTAAGGGTGGGTTATGGTTATGGGGTGCAGGGGTATTTAAATGGAGCAAGGTGGACATCCGGAGCTGGAATATACAGAACCTGGGAATAAAAAACAATGAAATATTGGGCACAACGCTCGCTTTTTTTTCCGTAATCCCGCGCCCCGCACACGGCCACGCCCACGCCCCCAGCACACGCCCACAGCACACGATATGAGACATGGCATGAAGGGCGGAACGTACCACACGCCTTCCCAGCGTTTGTCACGCCCCCAGCACACGCCCACAGCACAAGGCAGACACGCCCACAAGGGACTACTTTGCTGGCACGGTTCTTTTACCTTTTAAATGTATATGGTGGGCGTCTGCATAGCCTGCGTCCTTCTGCTGCAACTGCCCTTTCCAACGCCGTATTGGGTGTTGTGATTGGTGCTGTGGTTCCTGAGATTACCCGCCTCGAAGGTTTGGGCTCTCTCTTTATTATATTAGTATAGATGGGGAACATTTTGACACTGTGGGTGTAATGCAACATTTCACTTTCAGTGGGACATGCCTTTCAAAGAATAGCTTGAGAAAGAAAACTGTTCTGCAATAAATGTTTTCCAAAAATTAATAAACTGTGCAACCCTCATGGAATGCAAAGTGTTTAAACTCCACTGGCAAAATGTATTTTGTTGACCTTTGGTCTTGTATTGGAAATGTGCAATCACTACCAGAATTTTCAAATATGTTTCCCATTTATACAGTGCTCAGTAGCACATTTTTCTGGAGGGTAAACCTTCTAAATGTGACTTTGGTCTTATTTTCACAAAACGAGCATAAGAGTGGATGAATCCTACCTTTATTTTTTTAGCTACGATTTAACTTTTTCATTACAATAGTTTTGAAAGTATAACTTTAATTATACCAGAGGATGTACTACCGGGTTTTACAGCACTTATTATGTAATGACAGAACTGGCTATCAGCCTTTCTTTATGTTTTAAACACAACCAGTGCTATTACAAGAGTTTTGTAAACCAGTGCTTTTAAGCTCCAATTCAAAACTGTTTACCTTACGAGGAAAAATTATGGACTGGCAAAGCAGTACAAGGACATACAAATGGCATAATGTGTGCTATTCAAATGGTGTTGACTATGAAACTGAATGTTAGTTAAATACACTGTATGAATACTTCTCTCTTGTGTCTATTTATGGAGTAGTGTGGCTCACTGGTTAGAGGCGGCAGGCCCGAGAGCAGAAGTCAGCCTGGGACCAGGGTTCAATTCCCGATGCGGCAGGGTTGTGGACCTTGGTCAGCGGACTCGATAATTCTCGCTTCAGTGCTTACTCTAATTAGGGGTTCCACTCGGCAACTCTGGGCATTAGCTTGCCTAATCTCCACAACGGCCCCACCAATTCCGGGGATGCCTGGCTCCACCTTGGGGACTCCCAGCAAGGGACCATCCCACAGGGAAAGCCAGGACGGGTTCCCCAGAGTTATACAGCGCCGGGACGCCCCGTTGCTGGGGCAGCTGTGCGCTTTACAAGTATACTACATTTACATTTACATGTTGCCCCATGCTGTAGCACTGTGTATGCATAGTTGAGATTAAGAGTAATGTGTTGGAAACCTGTAGTGCCTACTGCAAACTAAAGTGTTCCAAGGCAATGCAGCAGATGCCAGCCATCCGTCGGAAAAGCTAAGTTTGCCACCTGGCCAGTTTACTACCAGCAACACAGGTAGTCCCGGCCGTCACCAAAATAAGCAGAAGTACCTAAATCCTATTTTTTCCCTCCTTATCTGAACAAACTTTAAGCAGCAAATATAAATAGAAAGCCCTTCTAAATGTGTTCTTGAGATGTGCTAATGGCACCTGATTAATAATTAAAAGAAACCAAGGCACAAAACTCAAGTTATAAATTAATACATACGATTTTGATTAAAGCCCGATGTAGTATGTCCGGGTGCCTTCAGACAACAACCGCCCGGCATTTTTTCTTTTTGAAAGAAAGGAACCATGAGAACAGCAAGGAGGTAGAACAGATGGGCTTTAAGTCCTGACAGTTACTCATTAGTGAATGATTTCGAAGGAGGAATAGTAGCAAGAAATTCTACAACTGTGGTTTGGAGACAGAAAAACATCTTTCTTCTCTGGCACATGCAAAATTAAATGATCAGCAGAAACACCTGAGAAGGTGTTTAGTGCCAGATATTCCTAAAGCAGGCTGCGACTAATTCACAAAGGCATTTTAATTTCAGAGAGATAGTTTAGATTCAACTGACTAACAATGTGGGAGACAACTGATCGATCTAAGGAAGGTGTGAACACGCATGCGTTTCTTACACCCGAAGTCAGACTGCCAGTAGAATGCTTTTAAAAATAAAAGCCTCAAAATTCCTCTCTGAGAGCAAAGCTTAGTAGAATTTCTAATAGAGTAAAAAAAGTAGTTTAAATCCACTGACCCAGTAAAGTCGTGGCAGGACAGGCTTATTAAAACTGAAAACATGTTTTAGCAGTAGTGGGTTAAGGCTGATGATGTTTATTTAAATCATCTATACATCTACTTACCCCTCATACCACTGTCCACTTTTTGCTTAAATACATCATATCCATAGACAATGACCTTCGTAATACGACACGAACGGCAAATGACTCGCCCATTAGTACAATAATGACTGTGATATTTCATAGCCGGTAATCCACGGGTGGATCAACTGTCAGCATCTTGCACACTCGGTGAAGCTGCTCGAGGCTTCACTTGTGGCGACTTCCTGCTTAATTCATGCATCCTGAATGGCAGATTCCTGGGCGGTGTCAAGTTTCCCGCCGTCATGGCAATTATCGGAGAGGCATTTTTATTAATCATTTAGAGCACATGAAGTCTCAGCCAGTCTGATTGTGGCATATAGAGTAACCTCCTAGCGCCGCTTGGGACTCCGTTGAGTTGAATTAAACAAACATTTGCAATGCAATAGGAGTAGCATTTACGCAAGACCTACTGCATTGGAAACGGGAGTGCGGGCGGGCAAGAAGGCACAAACGGGAGTACGGTTGGGGGCGGGGGAGGGGCCGAGAAGTTGGGTCTGCGTGGGCCGCACAAGAAGAAAATAGTGTTTGAAGTAAAGGGGCCAGGAGCCATGGAAGGATACTAAGGAAGATATGGCCGTCATGAGGAGGGACTAACAGGCCTAAAATCAATCGGAAGGCAGCAATTAGGACCTAAACCAATGAAAAAGATGGGCGGAGAGTGGGCGGAGCATCCACGAAACTTCCACGCCATACTGAATACTTCATGCCTCGCAAAGCTAAAAGCGCATGTGTGCTGCCGCTATAGTCTCGACCTAAAAAGGGTGTAAAACAAAAAATTTTAAGAACAGAGCTGGGATATGGGGACACAAAAGGGGAAAAAGTAAGGTAAAAATGCAAACAGAAAGAAAGAAGTGAAAATCAGACACTGAGTGAAAAGGGGACATAGAGAATGCAGTGCACTAGGGCATGTAACGAAGTTAGCAGTCCAGTAGCTGGGGTGGGCGGAGCTAGGTGGGCAGAGGGGAAGAGGAGGGGACAGGATAGGAAAGGGCAGTCAGAGTAGGGAAGGGGTCGGAGTAAGAGATATAGAATAAAGCTCCTTGATCAACACACTGTGTCCGTGTTGTTTAGTAGCGCGACGCTACAGCTGGCGACGAGGGTGGGATCAGGTGACCTACCAGCGACATCGGAGAGCGAGAAAAGAAGCTGACCCGTCCAGAGCCCCGGCTGAACGTGACCGCTACCTGCGGCGCCGGTGCCCCGTAATTGCCGCCGCCTCCAGCCTGAGGCCAGCGGTAGAGAACCTGTTCACGACCAGGAGATCGTGTGTGGCCACGCTAGAGCAGCGGAGAACGAGACGCTGCCCCTCTGATGTCCGGCGCTTCGTTCGCGCCAAAATCCGAGGAGTGTGCCCCGAAACGAAGAATGAAGAAAGAAGGGTCTGGGAGCCTACCCCAGCCCTCCTGAAGCGTCCTGCACGAGTGAAGAGTGCAGCGAGAGGCGAGGAGAACGCGCGGAGGCGCCAGGACAAAGCGCCGATGCCGCCGACACCGGGTCTCACCCCCGATGCGTGAGGAACAGCACGCTGCAGCAAGCAAGACGCGGGAACTTGCATTGGCCTACCTGCACGGTGGAAAGTGGCCAGAAAGTGAAGAGGAACTGCCAAATCCTGGCTACTGGGAAGAAGAACCCTCGGTGAGTGCCAAAAGTGACCGAGTGTGGCTGAGAGTGCAGAGGAACTCAGACCTCGTGGTTGACTGGGGGCGGCCATCTTTGAGTCAGGCACCCTCAAGGACATCCTCCCTGTGCAGAATACAGGCGGCCATCTTGGAGTCAGGCATTCAACAGAAAACAAGCATTGGCCATAGAAAACAAAACAAGCACTGACAAAGGAACAAGCAGTGGAACACAAACAAGCATTGACAGCCACAAGAGACAAACAAGCATTGCTAGCCACAAGAGAACAAACCTTGGAAACGCACGCCAGTCACTGACGCAAGAATCAGACGCGGGCGTCAAAACTCATTGCCAAGATGTCCAACCCTCCCGCGCAGAAGGATGTCAAGGGAGGCACCCACCTGCGAGCCCCGGAGCCACTGTCAGTCACAACAGGAAGCAGCATGGGACTAAAATGGCAAGAATGGCTAGAGGACTTCGAGGATTATATTGAAGGGTCCAAAATTGAACCAGACAAAGACAAGATTATAGCCCTTCGCAATCTAGGGGGGCGCGAAATAAGCAAGATCGTACGAGAGATCCCAGCCACAGATGGTGACACCTATGATAAAGTAAGAACTGTTCTAAATAACCGTTTTCTGCATAAGAGAAACGTCGACTATGAGAGACACAAGTTCCACCAGCAGCGCCAGGGAAAGGAAGAACCACTGAGCTCTTTCATACATCGGCTGCGGCGGCAGTCCCAACATTGTGACTTTACCAACTTCTCGCCGGATGCCGCCATCAAATCTCAGATAATCACGGGGTGTCACTCGGAATCGCTGAGACGGCGACTGCTGAGAAAACCACAGGAACTAGCAGAGATCGAAGAAAACTCCCGGCTGTACGACCAAGCCGAAGAAAATGCGGCGGAAATTGAAACGGGACCCAGTACACGCCAACCGCATCACTGAGAGACGGCAGGGACGACAGGATCGGCGCGACAGTGGAAGACGTCACCCGCGAGACAGATCGCGGCGCTCCAAGTACTCGCCCAGGCGGCGCCCGGACTACAGAAGGAAAGTCTCCGGAAGGAGAGATCCCCGACCTGAACGCACGAGGCGTTGTTTCAGGTGCGGATACGACTACCCTCACATCGACTCCTGCCCTGCCATGGGCCAACGGTGCAGAAAATGTGGACGGTCCAACCACTTTGAGGCCATGTGTGGAGACTACCACAAAGAAAAACGCAACGATGGTGACAGACAGGATGGGTCGCAGCGGCCCTCACGATCGGAGGCCAAGCGTCATCACATCAGAGCAGTTCAAGAAGAGCCTCCTAGATCTCCCACGTCTTCACACTCCAGTCACGACACTCGGCGCTCCCGATGGGACCGTCGTTCCCCCTCAAGAGACTCAAGATCGTCCTCATCCAGGCATTCATCCTACACCACCGAATATGTCAACTTCGCTGACCATGATCAGTTCAAACGTTATCCACGCCTCAACATCAAAGTGGGCAACCATGCCGCCAAGTTCATGATGGACAGCGGAGCATCGCTCAACTACATATCTGTTGCTGAACATGACCGTATGGACCCCAAACCACGTTTGCATTTCGCGCCTGTCCGCGTCTACACCTGGATGGCGAAGAAACCTCTCCAATGCTTGGGCAAGTTTGACACCACCCTCACGCATGGCAAGCTCTCCATCCCAGCAGTTATCCACGTAATTAAAGGACCTGAGGCTGACTGTCTGCTGAGCCTCCCCACGGCGGAACGTCTTCAGTTGGTGCACATCCTCTTCAACGTCCATGACATCTCGGACTGCGCCGGAAAATTCCCTTCCCTCTTCCGAGGTCTGGGGAAGCTAAAGGGCCGTCAAATCCACCTCCATATCAACGAGCTAATCAAACCAGTAGCTCAACACCCGCGAAGAGTGCCATTTCACCTCCAATCCGCGGTTGAATGTGAACTTCAGGAACTTCTGGACGCCGACATCATTGAGCGCACTGCGGGCCCCACTCCATGGGTGTCCCCGGTGGTCATCGTCCCCAAGAAAGGATCCCAAAACAAAGTCCGTCTCTGTGTGGACATGCGTCTGCCGAACACAGCTATTGAGAGGGAGAGACACCCAGGCCCTCTCCTGAGTGACATGATCACGGCCCTCAACGGGGCGACCGTGTTCTCTAAACTGGACCTGAACAAGGGCTACCATCAGCTCGAGCTTGACGACAGCTCTCGCCCCATCACGACGTTTGCCACCCATCTTGGTCTTTTCCGCTACAAACGTCTCAGTTTTGGCGTCTCATCAGCCGCCGAGATCTTCCAGGAGGCCATACGTCTTGTCATTCACCACATACCTAACGCCCTTAATTACAGCGATGATATCTTGGTCTACGGTTCGGACACGCAGGAGCATGACACCGCCCTCGATCGTGTCTGCCTTGCTCTGATGGAAGCTGGGTTGACCCTCAACAAGGACAAATGTGAATTTCATCAGTCGACCCTGAAATTTTTCGGACACATCTTCTCAGCGAGTGGCATGAAACCGGACCCGGACAAAATCGCCACGCTCAACAACACCAAGAGTCAGGCAGATGTCAACGACTTGCGTTCCTTCCTTGGGATGGCAAGCTACTGCGCCCGCTACATTCGTGACTACGCCACCGTAAGTCACCCTCTGAGGCTCCTCACGAAAGCTGGCGCGCAATTTGTGTGGACCCCGGAGTGTGAGCGTGCCTTCAAAGACATCAAAAAAGCCGTGGAATCAGCCAAGTGCCTCTCCTATTTCAATCCCAAGAGGAAAACAGAAATCACCGTGGACGCAAGCCCCGTGGGCTTAGGAGCCATCCTGGCACAGTACGACCATGAGTCGGATCAGAGGAGGATCATCGCCTATGCCAGTCGGAGCCTAACGGATCCTGAGAAACGATATTCCCAACCGGAGAAGGAGAGCCTGGCCGTCGTGTGGGCGTGCGAACACTTCCATATCTTCATATTCGGGAAACACTTCACGCTCATAACTGACCATCAGGCACTTGTCACGATCTATGGAAATCCCAAGTGCAAGATGCCCCCCAGGATCAAGAGATGGGGCTTGCGGCTGCAAGAGTACACGTTCTCGATTATTCACAAACCGGGGAAGGATGAGAATCCAGCTGATTATATGTCTCGCCACCCCCGAGACTCATCAGAGACTGCACCCTCCATTGCGGAGGAATACATTCACTTCGTGGCCAATCATGCTCGTCCACCAGCCATCCCCATGCATGCCATTCGGGAAGCGACCAACCAAGACAGCATCCTACAAGAAGTGATAAAGCGCACCCGAACCAACAGATGGAGATACCACCCGCAGGAGGAAGAGGAAAGCCCTGCTGTCAAGAAAGAACTCCAAGCCTTCCGGCATGTCTCCGACGAACTCTCTGTAACCGGTGACGACCTCCTCCTCAGAGATCACAGACTAGTTATACCAGCGACACTGAGACAAGGAGTAATCGACTTGGCCCACGAAGGTCATCGAGGAGTCGTCTCCACCAAAAGAGCACTGAGAGAACGTGTCTGGTTCCCAGCTCTCGACCAGCTGGTCGAGGACACATTGAAAGACTGCCACCCATGTCAACTGACCAGCCACAGTAATCCACCTGCACCCCTACAGATGACCCCATTGCCTGATGGGGTATGGCAAGAAGTTGCCATGGACTTTTATGGCCCCTTGCAATCCGGGAAGTATGTAGTCGTCATCTTGGATGAATACTCCAGGTTCCCAGTGGCCCAGTTCATATCATCCACCAGTGCCGCCTGTACCCTCAAGGTGCTGGAGGAAGTCTTCGCTACGTGGGGTGTCCCCAGGGTCATCAAGACGGACAACGGGCCCCCATTCAATAGTCATGAGTTCAGCGACTTCGCGAAATGCATGGACTTCCAACATCGCAAAGTCACGCCACTCTGGCCTCAGGCCAACGGCACTGTGGAAAGATTCATGTCCACCATCAAGAGAACATTCCAGCAAGCCACGGCCGAAAAGAAAGATCTTCAGTCAGCACTGAACGAGGTCCTTAGTGCCTACAGGACCACTCCTCACTCTACGACGGGCCAGTGCCCTGCGACTCTCATGCTTGGGAGGACAATGAGGAATCGGATCCCTACATGGGACGGAGCCCTGAGAAAACCTCCGTCGGATCAACAACACAGAGACATGGTCATAACAGATCGACGCCGCAAGGACAAGATGAAAGAGTATGCGGACCGCAAGCGAAGGGCCCGGTCCCCCTCCCTGAAAGAAGGCGACAGAGTCATTGTCAAGCAGGAACAACGCCAAAAGACTGATTGTCGTTTCAAAGATGAGCCCCTGACAATTACCCAACAAAAGGGCACCATGGTGACAGCAGAATCAGAGACCAGAAGAGTCACCCGCAAGGCTTCTCACTTTAAGAAGTGCTCTCCTGAAGTCCGTGAAAGTACACCTATGGTCCCCACACCTGAGTGCAGGGACAACCCTGAGACTGTCGCACCCGACACCAGACCTTCACCTGCAGAAGAACCCTCACCTGAAGATGTCGTGTCCACACCAGCGAGACCCCGCCGTCACGTGAGGCCTCCCAAGAGACTGATTGCAGAGATGGACTAATCTCTATTTCTTTCATTTGTTACTTTATTAAGAAAGGGGGAGATGTAACGAAGTTAGCAGTCCAGTAGCTGGGGTGGGCGGAGCTAGGTGGGCAGAGGGGAAGAGGAGGGGACAGGATAGGAAAGGGCAGTCAGAGTAGGGACGGGGTCGGAGTAAGAGATATAGAATAAAGCTCCTTGATCAACACACTGTGTCCGTGTTGTTTAGTAGCGCGACGCTACAGGGCAGATATACTAAAGTGCAACAGACAATAGGAGAGCGAAAGGAAGGAACGAAAATCAATGTAAAATTACAGAAGGGTAAATGAAGTGAACAGAGAGACCGTAGTGAACAGGAACTCCTCAGTATGAGAAGGTAATGAGAAAGAAAGCGACCTGAAAACTCACCAAGCTGGCTAAAATGTTACTGAAATAGCATTTGAAAACCATGTTTCAGGGTTCTTTGCGGAATCTCTAAGTTATTAGTTTCAATCCTTCGGAGACAGTACAATGGGTTAATAAATTATCTGTACAGATCCGTGCTGCCTGCAGGTCGCTGGTTCTAATTTCAGGCAGAAAACTGCAGCTAGTGCAGACAACTATGTTTATCCTGCAGCCCGCGGACTACAATGTCACATGTCATTCAGACTGCTCAATAGGCTACTGCACCTGCTGCAGACACTTGTGAATAAACATATGATAAATATATAGCGCACAGTTTCCGTTCTAGTGATATAGCTCCCTTTCAGCTTGGATCGAACAGTATGAGCGCTACATGAGGAGAGCCCTACAATATAAATGAACAAGGCTTAGAAGGCTAGGAATTTGAAAGATGTCCCCATAGACGTCATCACTGTTGCATCAAAGGTCATCTCCAATACAGACCATGGGGAGCTCCGTTCCTCCTCCACACCCCGCCCGAGCCCGGGGCCTCCGCCGAGCTTGCAAAGAGTGGCGTCTAGTAATCTCCCTGTGAACAGGAAGCCTCACAGGCGGTCTGTGGCATGAAGGCGCTACCTCTAACCAGCCCCTGATATAATAAGACAAGACCTCTGGGCGGTGCACAAAGACAGAAAAGTCTCACAGCAACCACAATCAGGGACCACAAGTCAGACGGGAGTGGGTTTTCATTCTGGCTTGTGGGTAATATTAGCGCTTTATAAACTGCATCAATGTACATTCTGCGTAGTTTGTGTCAGAGCGTTACCATACCGAGGCATTACGAATACCGACCTGAGGGTGGCGCTTTAGATACAGACCCTTTGCCAGACCTGTTGGCTTCGCTGCTAGTCTGCAATAGATGTGACGGTGTTTCTGGCAGTGTCTGACTTCCAGCATGAGGGGAGTGAGAGGATGTTACTGGTGTGAGAGTGTTTCCGGTAGTGCGGGACTGTTAGTTTGTGAGGCCTGTGAGAGTGTTGTCTGTGAAGGATGTGTGAGTGTTGTAGGCAGTGTGAAGGTGTGAGGGTGCTGTTCCTAGTGAGAGACTGCTACCTCTGAGATATGTGCAAGTGTTATTGGTAGTGTAAGACTGCTAGTTTGTGAGGGATATGCATGGGCGTAGGAAGTGTGGGGGACACGGGGGACATATCCCCCCCAGATTTTGTAGTGGGGGGGACGTGGGGGACGAGGGTGGGGGGGACGAGGGGATGAAAGAATTTCTCCTCTCTCTTCTGTCTGTGGCAGGGCCATTGGTATGTCAAAGCGCGAGTGTTTTGACGTGCTAATGGCCCTGCACTTGACCTGTGCCCTTCCGTTTTGTTGTGCATCAAAAACTCCAAGAAGGTTTTCACACCTCATCACTCGCCCCCACAGCTGATTGCAGTCTGAATTTACAGGACGAATCAAGAGAGGTAGTTAAGTTTGTAGATTGCTCACTACTGACAGCCACAGCCCACTGGCGCGATCCAGCACCGGGGGCCTGGGCAGCAGGCAGTGCGCCTGTCCCTGTTTGGAGCTAGTGCTTACCCACCCTCCTCCTCCCACGTACTGGTCAACAGGTCACCAAAAGATTCATGCTATAACAAGGCCCTCCTACCCCTGATCCAAGGCAGTGTTTCACGTGCTGTGGTGAGTACAGTGCTGCTCATATTACCCGAGATAGAGTCCGGTGCGTGCATGTTCGTGGTGGTGTACGCAGCAAAATGTAAAAGAAGTTTATCGCTATCAGAAAAATTAAAGATTCCTGTGCTTATAAAAGGAGCTCACATACGAGTTTATTTTTGTGCAAATCAATCTGCTGAAGTGTATCTGCAAACAGTACTGTATGTGAATGTGCACCTCTTTTGGAAGCACTAACATGTTCGTTTCAGTTTAGTTCTAAAAACTTTTACAACGCTTCTCCCGGAATAACATGGATTGTGGAGTCTCTTTAAATTGTTTTTCAAGCCAAATGTACCAGTTATGCAAACTATGTGTAGTTCCTTTTATTATACCCACATATTGTCCGCACTGAAGAAACACAATATTCTTCCACAATCACATGGTGTCAAGATTACAGTTTGGGCCTGTAATATTTTCTCCCAGTTAGTAGCGTATTTTAGTGTTCTGCATGCAAATCTATTTTTAACGATGGGACTCCTGAACCTCTAAACGTTCACTTTAGCTACAAATATATCTAGTATTGAGGTGCTTTCCCAGAGTCTGTGTGACCCCCAGCCCCTTTGAATTGGTCCGCTGCAAGACTGTGGAGTATTAACAACATATGAGTGTGGAAGAAACGTTAATAATGTTCTTGTAATGAGTTTTGCAGTGGACCATAACTGAAGCTGTTTACTTTATAAAATATTGTTTTGCCCATAAAGCTTAAATTGCTTTCAGATTAGTCAATTGAGTTGGTGTTAATAGTCTGTGCAGCTAAACTGCAAGGAGGAGTCTCCTGTTTGCGCCCTTCCATTTCTGGTGCTTTTGAAAGGCTGTTACTTGGAGTTCAGGGGTCCCCTAAGGAGCCCCCCAGTACTTGGGATCATCCTTGTAGCACTAGAATTGGTGTTGAGGTATGATTCCAACATGTTTGCTACAAAACATGACCAGGTCCAGTGCAGCCATTATATAGTTAGACATCACGTAATAACTGATGTCCACTATATACCTTAAAATGGCGGACCACTCTTACAAAGCCTGGAGAATCAAATCCGGGATTTGTAGGGATGTCCAGCTCATGCAAGGGAACCCTCACATTTGTAACCAAGCACCCTTTTCATCATAGGGGTGACTTATAGATTTTGAGTGCAGTGACCTCAGACATAAGGAAACATATCTGTTGTAAGAGTTGCAAGCAGCATCTCACACAGACTGCAATGGCAGGTCTGTACTCAAGTTTAAGTGGACTTCCACGGTTGGCAAAATACATCTGCAGCCCATGGGAGCCTCTGGTGTACCTATGCGCTGAGTACCTTAGTACCATATACTAGCGACTTAAAAGGGTACACCAGTAGCCAATTGTGGATGTACCAAAGTACTTAACAGAGCCAATTTATGGGAGAGAGCACAGTTGCTGGGGTCCAGACTAGCAGGATACCAGCAGTCTACAGACAAAACACACTGACACCAGATACAAAGTGGGGGTAACCATGAAAGCAGATTCTGCTTTCCTACACCTCCCAAACGACACGAGGCTAACCTTGCCCATTTGAGTCTTCATTTTCTAAGTGGAAATATCTGGAAAGTGCATCTTTGTTGGCATGGTTACTCCTAGGTCTACGTTCTACTAAAAAGTCCATCTCCTGTAGAGAAATGGACCACCTCCAAAGGTTGAGGTTTTCACCCTTCATCTGTTTAAGCCATAAGAGGGGCTTATGGTCTATCTGAACAACGAAGTGAGTGCCAAACAGGAATGGCCTCAACTTCTTCAAGGTCCAGGCCACAGGAAAGGCCTCCCTCTTATCTGACCAACGCCTCTCCCTGGGGGTCAACTTTCTGCTTATAAAAGCTACTGGTTGATCCTGACCTTCTGCATGGAGCTGTGACAATACTGCACATATCCCTCTCTCAGAAGCATCTGTATGGACAATGAATTGTTTGAAGTAGTCAGGACTTTGCATAATTGGAGCAGGGCACATGGCTTGCTTCAGGTTATCAAAGGCCTTCTGACAGCTAAATGTCCACTGAAATTTCTTAGGCATTCTTTTGGAGGTGGGGGCACTACTACCACCAGTGCTATTGCCAGGGGCACTAGGAGGTTTAGGATTAATAGTAGCAGTATTGGTGTGGCCTTTTTCCTTGCACAAATAGCACCAAGGTTTCTTGTTAGAGGAGGAAGATGAATTGGACCTACCCCCAGAGGAAGATTTTTTGAGGACCTTCAGAAGACTCTTTATTTTCTTTAGATTTCTTCCCACTTTTCTCTTGGACCTTAGAAGAATCTTGGTTCTTCTGGGCACTACTACCATGAGACTTTTGTTTCACACTGGTGCGGACCCACTCATCTGCCTTCTTTCCAAATCTTGGGGAGAGGTCAGATCTGAGTCCACCATGTACTGGTGCAGTTGCTGATTTTGACAATTATTAAGGATGTGCTTGCTCACAAGTAAATTGTACAGTCCCCTACAATCATGCACATTACTTCTAAGAAGCCAGCCTTCCAGAGCCTTAATAGCACTATATACAAAATCTACCCAGTCCTAAGTGTTTGCCTTTTGTGTGCCCCTAAACTTAACCCTGTATTGCTCAGTGGTTAACCCAAACCCACCTATGATGGCACTCTTCAAGACTTTGTAATTGTCTGCATCTTCTTCCTTCACAGTTAAGAGTTTATCTCTATCTTTGTTAGCAAAGGAGAGCCACAGAATAGCTGCCCACTGGCCCTGAGAAACCTTCTGAACTACATAGGCCCTCTCTAAAGCAGAAATCCACTTATGAATGTCATCCCCTGCTGGTAAGGAGGGACTATCCTGCTCAAGTTCCTAGTGTCAAAGGAGTGTTCCCTAACTCTAGGTGCACTAGTGCTGCCACCATGGGATGATTCTAATACCAAATTCTTCTAAGCACTCTGGACTTCTAGGGTTTTCTTATCTAGGGCCAAATGTTCTTTCTTGATTCTGAGCTTTGCTCTCTCAACGTTGAACAGGTGGTATTCCATTTCTAAAGAATAATCTCTCTTGCTAGAGATGGAGGTTTCTATTGCAGTGGCAGAGGAGGGACCTCCCCTGAGCACTTTGTACCCCCCCGGAGGAACAAAGGGGGTCCTACCTCCAGGGCATCCCTCTGTGTCACTTGAGATATTCCCTGGGGACTAGAGTTCTCCAATAAGGGGTCTTCAGACTCCTCTTGGACATGCTCAGAAGCAGAGTCATTGGTGTTGGACACCCCGGCTCATCTTCTGAAGCATCACCACCCATATCCAAGTTATCCTGCCCATCTGAACTTTTTTCTTTGTAGCAATAACTATTCTCCAAAGATTACTTCACTGTTGATATGCAACTCTCCAAATGTCATTTGTAAATAAACATCATAGTCTTGAGCAAGGTCTCCACGCTTTCAAATAAATGCTCAATATTTTAGCTCAAATAATCCTAGCACAAGGCCTATTTGCTTGTTTTGAGCATTTTATAGTTTTTGTGAGCCTCCCATATAACAAAGTGTTATGCACTACTCATTTGTGCACTGCTAAACACGGGGTTTCCAAAAGGGATCCAACTGACTTCAGTACTCAGACACACAGAATCCTATACCATGCTATTAAACCTGCCAGCCTTGTGTGGTCTTCCCCCAAACATTTTGCCTGCTTACCTCCTTTTTACTGATTCTTTTCGTTGGCCTTAGGACACTGAGCACTTTACCGCAGCTGACCATTGCTAAAATGCGTGTGCTTCTCCCCCAAACATGGTAACATTGGTGTATACACAACTAGCATATTTAATTTACTTACAAGTATCTTATTACAGTGGTATACCATATACCCAGGGCCTGTAAATGAAATGCTACATGTGGGTCTGCAGCACTGACTGTGCCACCCACACAGGTAGCCCTTTAACCATGTCTCATGCCTGCCAATGCAGAGCAGCCTGTGTGTGCAATTTTACTGCCATGTCGACTTGGTATTCAAAACCCCTTGCCAAGCCTTAAACTTCTCTTTTATTACACATAAGTCACCCTTAAGGTAGGCCCTAGGTAGCCCATAGGTCAAGGTGCTATGTTACTAAAAGGTAGGGCATGTACATTTAAGTTTTGCATGTCCTTGTAGTGAAAAAAACCTACATTTGTTTTTCACTTCTGTGAAGCCTACTCCTCTCATAGATGAACATTGGGAATTCCTCTGTATACTCTTTTGAGCTGTAATTCCTATTTAGAAAAGAGAAGGTGTGTCATGTTTTGCATCTTTGGAATGGCAATGATAAATCCTCTTACTGGTAAGATTGGATTTCATATTACTATTTGACATATGCCACTTTTACAAAGTGGACATTTCTCTGCTCTTACAGCTCTGTGTGCTTTTAGCCTGTCTCCGATACACTCCAATATTACTCCAGTTGCATTTTGAGGTTTAGCAATGTTGCAAAGAGAATTCAGTTTATTCTTCCTTTTTCTTCCCACCTTTGTTTGCTTAGTGCATGAAGATCTACGTTTCAAAAACATGTTTTTTCACATTTGGTCTAATTATTTTGTGAATATAAATAACAATTAAAACATAGTTGCAAACTGTGACTACATGCCTGCCTTTATCAATGTTTCACTACAAAACTATGAGGCATATTAGCAAGGAACCTCGTAAAAATGTTCGCTGTTTTAGCGGCAGAAAACTGCTGCTAAAACGGCGATAATGGGCTTACTAATATGCGTTATAGAATTCCTATAGAAGCCCAGGTTAGATGTGCAGGACATCTAACCTGGGCTTCTATTGGAATTCGATAACGCATATTAGCAAGCCCATTATCGCCATTTTAGCAGCAGTTTCCTGTCGCTAAAACTGCAATAATTTTAACGAGGTTCCTTGCTAATATGCCGCTATGTGATTGTATTTGTTTAACATAGTGTACGGTTCTCAGACAATGGTCGATTTGTATCGGGTCACTGGAAACTCCAAAAGGTTGTCCTTGTCCCCCCCAGAAATTAAGTGTCTCCTACGCCCCTGGGGATATGGCTGTTGTCGGTATTGTGGAACTGCTGTTGTGGGAGAGTTTTGAGAGGCTGTTGATATGAGGAGGATAAGAGAGTGTTGACAGTAGTGTGAGACTGCTACTTTACAGGTGGTGCAAGTGTTGTCACTCCTGTGAGACTGCTACTCCACGAGACTGTGCAAGTGTCATCTGTCGGTAGTGTGAAACTGCCTGTCCGTGAGGGGTGTGAGTGTTGGCAGTGTCTGGCTAAATCTCACCGTGCAGGAAGGTTGTAAAGAGACATGTCAGAGGTTTCAGAAAGGCCCAGTCAAACTGAGGAGGAGCCATTCATAGATAGGATGACTTATTTCTAAAGTTTCAAAAAGCATGTCCTGCAGGGTAAAAGAAAACACGCGGGGCCTTGAAAAATGACAGGTCCTGGGGAATGACAATCGCAACACTCACCTGGCACTGCTCTTAGAGGGCGCTTTGCTCGTGCCCAGTCTGTCTCATTCTATGACCGGGCCCCAGCGCGCTCAGCCCTCCTCCCCCACGGCTCACTCTCCAATGCCAACAAAGATAAAGTAAAAAGTACACGTACGGTGTAACACTCAAAGTAATGGGGTCAGTAGCCATGGAAGGTTGCAAAAGAAGACAAGGCAGTGCTGAGGAGGGACTAACAAGTCTCTTAATCAATCAGACGGCAGCATTTACGAAAGACAATGACAGGAGCCAATTAAAAACATGGGCGGAGAGTGGGTGAAGCTTCCACTCTATACTCGATAACTGCCGCTATAGGCTCGACCTAAAAAGACACATGGAGCACCAGCAGGACACTGGTTGAAGCAGAAACGGTATAGTTAAACATTTTTAACCTGAACGAGTCTCCCTCTTGCAAACATTATGTGAAATTGCTTAATGAGTTATTTCAGAAAATTTCTTGATTTGGCAAATACTGTACACATCATCATACTTTCTCCGAGGCTAAGTGTGTTTGCTTCACTGAATTCCTGAAGAGGAATCATTCTCTCAAATAGCACAGTGCAGCTTCTCGGTTTACTCACATCATGAACATCATGAACCTTGTCTGTCAAATATATTTAATCTCAGCATCACTCAACATCACTGTGGGTAAACTTGGTACAGCTGACTACCCAGTGGTATTTAAGGATAATCTTTCTACTGTACAGGGCTTCACATGAGACTGTAGAAGATTCTTCCTAACATGATTTGCAGTACCAAGTTTCCCTAACTTTCTCAGGAGTAATCAGTGCAAACATTCACACAGATGATTGGCCCAGCTTAACTAGACTTCACCTCAATCTTCAGACGGATGCAAAGGTTGCGCTATCGAACCAGGTTATGAATTGATATTCTCTCTGGATCACTGAAACAATATCGAGGACACAAATATAGAACTACCAAAATATCGAGTAAAAAATATAGAATGCAAAAATATCGACTTCCATTGTCCAAACAGGTAAGTACAAAAATATCGAATCAAAAATATCGTTGTAAAAAATATAGAGTCAAAATATCGATTTTTTAAAAATGCTTTAAAGAAATTAAAAATTCATGAAATAATAAATATTATTAACTTAAACATACTTAAAATACTTAAATAACCTTAAAATTAATAAATAATTAATGTAAGTAAAAAAAGAAAACCATACAAATTGATTTGTTAATACATATATATATATATATGAACGTAATATTAATAAAAAATATATAATATTTTTCCCATAGGATAGCGGAAAGGGTAAAATTTACTATTACCACTCCAGTGAGTGCAACAGTAGAGAAAGCGTTGGATAGCGTAGGGGTAAAACTTATTATTCCCACACCAGTGAGTGCAACAGTAGGGAAAGCGTTGGATAGCGGGAGGGTAAAAATTACTATTCCCACTCCAGAGAGTGCAACAGTACGGAAAGCGTTGGATAGCGTAGGGGTAAAAATTACTATTCCCACTCCAGAGAGTGCAACAGTAGGGAAAGTGTTGGATAGCGTAGGGGTAACAATTACTATTCCCACTCCAGAGAGTGCAACAGTAGGGAAAGCATTGGATAGCGTAAGGGTAACAATTACTATTCCCACTCCAGAGAGTGCTACAGTAGGGAAAGCGTTGGATAGCGGGAGGTTAAAAATTACTATTCCCACTCCAGAGAGTGCAACAGTAGGGAAAGCGTTGGATAGCGTAGGGGTAAAAATTACTATTCCCACTCCAGAGAGTGCAACAGCAGGGAAAGCGTTGGATAGCGGGAGGGTAAAATTACTATTCCCACTCCAGAGAGTGCAACAGTAGGGAAAGTGTTGGATAGCGTAGGGGTAAAAATACTATTCCCACTCCAGAGAGTGCATCAGTAGGGAAAGCGTTGGATAGTGTGGAGGTAAAAATTACTATTCCTACTCCAGAGAGTGCAACAGTAGGGAAAGCGTTGGATAGCGGGAGGTTAAAAATTACTATTTCCACTCCAGAGAGTGCAACAGTAGGGAAAGCATTGGATAGCGTAGGGTTAAAAATTACTCTTCCCACTCCAGAGAGTGCAACAGTAGGGAAAGCGTTGGATAGCGGGAGGGTAAAAATTACTATTCCCACTCCAGAGAGTGCAACAGTAGGGAAAGCTTTGGATAGCGGGAGGGTAAAAATTACTATTCCCACTCCAGTGAGTGCAACAGTAGGGAAAGTAAATACTTCATATATTAATAAAAAAAAATATATTAATACCAATTACAAATTAATTAAAAATAATTACCAATTTAATATAATATAATAATTAATCAATTAAAAATACAAATACAAATTATTTATTAAACATCATTACCTATTAATACAAATTAATTACCAATGTACAATTAGTTAATTAGCAATTGAAAAATAATTAACAATTAATAAAAAATAAATACCAATAAATACATTTAAAAATGTAATTCATTACAATTAAATTACTTCCCACCCTATTCCCCTATAAACCCACAACCCGCTACAGTAAATAAATTAATACAATTAACATAATTATCAATTAATAAAAATTATTTACCAATTATAATTTAATTATTACCAATTAAAAATGAATTAACAATTAATTTAAGATAAATACCAATAAATATATTAAAACATTTAATCAATTATAATTAAATCACTTCCCACCCTATTCCCCTATAAACCCACAACCTGCTACAGAATTAAAAAAAATAATTAACATAATTATAAATTAATCAATTAATAAAAACTAATTACCAATTATAATTTAATTAATTACCAATTAAAAATTACATAACAATTAATTCAAGATAAATACCAATAAATAAATTAAAACATTTAATCAATTATTATTAAATTACTTTCCACCCTATTCCCCTATAAACCCACAACCCGCTACAGAAAATAAATTAATAAAATTAACATAATTATCAATTAGTAAAAATGAATTACCAATTATAATTTAATTAATTACCAATTAAAAATGAATTAACAATTAATTCAAGATAAATACCAATAAATAAATTAAAACATTTAATTAATTATAATTAACTTACTTCCCACCCTATTCCCCTCTAAACCCACAATCCGCTACAGAATTAAATTACGCAAAAATTGAAATACCATAAAATTCATTACTTAAAATAAATTATAAAATAAATATACACTTTTCACACATATACTAACATAAAAAACACTTTAAAAAATTCGATAGTATTAAAAAAATCAATATATTTAACATCTATATTATATACTTCGATATTTTGACTTTCTATATTTATGTAAATCGATATTAACTTACTTACCTCAAATTCGATATTTTTGTTGTCTATATTCTGTCCATTCGGTATTTTGTCCATTACATTCGATATTTTTGTTGTCTATATTCTGTCCATTCGATATTTTGTCCATTCTATATTTTTAATTCGATATTAATGCAATTCTTTATTGTTTACTCGATATTTTGACTGTATACCAGTTCTCTAATGAAAACATGAATTGTGTATCCTTAGACACATCACTTCAAGGCACCCATATGGGACATAGATTAACAGTTATCTGAAATAACCTGGAAACACACTCAGACCGAAGCAGATGCAAGGAATACACCAGCTGACATTTGAAGAAGCTAGCATTAAATTCACACATTTCCAAATTTTTTCACAGCAGTGCTCTTCAGCCAGTCAATGTGCGTGTCTGAGAAACTGGAGGTTTCTAATTCAGCAGAAGTTAAAACTTCCCAGAGAGAACATGTCCTGTAAGTCACTTGCAAGAGTGAGCATTCACAGTGAGGCACTAAACAGAGTGAACATTCCTGTTAAAGCACTTGTCAGAGTGAATATACTCAATACGCCACTCATCAAAGTGAATATATTCAGGAAGCCACTCATCAGAATGATTATATTCAGTAAGCCGCGCATCAGAGTGATTGTCTCCAAAATACGGAAAACAAGGTCCTAGCCAGGCTATGTTCTGAGCCATACCTTACCTCTCGAATCAAGCATTTTAGGTCTTTCTCAGATGGTAGCATCTGAGTATGACTTAAAAGCCTTAATAGGTACCTCCTTCAACCCAGACACTTAAAAACAACAATTGCTGGTGCGCTCTATATAGCATCTCCCTCTCTTTATTGTTTTCTGGGGTACCTTTCATAAAGATACTTTTACCAACTAGATTTTATCAGACTGCTGTTTTCAGTTGCCACAGGAGCGAGGACCAGTCTGTAAAGTGACCTCCAAACATTTGCAGTGGATTTGTGATCAGACCTCTCTCTTTCACTAATAATGTCTCAGAACATTTCAGCATGCGCATCTCATATGTACCTGGAAGTGAAGTTTTCTTACGTAGCACACACTGTAGGTTATCTTTAGACACAAAAGCTTTTGGAGGAAAATGCAAGACCTCCAGGATTTCAAATTTCTCCTAATCCCACCCAGTGTTCATGAACATTTCTATGTTAACCTGGGTTTAGGTAGCACATTCCTTGAACACCACCTATGACTCCATAAATCTTCCTAGCCTGCTGAGGTTCCATATATCATGTACGACTACCTGGAGATATTGCAGGAAACTGACCTTACTAATGAACAAGACTGCTAGCTGCTAAAATGAGAGGTGCTAATACATTGCTTTGTCTTAGCACACCTCAGCTCATTCATGAGGTAAAGTCATGCCATGGTTTTGTGTGCAATAAAAGACCCATTTTCATGTGATCGAACAATTTAGCAGTTAGTTTGTGGAACCTGAGTCCCCCGCTGTTTTGTTGCATTAAAGTCTAAAATCTTATCTGAATGCCATTACCAAGGAGACCGGCAATTGCAGACCTGCTGGTACCTATAGAACTTTCACTAAGGTCAGTTTTGTGTTGGAGCATCTATCTCAGAATACCCTGTGCAAGTTCCTCAACATGACAATTGAGAGCACGGATATCCCTAATGACCGTCTATTGCGGCAAACTGGTTCAACTACAGGACGAGAAGAAAAGCTGCACACCCAGCTGTAAGAAACTCCTAAGTTCTAAAAATGTATTCAGTAGAAATAAAGCACACTCCACGTTCATTTTAACATCACTTGCCCGACCAGAATATAAAATGAATTATTCCCTCAAAAATGTAGGATGAATACAGCAAGCAGTGGTGCCTACTGGGCCACAGTATACGGACTGTCAGCACCTGGCTATTCAAGGGTTTTTGGGTCCTTATAAAAGCCTGTGCTCTTGAAGCCATTTTCAAGTAAGTCAGGTGAGATTTTACAACCTAAAAAGAGACAGAAACTACTATTACAGAGCATCAGACCGCACAACTCCAAATGCCTTGGTGAGGGTTGGAAGTGCAAGCTTGTTCAGCTGGCAGTGTGCCTTGTACATAAACTACAGCACAGGTCTGTGTTCCTTGCGTTTATTATGCTGGCAGTCTTACATAGCTGGACTGCATGCAAACCTGTGTCCCCCAAGACTTGCAATGCAGACCCCTGCCTACCTTAGCAGACGCAGCCTCCTTCCCACTCTAGTCTTGAACTGAAAGGGCTCCCTCTGAAGCGCAGACCAATCCTTGACGCTCCACACTGCTTCAGTGCGGTGCTCCAATAACTTAATGGAGCCAAGTCCTTTTATTTTCAAACTTCGGCTTGTTTACAACAACTTGCCCTGCAGCAATATTCACGTGTAATAAAAGACTTGGCTTTCAATGCCGTTGAATATTCCTATCAAAATGTCGCAATGCACAGCAACGACTGTTAAACACTTGAAATATGCAGGAAAATAAATGCCTTATGTACCTGTTGCAGACAAAATCCTGTGGGTTTTGTTCAAGAAGGGCTCAGCATTGGAAATGAGCTTCTCCCAAAAATGTGGTTGGTTGTTTTCTGGAGTAGTTTAAAATACTGAGTCCATGAGCTTCCAGTATTGTTCTTACAAGGCCAAGGTGTGAGAACCTGCGTTGAAGAACAAATAATTTATATTGATTTTGGAGTGGGTGGGATTTCAGACCAGCCAATCACATTTCAGCTATATGCTCAATGAGATTCAGTTCTCAGCCTGCATCTTAGATAGGGACGGCTTTCACATTAACTAATTCATAGCAAACTGGTAACAGGAAATATCTGATCAAGCTAGAGACAAATTATGCTTCATTCTCTCAGTCTCAGATCAGAGTTATCGATTCCCTCAGAGCCCTGCCTCTAAACATCTCACATTTTGAAGTTGATTTAATGAGTTGCTAAGTCTGTGATAGTACATATTACTGAAGTATAGAACTGTTCATACAATTGGTTGTTTAGCAGTTCAGAAATTGTAATCCCACTCATACTGCTTTACCCCACTACTGTACTTGCGTAGCATTCCATATAATACATAGTCACCTTTCCCACAAGCCAAGTGATGTCTTGCTCGATCATATGCAAGAGATAGTATTGTTGCAGTCAACAAGAGTAAAAGTAAAATCTTTAGTCTAAAATGAAATCAACAAAAAGCAATTGCTAATTTCTTGCAAAAATAATTTATAATCAATGTATTGTCAGTTAGATTAACTCGTTCCGTGCTCGTGACGGAACCACACCGTCATGAGCCAAGGGCGCGCTGTGCTAGTGACGGAGTGGTTCCATCACGGCGCGGCCACTCCACCCACGCTCAATTCCGCGCCTGCATGACTGAATTGATGAGCAGGCGGGGCTGTGACGGAGTGGTCACTAGCACAGCCCGCCCGTGGCTCGTGACGGAGTGGTTCCGTCACGATCAAGGCGGCGCCGCGCAACCCCCCTCTCCCCCTGCTCCGCGGCGGTAAGGGGTTAAAAAGGTCTGCAGCATAGACTGTGCAGAAACACGCAGAGAGACTTGATCTATCTTGAAATGATCAACAGCATGCAAAAAAATAAATACACCATTCCGGGCCAAGATCTTAGAGAAAATCATCAACAGATGCCTCATCAAATACCTCAATCACCACAAACTCCTCGAGACTCTGTCTGGTTTCAGGCTCAGCCATAGCTCAAAAGCGGTCCTCCTTGCTGCCATGGATGACATCTGAATGAAGGAGACATGGCGACCCTCATCCTTGTGGACCCCTCCACAGCATTTGACTCAGTCTTCCATCCCATAATCACCCAACACCTACATGACATTGGATTCCAATGACACAAACTCTGATAGATCGGCATCTTCCAGACTGGAAAGACTCACTCAGGCATTCTTTGAAGCCTGCGACCTCATCTTCAGAGTTCTGCAAGGATCCTCCACGAGCCCGACCCTCTTCAATGCATACATGATTCATGCAGCCAGCATCATCTACTCTCACAACATCAACATCCTGTCCTATGCTTGCTGACAATATGCAACTCATTCTCCCCTTCATGGGCAAGTTGCTCAGTACCCGGATCAAGTTAAATACCTGCAAGACTGAAATTATCCACTGGATGAAGACCAACTGTCTGGAGCCTAATGCCAACTAGTCAGAAATAGTGATCTTCAGAAATTGCGAATCCTACTTGATCTTCTCACAGAAATGCATTAGACTGAAGAGATAAATTGAGTGCCAGCCGAAATGATCAGTTGTTTAAATTAAAAGTACGTGAAAATCTGTTTCTGCTCAGCATCTTATGGTGCATTTTAATCAAAAAGTGACTTTTCATATGTGCCCTTTCACATAGCAAAACCTTATGAACATATGTGTGTATCTGCCATGTAATGATGAAACCCAAATTAATTAATAAAGATGTTCTGAAGAAACTTCAGGCTCATGCTATCATTTATATGTCAAACTATGTGACAAATTGCATGAAGTTTGTGATTATGGTATGCTTTCATTAACTCTGAATGGCTTTGACATATTGAGTGGTAAACAACAAAATATGCTACATTTTATCAAACAGACTCAAAGAAAAAATTCGATGCCATTTTCTCCTGTTGTAAATCAGTATCTTTTATATGTAAAAGCAAAATTGAGCTTTAAACTGAAGCTGTGCATTTTAAAAGCACCGTTTCACTTAAAATAAGAATATAAGCAGCATGATCTATATATTCAAAGAGCTAATGGCTTTGTGTCATCACCCAGATAGGAGTGAGATGTGGCTTTGATAAGTGTGAGGAATGGTTATGATTTGCTTTAACTTTTATTTCTGAAACAGGCTGGAAGTAGTCCATCCGAAAGGGTTTCCTGTAATAAAAAGGGTTAACATCCTCCAACGTTTGTCACCCCAGGCAAATATTTAGGCATGCCAGATTAAACACACATTGGCAAAGGAAATGAGTCTCACTCTTAGGTGCTATTAGCTTTGTGAACCTCTATACACACACACATATATGTGTGTGTGTGTATATATATATATATATATATATATAAACACAGGTCCTGAGTCTTCGTAATCTCAACACGATCCAGGTACAGACCACAATAGTGTGCAATTAGATTTTCGAGTGCTTTATTCTTATTTCCTCATTGCCCGCATGACGCGTTTCGGCTGCTTAGCAGCAGCCTTGATCACATGACACCCCGGACATTGTGCTCAACATTTATAGTGCTAATTCCTGGATAGGCTAAATCACGTTACTAATAGACATAGAAGAATTACTTCAGTGCAAACTCCCATATAAATAAAGGGTCTGTAGTTATATGAATACATAAATCCTAAATACATGTTTAAAAACGATAGAAATATGCGTTAAAAAACCATGTATATAAATAGGAAAAAATAGTCCATAATTTTTATATAAAACCAATCATATATAAAACTGTTTAAAATACAGAGTTGATGACAGTGAAGGCCAAGTGGCCAATGGTTCTGGGACTAATTATAATTCATATACCCTAGTATTTTGCCACAATACCTAATCTCATCATATAGCCGTGATTAACTCCTAAAAAAGTGCGAGTGCTTAACTTTCAACTGTGCAAAAAAAAGTGCTAATACATCTTAGAAATATTTCATATTAAAAAGTCATATCAAAAGAACTTCCAGGATAAAAAATATAAATACTCACAAATAAACAAACATCTAGGAAACATGTATACAGATAGTCAATTCTCTTGTTGTAAATCAGCATCTTTTATATGTAAAAGCAAAATTGAGCTTTAAACTGAAGCTGTGCATTTTAAAAGCACTGTTTCACTTAAACTAGAATATGAGCAGCATGATCTATATATTCAAAGAGCTAATGGCTTTGTGCCATCACCCGGATAGGAGTGAGATGTGGCTTTGATAAGTGTGAGGAATGGTTATGAGTTGCTTTAACTTTTATTTCTGAAACAGGCTGGAAGTAGTCCAGCCTTACTGGGATGAAAGGGTTTCCTGTAATAAAAACAGGTTACC
This sequence comes from Lissotriton helveticus, assembly GCF_964261635.1. Taxonomy (NCBI): domain Eukaryota; kingdom Metazoa; phylum Chordata; class Amphibia; order Caudata; family Salamandridae; genus Lissotriton; species Lissotriton helveticus. The sequence goes on from NC_136057.1 coordinate 1,276,627,922, forward strand.
ATCCTCCAACGTTTGTCACCCCAGGCAAATATGTAGGCATGCCAGATTAAACACGCATTGGCAAAGGAAATGATTCTCACCCTTAGGTGCTATTAGCTTTGTGAACCTCAATACACACACACACATATGTGTGTGTGTGTGTGTGTATGTATATATATATATATATATATATATATATATATATATATATATATATATATATATATATAATTATATATATATATATATTTACACACAAACTTATATGTGTAATACATTTATATATTTCCACCGTTCTGTGAAGAGCCGCTGGTGGAGGTACAGGCTCTGCTGCCCTGATTCACACACCATTTAATCCTGCTGTGCTTCAATAATGAGGAGAGTCTGAACAAGTAAACTTCTGTCCATAGTTTCTGAGAGGGGCGGTTGAAATGTGAGCCTGCACAACACTGTGATTAATGTACAGGTTCCCCCAACCCTCTCTTAAAATCCAGGAAATGTTTTTGTTTTAGAAGAAAGCATCAGGACGCCCGGATAGTCCTTCAAAAACTATTACTGCCTGGGCAAATCTGGAACTTCTGGTCAAATGAATCATTGCTCTTCTCTACAGATCGTAAAAATCATTCCTTTTTATTTATTTTAAGGCCATGTTATGTTTTTCCATACATTTCCACATATAAGCAGTACCCCAAGGACCTGTTACACACCCCTACCGCAATTTATATATTGCTCTAAAAATAACATGGAGCTGAATAAACGCTGCAAAGAGTCTGAAATGGCAGGGTCTTCCCCTCACCATGCCCAAGCAGTCTTTCCAGAGTTCAAGAATTTTAGAATTTGTGGATGGTGTCTCATTCCCCAGAGTATTCAAAGTGTTCAACAACCTGGCCTTGTTAACATCATCCAATATATTTGATAATAATTCATTTTATTTGTAGACTTCCACCTCTTTTTTGGAAAATGTGAAATCCTACATGCCCAAAATCGACCTCAAGATGCTAGTACAGGGCATAGTCTTCTCTTAACCGGGCGGGGAAACCTCCTCTTCTTTTTTTTTAGTCCTTATTCTTTAATAAGTAATTTCATCTTTATAATTTCAGAAATCAGCTTACCAACATCATCCCAGAAGCCCTGGACCTGAGGACACTGGCAAAACATATGGATATCTCTGCTTTTACGCCAAATCACTTGAGGCAGCATTTGGTTCCTTGGCCTCTCAACTTTGACAGCCTTTTAGGCTCTGTGTACTGTAATAAAATGATTTCCAGATCGGTGCGGCAGAACTATATTAAGGAATCTTCAACGTTTGACTAATATGGTCTGGCCAAATTTAAAAAGGAAGCGATCAACACAAAATGGTAATTTTTTCATCATGGCTAGATGGAAAGAGGAAAAAGAGACTGCTTTGCCAAAAAGAGATCTAATGTTCTTTAATTGAAAAGCCCAGCAATAAAAGCACTTATCTAAGCCAGCGATGCCTCCTTATAGTTTCAGCTTCTTTAATTTATTACAAGCTACCCTCACCCCTTTATTTGACCAAACAAAGCTTGATATGTCCTCTTGCAAGGATTTTAAGGCATTCGAGTGAAAGGTCAGCAGAAATGCATCAAAGATGAACATACATTTTGGGATGATCGACATCTTCACCATATTGGAGCGTCCTAAAATTGAGAGTGGTAGGCCCCCCAGAGCCTCAGCATTGCCTTAGCATCCTTGATTTTATTGTCGAGGTTTGCCTGGGTCAGCCTATTAAGATCCTGAGTTATTTGTATCCCAAGGTATCTAATCTCCTGCTTTCTCAGAAGGTTATTTGGGGGTGTTCGAGGACATAATCCCAGTTTTTAGTGCATTAATTTTGTAACCTGAAAGTTCACCAAATGTAGACAGCAGAAGGGTGCAAGCCGTAGAGGATTGAGAAAAATCCCTCGTAAAAACCATCAGATCAACAACAAGGAGTGCCACTTTTTTTACCCATCCATTCAATTCAAATGGCAAAACATTTTGATCTGCTATAATTTTGCATGCAAGGGGTTCTATGTATAAAACAAAAAGAAGAGGAGAGTGAGGGTATACCTGCATGGTCCCCCGCTCTATAGTAATTGAATTGGTGAGGGACCCATTAACAAGGATCTTACCGGAGGGAGTCTTATAGATGGGGCAAATAGCTCTAACAACCCTCTCACAAAAACGGAGTCGGGCATTGTGCATCAGGAAAAGGCCAACTAACTCTGTTGCAAGCCTTTGCTGCATCGAAGTTAAAAACAGACACATGCAGGTGGTTTACGGATGCTACATCGATTGCACCGATCAGTTCATGCGTTAAGACATGGAGCTGGCGACCCTTTATAAAACCCTTTTGGTCGAGCCTAGCTGAACCATAAGATCAATCACTGACTCCAACCTCTTAGCAAGAACCTGCGCATAGATTTTATAATCACAGTTCAGCAAGGAGATTGGGCTGTAAAATGTGCACCTCTTAGGATGCTTGTCTGGTTTTAAGATAAAGCTGACAGCCCCTTCCTCCCACATTTTTGGGCATTGCATCTCTTCTGAGAAGATTCCATCCATGAGTCTGACCAAAACAGCGACTATTACCTCTTGAAGAGAGATATAAAACTCATTAGTTAATCCATCCAGCCCCACCGCACAAACTTTCTTTAGACTTTTAATTACGTACTGGACCTCTCCTAAAGTGATTCTCTGGTTAAGCAGTCGGGCCAAGTTTTCGCAAAGTGAGGGAAGCACTACACTAGCAATATACTCATTCACCTCAACCTCCGAAGCTGTAAGATATTCTGTATATAGATTTTGAAAGAAGGGCATCTGAGGTTCCCGGCCCTGTTAAAAATCATGTGGGATAATAAGATGTATAATTGTAGGGATCCAAAATGCCTTTTGTGAATACCGAAAGTCGTAAAGTTAGGATTATGTCTCATATTACTTTTGTGAATTGGGCCCTAGGTTTTAGGGCTCAGAGGTACAAGAGGCCTGAGCCAATCAGTGGTAAAATAATGAAAGGTCAAGATGTCAAACCTACCCCCTAAAATCTTTTACGTTAGATGTGAATGGGCTTCGAGTCGCTAGAAGAAGGAGAAGGATCCTACAATATCTAAAATAGGCTGATGTGGATGTAGAGATTTTACAAGAGACCCATGTCTCACTTGAAGAATGGAAGTGTTATGTTTCTAAACAGAAGTGGATTGCAGTCTCAGTCCACACCAACCAAATGTACTGTACTAAGGGAGTGGGTTTAATCCCCAATCAAAACTGCTAAGGCTCTTTTGCAGGAGTGTAAAGTAGACAACGGAGGGTGGTGGGCCCTAATCAATGTTAAAATACTGACTACATGGTATGTGTTGGCTGGGTTTTATGGCCCAAATACTGACGATGAGGCTCCCCTGAAATCCTTATAGTATCACTTATTGGAAGTTAAACCTCCAATCATTCTGGGAGGTGATTTTAACATTCTGTTGAAGCCCAAACGTTATAAATCTATAAGAAGGGGAAACATCAGCTCTCCAAAAGTTAGACAGTTTATGGAAATAATGATGAAAAATCAGCAGTTACCTTAGTTCTGCTACTAGAAAAGGAGCCTGCCAAAAATAGATGGACTCTCAATAGGTCTCTGCTATGGGATCCTACAGTTATGACTCAGCTGAAGAGTGACTCTCTAGAATTGTTTACAGTTAATGACTCTTCAGCACTAACTCATGTGATATGGGACACTTATAAAGGTTTCATCAGGGGTAGAATAATTAGTTTAGCAGCAAGAAAAATGCAAAGAGTCTACAGGTTAAAAGATCTAGTATTGTATTGTATAGTAATTGCATTTATATAGCGCTTACTACCCCAGACGAAGCGCCGAAGCGCCTTTTCGGTGAGTAGCAGGCTACTCCGGGACCCATAGAGGATTAGTGTTGAATTAGTATAGTGAAACATGCAAGTACGTTTTAAGTGGTGGATAGGTTAGTCAGTTATTTGGATTTGGAACGATAGCAGAAGGATAGAGGAGGACAAAGGTTTGTATTTATATAGCGCTTGTTGACGCACGCTATTCAAGAAGCCTACAAAGGATTAGTGGTGAATTAATATGGTGAAATATGAAGTAATTTCAGTGGTGGATATTAGTCAGTTACTTGGAGTGAGAAGGATAGCGGAGGGATAAAAGGGGAAGAAAGATTTGCATTGATACAGCACTTGTTACCCATGATGGGTGTTGAATCGCTTTTCTGGTGAGTAGCACGCCACTACGGAACCCATTAAGGATTACTGTTGAAAATTAGTATAGTAAAAAGCATATGAAGTAATTTGAGTAGTGGATATGTTATTCAGTTATTAGGGTAGTATATTAGTATACTTTAATATGGAATTTTAGAAGTGAACGTGTTAGTCTGTTAATTTCGATTGAAAAGGATAGTGGAGGGATAAAAGAGTGAAAGATTTTTTTTGTTTATTTTTTAGGTCTTAGCAATAGGAGGAGGCTTTTGGATGAGTAAACAGGAGCTTTGGAGGGGAGGACTCCAAGGAAAGAGTTTAGAAAGGTTTGTTTTAGGGGATCGGTATAGTAAAAGAGGTGTCAGATGATAGAAGGAGGGGTAGAGTAGGAGAGAGTCTAGAAAGGGTTATTTTGTCAATAATAGTAGTGGTATGGGGTTTGGGATAAATGAGAGAGTGGATGTAGAGGATGTATTGATAAATGTTTAGGATGAGAGATAGGTTAGTGCATTGGAAGGAGTAGTAGAAGAAGTTTGAGATGAGTTAGAAGGTTGGGCTAGAAGATATATTGAGCGAAGTATAGGCTGAGAAATAGGGTAGTGCACTGGAAATGCTAAATTAGAAGAAAGTGATAAATATGTAGATCCATAATTACATTGAAAGTATATGTGTTGAAAGAGTTACAAAGTGTGATGGTGTGCAGTGTGTGTTGTGCGTCAGTGTTATTATGGTAGAAGGGAGAGGAAGGTGTTTGTTGGACACCTGAAGGAAGGTCTGTTAGGTGTAAATACAGCAGGGAGAGTGTGTCTGAATGGGATGTAGTTATGTATGTTGTTGATTGGTGTTGTGTTAGTGATGAGTGTATTGGTTAGTGGTATAGGATAGAGTTGTGTAGTGTTTGTAGGTGATGGTGGATATGTGGGGTAGTTGGGATAGTAGGGTGTGTAGAGGTGGTTTGGTTGGATTTGTAGTGCAGGCTGGTATATTCATCTGTGCATAGTGTTGTGCGTGGTGTACATTTGGTGTGAGTGTGTTGCTCTGTTTGTGGAAGTGGTTGGTGTGGGCTGGGTATTGCTAAATGAGAAAAAGGGCAGCATTTCTGGCCCTAGTCCCGACCAGTCTCGAACAGGCTTAAATAGGAAACTGCCCTTGTCGTCTCTGCCCTTAACAGGCTCAAACATGAAACTGCCCTTGTCCTCTCTGCCCTTAGCCTCGACGCCCGGGCTGAGACGCCCTCAGCCTGGCCTTTTTTATAGCCCTAGTAATCAGGGGACCCCTTCAGCAAATGGAACCCTAGCCCTAACACTATCCAATCACAACACTAGCTCTAAAATCTAGGAACCAATAGGAGACCAGGACCTTACAGCCAATCTTAGCCCTAGTCCAAGCGCCCAATCAGTTCAAAAACCCTTATCTCTACGTCCAATAAAGGCCCTAGCCCTACCAGTAGTCCCAAAACAAGTCCATGCAACCAATGGCACAGGTAGCCCCAGTCAGAAATTGTAATCCCATTCATACTGCTTTACCCCACTACTGTACTTGAGTAGCATTCCTTATAATACATAGTCGTCTTTCCCACAAGCCAACTGATGTCTTGCTCGATCATATGCAGGAGATAGTATTGTTGCAGTCAACAAGAGTAAAAGTAAAATCTTTAGTCTAAAATGAAACCAACAAAAATCTATTGCTAATTTCTTGCAAAAAGAATTTATAATCAATGTATTGTCAGTTAGATTAAAAAGATCTGTAGCACAGACTGTGCAGAAACACGCAGAGAGACTTGATCTATCTTGAAATGATCAATAGCATGCAAAAAAATAAATACACCATTCCGGGCCAAGATCTTAGAGAAAACCATCAACAGATGCCTCATCAAATACCTCAACCACCACAAACTCCTCGAGACTCTGTCTGGTTTCACGCTCAGCCATAGCTCAAAAGCGGTCCTCCTTGCTGCCATGGATGACATCTGAATGAAGGAGACATGGCGACCCTCATCCTTGTGGACCCCTCCACAGCATTTGACTCAGTCTTCCATCCCATAATCACCCAACACCTACATGACATTGGATTCCAATGACACAAACTCTGATAGATCGGCATCTTCCTGACTGGAAAGACTCACTCAGGCATTTGTTGATGCCTGCGACCTCATCTTCAGAGTTCTGCAAGGATCCTCCACGAGCCCGACCCTCTTCAATGCATACATGATTCATGCAGCCAGCATCATCTGCTCTCACAACATCAACATCCTCTCCTATGCCGACGATATGCAACTCATTCTCCCCTTCATGGGCAAGATACCCAGTACCCGAACCCAGTTTAATACCTGTCAGACTGAAATCATCCACGGGATGAAGACTAAGGGGTCCATTAGGATGTCGGGCGGATTGCCCCCGCCACCGCCACCCTGGCGGGGGCAATCCGCCCGACATCCGCATTCTAATTCCCCCCCGCCATATTAGGATGGCGGGGGGGACCGCGGCGGACGAAAACACCGTCCGCCGCTTTTCCGCCCCGGTCGCATTGCGGCCGGGGCGGTAATGGAACCATATGGTGGCGGTGTCTATCAGACACCGCCATCCATATTAGGGTGCCTGTCTGCAGCTGCTTTTCCGCGGCGGCAATGCCGCCACGGAAAGGCAGGCGGGGATTGCTGCGGGGGCCCCCTGCAGGGCCCCCAGGTTCACACCACTGTCAGGGGGCACATGGGGGGTACCTATGGTACCCCCCCACATTTGCATATGCAAAACGGCAGGCACCGCGCGGTGCCTGCCGCTTTGCATATGCAAATGCAAAAAAGCATTTTTAGCATCGTGGCGGGCGGTGCAGAGTGCACCGCCCGCCACAATGCTAAAACTACAGGATGTGCCCGCCACTGTGGCGGGCACATCCTAATGCCCCCCATGGGACCCCCGCCCTTATGGCGGGCGGTCCCGTTTCCCACTATGGTGACGGGCGGACAAAGTGCGCCCGTCATCATAATGACCCCCTTACTGTCTGGAGCCTAATGCCAACAAGTCAGTAATAGTGATCTTCAGAAATTGCGGATCCTACTTGATCTTCTCACAGAAATGCATTAGACTGAAGAGATAAATTGAGTGCCAGCCGAAATGATCAGTTGTTTAAATTAAAAGTAAGTGAAATTATGTTTCTGCTTTGCATTTTATGGTGCGTTTTAATCAAAAAGTGACTTTTCATATGTGCCCTTTCACATAGCAAAACCTAATGAACATATGTGTGTACCTGCCATGCAAGGATGTAGCACAAAGTAATTAATAAAGATGTTCTGAAGAAACTTCAGGCTCATGCTATCATTTATATGTCAAACTATGTGACAAATTGCATGAAGATTGTGATCATGGTATGCTTTCATTAACTCTGAATAGCTTTGCCATATTGAGTGGTAAACAACAAAATATGCTACATTTTATCAAACAGACTCAAAGAAAAAATTCGATGCCATTTTCTCCTGTTGTAAATTATCAGCATCTTTCATATGTAAAAGCAAAATTGAGCTTTAAACTGAAGCTGTGCATTTTAAATGCACTCTTTCACTTAAACTAAGAATATGAGCAGCATGATCTATATATTCAAAGAGCTAATGGCTTTGTGTCATCACCCAGATAGGAGTGAGATGTGGCTTTGATAAGTGTGAGGAATGGTTATGAGTTGCTTTAACTTTTATTTCTGAAACAGGCTAGAAGTAGTCCATCCGAAAGGGTTCCCTGTAATAAAAAGGGTTAACATCCTCCAACGTTTGTCACCCCAGGCAAATATTTATTCTTGCCAGATTAAACACGCATTGGCAAAGGAAATGAGTCTCACTCTTAGGTGCTATTGGCTTTGTGAACCTCTATACACACACATATGTGTGTGTGTGTGTGTGTGTGTGTGTGTGTGTGTGTATATATATATATATATATACATACACACACACACACACATATATATATATATATTCACTGAAAAAACCATAGGTTATAGACCATATATAGTTAGGAATTAGCATTTAAAAAACCTTATTTTACTCACACAAAACCATTGAAATTCCATATATAGTTAGTTGCACTAACTATATATCGCGCACCCGCAATCCACTGCTGATCATGTCACATATTACATCATTCATGACATGGTCAGTGACATCACTGATGACATCACTGATGACATCTCAAATGACATCACTGATGACATCACTGATGACAACATCCAGTGACTGTATGTTTCTGTAAAGTTAAAATATGTCTTACATATTGAAGAATGAGTGGATGTATAAGTGTCTGGATGAAGGATTTAGTAGGTGCGTGACTGACTGTATGAGTGAGTGATTAAATGTGTCTCACTGAATGCATGGGTTAGTGACTAAACTGTCTTAATTTGTGCATCATTATGTCTGTTGTTCTGTAAACTGCTGCATGTGTTGATCATTAGCTATACGAGAGGCTATATGTGTTATTAATTGGTTGCCCAAGTATTTCTATGGGAGATTGAGTTTGTGTGGGGGTGGCTGGAAGGTGTGTGACTCTATGCATAGATGTGTGAGCAGTTTATTCACTAGGTGTATGAGTTCAAGATTGCATGTGGAAACAGCTACATGGGCAGTTGACTGTGTGCATGAGTGTATTGATGAGTGAATGGATATCTCAATGCTACATGTCATAGTAAGTACATATGTAAAACACAGTACATGTGAGAGTTGGCATATATAAATAACTGTGCATGAGAGCCACTGAATGAGTGAGTAGTTGTATCGATCATTGTGAACTTGTATCAGGGATTGTATAAGAGAGTAAATATGTGTTAGTATATGTTTCAATAAGTAAGGTGTGTTTAACTGTATAGTTGAAGAAATGGAGGTGAGATTGTTTCTTTGCATGACTGACTGGGTGTGTGAGTAACTCCATGGATGAGTGGCAGTGTGTGAGTGTCTGTATACACTGAGTGTATCTAAGGTTATATTAGAGTCTGAAGAGGTTTATCGTATTAGCACAAGAATGATGTCAAATGAGATGTCATCAGTGATGTCATCAGTGATGTCATTTGAGATGTCATCAGTGATGTCATCAGTGATGTCACTGACCATGTCATGAATGATGTAATATGTGACATGATCAGCAGTGGATTGCGGGTGCGCGATATATAGTTAGTGCAACTAACTATATATGGAATTTCAATGGTTTTGTGTGAGTAAAATAAGGTTTTTTAAATGCTAATTCCTAACTATATATGGTCTATAACCAGTGTTCCCAGCAGGCTGCGCGCATGCGCTCGCGCGCACGTCTGTGACCACCAGCGCGCATTGACCTGTGTGAAGCGCGCACTCAGGACAGCCCGCTAGAACGTTTGCGCCGCCGCATTTAAACGCGAGCGGCGCCAATAACAATAATTTTCTGTTTGGGGAAATGGTGTTAACACGGTGCAATAGGAGAGCACAAAAACGTGATGTCACAGCATGAGAGTGTATTTTGGAAAGCAGATTGGCAGCCTCTGCAGGCGTTCAGCAGCAAGCACCCCTGCACTCGCTGCTTTTGTTTTCTAATGGAGCACGGCAGCGGGCTGTTTATGGGCCTTCGTGAAAGTATTTGTTAATCACAGCGCCTGACTGCTGCGATTAACAGGAATACTTTCACAAATGCCCCACAATCAGCCCACCGCCGCGCTCCATTAAGAAAAGAAACGCAGCGAGTGTAAAAACAGGCCGTGTGTTTTACATGTCATGCTTTTACATTTTATGTATGTCTTTTCTTAATGGAGCGCGGCGGTGGGCCGATTGTGGGGCATTTGTGAAAGTATTCCTGTTAATCGCAGCAGTCATGCGCTACGATTAACATAAATACTTTCACAAATGCCCACAGTGAGCCCGCAGTTGAGAAAAGAAATGCATCCAGTCCAAAAGCACAGCGTGTGTTTTACACGTGTGCTTTTGGACTGGATGCAGGTGGCATTTGTCTTCAGGCGCGCATTCTCCAGTGGGCTCAAAAAGCTTCAAAGTTATCAAGGATTATTACATGGATGTCTCATCTCTGCCTGGCCACCGGGTAGTTCATTTCTCGTAGCTGGAAAACCGAGCCCTCCACTTGCAGAGACAGACAGAGCTGAGGATCCCTGCAGCCAATAAAATGACATTTTAAGCCTACAATATTCATGAGCCTGAGCTGCTGTGCACCACAAGGCTGAATATTCGGGGTTAGATAATGGCTAGTGACGTGATCCATATTACAGGGCAGTCAGCCTAGTGTGGGGTCTGTGGCCCTCGTGAGAAATAAAGATTCTAACTATCGGAGAAGTGCAGGTGCATGGAGGGAACCGGACAAACATTCCGACCAAAGTAGGATGATTTCTGAGATAGAATGCATGTGCGGGTGTAAACTGGGCCACTTTCAACTTTGTGAAAGTGACCTAGTGGCTCCTTCCTGACTGCGTGGAGGGAGGCCTGCATAACTTTAGGGTGACGCTGAACCCACCACCCTAAGGCAGGTGGAAAGCTGCGAGCGGCCAGCATGAGCTCCAGGTGTATGGCTTGCCCGTGCCTGTTCTGTCCACTTTTGTCTCTGTGGCTCATTGAATGGAGCCAGACTACCTCTGCGACCATGAAGCTATGGACAGTGTGCGACAGGCTGCTAGCGCTGAGAAGTGACCTAAGGGAAACCATAATTCTCTCCTGCTTCACCTCACTGCGCGGCTGATTTCCTGCACATCTAGCCTCGGGATCCCAAACATGCAGTCACAGGACGAGTTGAGGGTACGGGTCAGACAAAGATAACATAAAATAAATAGTATAAGAAATGAGAAAGAGGTGACGGAGTTGGAAAGAAATTAGAGGACAGAAATGAGACAAGACATTACGGAAGGAGATATAAATTTACAGGACGGCATGCCAAGGGAGGAGATGAGGGGGAGAAAGCATTAGAGATAGGGAGAGGGGGAAGAGAAGGACAAATGGAAGAGGGTGGAAAGACTGCAGGGAACGAGATAGAAGTATACAAAGAGAGGCGAGAGAGGGAAGAAGAGGGAGGCTAAAGACACTGATAAAAAAGGAACAAAGGCCTACATCTAGGAGCGTACTGCTCTAAACCAGTGGGTAGGACTCAGAGACTGTGATACAAGGGAGGACAGAAAGAGCTAAAAAGGGCGGATGAGGAGGGCAACAGACTGCTAAGTAGGAGGAAAGAGGCTGTAAAGACAGTGATGGGGAAGAAGAGATTTGAAGATGAGGATAGAGAAAGAGAGAGGAAAAGATGACGGATGAAAAGAGGGAGGATGCAACCAGAGAGATAGAGAGAGAAAATACATTCTGGAGACTGGTAGAATGATGTGAGTTACCAGCTCTAACTGTACTACAACTGACAACTACTGACCTACCCCAGGAAGCGGGGTGGGAGGGTTAAGGCGGTGGGGACAGCACCACTCACAATGTGTCTGCCGCTGATTTACATCAGTTTCTTACCATTACCCATGTTAAAAATTTGACTTCAGCTTCTACCATGTTGTAACTGGTCAGTCATCATCCCAGAGCCTTACTGTAAGTCACAGTTCTCCAGGGTCCATCATCTATGTTTTCTCTCAATGACCCCCCTCCCCAACTCTTTGCTATCACCTTAAACTTAATTACATGTCAAATCTAACCAGAAACTAATGTTAATTATTGAAAGTTATAGAAACATGACCATGCAACTCAGCACATCACAGCTGGTAATTATTCAAAGGCTGACATGTGCTACTGTAGTTTATCCTGACTTCCTAACCATTGCTCATACACCATAAACTTTACCAGCCAGCGTTTAAAGTGAGACTATAACTCCCAGAATGCAATGTCATGTTGGCTAAAAAGCCAATCCTCACAGCACACATGATGGGGCAGATGCAATTTCTGTCAGTTACATTGGCAAGCAACTCCTTATGGTCCTATCTTTTATTGCAGCTTTACCTCACAATAAGCAAATTAGAATAAAGGAATTAGGTTAGTAACATTGCATAATCACGTGTGGAGAATTGTGACAGCTTTAAGTCAAGAAATTGGATAATTCATGGAATGCATAATTATTTGACTGTCACACTAAAGTGTCACTCAAAGAGAATGGAATGACACATAAGAACACTCAAACTTGTAAATGCCAATCTCAAATCTTGACAGCTATGTGCAGTTTGTATTTATTTATACTGCACTACCACGTGTTTAGGGCGGAACAACTTTGGGTTTTGCGCTGGCGCTTCCCAGCATTCTTTTTGACCTTACTGCAATAGCAACTGATTATGCCTGAGACTGAGTGACAGCAAAATCTCCTAGTTGCACTTGCTATGCAATGAAATTAGCTTTTTAGGCAAGCGCACAGGTCATGAATGGTCATATCAATGAGCTAGTCTTCTGAGCAGCTGCAGTGTCTGCCTGCTGTCTTATACTGAGCACTGCAGTCACTCAGTCTGTCTGTGGTCAGTGCCTGCCTGCCCTCTTCTACTGAGCACTGCAGTCACTCAGTCTGTCTGTGGTCAGTGCCTGCCTGCCCTCTTCTACTGAGCACTGCAGTCACTCAGTCTGTCAATGGTCAGTGCCTTTTCTTCCGTTCTCCGGTGCTTTGCAGCAGTATTAAACTCTTCATAGAGTTTCTTGTTGCTCCAATAGGTGTAGTTTCTGATATTAATGTTCCCCTGGTATTCATTACTTAATTTTGCTCCTGAGACATTGTCACGCATAGTCGTTGAAATGTCACTCAAAATTTCTCTGAAATTAGGAAAATGTCACACATAGTAATCTGAAACCTTGCAGCTATGTGCATCTGCTACTTAGATGTTTACATAACATGAACAAAGTTTTAAAATATTGTGCGTGAAGGCTTGCAATTAGCACTTTTGCAAAAATCGTGCTTTATCTTTTTTGCAAGTTCTATCCAGCTTTACGTGCATCTTACAGCTGCTTCCAATCAATGTGAATATCAGGTTAGAATTAATTGCAAGCAACTGGCTTGTGCTTGCAGTTTTTGGGTTTGCATGAAAGGTTTCTTCGGGGAACCAAAAACTTTGTTTTGACTGTATTTTGCGCCTCATAATTATGACATTGACTTATTTTTTAGTGTGCCTCCTATAAAAGCTATTCAGCATGCTTTTTCCGCTTTTAAAAGAAAAAAGGAAGATTGTTATGAATCAAGGCAAGAAAGTGGGGTTGCAAAAGATGACTTTTAAAACGTGGCGCTTTACAGTGCAGGCAAAGGAGTACTTGAGAATTTGTAAAGCATACTGTTCCTCATTACTAATGGTCCTTTAGCTCCAGTTACCACATATCATAATTATAACACAATCAATTGTGTAAACATCAATGTTCGTTTTTATTGTGTGCTATAAATATCGCACATAAAACTAGGCCGTAATGAGGGTCTAAATCTGCTCACTTCCATATTGTACCAAGGTCATCCACAGATGTGGTGCAAGCAAACAGGACTTTGGGTAAGATAGTCTGATAAAAAGACATTATATAGCCGCCTACTTAGTATACATTCTTTCCAGCACTGTGATGGGCCTCACAGCGACCCAGAAAGACCTCAATAAACATGTTTAAGTACCATTCAGCTCCAAAAACCTTCTCACGCAAACTCCTAATATCATGTCACTGAACATCTGTTATTCACAGTTATTGATCTGTGTCAGGGCCAGAAGCCAATACCAAACAACCTGCTTCTGCTGTGCAGATTCTAACTTAGCAAAGGGATCCATAGCAAAGGACCAGAAGGGGCCTGTTGGACAAATACTGCTGATTACTAATCCAAGGCACAGGTGGGAGGAGGATGGGGAAGATGAGAGGAAGCTCTCAGAGAGGAAATGTTGAAAAACAATACAGGATTCTCAAAGTAACTTTCACTAGAATTGTGACTTATTTCATTGTAGGCCTAATAGGGCCATTCACGGTATTTTTGATAGACTGATAAGATAAAAGATGAAGCGCCTTTGCAGGATCGCAAGGTGTATTCCTCATAGAAGATGCAGTACAAAGAACATAGGAAACTTTTATTACATTTAGCTCAATCCTATAATGTTAGAACTTCTAGATATGCTCTTTTATATTTACAGTAACTGTCCACAAAGCTTATAGACAGGGCTTAAAATGGAATGAAAAAACTAGAGGGTCTCTTAAAGGGGTGTGATCGATGTAATTAAGGGCATGGCTTAAAAACACAAACTGAAAATCTGTGCTTAGCATAGTGTGCTGCCTGAATGGTACTCTGCTGCTTCTGTCACTGCATCCAAAAGTATAATACAAGTAACATTACACCAACAACAAGCCAAGACTATTGGCTTTGTCATCAGTTGTATTTTGCTGCTTCTTTCTCTCTCTGCATCCAGCTATATAATATAACAAGCAGCATGCCAGATGCCACCTGCATCAAGTCCAAAAGCACGACGTTTAAAACAGTTTATGCTTTTGGACTTGATGCATTTCTTTTCTTAGTAGAGTGTGGCTGCGGGTCTGATTGTGGGCCTTTGTGAAAGTATTCAAGTTAATCTCATTTTATACACTATCTTTGATGGGATAGCCCGACATTACTCAGTAGCTTGCCCATCAAATTGTAAATAAGCACGGAACTTATTTTGTATATGCGTTCTTGTATAGGCTCCCAACATTTCCCCACCCAATGAACATTGCTCCAGTTAGGAATCTTTAGTAAAATCTTATGATGGTCCCACCGGTGGAGTGTTGTGCTTTTCTAAACCCGAACTGTACTTGTCTGTGTAACTAATTCATGTCATGGCAAGCGAAACCAAATTGCAAACCTGCATTAAGACCCAAACATGGCGCTGTATGTCTGGAAATGCACAGTCTTTTCACTTTGCCAAGCAAAACTTTGGAGTGATATTTGGCGCTGCATGCACGCGCAGTCTGGTTCCTGGCGCACATAGCCATAACTTCAGCGCACAGAGACCCTACACTGCCGCACACAGAGGAAAAAAATTAGAGGGAACATTGTCTATAACCTATGGTTTTTTCAGTGAATTTTCAAGGTTTTGTAAATGCTAATTCCTAACTATATATGGTCTATAACCTATGGTTTTTTCAGTGAATTTCAATGGTTTTTTAATAGCAAATATCATAAGCTGTCGAATGTCAAGTACGTGGTAAGTGAAAACATTTTCGTGTTTATGCACACTGATCTGCTTTGAATGGTGCCCCCCCCCCCCCCCCCCCTCATTTCTATTAGGAGTACTCTCTCTTTGCAGATAGTGAAAGGTAGTTAACGCAGGCCTTTGCCCCCGTTGTAATCCGTCGTGCCTGCTTCTCTCTCCATTTGATTGATTGTTATCCAAGTATTTACTGTTTTAGAATTAGCTCTCTTTGGTTCATTCTCTATTTACAAACAAACACAGAGTCGCAATACTCTGTTTAGTCTTTGCAGATAACGAAAAATCGTGTAAAAAAAAAAGAAAAGGAATCGAGCAAAATCAGTAGGCCACTAATGGGATCTCTTTTTGACCTCGCTAAAATAGAAACATTGGGAACAACCCCTCATGACAAATACAAAACTAGTGAGATGAACTGAACTCCACACAATGATGGCTGCAAAACAGCTCGGCTCCGCCACCCACCCCGCCCAAAATAACGATAAAGAACGGCTGCCATGATTGGTTGCGGAATGACCACGACGGAGCTACGAAATGGTGCTGCTCTCATGCTAACCCCAGCTTCAGTCTGAAACATCCAGAAAAACTGTAGACTACCAATTCGATCAGTTCCGGTAGCGCCCCAATGTAACCCGGTAGAGAAGAACTAGCCCTCCCCTCTTTGACTGATGGTTCTTGTT
Organism: Lissotriton helveticus; assembly: GCF_964261635.1. NCBI lineage: Eukaryota > Metazoa > Chordata > Amphibia > Caudata > Salamandridae > Lissotriton > Lissotriton helveticus. The sequence goes on from NC_136057.1 coordinate 1,276,643,905, forward strand.
GCCTGTCCCTTCTGTTGTCATTTAACAGAACTATTTAGCCTGCTGAAAGGGGTTGTGTTCCGACCGCTGGTTGGTGGAGACATTTTGACTATATTCTGTACCTGCGTTGTCGCGTAATGCGTCATATGACGCGCCGCGTTAGCGCATCCGGAAGTCATCCGGGGCGCGCAGCGCGTAACGTAAGCATAACAAGTCATGTGACTTGTTAATAAAACTTTTCATTGGTTCATTTTACTTTTCTTATTGTAATGATGAAAGGCTTGGTCATATGACCTAAAAATTACGCTTTTCATTACTTCCGAACATTATTTTTTCTTAAATATATGTTATAATGTTCCAGGCTAATGTACTTTCCCGGAAATTTTACAACTGTCCTGCAAGTAAAATATATTCTTTTTTCGAGAAAAAGAGCGTTTCTTCGTCCCATGACGGAGCCGTTGAGCAAAAGAGGGTCGACCTGCTGTCTTAGTCGCCGATACGCCTGAATATGAGATTCTTATCGATCACTTTATGTTGCAGGAATAGAAAACACAACAGCCCTTGACCATTTATCTTTACTGCGTTCCTTCGTATTATACCTTTTACCCTTCATGTAATTGGTCTGCTTTATTTCACTTGCCTTTTAATGATTCTAAAACAGTCACTATTATTAAAAACTTTACCAATGTATATACTACTACCATGTTTTCTTTTAAAAACCTTTATTGTGAAAATTTCATTATACAAATACGAGCCTATAACCACGTGGGCCTGCCACAGAGCAAACTGTAATCGTATATGATGAATAGACATTTACACTGTAGAGGAACGTAACGGGCGGGCCATTAGGTTGCAAGAACTAAGGTGTCTAACAGTTACGGAATCGGTGGACGTACATTTTATAATTAAAATACGACAGGGCCAGTTACAATAAAATTATCTAGATATACATTTGCGGGCAAGTACCATGGGTGACGTTAATTCGAACTTTCAACAGTACAGTAATCAATAACACATCAGAACTTAATATCAATAGGGATGTCGAAATAGTCAATCAATTCTCGTCCCCGCCCGCCATGTGCTTCAAAACTGCATACGTATCTCGTGATTTCAAGGTTCTGCAACCAGTACACAACAAGGAGTTACGAGTCCCATTTATTCCGGCGCCATTTTGGGCGAGGACGGGCAGGTCCAGGATATAGTCAAAATGTCTCTACCAACCATCGACTATGATGATGTTCATATGCTGTATTTATTAGAGTAACACTCATCTGTCCACATGAAATTAATTTGCCACAATCTAAACATGTCATTTTAATCTTTCCAAAGTTCTTCTAAATATTTGGGACCGTTTCCCTTGCCTCTGAAGCTCTCAGTGCCACTTCTTTGATGAATGTACTAGCAGGTCAGGTGTTCTCCTCCAAATCTCTCTTTTATGCAGCACTATAATTAATTGGTGCCACCTCTCCATATGACGATGCATGGTATAGTTACCACAACTATATATTTTTTCGGTTCCTCTGGAGAGTTCATCGTGGCAGATGAAGCGTGTAACGTACCGGGCATTTACCTTTTTTTGCATGTACAGGAAAGGAAAAAAAAATCGAGCGTCCGAGTTCTAAGGTGTCCCAGGGCCATTTTAGTGGACCAGGCCCAAATCCAAAGAACAGGCCGCCATTTTGAGAGTCCTCTTGCAGCCGCCTGTCGCTGTAGCATCAAGAGCAGCCGAAACTCAGCTGAATGGCAACTGAAACGGTAAAGGGGCGCCCCACTACAGCAGACGAGCCTCCACCTAGGAAGGCCCATTCACGCCGGCTCCCTCCCCCTTCGGGCACCCCACGCCGTTATTCGGAGCAGTATTGTAGGATGGCCACACCAGTGCGGCAACTTGCTAGACATCACCTCGGTGGTAACCGAATCTCAACGCCTTGTGGTGTCTTCTATTCAAAAAACATTGTTATGCTGCCTTCGACCTATTCGCCGCAAGTGCGCACACAACTCAACTGCATAGCTTGCTAGACACCACCTCGGTGCCATCCGGATCTTGGAATGTCAGCACCTTTTGGTGTCTTCTCTTCAGAAAATATTGTTGCGCTGCCTTTGGCCCCATTCGCACATCAGTCCGCTACTGACGCCATCTCACAGGCTAATGGGGCGCCCCACGCCGACTTTCAGCATTGTAGAATGACCACACCAGTACAGCAACTTGCTAGACATCACCTCGGTGCCATCCGGATCTCGGCGCCCCACTGCAGATGAAGTGCCTCTCAACTATGAAACCACCACGGTGACATCCGGATCTTGGCGCGTTGTGCTGCCTTCGGCCTATTCGCACATCGGTCCGCTACTGACGCCATCTCACAGGCTAATGGGGCAACCCACGCCGAGTTTCAGCATTGTAGGATGACCACACCAGTACAGCAACTTGCTAGACATCACCTCGGTGCCATCCGAATCTTGGCATCTCAACGCCTAGTGGTATCTTCCATACAAAAAATATTGTTACGCTGCCTTTGGCCCCATTCGCACATCAGTCCGCAACTTAGACATCACCTCGGTGCCATCCGGATCTTGGCATCTCAGCGCCTTGTGGTGTCAGTCAGAAAATATTGTTGCGCTGCCTTTGGCCCCATTCGCACATCGGTCCGCTACTGACGCCATCTCACAGGCCAACGGGGTGCCCCACGCCGACTTTCAACATTGTAGGATGGCCACAGAAGTGCGACAACTTACTAGACACCACCTCGGTGCCATCCGGATCTTGGTGCGTTGTGCTGCCTTCGGCCTATTCGCACATCGGTCCGCTGCTGACGCCATCTCACAGGCCAACGGGGCGCCCCACGCCGACTTTCAGCATTGTTGGATGGCCACACCAGTGCGGCAACTTACTAGACACCACCTCGGTGCCATCCGGATCTTGGCGCGTTGTGCTGCCTTCGGCCTATTCGCACATCGGTCCGCTACTGACGCAAACTCACAGGCCAACGGGGCGCCCCACGCCGACTTTCAGCATTGTAGGATGGCCACACCAGTGCTGCAACTTGCTGGACACCACCTCGGTGCCATCCGGATCTTGGCGCGTTGTATTGCCTTCGGCCTATTCGCACATCGGTCCGCTACTGACGCCGCCTCACGTGCCAACGTATTTTCTCCGCATTTTATACCCTATGCCGCATAACAGGTCATGTGACTTGTTTATAAAACTTTTCATTGGTTCATTTTACTTTTGGTTTCCTAATGATGGAAGGCTTGATCATATGACCTAAAAACAACACTTTTCATTGGATGAAAACTTTTTTTTTTTCCCAAACGATGAAAGCCCCACCTTGTTTCTGGATGTTTCAGACTAAACTGGCGTCAGCATGAGAGCACCACCATCTCGTAGCTCCGTCGTGGTCATTCCGCGAGCAATCATGGCAGCCGCTCCCCACCAGAAGCCTGCAGGAGTCGGGGCCCCCAAAACTTTTGATGAATTCTCAAGGCGGAGGGGACGCTTTCGAGAATGGGGTCCACGACCTAGCAGACAAGCGTCCAATTTCCAAGGTGTCCCAGGGCCATTTCAGTGGACCAGGCCCAAAAAGGAAAGAGCCTGCCGCCATTTTGAGAGTCCTGTGACAGCCGCCTATCGCTGCACCGCAAGAGTGGGCGCAACTCAGCTGAATTGCGGCTTTTGACACAGTGGACCAAAAACGGACGGAATGGCAACTGAAACGGTAAAGGGGCGCCCCACTACAACAGATGACACTCCACCTGGAGAGGCCCGTTCACGCCGCCTCCCCCGGGGAGCCCCACGCCGTTATTCGGAGCAGCATTGTAGGATACCAAAACCAGTGCGGCAACTTACTGGACATCACCTTGGTGCCATCGTTCTGCTGCCTTGGAACTATTCGCACAACAGTTTGCTACTGATGACCCACCCCCCGCGACGCCCCACGCCGTTATTTGCTGGGTGGCAACTTACTAGACATCACTTTCGTGTCATCTAGATTTCGGCGCGTTCTGCTGCCTTGGAACTATTCGCACAACAGTTTGCTACTGATGACCCACCCCCCGCGACGCCCCACGCCGGAAATCTGGACGTTGTGCTGCGTTGGCACTATTCGCACAGCCGACCGCTACTTCGTTGTTTTTCCCTAAAAATGTTTATATGTTATTACTATTTTTGTTTTCTTGTATATATTTATAAATTATTAAAGTTTTATAATCTTACTACTTTGTCGGAGTGCTATATATTTTTAATGTGACACATAATTGTAAAAACTTTGATGTACAAAGAGTCATCCCTGGAATCTTCCGCTTCACGCTCGGTCCCCTCCCCAATCACAATACAGGATGGTTTTCAGATAATAGCAACGCTTCTGCTGTGACGGATCTCATCGAGTGTGGGCCTTGATCTACTATAACTCCTTTGAAGAGGGGTGATTCTTTACAGCTGTGGCCATAAACTACATCTGCAGGGCTAGCTGATAGCCTAGGACCGGCCTGGACAATCGGACACAGAGGAAAAGGAGTGTCAGAGGGTGCGGTAGTGAATAGGGCGAAAGGGAGGTGTCGGGCGGGCACAGGGTGTGATTCTCAGGGAAGAGCAGCGCAGATGGGGGGAGGTTTATTACCCATGCATAAGACAGAGAGCGGGGGTGACCACTGCCTGGGTGAGATGCTTGCGAGGGTGGGGAGCCATGCTAAGGATCGACAGCGTGCACAGAGTGGGTCTGGTCAAGGCATCTAAAATGGCTGCCGTGCACGACAAAAGTGTGGCATTTGAAAAAAGACAAGATGGCGCAGACAATGTTTTTCAACACTTCCTGATTTCCTTCGAATCGAACGTTAACAGACGTTGGGGCATATTACCAAAGTTAAGCGATATTTATCCCTAACGATGCATTGCAAAGATTTTTTTACCGTCAGAAATTATCGCAGATAAACCTTGCTATTATCAAGGTTTATCGCAAATACGATAAAAAACGACCGCAATGCATTAATATCGCTGAAAACTCAGCGATATTCATGCATTACCGAGCTAATGCTCTTAGCCATGTTATCCACCTCCCATTGGATAACATGGCTAAGAACTGCTCAGGGCAGCTGTTACTTTTTGGAGATATTCGCGCTTATCTCGAATATTTCCAAAAGTTGATAATAGGAGATAGCGATGTTAGCGACTGTTTCCAGTCGCTAACATCTTGGCATGCCCACTTTGCATGTCATTAGTGATAAATATCACTCACATGCAAAGTGGGGCCCAAGATGGTCGCTATCTCCTACTAGCCGTCGCTAACTGGTGTTAGCAACAGCTAGGTAATACAGATATAATTTTATCTCCGCGAAGCGGAGCGCTGTTACAGATATATATCTTGTTTTTGAACGTTAATTTCTCAAAATGCACTGAAGCACATATATTGAGACCTAGCAAAGGCACATCGGGCTACCAGTCCCTAATATTTTACCAAGTTTCGTGCAAATCCATTCAGCCGTTCGATTATTATTATTATTTTTTTTTTTTGCCCCGCGGGGCCCTTTTAAAACCTCCACATCAAACCTAGGGGGTCAGCGAGGATCTACTATGCCCCCTTATGGTCATTTGCCCCTTCGCTTTGGCCTCCTCTTGTCTCTCGATCCTACCGAGAGACAAGATGGCGGCCGCTACGTACTGTTTGGAATGTTTACAGACACCGGAGAGCCAATCAGCTTCGCTTCGCAAAGCTCCGTAACGCGAAAAGTACGCGAAGCGGTGCGCTGTTACAGATATATATCTTTTTTTGAACGTTAATTTCTCAAAATCCACTAAAGCACATATATTGAGACCTAGCAAAGGCACATCGGGCTACCAGTCCCTACAATTTTGCCAAGTTTCGTGCAAATCCATTCAGCCGTTCGATTATTATTATTATTTTATTTTTTTGCCCCGCGGGGCCCTTTTAAAACCTCCACATCAAACCTAGGGGGTCAGCGAGGATCTACTATTCCCCCTTATGGTCATTTGCCCCTTCGCTTTGGCCTCCTCTTGTCTCTCGATCCTACCGAGAGACAAGATGGCGGCCGCTACGGACTGTTTGGAATGTTGACAGACGCCGGAGAACCAATCAGCTTCGCTTCACAAAGCTCCGTTGCGCGAAAAGTACGCGTCCTGGAGCGCTGCCCGGTCCGCTGTTACAGATATATATCTTTTTTTAAACGTTAATTTCTCAAAATCCACTGTAGCACATATATTGAGACCTACAAAAGGCACATCGGGCTACCAGTCCCTACAATTTTGCCAAGTTTCGTGCAAATCCATTCAGCCGTTCGGGCTAAAAGTGAGGCCAACCGCCCTATGGAAAACTCAATGTTAAAAACACGTTTTGGGACCCCCCTTTTTTCTCGACCCCCCCTGGACGAACCCCCCCCCCAATTTTCAGGGGCTGCTCAGAAACAAAATGTGCCATTTTCCTGAAAATTTCAGCCAATTCCGTCCACAAACGCCAAAGTTATTAGACATAGAATTTTCAAAAAACCCATAGAGAAAAAATCCTAACTATATATACCTACTGGCGACCGCCAGTAGGTAATATATATATATATATATATATATATATATATATATATATATATATAAACACCAAATCTTCAATCCTTTGCATAAAGAAGACACGGACCCCAGGCTGCAGTAAGGGAGATTTTATTCACCTCTCAGGCGACGCGTTTCGAGCAACTCGTGCTCTTGATCACACACCATGCACCTGGTCAGCATTCATTTAAATACGTTTTTTTACTTTGCAGTGCTCCACCCCCTGAGTGAATCACATGGTGCATAGACATGGAAAACACATTTCTCTATGCTATTAAATTCAGCACCCACCATCACTGCACTTAATTAAAAAGGCTGGGAAAATAATATATCTGCATAAATGCAAAAACCCCCCATTGATCTTTTGACGCATTCCTCACTAAAGCTAATATATGCCGAAATTTGAGGATGTCCTACTATAACTAAATCTCAAAATTAATCATAATAGTGCTTACTCAAACAATGTATATACACATACAAAAATATATATTTATCTATATAAAAATATATACGTGTTCTTTTATATTCACATAATTACACCGCTGTACAAATATACTTTGGACAGTCCACCATTCCTGACATGAATGCCTAAATGTTCACAACCGTAAATCGAACAAGTTATGAAAATGTATACACATAAGATCAAAGATTCAAGGTTTCCTTACAATAACATATCCCCCGGTGCCCATCTTTATACCCTTAGTGACAACAAAATACTATGTGATGTTAAAATAATTAGATAAACCAACAAAGTGCCAATAGGCACCCTTTGTGATTGCAATTAACTAAAAAAGTGAATATACTATATACAATAATTTTTTGTTTTACATGATTGTTGGGAGAGAGTTTCGACAATCACTTAGCTCGTTATCAGATTCATTTTCATAGTCGATGTAATCTCACACCCACTCCCCCCACGGTGCCGTTTGATGCAAAATAGTATTCATAATTATCATACACGATGTATATATTCTCTGAGAGCCCTAAGAGACTGAGACATAAAAGAAATACACAGATTCACATAAAAATATAATTCCTAATACCTCAAGTTAATTACATGTGCTTCTGCCCTTAATGAGCTAATGTGAAAAATTATAGCATATGGTGTAAATCTTCAGTCGTATTCATTCCATTTGGATATTTACTGTCCAGTTCTATAATAAACTCAGTTTCTCTTTTTCTGAGAAGTCCCTCTCTGTCACCTCCCCGTACTGAAAGAGCCACCACATCTATGACAAAATACGTCAACTGAGATAAATCATTGTTGTGGGTTGATTTAAAGTGGCGTGCTACCGGGTAGGTGTTGTCGTTATTGACTATTGCCCGTAAGTGTTGCAGTATTCTGACATGCACCTGCAACTTAGTGCTGCCAACATACCTCAGCCCGCAGGTACAGGTCAGAACATATATCGCAAACTCACTGTGGCAGTTGTAATTGCCACGGATAATCTTTCTGGTGGGGCAAAAGGGTGTGCTATAGTGAGTGGTGTTTACACCAAACTTGCACGCCCTG